>NW_027464607.1:2392500-3592500 GCF_043290135.1 Rhipicephalus microplus
CTTCCGTGAGAACTGATCGGTGTGCAAGACTCCATCTCGGGCAAGACAATACCGAAAATTTGCAAGGGCTGCAGGTATGTAAAAGCAAGATCGGTAATTACCTAGTGGGCACACGCTAGATGGACATTGAAAGATCCCGGGTCACACACAGATGTACGCGCTCAATTCTAACTACCGCAAGCGATTCCTTGGGTGCTCGCGAAAACTGTCCCCCCCCCCCCCCCTTCCCCTGTGGTGTCGCAGCGGTGGTCCGGGTACTAGACCTGTCACGATGGTTTTGGAGCACGCGGCGGGCCATACCCGTGCGCTTTTTCATCCAGCGGCCGTGGCCAATCCCTGGTTATGCCCCTGCTTCTTAGTTGTGTGTCGCATTAATTAAGAGCTTGACTAGCTACCACGAGGGTAGTTAATGTATTGGCAACACCATAGGGACCTGTCTTGTGGTGATGCAACTGTCATGTTTGTGGTGCAACTGCAAAGAAAGCGATCATAACCGATCATAACCAAGGGATACTCGTGCAGTATTTGTATTCAACTTGAAGATGCGAGAGTTGCATGGACTACGCAGCAGCTCTTAAAAAAAAAAATGGTTTGTGTTTTCTAAGGGGAGCTAAAACAGCTCCAGAAGAAAATTCTACCACAGAGAAATTGTAGTGGACCAAAAGAGCGAGGCTTTATCCTCAAGCTAAAATAAAAGAGATTAAGAATTAAAAGCCCATTTCTGAGAGTAGGGTGGGAGGGGGGGCTCACTACAGTTTTCTTAGTAACCATGCATCTTTTTTAGATGAGAATATCCTTTTGTACATGTGAAGTTTGGGACACCCACTTTTATATTACACACAAAAAAGTGGTCGAAATCTACTTATGCACAAGATATCGTCACATGAAGAAAATAAACAAGAAAATGAAGGCCGAGAAAGTGAACTCTGCTCTCAATAGTATGCTTATTTTTAAAAACCAGCGTTACATACCCTTCATCGGTGTGCATACTTGCAAGGAAAACACTTGAAGAAACAGAATAAGCTTGTCTGTATTCTTGTGTGCCATTTGACTTTATATTCTTAACAATTTACCACGTAATGCCCTTCATAACCGTTAAAAACCACGGGGGAAGGAAGCGGTGGGGGCGCTTTGGCTACCGTATCTTGCCTATGGCGAGATGGCAGTCACGGCTTCACTGCACCCCATTGGGATAGGCAACCTCCCCTCAAGCAAGACTTGTTTAAACCTCCTTGGTGTAGCCAGTGCTCAGTGTGGCTATCTTGGTGTAGCCAGTGCTCAGTGTTGCTATCTATGATAACTATCGGCTAGATTTGGTGGTTTACACTTCCAATTGACAATTATCGCAGAAGTTGCCCTTTATGCCCAGCCTGGTGCAGCAGGTCAATTGGCGCAGCACTCCCACCCCTGCTTCCGGACAAATCCCCCAAGGTAGCACAACTAAAATGCAGAATTCGCACAAATGTGCTGTACAAACCAAGCAAAGCAAGTGAAGCCATTTTCAGGCAGCCAGGCGTCGCAGCAGGCGGTACGACATGTAGACACCACGATGACAATTGTTGATGTCATCGCTGCTCGCTCATCGTCATACAGTGCCTGAGGCATGGCCAAGGAGCTTGCTGAACATGTGAAAATACTGTCCATGTCTCATTGCCGAGAGCCTGCTGTTGAGCCTTAGGACGCTCTTGGCGCTCGAAATAGAATAACTTCGACTTAATGAACGCCATTCATACTTTGCTAGAAAAACTCAAGCAATCGAATAAAATCTCTCGAGTTTGAAATTGGGCTCTTTTAAACCTGGACATACATATTGTAGAACCCTGTGGGTAAATCCAATATGTTACAACTGCAGCTTGTGACACTACTGCATTTGCCAAATATGGTGAGATCAGTAAATGTTATTCCAGGAATAAGTGCCCACCATGCTATTGTCGCATTTGCTCAAACAAAAAACAGAAGACAAATGAAGGAAGAGACGAGAATAGCGTACCTATATGACAGAGCTCATTACGAGAGGCTGGATTTTTAGGCACTAAAAAAGAGTGTTTTAGGTGCCAAAGACAGGCACGTAAAACACTGTTTTAGGCCCTCAAAATCGTAATTATAGGCACAATAAATTTCTGCAAAAACTAAAATATCCCAAAACAACGACGTCAGTGACTTGTATCTACAGCAAGAAGCAAAAAAAAAAAAAGATATCATTTAAGATAGCAGAAATGTACCGATAGAATGAGGCATGCATTTCCCGCACGATTCGCAGTATATGGTCTTTCGTTTTGTTGTCTAGCATTGTGCGACAAGTGTCCCCCATTCAATCAACACTCTCCTGCGTCTTTTTCGTTTCGTTGTCGGTGGGAAGAGCAGCGCAGGAGCAAATAACCAGAACACTGATACTCCAGAAGAGAGGGATGCTAGATTTAATCGCGTAGGACCAATTTCTCCCCCTCAGTGAAGGGCCCCTCAACAGGTAGGTTTGGGCATTTCGAGCTGACAAGCGTAATGGTGCACTGGGCACTCCGGATCATTCCTGTTAAGATTTACAAAATTACATGTCGCGAAAAAACGCTCGATTTCTAATGAATGCCACTTGCCCTTCTCGCGGGCGTGCGCTCCAAGATCTAGGGAGTGACGTACAGCAAGGAATGGTCTTGTTTTTATGTTGCTCTTTTATGTTGACATTGGTGGACAGACATCGTATACGGCGCGCTCTTCATCAGAACTTGATTAAATGCTAGCTATATCTAAAAAAATAGACGAAAAATGTCCCATCTCCTGATCATATCCTACATTTAAACGGTACCTCATTAAGAGTGTTGAACGTGATATTACTCTACTTGGCATGTGCAATTTGTTTGTTCTGTTGTGTAGCATGAATGAGGAGTACTTTGGTTAGGGCTAGCTGCTTCACATCATTTTGAAAGGGAAGTGCAAAGACAAAGGGAAAAGAAAGACAGCACTCTTTGTCTCTGTCTGTCTTTTCCCTGTGTTTTTGCAGTACCCTTTCAAAATCAGTATAATGAATGAAAGCCGAGAAAAAAAATTGGCCCGAATCTGCATTTTACACTGCAAAAGTCTTCGAAAGACGATATTCTTGCATCTGGAGAGAATCAACAAAGCGTTTAATTCATGTTCTGCACCAGAAAATCGGAGAATGGCATTCTGGAGGCGCTGCGTTCGAGTGCCTGAAGCGTGTAGCGGAGACAAACGAGCGCATCGAGGCACGTTACACGAGTGCCATCTGGCAGTTTTCTTCCAAAACGAAGGCGTGCGCGCTCGCGGAGAAAGATGCGTGCCAGTCTCGGAGGTGATAAGGTGTAGAACGCAAAGCGACGGGCAGGTGCCACCATTATGACGTCGTAGCAAAACGTTCGAAACACCTTTTTGAGCATCGCGTTGCACTGTCAGCACAGCGCGATAAGCGCTACAGTCCTTAGAGTTACTTGTGTGTGCCTCTTCTAGTATGAAGGCAGACATACAAAACATAGACGTGTTGTTATGGTGCCTCAGATATGTGGAATAATTGCTTTTTAATTGACAATTCCACAACTATGAACGCTAAACCTTGAGCATTATTGGTGGGCGCTGCGCATAAGGTTGGCCGTTTTGTGCCGTTTGAATTATCGTTAAGAGCGGACAAACAGACAAATGTACAGACAGACGACCAAAATTTTTCCGTCAAAGGTCCCCAAGAAAGACTGTTGCCTTTAATGGTAAAACAAGCAAATGGAATCTTAGCTTGTTATTTTTATTTTTGTTTTGAATAGCCTCAAGATACTACTCGCTAATCGACCCTCTTTTCACGTCTGCCTCGGTGCACTAGTTGCTATGGGCTGCTCAACTGCTGACCCAAATGCCGCGAGTTCGATTCCGGCCACGGCGGTCACATCTAGATGGAGGCGAAAAAGTAGATGCCCGTGTACTGCGCGATATTAGTGCACGTTAAAGAACATCAGATGGTCAAAATTTGTGGAAACCTCCACTATGACATCCCTCATATTCATATCCAGTTTTTTTAATGTAAAAATCACACATACTACTACTACTACTACTACTACTACTACTACTACTTGTGTTCGTGTTCTCGTGTTTCCTGCATCATGCCTTCGCCAACCCTGACAACGCTTAGCCTGTATTTGGTGTGTCGTCTCTGACCGCAGTTTCAGCGGAGCGACGTGGTGTATCGCGGTCACATTATCCTTGTGAGCCTCTCCTAAAGTACGCGCGCTAACTGATCCATCCCACAAAAACTGCTAATACACAACAGAGAACACCAAAAGGACACAACATAGATGGCGTACGTGAACAAGTAGGCTGGGGCATGTCATGCACGCGTTACCTTGCTTACGCATGTTGTTCTTGGTGCGCATACATCATGTCATTCTGAAGCCCCGATACTGAAGAGAACAGGAAAGGAATGAGGCTCGCGATAGGACGAGAGGCAAGGAATTAAAGCTTGCTTCTTCCCATCATGCTTTGGTGGCTCATGGCAAACCAGTTTAAAAATCACCATGATAGAACGCTTCTCCTTGCGCACGCAAAAACTTCCAGTGTCTAACTGCAACTTCTTTTGTCACCTAGAGAGGGACGCTTAAAAAATAAATTACAAACACAACAAAAGCCGCATGAACATCATATTTTTTAACTGAAGGCGCATCAGCAGATGGGTTACAATGTTAAAGAAAACACGCTTTCATTGACACAACACACTTTGTTCTCTTTATAAGCCATTTCATTGTCATTAAACTAACGAAAAACAAATTAATAAGGAATTATATCTGAAATGACATTCTAAAATCTTAATTACCTTTGCACAAAGAAGACTGTTTAGGTACAATCATTTTAGAATGCGAGTTCTACCATGAAATGCTTAGCATAGGAGCTTTACCCACAGTTTAATTCGACGCGGTTACAGTAACTCCCATCTTAGTTCGTTTTTCATATTGTTAAAGCTGCCATTTTTGAGTAATGGCTTAGCACAAACCTTGAAGCCCTGTTCTGTATTTTTTCATGTTTGTCACTCAAAGACATATGACAAGGGATCTCATATGGAAAAAGCATATTCAATCATACGGTTATAATATATGCTAAATACACCATTGATTGTAAACATGCCGGCGCCTGTGTCAGGCTTCGCTGTATAAAGTTTTTGGCAACCTTCGCCACCACTGAATCAATAAGACCATTCCATGAGTGGCCCTTCATGGTTTTTCATTCGTTCTCTAGCTACCCGCGGCTGCCCAGAAAAATCTGCTGCTTCTTTCTCACCGCAACACCCAGGTCTTCAGGGCGGTCCTGCACTTCTATCACGGCACTGCACAGCTGTCTGTAGAAGGCAGTCGTCGCGTCCTCGGCCAGTTTTATTTTCTTACCCCATCTTTAATTCTCTCCCCTCCTTCCCCTGCAGACGCTGAGACCTGCTTCCACTTAGGGCTGCAAGAAATAGTCTTTTGCACTCCTCATGCTCCTCCTCCAATCGATCGCAGCATGTAAGCTTTGTCTTCGTTGAACATTATACTGTTTGGAAGTATCAATGTTGCCTTTTTTACATGAATAACGGTTTCACACCACGCTCGAAAAAAAAATTTGGGCTTCAATAGTGTTGATATAGGTGCTCATTTGGAAAATAGGCATTTATAGGCACTTATAAGCATGTAGGCACGAACACTCAAAATAGGTATTTATAGGCATTATAAGAACCCCATAAAAGCCCTTCTTAACCTCTAATTCATGCTCATATATCAAAATGACACGATATGAACACAAAAAACAATATAGGCATTTTCTTATAATCTGGTCCCTACTCATTACACTCGCGTATCATCTGCTGTTTCATGCTTCTCGGATGAATGTGATGTGCAAGAATTAAGGGATAAGTTCAGCAATTCTCATCGTCAAATGTGGCAGATTTCAAAAATAACACAAACTATCGATGACTGCATGTATCTTAAGAACTGTAAGGAAAAGGCCACTTCTGTATCTTAAAACATGTAAGAACCAATAGCCGTCGTCACTTTGAAAGCTTGAATGACGTGACTCGTGAGTTGAAGCACAATATAAGGGATGCTAAGCGGCGAAAAAAGAAACCTACCTATTGAAAAGACGTTCTGGCAATACATGAAAGGCTATGGAGCAGATCAATTGGGAATCACTAAAATAGCATTCAATAATTAGGAGTTATTAGATGATACTGCAAAAGCTACTTGTTCAAACAAATATTTTTTTTTCATGGACTTGCCAAAATATTGCTCTAATCATTTGCAATGCACAATTCTTTGCCTATATGCAATCAGTAGAGTTAAGTGGGAATGCAATCTGGGCATCAGAAAAACAAGATTACCAATAAAGCTATTGACCCAGACAAATTTCACTTCAAACCTTAAAGAAGTGCTCTCAGGAGTTCATCTGCATGTAATCTACACCAAGTTTTCATCCTCCGATGCCCTTACAGACGACTGGAAAATTGCACATACAGTTCCTATTCATAAAAACAGGTCTAAAAAAGACGTAACCAACTATAGGCCTATTTCATTTACGTCCGTACCCTGTAAGTTATTAGAGCATATTTTAAATAAAGAAATAATAAGACATTTATCAACAACTTGC
Organism: Rhipicephalus microplus; assembly: GCF_043290135.1. Lineage (NCBI taxonomy): Eukaryota > Metazoa > Arthropoda > Arachnida > Ixodida > Ixodidae > Rhipicephalus > Rhipicephalus microplus. The sequence continues at coordinate 2,399,104 of NW_027464607.1, forward strand.
TGGTCTCTCAAGAAGATGGGTTTCATAAGTTCTTATATTGCACAACACAACTAATTGAATTTTACCATGACTTAGTGCCTGAAATATGCGACAACAGACAAATTAGATTGCCTTTTCCTAGACTTTGTATACTGTTTCACATTCTTTTCTCTTAAAGGGGTCGTGAAATGTTCTCTGAAATTTTTCAACTATATGTGTATTCATAATTCTCGCCATTCATTGAATACTATACCTCAGCTCGTTTCATCGTACGGGTTTAAGTTTTAGCTAAAAAAGCATATCGATTGCCCGCTCATGTTCCCCTCAACTGTACAGCTGATGTCACTTTAAGTCAGCCAATGAAAAGTCTGTCTTTGACAAAACATGGCGACGCAGATATGTTTGCTGAGCCATAGCCGACCGAGGTTTATAGCACCATTTTGATTGCAGAGCCGTAAAGCTGACAGGAATATTCTCTCCACTTTGATAAGTTGTGTGTGTGATCAGTGGCTGTGCTGTGCCTATTGTGCATGTCTGACAATGCCCACGGTAGGCACAGCGAGGACTAAAAGCCACTCAACCCACCGTGTAACAACCTAACCTAATGCAACCAGTAAGAAAAACACAGGCACGCTGTGCCACACAGACAAAGGCAACTCGTGACAGAGCCCGGATGTACTTAAAAGTGGAACCAAGCTCACTTGAACTGACTCACTGAACTTCCACAGTGCACTGTCGAGATCACAAAAATTGCGTTCCTACAAATCGAGCATTTTAGAGCAAAAGAAAACTGACATTATGTTTAAAACTTCTCTTACCATCACGTTTTACTGACGTCACACATTAGGGCCTATGCCGGCCGGAAGGGCCACATAGCCGTTTAGGAACCCGAGAAAGCAGCGATTTCAAATGGGCATCGTTAATTATAGAGCAGATATTGGGCCAAAATATTTCAGAATCAGCACGTCTAATCCTCATTCAAGCAAAAAAAAATAATTACAATCAGGCGGCTTCAATTTCCTTCAACACCCATTTAAGTAATTATCACACAGAAATGATCTTTAAGGATGCCGACACTCTGTAGTATCATGATGTGTGGAGCTTTATGACGAAAAGGCCACATGATGGCCAAAGAGCGCCATTTCGTGCGACAAGGGATGTGGTCAATGTTTATGATAGGTGGCTGTATAAGGGTCTTGAAATTCCACACACTGTGGCGTGTAAAACATAGCAGTATTAAAATTATGACTGGTTAGTATGGGTGGCGAAGGATCATGATGATAAAACTACGGTGATAATTGGCATTAGCACTATTGCCTCTTGAACGCCCTTGTATACAAGGGTTGGAAGGCATGTACTGTGTTTTTGTAATACCCACAGCAGCGACCTCTCTTTAGAGGTCGTGCTAGGAATTCTCTCGGTAAATCACTTGAAAATCTTGCACCTATTTTAAAAATTACAGCAACGACTCGAGTTTGAAAAGTGGTTCTTTACCAATGAACATTGCAGGGTGGAATGGTATTTGTTATTGATAGCGTAATGGGAAGAATTGTTTTCTAAGGGTGTCTAATTTCTTATATTCAAATAAAATGATAAGCTGTGAAGATGTGGTGAAGCACAGTTTGTGCTTCACCACATCTCTCACACAATGGTGGATCGTCACCACACAAAAGATATGAATGTGTCGTGTATGTGTGTCCTATCCTTAGCCGTGTTAGTGTAACTTGTGTGCGCATGACTTAGATATAGAGGTGTGTGTCGAGGCGGTGTCGACCGATGGCGGCGTGGAGGTCGTTCCAAGTCGGCAGCGGCGCACACCGGGCAAAATGAGGCGGCAGCGCAGGACCACCTTTTGTCAGTGGCGATGGCGCCGGCAGCGTGGAATCCGAAACTACAATTACAAAAAAAAAACTACCTTACTGTGTTTTCTCTACTTATTTAGCTGAAATTAACTACTTTTAACAGTAATGCCTGAGAGACCAGCTTGACGATGCAAGAGGACTGGCAAACGTCCCGTAAATATTTTGTTTTTGACTATACATATTGGATATGTTCTTTCAGCGCGCCCCGTTTGTTGACATAGCTAACACTTTATCACAAGAAATTTCATTTCTTTTTACTCTCACAGGGATGCTGTTATATCAGCTAGGTATTATTCCTTCCTTAATAACTTACACTGCGTATTGTTTTCAATTCCCAGTAATTGTTAATTCTTTATTATCAAATGTACCACTTGCGTCTGTAATGCTTTTCGGCCTATGGCTACTATTAAATAAATAAATAATAGAGTAGCCCCTTTTCAATGGGTAAGTAGGGACAAGAGGAGTTTGCAGTCTTCGTGCGTAACGTACTGCTTTTTTTAGTAACATACATGTGGGAAATTTATGTAGGTCACAATGGCATATAGTGATTCATGAAACACACGAGAAAGACGCTAATTCGTCTCCCATGAGGGGACACTGCTCAACGACTTATGACGCAAGTGCTACAATGCAACGAATACAATAAGAGCGAAATGAATATAGGACTGCATGTGCTTTTTTCTGTTTCCATTTTTCAGACAACATTCTTGTAAGACGCAAGGAGGTCCGGGTGGGAGGTGGAGTGGAGAGCAGTGCTTGAGGCTCGTTTGCTTGTGAGACCCCTCTTTATCTACATACCAGCCCATACTCCCTCCCCCTTTCTTTCCCTTGAAAAGAGTACTGAAACAAAATTTCCGAAGTTAGACAACCTGTCAAATAGATTTGTGTAGATACACGCATCACCTATGAAATGTAAATAAATATTGTCACCCAGAATGTAGTCAAAAATAATTCTGAATCATGTGTCACCCTACGGCATATTAGATATGCCTTCGTCATTCGGGTAAACAATCACCCCCCACATCACAAGTTTTGTATTGGCTGTTCTTGGCGAACCATTGCAAGGGAAAGAGGGGCAGACTAGTACAGGAATACAAAGGCTGGTGTTCGAGCTTCAGCGGCGTTTTTGAAGGGGTCACGCATATTTACAACGCCGGAGAGTAGATCGCAGGAGCGCCCACAAAACCTTCGTTGAAAAGACTTGTTGACATGGTGATTCACGTGCACGCGGTTTTGTGCGTCCACTTAGCCAGTTAGCTTTGCACAAAAACCCAGGATCCTTTTCCTCCATGCGAAAACCCCTCAGGGTCCCACCTCACTCGGCGCTCTGTGGAACCAAGACTTCAATAATTAACATCGTGCGCTCGAGCAAACAAGCTTTCCAGCCCTGGGTTGCAAAAAAAAAAAAAAAAGAGAGACACTTTCGCGTAAGTGCTCCTTTGCTCATAGAGCCCAAAAATAGGGGCTATATATGATGTGCACCAGTCTTATCTCATATCAGTGTGTTGAAGACGAGGGTGCTAGGGCGTAATGTACGACTGGAAGTGGAGATGGTCATAAATAAATAAATGCCTGCGGCAAATGCTTTAGCAGCGCTTCATGGCGTGAAAGATCCTTTGTTTTCAGCTTGCCGTGCTATCTCCATGCCTTCTCATGACCCCCCGCTCAGCTTTGCCGGCTGTAGTTAAGGCAAGTTTAAGCTAATACCACCGACCTCACAGATCAGTTACTGCAGGCTTCCCCTGAAAAGCAACCATGCACGTACAAAAATGTTCCAGATCATTTTTCTCGGGCAACAATAAGAAATCCGAACAAACGGGAAAACTCCAATCAAAATAACCAATCATCCAATCACCACTCGTCACCATAGCGGTAGAAGAGAGAAAATAATCCGTGACCTCGGCACCAATGGTTATTTATAAAGGCGTTTATTCGCAGAGCCCTCCGTAAGAGAAAGGAAGGGGAAAATGTGACACCAACCACGCCACAACAACGCCACGTGTCGATCCCCTACATCGTGGGTGCCAGAGAAGTTAAAAAGGCAGGAGTCGATGTTGCCACAAGCCTTCCACCACCATCGGCAGTTTCATCCGCTGGTCCAAAGACCTTGCACCTGCGGGAAGAGCGCAAGGTGTCGTGTGCAGGATCACGGCCGCTGGATGAAAAAGCGCATAAAGCGGCTGTGGCAGGATCGCGTGCGCCGGCTAAACCAAGAACTTCCATGAAAAAATGTGAATGAATGTGTGTGGTTAAAGGAAAGGAAAAGGCACTATCTTCTGCAGCCCTTGCGGGAGCACGGCTCAGCGCGATGGGGGGGAGTAGGGAGGAGAGATTTAATGTAAGTAGAAGGAGAAGGTTTGGAAGAATCTGGCGGCCATGGCTGGTAGAGAAAAAGCGGATAGGGGCCGATGGCCGGGCAGCCCGAGTCGTAAGACTTGGAAGTGTCGGGCTGCAGGAGACATCAAGTGGTCCTACAGCTTGAAAAAATGTGGCAGCACAGGAATGACTTCCGTCAAATGAACAGTGAACGTAGCGCAGAGGCAGAACATTGAAGCGGGTTGGCCACCATATACCAGTCCCGACAGTGAGGTTATGGTAGTGCGGTGATCTTCTAAACAGAAAGAAACCTTCGCCAGCGGCTCCCCTTTGAATCCTGGCACAGTCAGCAGACAGTGGGAGACAATAACCACACCACTAGGGACACTGCCCTCCCTCTACTTCCAGAGCTTGCAACGAGTTGTGGCAAACATCTGGCAAAAAAGCCGATCAGGCTTCAAAGCACCGGGTTTCTTAATATAAATATAGACCTCTACCGGGGTACGTCACAGCGCGACGTCACCTGTGCACGTGCAAGGTGGTGGTTGGCAAAACACTCCCGCTGGTGGTTGAGTGGGGTGCAGTCGCTCGGTGCTTGGGCCAAGTTTTTTTTTTTCTTTTAAAGCTTAATCTTCATCTCACAGTGGCAACATTAGGTGTGGTATGTGTCAGAGAACATCTTGGTATGTGGTAAAGTGCGTGATGAAATATTTGCCACGCTGGCTGGCTGTTTATCACGGAGAAGTGAACACACGTGGCGGCCTGTGCGAGGAACAGCGGCATCATCCTCGAAAATGTGCAGTGTTGACTGTGGCGTGTAGTGTGTGTTGAAAGGCATCGAAAATATTGGTTCACCATTACGGACGGTGAAACTGGGAGTATTGTGCTTGGTGTGTGCAGTGTGAATAACGTGATGCGTCCTGTTTGCGAAAACACTGGTATTCGTTGAGGGACGGTTGAAGTAACCGGTTATCGATGGAACTTTACGATCCGACATTTTAGTCAAGGGAAAAATGCATTTGACGCGATTATCTGTGAGTAGGTACATCTCCACGTATGAGTGGAGTGCAGAAAAATAAAAGTGCATGATCTCCAGGTGATGTATATGACTACGCATGAGCTAGGTATAAGCATATTGCAGCATTGCCGAATCTGCATATACGCTTCACCACGGCTATAATTGGTATTATTGGATACCTGGTACGTGCTAATAAAAAAAGCAGAGATTTTCGTTTCTTATCTACTTTGCGCTTTCACAGCTCGATCCTTATTAAGTGACAATTAGAAATAGAAGTTCGTGTATCAGGCCTAAAGAAGCAATTTAGGTACGACAACACGTTATACGTGTCAAATGCAGCAAGGTAATTGTGCCAGATAATATTGTTGCAAATGTATATTATTAAGAGTTCGGGTTATAAATTACATAAATAAATAACACTGGGTTATTGAGAAACGCAGCGGCAGAATTTCTATTGAATTTTCACGAGGATATGTTAGCCTGAGCCTTACACGCGGCAGGAAGTGTTTCTCTATTTTTTTTTTTTTTTTCAATCATCTTCAATCAGATTTTTGCGCAATGAGCGAGATTCTTATCCATGACGTCGCACACACCAGCTCAAAACCATGCTGCCGCCAATGCTGTACCTCGTTTAAAACTGCAGTGCACATGCCACGATGAAAATTGAATGGGTTTACCTTCATGACATGCAAATATTTCTCAAAGTGCCAGTCACCATGTACATTCAAAATGTTCGCTTTAGAAATTTCTTTTTTATGGCTGCCATTTACGTGGGTGAAGCCGACTGCATGCTGGTCGCGTCTCTCAGTACTCTAAATAAAGTTTCTCCATCCATACATCCATCTGCGACGAGTGATTTCCACACTATGAGCAGTGACCCTTCTGCGACCCCCTTCTATTAAAAGCTGTGACTTGGGACATAGCAAGGTAGAAATTTCTGTCGAAGGAATGCAGACACGCAGCTCTGCTATGCAGAAAGACGCTGCCGGCGGAACTTTCTTGCCAACCAGCACCTGCTCCGTGCGAGGGTATGGTGGGCAGGGTGCCTGCAGTGACGTCACTCTGATTACAAACACGGAGAGGTCTATTGGCTAGAGTTTTCAGTTTTTTTTTCCCATTTTTCTGTTATCCCAACCAAGCAGACTTCTGCCGAATGCTCACCTTTGAAATAATACAGATATCTGTGCTGCATGCCCTAAACGCGGACAGTAGAGCTCGTTGCTGCGTTTTCTAGCCTGTCTGCATTCCTTGGGGCGTACAAAGAATGCAAAAGCTCAGGTATGAGTGACTAGAGCCCCCTAAAAGCTTGTGTCGTCAAGCTTTTTGCAGAATGGACTGGGCAACACACAATGGCGGGTGAGAAACCACCGAAATTGCTTTCTGCATGTCAAACCTGACTGTGTAGGGAAAGACTTTTGAGTAAGAAAAAAAGAAATAAAAATACAAAAAAACAGGCGCTGCTATGCTGTGTCGGTGCAGAATCCTGAACTGCAGGCGTGCTGGCAAAGTGTTTAGACGCTCCTCAAGTTCTCAGGGGCCTACAAAAATTTTTCACCACATTACAGCTTAAAATAATGTGTTTTTGCCAGAGACTAAACGTCGCACAAGACAGGAGCGGTGTGTTAATTCCTGCCCCCTTCCTCCCTGGAATCCACTCGGAAAGCTTTCAACGTATCACATGGCAGGAAATGATATAAAGGCTGATAGCATGTATTGTCACTACATTTACAAAACGTGAAATTCGTCGAGATGTAAACTTTTTTAGCGCAAAGCAATACATCGAAAAGGCATTCACAAGCGCCTGTCCCGCCTCTCTTGTTCTTGTGAATATTTTGCTTTGCGCTCCGTAATTTTCCAATCGCCACATTTATTTATGCAAAAACAGAAGTGGCGTTAAACGACAAACACTTCAATGCAGAAGAGAGCGTAGGGACGCTCGATGCTCGCAAATCTTCCCGCTCTGTCGCCTTGGAAGCCGCATGATTTATGAAGGTAAACTACAGTGCTCATTCTCCTTCGGTTCGGTACATGATTGTAATCAAACTCAATGTAAATCACGATGTTGCGTAATGAAATTCCTGGGAGTTGCACATGTGCCAGAACATGCTGCACAACCCACTTTCATGTTCTCCTCTTAAAGCCATGTTCATTTATTTCGAACAATCGTGAAATACACTAGGTACACAATAATGGAGCTACGGACAATTATTCAGTTATCATCGCAATCCGATATGCGTTCTGCTCTGAAAATAGATCATACGAGTTTTGTAGCATACATGAGCATAAATTGCTCATTACACTTTGTCATAGTATGCGAACGGTGAACTCTATAAATGCATCACCTATTAGCATTAAAGTTGAAGCCAGTGCGATGCATAAAATCACTATTATATCACCAGTTTTTTAGAGAGTTTCTTTAGGAGAAACTCCTAACGTCTTGTTAGAAATCCCAACTTCAAATTGTGAAATCACGCCAGCGCGATACGGCATTAAGTCCGTGACACTGCAAACAAATTTACAAATAGATGTGCACCTTTGAAGCAGGCAGTATACATTAGCTTCTCAGTCATGTTAGCGTTTTAATGTTGATATCTCATCTCAGTGGTGCATTTTATGTCGCCATTTCATTCCATGCCGTTCAGTTAAGGTTATCATCCTTATTCGAAAATATGAGCAAGTGGTTTTTATCATGGACCTTCACTGGAACGAGTTCCAAGGGTGTGGGGAATCAGACAGATTTACAATTTGGAAAATCAATTCTGGGGCTTTACAAGCCGGCACATACACGAATACACTGCACGCCATAAAATGAGACTAAATATTTGTAACCATAGCTCGGCAAAATAAAAAGACGCCCTCAATAAATAAGTTTGTTGCTTTTTTTTGCATAGGACTCGCAAGAACCCAGACTAAACAATATTTTCCTGAACCGAACTAGGAACCCGCTCAAACTCAGACTCACCGTGGTAAAACTCAGCCGGGCTGACTCGGACCGAGGCTTACCTAAGTACAACTCAGCCGGACTCTCTGTCTCACGCCTCAATCTGAGTCTTTTAATTCCTCTGATAGACTCAGTTTGCCGACTTATAATTAGAACACATTTCTCGTTTACGTCACGCGTTGATGAAGACATTTTGTGTGCATTCAAGATGGTGAAATACGGGAGAATGAGGAAGGGTGGTTGCTATGCCCACATGACGATAATAGGGATGATATTTACCGATCTACGCAAGAAGAAAACGAAAAACATGAATGCAGCGTAGGAACGAGAAAAGACAAGTGCTGGACTTAAAGATAAATGTTATTAAAGAAAGCCCTTACAAAAACTAACCAGAAGCACATGCCTAAAAATGTTATCTAAACCGCAGTTGCACAATGAACCGTACATTTTTTTCCCAACAAATGTTTCAAGGTATTGGTATGAAGCAGCCAATATCCATGGAACACCAAAATATAAATGCCAAGTTTATCTGAGAGGAAAGCTGGGGGATCACTCACACAGGACACTTCGCTCTGTTTTTATTTCAAAGGCTTCACGAGTTTTACATTCAATCTTTTTTTCTTTTTCCTTTGCCAACAACATATAATGATTTGAAAGAAATTCCTTTGTCATGCGGCCGTGTCTACAGAGATCAGACGGGTACAGGCCTAGTGACACCTATAGGCAGTGTGAACATCTTTCAGGCACATAACTGACCTTTTCGCTAGTCTCTGCGTCCCCAATATATGAGTGTCATCGGCAAAGAAAGAAATAGAAAGACCGTGAAGATTTTGAAGCCTTAAAAAAACAAAAAAGGGGCAAAGTGCAGCACATGTATAAGTGATTTTTCAGTTGTCCTTACAGCCAGATAAGGGATTCGCATTGCTAGATAGCGGGTACACGTGGCGTTAATCATAGAAGTAAGCTGTTTGAATCATTTTGACATGCTTCTTGCCTTTGTAGTGTTAGGTGTGCAGCTGTAGAACGCCTCAGCCTATTTATTATGAATGCGCTTCTGGTACATGGGCTTGTGGACTTTCTGCCATAAACATTTCGCTTGATGTCCTGTCAGGTTGAGCTCCTTAATTTGTTCTTCCAAAAATATTATAAACCAACTCACTGAGCAAGCTACACATGTGGTGTCCTTTTTGAAACACGGTTGTGACAAATCAGCATCTATAGTTAGTTGAATTAGGTCCGAGATAACTGGTGAAGTAAACGCAGATTGCTTGGTTTGATAGCACAGCGTGGAGCATTGCATGGTGTGCAGGACAAAGCACGCTGAAAATACAAGCCCACGCTTCAGTGTTTTGTTCGCCTTCATCTTCTGTGCGTTACTTCCCAGTTTACACAAACTTAATTTATGATGATCACCATTTCGTCCAATATTGTTGATCTTGCTCAACCTGTCAACACAATGGGGATAGTTTCTGTCTGATAGAACATTTCGTATAATAGTCATTTTACCTTTTTTTGTAAGTATGCCCTAAACAGCTAGCCCTTCCTCAGTTATAACAATATCTTCCGTACACATCCGGCTTCTACCTTGCCCGTCCCCAGTTCTGGACCCCACTTTTCGCATTTGAACTGCCTTTGTTCTTCCACTCGCTTGCACAGTCATAATTATGAATATTCCAGTACCGACTTTTCCCATCTTTCATCATTTTTCGATACCCGCCTCACTTATTACAAATTATCGACAACTAAAATATGTTGACAGTCCTTGCCAAACACCACCGATGGCGCTGTCACTGACTGGGATTCGCTGAAATATAGTGAACTCAAGAGTATCCTAAAATTGACGTTTCAATCTAATCCAACATTATTAGAAGCAGTTGACAATTTTTTATAGTACATTTATTTACCTTTAAATGGCAAGTGAACCAATTTGAATGCGTTTGCGAAGTGGGCAGAATTAAGGCCAGACTGGTAACAGAAGGTAAAAAATTAACGTAGGTAAGCTGAAAAAAAAAAATCTTATTTAAATGGCGCGCCGAGAAAACACGGCGGCGGCGGCGCGCCGATCGGTTGGCATCGGCGACGTAGCAAAAATTGTCAGCGGCGGCGCGCCGACCCCTCCGCGCACACCTCTACTTAGATACTGTCGGCCACTGACCGAGTTGCGGCTTGGTAACATGCAGTTTATTTCCTGTGTGCATATCCCATGATGATGATGTTTGGTGCTTTGTGGCACAAGGGCCATTTGATGGCCAAAGAGCCCCAGTTCATGGGACAAGAGATGTGAACAATGATTGTGATTAGCGGCTGTATAAAATTCCTTGCCCTAAGGCGGGTAAAAACATAGAAGTAATAAAATAATGACCATGCCGTGAAAAGTGTGTGGTGTTAATGGATGACGAAAGTTTGTGATAATAAAAACCATGGTGGACATTTATGGCATTACCACAAGTGCCTCGATTGTTCACAGCCTTGCGTCCAAGGGCCGTGAGGCAAGTGCTTTGTTGAGTGCAGCCACCGCAGCGGAGTACTCTCTGGAGAGGTCGTGCTACGAAATGCCCAGGTATATGATGTGAAAAGTACGCACTCCTCTCAAAAAGCTAACAACGACTTATGTGCGAAAAGTGGTTCCCTATCGACGAACATTGCAGGGTGAAGTGGTATCTGCTTTTGGTAGGGTAATGGAAAGTGTTGTCTTCTTAGCGTGTCCAATTCTTTACCCTGGATCAAAATGTGAAATACAATGAGTGCTTCTCCACATCTGTCACACAAATGTGGATCGCCGCCAGACAAAAGAAATAATGCGTAGTGTATGTATGTCCTCTTCTTAACCTTGTATTACTTCTGTGTAGCGTAATTTTGATACTGGTGGCCAATGACCAAGTTGCGGCTTGATGACATGCAATTTATTCCCCATTTGTGTGTCCCATGTGCTCTGCCAATAACCCCTGAGCTTTTGCTTTAAAGAAGGTTTCACGTCGAGTGCAAGAATCGGTATCAATGTATTGGTAGCGGTTTTGTTGGCCGATCCAGGTAGCTGGTCCACCAGAACGTCGCCTTGTATTTCCCGGTGTCCAGGCACCCAACAGACTACAACATGCTGCTTGGATGAGTAGACTGTGCATAAGAGCGAATAAAACAAGAGAAGGACATGGTTTTTGTGCTTTTTAAGAGTTTTCAGAGCTTTTACTACACTTAGGAAATCTGTGTATATTATTTCCTTATGTAGTTTTATTTGTTTAATGTGTTTGACAGCCGCAAGTATCGCATAAGCTTCGCCCGTGAAAGTGTTTGTATCAGAGTGCAAGACGCTGGCTTCTGAAAAGGATGTGCCGACAGCTGCGAACGCGACCGAAGTGTTGGACTTCGAAGCAACCGTAAAGAACTCAAGACATGTATTTATGTTGTAGTTCTAAGAAGTATGTCTGAATATGTGCAATTGGTGCGTGCTTCGTAACCTCTAAGAAAGACACATCGCAATCTATCGCCTGCCACTGCCACGGTGGCAGGCATAGTGCGGGAGCCATCAAACGGTGTGCCATCAAGTGGCACACCGGTTTCTTTCGCTAGGCCACTAACACGGAGTGAGTAGGGCTGTCTCATAGAAGGCCGTTTTTCAAAAACAGCGGAACTTGGCATCTCATTAATTGTCGAATGTGAAGGGTGTTCCTTGTCTGCAATCACTTTAAGATAATATTTAAAAAACATGTAACATCTCTGTAGGTGGAGCGACCATTCGTTCGATTTCTCGTACAGGCTTTCCACGGGGCTCGTGCGAAAAGCACCTGTAGAGAGACGGATGCCTAGACAATGAACAGGGTCAAGCATTTTAAGGGCAGTAGGTGCCGCAGACTGATATGCTATTGCCCCATAGTCTAGGCGGGTATGTATGAGGCTTTTATACAAATTTATTAAATAGTTCTTGTCACTTTGCCACGTAGTGCATGACACTTTTAGAATGTTCATTGCGTTTATGCACTTGTTTTTTGAATACTTCATGTGTGGTATGAAGGTTAGCTTGGCATCCAAGATTAGGCCTAAGAATTTGTGTTCAGTATTAAGAGAAAGACGTTGCCCATGCAGTTGAACATTGGGTTCGGAATGAATGCCTATTTTCCTGGAGAACAAGACACACGTGCTTTTCTGTGCATTCAGTTGGAACCCATTTTCTTCTGCCCAATCGGAGACTTTGTTCAGACCAAGCTGAACTTGCCGCTCACACATGACGAGATTACAAAACTTAAAACCAAGCTGCACATCATCGAAATATGTGCAGTAAAGCATATTTTGAGAGATGGAAAAGTGTAAAGAATTCATTTTGATAATAAAAATTGTGCAGCTAAGAACACCACCTTGCGGCACTCCTGTTTCTTGGACAAATGCTTGGGAGAAAACACTGCCCACTCAGACACGGAATGTCCAATTTCACAAGTAACTTTCGATTATGGTAAACATTTTGCCATGAACTCCAAGGTGGGACAGGTCTCTTAATATTCCAAAGCGCCATGTATCGTAAGCCTTTTTGATATCGAGGAACACAGAGAGAAAGTATTGCTTGTGGACGAAAGCGTCTCTGATCTGTGCCCTGATACAAACAAGGCAGTCGGTGGTGGATCTACCCTCTCAAAATCCGCAGTGAAATGGGTCGAGAAAATTGTTTGTTTCAAGAAAATGAACAAGTCGACAGTTTATCATTTTCTGGAAAAGTTTGCACAAGCAGCTTGTAAGTGCAATAGGTTTATAACTCAAAACTGAGGAAGGGTCCTTGCCCTCTTTTAAAATGGAAATAATTATAGCCTCTTTCCAGGAAGTAGGGATAGCACCACAAAACCAGATAGCATTGTAAAAGCGAAGTAGGAATTTTTGCGTTTCGATTGGTAGGTTTTTCAACATTTCGTACACCACACGTTCAGAGCCTGGGGCGGAATGGCTGCACGAGTTTAGTAATTTTTGGAGCTAAGCTAAGCTGAAAACTTGATTGTATGCTTCATGTTTTGTACATTTGTGTTCTAGGTTCTGCTTTTCAATTCTTGTTTTGTATGTTTGGAAAGCTTCACTATGGTGTGAAGAGTTGGACACTTGTTCGAAATGTGCGCCGAGGAAGTTTCCTTGATCTTTCAAGCTGTCACCATGTGTACTTACGACTGGGAGTGAGTGTACTTGCCTTCCTGCTATTCTACGAACCATGTTCCAGACTTGAGCCTCCGGTGTATATGAATTGATCCCCGATAAGAACTTCTGCCAGCTTCCTCTTCTGGCCTGCCGACGCATTCTCCTGCCTTGAGACTTAATTTTTATTAAACCTGTCAAGATTGTCGGCTGTCGGCGAGTTCTGAACCAACCTCCATGCCCTGTTCTACTCCTTTCGTGCATTCTGACACCCAGTGTTCCACCATGGGACACGCCACAAGCCAGGCATCCCAGATGTTTGCGGTATGCACTTGGCTGCTGCGTCAATAAGAAAAGCTGTGGGGTACTGCACAGCTTCATCTATGTTTAACCTACATATGTCAGTCCAACTTAAACGAGTAAAGTTGTGAAACTGTCCCCAGTCTGCTTTGTTTATCAGCCATTTGGGAACACGTGGAGGACATTCATATATTGTTGGTGAACTGAACACTACAGGAAAATCGTCACTTCCATATAGATTATTTATAACTTTCCATTGGAGTAATGGTACAAGTGAAGGAGATGCGATACTGAGGTCTATGGAGGAGTAAGTTTTGTTGGCAAGGTTATAATATGTTGCCTCTTTCTTACAGACAGGCTCCGGAAGAGAAAAGAAACTGTTCAATGCGACGACCTCGTGCGTCGCAGCGAGAATCACCCCACAGACTGCTATGAGCATTCAGGTCACCAAGGGCCAGATAAGGTTCAGGTAGTTCCTCTATTAAGGACTGGAATTCTCGTTTTTCAAGACGGTAGTGTGGGGGTATGTACAGAGAGCAGATGGTGACGAGTTTGTTGAAAAGAATTGCTCGAATCGCCACTGCCTCTAGAGTTGTTAGGTAATTGTGTGCATGCTACTTTTTGATTAACAATAATAGCTACACTGCCAGATGACCCCGCAGCATCATCTCTGTCTTTTCGGCTAGAGTTGTTCGGAGTGGTAAATGTGTGCATGCTACTTTTTGATTGACAATAATGGCTACACTGCCAGATGACCCCGCAGCATCATCTCTGTCTTTTCGGAATAGAACATACCGATGCAAAAATTGGTGTTTTTAAATTTTAAATGTGTTTCCTGTACATACAGCAATTTTGGCGAATGTTTGTATAAGAACTGTTGGACATCGTCGAGGTTTCTAAGCAGTTTTCTGACGTTCCAATGTATTATTTGCATTGCCATATTGGGGGTAATGTAGTGCTGTGTGTACAAAATGGGTGCGTCTACTCTTTAAGCTGGGCGTTAAGACTCAAGTAACAGGGTCGTCATCGGGCCCCGTTATCAGCTTTTTATTGAAGACGATGGTCTTTCTCGGGGACCTTCAACGCAAAACTTTTAATCTGTCTGTACATTTGTCTGTTTGTCCACTCTTAACAGCAACGGGTACTTGAAACTGCCGACCCCATCCGCAGCGACCACCAATGTTTTTCAATGTTTAGTGTTCATACTTGTGTGAATGTCGATTAAAAAGCAATTATTGCACATGTCTAGGGCACCATAACAACACGTATATATTCTGCATGTGGATCTTTTACTAGAAAAGACATACATAAGTAATTTTAAGGACCGTAGCGCTTATCGCATTGCGCTGACCATGCACGACTTGCACGAAAAGATTAGTGTTTCCAACGCTTTGCTAAAACAAGACAGTGGTGGCACCTACCCATCGCCTTACGTTCTACACCTTATCACCTCTGAGACGGGCGAGCACACCGTCTCAGAGGCACATGCTTTGTTTTCGAAGAAAACTGCCAGAAGGCGCTTATGTCTCACGTGTGACGCGACTTGATGCATTCGTTCGCCTCCGCTCCGTGCTCGAGACACTAACGCAGCGCCTCCAGAATACTATTCACTGATTTTCTTGTGCAGAACATCAAATAAATGTCTTGTTCACTCTCTCCACACGACATTTGCAGATTACATGCAGATATGGGGCCAATTTTTTTTCTCTTGGCATGCTCCAGGGAGCTCCGTCGATCTTTCGGCACCCCAGGGGTATCGTGGTATCCATTTCCTCCTCAGAGGCACTGCGTGCCCTCATTTGCGAGCTGGTGTTTCGAGCTTGGGGCCTCGCCAGGTGAGACGAGGCCTTTATGTCAGCCGACCCTAGGATCTCCTTCACCTCGTGAGGCGAAACCTTTGGTGCAATCAGGCTAGAGGTTGAGGGGACTTCCTTTGCTGCTGGGTTACCCTGGCTGCTGCAAGAGCTTGCAGCAGCCGCAGGTGTGGCCGTGGGGACAGTAGCAGGGCAGCCTTGGCTGTTCCCACCGTGGGTGGAGGCATCGGCAACCGCTTGGGCACACTGTGCCTGGCATGGGCAGCTGCCACAGGCCGTTGTAGTGCTGCCCCCTGTTGCACTACATTGGCGAACGATGGTTTATTTGTGAACAATCCAAATACCTGTTGTCGGGATTCTCGGAAAGTTAAACTTTGTGTGATTTTGATTGTGATTATTTTCTTTTTCTTTTTCCCGTTGGACACGTTCGGGAGTATGCGGGGTGGGCACCATCGCAGTTCGGACAGTGGGCCCCAGCCTCCACCTTACAATCATCTGTGGCGTGTCTTGTAGTGGCGCACTTTGCACAGGTAAATTGGCCGCAGCAACTCTGAGAGCCACGACCAAAATGCTGGCATTTAAAGCAACGTCGTGGATTGGGGATGTAGGGTCGCACATTCAACTTCAAGTATCCTGTTTCGAGATGTTCAGGAAGGATACTGGTACAAAATGTCCCAATTATATGTTTTGTTGGGACTTCCATCTTATCACGCCTGATTTTTATTCTTTGTACTTGTGTCACCTGCTGGTCCTTCCAACCCTCGAGGAGCTCACCTTCAGTCAGGCCAAGCAAGTCTTGATCAGACACAACGCCTCAAGAAATGTTGAGGGAACGGTGTGGTGTAATTGAGATAGCAGGGTGCATAGCGACCACGAAGAAAAAAATTCAAGGGTTTTTAAGGACTTTCAAGGCCCCAACTAAGGATTTTCAAGGACTTGAGAAATAACATTTTTCTAAGACCATAGAAAAACAACAAGTTTTTACAGCATGGAAGCACATATTTTACTGTTAGGCAGAAAATGCAAGCACAATTTTCATATATGCTGGTTTCATTGCACTGTTTTCTGCTGATTTCAACATCCATTTTGCTGATTCACCTCACAATCGTACTGCACACACATACACACAAAAGGGGACTAGGTTTCATTGTACTGTTTTCGGCTGATTCACCTCACAATTTAGACGCATTGCACACACGCACAAAAGAGGACTAGGTTTCATACCACTGTTTCCTGCTGATGTCAACATCCCTTTTGCTGATTCGCCTCAATATCTAGGACGTATTGCACACATACACACAAAAGGGGCCTATTTTCAAACAGTGGACTCGAGATATTAAGTACCCGAAGCTTCCCTTCAGGTTTTAAGTTCCAGAAGCTTCCCCTTCAGGCTCTAATCCATGTCTGCAAGTTCCAGCGACTTCTCGTTTGCAGTTTTTCTTAAACTGTTGGACTTCACAATCAAAGTGATGTCGCTTGTGGCTTCCTACCACAGAGCGTACTTGTCGGCACAGGCTGTTAAATCAGCGATTGTTGCTTCCAGCCTCCTCTTCTTTGTCTTGATGCTCTCTATCTCTTCTTCAATGTGGCTTCTCTTTGATGCCTTTGTCTGCTCCATCACTTGTTTTTTTCCTATCCTCCAAGTAAGGCCCGATAACGGTTATGTGCGGCTGCGACAGACTTCCACAACTCCCTTCGTTATGGCAACGTTCAGGATGCCACCAGCCTTGCTTACAGCATCACAAACAATTCACTGTGACACATACGAGATGTCCTTAAGGTTTTCGACAGAGACCTGGCGGTTGATGCTGAAGCCTCTTACAACAGTTGCCTGCCCGTGGCTCAAGATGAGAAGCCGGATAACCTTCCACAAGTGCATGTAGGATGAGTCACCCTTCAACAACTCAAGGTAGAACTCGTCCAGGCCAAGAGTGTGTTTGTCAAACTGCCGCAGGTTTCATGTGCGCTACTGGAGCAAACTGTGCTCCAGTAGCGCACATGAATGTCCATTTGTTTCCTCTGCAGGTATTCGTTCAAAGACTCGTCGAACAGAACGGTGTAACCGTCCGACTGCTCCAATTCGCGTTGCAGGCACGAGAGAAAAAACGGTCTCAGACCATGGCACACCACGTATGCAGATTTCCTCTCACTGCAGGAAAATGCCTTAGCGATTTCACTGTCCGGGAACATTTACTTGAAAAGGTCCCCCATATGTGCGGACGATTTGTAGGAGTAGTGCGCCGTGACCATTTTCAGGGTCCACAGTATCTCCGCGTCGACCACACTCTCATGAGCTTTGCACAGGCTGCTCACATCCGACGACGGTGAACTTGAAAGAGTTGGCTCGACGCGTTGCTTCTCAACAGCTGTGAAGTGGCTCCGCACAGTACTATGAGCTGTGGTTGCTGTCATGTTCTCCACATGCTTTGCGCTTTTCATGTGACTTTTGAGGGCAGACTCCCCCATTGACGACACGTCGAATGTTTTTGCACATACTTTGCACTTAGCTCAATGCAAGTTCGATGTGTCCGAAGAAATCCACTCTTTATAAGCAGCACCGGTTAACCACGCGTGCTGGAAGTTGCATTTTCCCGGCATATTGCAGCTGCAGAAGACGACTTGAACTATTCACAGACCATGTTTCCCACTACACCGGTAGGGTAGGCTTAGCTTTGGCCGTCGCTACCGTTGCAACCACGCCAGACCAGGCCCCGGAAACTCTCAAGTTCAAGTGCTCACCTGTAGGGGGCGCAAAAATCAATCATGGCGCGTTTCTGCTTCAAACACCCAGAGTGGATCTACTAACCTCTCCCGCCACTCGCGCTATTGCACTTTCTTGTAGAGGCGCCTTCGTCGCGGCCAAGTTTTATTTTAAAATGATCAAATACTACGTGTTCGCGTACCGATACACATAAAAAAAACATTTTGTTCTTCTAGCAAGTAGTTTTTCTTAAACATGTGCTGCGTCATCAACTTTTTGTAATAGTTTTTGCTTCAGCTCACTCGATATCAGTAGCAGCCTATCGACATCATCATCCTCATTTCGAAGTTTGCGGCGGCCAACGGTTGCGACGGCAGGTAACGGCTCGCGGTACGTTCGGAGGTGTCTCGGACTGTTTCGTTTCGCTGTAAATATTTTGAGCCTCTGCCGACCGACACATTCTTTCTCATTCTGTTTATTTTGATTCGTTCAAATGCTTTCGCGAAGGGAATTCGGATGACCTTCGGGGAACGAAGCAACCATTGAAGCTTTCATTGGATGAACACCCGTTGCAAGCCCGGGCCGGTGAGTAGAAACCACTTCAGTTTTTTAAAGATGATTGCTTGTGGGACTAGTTGGTTCAATTCAATATATGTAGTTTTTTTTTTTTTTTGCCAATGACTGCGTAAGCGTCACACGGTGGCAGCGCATTGCAGTATTAAATTTTAAAATTGTTGAACGTCTCAATCTGTAACCGAAAAAACGTGCGTTACTTGCGGCGTGCATGGCTTCACGTGGGAATGAGTCGCTGACTCAATAGTTAATACTGAAATTCTATCGCCAGGTAACACCAACCAGGCCGTTGCGATAAAAGAAGGCAAATAAATCACTGTCGCCTCGCATGTGTTTTCTCAGCTAGCCCATATATTAATGCAAAAACATACTAGTTAATAGGTTACTGCAGTCACGTTTGAGAAACATCACATAATTATGGGTCTGGTTTTGCTATAGTATGACAAAGGAAGCGTCACATAAATGAGAAATACTTCTTTTTTTGCCACAGCCTCCTGGCCCACCTGACATGGAAGCAAATGTGTACAATGGGCAAGGAACCTGCTACGTGACATGCCTTGTGAAGAAGCAGCCCTGAGTGATATACGTGTTATGAGGTACTACTACATATATGTATAAAATACTGCTGTTTACTAATTAACTGAGTTTATTTGTTTACTTTGGAAAATTTCATGCATTGATTATGCACTGATTTCATGCATTGATATCTGGTGATGTTACTTGTTTTTCCAGACTGCCATGCAATGACAGGATGACTACCCCCGAATGTCCACTCTGCAAGCACGTTGAAACATCTGAATGTCCACTACAACAGGTCATCTCTAACCTCACACATGTAATGCTGTATTTGTGAATGTTTTACTGCGCATATCGTGGAGAGATGCTTTAGATTGGCTACAAGCATAGCCCGCCTACCGTGGCATGGAATCTGCACTTCAATAATGTTGAAACTGTAACACTATTAGTTAGATTGTGTGGCGCTGCTGAGCTCAACAACACACTGTTTGATCCCAGCCACTGTAGCCATATTTCGATGGGGGTGAAACGCTAAGACGCTTGTGTGCTGAAGGGCTTGTTCGATTCGCCTGCACCACATGATCCATTTTACAAAGTGCTACACCTCGCCATTCGTTTCAGTGGCGCATCAATAGCATCTTCTAAATCTTGCCATTCATTCAAAAAGCGCAGGAGAGGTATAGCACTAAAACTATTTCATGACTTTCCTGTACCTTCTGCTCTGACGGTGCTGGTTTGGTGCAGCCACTCGTACGGCTTAACAAACAACATAGCATTAGACGTAGGTGCTGTACCCACCCCTATAAATGCGGCGTGTTTAGCCAAGATCTTTGCACCTCTTTAAATTATGCGAACAAAAATAAGGATTCCACCTTGTCATTCACTTGTGATGCCGCACCGCTGAACTCCTGCCGCACAAGTTCTGAACTTCTCGTGCACAGCTGTGAACCAGTTCGGATTGGTGCAGGCGAACTAAACTGACCCTTAAAAGATGTAAACTTGAAAATATGAAAAGTCGGTTAACATAAGGGGTCAAAGCAAACGTTTCGACAAGCAGTCTTGTCTCCTGTGAGGCTACAATGTCCTTTGTATGAACCCCTGGAAGCCTGAGTCAATCTAAATATGCCCACTACTGTACGACTCACGATCACTTCATAGTTGGCATGTGAAACGTTGGAAATTATTATTTGCACTACATAATGAACACACCCACAGTGATGGGTATTGACAGGCTTTCCGACATTTAGTTGTGCCTTGTGACAGTTTAAAAACAACACCCAGAACTGTTTTGTCTTAATTAACTGTGTTTACCTCATACAAGTTTACAAAAAGATGCACCAAAGCTCATAAGACAGCACTCAATCACTTTAGCTTTGCACATATGTTCAATGGGCTCCTAAAATAATAAATCATAAAGGTGATGAGCAGTTGCAGCACAGCTTCCTCAAAGACGTGAATGCTGTCATGAAGAGCAAGATTGGTTTCATTGCATGTGGTACTATTTTTTTTGGCTGAAAAACGTTCCAGATTTCGTTGTGCACATCTTCTTCTGTTTAAATTAAGTTGTCATAACTATAGTGTCTACCACTACGAAGTTAAATTCTGTGCACTACGGTCATGAAAAACAATCTAGGAAATCGCACAGGTAGTTGAAACATACATGATCTTCACTTATCTACAGCCTCAGTGCAAGATAGTACGTATTTCAAGTCCTAACCTCTAAAAGTAGCAGGGCGAAAACAACTTCATTTTCAAGCACAAGTATACTGAAAAAGTAAACTTAATAACAAGTGTGTAATAAATGTGACCTTTATTGATCCAGTATTCGGACAGATTCACATCATGTACCACCAATTGATTTCAGGAGTGCTTGCTTGCAAGATAGTACTCAAGTTCTATGGATATGTCTATGCAAAAAAAAGAGATTGTGCTTAGGGCTGAGCAGATAGTGTGATGTAAGAGTACCAACAAAGATGTACAGACAACAAAATTGTACAATGCATACCTGAAGCTTATTTTCTTAGAATTGGGCCTTTTCGATCTGTAAGCGCACACCTTATAAGTGTCCCTTTTGCATACATGTTCGCTGCATACTCAGGAGACTGGTCATTACCTGGGACGAAAAATTCTAGCTGTGGTAACTGTGTAACTTCACTCTAACAATAAATGTAGCAAGCCTGAAATATTTTAGCCCATCCTCTAAATACATAATACCTATGATATGGGCTAACGGATGAGTATTAAAACTAGTGCCTACCCTCTCGACATTACGCGACATTGCAGAATCGTGAAGTACTCAGTGTAGCATTGCAGAGCGAGAATGATTCAGAAATGCACGCATCCGCAATTGCTTATTTAACAAATTTAGCAAAACTACATTGCTATAACTGCGCGAGCTATATATCGGCAATGTGCAAGTTTCCTTTCCGAGTCCACATCATGCATTCGCTTCAATATCAACACTACGGGGCAAGCGCCGCATCTGACGGCAGAATCGGACCCTTGTCCTGAAGCCACGCTATTAAACTCGAGCGCCGCAACACAATGAGAGCGACGTTCATTCAGCGATTGCGATGTTCAGTTGTATGCATATGCTTGTTAGCTTTCAAGAGTCTTTACACATGGGTTGAAAGCTTTCGATTGTATGAGTGACTTGTTTTGTTCGGACCCGACCGTATACATTGATTGTACTGGCTTCGACACTCGCAATAAACGATGCAAACCTTACTTGACTGACGTTGTTTTTGCCAGTCGAGGCCAGCTAGGTCCCCTGGCGATAATTACAGACGCAAAACGCGATTGGGCAACGAAAAAAAAAAAAAACAGGAAGCAAGCAGCGCGAATCAGCTGCGGGCCCCCCACCTGTAGCAAAAAAAATTGCGTTTGTTTATTGATGATGTTAGTACTACTAGCGCCATCTCGCCTCGCGGTATTGCAGTTCAGTACGCCGCCCCTACGTATTTGCATGTTATTTTGATACAACAGCCCAAAGGTACAGTTTCCGTTCTCTAAATTGGTAGGTGTTCTGTGGCCAGACTGTCGTACTGCACAGTAGCTACAGGAGTGGATTGGATTGGATGCCTTGCTGGCTCTAGTACATAGTTACCAGGCGTTCAAGCGGAATCCGCTAAAACTGGCTGAACCGAAGCCTATTGACGAGATTCAAGGAAATTTAAGGACCTGAAAAAATTCAAGGGTTTTCAAGGCCTTGAAAATGCTATTATCAAATTCCAGGGTTTTCAAGGGTTTCAAGGACCGCTACGGACCTTGGATAGGGATGTTTCCAAACGATTGTAGTTTTGAGATGTTTAGATACTGGGCCTGACTTTTTACTTCGAGGAGGAGATCTCCACTGGCTATTCTTGTAGCCTGGTAACCTGGACCAAGTGCAGTGGCGAGGCATTTGGAAACAACAAAAGGCGCAATTGCTCTGGAGTTCTTTTCAGCAGTTTCACAATGAATTACACGCTAGCGCGGGAAAGTTTCTGTTGGTTCTTTGAAATAATTGCAAATGTCTTCGGTGCGCCCTGTCTTCGAGAGAGGACGATCGTGCAGTGAAGGAAGAGAAGTAAAATTCATAAAATAGGTGTAGATTCGGCAGCCATGCCAGCCGCCCACCATGGAGCTCAACACGGGGACGTGACAAGTCCTAAATTTATATGAGGCATGTCAACGTCAGCTGTACAATATACAATACAAGCGAAACCAAAGATGCTGGAGAGTGGTTGATAAGGTTACCTCAGGACTTTAGACATGTGGCAGACCGTCAGAAATACTTTTTGTTGAATTTTCCCTGAATCCCAATAGCTCTTTGATGAATAGCTAGCATAAATTTCTGGTAATTATTACTGCTCAACACTGTCAGATTGCTAAGCTGTCACCTCAATTTGATATTGGACTTGCAAAGGTTCTTTTGATTACAGAACTTTGATGCTACAGTAGGAAAATCACAAGGGGCACGCACTTCTGTCAAGTTTGCCAGTCAAGTTCATTTTCCCACAAAACATGCCCATTGGTTCGTGCAAAAGTCTCAAAAATCAATATGTTTCTAAAACATGCAAATTGAAATTGATTCTGAAAGTTGAGTGGCTTGACTGGGTGCACGAAAAACGTATTCAACATGCCGAAATTTATGATACAAAGCGTCAATCACCGGTGATTTATTTGAATAGGCGTGGTAAAGAGAGAGCTAAAATAAATAGCGCATTTAGCAGACGTTTGCCCTACGCTTGAATACACTTGCGCCGTGTAGGATTCTTAGGAAACAGCTTCAAGGGACACACTTGAAAAAATTACAAAGAGTTGCAAGGTTTGTCCTAAATCGATACTCAAGAAATGAGAGTTATACAAATATGCAAAATGAGCCAAGATGAAAATTACTCTCAACCTGCCGAAGGAAACTTTGGTTAAAGCTCAAATGTTTTATGGTAAGAGCAGCAATTGACAGAAATGTACCTTCATAGTAATCATTCCGAGTCTTCATAGTAATCATTCTGAGAGCCAGTAAATACTTTTTTACACCACCCAGGCGAGCTCACCAATTTGTACAGCAGACTGCGGCAATCACATTTTGGGAATATCACAGCGCTGCAGACCACACAGACCCTCCATTTCAAAAAACATCCCGCGCCCATTTCTTTCGCCTGACCAATCTATATATGCGCACTTTGACGAAAGCTTGCCGATGGGCAACATTACGCCTCACTGAGCTCGTCAATTGGTTCTTTGCCCAACGAAATGGTGCTTCAGCCCTGCGGCGATGCAGCTGAGCAGTCTGCATTCCCCTCTGCCGTTTGAAGCGGTATTGCCAGAACAAAAGCCTCCAAGATGAAGAGGCATCTCACTACTTGACAGCAAAAGCGCTTCTTGCTGCCCACGCAGCTATGACATGGAGGGGAGGAGGGAGCCCTGTTTTGTTACGTGCCAATGACTAATCACGGACATAGTGTCTGGCTGCCCAAGTGGGCGGGGTCACGACGGGCTTCCTGAGAGGGGTGGCGAGCAGCCGCGTGATAATTTAAAACCGGCTGAAAAGGATGTTCTAACCCCTGCAACTTCCTTTTTAAAGCACATATTCGCAAAATACTTGCAGCAGCATGTTCATGTAGCGAAGTGGGCATATTTCTCTTCATTAAAAATTTTGGCCTTCGGGGGTTGTTTACTGGCCCTTTAAAGTAAGCCCCTAAACCACCAAGAGGTTGAAATTCAGTTTTGCTGGGGAAGTTGTCCACGAGTGCATAACTAACTCAAAGCCGTGAGACTTGTTCCATGCAGTGACGCAATAGAAGAGTTGGATGCATTCGATTATTGAAACGCCTGGATCACTTCTTGTGCTCTTTTCTTCGCTACCCTCCGGCCCAAAGCCGCTTCGCCCTCTCGCCTAGCAGCCCTCCTCATCTCGCACAGCATACGTCATCCCAGATGCACTGCTCGAAACATTGTCGGTTGCCTCCATTCCTCCGTCGACTCCATCACCTCTGTGCTTGTTGGCGAAGTCCTGCTGCCACCCAGCCCGTGCTAATACGAATCGTTCCACTATGAACTCTGTTGCTCGCACACTTTCAAAGGATCTTCAACAAGATGGATCCGTGCGGTGACACGCCGTGCCAAAGCACCTCTACACGAGATGAGGAGCCACTGCCCCATATTGTGGCGACGATGCGGGCTGGCACATGGGTTCTGGAATGTTTGCCTACTCGTTACCTGTCCCGCGCTAATGTCATTAATGCAGATGCAACACAACGAACAACAAGCAGCTTGGATAGCTGCTTGCAGACTAACCGGAAGGCTCTTGCTGGACTAATCACTGCATCTTTTTTTTTTTTTTTTTTCATTTCAATAGCGTGCAAGGAATGTTTCCATTGCAAAAAAACAATATATATACTTTTTTTTGGCATAACACGTATACATGGTTTGCCCGCAGGGGAAGGCAAAAGGAGGATCCAAGCCTTCTGACCAGGCCCTACCACACTAGGGCAGCAGAAGCAACGGATTTGAAATTAAGTCAACTTTGAAAATTCTGTATCAACAAGGACATAATCATATTAGCAATATATTCATCAATTATAGTAATAACGTAGCAACAGTAATGAGCATAAAGTAATGATGTAATCACAGTAAGAACTGTAGGAATCGAGAGCGCCCTCCTACCTAGCGCCTCGTTCCCCAGCTGCCGCACGCGCACCGACAGCGTAGCCCGGGCGCGCCCTAACCAAGGGCCTGTAAGGTACCCGTAAATAAATAAATAAAATAAATAAGCACCGGCATTCGCCAAGATGGCTGCCAGGGCGCCTCTTGGTCTGGGCCAGTCAACCGTCGACTCCTTCCCGCGCTGGCATGTCTGGGCACGCTGCGCGGGCCTACGTAACGCAGCGCCATTTCCCTTTGGGCGCGCCTGACATCCTCCTCTCCTACGAGCTGTGCTGCGCCCGACGATTCGCTCGTCGCGGCAGATGCTCTCAAGCCTTCATGAGGGGTTGACGCGCTGCTAAGCAGGCGGCTTCTCGTTCGTGCGTTCGACTTCGGCCCTTGTGCGGGAGTCGTCACGCCCTAGGCAAGCGTACTTGCTCGGTCTTGCGGAGTTCCCTATACGGCCTGCAAGCCCGTGAGTGTCGCACTGTGCTGCATCTTGGGTTAATAAACCTGTTCTTATCCTGCCTCGTGCGTGGTTTCTGCACCGTGCCCGAGAAATCGACGAACCCGGCCGCAACGTCTTCGCACGCAGCGGCAGTGGAGGACGTTGCATCCCTACACGGTTGCGCTTAGTAGGTAAGCCTTGTGCAAACCTATCTCCACAGAACATAAGCACTAATTTAATAAAAACAATAAACACCAATATGAGATAATCCGTTATACTAATAACAATAAACTTTAGTGACATTATGATGCAATTGCCAAATATCAATATTATTTTTGTAGTGAAAGTTACATTAAAAACTGTACAACACATTCGCATCCCACTCAAAAAACATGTCCATTATTAAACGTTCAAATTCTTAAATCGTTTTACAACTTCTGGCTACTTCAACAGTAGTAGGATACATATTGCATAAACACATAGTTTCTTATTCGATCGTTTGCATGCCATAGTTTGTCCTGGGTTTCTGAGGTACCGCTTGCGTAAGAAATTCAACTTCTCGATGTCACGTGCCGGCCAGAGGCGCCCGGAGAGGAGGAGGGAGTGTTTCTTGGAATTTGTACTGCGATTCGTAATGCTTCCACGAGTAGAATCGATTGTGACAGCATTCTGCACACCATGCGTGTATTTGCTTGAAATGTTTAAAAAGAACCGTAGTTGGGTTAGTGGTCCTTTAAGATTTCGAAACATTGTACGAAATATAATTATTTGATTACTCATTTTTTGTTCCTTTCATCAGTGAATGGAATTGCTCATCAGATGAACACGAATTCTGTATACATGTGTTTTTCTTCACATTGTAAACCCTCTACTAAGCAGGCTAATTATTGCACTAAAAAAATTGACTGTTTGGGGGTTTGTAAACAAAACTGGCTCGTGCCGAACGGCCTACCCCAGAAGACTTTCAGTGCGACACTTCTAGTAATGCTTTCTTTTCCAATGCTCCCGGCAGTGTTATCATGGTGTGTTTGAGTTAGCTACTCTATTATTTCTGGCGCATTCCCTGAAATGTGTTTAAAGCAACGTCTAGCGGCTACACGAAGGGGCTCGACGTAGCGTACAGAAGGTACAGACGCGGCCACTGCTGCATGTAACAGCTTTCGTGGCTGCCGGGCACCGCGCAAAATACCCGTCGAGGCATTCCAGTGAGCACGGCCCCCAGCTGCGTGTTACCTTAACCAGTGGCCGACAGAAAATGCACAAACTGCAGGAGAAGCTTGTCAGCGAACTTAATTGGGCCAGTTGGTTCTGCATGTCGACGATGTAGATATGCTTTTTGTAGACTCGGACAGAAAATTGACAGTGCACACCTGTCTTTCCCTGTGCACGTCTTCAAAGCGCACCCAAATCGTCGATATCCAGGAGAAGAGTTGCCCAATCCATAGTGAAATTGTACAATTTAGCTTTACGGCTGGAACTGAAAACCTGCCTCTTGTCGAACCACGAACAAATTTATGTTGTCGTCTAAGCACAAAACCTCAGGATAAAACGCTTATTTCTGCGCCAGTGGCACTCTTTATAAAGATCAGCGGCAATCGAAATCACTCGCGATCCAAAGTGTTCGTGTGACAGAAATTATAAAATGTACTGATTATGTAATAGAGTCTGCTACGGCTGGGTCACGCAAATTATTATGGCTTACTATTCATGAGTAAACTATTCATGAATCAAACTTTCTACAGTTCATGTTCACACCGAAAGATAAACGAGTTAAAATGTGGCGATGTTCATTAGCGGCACAAAGACAGGGGATGAGTCATTTGCTCGCACAGATGAGAGCTCACTCACAGGCGTCGCTTAAAAAAAAAAACGAATGCAATGACAACAAAACGTGGACACCGCGATGTACACTGTGCGGCTATTCGTGTTGAGCTCGACTACTTTGTGCCCCACATTGTCTCAAATGGTACACATCAACGATGTCACTCAAACACCTTTGATTGATTTGTGAGGTTTAACATCACAAAACCACCATATGATTATTAGAGACGCCGTAGTGGAGGGCTCCAAAAATTTCGACCACCTGGGGTTCTTTAACGTGCACCCAAATCTGAACACACGGGCCTACAACATTTCCACCTCCATCGGAAATGCAGCCGCCGCAGCCCGGATATGAGCCCGCGACCTGCGGGTCAGCAGCCGAGTACCTTAGCCACTAGACCACCGCGGCGGGCCACTCAACCACCTTTGCAATAGATTTTCAGTGTTAGCTTTCACGTTGTGCGACACATTTCAGGCGTCAGTACACACATATCTGCCAAAAGTGGAAGACAACAGCGACTGATGTGT
Source organism: Rhipicephalus microplus (assembly GCF_043290135.1). Lineage (NCBI taxonomy): Eukaryota > Metazoa > Arthropoda > Arachnida > Ixodida > Ixodidae > Rhipicephalus > Rhipicephalus microplus. The sequence goes on from NW_027464607.1 coordinate 2,427,156, forward strand.
TCTCAGAAAATGGGGGCCTCCAACTATAGTCCAACGTCTGAGTATCGCCTCTGTGCTATTAGTCGGCGCTTAGATTTACACGGCCTTTATTAAGTGGGCAGAACAAACTTGGGCGCCCTTCGTGGGAATTCAGTTTTCTCACGTGATCGCTGCTATGCAGGCGCTCTTTCTATCGTCGTCGGTCGGAAAACAGAACATTTCCACTAGCATATAAAATTAGTTCAGTCTTGCAGACTGCATCCTGGCTTGACACGGCTGTGCACGAGTTGCGAGCGTTTCATCAGAATAATGTTACCTGCATAGAACATCAGAACACAAGCAGCCGCGGCCAGCAACGAAGGCTAACACCACGCAACAAGCTAAACCTGAAATTTCCTGGGATGTTTTCCGGTGAACGCACAGTGTTGCCAGGGGCCAGCTGGCGCTGGCAAAACAGTCTATAAGTCAATTTTTAGTGCTGCAATTCTATCTTTTGCCCTTCATAAACCACAGATGCAGACGTTGCTAGTTATCTTTCTTTCAAGTCAGTTCAATTTATACAAGCCAGCATCCTCCTGCACTGTCTTCTTGGCCACACAAAACATGCCTATGCTTGGCTCTCTCCAGCCTACTTATTATAATAATGCTAGCTGCAGCGACACAGCACGATCGTGCCTTGCCCCTACACCTAGCGAGTCGCACAGAATGCCAATGCAAATCTTCAGATACGTAGATGATTTTATTGTGGTCGTGCACTGCCCCTTATACTATTCCAGCATGAGTGTGATGACATCATATTGAATATGCTTAATTGTTTTAAACCTCTTGTCATTAAAACCCCTGTTGAAGGAACCCTAAAGTGCTACATCTAAATGTTTCCTTTTTATTTTTTTTCACAGATCAGCGCATCCTTTTGATACACCATGGGCCAAAAAGGTGCTTTTACCATTTCATTCCCGCCATTCTACAGCAATAGAATGTGGTATCACCAAGCTGTGTTTTAATAATGCACTTGACAGGTCATGTACACACCTGATGCAAAATACTTTCAATGAGCAAGTGTCACGACTCTTGAGGTCCCGTTATCCTACTGATATCTTAGTATCGGAAGCTGAAGGTGCACTGCAGTGCCTAAAATGCTAGTCCTAGCACCCATAAAACTCCCCTATTTGACAAATGCAATGTAGCTGTCAATATGCATATTTATCACATTTTGCACAACCTAAAGAAAATAGCAGCTCTGGACAATGTACAGGTTGCATTCTCATCGCCTAATAAACTAAAGTTTATATGAAAAACAAATCCAATGATGATGAATAACAATCTAAAAGAGTTTGCTGAGGGCAAATCAGGCATTGATTATTGTATTCCATTATCTTGCAAGTGCTTCTACATGGAAGAAACAGGAAGGTGTGTGAACGATCATCTGAGGGAGCACCGGAACAATTGTAATGAGACGCCTGCAGATTGTCTTCTGGAAATTCATTGGGATGAATGCGCGTGTGCTCTTGTCTTTGATAAATCTTCGCACTCAGAAAGAGCAACTGCATAGCCTCCCGGTTGATAAAGCACATTGAACAAACTGACAAATCATTTTCTTGCGCAAACCGTAAAATTTATGGTATGACCAACCACTCAAGTGTCCTTTTTTCTGTTGATTCACCCGCTGGCTCTTAAACGTCACGAAGGTCGCATGATTTTAAGCCGCAGGCGCTTTTGTTCGATTCAATCAAACTGAATTGTTGCGAACAGTGCCCAGTTGACCAGCGCTAAGATGTTGCCTTCTTTTCAAAGTATACCAACAAGCCGACATAGATAACTGAACGGCCGCTTGAGAATTTTAGTAAGCGCTAGAGTAACAGATGTGCTCACCCTTGGTGCGACATATCTCGATCAGGTTGACCACGTTCTCGTGTTTGAGCAGCTGCAGGATCTTAATCTCACGCAATGCCGTAATCGGAAACTGGGCCAGAGAAATGCAAACAGCAGCAATCGTAAGGCTCAGTGACACGTGCCTACTACTCGAATCGAGCAGAGGAAATACTCACGCCTTCTTTTTCGTTTTCCATGAGCACCTTCTTGAGGGCAACCAGCTTTTTCGTTTGCTTGTGACCGGCTTTGAAAACCTCGCTGCGCAATGCATGCAGGTTAATCAGAGAACGCACGATTGAGTTGCGAACTGAAATGGAGGTTTCTAACGACTTCCCAGAGTCAGACAAAGGAAGCTTACCCGAACGTTCCCTGACCAATCTTGGCGATCTTCTCGTACTTGGCAACGTCATCGCAGTACGGAAATTCGAAATCCTCAAGTTTGTTCACGAGCTGCTGCTGCTGCTGCTGCTGGGTGCTCGAGCTCATGTCGTTTCCGACAACGCACCGGTGATAGAGCACGGCCGCCTGGTTCGGGGCGCGCGGCGGTGTTGCTCCGGCCGTCCCATTCGGACGGAGGAGGCGTAATTGCAGAAAGGGGCATGGCCGCTGTTTTCGCCGCACCGCGGCGCGGGCCTACTACCCCTCAGTTCAGGCTGTCAAGGTGGATGGACGTGTTTTTTGAGCGCTCCGGATCGACTGCGCAGATAAGTGTTGTTGCATGTTTTGAGCTTGTCTCTATAATTTTAAGGCAGCGGTTGAAATCTTCGTAGCACTTATTTTATGGTACGGCTTTTAAGGGGGCCAGTCACCAGGTATTTATTAGTTAGTGCGGGTGTGTGTGTTTGAATTTTTTGTTGTTGTTGTTTTTTTTTCTTTTGTCACCCCGTTGGGGAGGTGCGCGTACATTGAACACGCAAATTTTTGTAGTAGAGCTTGGACTTTCCTTTTTTTTCTCGTAGTGCCGGGCTCGAGTTTAGTAATTATCGAGTATAGGGACAACTGGTGTCAGAAAGGCATGGTTAAAAAGACTGTAAAGTGTTCAGGATGTGGAGTGGGTTTGAAAGTGGACCCAAGCGTAGAAGCGGACGGAGAAGAGGCTGACGCGAAGTGTAGGCAATGTGAGGTCGAGGAAAAAATGGAGAAAATGATGGTTGCCCAGAGTGAACAACTGATGAGAATCGCCAAACTCGAGACTGCGTTGGCGACAGAGCAAGAAAAAACGAGGGCAATGGGAGAAAGACTGAAGTCCGCCGAAGAAGCGCTAGCGAAGCTGAACAAAGAAGCGACCTACCGAGAGAACAGTAAGGAACCGGCAACGAGAACGGTGGAGAAGGAAAAGCAAGCAAGCTTGGAAAAAACAGGTTTAGCCGGTTCAACTGTCGCAAGGCCCAGCTTCAGCGAGGTAGTGGTGGGGCAGGAAGGGAACAAAGCAGCCGGCGTCACAGGTGCAAGTAGCCCCCAGGTGCAGAACGCTCCAGCGGAAAAGTCACAGCATGTGATAATCGCCGGAGACTCAAATTTAAATCGATGCACAGAAGCCATCAAAGAGAGGGTAAGAGGTGACAAGAGGGTTGCAGTAGGGGCGTTCCCAGGACGCAAGCTGGAAGCAGTCATGAAGCAAGCGAGCGCAAAGCTCAAAACGACAGCTGATAGACGCAACCTCGTGATAATTTCAGGCGGTTTAAACGATGTCCTAAATGAAGATGCTGCAGGACTAGCAGCCACACTGGCGAAAGGCGTCGATGACATGCGCGCCACTTCTCCTAAGGTGCAGGTAGTGATATGTACAATACCGGAGGTACCGGTGCGTGATAACAACCTGCAAAGAGCGGTGGTCAACGCAAACCAAGAGATATGGCGGGTGAGTCGAGAGAAAGGTTTTGAGGTGGTCGAAATAAACAGAGAGGTGCATAGGTGGGGGGGGTTTCAACGAGACAGAATTCACTTCGATGGGCGGCTAGGTCATGAGGTGGGTTGGCGACTTGCAGGACGCGCAGTAGCTTTTTTGGGGGGCAAGCGAGCCCTTCGGGGTGCAGGATAGCTAGTAACGAGGAAAACAACCAGGGAGACTCTTCGACAGGTGGTATGGACAGATACGATTCCAAAGTGGCACCAATATCTAAGATACGTAGAGTCCGGGGCATAAATAGACGTAGCCACGAGCGCCGAGCCAATTCAGACATAGGGTATATTAACATGCAGGGTGGTAGGAACAGGCTGAAGTGGGAAGAGATAGAAGAACAGCTAAGGGAAGAGAGGCCGATGGTATACGGTTTTGTAGAAACACATCTCAGGGACATGGAACAACCTCCGAACAATCCGGACTACGCGTGGGAGTATTGTAATAGAACAGAAGGCAGCAGAAAGGGGGGTGGTATTGGGGCATTCATTCATAAAAGTACAGATTGGCAAAGGGTCAAGCAGGAGTGCAAGGAACATTTATGGCTAAAAGGGAAAGTGGCAGGTCAAATGACACTCCTTGGTTTCGTGTACTTGTGGACGGGAGCAAAGGCCAGAGAGGAAAACCAGGCAATGGTAGAGTGTATATCAAAGGACATTCAGGAGTTAGGAAGAGAGTGCGAGATAATTATACTAGGAGACATGAATGCGCACATAGAAGATATAGAGGGTTATACCGACCCGACAGGCAAAATGATCATGGATATGTGTGAAAGGCTTGATTTGATCATTTGCAACAGTACCGAGAAGTGTGAAGGGCAAATAACATGGGAGGTAGGAAGGCTTCAGTCGACGATAGATTATGCACTGATGTCACATAGGATGTATGATAAGCTCAGGGAAATGCACATAGATGAAGGTGGCTCCAGAAGTCTGGGTAGCGATCACAAACGTATCAAGCTAAGTTTTGGAAGAGCAGTGAAAGTGGGAAGGAGACAAGATGAGCAACTACAGGAAAATTTTTATCCAGAAAGGCAAATTGAAATAGCCACTAAACAAATTGAGAAAGTAATCACGGAGGATAATAAGACAGTGTGGACATACACGAATCTAATTAGACTCTTTGAGATAGAGCTTGCTAAGACGCGTGACAAGTCACCCCGGAAAAGAAGACACAAACCCAAAAGTTGGTGGGATGAGGAAGTTAAGAGAGCCGTAGCAAAACGTCAGAAAGCCTCTAGGGAACACAGACATGCTAAGCAGCGGGGTGAACCGACAGATGATGTGGAAAGAAAATGGGCAACCTTTCTAAGCTGTAGAAGGGATGCATCCCTTCTGATCAATGAAAAGATTAGAAGGAAGGGAGCTCAGTGGCTGGCAGAAGTACATAAAAAAGATAGAAAGGCAGCTGCGAAATTTTGGAACCATCTAAACTCCCTGAGAAATGAGACGAGCCTAGAGCAGAACTTTATAACTACAGCCCAAGGTGCTAGGCTAGAAGGGGACGAAGCTATTGAATATATAAGAACAAGGGTGACAGAAAAATTTCAACAAAGAAGTACTTTATGCACCACAATAGACAAAGACGAATCAAGTGGTGCAATGGCTCCATTTTCACAACAAGAGTGGGAAAGGGCTGAGAAAAGGGTTCCTAGTAGTACATCAACAGGCCCAGATGGCATTCCAATTAGGCTGATAAAAACATTAGGTCCGAAGTCTAAGCAGGCTTTGAGAGAGGCAGTGAGTACAATAATAATCGATGGCGAAGTTCCCGATGGATGGAAACTTAGCAGGATGAGCATGATCTATAAAGGAAAGGGGGACAAAGCTGACATAAACAACTACCGTCCTATAACAGTGACATCAGTGGTCTACAGGCTGGCGATGCAGATCATAAAGGAAAGACTGCAGGCGTGGATAGAGGATGAGGGGGTGCTGGGGGAACTGCAGAATGGGTTTCGGAAACACAGGAGATTGGAAGACAATCTGTTCTCACTGACGCAGTGCATCGAAATAGCAGAAAAAGAACACAGGCCCCTGTGGCTAGCATTTTTGGATATCAAGGGAGCGTACGATAGCGTGGTTCAAGAGGAATTGTGGGGAATACTGGACACACTAGGCGTGGAACATGTAGTCACTAATCTTTTAAAGGGTGTCTATAAAGGTAACAAGGTAGTTATAAAGTGGGAAAAACAGGTATCCAAGCCTGCAGAGGTAAAACGGGGGCTTAGGCAGGGGTGCCCCCTGTCACCTTTATTATTCATGATGTACCTACAAGGATTAGAGGCAAAATTAGAGGGAAGTGGACTGGGCTTCAACCTCTCTTTAGTCAAACAAGGAAAACTTATTGATCAGGCACTACCAGCATTAATGTACGCAGATGATATAGTGCTAATGGCCAACAACAAGGAAGATTTGCAGAGATTGATGGACATCTGCGGTAATGAGGGAGATAGGTTAGATTTTATATTCAGTAGGGAAAAATCAGCAGTCATGATTTTCAATGACAACGAAGGTAGTGAGCTTAGAATACAGGAGGTCACGCTAGAGATAACAGATAAATACAAATATCTGGGCGTATGGATAAGCAATGGGACCGAGTATCTGAGGGAACACGAAATATACGTGACGACTAAAGGTAACAGGAATGCAGCAGTCATGAAAAATAGGGCACTGTGGAATTACAATAGGTATGATGTTGTGAGAGGAATATGGAAAGGGGTCATGGTTCCTGGGCTGACGTTCAGCAATGCGGTCTTGTGCATGAGATCAGAAGTTCAAGCAAGATTAGAAATTAAGCAACGTGGAATAGGTAGGCTTGCTTTAGGAGCTCACGGGAATACACCAAATCAGGGAGTACAAGGTGATATGGGATGGACATCATTTGAGGGCAGGGAAGCTAGCAGCAAGATAAAATTTGAGAAGCGATTGAGAGAAATGGGGGAAGAGCGTTGGGCTAGGAAGGTTTTCAGCTACTTGTACATGAAGAATGTCGATACAAAATGGAGGAAGCGAACCAGGAAGTTGACTGGTAAATACTTAGAAAACAGCAGGTGGCCAAACCAAAAAGAACTATCGGTTAAGAAAAAAGTGAAGGAAACGGAGACTGACATGTGGAGAATGGGCATGATTAAGAAGTCCGCACTAGAGGTCTACCGAACGTTTAAGCAGGAAATTGCCAAGGAAAGGATCTATGATAATACTCGGGGTAGTTCTCTACTGTTTGAGGCCAGGACGGGAGTACTGCGAACCAAGACATATCGGGCCAAATACGAAGGGGTCGACACAATATGCAGTGCGTGTGGAGAGGAAGAAGAAACTGCCGAACACTTGATAATGTTCTGTAAAGGGCTTCACCCTATAATTCAGGATGATGGCGCTGAGTTTTTCAAAGCACTTGGGTTTAGGGACCGGGAGGGCAAAATAAACTTTAAGCGGGTAGACTTCACTAGAAGGAGGTTATCTGATTGGTGGCTAAAGTCAAGGCGCGAGTGAAAATTAAACTCTTCACTGCAAAGTACGAATCCTCAAACTCTTTTTAAGGAAAAATAAATAAATATAGTTTTTGGTTCATTAGATATTACGGCTTGGTGGCGCTAGCCACCGCCCGATCTAAAGGGTACAGCCATATCCATCCATCCATCCATCCATCCTTCTGATTGAATGTGGAGATATCCACCCAGGTGTACGTTTGGGCACGAGCCTACAGGAAGCCTTGGGTTTTAGGGACAACAATGGAAAGCTGAACACACCCGCGATTGAAATAAGTAAGAGACGGTTAGAGTATTGGTGGCAGAAAATTAGAGAGAAAGGACAAAAATAAATATTGGAAAAATAAAATATGGACAGTGTGCCGTAAATGGCAGAGAACTTAAGCTGAAAATTTACCTTTTTTTTCCATTAAGATAGAATTTATCGAAGTAGAGGCATTAGGCCAACATAAAAAGAAAAAAAGGTTTTTTTTGTTTTTTTTTGTCGAGCCTGGTGGCATACTTGTCACCACCCCGTTATAAAGGGGACGCTCATAGCATCCATCCATCCATCCATCCATCCTTGCCAACAAAAAAAAAAAAAGGAAAAAAGGTTTTTTTTTTTTTTTGTCGAGCCTGGTGGCATACTTGTCACCACCCCGTTATAAAGGGGACGCTCATAGCATCCATCCATCCATCCATCCTTTCAAGGTCGTGCAAGGTTGTGCAAGGTTGTGCAAAGTTGGATATTCAAGGTCGTGCAAGGTTTTGCAAGGTCGGTTGGTGCAGAAGCAGCGCGCAACGACAGATGAGTTTTCTTTTTCAATTCTTTGTGTTTGTGAACACCATTATTATTTTTTTCGCTCCTAAGTAATAATTAGCGTTGCGAGAACTGTAGGTGTGGGACACGGGACGTTGTAGCGACGTTGACCACGTGAATGGGTTGGGTGGCTGTTTTGAAAAAGGTCGGGGCGCCCAGTTAGTTGTTAAAGAGCTAGAGCCGAACACGAAAGGTGAGAGGCTACTAGCGAAGTGTGGCAGCTTGGGCTAGTTGGTATGGCATGACGATAGTTATAGCGCGAGAACAAAACGACGACACAGAGACAAGAAGGACGATAGTTATAGCGCGAAAACAAAACGACGACACAGAGACAAGAAGGACACGAAAGACACGTGTCCTTCTTGTCTCTGTGTCGTCGTTTTGTTCTCGCGCTATAACTATCGTCATGCTACTAGCGAAATTGAACACGTATGTCTGTGCTGTAGGCGGCAGCTTCAAACAGTTGTTGAGGTAGGAGAGTTAACGGAGGCGGCTGGATAGCAAGATTAGGGTTGAACGTATGCCTGTCGGGCACTCGGTCCGATGGTCGGGCGGGCGATGGCTAAGGAGGCTAGGAAATCCACGAGCGAGATTGAGCTGGTGCAGTGCGAAGAATGCAAGCGCTGGTGATACTTAGATGAGACAGCATTCACGAGTTTGGCCGACACGCAGAAGGCGAGCTTCGTGTGCAGGCTGTGCGAGGCACTGGAGGCGGCCGTGCAGCGCATGGAGGCAAGCATCAAGGGGCTTCAGGGGGAGCTGAGGGCGGAACGGTAGCAGAAGATACAACTCCAAAAAGAGCTCGGAGCGCCGCGTGAGCGGGAGGAGACTACCGCAAGCCTATTAGAGCAAATGAAGAGCGACCTTCGAAAAGAACGGGAAGGGCGGACCGAGCTAGAGCAGCGGGTAAAGGAGTTAATGACGCTTTGCTCCGGCCCCGAGCGGTGTGAGACGGAAGGCGTGGGTAGCGGAGAAAGCGACAGGCGGGAAGGAACAGGCGAGAGGGGAGGTCAGGGGGCAGCAGTGTCTGGCCACAGCACGGAGGCTCCGAGAACATACAGCTCGGTGGCGCAGCAGTCTTAAGGCAGGGCAGAAACACAGGACAGATGGCAGAGAGAGAAACAGGGGAAGCAAACAGGGGCGCCATCACAAACAGGAAGCCAGCGATTGGAGCGTAGAAGAGTCCTAGTGGTAGGGGACTCTAACATGGACAGGGTTAGTGATGGCGTCTTCAAGACAGTGAAGGAAGATGGGAGAGTCAGGGTGGAGGCACAGTCAGGGAAGAGCATGGTGGATGCACTGGCAAAAGCTCAGGAGGTAGTTGAAAACAGCATGGAGGGCGAAGATCTAGTCATTATTCATGCTGGGCTCAATGATGTGTTGAAGGGCAAGGATCAGAACCTTCAGAGAAAGCTAGAGGATGGGATGTGTAAGCTCCGAAAAGCCTCTGGGAGTGTGCATGTGACCATATGCACAGTCCCAGAGATCTGGGGGCAGCCTCATGGAATTGAAAGGAGGGTAGTGGAGGCCAATTGTGTTATCAAGGGTTTCAGCCGGACCCTCGGATACAGCGTTATGGAAGTTAACCAAGACGTGTACGAGCCCGGCGCTCGCCCCTTCGCACAGGATGGCATTCACTACAGTGGAGCGACGGGAAGGAGGGTCGGTAACGGAATGGGTCGCCAAGCCATAGCTTTTTCATGGGGACCCAGAGCCCTGAGGCCAACAGTGTAGCCAAAGACGGACCTAAAGGGGCACATATATTCAAGCCACACGAAGTCCGTGAGAGAAGAAATCGACCTAAGCACAAGGGCCGAGCTAAGTCAGACATAGGCTATATTAACATACAGGGTGGCAGGAATATATTAAAGTGGGAAGAGATAGAAGAGCAAATGAGGCAGGAGGAGCTGATGGTATATGGGGTTGTGGAGACACATCTTCGGGACCTGGAGCAAGCACCCTGCAATCCGGACTACGTATGGGAATATTGCAATATAACAGAAGGCAGCAAAAAGGGGGGTGGAATTGGTGTATTTATACATAAGAGCATGAGTTGGCAAAGAGTCAAGCAGGGATGCCAGGAACATTTATGACTAAACGGGAAAGTGGCAGGGAAAATGACACTCCTTGGTTTCGTGTACATGTGGACGGGAGCAAAGGCCAGAGACCAAAACCAGGCAATGGTAGGCTGTATATCAAATGACATTGAGGAGTTAGAAGGAGAGTGCGAGATAATTATACTAGGAGATATGAATGCACACATATAAGATATAGATGGGTATACTGATTTAACAGGCAAAATGATCATGGATATGTGTGAAAGGCATGATTTGATCATTTGCAACAGTACCGAGAAGTGTGAAGGGCAAATAACATGGGAGGTGGGAAGGCTGCAGTCAACGATAGATTACGCACTGTTGTCACATAGGATGTATAGTATAAGCTCAGGGAAATGCACATAGATGAAGGTGGCTCCAGAAGTCTGGATAGCGATCACAAACGTATCAAGCTAAGTTTTGGAAGAGCAGCGAAAGTGGGAAGGAGACAAGATGAGCAACTACAGGAAAATTTTCATTCAGAAAGGCAAATAGAAATTGCTGCTAAGGAAATTGAGAAAGTAATCACTAAAGATAATAAAACTGTGTGGACGTACACAAATCTAACTAGACTGTTTGGGCTAGAGCTTGCTAAAGCACGTGACAAGTCACCCCTAAAAAGAACACACAAGCCCAAGAGTTGGTGGGACGAGGAAGTTAGGAGAGCCACAACAAAACGTCAGGAAGCTTCTAGGGAACACAGACATGCTAAGCAATGGGGTGAACCGACAGATGATGTTGAAAGAAAATGGGAAATCTTTCTAAGCTCTAGAAGGGAAGCATCCCTCCAGATCAATGAAAAGATTAAAAGAAAGTGTGCTCAGTGGCTGGCAGAAGTACATAAAAAGCACAGAAAAGCAGCTGCGAAATTTTGGAACCATCTAAACTCCCTAAGAAATGAAACAAACCTAGAGCAGAGGTTGATAACTACAGCTCAAGGTGCTAGACTAGAAGGGGACGAAGCTATTGAATATATAGGAACAAGGGTGACAGAAAAATTTCAACAAAGAAATGCCTTATGCACCACCATAGACAGGGATGGATGAAGTGGCACAATGGCTCCATTTTCACAACGGGAGTGGGAAAGGGCTGAGCAGAGGGTTCCAAGTAGTACATTAACAGGCCCAGATGACATTCCAATTATGCTGATAAAGACATAGGGTCCGAAGTTTAAACAGACTTTGAGAGAGGCAGTGGGCAGAGTAATAATCGATGGTGAAGTCTCTGATGGATGGAAACTTAGCACGATGAGCATGATCTATAAAGGAAAGAGGGACAAAGATGACATAAACAACTACCGTCCTATAACAGTGACATCAGTAGTCTACAGGCTGGCGATGCAGATTATAAAGGAAAGACTGCACGCATGGATAGAGGATGAGGGGGTGCTGGGGAAACTGCAAAATGGGTTTCGGAAACACAGGAGGTTGGAAGACAATCTGTTCTTTATTCAAAGTATACCTGCAGCGCCCGAAGGCGTTATAGCAGGGGGGTTACAGATTCAAAAAAAAAACAAATTTTCATTTACAGCATACACTTGTACACTAGTGAGCCCATTCAGCTCATGTATTGTTTTGACAAAAAAGAATTTGCAAAAATTCCAGTCCTGGGACAGTATTCCCTCAGTTTAAAAGGATGATCAATTCGATTTGACAAATAATACGGTGTCTGTAAATACATATCCTTATTGATTCCAGTTTTATTATTAAATATTAGATATAAAAGTTTTAATCGCAATCTTCCACACCCATTGTGTCTAGTATTCCCCACAAGTCCTCTTGAACCACGCTATCGTACGCTTCCTTCATATCCAAAAATGCTAGCCACAGGGGCCTGAGTTCCTTTTCTGCTATTTTGATGCACTGCCTCAGTGAGAACAGATTGTCTTCCAACCTCCTGTGTATCTGAAACCCATTCTGCAGTTCCCCCAGCACCCCTTCATCCTCTATCCATGCCTGCAGTCTTTCCTTTACAATCTGCATCGTCAGCCTGTAGACCACTGATGTCACTGTTATAAAACGGTAGTTTGTCATCTTTGTCCCCCTTTCCTTTATAGATCATGCTTATCCTGCTAAGTTTCCATCCATCAGAGACTTCACCATCGATTATTACTCTGCCCACTGCCTCTCTCAAAGTCTGTTTAAACTTCGGACCCTATGTCTTTATCAGCATAATTGGAATGTCATCTGGGCCTGTTAATGTACTACTTGGAACCCTCTGCTCAGCCCTTTCCCACTCCCGTTGTGAAAATGGAGCCATTGTGCCACTTCATCCATCCCTGTCTATGGTGGTGCATAAGGCATTTCTTTGTTGAAATTTTTCTGTCCCCCTTGTTCCTATATATTCAATAGCTTCGTCCCCTTCTAGTCTAGCACCTTGAGCTGTAGTTATCAACCTCTGCTCTAGGTTTGTTTCATTTCTTAGGGAGTTTAGATGGTTCCAAAATTTCGCAGCTGCTTTTCTGTGCTTTTTATGTACTTCTGCCAGCCACTGAGCACCCTTTCTTTTAATCTTTTCATTGATCTGGAGGGATGCTTCCCTTCTAGAGCTTAGAAAGATTTCACATTTTCTTTCAACATCATCTGTCGGTTCACCCCATTGCTTAGCATGTCTGTGTTCCCTAGAAGCTTCCTGACGTTTTGTTGTGGCTCTCCTAACTTCCTCATCCCACCAACTCTTGGGCTTGTGTGTTCTTTTTAGGGGTGACTTGTCACGTGCTTTAGCAAGCTCTAGCCCAAACAGTCTAGTTAGTTTTGTGTACATCCACACAGTTTTATTATCTTTAGTGATTACTTTCTCGATTTCCTTAGCAGCAATTTCTATTTGCCTTTCTGAATGAAAATTTTCCTGTAGTTGCTCATCTTGTCTCCTTCCCACTTTCGCTGCTCTTCCAAAACTTAGCTTGATACGTTTGTGATCACTACCCAGACTTCTGGAGCCACCTTCATCTATGTGCATTTCTCTGAGCTTATCATATACATCCTATGTGACAACAGTGCGCAATCTATCGTTGACTGCAGCCTTCGCACCTCCCATGTTATTTGCCCTTCACACTTCTCGGTACTGTTGCAAATGATCAAATCATGCCTTTCACACATATACATGATCATTTTGCCTGTTGAATCAGTATACCCATCTATATCTTCTATGTGTGCATTCATATCTCCTAGTATAATTATCTCGCACTCTCCTTCTAACTCCTCAATGTCATTTGATATACAGCCTACCATTGCCTGGTTTTGGTCTTTGGCCTTTGCTCCCGTCCACAAGTACACGAAACCAAGGAGTGTCATTTTCCCTGCCACTTTCCCTTTTAGTCATAAATGTTCCTGGCATCCCTGCTTGACTCTTTGCCAACTCATGCTCTTATGTATAAATACACCAATTCCACCCCCCTTTTTGCTGCTTTCTGTTGTATTGCAATATTCCCATACGTAGTACGGATTGCAGGGTGGTTGCTCCAGGTCCCGAAGATGTGCCTCCACAACCCCTTATACCATCAGCTCCCCCTGCCTCAACTGCTCTTCTATTTCTTCCCACTTTAACCCATTCCTGCCACCCTGAATGTTTACATAGCCTACATCTGATTTAGCTCGGCCCTTTTGCTTACGTCGATTTCTTCTCCCACGGACTTCGTGTGGCTTGAATACTTTTGCCCTACTAGGTCCGTCTTTAGCTACACTGTTGGCCTCAGGGCTCTGGGTTTTCTTAAAATAGCTGTGGCTTGACGACCCATTCTATTACCGACCCTCCTGCCTGTCGCACCACTGTAGTGAATGCCATCCTGTGCAAAGCAGCGAGTGCCGGGCTCGTACACGTCTTGGTTAACTTCCATTACGCTGTATCTGAGTTGCCGGCTCAAACCCTTGGTCACACAATTGGCCTCCACAACCCTCCTTTCAATCCCACGAGGCTGCCCCCAGACCTCTGGGACTGTGCATATGGTCACATGCACACTCCCAGAGGCTTTTCGGAGCTTAAACATCCCATCCTCTAACTTTCTCTGAAGGTTCTGATCCTTGCCCTACAACACATCATTGAGCCCAGCATGAATAATGACTAGATTTTCGCCCTCCATGCTGTTTTCTACAACCTCCTGAGCTTTGGCCAGTGCATCCACCATGTTCTTCCCTGACTGTGCCTTCAACCTGACTCTCCCATCTTCCTTCACTGTCTTGAAGACGCCATCCCTAACCCTGGCCACGTTAGAATCCCCCACCACTAGGACTTTTCTACGCTCCAATCGCTGGCTTCCTGTTTGTGATGGCTCCCCTGTTTGCTTCACCTGTTTTTCTCTTTGCTGTCTGTCTTGTGTTTCTGCCCTGCTTGAAGACTGCTGCGCCACCCAGCTGTATGTTCTCAAAGCCTCCGTGTTGTGGCCAGACAGTGCGGCCCCCTGACCTCCCTTCTTGTCTGTTCCTTCCCGCTTGTCGCTTTCTCCGCTACTCAACCTTCCGTTTCACACCGCTCGGGGCCGGGGCAAAGTGCCATTAGGCAATGGATGGATGGATGAATGGATGGATATAGCTGTACCCTTAAGTTTGGGCGGTGGCTAGCGCCACCAAGCCGTAATACTTAATTAACCAAACACTAGATTTATTTTTTCCCTTAAAAAGTGAGTTTGAGGATTCGTACTTTGCAGTGAAAAGTTTAATTTTCACTCGTGCCTTGACTTTAGCCACCAATCAGATAACCTCCTTCTAGTTAAGTCTACCCGCTTAAAGTCTATTTTGCCCTCCCTGTCCCTAAAATCCAGTGCTTTGAAAAACTCTGCGCCATCATCCTGAACTATAGGATGAAGCCCTTTACAGAACATTATCAAGTGTTCGGCAGTTTCTTCTTCCTTCCACACGCACTGCATGCTGTGTCTACTCCTTCGTATTTGGCCCGATATGTCTTGGTTCGCTTGTTTAAAGTGCTTGCAGGGAAGTGGGGCAAAAGGTTTCTAAACGTTTTAATTTCTAAAGGGATCCCTAAACAACCTTCAAGAGTTTATAGCTTTTTCACCAAGTGCGAAGTTCAGAACGCAGTCACGATCAACAATGCCAAACGTGTAAGCGCTATGAGCTGCGTGTGCACCACAAAATAAAAAGAACAATTTTGTCTGCACTGGGTCTTTCACTGTATCCCCAGCATTGCCCGTGACGTCATCAATCGCATTTACGAAAAAATGACAGGTCTGCAGAGCACAGTCGCAAGGAAAGCTTGAAAAGCGGGTTTTCAGAACCTTTTCCAAACACTCTTTGGGTAACTGCTACAAGCACACTGCTGAATACCCACCATGCCATAAATATTCATAATTTTTGTGCAGTTTGCCAGCATTCGATCATCATCAGTACCCGGCCTCCTTTATCTTGAGCGTCTACACTTTCCTGCAGGCTGTGATAACTTGTGATGGCGTGACTGATGAGGACAGGAAATCGAGTCCGTTTTCTCGCTTGTCGCGGAGTTTGGGGATGCTTGGCCTTTACTTATGAAAGCGTCGGTGCATCCTCGCACATCTTTAGCAGTCATCTCCGTATCTAGTGCTTCATTATCAGCACTGCTTCCAAGACTTCCTTTGCGAGTGTCTGCCCTCCCAGATGCAGGGACTGCCTGCTTTTCGCCGCTGTTTTTCGCACAATCTTGTTTCGATGCTTGTTCGGATGTCTCCGCTACAGCACAGTAACCAGCCTCATCTTTGTCGGCAGCACAGGGTTCAGCAACTGCAGCACGTGGAAGGTCACCAGTTGCTTCAAGGATTTCTGTAGCATCCTTAATGTGTTCTTGGAAAGCGTCATCAGGTGGTCGTATGCGATGGTGTAGTTTGTTTGCATACGTCGCTACACATTCATGAGCTGCGTGTCCAAACCGTCGACAATCCTCACAACGCGCTGTCCAGCAGTTACAACAAATGTGTCCTACTCTGTTGCAGCACAGGCTTAACGGTGGTCTGCAAGGAATGAGCAGGAGGCTCTGTAGACCGCAAACTGAGAGTGGATGCGGGATGTCGGACACACCGAATCCATCCGCGAGTGTCAATACAACATCTTGATTAAGGGTACACATCTGTTCCATCTCTGACACACTCCAAGTTTCCACTGTAAATTTTTCCGAATGACTGCAGTGCTTCATGTACTGCTTGGCACTCGTTTCTAAACTGGCCTTAGGCAGGCTTCACATCGGGAAAGAAATCGCGTTGAAATGAGTAATAAAGTGTTTTAGAACATCAAAGGAACAAGCAGGCGTCGCACAATGTGAATTTCATGACGACTAGGTCGTCAAATGCTCCAACCCAGTGAAAATCTTGTCCTATTTTCTTTTATTGTCTAGAGTCACCTATTAACTGTGGGGCATACCCACTTCAGAAGCAGCGATGGAGTAGTGATTAAAGCATCCGCCTTGCATGCAAAAGGTCCGTGGTTCAAATCCCGGTGCCGCGCAGTTCTCAACCAGATAAAAAAAAAATCCGCGTCGTGATGGAACTGCATAACGAGGCCTGGGGTGCGGCCTCACCGGTAACCACCGCCAGGAACGCACTCCCTCACCAGAGAAGGATTGGCCACCCTCATGCAGTATCTGGCCACTACCTCCCACATGCATACGTCAAATAACTCACGGCCCTCAGTCCCCAGCAGCTGCGAAGCAACTGACCAACGTGGCTGTCAGATCTGCAACGCAGCAGAGGGTGCTAAGAATCTCTGGATCCGGACAGGCCGCCATTGGAACCTGAACTTGGCAACGTTTAACGCTAGAACCTTATCTAGTGAGGGAAGTCTAGCTGTACTATTCGAGGAGCTGGAGGGTGTTAAATGGGATATAATAGGGCTCAGTGAGGTTAGGAGGACAGATGAGGCCTATACGGTGCTACAGAATGGGCACGTCCTTTGCTATCGGGGCTTCGCCGACAGAAGAGAACCGGGAGTGGGGCTCCTTATTCACAGAAACATAGCTGGCAACATACAGGAATACTATACCATTAATGAAAGGGTGGTAGGTATCGTAATTAAACTGAATAAGAGATACAAGATGACGGTGGTACAGGCTTACGCGCCTACATCAAGCCATGATGACGCTTCAGTTGAAAGCTTCTATGAAGATGTGGAATCGGCAATGAGTAAGGTAAAAAGACAGTATACAATACTGGTGGGAGACTTTATTACAAAGATAGGGAAGAAGCAGGCTGGAGACCAGGCAGTAGGAGATTATGGCATCGGTACTAGAAACGTCAGAGGAGAGCTACTAGTAGAATTCGCAGAAGGCAATAATTTACGGATTTTGAATACCTTCTACCGAAAACGAGGAAACCGCAAGTGGACATGGAGGAGCCCTAATGGCGAAAAGAAGAACGAAATAAACTTTATAATGAGTGCACACCCAGGCATCGTGCAGGATGTGGAAGTGGTTGGCAAGGTACGATGCAGTGACCATAGAATGGTACGGTCTCGAGTTTGCCTAGACTTGAGAAAGGAACGACAGAAACTGAGTCGCAAGAAGCCAATCAATGAGCTAGCACTGAGAGGGAAAGTACAGCAATTCAGAGCCTTGCTTCAGAACAAGTACTCGGCTCTTAGTGAGGAAACCAACTTTAGCATAGATACAATGAATGATAATCTGACGAGTATCATTACGGAGTGTGCAGTGGAAGTTGGAGGAAGGGTAGTTAGCCTGGACACTGGCAAGCTTTCCCAGGAAACGAAGAATCTCATTAAGAGGCGTCAAATCATGAAAGTCTCAAGTACAACAGACAAAATAGAACTGGCAGAACTTTCGAAGTTGATTAATAGGCGTAAGGTATTAGACGTAAGAAGATATAACATGGAGAGAATTGAACACGCTCTGAAAAATGGAGGAAGTGTCAAAGCAGTGAAGAGGAAACTTGGGATAGGCGAAAATCGGATGTTTGCACTAAAGGACAAAGAAGGCAAAAAAACTTCCAATATGAATAGGATAGTTAAAATAGTGGAGGAGTTTTACAGAGATCTGTACAGTAGCGGGGACAACCACGACTTTAATACTATAAGAACTAGCAGTAACCCAGATGACACCCCACCAGTAATGATAGAAGTCAGAAAAGCTTTGGAGAGCATGCAAAGAGGAAAAGCTGCTGGTGAGAATCAGGTAACATCAGATCTGCTGAAAGATGGAGGACAGATTGTGTTAGAAAAACTAGCCACCCTGTTTACGAGGTGTCTCCTGACGGGAAGAGTACCAGAGTCTTGGAAGAATGCTATTATCATCTTAATACATAAGAAAGGAGATGACAAGGACTTGAAGAATTACAGGCCGATTTGCTTGCTCTCTGTAGTATACAAGCTATTTACAAAAGTAATTGCTAACAGAGTAAAGAAGACATTAGAATTCAATCAGCCAAAGGAACAAGCAGGATTTCGAACAGTCTACTCAACAATCGAGAACATTCATACTATCAATCAGGTAATAGAGAAATGCTCAGAATATAACCAACCACTATACATAGCCTTCATAGATTAGGAGAATTCGTTTGATTCTGTAGAAATATCAGCTGTCATGCAGACACTGCGGAATCAGGGCGTCAATGAAGTTTATATAAACATCCTGGAAGAAATCTACAGGGGATAAACTGCTACCATAGTGCTTCATAAAGAAAGCAACAGAATACCAATCAAGAAGGGTGTAAGGCAGGGTGACACAATCTCCCCAATGCTATTTACCGCGTGCTTACAGGAGATTTTCAGAAGCCTAGAATAGGAACAGTTAGGCATAAGAGTTAATGGAGAGTACCTAGTAACCTGCGCTTCGCCGATGACATTGCATTGCTGAGTAACTCAGGGGATGAATTGCAACTCATGATTACAGAGTTAGACAAGGAGAGCAGAAAGGTAGGTCTCAAAATGAATCTGCAGAAAACGAAAGTAATGTACAACAACCTCGGAAAAGAGCAGCGCTTCCAGATAGGTAATAGTGCACTTCAAGTTGTAAAAGACTATGTTTACTTAGGGCAGGTAATAACCGCGGAGCCGAACCACGAGATTGAAGTAACTATAAGAATAAGAATGGGGTGGAGCACATTTGGCAAGCACTCTCAAATTATGACAAGTAGATTGCCACTATCCCACAAGAGAAAGGTATATAACAGCTGTATCTCGCCGGTACTTAGCTACGGAGCAGAAACCTGGAGACTTACAAAGAGGATTCAGCTTAAATTGAGGACGACGCAGCGAACAATGGAAAGAAAAATGGTAGGTGTAACCTTAAGAGACAAGAAGAGAGCAGAGTGGATTATGGAACGAATGGGGGTTAAGGATATCATAGCTGAAATCAAGAAGAAGAAATGAACATGGGCTGGGCATGTAGTGCGTAGACAGGATAACCGCTGGTCGTTAAGGGTAACTAACTGGATTCCCAGAGAAGGAAAGCGGGTAAGGGGGAGACAGAAGGTTAGGTGGGCAGATGAGATTAAGAAGTTTGTGGGTATAAATTGGCAGCAGCAAGCACAGTACCGGGTTAACTGGCAGAACATGGGAGAGGCCTTTGTTCTGCAGTGGACGTAGTCAGGCTGATGATGATGATGCCTTGGTTCGCAGTACTCCTGTCCTGGCCTCAAACAGCAGAGAACTACCCCGAGTATTATCATAGATCCTTTCCTTGGCAATTTCCTCCTTAAAAGTTCTATAGATCTTTAGTGCGGAGTTCTTAATCATGCCCATTCTCCACATGTCAGTCTCCGTTTCCTTCACTTTCTTCTTAACCGATAGTTCTTTTTGGTTTGGCCACTTGCTGTTTTCTAAGTATTTACCAGTCAACTTCCTGGTTCGCTTCCTCCATTTTGTAACGACATTCTTCATGTACAAGTAGCTGAAAACCTTCCTAGCCCAATGCTCCTCCCCATTTCTCTCAATCGCTTCTCAAATTTTATCTTGCTGCTAGCTTCCCTGCCCTCAGATGATGTCCATCCCATATCACCTTGTACTCCCTGATTTGGTGTATTCCCGTGAGCTCCTAAAGCAAGCCTACCTATTCCACGTTGCTTAATTTCTAATCTTGCTTGAACTTCTGATCTCATGCACAAGACCGCATTGCCGAACGTCAGCCCAGGAACCACGACCCTTTTCCATATTCCTCTCACAACATCATACCTATTGTAATTCCACACTGCCCTATTTTTTATCACTGCTGCATTCCTGTTGCCTTTAGTCTTCACGTATATTTCGTGTTCCCTCAGGTACTCGGTCCCATTGCTTATCCATACGCCCAGATATTTGTATTTATCTGTTATCTCAAGCGTGTCCTCCTGTATTCTAAGCTCACTACCTTCGTTGTCATTGAAAATCATGACTGCTGATTTTTCCTTACTGAATCTAAAATCTAACCTATCTCCCTCATTACCGCAGATGTCCATCAATCTCTGAAAATCTTCCTTGTTGTTGGCCATTAGCACTATATCATCTGCGTACATTAATGCTGGTACTGCCTGATCAGTAGGTTTTCCTTGTTTGACCAAAGAGAGGTTGAAGCCTGTCCACTTCCCTCTAATTTGGCCTCTAATCTATATAGGTACATCATGAACAATAAGGGTGACAGGGGGCACCCCTGCCTAAGCCCCCGTTTTACCTCTGCAGGCTTGGATAGCTGTTTTTCTCACTTTATACCTACCTTGTTACCTTTATAGATACCCTTTAAAAGATTAGTGACTACATGTTCCACGCCTAGTGTGTCCAGTATTCCCCACAATTCCTCTTGAACCACGCTATCGTACGCTCCCTTGATATCTGAAAATGCTAGCTACAGAGGCCTGTGTTCCTTTTCTGCTATTTCGATGCACTGCATAGTGAGAACAGATTGTCTTCCAACCTCCTGTGTTTCCGAAACCCATTCTGCAGTTCCCCCAGCACCCCCTCATCCTCTCATCCATGCCTGCAGTCTTTCCTTTATAATCTGCATCTCCAGCCTGTAGACCACTGATGTCACTGTTATAGGACGGTAGTTGTTTATGTCATCTTTGTCCCCCTTTCCTTTATAGATTATGCTCATCCTGCTAAGTTTCCATCCATAGGGAACTTCACCATCGATTATTATTTTGCTCACTGCTTCTCTCAAAGCCTGCTTAGACTTCGGACCTAATGTCTTTATCAGCATAATTAGAATGCCCTTTGGGCCTGTTGATGTACTACTAGGAACCCTTTTCTCAGCCCTTTCCAACTCTCGTTATGAAAATGGAGCCATTGCACCACTTGATTCGTCCTTCTCTATTGTGGTGCATAAAGTACTTCTTTGTTGAAATTTTTCTGTCACCCTTGTTCTTATATATTCAATTGACGGTGTGGAAACTAGTGATTCCTCTGTTATTTCTAATGCTTTCAATGATCATTTTAAGTCTGTTTTTACGAAGGATAATGGAGTCCTGGAAACATTTGATATGGCAGGCCCACCCCTATCAGATATTGTCATAAGTGAAGAGGGAGTTTTTAATTTACTTTTAAAGCTTGATGTTAAAAAATCTCCAGGTCCTGATGGAAGACTGAATGAATTCTTAAAACGCTATGCACAATGGGTTTCAAAGTACCTAACACTTCTTTTTTCTAAATCTCTGAAAGATGCTCAAGTTCCGGATGACTGGGTAACTGCTAAAGTCAAGCCCCTACATAAGAGTGGAAATCCTCATTCTTGTATTAACTATCGGCTGATCTCATTAATTTCAACTCCTTGTAAACTACTTGAGCATATAATACATAAGCATATTTCAGAATTCCTAGATAAGCACAATATTTTGTCAGGTTCACAACACGGATTCAGGAAAGGATTTTCTACTTGTACTCAGCTGGTAAATACAGTTCATGATTTCGCACTATCTGTAAATTCTGGAAAACAGGTAGATGCAATTTTTATGGATTTCGCTAAAGCTTTCGATACGATCTCTCACAGTAAATTACTCTTCAAATTGGATTTAATTCTTAAGAATACTCAGCTTCTAAATTGGATTTCCGGTTATCTTTCGAATCGAAAACAGTACGTATTTTTCAATGACCATTGTTCTCGTACAGTACCGGTTGACTCGGGTGTTCCCCAAAGATCTGTGCTCGGACCCCTCCTCTATTTATTGTTTATAAATGATATATCAGATGATATACCTGTAAAAGTTAAGTTATATGCGGATGATTGCATCCTGTACTCGGAAATAGAAAACCATGCTGATCAAATTCATTTAAACGATGCATTTCAAAAGGTCATTCGTTGGTGCGATAAATGGCAGATGTCAGTTAATTTTAAAAAGACCGTTTTCATGAAAATTTCTCACAAACGTAACACTCTTCATTTTGCATATTCAGCCAATAATGTCTTTTTTTTTTTGCAGGAGGTACAACACTACAAGTACCTTGATCTTTGGATTTCGAATGACCTTAACTGGACTAGACATATTAACAATGTAATAAGCTCGTGCAATTACAAATTATTTTATCTTAGACGAGCTCTTAAGCACTCCACTCCCGCCATTCGCCTTGTTGCATTTAATGCAATTGTTCAACCTACTTTAGATTATGCATCTATAATTTGGTACACTTACACCAGAAAAAATATCAGCGAAATGGAAAAAATTCAAAAAAGAGCTGTTAGGTTTATTTATAACAGTTTTGGTCATACTTCAATAACATGTTTATTAGCGAAAGCTAACCTCCCAACACCTACACAAAGAAATATAGTATTGAGATTAAAATTTTTCTTTCAGTTAGTTAAAGGTTATTTTAAGTTAGACTTATCCCATATACTTCATTTGTCCACAGTATATACCACAAGGCAGAGGCATGCCTTTACAATAACCCCATTTTCCACCCGTAATAACAAATTCAAGTATTCGTTCTTCCCTAGGACAATTACCGAATGGAATAACCTTAGTAACGAAGTTGTTTCCCCGTCATCCTTGAACTTTTTGCAGCGCAGCTCTAGCAGCGAGTGTCTAATTTCCATGACATGTGCTCCTGTTGTTTATTTCAATCACTGTAACCATTCTCCACTTGTGATCATCTTGAATTTAGCGCTCATTTCCCTATATGTTCTTATGCCGGTTTATTACAAACCACTGTTCTTTTTCTTTCATTATGAAAATGTGTAAATGCCTTACCTGTTTTATATTTGTTTGCCGATTTGTAAACTTATCAAATGTATATCCACCCTGCCAAAACCCTATGTTAGGGTTGCAGTATTCATAAATAAAAATAAATAAATAAAATAGCTTCGTCCCCTTCTAGCCTAGCATCTTGGGCTGTAGTTATAAAACTCTGCTCTAGGCTCGTCTCATTTCTTAGGGCGTTTAGATGGTTTCAAACTTTTGCAGCTGCCTTTCTATCTTTTTTATGTACTTTTGCCAGCCACTGAGCTCCCTTTCTTCCAATATTTTCATTGATCAGAAGGGATGCATCCCTTCTACAGGTTAGAAAGGTTTCCCATTTTCTTTCAACATCGTCTGTCGGTTCATCCCGCTGCTTAGCATGTCTGTGTTCCCTAGAGGCTTCCTTACGTTTTGCTATGGCTCTCTTGACTTCCTCATCCCACCAACTTTTGGGTTTGTGTCTTCTTTTCCGAGGTGACTTGTCACACGTCTTAGCAAGCTCTAGCTCAAAGAGTCTAATTAGATTCGTGTATGTCCACACTGTCTTATTATTCTCCGTGATTACTTTCTCAATTTGTTAAGTAGCAATTTCTATTTGCCTTTGTGAATGAAAATTTTCCTGTAGTTGCTCATCTTGTCTCCTTCCCGATTTCGCTGCTCTTCCAAAACTTAGCTTGATACGTTTGTGATCACTACCCAGACTTCTGGAGCCACCTATGTGCATTTCCCTGAGCTTATCATACATCCTATGTGACATCAGTGCGTAATCTATCGTTGAATGCAGCCTTCCTACCTCCCATGTTATTTGCCCTTCACACTTCTCGGTACTGTTGCAAATGATCAAATCAAGCCTTTCACACATATCCATGATCATTTTGCCTGTCGGGTCGGTATACCCATCTATATCTTCTAGGTGCGCATTCATGTCTCCTAGTATAATTATCTCGCACTCTCTTCCTAACTCCTGAATGTCCTTTGATATACACTCTACCATTGCCTGGTTTTCCTCTCTGGCCTTTGCTCCCGTCCACAAGTACACAATGAATGAATGGATATGGCTGTACCCTTAAAATTGGGCGGTGGCTAGCGCCACCAAGCCGCAATACTTAATGAACCAAAAACCATATTTATTTATTTTTTCCTTAAAAAGTGAATTTGAGGATTCCTACTTTGCAGTGAAGAGTTTAATTTTCACTCGTGCCTTGACTTTAGCCACCAATCAGATAACCTCCTTCTAGTTAAGTCTACCCGCTTAAAGTCTATTTTGCCCTCCCTGTCCCTAAAACCCAGTGCTTTAAAAACTCTGCGCCATCATCCTGAACTATAGGGTGAAGCCCTTTACAGACCATTATCAAGTGTTCGGCAGTTTCTTCTTCTTCTCCACACGCACTGCTTACCGTGTCTACCCCTTCCTATTTGGCCCGATATGTCTTGGTTCGCAGTACTCCTGTCCTGGCCTCAAACAGTAGAAAACTATCCCGAGTATGGCAATTTCCTGCTTAAAAGTTCGATAGATCTCTAGTTCAGACTTCTTAATTATGCCCATTGTCCACATGTCAGTCTCCGTTTCCTTCACTTTCTTCTTAACCGATAGTTTTTTTTTTTGGTTTGGCCACCTGCTGTTTTCCAAGGATTTACCAGTCAACTTTCTGGTTCGCTTCCTCCATTTCGTATCGACATTTTTCATGTACAACTAGCTGAAAACCTTCTTAGCCCAACGCTCCTCCCCCATTTCTCTCAATCGCTTCTCAAATTTTATCTTGCGGCTAGCTTCCCTGCCCTCAAATGATGTCCATCCCATATCACTTTTTACTCCCTGATTTGGTGTATTCCCGTGAGCTCCTAAAGCAAGCCTACCTATTCCACGTTGCTTAATTTCTAATCTTGCTTGAACTTCTGATCTCATGCACAAGACCGCATTGCCGAACGTCAGCCCAGGAACCATGACCCCTTTCCATATTCCTCTCACAACATAATACCTATTGTAATTCCACAGTGCCCTATTTTTTTATCCCCGCTGCATTCCTGTTGCCTTTAGTCGTCACGTATATTTCGTGTTTCCTCAGGTACTCGGTCCCATTGCTTATCCATACGCACAAGTATTTGTATTTATCTGTTATCTCTAGCGTGACCTCCTGTATTCTAAGATTACTACCTTCGTTGTCATTGAAAATCATGACTGCTGATTTTTCCTTACTGAACCTAAAATCTAACCTATCTCCCTTATTTCCGCAGATGTCCACCAATTTCTGCAAGTCTTCCTTGTTGTCGGCCATTGGCACTATATCATCTGCGTACATCAATGCTGTTAGTGCCTGTTCAATGAGTTTTCCTTGTTTGACGAAAGAGAGGTTGAAGCCAAGTCCACTTCCCTCTAATTTGGCCTCTAATCGCCTGTAATCTTTGTAGATACATCATGAATAACAAGGGTAATAGCGGACACCCCTGCCTAAGTCCCCGTTTCTCCTTTGTGGGCTTGGATAACTGTTTTTCTCACTTTATAACTACCTTGTTACTTTTATAGATTTCCTTTAAAAGATTAGTGACTCCATCTTCCATACCCAGTGTGTCTACCCGCAGGTCGCGGGTTCATATCCCGGCTGCGGCGGCTGCATTTCCGATGGAGGCGGAAATATTGTAGGCCCGTGTGCTCAGATTTGCGTGCACGTTAAAGAGCCCCAGGTGGTCGAAATTTCCGGAGCCTTCTACTACGGCGTCTCTCATAATCATGTGGTGGTTTTGGGACGTTAAACGCCACAAATCAAATCAATCAACACCCTGTGTGTCCCGTATTCCCCACAATTCCTCTTGAACCATGCTATCGTACGCTCCCTTGATATCCAAGAATGCTAGCTGCAGGGGCCTGAGTTCCTTTTCTGCTATTTCGATGCACTGCGTCAGTGAGAACAGATTGTCTTCCAACCTCTTGTGTTTCCTAAACTCATTCTGCAGTTCCCCCAGCACCCCCTTATCCTCTATTCATGCCTGCAGTCTTTCCTTTATAATCTGCGTCGCCAGACCACTGATGTCACTGTTATAGGACGGTAGTTGTTTATGTCAGTTTTGTCCTCCTTTCCTTTATAGATCATGCTCATCCTGCTAACTTCTTGGGAAAAATTTTCTTTCACGATTGTCAATACATCCAAAATGCTGTTCGAATGCAACTTGCGGCAAGAAAAACACTCCGTAAACATGTTTTCTAGCTTGCTAACAAAACTGTGCAGGTGGCTATATGGATACAACAGCCCACCTTTGCCACGAAAATTGGTTAGACGGGCGAGCTGAAAAATCTTCTCCTTGAGCTGGCATCGTGAGTAGTGCTATGCAACTTCGCAGTTTGTTTTCATGACACACTTTCGCGCAATATAGCCAGCAACATAAAAGATCAGCCTGGAATCACTTCTAGCAATATGCTGGTTGTGGTCAATAGGTGCTGGCACGAAACTAGGCTCATCCACAGTGCTTGCACTGCCAACTGAATCGTCTTGTGGCAGTATGTCAGTAGCAGCATCGATCTCCACCAATGAAGCTAGCTTGAACTGGTCACAATTCCCCAAGCTAACTGTTTTCACGAGACCATAAAGTGACAGACAAGTAATGGTTAGCAAAAACTGAGTTGGCGTGGGGTGGTTGTTGCTGTCCGATGACTGACGTATAATACCAAATAAATTTTCTAATGGGTCTTGGCTGGTCTTTGATGTCATTATGTATTTAAATGCTACTCCCTGTCAAATAAGAAAGAATTTCTAGCACACTGGTTATAGTCACACGCAGTCCAGTCACTGTGGAGTCACTCAAGAAGCCTCCTGTGTTATTTGCATGAGCTTCCCATTCATTTAGGTACACCAGGAAATCCTTCAGCAAATCGACTTATCTTGATCCTGGGCGAAGAGCTTCAGCTGGGTACCGGGACGTCATTGCACATATCACGCTGTGTATCTTGCTGAAAGTGAAGGTAAATTTGATTGTAGAGACAAATTGAATAGCATTAGTAACGGCTTTTAAAAAACTGTTCTGTAAAAATTACACCTTGAACCATGATTAAAATGCTGCCTCACCTGAAAAAGAGCTGTGTCAGAGTTGTGCTTCCACATATGCGTTCCAACTGTTCTTTATATAAATGGAGTGCTTGAAGAACCTTCAGCCCAAAGAGCTGAAAGGCAAACGACACTCTCATTTTTTCAAAGGTTGAATGTGGCACATCGTGATTCCTGGCATGGCTTTCAATATGACGTTGCAGGAGTCAATCTTGTGGGCCTCTTTAACATGTTGTATGGTGACCTGTAGAAATGCAGAATTTTGTGATGAATTGTTATCATATCCGTATAGTTGCCTCGTATTTTTAAGCTACACGTAACAGCCTAATCAGAAGATGCACAGTCTTGTCCTCAATGAAGAAAGCGAAACTACTCAGGGTGTTAAAACGCTTAAAATCGTGCATGCAAATATTTTCATGCATGAACAAATAGACAACAAATGTCACTATATGGACCGTGGCAAAACTTACACGGCCAGCTGGGGTGTTCAATCCAGTCTTCAACAGTGAATTTCTTAGGCACTTAATTAAATGCGGGAAGTCCGACACGAAGAAGAGGTGCCCATATGCATCAGTTGGGCGTTAGACCTTACACTTCACTGCCTTCGCACTTGCTCCAATGCCCAATCTCTTCCACATGTTCCGGTTTCAACTGGCGCCGTCGCAGGTAACAAAGTCGACGAAAAGTCCACTTTTTTCTGCCAGGATTGTTGCCTCAACAACCACTTTCGCAAGAATGTCCCCCTTCATATTGCCATTGGTGGTGAAGCACCCAATAATCTGGCTCCATTTACCTTGGAAAGGTACAAAAAGGATTACCAGTCCATGGTCGGAAGGTATGCTTTTGTGCGCTCCTGTAGTGAAGGGTCCTAAATCTACGAAGCCCTCGATTGCCCCAGTCTTTTTCACTGCCAAATGCTTCGACAATTTTTACTCGTCAATCAGCAGCCCACTGTGTCGTTTGCAGAGATCTAGGTTGCCCGTCTTTTCTTTCAGTTGCCTTAAGACCTTTTCATCAAAGCCAAAACACGCGCGGTAAGAAGTCATGTAGCGCTTTAACGTGGACTAGCTGGGGAGACTTAATATGTTGTTCTTCCAAAGATGCTCATAAAGGCGAGGACTTTTCATCTTCATTATTACACATTCCAATATCCGATTTTTTGCATACTTTTGCCCAATTTTTTTCACCCTGGCGGTAGCGAAACACTGTCTGACAGCTTCTCGTTGTCTTGGTGGAAGACACATGATGTGTTTTTCGAGGGTTTCTGTTTTAATTGCTGCATTTTTTCTTGCATTTTGGCGAGGTCTTCCTTGACACATGAAAGATGATGAACAAGACGCCTGTTCTTCTGGGTCACAGTTCTCAACTTTCGCTTATGTGAAGAGCAGCTCTTGACACGCTGGCTCTGAACTTGCGACCGTCGCATGAGCATAGCCCTCCTCAAATATTTGCAAGAGACTCACTGTGCCCCTGGAAAACAAAAAAAAATTACGTTAGTAAGTGTGACAGAAAATAGCATATAGTTCGGAAGAGCATGCATGGTAAGTTAAAAGTCGTCACAAGATAGTTACTTTTTTTGGCAACCTTTGTCATACAGCTCCTACTGTATCCGTGGCATGAAACAACTTGGCCCTTGAGTTTTTGAGTGAACCACTCATCTTCATAATCTCTTGCGATATGGCACCACCACATAACATTACAGAGTTTGTTTCTTCGAGGATTGTCTCAGCCTCGGCTTCACTTCGCACTAGCACCTCTTTCAGCAAGGTACCTCTAGCGTACACCTTGCAATAGACGTCAGACGAAGAGGGAACGAACATCACTACTTTTTCTGACTGTACCTCGATTTTTGCAGTCTGCACGGTTGTGCAGTAGACGATGCCGTCGTTTGCCGAGAACTGGTGCTTGCTCCAAAATAGGGAAGGAAGTCTCAAGGATCCAAACAAGTTTGTGCTGGCTTGTTTATTGTTTGAGCTTTCTGCAACAGAGTGTAGATCACCCGATATATTGTCTGGACGCGCTCCCACGAGCTGGGCACATGTCGCAGGCGTGGTTTGTTGTAGTGGTTAGAAGGTGCGAAAAGACACTTAATTTCTGCAACCCGGTCGGGAGCATGGCGCAATGCCTTTGCAGGCGTTTCCGTCGAGCTTATGGCGCAGCCATCAACAGTCGCGCCAATGGTACTAGAACGTACCTTCTCGCCTTGAACGCTTCCCGATCGCTTTCTCTTTCCGGTCGGTCTTTCTTGTTGTGTCTTTTTTGTCAAATACGACACCAAGTTAGGCAGGATTGTAGGCACAGCGTCCTCTCGTAGGCAAGGTTTCCCACGTAGTGTGCGTACTTCTTTCCCTTCGATTATATGCTCGTAGTCCTGTAGCACATACTTCGTCTCAAAATGAAGATCACACATGGCAGATGTGCCGTCCAGGGCTTTGTCCTCTCGATGCGAATTTCTTTCTCATTGCTTCCTCAGGGCTGCATCCTTCGGAACGCCGAACAGAGACGGATTCTTACTGCCCTTCACGTGGACGTAACCTGTACGACAGCCTGGCCCAAAAGTGGTTTTGCCGCCGCCGAAGCATTTTAACCTCGCTTGAGGGTCACTGCTTGTCAGGTCACATCACTGTTCGCCGAAGAACCTAGGGGATCGAGGATGCAAAGCGCGATGAGTTCTTAAAGTAACAAAACTCGCACACACCGACCGCCACTCCAAGCAGCCAGCAACTGCCCCAGCGCCAACGCTCGCCACATGGATGGATGGATGGATAAATGAATGGAAGGATGGATGTAGCTGTACCCTTTAGATCGGGCGGCGGCCACCGCCACCTAGCTGTAATACTTAGTGAACTAACCATTAGATTTATCTTTTTTTTTCTTCAAAATAGTGAGGTTGAGGATTCGTACTTCGCAGTGAAGGGTGTAATTTTCATTCGTGCCTTGACTTTAGTTACTAATCAGATAACCATTTTTTAGTTAATTCTACCCGCCTAAAATCTATTTTGCCCTCTATGTACATAAACCCCAGTGCTTTGAAAAACTTTGCGCGATCATCCTGAACTATACAGTGAAGCCCTTTACAGAACATGATCAAGTGTTTGGCACTTGATTATGTCTCCTCCTCCTCTCCACATGCACTGCACACCATGTCTACCCCTTCGTATTTGGCCCGATATGTCTTGGTTCACAATACTCTCGTCCTGGCCCCAAGCAGTAGAGAACTACCCCGAGTATTATCATAGATCGTTTCCTTGACAATTTCCTGCTTAAAAGTTTGATATATCTGTAGTGCAGACTTTTTAATCATGCCAATTCTCAACATGTCAGTCTCCGTTTCCTTCACTTCCTTCTTAATCTATAGTTCTTTTCGGTTTGGTCACCTGCTGTTTTCTAAGTATTTACCAGTCAGTTTCCTGGTTCGCTTCCTCCATTTTGTATCGATATTATTCATGTACAAGTAGCTAAAAACCTTCAGAACCTATTTCTCTCAATCGCTTCTGAAATTTTATCTTGCTGCTAGCTTCCCTGCCCTCAATTGATGTCCATCCGATATCACCTTGCACTCCCTGATTTGGTGTATTCCCGCGAGCTCCTAAAGCAAGCCTACCTGTTTCACGTTGCTTAATTTGTAATCTTGCTCGAACTTCTGATCTCATGCACAAGACCGCATTGCCGAAGGTCAGCCCAGGAACCAGGACCCCTTTCCGTATTTCTCTCACAACATCATACCTATCGTAATTCCACAGTGCCCCATTTTTCATCACTGCTGCATTCCTGTTACTTTTAGTCGTCACGTATATTTTGTGTTCCCTTAGGTACTCGGTCCCATTGCTTATCCATACGCCCAGATATTTGTATTTATCTGACTTCCTGTATTCTAAGCTCACTACCTTATAGTTATCATTAAAAATCATGATTGCCGATTTTTCCTTACTGAATCTAAAATCTAACCTATCTTCCTCATTACCGCAGATGTCCATCAGTCTCTGCAAATCTTCCTTGTTGTCGGCCATTAGCACTATATCATCTGCGTACATGAGTGCTCGTAGTGCCTGTTTAATGAGTTTTTCTTGTTTGACGAAAGAGAGGTTGAAGCCAAGTGCACTTCCCTCTAATTTGATCCATCGTGAACTTGCTTACAGCGCAACACCAGAAAAAATACAGGACAGTGAAGGAGCAAAAGAGAAAGAAAAGACGGCGCTGACTCACAACAGTTGTTTATTGGAAAAAAACGGGGTGAAAAGTGTATATATAGGTACTGGCAGCCTACATCACAACATGCGCAGCATCCGCCAAACATAAGATAGGTCGCATTTGCCCGATGGTTGATCATGCGCTGAGGAACAAACAAGCCAAAGGGAGATGCACTGTGAATCATAAAAACAAGTACATCGCATGCGTAAAAAATTTTGTATTTGACTCTATTATCGTGTGGTAGGGAGTACGTGGGACAAACGAAACGATGGGTTAATGTTAATTTAAGGGAGCATGAGTTATCTCATCAAGGAATCGTGCGACTTCA
This sequence comes from Rhipicephalus microplus, assembly GCF_043290135.1. Classification (NCBI taxonomy): domain Eukaryota; kingdom Metazoa; phylum Arthropoda; class Arachnida; order Ixodida; family Ixodidae; genus Rhipicephalus; species Rhipicephalus microplus. The sequence goes on from NW_027464607.1 coordinate 2,458,914, forward strand.
TCTGCCGGAATATTGCATTCATGCGGTTGTCGTCCCATTTTTGAGAAAACCACCATCATGTTCAAGCATCCTAACCAGCTAACAAGAGAAATCGCTGAGGCATATCATATAAAGATAAGGGGGAGCAAGTGCGTTAGTGAACCATCCGTCACACTGCATGAAAAAGAGTTAGGTAATTTCGGCCAATCTTGTTTTTGCCATGAGTGTGATAACGTCACCTCGGTGCACCTCGTATTCTGCGCATGTTGTGATGTAGGCTGCCAGTACATATATATACACTTTTCACCCCGTTTTTCCCAATAAACAACAGTTGTGAGTCAGCGCCGTCTTTTCTTTCTCTTTTGCTCCTTCACTGTCCTGTATTTTTTCTGGTGTTGCGCTATAAGTAAGTTCACGATGGATCCTAACCAACTGGCCCAACTTACCGTCTTATTCCCTCTAATTTGGCCTCTAATTCTTGTAGGTACATCATGAATAACAAGGGTGACAGTGGACACTCCTGCCTAAGTCCCCGTTTCACCTCTGTTGGCTTGGATACCTGTTTTTCTCACTTTATAACTACCTTGTTACTTTTATAGATTTCTCTTAAAAGATCAGTGACTCCATCTTCCACACCCAGTGTGTCTAGTATTCCCCACAAGTCCTCTTAAACCACGCTATCGTACGCTCCCTTGATATCCAAAAATGCTAGCCACAGTGGCCTGAGTTCCTTTTCTGCTATTTCGATGCACTGCGTCAGTGAGAACAGATTGTCTTCCAACCACCTGTGTTTCCGAAACCCATTCTGCCGTTCCCCCAGCACCCCCCCATCCTCTATCCATGCCTGAAGTCTTTCCTTTATAATCTGCATCGCCAGCCTGTAGACCACTGATGCCACTGTTATAGGATGGTAGTTGTTTATGTCATCTTTGTTCCCCTTTACTTTATAAATCATGCTCATCCTGCTAAGTTTCCATCCATCAGGGACTTCACCATCGATTATAGTCCTGCTCACTGCATCTCTCAAAGGCTGTTTCGACTTCGGACGGAATGTCTTTATCAGCATAATTGGAATGCCATCTGGGCCTGTTGATGTACTACTTGGAACACTCTTCTCAGCCCTTTCCCACTCTCATTGTGAAAATTGAGCCATTGTGCCACTTGATTCAACCCTGTCTATCGTGGTGCATAAGGCACTGCTTTATTGAAATTTTTCTGTCACCCTTGTTCTTATATATTCAATAGCTTCGTCCCCTTCTAGTCTAGCACCTTGAGCTGGAGTTATAAACCTCTGTTCTAGATTTGTTTCATTTCTTAGGGAGTTTAGATGGTTCAAAAATTTCGCAGCTGCCTTTCTGTCCTTTTTATGTACTTCTTCCAACCACTGAGCCCCCTTTCTTCTAATCTTTTTCATTGATCAGGAGGGATGCTTCCCTTTTAGAACTTAGAAAGATTTCAGATTCCCCACTTTCTTTCAACATCATCTGTCGGTTTACCACGTTGCTTAGCATGTCTGTGTTCCCTAGAGGCTTCCTGGCGTTTTGCTATAGCTCTCCTAACTTCCTCATCCCACCAACTTTTGGGTTTTTGTCTTCTTTTCCGGGGTGACTTCTCACGTGCCTTAGCAAGCTCTAGCCCAAACAGTCTAATTATATTTCTGTACGTCCACACAGTTTTATTATCCTCAGTGATTACTTTCTCAATTTGTTTAGTAGCAAGTTCTATTCCACAAGTACACCACACAAGGAGTCCACAAGTACACCACACAAGGAGTGTCATCTGCCCAGCTACTTTCCCTCTTAACCATAAATGTTCCATGCATCCCTGCTTGAGTCTCTGCCAACCCACGCTCTTATGTATAAATGCACCAATTCCACCCCCCTTTTTGCTGCCTTCTGTTCTATTGCAATATTCCCATACGTAGTCCGGATTTCAGGGTGGTTGCTCCATGTCCCGAAGATGTGTCTCCACAACCTCATATACCATCAGCTCCTCCTGCATAACTGCTCTTCTATCTCTTCCCACTTTAAACTATTCCTGCCACCCTGCATGTTAGTATAGCCTACATCTGACTTAGCTCGGCCCTTGTTCTTATGTCGATTTCTTCTCCCGCGGACTTCGTGTGGCTTGAATATTTGTGCCCCTTTAGGTCCGTCTTTGGCTACACTGTTGGCCTCAGGGCTCTCGGTCCCCCTAAAAACCTATGGCTTGGTGACTCATTCTTTTACCGGCCCTCCTGCCCGTCGCACCACTTTAGTGAATGCCATCCTGTGCAAAGGGGCAAGCGCCGGGCTCGTACACGTCTTGGTTAACTTCCATTACGCTGTATCTGAGTTGCCGGCTCAAACCCTTGGTCACACAATTGGCCTCCACAACCCTCCTTTCAATCCCACGAGGCTGCCCCCAGACCTCTGGGACTGTGCATATGGTCACATGCACACTCCCAAAGGTTTCTCGGAGCTTATGCATCCCATCCTCTTTCTTTGAAGGTTCTGATCCTTGCCCTTCAACACACCATTGAGCCCAGCATGAATAATGACTAGATTTTCGCCCTCCATGCTGTTTTCTACAACCTCCTGAGCTTTGGCCAGTGCATCCACCATGCTCTTCCCTGACTATGCCTCCACCCTTACTCTACCATCTTCCTTCACTGTGTTGAAGACGCCATCCCTAACCCTGGCCCCGTTAGAGTCCCCCACCACTAGGACCCTTCTACACTCCAATCGCTGGCTTCCTGTTTGTGATGGCGCCCCTGTTTGCTTCACCTGTTTCTCTCTCTGCCGTCTGTCCTGTGTTTCTGCCCTGCTGCGCCACCGAGCTGTATGTTCTCGGAGCCTCCGTGCCGTGGCCAGACACTACGGCTCCCTGACCTCCCTTCTGGCCTGTTTCTTCCCGCCTGTCGCCTTCTCCGCTACCCACGCTTTCCGTCTCCCACTGCTCGGGGCCGGGGCAAAGCGCCATTATCTCCTGCACCCGCTGATCTAGCTCGGTCCGTCCTTCCCGTTCTTTTCGAAGGTGGCCCTTCATTTGCTCTAATAGGCTGGCGGTAGCCTCTTCCCGCTCACGCAACGCTCCTAGCTGTTTTTGGAGTTCTATCCTCTGCTCCTGTTCCGCCCTAAGCTCCCACTGAAGCCCCTTGATGCTAGCCTCCATGCGCTGCACGGTCGCCTTCAGTGCCTCGCACAGCCTGCACACAAAGCTCGCCTTCTGTGCGTAGGCCAAACTCGTGAATGCTGTCTCATCTAAGTAGCACCAGCGCGTGCATTCTTCGCACTGCGCCAGCTCACTCTCGCTCGTGGTTTTCCTAGCCTCTTTAGCCATCGTCCGCCCGACCATCGGACCGAGTGCCCGACAGGCCTACGTTCAACCCTAATCCCGCTATCCAGCCGCCTCCGTTAACTCTCGTACTTCAACAACTGTTTGAAGCTGCCGCCTACACCGCACACAACGTGTTCAATTTCGCTAGTAGCTTCTCACTAGGTCCCCTTCGTGTTCGGCTTTAGCTCTTTAACAACTAACCGGGCGCCCCGACCTTCTTCAAAACAGCCGCCTAGCCCGTTCACGTGGTCAACGTTACTACAACGTTGCACGTGTCCCACTCCTACAATTCTCGCAACGCTAATTATTGATTAGGAGAGAAAAATAATAATGGTTACACAAACACAAAGAAATGAAGAGAAAATTATCTTTTGTTGCGCGCTGCTTCTGCACCAACCAACCTTTCCCGACCTTGAATCCGCATAACAGGTGAAGCGCGCGAAAACACGTCCGCACAGCTCGGAAGTAGGGCGAGCCCTACTTCCATTTAATGCGGTGGTAGCGCCGCACCACGGAGGCGCGCTGAAGCACGTTTGTGAGACACACGACTTCCTCTAATCTATAGAGGAGGTCGTGGTGTGACCACGGCCGCCTGGATCGGGGTGCGCGGTGGTGTTGCTGTGGCCGTCCCATTCAGAAGTGTGGCGCATTTAGAAGTGTGGCAGCTGGGGCAAGTTGGTATCTCATGACGATAGTTATAACGCGAAGAAAAAACGACGACACAGAGACAAGAAGGACACGAAAGACACGAGCACTCGTGTCTTTCGTGTCCTTCTTGTCTCTGTGTAGTCGTTTTGTCCATAGAGTTTCTCAAAATTAACTAGAGGGCACTTTGGCGCTGCGATCGTTCAGCGACCATGGGAATGATGGGTAGTACACACATTTGCCTAGTCTTCGTACTTGCGGGTTGCGAATCGTACTTGCGGCTTTGTTTATTGCGGTGTTTAGGTTTTGATTTGAAAGAAAGATTCAACCCTTTTGAACTTTCTGACCCAATTTGGAAAGGTAAGTAGAAAAAAATGGGTGGTGAAGTGCAATCGCTGAACATTCGCTGCTTTTTGTTTTGTGAGAAAAAAGCTTTAAGCCACATGAACACACACGAAGCCAAAGGCAGGCCAGAAGTACGAAGATTAGACAAATGTGTGTACTACCCATCATTATTCTCATGCTCGTTGAAGCGCCGTGCGTTGCAGCTCCCATAGACACTAGCTCCAGAGTTCCCTCTAGTAAGTGTTGTAGGAAACTCTATGGTTTTATCCTTGTGCTATAACTATAGAGAAGGCGCAATTGCAGAAAGGGGCGTGGCCGCTGCTTGCGCCGCACCGCGGCGCGCGCATACTACTCCCCCCCCCCCCATTCCTTTGCTATCTATGTGGAAAGGTTTGCGGTGCCTTGAAAATATTGGTGTATAGTAACCGTGGGTTAGCATACCACCTTCCCCACCCTCACAAAATGCACATAAAAGAATGGACAGCGGCTATCGCTATATTCTTTATTTTTGTGCGTGTGTGCGCCAGTTCCTGTCTTGATAATGGTGCTCGAGTGCGCTATGGCACGTAAAGCTCGCGCATTGGCATTCCTTCTATAGAAGGAATGCCATGATGATTGTCTTATTTTGTACTTGCCATGTTTGTGTTCAAGCGGATTTGCAAGCACTACACGTTCACGGTGCATAGAATAGTCTATTAAAAATAGAATAGTTTATAGTATAGCATACAACAGTTTAGTTTATTTATTTATTTTCCACACGTCGGAAAACGCACATGGGATGATTTTGACTGTAGTTTGAGCTGCGCATCCTGTTAAATTCGCTGGATGCCTATTCTCAATATTTTGGGGGCAAGTCTGTATGTCATGAGTAGTTTCAGACTCCCGCAAGGTTTCAGAACTCGTGGGTATAGGTAGATCACAGACGTTGGAACCAGCTGGTGGCTTTCTTCACGGCCACTTGGTGTTCAATCTTCGACACTGTCACTGTTCACTGTGCAAAGAATGACCTTCGTTGCAGGAACTGCACACGGTGGTTGTTCCTGCTCCAACTTTCGTCGCTTCTGTGGTGTTTGCGGCTGCATATAGGTGTGGTAACCAAGAAAGACACTGGGAACAGCAGTCCTCTTCAGACGCCGTCTCTTGGGTGAATCGGAAGAGTAGTCATCACCCACAAAATGCAATGAGCAGACGACGCTACTGGCGGGCTTGTCGTTTGGAATGAAATCTTTCCTGGATATGGCTTTAAGCCACTTTTGCTGGATAGCCTGGTCTGCAGGAAACTCATGGAAGTTTACACCAAGCATTTTCTTGGTGCTTGACTTGCAGTACGGCACGCAGCAGTACGGCATGTTTCGGAAAAAGACAGTAAATCACACACGAAATCTCAAAGCAGACCAAAAAAAAATTATTTGCCTGAAGTCAGTGTGGTATGACAACGTGAAAATGCATATGAAAACATGTATGCAAGTAGCAGAAAGTCGTATCAGCAGCCGTTCAGCCAAAGAACCGGTAGATTAGTTCGAATCTTGCGGCCTGTGCTTAAATAGGAACGTCGCATTCGCATCACTGTCATATCGTGGGAACTTCAGAATGCAGAGACGTGTGCACAAAAAAATGTTGCCTATCATCGGCAAGGTGAAAACGACTACAACATTAGCATTACCACAATTTAGTTTTCCAACAACGTGTTGCTCTCAAGACAGCGCTCGACCGCAGAACATAGCTATGCAGTGTCGTCAACGACAAAGTGCATTTCCATAAAAAAAGAAGCACGGCGCGCGCCGATACAGGCGGCCGTGCGAGAAACGAGTGCCAAAACAAAGAATGAGAAGCATGGCAAATCACGCACTCGGCACAACAATGTGTCGTGGCATTTGAACGCGCAATGCAAACGAAGTCGCCTAAGCCAACACCACCTAGAAAAACTGAAGGCCCCCGCGCCACCTCTTCGCCCAAGTGCCTAGGTCACCAATCTCAGGTCACCGCTCGGATAGCTCGGCAACAGTCTCGCCCAACGTCTGTATCACGTGGGGGGTTGGTGATGGCGCCGTGCAGGTCGGACGCGTTGCGATCGGCTCCAGTGATTTCTTCGCTTCTTGGGGTTATGTGAGGCCGCATTCACCCGAAATTGGGTCGCAACGGACTTCTAAGATCACCGGGACGCTGTGGACATAAGAATCACACCGGTGGGTTGACTATTTGTACATTAATAAGTGACTTTCGTGACGATGACGCTGAGTGTGCAGCTACAGAGGCCGTCGTTCGGCCCGGCCGCGCCGTTGTTTTCGTGGTGCACAGGCACCACGTCTCAAACGGAAAAGGACTTGTTCTCGCCACATTAAGAGATGGAAGATGAATCATCGAAGACCCCGGGGGACGCTGAAGAGGATAACAAGGATTCCGGGTGGATTACGGTGACTAAAAGACGATCGGAAGTGAGGAAAGCCAGTAGAGCTGCTGGCGCTGGAACGCCGGCGTCAAAGACGAATTCTCAAGAACCTACGTCCGGCCGTCACAGCTTCAGAGATGTCAAGAAAAACCCTATAAGGGGAAGCCAGATGCCACCGTTGTCATGTGAAGAAACTAAGATCATCGTGAGGCCGAGAGGTGGTCTGTGTATTAGCAAGTCTGGCACGTCTGTCGTGGCAGATGCCATATGGAGTGCGGCGGGGCTCGGTCCGGAAGAGAGAAACACGGACACAATGTGCCCTAATCACCTGCAAAATATTATGGTCATCAATACTTTGAGCCAAGAGAATGTTAAGCGCTACGTTCACGTTGAAGCTATTACTGTGGCCGGACAGTACCACGAAGTCAGTGCATATGTTGCTGCTCCACATGCCACCTGCAAGAAAGTCATCCATGGGAGCCCTCTTAGTGATGATCCAGGAGCCATCGACCGGAAGATTGTCAACGCGAGAAAGCCACTGGCCCTCGGAGCAAAAAGAATAAAAAATACTGGCGTAATCATAGTGCTGTCCGACGGGTACAAGGTTCCCAATTATGTTTCCTATGGCGGCACCCTCATCAAGGGCACTTTATACAGGAAGCAAGTTGATGTTTGCTATGCCTGCGGCCGACTAGGACACTGCTGTGACGTCTGCCCGACGCCTGACGCTTCAGTCTGCAAGGCTTGTAGACAAGTTCTCAAGCAAGAAGAGCATCATGTTTGTGAACCAATATGCAGTTTGTGTGGCGCAAAGCACCTCACCGCATCCACCAGGGAATGCCAGCACCAATATCGGATACTCTTGTCGTCAGGCGCATGCGAGGCCTTAGGGCTCGCGCCCTTCGGGAGAGGTCTCCATCCGTCAATGTCGATGGCTTCCTCGAGCTCAACGACTGTCATTAGCAGGGCCAGCCCGGACCATCAGCTCCTGGAGGCCGATTGAAATCACGAGGGAGATCCAGAACCAGAGGCAGCTGCAGGAGTCGTTCTACGTCCAGATTGCGTCTCGGATCCCGTTCGAGATCCGGGGCCCGCTTCATGTCCAGGACACGGTCTCAATCCAAGGGTGGCACAAGACCACGTCCCAGCTCCGGTGCCTGTTCCGGATCCGGTCTCGGAGCTGGCCAGGGAAAGACTGACGCACCGAGCACCAGACCGGACCCCTCGTCCAGGACAGATTGCAGGCACGAACGGGGACTCCAGCTGTCCGGGGCAGTCCACGCCACCGAGGACCAGAGCAGGGGCAAGTCAAACCTAACCTGGGCCGACAGGGTTCGTAGTAATGACGGTGAGCAACCCATGCAATGCGACCCGTCCCCAGAGCATACTAAAGACGCGGAGATATTACGACTAAAAAAGGAAAACGTCGAGCTTAAGGATACGCTTACTAAAATGCCAAATGAAATGGCGGAGTTTAAAAGAATGCTGAGCACGATGCACAGCAAAACTGAAGGCGAAACCACCGATACGCCGGTTCCGGCTCCTATTGGTGATGGGCCCATGGCAACCAAACGAAGAGCGGTAGTAAGCAAGCTTAAGAACACGGAATCTCAAGTCGAGGAGATTAAGCAAACGCTGGTTACAATTACAGAAAACATTAAGATGGTGGCAGGGAGTGTAGCTAGCCTCACGGAGAGTGTTAGGCAGATGCAGGCTGCACTCAGTGACCCAGTAGAGGGGCTTAGGGCAATGAATGAGCGCATCATTGCGCTAGAAATTCACGCCAAACTGCCTAAATCTGCGCCACAGGGTGCGTCGCCTGGGAACGTGGAGATGCTCATTCCCGTACACGTCGAGAGCCGAGGAGCTAATTATGAAGATGAACCGATTTTTCGAGCCCCACTGGCCCCCCAGGGCGGTGATCAAAGTAGAATTCATAATGAATAGCGATAAAGACGCTGTCTGTATTTGGCAGTGGAACTGCAGGGGGTACGCTGGTAAAAGAGCACCCCTGCAGCAGTACTTTAGAAAAATAGCGAAGAAACCTCAAATTATAGCACTTCAAGAGACCTTAGCCTTTGCAGCGTCCCTTTCTGGTTACAGGGCAGTCCCTGGCCAGTCAGGAGGACGAGGTGTCTGCACACTTATAAGTAAAAAGTTGACGCACGTCGCCCACAACTTGCAGATGGCCAGATGCAATATCGAATATGTAATGGTAGAGATCCTACTTCACACACCATGGCGCAATCAGCGGAAAAAGAGTGTTCTTGTTTTGAATGTCTACAGTAACCCCAGGCACAGGCGCCAGCAGTTCAAGACGTTGCTTGAGAGGGCAGTTGAATTAACCGGTCCTCGGCCCCTTGTCCTAGTCGGTGACTTCAATGCCCCACATGACTTATGGGGATACGCGTATGAGACGAGAAAAGGTCGCGACCTCTGGCAGGACGCCACCGAACTAGACCTTACCTTAATCACTGATAAGGCTTTTCCTTCACGGATAGGCAACTCTGCGACCAGAGACACGACGCAACACCTCGCTTTCATCAAGAATGCCGAAAAGACTACATGGGCCAACACCACCATGGATTTTGGCAGCGACCACTACATTCTGCAAACTTCTATTATAGTGGACCATAGCAGAGTCCGAGAGCTCACGCTGGTTGACTGGGATCTTTTTAGCAGCATTCGCGGTACAAGGGCCAGTGCTCCTGACAATTTCGAGGAATGGTGCGAGGGCATCCGCAGAGATACCATCGCTGCCACCAAGAAGATAAAGACAGATTTAAATGTGAAGAAGATGGACAGTAGGCTTGCCCACCTGCTCGAAGCCACGACAGCTCTATTTTCTCGATGGAAGAAGCAGAGGCACAACCATGGACTATGACAAAGAATATCAAAGTTGAACAGAGAAATCGAACAACATTGCGGCACACTGTGCAAACAGCAGTGGGACGAGTTGTGCGAGTTCGTCGACGGTCAAATCATAAATGGAAAGTCCTGGCACTTTCTGAAACACCTCCTGGACGAGCACAGCACTAAAGCCAACCAGAGACACACTTTATCCCGTGCCCTTCACAAAGCCACCAAAGAACAGGGGGTTGACGAACTCGTTACCCGATTAGTTTCCAAGTACCTGCTGGTCGAACGAGAGGACGAAGACGGCGTGTTCCCAGAGTATGGCGGTCCTCGTCTACCTGAACTAGACGAAGACTTTTCAGAGGCTGAAATCAGGAGAGTAATACAAATGCTCAATCGCAAGTCGGCACCAGGACCAGACGGGATCACGAACAGAGCCCTCAGAAACCTCGACGACGCTTCCATGCAACGTCTAACTGGTTTCATCAATGAAGCATGGAAAACGGGAAGGGTTCCTGAGGAATGGAAGCTAGCTGACACCGTACTGATTCCCAAGCCAGGAAAGCCTCCTTGCGTTGAGAATCTTCGCCCCATTTCCCTCACGCAGTGCGTGGGCAAGGTGGCAGAGCACGCAATTCTCAACACACTTAAGGACTACCTGGAGGGAAATGAGATTTATACGCACAATATGATTGGGTTTCGTACCGGCCTTTCAACGCAGGATTCAATGCTGCTCATTAAGCACCAAGTCCTTGATGGATACTCTAGAGATACAAAGGCTCTTCTTGGCCTAAACCTAGAAAAGGCCTTTGACAGAATCAAGTACGAATTCATCTTGGAGACTGTAGTGAAACCCGAGCTTGGGCCCAGGCTGTACAACTACATCAAGTCCTTCTTGTCTGGAAGAAAAGCGAGGCTGCGCATCGGGAACTTCTTCTCTGACGACGTACCACTCGGACATCGAGGCACGCCCCAGGGGTCCGTGATTTCTCCGGTGCTGTTCAATCTCTGCATGATCGGACTGTCGAAAAGACTGGCTAGCGTGGACGGCATCAAGCATACCATCTACGCCGACGACATCACAATCTGGTGCGTTGGCGGCAGCGAAGGCCGGGTGCAAGATGCCCTTCAAGAAGCAGTCGCCGAGGTGGAATCGTACTTGCGCCATACGGGACTCAGATGCTCACCCGCCAATTCGGAGCTCCTGCTCTATAGAAAAGAACGAGGTGGCTGACCTAAGGGATGGAAACCCGTCGAGGAAAACGATATACATATTTACACGAGTGACGGCGAGAAAATCCCGAGGGTAGACACCATCCGTATCCTCGACATGTTTATTGAAGGGTGGCAACGGCACTGCTCTGCGCAAGATTGTCGCCAAGACTGACAACGCTTTTCGGCTCGTCAAAAGAGTCTCCGGGAGACATAGAGGCCTTAAAGAAGACAATTTGTTAATGCTTTTGTGCTCTGCCACTTTACCTACACCGTTGCCATGCACAACTGGCTTAGGTCGGAGTGGGACAAGCTCGACGTGATTATCAGAAAGACCGTCAAGAAAGCACTGGGGCTTCCCGTACGCACACACACCAAGATCTTGCTCGCGCTCGGTGTGCATAACTCTGCTGTCGAGATAGCGGAAGCGCAACAACGCTCGCAGCTGGCTCGCTTGTCCACTACGATGGCTGGTCGGCGCATACTTGGTGAGCTAGGTTTTAACCCAATGGAGTTGGAAACAAATAACGTGCGTATATCAAAACATATACAGGAAAACGTCATTGTTGCCCCAATACCCCGCAACACTCACCCTGTACACAATGAGGGACGTCGTCGGGCAAGGGCGACGGCTCTACTGAAACAACTGGGAAAAGGTGGCGTAAAAGCAAGTTTCGTTGACGCTCCAGCATATCGAGACGGCAAAAAGTTCAGAGTAGTGGTTGTGGACCAGACGGGCTCGACTACGAACTGCGCCACGGTACGCACAATGAATCCCCAGGTGGTCGAACAAGTGGCCATCGCACTCGCTCTGCTACATGGTCGGTGCGAAGAGGTGTACAGCGACTCCAAATCCGCAGTCAAGGTCTTTCAAAAAGGCCGCATATCAACACAGGCAGCTAGGATCTTGAACAGCTCCACCAGCGATACGATTGTCCCTCACACCATACATTGGTTCCCCGCGCATGTCGGCTCCGTACATTGGTTCCCCGCGCATGTCGGCTCCATAAACAGCGTTGCACTGAACCCGAACGAGCCGGCCCACACAGCAGCGCACGCGCTCACTGACCGCGCTGCTCTCGACCTGGGCGACGGCTCCAGTGCCGACGACGTAGGACATAAAAACACACCTACTACACACAACAAGAGTACATGGCGAGGCGGGCATTCCCAATGCCACATTCAAAACTCAATAGAGCACAGGCCGTCTCGTCGCGCTTACTTCAAACCCATTCGTACCTGTCGTTAGCTTACCTAAATGCAATTTATCCTCACAAATTCCCCGATGCCGCCTGCGCCGCTTGCGGGCAGACCGCTACGTTAGCACACATGCTCTGGGAGTGCGGGTCGCTTGAACCGACTTATAGCAAACCCGAGTGGGATGCGCTTCTGCACAGCCCAGAACTTCAAGACCAAATCCTGGCCGTCCAGTGTGCCCGCGACAGGGCCGTCAGGCTAGACCTGCCAGTCCCCACGTGTGAGTAACCGGGTGACGCGTGGCAACCTCAGCGTCTGCACTGGACCATAATAAAGTTGTTCACACTCTCACTCACTCACTCACTCACTCACTCACTCACTCACTCACGTGAACGCACAATCGGACAAGAGCAGCTACGGATGCCTCGCAGTGGCTTCCGCAGTGACTCTGGCTTGTACCGAAACAATTTTTTTTTAGTTTTGTAACAATTAAGGCGCGAACGTTGCCAAAGTTTGCAGTATTTAACTATTCGGTTTTAATCAGCCAACCGCATTGTCAAATAACGGCACACCATATTGCTTAAACATTATTAAACAGCCACATTCCCACGCGCTTCGGTCGGACTCCGTTTCACGTTTGCAGCCCACAGTGATCGAAGCTATCTAATGGAGCAGTTGGAGTCGCTCGTTCGCATGTGAGTGTTGTGTTATCGTGTTTGTGCATAGGGGGCTGACGCAGACGCGCTTCGCTATCAGCGGTGACCCGGACTCGGACTGTTGCGCTTCGTGACGTCAATGCTCGGTGTGATAGTGGCTCGATCATGTATATAAGCAACCGCTCCTTTTCCTTCCTGGTTGTAAAACAGTTGGTTATGTGACCGAATAAACATGTGTTGCACATAGCCACCGTGTGCTGCCTGCCGGTCTCGTCCCGGTTTAGACGAAGATATAATAGGGGCGACGAGGGTGGGACCCGTGTGAATCTGCACTGCCGACAGACGCCAGGCACTTTTGGGAGCGGAAGACTTTAACATGGCAGCGGCTGGCAACTTCGAACCTTTCCTCGAGGACGGAGACGAGAATTTCGAATCGTACATCGAGCGGTTCGAGCACTTCCTTCGGGCGACCCAGGTGAGCGACGACCTCAAAGTTTCGGTGCTGGTTACCGCTATTGAAAAGAAAACCTATCGCACGCTTAAAAATCTACTAGCTCCCGCGAAGCCCGAGGAGAAAGAATATGCGCAACTAATTCAAGCCCTCAAGAAGCATTATGCTCGGGAACCCATAGTCATAGCGGAACGTTTCCGATTCAACCGCCGGATTCAGCAGGACACAGAACCGGTGGCGGGCTTTGCGTTGGAATTGAAGAGTCTGGCTGCCTCCTGCAATTTCGGGGCATTTTTGGATGAAGCTTTGCGGGACCGTTTCGTTGCCGGGCTGAAAGACGAGACAACGCAAGCAGAGCTTCTGAAGAGGGCCACACTGACGTTTGCAGAGGCGGGCGAACTAGCCCAAAGTATAGAACTAGCCCGTTCCGAGACGAAGAAATTCCAGCCGGAGGGGCAAGAACTGGGTGTCCACGCCGTACAACGACAAGCTCTGAGTTCAAGGTCGGGACAGCCGCGTGGAGACTACATGGAAACCGAGCAACGAAAGAAACAACCGGTTGGGCTTGCTGCCGCTGCGGAGCCACCTCCTACACCGACGAAAGGTGCCCGTTCAGGAAATACCGCTGCTGCGCCTGCAAACGAGTGGGCCACTCGGCAAGAGCGTGCCGATCGTCCGCCAGCACCGTGCACTATGCGGAGGACAGTAGTGGTGAGGACAATATTTTGCTACAGAATGTATTTCCGTGTGACGAGAGTGTCCGAAACTATACTGTAAACGTATGGGTCGGGGGTCGTAATGAGCCTTTGCAGATAGATACGGGCGCGTCTGTTTCTATCGTCCCTGAGACTCTCTATCAGCGACACTGGGCCGGGCGACCGTTGTTGCCGTGTAGCATAAAGCTAAAAGCCTATGGGGGAACGCCGTTAGCGGTTCTGGGCAAGCTGATGATGCCGGTAGAGCACAACAACCAGGCAGCGACGCTGCCTCTGATCGTGGTCCGTACGTTGCAAAAAAGTGAGACTGCGTTGCTAGGGTGAGACTGTTTGGAATCTCTTAAATTGGATTGGTTGAGTGTGAGTGGGGTGGGGATCGATCGAGTAGCTAGCTTGCTTGAAAGCTTCTCGGAAGTGTTTGAACCAGAGTTCGGACAGATAACGGATTGTCAAGTAAGCTTGTTGCTCAAGGATGGCACAACACCAGTCTTTTGTAAACCTCGACCGGTGCCCTTCGCACTCCGAGATTCCGTTTCCCAACAATTGAGGGCCTGGCAGAACGCAGGGGTGATTGTTCCCGTCCTAAAAAGCGACTGGGCCACGCCACTTCTAGCATAGCACCTTGAGCTGTAGTTATAAACCTCTGCTCTAGGCTCGTCACAATTTTTTAGGGAGTTTAGATGGTTCCCAAATTTCGTAGCTGCCTTTCTATCTTTTTATGTACAAAGTCTAGGCTGGCCAGCGCCACCTTTCATAAGTTCTAAGCACAAATATTATAGTGGATAGCCACTATACAAATATTATGGCACAAAGGCCCCAAATCTCGGACAGCATGGATCGGCCGCCTTGTAAGGTCCACCTTCGCAGGAACTCACGGTATCCGCACAGCGGATACTCTAGCCGTCGAGTGAAAATAGGCCAAAGTGCGAGCACCAATAGCGATTACATTGTTTCAGCCCACCGAAGAAAGAAAGGTAGGAGCGGCCCTGACGTCACTTGTTTGAAGCCACGATCAAGCCGGAAGTCGGCCATATTGACTGGGACAAATTCTCCTCTCTTGTTTACATATGATTGCGAAGCAGAAGGCGCGACTCCCACTCAGTCTCAAAAAGCACGTGGCCTGCGCGCCGCGCCCGCCGGTGCTATCCGAAACCAACGGATTCGATTTCAACACGCTGTCCTGCCGCGATATGGTTGACAAAATTTCTTCGTGTGGGTGTTGTACTCTTGCACTGCCGGCGTTTCCGATAAACACGGCAAGTTGCACGTTAAGCTTTTTTTATGTGATGTGTTCTTTGTGAAAATAAAGATGATATTTTGGACATTGTCGTACGACGAACCAGGCACCGAAATTTGTACAACTTCTTTCAGATCACTTTTTCCTCCTTTTGCGCTTCTTTTTAGGTTTATGAAATTTTCGGTCAAGCTGTGGGCTAGACACAACGATAAAAAAATGTCTACACTGCAGTAAACCTAGAGGTCTGTAATTATGCCAGTAAAGTCGGCGTTGGTGGAGCTTGCATGCATGGCGGCCCCTTGAGTTTGCGCCGGCCTCTTTGTTTTCGCCCTTCTTTTGTCCGACGCGCACTGGTTCCTACGGATATCCCAAAGGCCATGATTTCATTAGGACGAAAGCAGCGAAGACCACCAGAAAGTGCGTGGGAAGACGTCTCCAGTGTGATTCACGTGCTCTAGTAGCTACGGAGAACGCAGACCAGGATCGCGTTAGGGCGAAAGGTGGGAAACTTAGCCGAAAGAATGTGTGAGAAAAGGTCTGCGGGAAGCTTCACGCGTCGACACAGCCGCCAAGGACAGCAGGGAAAGCCAGCCAAATGCGAGGGAAGATGTCTGCGGGGTAAGTGTCTAGTCATTAGAGTAAATTAAAGAGAAGGCGCTTTTTTTCTTTCTTCCTTATATGGAACACAGCTCAGCGCCAACCGACAGAAATGGCGTTCTGTGGTTTCTAGTTCAGACACCTGGGTACAACCTCCACCGGAGGAAAATTGCGTAGCTAACAATACGGCACAAAGAATGGATGCTTTCGAACACCTGCAGTACGCCACGCTTAGGTGCGAGGCCCATGAAAACGCGCGCACCGCCGCTGGACTGCCTGAACGGTGCCGCACCGCACTACCTCAACAATAACAAAACGCCGCCATTATGCCCAGTGAATATGGCCGCTGTAACGTAGTTTCCGCCACATTTTATACGCCCTTCTCAGGCTGGGCATGCCCTCTCCTACCTTTCCTTCCTCGGTGTTTCAGCCAGATTACCAAAGCTATAATGGCCTGGAACATAGAAACTGAACATATACCAGCGCCCCCCCCCCCCCCCCCCGACCAGCTGATCAGGTGGCGTCATCTAGCGCGGCCGTAGTCAACCAGACAATCACAACATTCTTATTGCAGAAACATTGTGCATTGTACGTCTGGTGCGAAAACCGCGCAGTGGCGTTATTACAAATTACTAACCTTTTTATTCATTTTCACCTCAAAAACATTACACGTAAGCCAGGGCCATACCCAGGAATTTTTTTCGGGGGGGGGGGGGTTGCGTGTAGAACGGCTGCCATTTTTTAAGATTTATACAGGCTTACTTTCGTGAATAAAACAAGTACATCGCTTACTTGTAATAAATCGATGGCACTTTTCAATTATTTGTACCCAAATAAAGAAATTGGTATGTCAACCTCAAATTCTGGTTAAAGCAAGAAATAAGTTTGGACAATAGCACCACCAAAGCCGGGGACACCGCGATCAACGGCTCCTGATGAAGTAACACAATGAAACCGCGCTACAAAAACGGTATGTATGTGTTACAAGCTGCCACTCTAGCGTCGCCAGCGCGAAGTCGGCGACGGGAATGGCAGCAGGTTAGGTCGTTCCGTACGTAAGCAGAGACAGTGAAGAGATCAGAGATATATGTGGGGAAAAACAAAACTCTAGTGATATTGCAGCACTGCAGAGGAATCTAGGAATATTGCAGAGGAATCTAGTACAACGCTTAATACCAACCAACAAAATACATATAAAATCAATAAATCAGCTTACAAGAGAGAAGTATTACAAACTACACAAAACTAACCAACAATAAAACTATAGATGAGAAAGTCCGAAGGTATAAACAGGTGAAGAGATACCTGTGATGACCAGCAGCGTTGAGTGAACGACGATCGGATGCGAGAAGTCAGAGAGAGTTCTGGCACAACTGCGATGTTGGCGGTGTTGCAGCGCTGGTGTTTGCGGGAGGCTAGTGCTTGAAGCCGATTTCGGACAGGTTGAGCTTACTCGAGATTCAAGTACCGATGCCTATGTTACAGACATTAATTTAGCGTCACAACTAGACGAATGGCTAAGTTTAGGTGGCCAGCCGACACGGAGCCACAACCACTTAAGGGATACTTCTTGATCTCCTTCTACACCATGTTGGTCAGCAACTAGACTGCTTAGCAAGGCAAAATTCTGCTCTTAAATCGACCTCCGTGTCCCCTGATTCTCGTCCTGGGGGAAAAGAGACCTCTACATGGGTCCAATCATGCACGTTTCATTGTTAGAAACTCCACCATAAAAATATATTGACCACGTCCCTTTTTAATTAGGAGAGGGTCTGAGCGACTGAGCGAGAGTGACAACCTGTTGGGGTTCTCTCATACGGCTTGTCCACAAGCAGTTTTGCCCGTGGGAATGGTCAGTTTTCTTGGTTTCAGCCGGTGCGTCTTGCAGTCTACAGCTAGTTCGGGGTGCATCGCGGCCTTTGACGACCCTGCCGACGCCGCCGTAGGTACAAAGGATCAAACATCGGCTACTAACGTTTGAAGAAGAACACCCCATTCAGTACTTCTCTGCACTAAAGGCCAGTCTTTTCATGAGCGAACGGTTCCACCGGTCAGCGGGGGAGTGCGGCGCCCGTTAATTTGCCGTTACGCCGGGTTGCAAAAATGGCAGTCCGTGACAGCATGTATGCAAGCAAACAAACAAGTCGTCCGACATTCCGATCTCCTTGTTACCGTTCGCACATTCCGCTTGCTGGATAGTTTCCTCGTAATTGCGAAAGGATAGAAGGGTTGAAGCTTGGGCTAGCTGGGTTTAGCTTTTAATCGACTCTTGAAACATAGAGGGAAGTTTAAACGAGGAAGTTTTTCCTTCTCGGCAAACTTGCAAAATTCTGTGAGGACTTGTTCTGGGGTCACTTGAAGTTCTCGACGGATGCTGAGCAGTGCTAGTCCGGTCAATCTGTCATTGTTCATATTATTTCGAAGGTAGCTCTTCAGCCTTCTCAGTGTAGAAAAAGTCCGTTCCGGGGTCGACGTCGACACGGGTAAAGTCGCCAGGATAGAAAGTGGGCTGTGGATGTTCGGAAAAAAGTCGCGGTTGCACATCTCTAAGGCCTGTAAAGCACAAGCTGGGCGATTCTTTTCTTCGATCTGGCAGCATTTGTTCACCCACAGCTTGAACTCTGCTTCGATGACATTAGCCGAAGGAATGTCGCCAAGGTAAAACTGCACTGCATCATCAATATCAGAAAGGCTAGCCGATGTGCAGAATTTCGGCAGCAGCATGTTAAGGCCAACCACGACCTTCTTATGGGCATCGGACCGGTCTCTTAATTGATTTTCGAAGTCAGCCAGCAAAGGCTAATACACATTCCTCCGGTAGTACTCTTCGGGAGTAGCAGAAGGTACGTTGATTCTTTGCATCTGCCTTCTAGTAATGCGTGGTAGGGCCATCTCAACATTTGTGATCTTCAGCAAAGAGAGCGACTTCAGAAAAATCCTATTAAATTCTGTTTCCGCACTAGCCCTTTTCGTGGAAAGAACGACTATAACATTCTTTACATGATCGCACGCTTGAGTCAAGTCACAGTCAATTTTTTGAAGAAACTTGCAAAGTGGCAGTGTCAAAGAGAAGAGGTCGCTACAGATCTGAAGCGAAACGACAAACTCAGGTTTCGTAATGGCATTGAGCAGTTGAGAAGCTTTTGATGAAGTATCAGATGACGTGGCCTCTTCTTCCAAATATTCGAAGAATTGTACAATTGGTACTTACAGTTCAAGGAAACACTGAAGTGCATCGTGACTCTCTACCCACCTTGTTTGGCAAAAGGAGAGAACTGATTTTCTTTTTTCTTGTGTTAAATTTTCTACTTTGTCTCGCAGTTGGTTCGTCCTCTGTGGCGAAGCTCTCACAAATGTACACGTTGAGGATACAGTTCCCAAACAGTTGCGGATGCTGGGGAGTTTGCATGCGTGAAGCAGAGCAAGGTTCAACGAGTGGGCGCTACAATGCACGTACAACGCTTTGGGCGCTGTTTGACGAATGAAGGCTTGAACACCGTTCCGGTGGCCGCTCATTGATGCCGCGCCGTCGTATCCTTGCCCGCAAAGTAGGTTCAGGTCAAAGCCATGACCTCTAAGGCTGTTCAGGATTGTGCTCGCCAGCGCCTTGCCAGTGAGATCGTACACGGGAACGAAATCTACAGAATCTTCTTTAAGAATGGGCACTCCCGACGTGTCGTGTCCAACGTACCTTACACATAGGGAAATGTGGGCGGTGCGAGATATATCAGTGGCCTCGTAAGCTAGAACTGAAAAACACGAACCTGAGTTGACGTTTTCCACTATCTTTTTTGTATAATTTTACCACAGAGGGTTATCAACTCATTTTGAATTTTTGGGCTCGTGTACAGCGCATTCGCCGGAGATGTTTTCATGTGAGCTCTCTGGCGGCATTTCCACATTTTGCTCTCATCCTAAGCAGTGCACGAAAATTTCCATCATTTTTGAATGGCAGCACTTCAGACATATTTATCGGACCAGAGTCGTCTGTGCGGCGAAGCGGTACTTCTTGCCTGCCACAGAAAAAGATTGTTTCTATTATTGGCAGCAAGTTCTTGCGGTTTTCTTCCGCCTGCTTTTTAAGGCCGTGGTCAAGTTGTGTTAAGATGTCATGCTGTGAGCGGGACCGGACTGCTAAAAAGTTCTCTGATAGCCTTGTTGACATGGGGTGATAACTGCTGGATGCGTGGCTCTTAAACGCGTCCATGGCTTTCTTGTAATTGGTGAACTCCTTAGTTACAAAACAGCCCAAGCGCTGGTGCTCCCCTTTTCCTGCACACTCGCTTGCGAAGACTACGCAATATTCGCATAATGCTCCTTGAAGCTTCTCTGAATAAACAAGCCATGGGTAACGATCTACCCAGTGAGGTTGGAACTTTAGATTTCTTTTCCCTGTGGCCGGATAATTATAGTTAGCCGGAGGGGTCCACGGATTGAGCAGCAGCTTCTCCATCGTCTCTGGATCATTTAGTTAATGGCTTTTTGAGACAAATAGTCCCAAGTCGAAAATATTCGCACTCGTCGCACAGAGGGGAGGCGAACCAGAATGTGTAGGTGCCATGCCACTCACCTTCCTTGGGCATTGCCCAGTGGATAAGGCGTCACTTTGCCCAGCGTTGACTGTGGAACAAAGATCACTTGGAGTTGCACTGCGGCCACCATCATTTCCCGGCGGCGCATGGGTGTCCTGCTTGTGTTCGTTCTCAGGTGATTCATATAAACCGGTGCATTCTCCTGAGTCACTACAGAAGTTCGGACGTGCTTGGCTTTCGAACAGTGCTTAGGAGGGCGAAGTTTTATCCTTCGAAGGAGGCGGTTCTTCTCCGTCCGCTTCATCGGTTCGAACTTTCTTGAAGTAAGACGCAAGACTCCTTTGCTTCGTTGTTGCAGAGTGTCTTTTTATTTTGCTGCCACAATCCTGTGCACGCACACAGAAGTAGCCAGTGGCTCCAAAAAGACGTTTGCGACTGCTTCGACTGCCTGGCGTGAACGGCGGGGATTTTTTCTTCCTCTCTTATCCACTTTACAGTGGCTAGAATGTAGAAGTGTGTTGAACGCGCCGGCTCCCGCGTGGCGCATGTGTTTTCTGAACGCCGCTACAGCTGGTGTGCATGCAGGCCCATTATTGTACTCCAGCTGCAGCAAACTGGATTAACGCTACTTAAAGACCTTTTCACCGAAGACTCCATGGGCCCTGCATACTCCCCTTAATATACGCGAACTCCCAAGAGTGCACTGCCGAGACATTTGCACTCCCGTGGTACAGTCCAAAAAGGAGGTGTTGCTCCGTTCCTGTGAAAAAGTCAGCGATTCACAGACGGCTCCCTGGGCGCCTGCACAATTCTCTCTGGGCTGTGCTAATTAAATAGCCGTGACCCCCCAAAAATGCACTTTGTAGGCTGTGACGTCAGCCTCTGTACTCCAGCGCGCAGTCCAGCTTGGCGGCGTTTTTTTTTCTCCTGTGGAAGTTGACCGCTGGTGCCGGATTGTGTGCCGGCTGTATCCTCGCTTTGTGCGCTTTGTAGGGAGGCGCATATACCTTCTGTGTACAGAAGAGGTAGATTTCCTTGCGTGTGGTTAAGGTTGTTCGAAGTTGCACGGATATGCCAGCCTTTCAGTAGATGTCATCTTTGATGATTCGTTTCGGTGGCGAGGACTATAGTTTGAGAAAAGTTTGCCCTGCAGCCTGCGTCTCCGGAATGCGCCGCTGAGGTTTTCCGCTTTGGGGTTTCATTCTCTGGCAAATTTGCGCACGTCGTGTCGGTGTTGCGTTGCTGTCGAACTGTTTACCTTCACAGAAGTAGACGCGCTTTTCGTAGGAACCCAAAGCCGACACGTGTGGTCCGCACAGACGGATTTCTCCAGCAGCAATGCACAAGGGAAGCATCTGGAATCAATAAAGGAGCTGCTATGGTGTGAAAGACGAAAAAAAAAAAAAAGACTCGAAGGAACGCGAGGGCAAAGTGCAAACCTGTACAAATAGGGCAAGTGCGCGTGCGGGGGAGGGAGCGCTGAGGTGTTCTGGTAAAAGGGTAGGTTTGAAGAAAGGAAGAAGGGGGAAGCAATGCCAGGAAAGTTGCAGTGTAGCTTTGGCAGCTGGTGGTCGCTGTGAAGGCGTGTAAATATTTTAGTATCACCTGAAAAGTTAAAGCATCAAAAAATTTCGGGGGGGGGGTCAGAACCACCTCAACTCCCCCCCCCCCTAGTTACGGGCCAGAAAAGAAGTGACATATCTTTGCTGAAGACCCGGTTTATGCACTTGGGCCCGGTGCACAGATGTGGCATGTTGCAACTCTTGATGATCACGAGCGCGAAGACGGCAAGTAAAATCCTCTACGCTATTGTCTATACGACCGGTGTAACGAAACCCTCTAGTCTTGAGGGTGTTGGGTTAAACGATGCACTTTCCAATTGCTATTTTTCATCATGGCGTTTGTCTATTAACTGAGTGGTGGTATGTGGAGCACGCGGCAGTAGTGCCGATGTGCTGTTTGGTGCTGATACAAAAAGAAAACTAGCTTGTATCTCTTCTTCAATGAATCATTCAATTAAACCTATTCAAGGGGGCTTGAATAATTTTGAATTGGCGTTCTACTGATCCCAGTATTCACATATATTTATATGAAGGTGGTTGGTTTATACCATAAGCAATGCATCCTAGCATTAGGTGCATGCTGAGCGGACGCGAGAAACATCTAGACAGCATATCCATCTCTCTAAGTACTCATTCAAATTATCTCCGTGCAAGTATTAGCTTTAGTCAACGAGGAATTCGAATACATTTAGAGTGCACCACGTGGATATCTTGTGACACTGTGAAAAGGTACCGACGTGTGGCAGCTTGGGCTAGTTGGTATGGCATGACGATAGTTATAGCGCGAGAACAAATCGACGACACAGAGACAAGAAGGAGACACAGAGACGTGTCAAGCACCTCGTTAATTACTCCCGAAGATATATAAATTTATGGAGCACAACGACCAAGCATAGAATCAGCGAAAATAAGAAAGGTATGCGTCGAGGCGGATAAGTTGCGATTATAAACAAACACATGATTACTGATTAATTAAACATGGTTTCTCAAATACTATTCAGTTAGTTCATAACTGTGACTTCTTTGCCATGCAACATTTTTTTTATTTTCATGGATTCTTTGCTTTTGTCATGTAGGTTGGTATCACTTCCCGGTAAGCAAAGAGCTGCACGTGTTTTAAATGCACCTGGGTAGAGTTCGCTTTTTTTGTTGACTAAAGCTATGATGTGGCACTCGAAACTCCGAAAATCGAAATGACGAACAATTGGAATGCCGAAATTTAGAACACCGAAAAATCAAATAGCTGATTATGCAAGATACCGAAAGTGTAAAATGTCAAAAAATCAAAACACCTAACTATCCGAACGCCGAAATATCAAAATGTCTGCGTCACCTAGCTATACTGGAAGATGAAGTACCTAGCTAAATTGGAGGTTATTCCAGCGCACTCTTTCACCCTCATTTCCAGTTGTCCCTTTATATTTATCTCAAGCCTTCATAAAAATAGCAAACTATAAACTTTTCCACCTCCAATTGCACTTCAGAGTGATTTCTTGCTTATCGCAAACAGCTTAAGTGCAATTCGTTGTCGAAAATTTGAAACGTCATCATGGTCCGGGTCGCCCAGAGCAGCATCAAGCGATTTTGCGTAACCATTGTTTCTTGCTCTGCAAGCGGCGGGGCTGTCGCTCCCTTGACAATGTCTTCGAGTCTGGCTTGCTTCCTCTTCATGGTAGCAATAAGCCGAAAGTGCATGGCTGTCGTAGATCACTTTCTTCGAGATTTCCATGCGAGTACCTTCTACAGGAAGGTCGGTAGTCACTCTGGCGTTGCAGTCTCTTCACTTCTCGCACCTCCAATAGTGCCTAGAATACACCTTCTTGTCAAACACATAAACATAACCACAACTGCAACAAAGTATTGTTTTTTTTTCTTTTTGGATACACAACCCGCCATATCTTCGTCCATTTCTCCCCGAATCAGGGGCATGGTTCAATGGATTTTCATCAATACGTCTTTCCAGCATTTTGACTTTCCAGCATTCGTTGTTTTAGGTGTTTCAATTTTATGGTATTTAAATTTTCCAGCTTTCTGACATTCGATTTTTTAAAAAATTGGCGTCTTGATTTTCGGCATCTTCATAGGGACGCAAGCTAATACTCCCTAATAAATCACTTCAATTAGCCTGTACAAAGCTTTATATGTTCTCTAAATGCTCCTCACTTCCACGCAGCTTGTACTTCATTCTAGAATCCATTGTTACAAGGTATGAACACGTGCAAGCACACAGATAACTTAGATAAGCCGAAGATAACTAGTGAATAATTTTCTCGCATAAAACAAAAAGTTAACAGAAACATTCAGTCATTAATCAATGAAAATCACTATTAAATGAACTGTTCAGTTTATTTTTACCTGGAACACGTCAATGTTAAACTTACGACCACTTATGAGCAAAAAAAAGCTTTTTTAGCAAATTTTGACGCCAGTTGTGCACACTTCTTCGCATTACGTGCGTTTAAAATTATTTTGCGCCTGCATGAAAACTACCTGACCATTCGCTAATACAATCTATTTCATTTCGCTATTATCTGTCTATGGAAAAAATCTTCAATATGAGCCATATTTCTTTTCCTTAAGGTAGCAATAAAAACCCATGAAAGAGTTCGTAAAAATTATTTCAAGTTAAAAAGACGCCCCTGTTCAATTGGACAGACTTTTTTCTATTTTAACGTAGGAGTGAGTAAGTAAAAACTTTATTGAGAATGTAGAACGCAATTTTTGGCAATACATTTTACAAGTCAAGCTTTCCGAAAAGAATTCGCATGCGTCTTACGGTACTTAAAAAATGTATGTAAAGAAACATTTCAGGGGAAAAGCCCTTGCTCTATAAATAGATTATCCTTAATTTTTCAAAGCTAATTCCTAATGGTCGAGCGCCAAGGTTTGGAAAGATGGCGTGGAATAGCCAAGCGATAACACTCGCCACATAAAGCTGTTTTTTTTTTCTCTAGATTGAGGTATAAAGTTAATTTTCACTTGGAGCCCCACGTGGGGAAAATTTCGTCTCAATGTGGACCCAAATTACGATTTTCTTAAGCCCTTGTTTTTTTCTCACAAAATTTAAAAAAAACTTTAGTCTCCTAAAAATAGAGGCGTAATATACCCTCCCCAGAGCAAGCATTTTCTTACTCAGGTATTTATGTATAGTGCAACAACACAAAGAAATAAATCAGGGGCAGTGTCAGGATTATTTTACTGGTGGGGCACTCATGATAAGTGAGTTCCTTAAGGGTGGGCAGGGAGGCAGGTAACTTGGCCATTGTGTTGCGACTATGTTCTCTCTTGTGGGGGGGGGGGGGCAATGGGGGCGAGCGAAAATTGAGAGGGGTGGGGGGAGCTCCAGTTCCCCCGTGCCCACCCCTTGCGCCGCTACCTGGAAGAATTGCAAACAGAACATTTCGGGAAGAAATATGGATGCTTGTATGACAGAAAAATAGCAGCAATATAGTTCAGCTTTTGACACCTGGCACAAACTATTTTGCTTAACATGAAAACCCAATTCGCCATTGAAACGAGCAAGGTTGAGTGGGCAGTGGAACGGAGCGGCCGCCACCATGGTCTCATCCAACCACTTTTTGCTTTTTGTACAGTTGTTCGCAGTCATCAGCACGAGCTCGCCAGACTGCGTGGAACCACATGCGCCTGGCACGCCAAACGGCACGTGCCCTCCCCAGCCCGAACCGAGCCGTTGTTGCCCGGAGCCACTTCAACCTCCCGTTCCGGTAACCCCTTACGCTGCCACCAAGCCAACCGCATCGACATCGTCAAGCCACCCAGAAAACTACAAATACAGCCAGCCTTGCACCGCGCGCCTCAGTGGGCAGTGGAACGGAGCGGCCGCCACCATGGTCTCATCCAACCACTTTTTGCTTTTTGTACAGGTTGGTCCCTTCCAAGATTATAGCGCTAAGCGATCTAGCAACTATTGTCTGCTGCTCCTTCCATGCCCACATGTGTTGCTTGATATAGTCGCAGAGTGTTTTGTTGTTATAAAGGAACTTCTTCTTTGCGGGGATATTGAACAGAATCCTGGTCCGAATAGCGAAGTATTAGCCGCCATCAGCAAACTAACCGCACACTTGGATGAGCGTCATGACAACTTGCAGAAGACTATTAACGAAGTTAAAGAAAACCAGTTGCTACTTGATGCCAAAGTAACAGATTTAACCACCCGACTAACTGTACTTGAACAGAAGGTTCTTACCCTCGAGAGCGTTCCCGACAATGCACAGATACAAGGTCTTGTAACGGCTGCCGTGCGACACGAAAGTGTCGCTCTCAGTTCACGGCTTGATGACTTCGAGGATCGCTCTCGTAGGGAGAACCTAATTTTTTATGGGATATTGGATTCTGCCTCAGAAACCTGGGCCGAGTCGGAGCTAAAAATCCGTGAAATCCTGTCTGCGTCTCTTAAACTGGAACTTCCTAATGAAGCCATCTCCCGTGCACACAGGCTTGGAACATATGTACAGAACAAATGTCGACCTATTATTGTTCGCTTCAGTTCGTTTAAAACAAGAGAAAGTGTCTTTACTAAGAAATCGATGCTTCGCAGCACCCCCGTGTCAGTTAGCGAAGATTTCTGCAAGGCCACGCGCCACGTGCAGAAAAAGCTTTTAAATTTCGCGAAAAGCACTGGGCAGCCATATTACTTGAAGTATAACAAGATACTAATCAACAAGAAAGCCTACGTTTATTGTCCGGTCACCGATCGTGTAACCGAGGCAGGACCTATTTATGATAACCCCGTCCACGTTGCTCCCGAAGTAAGCAATGCAGAATGCGCAGGGGCCAGCGCTCCTCCTTTACATCGATAGCTAGATAAGCATTTTCGAGCTCATGAATTTTCTTTTTTGCTATGTAATTCTCGAAGTGTTACTAACAAGCGTGATGCCCTATCTGCGCTAATAGATACATGTCTAGCTGATGTCGTCGTAGTAACTGAAACTTGGCTGTCCGCGGAAATTGAAAATAACGAAATATTTAACTGTTCAAAAAAGTTTAAGTTCTACCGCTGTGACCGGGGTACGAGGCGCGGGGGCGGCGTATTGATTGCCATTAGCGACGAGAATAGCTCGTTCAGCGTGCCTGTTGTTTCACCGCTTGAAATTGTTGTCGCGTGTGTTCGCATTAACCACAAAGATATCGTTGTTTGTGGCTGCTACCGGCCTCCTAGCCTTACTACCGGTTTCGCAAATGAATTACACGATGTACTAAATAAGTTGCAAGTAAGGTTTCCGGCTGCACCTATGTTTCTCCTAGGTGACTTTAACTTCCCTGATGTTTCGTGGTCTCCCCCTTTCCCAATAATTTCATCAACTTCTGCTGACAGTGCTGCCTTTCTTGATGTGTGTTCAGACTTTAACCTTACCCAGCTGGTTAACGCTCCAACCCGCATTACCTCGTCCACCTCTTCAGTTCTAGACTTGGTGCTGACCACGCATCCCGACCTAATTAAATCCCTATCAGTTATTCCGGGCATAAGCGACCATCTAGCTATTCATTTTAACATGACTAAAGCAACTAAAAGAAATGATAGCTCAAAAGTTTTTAGGGACTACAAAAGAGCCGACTATGTTTCAATTAATAATGAGCTTCAGCTTTTCCTAAACGATTACCTTTCGCAATTTCTGGAAAGGTCCGTGCAAGAAAACTGGAATTTGTTTAAGCAGAAGGTAGCAGAACTTACCAATCGTTTTATTCCGCTCCGCAGAATTAGGCAAAGCGCAAAGTCCCCTTGGTTCACGCTTACACTAAAACGACTACTGAATAAAAAGAAACGAATTTTTCGAAGGGCAAAGCTAACTAACAACGCGGAAAGGTGGTCCGCTTATCATCGCGCAGCTGACGAGTACACTCGCGCATTATCCGTCGCAAAAGAAAATTATTATCAACAAACGCTTCCCTCTCTGCTTGCAACTAACCCTCAGAAATTTTGGCAGATGATTAGGGGAAATGAAAAAAAGGCGATAGAATTAATCCATGATGATAACAGCCGTGTACCAAAAGAAGAGTGTTGTGTCATTTTAAGCTCTGTGTTTTCATCGTGCTTTGTTAAACCTACAGCGCTTTCCTTTCCCGATACCCCCACCCACAACTTTGTTGCCATGGAACCCCTTTTATTTGACTGTGTCGGCATACAAAAATTGATAGAAAACTTGAAATTAGCCGGTGCTCCAGGTGAAGACGGTATCTGTGCAAAGTTTTTGCATAATACCTCTGTTTACTCATCTGTCATTTTATGTAAGCTTTTCACACAGTCTTTGGAATGTCATTGCCTCCCGGGCGACTGGAAAGCGGGAAAGGTGGTTCCTCTTCACAAACCAGGTGACGTTCATAACCCCCGCAATTACAGGCCCATATCGTTAACAAGTATACCGTGTAAGCTCATGGAACACGTCATCTACTCCCACATAATCACTTTCTTAGAAAACAACTCGTTCCTTAGTGATAACCAGCATGGATTCCGGAAACAGTACTCATGCGAGACCCAACTTCTCTGCCTTACTAATGACCTTTTTCTTGCCATTGACGCTTCTTCCCTTGTTGACTGTATTTTTCTCGACTTCGCTAAAGCTTTTGACACTGTATGCCATAAACTTCTACTGCTAAAACTAAGCAAACTTAATCTTGATGCTAACATATTAAAATGGATTGAATGCTTTTTAATAGACCGCTCCCAATTTGTAACTGCGAATGAATGCAACTCTCCCCTCTCACCCGTAACCTCTGGCGTCCCCCAAGGATCCGTTCTTGGCCCACTACTCTTCCTGATTTACATTAACGATTTGCCACATAACATCTCTTCTTCTATTAAACTTTTCGCCGATGACTGTGTTATTTACCGAGAAATTAAAACCCCTTCTGACCACCTTGCCCTTCAGTGTGACTTAGACAATGTTTCATCTTGGTGCGATACTTGGCTAATGAAGCTTAATGTTACTAAATGCAAAGTAATGAGAGTCTCACGTCGAACATGTAATATTTCTACTAACTATGTACTTAATAATTCTCTCCTTACTAAAGTTAGCTCATACAAGTACCTTGGCATTACAATTTCTGACAACCTTTCCTGGCAGTCTCACATTGACATTATTAAAAACAATGCTAACCGCACACTTGGTTATTTACGCCGTAACTTCTCCCTTGCCCCGATGCAACTGAAACTTCTGCTCTATAAAACGTTAGTCCGACCAAAGCTAGAATATTCATCATCTGTATGGGATCCCCACGTAAACATCCATATCAGTAGCATCGAAGCAATTCAAAATCGCGCCGCTCGTTTCATTTTGTCGAACTATTCCCGTACAGCAAGCGTAACCCATATGAAGTCAACCTTAAATCTACCCAGCCTATCATTTCGCCGCAAAATCTCGCGCTTGTGCCTCTTCCACAAGTTGTACCATACCATGCACTCACTGAGTAACTCGCTTTTTTTGCCGCCATCCTACATTTCATCCCGCAGCGATCACCACTTCAAAGTTGGAATTCCAAGCAGCCGTACAAACCTCCATTTTAATTCATTCGTGCCCAAAACAAGCACGGACTGGAATCACCTTCCCACTTCCATTGCATCCATCACTGACCCGACCAACTTCAAGAATACCATAAACGCATACCCTTTTTAAACATGCTCCATTTGTTTGTACAGTTTGTTTGTTTGTTTTTCACCACTCCTCTCTGTAACGCCTTGTGCATTGAGAGAAAATAAATGAAATGAAATGAAAGGTTATAGTAAATTTCGCATACAACACTCAGACTACACTGGGAAATAGGGAAATACGGAAAGATCTACACGTACGGCATAGGTTGGCAAAATAAATGGAACTCACTCAGACTAACTCAATAACCATATATACAAATATTTTGCTTTTGACTCACTCGGACTGAGACTAACGAAATTTATCTCTAATTAAACTCACTCAGACTCAGACTCACTGATGTTTTTGTCAGCCGGATTCACTAATACTTTCCTCAAATATACCCACTCATACTCAGACTCATCAAAACGTTCCTCCAGTGGACTCACTCGGACTTAAACATAGCAAAATAAAACAAAAATATAAATCTGGCAAACTCCGACTCACCAAAATTTCCCTAAAAAAGACTCACTCTTACTCATAGACTGACCAAATATTTCTAAAACAGACGCACTTGGACTGAAAGTTAGCGACATTCGACTGTGTCCGGCTCATACAATAAACGTCGAAGGAGCTCCATTAAAAACACATGTGAAAGAATTGCAATTGCCAAGCAACCTAGAAATATATATATATATATATATATATATATATATATATATATATATATATATATATATATATATATATATATATATATATATATGTGTGTGTGTGTGTGTGTGTAAATACCAGTCCTACTTTGAAATTTGGTGATACTATGCTGATCAATACATTCGCCCACGCTTGTAATTTGGTCATTGTGTGGAATGCTGTAATATAAAATTTTTGTCAGCAGAAAATCTGAGAACCGTGACTTGACCGGGTCGCATTCTTTAATAAAAAGTCTGTTACCTGTCCCGAGTTTCGACTCAGGTAAGGTGCATTCATGGTTCAATACTCATCAAGTCTTCCTGCAAAACACTGCAAGAAAAACTTGTCTTCATTGAATCCACTGGTGTTAGTGCACATGTACATGTTATCCTACATAAGCTGAGTCTTTCGACAATAACTCATCAGTTGCAATACAGCGCCTGTGTTCGCGTCTTTTTAGGTATGCATGATTGTGTTGTACTGTATGCTGCTTCCGCAAAAGGAAAATAATGACTAGGTCGTTAGCTAACTGCTGCAACAAATAAAAAACAAGATACATTTTTTTGTTCAGCACTCCTCTTTCTACCCCCCCCCCCCCCCGCACACACACGCACACCAGAGCTATAAGCGCCCAAGAAGGAAGAGGGGCTGTTTACGGTTGCGCACCTGTCATTGCTTTTCTAAATGTTTCGGTGCAGTCGCTCCCCAACTCTCGCTGAGTGCGGTCGCTCGCGGGCCACGCTCGTCAGGAGTACGGCTCTTCCGCAGCAATGCGTTCGCTCCGGCGTCAGTGATGGACTCCTACCCTGAACTCCTGTCGGATTAACCTGCCATGGATTGCCCGGAACCCCCCACACTTCACATTGCTGGTTAGTGAATTAATTCTCTTTCACTTCGCGTGTTGTATGCAGCTGACCAACGTGTGCCGTGTTGTAGGGGCGTGGCTCCTAGCGCGTAGCATAGACGCGCTTTCCGTTTTTTTTCGCACTAACTGCGAAGTGTTTTCTGGAGCGGTGTCGTGCATCCTTGTGAACACGTGCGCGAGTGTGACGATGCACTCGCCAAGGCACAACTCTGTCCCCGACGCCCGCTGGCCCATCGCGGCATCCCCATCAACAGAGAGCGCTCCAGTTCCTGCCCCAACTTCTGAGGAGCCCACGACGCGCCCTCTCTGTCACCGAAGATCAGAGAGCCTCCCGACCAACAAGGTCCCGGCACACTGCCTTCTGTTCTTCGAAAAGATTGCGACCGACAGCATTCAAGCCATAGTGGAAAAGTGGCTGCAGACCAATCCTGTCGCACAACCACAGGCCCCCATGCCGGCCTCCCAGTGCGCCAGCGGGGTCACACCTGCCACCAGTGGCGACTGTGCCACCGGAACTGCAGAGGAGCTGCCACAAAGCCCCATGCAGACCGAAGCTCCTGGGCAGACACAGGGGCCTGCTGGCGTTCCCCTACCTCTCAGCTCTGATGAGGACGACGAGGCAATGGACTTTTCAAACTCACGGAAGAGGCTGCGGGAAGAGAGTGGGGACGAGGACGAGCACGCACCACGAAAGCAAACGGCCACTACCCGCTCCGAATCCTCTGAAGAGGAAGCACACACTTCTCAGGGCTCAGAGGAGTTGTCCGGGAGTGAGTGCAGAACCACGGTGGATTCCGAAGTGGCGTCCACCACAGCGGACATGACATCATCTGCCACAACAGGCGGCACGGACTGCGCGAGCTCGCATGGTGCAGGCACTTGCCAACTCCCTACTACCGCCTCAACGGACGACCTATCGGCCCCTGGGGACCCCTGCCCTCCTCCCCCCCACACAGAATAACAGCCCTTGCAAGCAACCTCTCCCCAAGGAGTAGAGAGCACCCTACCTGCCCCTGCAGCAGAAGGGACCACCGAATCTCCCGACATCGCACCCCCTGACGCTTCAGCTGCCATGGAGGTGGTGGAGGAAGTTCTTACCAGTACCGCTACTGGGGGCAACACCCGAAAAGAAGCCCCTTATATGGCGAAAGACTTTCTCCTTACACCGTCAGCGGGGGCCACACCTACCAACCGCAGAAAGAAGAGAAAGAAGAAGCCGACCAAGAAGCAACCCCCAGTTACTGCATCGGAGGGCACGGCTGCCAACCTCCCCCAACCTTTCGGCAAGGCCCCCATTGCAGTGGACCCCACAAGGAGGCACAGCAGTGCAGCGGGGAGTCCCCCAGACACAGAGAGCTTTCAGGTGGTCACTACCAGAAGTGTCCAACGCCGTGCCAGGGACCTTGCTGCTGCTGCGGCCCTCCCGGTCGACCCTGCCATTGTGGGCACAGTTCTCTTCCGGCCGTCGGCCCCCAGAGGTACCTTCAGTGGATCCCCATGCCTGATCCTCGCACAGGCGCTCTCTGCAAGGCCCGGCGTAGCCGCAATTCGCGTAAATCAAAAACGCAACATTGTGGCTGCTGATGCCACCACGCGAGAGTGCCTGGAGCAGCTCCTGACCATCAAGGAGCTAAAGAGGATCCCTGTCACTGCCAAGGAACCCGCTGACCACAGGACCCGCATGGGGTTCTTACACGGTGTCGACGGGGAGCCTGCGGCGGACAGCCTGCTGCCTGGGATCCAGTCGGCCGTCCCGGTGCTCTCTGCTGCCAGGGAGGGGCGAACCGTGACGCTCCGCTTCGCCGGCCCTGTGTAACCGGAGCACGTGTCACTCTTTTTGGTACGCTTCCCAGTGCGGCCGGCCCGACCCCGCCCCCTGCAGTGCCGGCAATGCGGTCGGTTCGGCCATGTCAAGGAGAGCTGCAGCTGGCCAGGCAGCTGCATCAGATGTGGCCGGACCCACCCGGGAGAGAGCTGCAAACAGACCCGGACCTGGTGTGTCAAATGCGGGGACCCACGCTCTGCGGACACCCCGGAGTGCCCCCGGTGGCAGGAGCAGCGGAAGGTTGCCACTATCATGGTATCTTCCCCAACCATCCTCTCGAGACGTGCAGTGGCAGCGGCAGTGCGAGAGGAGATTCAGGAGGCGCGGACCTTTGCGAGCGTGGTGAAGGGCCACCCTTAGCCGCCCCCCCCCTCTCCGGCCAGACCCATCCCAGCACCTCGCAAATCTCGTCGCCAGCCACTCCAGGGACAGCAGTCCACTGGCACTGCTGCCCCTATTGCCCTGCCGGCGGCCACTGCTGTTCCTGAAGCCCCACCTGCTGCAGCTGCCACTCTCGCGGCCCAGCCTGCTGCTATTGTCCCCGGAGGCCGACCTGCTGTACCCATGGCTCCTGTGGCCTTGCCTGCTGTGACAGTAGCGTTGCCTCCAGTGGACCCGGCCTACCAATTCATCGCCACCCTGCTGCACACCCTGCGGTCTGTGGGAGAGTTACTTCCTCTGGACCACCCCCTTCGAGCCATCTGTTTACAGACGGGAGGCTCTCTGCTCCCCACAGCCAATCATGGCTAGCTCCCCGCGTAGAACGAGCCGAGGCCACCGCCCAAGCATTCTTCAGTGGAACGTCAACTGGCTAGGGCGGCGGAGAGACGACCTGGCAGAGCACCTTCTGCGGAGCGATTGAAATTGAAAATTGAAATTGAAAATTGAAATTTATTCCGCAACAACAAAATACATGTTACGAGGAGGGCAGGTAAAAGCTGTGAGAACAGCTTGAGAAGCCCTGACCCCCTAGTACACAGGGTAGCACAGAAAGACGTGCGGCTAAGGACAACCAAAATAAAAGTGTTTCACAATGTGCACTAAAAAAAGAAACAATGAAAGATTACAATGAAAGATCACCGAGGTAGTCGCTAGATCACATTATTATATAAACACTAATCGCAATTTTTTTGGTGATATGCTAGATATATCAATGTTATGTTCCCTAATTATGCGGTTTAGAAGTGTAGGCAGTTGAAACTTTAACATTTGATTTCCGTATTTCGTTCTACATTTTGATATGTGCCACACTTCAGGTTGACGTACATTATAAGCAGGAAAATTTTTCTCTAACCTGGCTATTCTAGCAATCGTATCATTATTTTTCAATAAACCGAACTTATATAAACGGCTTAGTTTATAATCATATATTGATGCAACCTGAATGATGTAGTGTTTTTTAAACAATTCTGCTGTGTGGCTGCGATGTGGTAATTTAGAGGCAAGACGCAAAGCTTTCTTTTGCAAGATGGTAAGTTTGCAAACGTTTACAGTTGTCGTTGTGGACCATACAAGAAAGGCATAATTCAATAATGAAGAAAACAACGAGTTATATATGAGCATGTTTACAGAAACAGGAAAATAGTAGCAATGACGGCGCATGACGCCGATTATACGAGATAGTTTAGTAATAATATGGTTCACGTGATCATCCCATGTCATGTTTTGTGAAAAATACACGCCTAATGATTTAAAACTTTTGACGACTTCAATTTCTAAATTATTTAACGAAATGATGGGAAACTGAACTTGTGTGTGGCGGGGGTGAAATAAAACAGCTTTTGTTTTTTTTATGTTTAGTTTTAGAGAGTTTTCTTGGGCCCATGTGTTAATTTTAGACAGTGCGTTATTCGCTCGGCTACCTAGATCGCTGCTACATCTGCTTGAAAAAAACAAACTTGTGTCGTCAGCATATATAATGTAATGGGCAGATTCATCAATACGAACTATCTCATTAACGTAAAGTATAAAGAGAAACGGTCCCAAAATGCTTCCCTGTGGGACGCCTGTTTTAATGGATTTTGTTGCGGAATGTTTGCCTTGAATTACGACGAATTGAGTTCGGTGTTGCAAGTATGAAGTGATTAATTTGTGTGCAACGCCTCTTATACCGTAATGGTCCAACTTTTGTAGGAGAATTTTATGATTAATGAGGTCAAAGGCTTTTGAGAAATCAAGAAAAAGACCGAGTACCATATTTCGGGATTCAAAATTCTCTAGAATGTATTCTTTTTGTGCCAGTAGCGCGAGCTCAGTAGATTTATTTTTCCGGAAGCCATACTGCGCTGAAGTAATCAAGTTGAACTTGTCAGTAAAAGAGTTCAAACGTTTCAAAATTATTTTTTCCAGACCCTTAGAGAATACAGGTAGAATCGATATAGGGCGGTAGTTGGACATGTCATTTCTGGGACCCTTTTTATAGATAACTGTCACTTTTGCTATCTGCATGTTTCGCGGGAAATGTCCTGTGGACAAACATATGTTAAAAATGTAGGCAAGACAGGGTGCTAGTATGTCAATAACATACTTAACAGGTTTCATCTGAATATTGTCCGCGTCAGTGGCTTTGCTA
Organism: Rhipicephalus microplus; assembly: GCF_043290135.1. Taxonomy (NCBI): domain Eukaryota; kingdom Metazoa; phylum Arthropoda; class Arachnida; order Ixodida; family Ixodidae; genus Rhipicephalus; species Rhipicephalus microplus. Next base: position 2,494,144 of record NW_027464607.1, read on the forward strand.
TTACTGAGTGTCAAAAATGTCGCTACTAATTCACTCTCTGAAATTGGCTCTAGAAATATTGTTTGGTTATTTCGAATATTCATATATTTTAAAGAAGTACTACTGGTTGTAGGGCCGCCAACTGACAAAAAGAAGTCGTTAAATGCATCAGCTAAATCAGGCCCTTGAATTTCTGTACCATCTTTCACAATTTTGGTTAATTCCTCCGGTGGATTATTAAGCGTACTGTTAATTGCCTTCCAAACGTTTTCTGTACGCCCTTGCGTTGAGTTAAACAGGTTCGAATAATATAGTTTCTTTTCATCACGAAGGCGTTTGGTGACAAAGTTTCGGTGCTTTTTAAATGCTTTGAGGGCTTCAGGGGACTTACTCACAATAAATGCCTTGAACAATTGGTCCCGCTTTCTTATAAGCTTAAGGCATTCTTTATTTACCCAAGGTTTCCGACTTTTTTTAAATGTTTTAAATGACTTTAGGGGAAAACATTGAAGGTATATTTCGGTGAACTTGTTCATAAATAAATCGTATGCCAAATTGGCGGCACTCGCTGCGAACACATTGCTCCAGTCGGTTCTGCCTAAGCGTTCTCTAAAGAGGGTTAGTGTTTCAGGATTTATAAGTCTATAGGAAAATTCTGCACGCACTTGTTTGGGTACGTTATTGAGTTGGTTAACAAACATAAATATAGGCATGTGGTCACTAATATTGTGAATCAAAGTGCCAGCCGTAACAAGGGAAGTATCAAAGTTTGTTATAAAAAGATCTAAGAGTGTTGATGACTGTGAAGTGATTCGCGTAGGAGCCGTTATAACATTTTGACAATAATGCGAGCTTAACATTGATTCAAGTTCTAATTTAACACTGCTCTCAGCTAACATGTTGATGTTGAGGTCACCACCTAAAATCAAGGCATATTTTTTTTCACTCACAAATTCTAACAGTGAGTCTAAAAAAGAAAAAAACAAACGGACATTATTTGATGGAGGGCGGTAACATACACAAAACACTGATGTACCACATCTAACAGTGAGTATTTCATATAGAGGAGAAATGCAGGAGAATTCAGACATCAATTCACAGTCTATTTTACTTGAGATTAGCATAGCTACGCCACCACCCCTTTTGCCTGTGCGGTTCATGTAGTATGATTTATAAGTTGGAAACGTAAATACATCATCTTCCGAAGCAAACCACGTTTCCGAAAACATCACAACGTCAAAATTTACTTGTGCTTCACTAAAAAAATATTCGAGCTCATCCTGTTTATTCCTTCCCGATCTAAGGTTGAAATGAACGCAACTGAGGCTTTTTTCACAACAAGTGTCATACAAGTTTTTAAGATTAATAAGGTCTATAGGTGCGGTTAAGGGAAACATGTTAAGACGAGTATCAAAAGAATATCAGGAAGTAAACAATGCAATGCGGGGTAACAGTATCACAGCTTATCAAGGTCACCCAAACGACGAATGACAACCGCGCTATCACCCTCTCTTTTCCTAACGAGAATCTTGCCGTTGCAGTGCCATGAAAAACGATAGCCATTGTTCTGTGCCCAGTCTTTTGCGTTGCGCAGCAGCTCTCTGTTTTGCTGGGTCATGTTTTCAGTGATCGAAACATTCGAAGCATCTCTTAGGGCTTTCCGCCTTCCTAGCCACTTATCACGAATTGATTGCTGGGCAAATCGAACTATAATTCCGGGTGTTTTGTTTGGCTTTGCCGGAAGTCTGTGGATAGCGGCGATGTCATTCCCAGTCAGCTCTGGCAGGTTAGCAATCTTGGCCACATCATTCAACTTACACAGCAAATTCTCGTCTGGCGTAACCCGGATGCCGTGAACTTCTATGTTTAGTCTCCGACTACGAAACTCGAGATCATTCACCGTAGCTTTCAGTTGTTGAATATCACTTGAGGTGCAGTCCGCCTCTAATTTCCCAACGCGTCTGTTTAAGCTACTAATGTCCTTTTCCTGCTTAGCTTGACAGTTCAAGATGTCATCGTACTTTTGTGACAACAGCTGGATTGAGACCTTAATCTCACCAACCTGAGCCGGCAGCCCTGCTAAAGCATCAAGCCTCCTAGTTATATCTGCCAGGCAAATGGTTAACTCAGAGTCCATGCTAGTTTTCTCCCCACTTTTTGCTTTAGATGAACGGCAAGCAGCACATCGCCATGCCCTGCGACCGCTCTCTCCTTTAGTCTTAAATGTCGTCTCCGACCAGCCAGAACAACTGCCAACATGGTAAGAGGACTCACATTCGTTGCACTTCAGGACACGCCCATCACAGGGGAGGGGCTCATCACAAGACTGGCACGTGCTTGTCATGGTACGTTGTCCAGGCATTCACAATAGCACTCAGTTCGCACTCAATTCGGGAGCATTCAATTAGGAAAAAGGCACATTATGCACAGAGAACTCAGCAAAGCACTGAAACACGGTGGCAACGGCGGTGGCGGTAAGGCGGTATTGAGAAATAAGCGAATTTACCAACCTGGGTAAGCAAAAAGAGCTGATTAGGCGAACGTCCTTTCACCGCCGCCGCCGCCACCCGTGTGTCCAGGTACGATGTCGACGCCGGAAACACGTAAACACTTCCGCAGGCTCAGTGACGTCAAGATGTGATTCCGTAGCCACGGCAACCGTTTTCAGGTAGTCTAATAAATGGAGGAAATTTGAACGTTGTAAAGGAGCGCCGCTTTGATAAATGGCTCCAGCGCAACGATTCCAACAAGGCAGGAACCCTAAAGCACCGGCCGCCGAAATGCAGGACACCAACCTGGGTAAGCAAAAAGAGCTGATTAGGCGAACGTCCTTTCACCGCCGCCGCCGCCACCCGTGTGTCCAGGTACGATGTCGACGCCGGAAACACGTAAACACTTCCGCAGGCTCAGTGACGTCAAGATGTGATTCCGTAGCCACGGCAACCGTTTTCAGGTAGTCTGGGTAAGCAAAAAGAGCTGATTAGGCGAACGTCCTTTCACCGCCGCCGCCGCCACGACGTGCTTGCACTGCAGGAGATGTATGCCCGGTCGGAGGACCTTCGCCTGCCGGGGTATGTTGGATACAGCAGCGGGACTGGCTGCACCCTGGCGACCTGCCATGATGCCCCCTGCCTGAACGACGGCCACCAGCAAGGACGTTCCCGGTGTGCTGTCTACGCCAAGAGGGAGCTCCCGCAGGCAGAGGTGAAGGTGGCTGACCTGGTTGGAGGCCCCTTTGAATGCTGCGCCGTCCGCATCTACATCGCGGGGCAGGACACCACTGTGGCCAGCATCTACGTTCGGCCGGGCCAGCCCTGGGACCCCAAATGCCTCCGTCAGCTGGTGCATCACCTGGGCAGGGAGTTCCTGCTTTGCGGGGACGTTAATGCCAAACACCCAGCCTGGGACGGCCGCAGGACTGACGCTCGAGGCAGAGAAGTGCGTGATATCCTCCAGCAGCTGGGGCTGGCGATTCTGAACTCGGGTACCAACACCTTCCTCCGTCGTGGGCACCAGGCCACCAGCACTGCCATAGATCTCAGCGTGGTGACGGAGGGTTGCCAGTACGCCTGGTCACCATTCCCGGACACCTGGGGCTCGGACCACCTGCCCATCCTGCTGTCCCCCTTCAGAGGTAGGGCCCCACGGGACTGCGAGTACCGGGTGGTGGATTTGTAGGTCTACCGGCGGCTACTCAAGTAGGACACGAGCAGCGGGGACCTGCTGCAACTGGTGGCCTACAGTGCGAGGGCAGCAACAGTCACTACCAAGGTCCAGCAGGGACAGCCCGTCGCGGACATCCGGCACCTGGCTCTGAGGGCGGCACGGCGACGTGCAGAGCGGTAAGCCCTGAACAGGGCCCAACCGGAGCTTTGGACGGTCTTCCGGCGAATCAATGCCGTCTGCAGACGCCACGCTCGCAGGTGCCGGAACCAGGGCTGGCAGGGTGTGTTCATCTCAATCAACCGCTCGCGTGATGGGACCAAGGCCTGGCGCCTGCTGAATTGCCTGCTGATGGCGCCCAGGGCCTTGAACCAGGGACTGTTCCTGACTGTTCACCTGTCTATCACGGCTGCGAACCTGGCAGAACGGCTGGCTGACCAGTTTGCTGCCAGAGACATAGCCCCACTGCCTGCTGCACCACCGCCTGCTGCCCTCCCTTGCCCTACCTCCTGCCATCATCCCAGATGGGTGTCCGCGCAAGTGCGGGAGCTGTGCGAAGAGCCCATAGGGATACACGAGCAGGTGGCGGCCCTCGAGAGGACCAAGCGACGAAGTGCTCCAGGGGCGAACGGCATCAACTTCCAAATGCTCCGCAACCTGGATGGAGGTGGCCGTCAACGACTCCTGGGGTACTACAACGACGTCTGGTGCACCGGAGTCTTACCCGAGTCCTGGCGAACTGCGGTGGTGGCGCCAATCCTGAAGCCCCGGAGGAAGGCCACGGCTCTCTCCTCGTACTGGCCAGTCCTCTCACCTTCGCGCCCTGCAAGGTGATGGAGAGGGTGGCTCTAGAGAGACTAGAGTGGATTGCCGACCACCTGGGCTTCTTCCCGGAGCAGCAGACGGGCTTCAGGCGACACCGGTGCACGGCAGATTCGATCTCGGACGTCGTCGCTACCCTCGAGGACGCCAGGATCAGCGGGGAAGGGGCCATGCTGCTGCTGCTGGACGTGGAGAGTGCCTTCGATGGACTCCCACACGTGGCAGTCGAAGCGGCCCTGGACCGCCTCGGCTTCAACGGGAGCCTCCGAGGCTTCCTGACCGCCTTCGTGTCCGGGAGGAGCTTCCGTGTCCGTGTTGGAGGGGCAACCAGCCAACCCAGGGACATCACTGCTGGTGTCCCACAGGGTTCAGTACTGAGCCCCTTCCTCTTTAACATGGCACTAGCAGGACTTCCGGCGTCCCTCCCGACAGACACAAGGTTCCCGGCCCGCTGCTTCGTCTACGGAGATGACGTGGCACTCTGGGTCCGGGGACCAAGGCGGTCCATCCCAGCCATCAGGAGATCACTGCAGGCGGCCCTCGATGCAGTGATAACATACCTCGGCGGCATCGGGCTTAAAGTTTCTGCCACCAAGACCGAGGCCCTGCTGATTCACCCGCTGGCGGCAGCTCGCACACACGTGAAACGGCTGAGGGTTGGCAACCGCAGCCTGCCTTGGAGGCTGGTGGTGAAGTACCTGGGGCTCACCATCGACCACCGGCTCACGTGGATCCCGGCTTCCAAGGCTGCTGCCACCAAGGTGCGGCGCGTCCAGGGCGCCATCAGCAGTCTGCAGCTGCGTGGCCGTGGCTGCTCCACCAAGTGGGCCCTCCGGCTGAACCAGGCTGTGGCGTCCTCGGTCCTCCTGTACGTCTTCCCGCTGGTGAACCTGACACCGGCCAGGAGAAGCCTGCTGGAGGGACTCCACAGGGGTGTACTGAGGGCCATCCTGGGGCTTCCCAAAAGCTCGCCGGTGGCAGCGACTTTCGCACAGGCGGGAGAGTACCCTCTGACGTTGCGTATGCTCCAACGTACGCCGGGCCACATCGACCGCCTTCACCGCGCCACCGACGGCAGGGCCCTCCTGGAGCGTCTCCGCAGTCAGCCAGGATCACGGATGGGAGGCCTCTGCCTGCTGTACCACCAGATAGTCCCGGATCTGCCAGTACCGGTTACCTCTCCACCACCTCACCACCAGCCACCAGAGGTCCACCTCTGCTTGGAAGGGGCAACCAAGCGACAGACGCCTGCGACCGCACTGCAACAGGCGGCCTCCTGCAAGCTCCAGGAACAACTGGAAAGACGGCTGCAGGTGTTCACGGACGGATCTGTGATGCCGGACAGGACCGCAGCGGCCACATGCGTAATCCCGTCCAGAGCCAACAGCAGGCAGTGCAGGCTACCCTTCCTGGCGAGCTCCACGGCTGCAGAACTGGCTGGATCTCATCTCGCGGTAGACCTGTTGGCCGAGGACATCCCCCTTGAGCCGGCCGCGGTCCTGTATGACAGCAAGGCGGCCCTGCAGACCCTGGCCAACTCCCGCCGTGCCGGACTGACGGCCTGCCTCCTGACAGCCAAGGTTCGGGCCCTCACCGACGCCAAGTTGTCCGTCTCCTTCCACTGGCTGCCCTCCCCCGTGGGCATCGCTGGAAACGAGAAGGCGGACACAGTCGCCAAGGCTGCCCACCAGCCTGGTACCCCCTACTCCTGTGCCGTGGCGGCCAGGGACTATTCGCAGGCCCGTCTCAAGAGGCTCCTCGTCACAGTCCACCCAGACCCGAGGGTGGCCAGCGGGCGAGGACCAAAGCCTCTCCCAGAGACGGGCCTCACCAGGAGAGAACGGGCCTCCCTGTTGCGACTGCGAACCGGCTGCATGTGGACAGCGGCCCGCCGCCACGCCAAGGGCATCTGTCCCTCCCCGGCCTGCAGCCGTTGCGGAGATCCAGAGACCCTCGAAACCCTTCTCTGTGCCTGCCCTGGCTTAGCACAGGAACGCTTGAGGGCCTACGCGGCCTATAGGAGACAAGGTCTGCCCGTCTCCACCCTGGAACACCTGCTGTTCCCGTCTCATCCACATCCAGCAGCACTCCGAAGCCTGGCGGAGTTCGTGGAGGAGTCAGGAATCGCTGCCTACCGCTGATCCCAGGAGCCATAATGCCCTTGCCCTTGCCGACGGCCTGCTGCTCGCGCTGAAGCGGACTGGACACCCCTCCTTACACACCACACACTATTTCTCCTATTCTCTTTCATCCCCCTCCACCCCACCCCAAAGGCACTGTGCCGTGTCGCCTATAGACAGACAGAAATTAGGTGCCTTCTTCCTTTTCCTCATGAACCACTAACAACAACATGTTTCGGTGTGAGGGAGTTTGTCGGAGCAGCGAGGATATAATGTACATTTGGAATCGAAGGTGAACATTTGACATAAGTCTGTCTGTTTTGCATAGAAACTGAAGGAATGAGAACTCCAACCAAAATATATTTAAGGAAAAAAACCCCGATGTTTCGAAGCTGGCTTGGTTTTTTCCTCAGGGGTGTGAGATTGGCTTCAAAACGTCGTTTTTTTTTAAATATGTTTTGTTTGGAGTTTTCTCATTACTTCAATGTACGAATAGAAGTGGGGATGGTGGTAAAGGAAAGGATTGCCCCAGTGGCTTTCGCAATACTCCATTAAACAAAATATCTTCTCTTTTCATCTTGCTGTGTAATCTCCTTGACTTCTCATGATTCTCGGCTAAGCTTTGTTTTGTGCTCGGTAGCTCAGGGTGAGGTGAGTTTCCGCGAACCTTACCTGCTTTCCAAACCAGTTACTGCTTGCAAGCTTCCCCTGAATGGATGAATCTGTGGTGGAAAAGGAAAAATACACTATCTTTCCTTGCGAGAGCACGGCTCAGTGGCTTGAAGGGAGGGAGGGGGGGTGGAGAAAAGTGTTTAAAAGTAGGTCGGAGGAGAAGGTTTGGAAGAACGTAACGGCCATTGCTGCTGGAGCAGAAAGAGAATAGGGGCCGTTGGCATGGCATGCGGAGTGGTACGACTTGGAAATGTGGAGCTGCAACCACGTAGGCATAAAGCTATGGTCATTCCCACGTGAAAAAAAAATGTTCTAGATGACCTTTCTTGGGCAAGAATACAGAAAACTAGCTAAACGAGAAAACAAAAATAAATAAATAAATAGATAACCTATAATCCAACCACCGATTGTCACCACAGCTGCGGAAGGAAGGAAAAACGTAACCCGTGACCTCGGCACCAGCGGCTACACAGATTCATTTATTCGCAAAACTCTGTGTATAATAAAAAACACGGGAAACACGACACTAATGGCACCACAACGACGCCGCCTGTCGAACCAACTTGAGCGCAGGGAACAGCAAATACTGCGAACACTGCAGGGGCAGAACACTGCGAGACAACTCGCAACATAATTGCCACATACCAGTCCCGACGACACGGTGTAAAGCTCGTTGCGTTGTTTTGTAGTCTTTCTGCATTCCTTGAAGTGAACAAAGAGCGCAAAAATTTGGGTTCGAGAAACTTGAGCGTGTGAAATCACTTTGCCATCAAGCATTTTGCAGTGTGGACTGGACGAACGCAATTACGGGTGAGGGACGACAGGAAGTTCTTACGCGCTTCAAAGATGAGTATGAATGGAAAAGTGTTTGAATGGGAATGAAGAAAAAATCTACAAAAACACGGGCGTTCCTATGTTGTGTTGGTACAAAAGAACTGCAGGCCTGTGGGATAAAGATGGCAGTAATATCTCATAAAGAGACTAGAGAATTAAAAGCCTCTCTGATTGCCGATGGGTAAAAGAATTCTTCGACCACGTTACAGCATGAATAAATTTATGTTCGCGAGTGACGAAGGATCACGTACGGCATGAACGATGCGTTTCCGCCTCCTTCCTTCTTGAAATATGGCCGCGACAATTTTCATAGTACCCCAAATTACGCAGCCACTGTTTAATTGGTAGCAAATGACATGACAAAAAACCATGGCCTGTGTCATCGCTACATTTTAACAAAACTTGAAATCCAGCCAGATGGTGCATTGCTATCGAGAAATATTTAGCGCAAACTAATGCTTCCACACGACGTTCACAAGCACCCGTCCTGTCTCTCTCGTTCTTGTTAACGTCTTGTTTATCTCTCAGAAATTTCCCAATCGCCACATTTATTCAAGAAAAAACTGAAGTGGCGTCTGAGGGCACAAGCAGTTCAACGCAATAGAGAGAGAAAACGGGTGCTCGATTGCTCGCGAATCGTGCTGCTTTCTCGTCTTTGAAGCCACATTATTAATGAATCTGGAGCTTAGCACTTATTCTCCGTTTATTTGTTTATTATTTATTTATTTCAAAGTACCTTACAGGCCCCATGAGGGGCATTGAGTAAGGGGGGCTATACATATATACAAATAAACTGGAAAAAAATATACAAGACAGACAATTGAGCAAGGGGGGAATACATATAGACACCTCAAAATGAAAAAAAAGTACAAAAGAAACAATTGAGTAAGGGGCGCAATACTTATATACATCTCAAACTAAAACAAATACAAAAGAAACAATTGGAAAATAATAAGTCAAACAAAAAGCACCAACATGTACAGAAATTCAACATGTACAAAAGATACGCGCATAGTAACCGTGGGCGAAACACTGTATTTCCTGCGCATGCAGCGGCCACAAGGCAGAATCCTCGCGCACATGAATGTGACAATCACAAAAATGAACCAATACGGACCAATGAATTATGATACGGCATCTACTTGCTGAGGCATGTGAAGTGGCTTGATAAGATATGACGGAATGTGTCAAAGTTTGTCTGGGATGCAATGTCGTCAGGCAAACTGTTCCACAGACGGATATCACGTGGAAGTGCGGACTGATTGAACGCGTTTGTTGAGCCGTATACACGGGAATAGCTAAGATGATTGTGTAGTCTACGTGAAGTGAGATATGGTTTTTGCAGACCAGTAACGGTGATTCGGGAAGAATGGGTAATTTTATGAAAGAATGACAGCAGGGCAATGTCGCGACGAATTTTCAAGAGTGGGAGTGAAAGTTCCTGTTTGATTTGTGATATACTAGAATGCCGACTGTAGTTATTGGCAATGAAGCGGCTTGCTCTATTCTGGATTCTTTCCAATGAGTCAATTAAGTATTTTTGATGGGGAGACCAAATCGAACAGGCATATTCTAGTTGAGGGCGAACCAGTGTCAAGTAAGATAATTTGCGAATGCCTGATGGTGCAGCTTTCAAGTTACGTCTCAAGAAACCTAGTGATTTCGAGGCGCTGGCAGAGATTGCCGTAATGTGGTCGGACCAGGATAGATTAGGTGTCAGTATTACGCCCAAGTACCGATATTGTGCTGCAGTCGATAGAATGGAATGATTAATACTGTAAGAGAATTCGGATATGCTAGGTTTACGTGTGAACGACATTACTTTGCATTTTGAGACATTTAGTGTCATCAGCCATGCACTACACCAACCATTAATTACGTCGAGGTCGTTTTGGAGTGACAGGTGATCTTCACTGTTCTTGATTGGACGGTAAATAATGCAGTCGTCAGCGAACACCCTGATGCAAGAAGAGACATGTTGCGGAAGATCATTGATGAATATGAAGAAAAGTAATGGCGCGAGTACACTGCCCTGTGGTACACCTGAAGAAACGTCAGATAGGGAAGAAGACAAATTGTTAACTGTTGTGTATTGCTGACGATTCGATAGGAAATTGCGAAGCCATGATAATGTACGGGAGTCTAATTTCAGGGCGGAAAGTTTCGATATCAGGCGACAGTGTGCAACCCTGTCAAACGCCTTCGAATAGTCGAGGAACACGCAATCAGTTTGATAATTATTGTCCATATTTGCATGAAGCTCTGTGGTAAATTCAAACAACTGAGTCTCACACGAAAAGCCCTTTCTGAAACCATGCTGATTTTTGAAAAAGAAATGATTGGATTCCAGATGCCTGTAAATATGTGAAGCGATGATGTGTTCTAGAATTTTACAACAAATACACGTAAGGGAAATAGGATGGTAATTTTCGCATGAGGTTTTATTTCCACTTTTGAATAATGGAATTATTTTCGCCAGCTTCCAGTCAGACGGTATCATGCCTGTTTCGAGAGACTGCCGGAATATATGAAGATGTATTTTGCTTGTGACCGTTACCGTATTCTTTAGCACCTTTGAGTTGATTCCATCCACGCCGCATGAAGACGACAACTTAAGATTATTTATGGCTGTAATTATGCCTTCTAATTGAATATCTATTGGTTCCATAAATTGGTAATCGAACTCAGCTACGTTGGGTATGTTGGTACTGTTCTCTTTCGTGAAGACAGAAGTGAAAAAGGAATTAAATGCTGTTGGACACTGGCTAGCTGTGAGAGGGACGTTGTTGCAGTCATGCAATGAGATGTGTTGGTTTTCGCTGGAGGGGTTTATGACTTTCCAAAATTTAGCTGGGTTGTTTTTCAGTAGTGTGGGTAGATCATTAGAATAATACTTTTCCTTAGCCTTACTTAAAGCTGTGCAATATGCTTTTATGCAGGTTTTATATTTAAGCCAAGAAGAAGAACTACCCGAGCACTTAGCATTATTGTAAAGCCGTTTTTTCTTATTCCGCATTCTCAGAAGCTTTTTATTGAACCATGGATTTGATTTACCATTGCTAATTTTAACCAGTGGAACATGCTTGTCAACTAACGTACACAAAACTTGCTTGAAAAGTAGCCAGTTCTCTTCTACGGATCTATTGTGGAAACACGGCAGGAGAGTGTTTTCGGAAAATAACCTTAGCTTTGTGTTAATTGCCTGATAATCGCCTTTATTATAGTCCCGAATTTGTTTTGTATGTACACCGGCTACGGGAAGGGGTATGTTTATATCTACTTGGAGTAAATTATGGTCACTGAATCCGTCCAGGTAATCTGTATTACGTATTGTTTCCGGAGCGGTCGTGAGGATAAGATCAAGGGTGTTCGTACCACGTGTAGGTTTCAGAACAGTTTGAAAGAGGTTGAAATCTAGAGTTAAGTTAAGAATTTCAGTTGATATGTGACAGGGCGATGACAGTGTGGCCCAATCAATGAGCGGAAAGTTGAAGTCGCCTAGTAAGTAAATGATATCGGCTTGGAAAATTTCAGAAGCGTTGTTTATACTGTCACGTAGCATATTAATGAAGGAAGAGTCCGAGTCCGGCGCACGATAGCAGCAACCTACGAGGATTTTGGAGGAAGGGACTGTACAAGCTACCCAAACTATTTCGAGGTCAGAATTAGTGTTGATAAAAAATGAAGTAATGGTTTTCCTTATGCCGACCGGAACACCGCCTCCTCTTTTACCAGTGCGATCACACCTGTAGATTTGATAAATGCTGGCTGAGGTGAATATTTCGTCGTCACTGATAGCAGGATTTAGCCAAGTTTCCGTGAATGCAATGATATCAGATTTACTGTCATCCAGAAAAGCAGATATCAAATCCTGCTTCGACATAATGCTGCGTGTGTTAGCGATTGACAGCGACAATGAGGTATTAGCATGTTTCAGTCGTTGATTCTGCACGCGCGTGCAACGCTGTAGCTATCTGACAGATTCGATAACTGTGTTCGTCGCAGAGTCATAAATGTATGTCTTTGAAGCGATGCGTAGCTTGTCCACAGAGAGCTTATACGCACTTTTCTGCGTTTTCGCGAATTCAATCAGCTTCTTTCGGGACAGCCGAGTTTCCAGTGAAAAATCTTCTCGTATGGAAAATGCGGAACCTTTTAGTTTGTGTGCAGACGACAGGATTTGTTCTTTATCCTTAAAGAAGGCTAATTTCGCTATTATAGGTCTCCGCTTGTCTTCTGTATATTTGCCTATTCGGTGCACACGTTCAAATTGCCGTTCCGTCACAGTGATGCCTAATTTCTCTGAGCAGAAGTCGATTATTTTCTGCTCAGATTTTGCCCAGTATTCCTTAGGTTCATCGTCCAGTCCAAAGAAAAGAAGGTTAGAGCGCCGTAATCTATTTTCAGAGTTATTACACCGCGACGAAATTTCTGTCACTTGGCTTGATACTGTACGCAGTGCATTGGCACTTGCCTCGGTTACACCTGTGTTATGTGGTGACGTGGTAGTGCTTTCCAGGGCCGCGACTCTAGCCATAAGCAACTGAATTTCCTTGGTGGCTTCAATATGCTTCTCTTTCAGAGCTTTCAATTCGGCTAGTAAGTTATCCTGGCTTTCTTCAAGCTTCCGTGTGGCGTCTAGAGCTTGAGAAAATGTGTCGGCTTCAGTTTTCGTCATAGGGCCCGGGTTAGATTCCACGTCACCGGCGAGAAGTAACAATAAAGAGCAGAAAGCGCGGCACTTCACAAAAGAAACATCTTTCATACGCTGTGTCTTATCTATGAATTCGGGTGGGCACGACACCGCAACTAGGACATAATTTCTAGTTCTGTAGCAAATGGCACCTTTCAGGTAACTAACCTGTAAGAGCAACCATCGTAAGCTTGGCATGCTTGGCGCGATGTCGTGTCCGAAGTGGACGGCTCCTGGCTGGCTTATGAATCCAGCGCCGTCTGTGCCCCCACCTGGTGCCGCGATTGCAGGTTGCCAGATGGGGTAGTTTGTTCCCACCGGAAACTGGCGTGTGGTTTGCCGAAGCAGGCGGCAGCTGAAGAGGGGCAGCGGGCAAGTCACAATTCGGATGGAGATGTACGGAAGGCACCATCCACGAAATGGCAGCCTGTAAGAGCAACCATCGTAAGTTTGGAATGCTTGGCGCGATGTCGTGCCCGAAGTGGACGGCTCCTGGCTGGCTTATGAATCCCGCGCCGTCTGTGCCACCACCTGGTGCCGCGATTCCAGGTTGCCAGATGGGGTAGTTTGTTCCCACCGGAACTGGCGTGCGGTTTGCCGAAGCAGGCGGCAGCTGAAGAGGGGCAGCGGGCAAGTCACAATTCGGATGGAGATGTACGGAAGGCACCATCCACGAAATGGCAGCCTGTAAGAGCAACCATCGTAAGCTTGGCATGCTTGGCGCGATGTCGTGTATGATTTGGTACATAATCATACATTAAGCTCAGTGTGGATTCCGATGTCACGTAATAAAGGTGACCTGGAGTGGCACATGTGTCACAAAAAGCTGCAGAACCCAATTCCATGCCTTCGTACCGCCATGCTCGTTTAATACGAACGTTTGTAGATTGGACTACAGAAACAACACTAAAAAACTGAGAAATATTTAATTCCTCCGTTCGTTAGTAACGCACTTCGTTATGCATTCTTCCGTTCTCCTGGAGCAGATCAGGTGAGTTTTTGTAGCATGAATTAACATAAATTGCTGTTTCTAATTCACCACAGTGAGTGAACGGTGCACTCTATAAACACATCACCTACATCTAACTTTGTGCCAGCGCAATGCATACATTCCTCAATTAAATCGCCCAAAAAATACGGGTTCCATGGAAAGAATTTCTTAATGCTTCGTTAGATATTCAAACGTTCAATTTAAAAATAGCACAGCCATGAACGGGATTAACTCCATAGCCAAATTTCACTGCGAAAAGCACTCGAATAACTTCACCTTGCAGGTATGCAATATGCATTGCATGAAGTTTTAGAGGTGTGGTGACATCATTAGTTCAGGTTACATTGTTTTAGCATAGAATTAGCTTTTTAGTCACGTTTACTAGGGTTTTTATAGTAACTTATTTCACCTCACCTGTCATTTAGTAATGGTCATTTCATTTCCACATCCTTAAATGACAGTTATGAATAGTTGGTATCCAAGCATTTTTTATAGATATATGACTGGTGTTTATCAAAGGAAAAACGCTAGATTGAGTTCAGGGGAGGGGAAAATATGAACAGTTTTATCATTTGAAAAATAAAATTTTCGGCTTTACAAGCCAGAACGTCAATAGGGCAACAAGGCACGCCATAGTGGGAGGTTTTAAATACTTGAAACCATTGGTCGGCAAAATAGATGGAGCCCACATAGACTCGCTCAGTAAATGTGCTTTTATCTTAGGAGTCGATATAAGGTCCAGCCTATAGCCGGAATTTTGGTCACATATAGGCGACGAAAAATATTTTTGTCTGCAAAACATTTTTTCAATAGACTGCTTTCAATGAAGTAAATCAGCCCGACATTTTTCGAATACCCCTGAGGTTGTCTCCAAAACGCCTTGGACGTTTGGTGTGGAATGACCGATAAAACTTTACGTCGATACCTATCACTTTTCGTCTCCACTGTCTCTTTCCAAGTTCGTGTTCTTCCTTTCTTGACATTCAACTTCACAGTTTTTTTAACAAATCCGCATCATATTGGTTCTATAGAAGAAAATAGCTTGTGGTATATGCATCCTAAATTAAACCTGGCCGTGTGCTTACGCACCATCTCACTGTTTTGTATCAATCATTTCACCGCTCTCATCCCACTTACCGTATTGCCACGTGGTTGCGACGGCAAAGAAGATGGTACTTTGGTTGCTCAAGACGACACTTTTTATTAAGTGAACATGTGCCTAGAAAAGTACAAAGTACTAGAAATTCACGCTTTACGCAGATAGCGGTAATCAGAGCATTGGTCGTCGGTAATATGATCTGCGCGAAGGCACGTCGCCATATATACACGGGGCATCGAACATCATCTATATTGTAGGTGTCTCAAGCTTATCAGAAGATTTTAAAATAATCTAGAATTTTCGCAGACAGCCAAGCATGCTTTGCGCAAGGCAATTGATTAATATGTGGCGTTTAACGTTTCAAAACCACGATAAGATTATGAGAGATGCCGTAGGGGAGGACTCCAGAAATTTTGACAACCTGGGGTTCTTTAACATGCACCCAAATCTGAACGCATGGGCCTACAGCATTTTCACCTCTATCGAAAATGCAGCCGCCGCAGGCGGGATTCAATCCCGCGACCTGCGGGTCAGCAGCCGAGTACCTTAGCTACTGAACCACTACGGTGATGCCTTTGAGCAAGACAGTGACATAAGAATACAAGCGAGCGTGGCAGTATAATAATGTTGAGATAAAATTTCAGCAGATGCAACAGGTGCCACTGTGGATGCTATTTTCATACAGAACCATCAGTGGGTAGCCACGTGTTGCAAGGTGGATTGACATCTTTCGGTATTTTGAGTAGGTTAAATTTCTACCTAAAACATACGGCATGACGACAGCACTCAAGTTGACTGTAAATTTTAGCTAAACGAAGTGCACGCTTCGGTGAGATGATATGCATATCATTAAGAAGCTGTTGTGTATTCCTCAAAGGTCGAGATCCTCAATGGTCAAGCAACCCTTCACTATCACGTGCTGTATGAAAGGAATATATCCACGTATATGTTTACAGCCAACCTATAGACCACAACCACAACTGACGGTGTGGGTCGAAATCACTCCTGTAAGTCTATATATTCAGTGTTGTATCCATTACAGTAAAAAGTAACTAAATACGTTACTCGTTACTCTAATAAAAAAGGGGAATGTCTCACGGCTTCACGTTATATATAAATACATAAAAAAGTAACGCATTATCGCTACCGTAACCGAAAAAAAACATAAGGAATGTTATCTCTGCCATGGCTTCGGAATCATCAGTTTGAATCAATGTGTCTTTGCTGCAGTAACCCACAATGAGAATTTTAGGATCTCAAATATATGTTTCATCCATACTAACCCAAGCAAGGAATGTACTCAAGGTTCAATTAACGAGAATTATTTGTACAAATGTACTGAACCTTAGCAATAATATATAGAAGCTTAACGACGCCTGCCCATTTGATGGCTTGAGACTCTGCAGTGACACAGGGTGAAACCATTTTTTTTTCATTGGAGCATTATACACAAAGTGAGGTTCAATAATCTACGGTAATTACAAAGCAGCTATCACTGAACTCTCAAGAAATTTACAACAATCGGCCTTTTCTTGATCCTTCAGCACCTTCAATAAAGCATGTCGAGATCGGTACTGTTGGTCCTAGCCACCGAAACAGCCCGCCGCGCAAGTAGGCAATCACGGAGGCCTACGGAGGCCTACATAGGTGCCTTTTTATTGGGGAGGGGGGGGGGACAAAAGGGGCCTCGTTTAGTGAACTCTCATGTTCACGAAGGTGCACATTTATGCACCGACCCGTCTGACCAACATATTCCTTTTCACAACGTATTCCTTTCCCCTTACTCACACTTTGCGATGCCCTGCAAGGAGTGCACCTGCCAACCGAAATTTTCCGACACAAGAATAATTGACAGGCACAACAAGCGGACGACGAGAGAAATAATAGAAGCGCATAGAATAAGGAAAGGAGGGGACACTTGCGTCAGTCAAGCGTCAGTTCTGCTAACAGATGCGGAATTTGCTTTTTTGGACGTCACATAACCCAGTGTTTTTTTTTGCTTTTTTGTTTTACATGTTTTTTTGTTTTTTCTGTTTTACTTCTTTTTGTCTTAGTTCTTGACACGTGTTTGTTTCTGGTTTTGTGCCATAGATTATGGGAGTGCACATTTTGTTATATCACGTTGTTGATGATGACAGGGGAAGTCGGGAATGACGTACATGTGTGTGATGTATTTATTAGTGGTCGCTTCAGTTGCTAGTAATTTTCAGTTGCTAGTAAGCGCTTGTCTATGTCCTCTACGAGTGTGTGTATTTTTTGCGCTTGTTTCATCATGAACCTTTACCAACACGCCCAACTGGCAGTCATCCTAAAAGTCAGTACTGGCGCATAAATGGCGCGCCGATTGCGCCGATAAAAAACGGCGGCAGCGCGCCGACCAGTCGGTGCCCACTTCTACCTATGCTGTGCAGGTGGCACTCTGAAGCCGGTTATGTTGCTGGGAAAAGGAGCCGCTAGGGGCGCAGCTGCAGTTTCCTCTTGAAGCGTCGCCGGTCTCGTGCGTGCATGGTCGTCAGTCTAATTACTGCCAGTTTCCTGGACGCCAAGCGCGCTACATTCATGTATCGCCTGGCCAGAGATCGCCTGCCTCTAAGCTTCAGGCCTTTCACAAGAATTGCTCAACGAGGAGTGTGCCCTTTTTGTGGCACTAAGGAGGACCTGGTTCACGTGTTCTCTCAGTGCGCACTACCAGCTGCCCTCCATCGAAGGATAGCTAGCTTGTTTGGCCACCCAGGTGTTCCTTTCAACACCGTTCGTTTTCTTCAACCCCTGTCGCGACAGGCGGCTAAGCAATACGTGCTTCTGCTTGTTGAGTGCTCGTACCAAGTGTGGGTTGCACGGTGCTGTGCCGTCTTTGATGGCAAGCGACCCGGGCTTCTCGAAGTGCTTGCAAAAGTACGGAAGGAGGTCTGGTTCGTTCTCCACCGAGAGTGGCAGCGCCTTGGTGCAAAGAAGTTCTACGAGACGTGGCACCGTCCGGCAGTGATTTTCAGTGAGGCAGGAGGGCAGATAACCATCAACTTTTAATGATGGCTTTCTCTAAGGCTCCACGACTAGGCCTAGTGAGCCAGTCGCCCCCGAGTTTGGTCTGTATGGTCTTTCACCCGAGTTTTGCATGTGCTAAGGTGATCCTGTCACCTTGTCGGGCTTTACCCGCAAGGTCCGTGTTGGCCCCTTCTGTAGGCTCGGCTACTTTACTCGTCGAGGCGGAAGGTGGTTCCCTTCTTCGAGAAGGACTAAGCCGGCTTTCAGCCGTGCCGGTTTCCGTGGGTACGTTTGGTTTGTGTGCAGCAGCACTGGCCTCTGCACCAAATAGTAGTCCCGTAGACCCCACAGGACGGATTGTGTCTCACTGCGCCCTTGTGGTGAGGAGACGGGCCATGACCGCAAAACGCCTCGCGCTGAGCGATAGCCCATCCGCACTGTGGGGGTGTTGTCGCAGGCTCTCAGCCGCGCGACAGTGTGAGGGCACGGGCACTTTGGTTGTGGTGACTGAAGTTACCGCGACCGAAGGCAGCACCGCGGCCACTTTTTTGGGTACGTCCGCTTTGCGTGTGGTGGCGAGAGCTACCGTGCCGAAGGGTAGCCCCTATGTCAAGTCTCGCTGGGCCCTAGTGGTCAGGAGACGGGCCATGACCGCAGCGCGCCCCATGCGCCGCGATAGCCCACCCTGCCAGGGTACGTTCACTTTGCGCGTTGCGACTGAAGTTGCTCCGCCGGAGGGTAGTCCCTTTGTCGGGCCTCCCTGGCTTTTATGCCGGGAGGCAGGCCGCGTCTGTTGGGCGCTTGGCGCCGAACGGTGGCCCCCTTGCCAGGGCATGGCCGTCTGCCCGAAACAAATCTTCCCCCCACACAGCCCTGGGGGGAGGGAGAGCCGGGACAGACGTAGGATGATGATGGGTTGATGAGTTAAGTGTGACTCTGGGACAAAGCGTTTCGGCGCCGCGTCTCCTTCCTATCTGACAACGGCTCTCGTGTGTGCGCTCCGATCCTTCTGCCGCTGTCTTGCTCCACACATGCTCATCGTGACTTTAAGTCAACTGGGTCTTCGTGTTGTGTTATCGAAATGTGTCATGAATTGTATCAACAACAACCGCAGTGTTCGTTTTGCGCCGCTGTCCTGTGCTTAATGTACGCTAAGCAAATATGCCTACTGTGCGGCACAATCACTGCTTCGCGCCGGGGTGCCGGACCGGTTACAGCCGCGTGAAAGGCGTGCCAAAGACGTCCATTTTCAACGTCCCTCAAGACGAAGCAAGAAGAAAACAGTGGGAGAAAAACCTGCACCGCGGTGATAAGAAGCTTCAGGACAAGTGCGCAGTGTGCGAATTGCTTATTGAGCCGCATTTCGTCATCAGAGAATACATCCATACCATTGACAGAAAAGAAGCATGTATTCCTCGTGGGAGACCAACGTTGTCGGAAGACGCTGTTCTCACGATCCTTCCGAACCTCCCCGCGTACCTAAGCAAAAGGACTCCCAAACCCAGGAACAAAAGAAAGGTAAAACAGGAAGACCAAACGACTAGCAGCAAAAAAATTCGAACCACGGCAGATGCGCCGTCCACCGAAAATGAACCGAACGGCCAGTCACGACCTAAGGACGCAGAAACATTTTGTGCTAGCGAAGGAACTCAAGGAACAGCCAGCTCAGATGAGGTACGGGAGAATTCTAACTTCTTACTGCACCTAAAAGCTCCTGAGTGCTGGACGAAACATTGCTTCCCTAACCTGGATGGTGTACTTTATTGCACTTCGACGTTGTGCGAAGAAGCAACTGTGGTGTCTGAAAAAGTTCTGATATTTTTCCGCAACACGCCTCATGTTGCCCATTCAAAAGTTTCCATGAGGGGAAGACTTGTTGCAGAAGAATTTTTCAGTTCACAGGATGAAGCAGAAAGGCTGCTCCAAATAGCAGATGCCTTTGATCTTTGTGTGGGAGCCCTGAATGGAGCAGATTATCCTCATATTTTTTTTGACAACAGGAATCAGGAGTCAGCTGAAGCTTAGGCAAGGGGCGTACTTCAGTTCCAAGTGTCTTGGCAAAGTAGAGAAAAAAGGTAAGAACTGTATGTCATTATTTCGTGAGATTTCATGGAACCACATTTATATCTGAACTGGTTTTTTGAAAATGACATTTTAACTGAAGTGTTTTTTTTTTCTTGTAAGAGACCAGTGCATCCGATGCAAATACTTGCGCAAGGTGCTGCTGAACAGAAGATTGAGAATTCAACGTGCACCTTCCAGGCCACTCTGAACAGTAGCTCAAAGGCTGAAACGCATGGAGCAACACAACAGACGTCTTCGCTCACCAATTGCTGTAATGACAAAAGACAATGACAAGATGAAAGCAGCAAATGCTTTACTGAGTGAAGAAATTGTTCATGATCGCATTTCAGAACTACCTCCAAAGCATCAGGAAACCGTAAGGCAATGCTTTGCGGCTGCAAGAGTAAAGAAAAAAAGCGTTCACTACAGCAAGATGTGGATTTTAGAGTGTATGATTATGAAGATGAAAAGCTCCCGACTGTACAACCATATCCGGGATAATCACATACTAACACTTCCAAGCAATCCCACGTTAAAGCGCTACATGGCTGCTTACAGGTCGGCATTCGAGTTTAGCAAGAAGGTGTTGGAGCAGTTGAAGGACAAGACCCGGAATATGGACGCTTTCAAAAGGCACGGCGGCCTGCTCGTAGACGAGCTTAAGCTTTCAGAGCATGTTAGTGTGAAAGCATCCGGCCACATTGAAGGCTTCGTCAATTTAGGAGAATTTTCTTCCCCTGCAGACAAGGGTGTGAAATCGGACCACGGCATGGTCATTTTGTTCGTGCCATTTGTAGGAAAGTGGACTCAAGTGATTGGCACGTTTGCTACGCGTGGAGACATAAAGGGTGACTTGTTGGCTCAGGTTATGATAGAAGCTACTATCCTGGCAGAGAACAGTGGACTTTATGTAGATTTCATTACTTGTGACGGTGCTGCATAGAATCGGCGCATCTGGAGGCTGCTAGGTGTTTATGGAACGGCAAACGGTGTAAAGTGCAAAGTGAAAAAACCTGTGGATGACAGTAGCGACCTCCACTTCACATCCAACTTTCCTCATCTGATCAAATGCTTGAGAAACAGTCTGCTGAAGTGCCCATTCAATACACCAGATGGACATGTAAGTAGTAACACAGCTATTTGGCCTAGTTGGAAACAATTCATCCTTAAGAAGTACGAAGGAAACTGACGTCTGTGTAAGTCATTCTTCCATTTCCATATCAGACAAAGAGATATCACTATTATTTGCTATGTTGTCACTGTCTAGCCATTTCACGTGTATCACTAAGTGATTTGTTCACGTACCTTGCTCAGTTCTGTTAGGATAAGAAGTCTGAGTTTTCGTAAATTACACTATAGTTGTTAGAAAGCACCCATCCTGCGTGTATCTCGTCTTTGTCCGTATGTTTCCTTCGTGCTACTTAATGATGACATGTAAGTGAGTGTTATGTTCACCTTCAGGAAAAATTGTGATGGTGAGTTTTCGTTACAATCAGTTTTTATGATGCTGTAGTCGCATATGTTTGTTTACTAAGCTTGTCCACATTTTCTCTTTCAGGTTTCAATTGAACCCTTCGGACGGGCTTTTAGTATTGACTGCAGTAGTGCGACACTTAAGGCCATGCCAGGCGCTACAAGATGCCATCTGCAACCGAATGTTTTCGAAAAAATGAGAGTTGCATTGGCATTTCAACTCTTTGGGCAAAATTTGCTGCAAGCTCTTCAACTCTACAAGGCAGAAATTGAGGAAAGAACTGGAAGCATCGCAGCTACACAAGAATTTGCAGGTATGCAGAGATCTATTGGGCACAAGCTAGCCAGTATTCGACAAAGTATTTCTTGAAAAAAAAATATATAATTTGTCTAATATTATGCACGCATCAGTTTAAAACTTTATGACAAAACATCTGTTGTAGCAATCGCTCCGAAAGTAAATGTTGCCATTGGCACGTCTCTCTCTCTCTCTCTTTGCAGGGGGATTAGCAACTTGATAGCAGCCATGACTTCGCGGTCCCCGCCTAAATCTTTGCGGCCAGACTCATCTTTCAGCGATACTATTGCTGACTTTTTGAAATATTTGACCGCTTGGGAGCAGCATGCAGGTGAAGCTGGAGATTTTATCAGCGAGTCAACAGGCACAGGTTTGTGGGTCACACTGTCGAGCACGCTTGAACTTTTGTAATACCTGACCAAGATAGGATATAAATATATCATAACGTCGCGACTTAGTCAAGACCCTCTCGAGAAGTTGTTCAGCATAGTACGCCAATCTTCTGGGTGCAATGACAACCCTACGCCAACTCAGTTTCTAATAAACATAAATTATTGTATGTCATTTTACAGCTTATCGAAGACTGTAAGGCAAGCGAATGCAGACCCATGTGCCTTAAGTGCACTACAGAAAACTGAAGAACATTGAATTACTCAGGATACAGTAAGCACCCTTTGGGATAGAGTTGACAGCTTCATTGATGCGGGAGATTTGCCTGCAGTAGAGACAGCCTTGTCATCATCTCGCGATCACAACCAGCATGTGGAAAGGAGTGATTCACGACTTATATACTATGTATCTGGATATGCCACCCGTAAGTTCTAAAGAAGACAAATTGTAACCTTTGCATGCAAGCCTTGACATTGTCGTCCACTGCAGAATGTTCTGACGTTGCCTCGTATAGACGACAGAAAGACAAGGGAGGGCTTCTTTACCCTACCAGTACATTCTTAAATTTTGTGAAATTGCTCGAAAACGTGTTCACGGAGTGTTTCAGCAGGCAATAACTGCATGCTGACAGTATAATGGATATACTTGCCCTACTGAGGTCAAGGTGCACTAGCACCATTGGTTGTCCTGAACATGCCGCTGAACTTACCAGGAAGGTTGTCGGCTTGTATATTACTACATGACTGCATTTTTTTGTGAGTGGAATCAACTCAGAACAGCGAAGCTGAAGAGAAGCAGCTAAGCATAGAAAAATTAGCATGAATTTATGAGCCAATTATGCAGTCTGCAGAGTGTTCTTTCTAATGTCGTACTCTCAAATCAAGCTCTGTACTTGTTCTCCCCCAATAAGTAGGTGGGGCCAGATCTAAAGAGCTACAGAGGTGTGACCTGAACCAGGGCCAGCTGCAGTGCAGCACTGATATATAAAGAGAATGAAAGAACAGAAGGCATCACACTTGTGACTTTCAAAAACGTATTTCTTGATTACCATAAACACGCATTACATGTTCTTGAAATTGGCCTCGATGTATGCTTATTCATGGTTTTGAGGTGGCTTCTATTCGCTTAGTAAAATGTGACTACTGCAAACAGAACGTACAGATATGTTTTTGTTATGTGAATGGGTGAACGAAAGGTTCCCATTATGTGAATGTGTTGAACGAAAAGTTGACAATATTTGATGCCTCACCATTTTCGAACAAATAAATTTATAATATTTCTGCGGACTAAAAAGTTCTTGGAGTCTTATTTAGGTGGATGTTTTGGGCGCAATTTTTATGCCAGTGCTGCCCCAAAGTGCACAATGTAAAAGTCAGGTTTGAAAATAAAGTGATTTTAAGTTGACATAAAGCAATGCACCCGTCAAAAGAAAGCTGTGCTCGAATGTATTCATTTTTATTTAAACAGCTGGAATATATTACAGGTTAAAATCTCAAAGTAGTAATTTCCCACAAATAAAACGGACGTTGCGGACGCCCACTAATTTCTCACAACACGTACTTTCTCGTGCATGTAAAGCATTTTCCCACGCGAAAAGCGCATCGCTTTTTGGCAACTTGACTGGCGAGTTCCGTCAACTTGGGCCTGCATTCACCGCTAATCCCTGGCAAGCGTCGAGTGTGTGTTCAAGGAGCATACAACATTCGAAAATGTCTGATATCGCTTTGCGTGAACAGGTGTGAACATCGTGTTTCTGTTATATATAGACTGATTACATTAGTGACGAACCATCAGTTAATAGCGGCTCTCCGGGAGGCAGCTGCCAACATCTCTCGATCCAGCCCTGACATCATAGCGGCAGCGTGCTCCCTTTGCATTTCTTAATGAGAAATGCGTATTGGCACAATTCCTGCCGTATAGATAGCAATAACTTGCGTACAACTACACACCCCGCTAAAATAACGCGCACCATCCACCTGCGTAGTCGCGAAACTCCGCATCGCCTTTCAAGAGGAAATGCTGGTGGCGCCACCCCTCGGCAACATGAGGTGCCTCAGGCGGCGCATGTGTCTGAGCCCATTACCCCTATTCTAGTACACTGTAGTGCGTGTGTGGGATGAGCTGAGTAGTGCGTGTGTGGGATGCGGTGTCCTTATACGAGCACTGCTATTGTGCTTATCGTTGCCCATGTGCTTGACGAACGCGGATGGTGTTTGCAGCGCTCGAGCTTGCACTATAGTCCTTTGCACTAGAGACCTTACTTGCACTGTCACTGCGTGCTTCAGCGTTATTTTTTTGATGGCTAATATTTGATTTGTGTGTGTGTGTGAGGTGCCAGTGTTCGTTGTAAAAATTTTACTGAGCGTGATAGTACGTTTTTCACTGTGCTTCATCGGCAACTTGCTTTGACTGTTTTGCCGCTTGCTCATGGAATGTATCAATTAATGAGTGGCATTACTGCCGTTTGATTGGTCAACCAGACCGATTTTCTTTGTAGGTTAAGCCATGCAAATGTTACACTATGTAATTTGCACGAACGTGCACAAATGCAGAAGCAAGTCGTTTATGATTGAGAAACACGAATCATATTGAAAGAGCCTGTATGGCACTAATCAAGCCTCATACAGCTCCACGATCGATAGTTGTACATAAACATGTGTTTGACGCCTGGGTATGTAGTGCGTGTGGTTTGCACCCCGTAGGTTTTCCCGCCCACGCGTGCCGCATTTTCCGGCGTGAAATGGCGCCCTTGTAAGCAAATAACAAACTAGTATCAATCCCTTTTGAATATAAAAAAAACAGATAGCCACCTGTTTTCTTTTTTCTGTAATTAGAAAGTTAGGGAAGTTCTAGGGGGAAAAAGCTTCATCTATGTAGGAGAACCGCAAAAAAAAAAAAAAGCACCGGTAAAAAGGTGATTTCTTTGAATGTATAAAAATTTTGTAAAGTAACATAATTTACCATTTGAGACTTACGTGTATCATTGAAGGAAGATTACTGTGGTGTATTTAGTAAAACGTACGAATGTCGTACGCACAGATGTATGTTCAACAGTCACATATGTTTTATATAACCAGTTGTTTACATTTGCACAATAATGTTAGCAGCATCATGAGTGCTAGCAACATCAGATGTGGTAAACTGATATGTAGCGCTTGTGCTCTCAAGGATGGTAGCCCCGAACACTGCTACATAAGTCTACCAAAGTGTATGGCACTTAGCTACAATTGACGTGAACTGGTCGTGACAGCTGCATCATAGAAGCGCATCTGTAATTTTTATAAAATTCTATAGTTAGCATTGCAACTGCAATTGACATTGTGCCTGAGTGTTGTCTATTTCCACAGTAGTGTAAAGACCTGGTGTGGCTCTGAGGTAAAATACTTGATTTCCACGCAGAATGCTTGGTTTTCATTCCTGCTAAGGCCCTGATATATATTCATTACATTTATAAGGTCAACACTGACTTCTTCCTGGATGTTCTCGTGTTAAAATTACCAATATTATTTCTTGCCATTCTTGAGTAGACAAACTGTCAATCGCCTGGGGCACATAACCGCATACCTGCCAGATGTGTGCCACTCATCTAGAAGGAAGGGTTTGGCAACATAGGCAACGGTATTGCGGCATTATTCATGACCTGACGGGCAATCGTATTCGTCAATCGTTCTTACCCTCCCATACTAATTTGGTTTACCCAAAGTTAAGGGTGTGATCACAAGAGCGACCAGACGTAGGCGGCTAGATAGATAGATAGATAGATAGATGGATAGATGGATAGATGGATAGATGGATAGATAGATAGATAGATAGATAGATAGATAGATAGATAGATAGATAGATAGATAGATCATTGAAGTCAATTTCTCGTTCTTAGTCAATTGAACGCTGCACGGTGGAAAATTTTTGTTATGATCATGATGTAACTGAACACTTGATTTCTCATTTTCTTCAATAAAGTTATTTTTTCCAGCATTGTATGAGCAGGCCAAGTTGTATGTGCAGACTCCTATCTGAGAATAACTAAAGGATCTTGTGAAAATAGTCCACTTGTCTGCATGCACTGTTGCTCATGATCCCATCTCCCCCTTCCCTCCCCACCTACACATTTTAGATACCAGACATACAACTGGCAGATGACTGTTTTTTTTCAGCAGCAGCTTGCTACAACAACAGCGCTAAGAAAAAAGACATACACTCCAGTGTTTTCAGTTTTACAACTTAATGTGGCATACTACAGAAGAATGCCCATCAAGTCTTAGTGCTGCATGCTCAGTTCATTTCTACTTCTCACTATGACTTTCTTGATAATACTGAATATATGAAATAATGTATAATAACAATTCACTTTTGAAAGCTGTGTTGTGACATGCATTGAGCTACAAGTGAAGGATGTGCTTTCA
This sequence comes from Rhipicephalus microplus, assembly GCF_043290135.1. Taxonomy (NCBI): domain Eukaryota; kingdom Metazoa; phylum Arthropoda; class Arachnida; order Ixodida; family Ixodidae; genus Rhipicephalus; species Rhipicephalus microplus. The sequence continues at coordinate 2,520,630 of NW_027464607.1, forward strand.
TTTCATTTCACTTTATTTTCAATTCCAACACGATAGATCAAAAAACTGTTTGAACCCATAGCCAAAGGGTAGAATAGGGTCCAATAATGCGATACAAAATGGCACAGTATCCAAACGATAGCACAAGGCAACATTAGCACATGTAGCAAAATAATAGAACAAGGCATATTGAACCAGGACACAAGATGCAAAACATTGCGGATATGGTAAAGAAGGTTAGGCATTGTACAGACATATATATTCAGATACTCCAACTTGGGTAAGATAACAGGAACATGTAATTTTTATACACAAACAAAAGAAAGGCCATGAGTAATTGCTCATTGCTAATTTCATTGTTCTTTACATACCTAGAGATAGCAGCAGAAGGTGCGATGTCATTCACTGAAAGGCTGATGCATCTTTTCTCAAATAGATTTATCGTTGTCCTCTCCTTCAAGAGTTTTCGGTGCGCCTGAATAGCACTGGGCTTGGTGAACCACAAGCATTTCTAGCTGTTTCCAATCCTGCCCTTCCTTTACAGCTTGAAAAACTAAGAGCAAGACCACAAATTGTGCTCCACTCATTACCTTATTGCTTAGCCGCTTCACTCATTTAGTTTATTGAATACAAAGCATTTCTTAGCAAACTTAGGCAACTTTGACCGTATCTATCTATTTAGCCACCTAAGACTCTTAGCTCTCCTGGGCATTTCGATAATGGTATCAATACCAAAATTGGTATGGCGTAACATGGCTGTATGACGAGCATAAGTGACTAGTCGTAACATGAAAATCAATATATGTATGTCATGAATGTCTTAATTTACATTCCATGGTCTTTCTGCTCTTGCGCTGGTTTCATTCACATGACATATTGCAAAACTGTTATGGTATGACATGACTGCATGGCGAACATAAGCGACTGACCCTAAAGACGAAATCATGACATGCATGCCATGTAACACGCGACTACATGCTACGCTCATAGTGCTCTTTGGTCATTTTTCAAGCTTCATATACACCAAATTTGATGTTACGAGACATCAATACATGATGAAGGTATATGACTGGTGCAAACATGATAAAAATGACATCATACCGTGCTTATGATGCAATTGTGGCCGTTTCGCTAGCTTCACATATAACAAATTTAGTAATTATGTGAGGTGAATGGACAGTGAAAGTAAATGACACGTGCAAACATGGTAATCATGATATGAATGTCATGTAAAACATCTCTTTATGCTACACTCATAGCGCGCTCGCGGCCGTGTCGCTAGCTCCACATATACCAAATTTGGTATCACAAAACGTGAATAGACGATGAAGGTAAATGACATGTCCAAACATAATAATCGTGACATAAAAGTCGTGTTTGATATAATGTACGTCCACTTTGTAACAGTTTTATGAATTTAGGCAACATATCAAACTTCCTAATTCGTGCTTTGCATATCATCGATTCCCACTGTACGTGGGATCTGCCAATTTGTTAACATTAACAGACTTGTTAGCCTATTTCTCATTTTCTGCATTCACACCTAAATGTCTTAAGCCCTTGGTGCATTATCTGGAATTGCACATGTGTGTCTGGAAGCCACATACAATGTGGGTTCTAATAGGCCTGGCCTACCTTCGATGCGTCTTAATCCACTATTTCTTTTCTATGCTTCCAAATTACAGACGCACCTTCACTTTTTTGCCTTCTTGCTAAATGAGCTCATATAAAAAATAACTTTTGTATTTCATTCATAGTATGTACTGAAAATGTTTGTATCCTTCATTTAACTGGTCAGCTTCATAATAGGATGTGACAGTATTGTGTGCCCTACAATAAAGTGAAATTCATACCCTGGTTTTCTCTATGGCTCCATTGATGCCAGGGATGCATGCATAGGCTCTGTGCAGCTCTAGCCATGTAGTACGAAACGCACACATAGAAACTTTTCTCGGAGGCAGAGGTACGCGTAGGAGGGAGCAGAGATTAAGTGACAAATCGCTAAGTGGATTTTTAAGGTGGAGCCACCTCGCTGACCCTCAATTCCCATCCAACCTCTGCCACTTTTGAACGACAATTAAGTTCTTACTAACTCGAAAAAGCAGAGTTATGTGTTTGTGTCAGCACGGAAGCATATAAAAGCAAAGCAGCAGAGACCAAGGTGAGAAGCAATATTGCATGTTTACCATTCTCAACATAATTATGTCCTTTTGTGACTGATTTCTCCAGTCACACCTCAAAATGTGGCTATACTAGACAATATTATGATGCAAAATAGTGTCAAAATATTCTGTCTAGTATTAGGGCTGTGTTTTCCGGGGCACGTTTAGCTAGTGTGTAGGCTGAATCAGCATTGGACTGGATTAAGTTGTGCATTACTTGATGGGGAAGAAATTTAGTAGCGCCATAAAGGAAAGGTAGGTGAAAATGACAGACACGACGTATGCTTTTTGCCTTCTATATCATCTACTGTGCTGTTTGATATCTTCCTAAAAAATCCGTATGCAGTAGTACACCTGCAGTGTGAGCTGCCATGCACAGTTTGAACAAGTGCTCCACAAAATCTGGAGGAGTCATTCATTTAACAGTACGGGAGTAGAGGCACCACGTCTAACATGTATGAGTTACATCATTGAAAAGAAAATGAGTATACTACACTTGCGAGAAAGTTGAAAGAATGTCAGCAATATTAAAGTTGGAGAGAAAGGACAAAGGTTTCCAGTGCTATATATATTGGTGAGAAACTTTAACACACCTTTCTGAGAGAAACGGATTCTCGGGAACTGCAGGGCTATAGGCACTTTTTAATTAGTACTGCGGATGATCTGAAAGTATGGTACGTCACATATCCCGGTTTAAATATTGTGCATGCACATATGCACTTCACAGCAAAAGTTGTACGTAGCAAAATAAATTCAGCCAAAAAAGTTTTCTGTAAATATTTGTTGCAGCTACAGAAACACGGCTCGCCACAGATTTTCTCTTTGAACCTTGTGTAGATTCCCACTGCAAGAGAAACAAATTGCGCAAAGTAATTAAAGTCATTTACGTTAACACGTAAACGAAGTCTGAACAACTATAGCTTCAAGGCGTACATGCGCTAATTATTTCACTGCATAATATAATATGAATTGCTGTAAAGCACCCGTGAAAGCCACAACTGTAGTTTATAACAACCGAGTTCATTGCATAATTTTTATTATTGCTTTTGCTGCAAGTGCTGGGAACGCTTGTTTTTAGGCTTTGGCCGTCATGGCCGAACCAGAATCTTTGAAAAACTTACGTACGTTTCAGACTATTTGCACCCACGGCACGAGCAGTCTGAATGCGAGCCTCCGCGATAACGACGCGTATTCTAAGGAGTCCCAATCAGTCAACTTTGTGCATGGAGTGGGGACTGTCACCACTTATTAAACATCGTGACTGGACGTGTTGGCGGGCTAGTTTTATCATAATTATATGCGCAATAACTTGGGGTAACCACGTCACATCACCACGAATTTGTTCTATCAAGATAACGCTGATTATGATCTACAGGCTGGATTCAATATTACACTGATTTGACCCGAGGCGAAAACGATTTAAACGAAAGTATGTGCGCTACATAGCCCTAAATTGCCCTGTTTCAATTCAGACGGAGTGCTGTACAACTATACCCGTATAAAAGTGCATAAAAATATCACTTTGATGCGCACGAGGTGATAATTCTTATTGGCATTCTTGTCAAGAGCCACATAACAGAGGTCCGACAAGGTTATATGGTCATATTGCCACGTTCCATTTCCCAAGTTTTTGTTATCGTCCCAAAACACCACACGATTCTCAGCACAAACCGCGCCTGCAGTTTTCGAGAAGGTTCCGGACTGTAGTAGATCATTTCGATAAGATCACGCCCACTGTGCGAACGGTGCAGATTCTTCTGGAACCTACGCCACCGCCAGCGATAACGCTAGAACATTGAACTGCAAGAGTATCAATGCCGACGCGCTTCGCCGCTTGTCAGTTGTTGATAGAAGGCCGATGCTCCGTTCGCCGCTATCAGCCCGAGACTTCTATCTGTACGAGACTGCTGCTGTAATTGAACTTTCCGTTTACCGGGCACAGGTTCGCCCAAATAAACAGTTAAATCCCAACACGAAGTCTCCTGTCTTCTACCACGTCACGACCCCGTGACATCTGGTGGAGGTGCTGCTTCGTTCATGTACCGGACGCCCCCGTTAAGCCGTGAACCCAGCCCACGTCGCGGAGAAGACACCGACGCCAACCAGGAGCAGCGAACAAGCCGCCGACAGCAAGGGCTACCACCGGAGTACGGGCTTCTACAGGACAAGGCGCGGAAGACCAAGACCACGACCGCGACTGCAGCGACAATGACAACCGCAGCGTCCCAGCCCACGATGGTCATGCATCAACCCAGGGAACCACCAATTTTCCATGGGTCATCGTTCGAAGACCCGGAGTCCTGGCTAGAAGCATACGACCATGTGGCCGCCCTCAACCACTGGGACCATGACGAAAAGCTGCATCGTGTGTTCTTCTATTTGGAAGACACCGCAAGGACCTGGCTCAAAAATCGGGAGTCTACGCTCCGAACGTGGGATGTTTTCTGCGGCGCATTCCTGCAAACGTTCGCGAGTGTCGCTCGCAAAGAGAGGGCCGCTGCTTTATTAGAGGCCCGAGTAAAGTGACCCGACTATTCCGTCACGCTGACCCAGATATGCCTGAGGAGAAAAAAGTTCGTTTCCTCATGCGAGGGGTCAAACAGGAGCTCTTCGCGGGACTGATAAAAAACCCACCAAAACCGTCCAAGAATTTGTAGCCGATGCGACCACTATCGAAAAGGCCCTGAACATGCGCACCAGACAGTATAATCGTCGCCTGACTGCAGACTGCGCTGCTGCTCAAGCCAGTAACTCCGGAGACCTGCGTGAAACGATCCGAGCGATCGTGCGGGAAGAGCTGCGCAAGCTGTTGCCTTCGGTGCAGCCTCAAGTGGATTCAATCGCCGACATTGCGCGAGACGTTCGGCAATCGCTTCAAATTCCCCACGCACCGCTGGCCGAGCCCAAAGCTATGAGCTACGCCACTGCACTGCGCCACAACGCTCCTCCCCGTCCACGCTAAAACGCCACCCATCGCACTTCCTTCGAAAGACGCCACCGCCACCACCACCCCCACCGACGTCATACCGTTCGCCAGTGGCCCAGCGCAGTGCACCGAGGAAGAATGACGTCTGGCGCACCCCTGACCATCACCCGCTCTGTTACCACTGCGGCGAGGCCGGACACACATACCGCCGTTGCCAGTACCGACAGATGGTACTGCGTGGTTTCGCCGTCAATGCACCACGTCCACAGCCAGGAGAACGACCACGTGACATCGCCGACTACCTGACAGGAACTCAGTGGACACCACGAAGCCCTTCGCGTTCGCCGTCGCCCAGCCGCTGCACGTCACCGCACCACCGGCAGTACTCTGGCCCAACGCGGGGCCGGTCTCCTAGCCTGTATCCGGGAAACTAAGGGCAGCAACCGGTGGAGGTGCGGTTGCTGTGCGACGAACTACCGAAGATCCTCCGACGACGACGACGCCGCGACGGAGCTTTCCGAACACAACGCCAACCAGGCAAAGCCCTGATGGCGAAAGCTCACTTACCGAAAGTGGCCTGACGACGCAACATGGGAGCAGCGGAACAAGCCGACGCAGCCGTGACCCGACGCCACGGCCTAACTGTAATGCGAGACTGCGAACTAGTGACCTCGACGTTCTTATCGACGGCCACAGTGTGACCGCTCTCGTCGATACTGGAGCCGACTTTTCTGTCATCAGTGGGTCGTTCGCCGCGAAGGTAAAGAAAGTCAGGACAGCTTAGAAAGGCCCTGAAATCCGCACAGCCGGAGGTCATCTCGTAACGCCTGCAGGAATCTGCACAGCGAGAGTCACCATTAACGGCCGTATTTATCCTATAGACTTCGTAGTCCTACAGCGTTGCTCGAGAGATGTCATCCTTGGCATGGACTTCTTATGCCTCCATGGTGCTGTCATCAACCTAAAAACAAGGTCGATAACGTTATCCACAGAAGAAGCACTACCGCCGCGCACGCCGTCAGGACACCATGCCTTGAATGTGCTGGAAGAACAAGTCACCATTCCGCCTCGCTCAAGCGTCATTATTTCAGTCGGCGCTCCTAAATCACCTGACTTCGAAGGCGTCGTTGAAGGCAGTCAGCATCTGTTGGTCACCCGAAATATTTGCGTCGCAAAAGGAATTGCAGAGCTGCGGGGAGGGAAAGCAACGGTTATGCTCACGAATTTCAGCAATGAGTACAAACATGTGATTAAAGGAACAACGGTCGCATACATCCAAGAAATTGTCGAAGCCACCAGTGCTTTCACCCTCGCCGATTCTGCGGAACCTGCTCAGAGGAACCAAGCCCCTCCCATAGCTTTCAACGTCAATCCCAGGCTTCCGAACGATAAGCAAGAACAGCTCAAGGCCCTGCTCCTACAATACGAAGAGTTCTTTTCGTCGTCATCGAAAATTCGGCAGACCCCAATCACGAAACATCGCATCATAAGCGAAGAAATAGCCAGACCACTCCATCAAAGTGCGTACAGGGTTTCGACGCGAAAACGTGAGGCCATGAAGAGACAAGTTGATGAAATGCTGCGGGATGACATTATCCAGCCGTCCAAGAGTCCATGGGCATCCCCCGTGGTGTTAGTGAAGAAAAAGGATGGGACCCTACGTTTCTGCGTCGATTATCGCCGCCTGAACAAAATCACAAGAAAGGACGTGTATCCTCTCCCACGAATAGACGACGCACTTGATCGGCTCCATACCGCCAAGTACTTTTCGTCAATGGACCTCACGACTGGCTATTGGCAAATCGAAGTCGACGAAAGAGACCGAGAGAAGATGGCGTTTATAACACCGGACGACCTCTTCGAGTTTAAGGTGATGCCCTTCGGTCTTTGCTCAGCGCCTGCAACTTTTCAACGCGTTATAGATACAGTACTGGCAGGATTGAAGTGGCAGACATGCCTTGTGTACTTGGACGACGTCGTCGTGTTTTCCTCGAGTTTTGACGAGCATCTTCGGCGCCTTGAAGCTGTACTTCAAGCCATCAAGACTTCCGGACTCACACTGAAGCCAGAAAAGTGCAGATTTGCGTAGGGGGAGCTCTTGTTACTGGGGCACGTTATCAGCAAGTCTGAAGTTTGTCCCGATCCACGGAAAACAGCAGCCATCGCTGACTTCCCGCCGCCCACTGACAAAAAAGCCGTGCGCCGATTTCTGAGCCTGTGCGCCTATTATAGGCGGTTCGTGAAAAACTTCGCCCGCATCGCCGATCCTCTCACTAACCTTACCAAGGCCGACGTGGAGTTCAAGTGGGAAACGCCACAGGAACACGCTTTCCAGGAGCTTAAACATCGCCTCCAGACGCCTCCGTGACTTGCCCATTTTACGAATTCGCCGAGACAGAAATACATACTGACGCAAGCAGCGTAGGTCTTGGCGCGGTTCTTGTGCAGAGGGCTGACGGACTTGAAAGGGTTATTAGTTACGCCAGCCGATTGCTATCCAAAGCAGAAGCAAATTATTCCACAACAGAAAAGGAGTGCCTCGCCATCATCTGGGCTACGTCGAAATTTCGCCCCTACCTCTACGGCAGGCCCTTCAAAGTTGTGAGTGACCACCACACCTTGTGTTGGCTAGCCACCTTGAAAGACCCTTCAGGTCGCCTCACACGATGGAGCCTGAGACTTCAAGAAAATGACATTACTGTCATTTACAAGTCCGGCAAAAAACACTCCGACGCTGACTGTCTCTCTCGTGCGCCTGTCGACCAACCGCTACCCGACGACCCGGATGACGACTACTTCTTGGGAACGATAACTACCAACGACTTCGCTGAACGACAGCGGGCCGACCCAGAACCCAAGGTCCTGATAGAATACCTCGAAGGCAGGACCGCCGAAGTCCCGAAGGTATTCAAGCGCGCACTTGCGTCGTTCTTTCTACGAAACGGGCTTCTACAAAAGAAAGAAATTTATGTAGCGTGAGGCGAAAAATGTTTTCAAATATTTCACCAACAAGCCCACATCGCCACTCGTGTTCTACAAAAGATAAACTTTTCACCGCTTCGAGCTAAGTACCTCCTTGTCGTGCCTTCAGCTCTGCGACCAGAACTCCTGCAGGCCCTGCACGACGATCCGACGGCAGCGCAGCTCGGTGTTTCTCGCACGCTCGCGAGGATACAAGAAAGGTACTACTGGCCACGTCTTACCACCGACGTCACTCGTTATGTGAGGACATGCCGGGACTGTCAGCGACGCAAGACACCGCCGACAAGGCCAGCGGGACTTCTGAAGCCTATTGATCACCCTTGCCGACCTTTCCAGCAGATTGGTATGGACCTACTGGGGCTGTTCCCGACGTCGGCTTTCGGAAACAAGTGGATCGTGGTAGCTACCGACTACCTCACCCGCTACGCCGAGACAAAAGCCCTTCCCAAAGGCAGTGCATCCGAGGTAGCTAAGTTCTTCGTCAAAAATATCGTCATACGTCACGGCACCCCGGAGGTCCTTATCACCAACAGAGGAACGGCATTTACTGCCGACTTAACTTAAGCGATCTTGGCATACAGCCAAACAAACCACCGCCGGACGACAGCGTACCACCCACAGACCAACGGCCTCACGGAGCGGCTTAACAAGACGATCGCCGACATGCTGTCAATGTACGTCGATGTCGAACACAAGACGTGGGACGCCATTCTTCCGTATGTTACCTTCGCATACAACACGGCGGTGCAGGAGACGACACAGATATCTCCATACAAATCGGTCTACGGAAGAAGCCCGGCAACGACGCTCTATGCCATGTTACCCAACGTCACCGACGAAGAAAACCTCGATGTGAGCGAGTACCTTCAACGCGCCGAAGAAGCCCGACAACTTGCGCGTCTCCGTATCAAGAATCAACAGACGACCGACAGCCACCGTTACAACCTTCGACGACGCTTCGTGGAATACCAGCCCGGTGAACGTGTTTGGGTGTGGACGCCGATACGCCGATGTGGACTAAGTGAAAAGCTTATGCGACGGTAGTTCGGACCGTACAGGGTGGTTCGACGTCTCGGCCCACTTGATTACGAGGTTGTCCCCGACGGCATCACGAACTCTCAACGACGCCGATCGCGACCTGAAGTCGTCCATGTCGCGTGCCTCAAGCCTATTCATGCGCGTTAACAAACTGAAACATTGTTTTTTGTATTATTGTTGTATCGTAATTTACTCATTGTACTTTCTTGCATTATTATGGTACCTTCATCTTTAGTTAAAGCATCGGGACGATGCCTTTTTTTCAGAGGCGGGCAATGCCACGTTCCATTTCCCAAGTTTTTCTTATCGTCCCAAAACACCACACGATTCTCAGCGCAAACCGCGCCTGCAGTTTTCGAGAATGTTCCGGACTGTAGTAGATCATTTCGATAAGATCACGCCCACTGTGCGAACGGTACAGATTGTTCTGGAACCTACGCCACCGCCAGCGATAACGCTAGAACATTCGACAGCAAGAGTATAAATGCCGACGCGCTTCGCCGCTTGTCAGTTGTTGATCGAAGGCTGACGCTCCGTTCGCCGCTAGTCGAAGTATTGTAATTATGCCTACCCATGTTCACGATCTGATTGATGTATGTGTGGGGTTTAACGTCCCAAAACCACTATTTGATTTTGAGAGACGCCGTAGTGGAGGGCTCCGGAAATGTTCACGATCTGTTGTAAATATATGTATATATGATTGTAAATATATATTTGTGGTTTTTTTACGAAAGTATGCGTAGTTTAGCACAAACATGTATATATATATATATATATATATATATATATATATATATATATATATATATATATATATATATATATATATAGTGGGAGTAATAATTGAATAGGCCACTTAGTCTTTGTGAAGGTATGGGATATGGCACAACGGGAGCGTTGTCAACAAGGATAAATATATTTATTCCCCAACAGTTTCGGGAGGGGTCCTCCCTTCATAAAAGGAGGACCCCTCCCGAAACTGTTGGGATATAAATATATTTATCCTTGTTGACAACGCTCCCGCTGTGCCATATCCCATACCTATATATATATATATATATATATATATATATATATATATATATATATATATATATATATATATATATATATATATATATATATATATATATATATAGTCCAGTAGATCCTCCGTGAGCGGTCACAACGTGGTTTATTTCGACGTTTCGGCCTTGAGTCTGGCCTTCATTAGGATTAAAGATACAGTCTGTTGGTGCTCAGCTTTATACAATCTCAAATCGGAGGGCAAGGAAAGGGAAAAAAAGACAGAAAAGAAAAAAAGAAGAAAAAAGAAAAAGCAAAGAAAAAGATGAAAAAAGAGAAGAAGAGAAAAAAATATAGGGTGGACGCCCCTCGGGTGCCCTCCTTCCACTCTTCCCTCCACTTCGCCCTCCACTCTTCCCTCCACTTCCCCCTTTCTGATGTCAGCGGTCTGTGTATGTTTCCGTTCACTAACGCATTCCTCCCGATCAGACGGCCCCTCCTGGCACTGGCGGTTCGGTGTGGGGCAAAAAAGAGCTTTTCAGGAAGTCCTAAGCCTTTAACTACTCGGGGTCCCGTAAACAATTCGTCGTAGAAGGAGGGGTGCCACGTATTGTGGCAGAGGCTGGTAAGCGGGCATTTTAGGAAGTTCTAAGCCTTTAACTGCTCCGCGCCCCTTCAACATTTCATCGTAAAAATAGGGGTGCCCCGTATTGGTAGGCTGTGCAAGCGGGTGCAATGCGAATTTCTTGCCCGCTTCTGGATTACGCGTGTAGTGGGGGCCTCCCGGCTGTGCACAGGGTTGCTGTTGGGCATGTCACGCATGGCACAATTGATTGGGTAGTAAAATAAAACAGAAAACAGACGACAGCTGCACTTAGGAAGAGTAGTTACACTCGGAATTGTTTTGGGTTGTCCAGTGCCCTTCGCTGCTGCAATGCCGTGAACTCAGTTAATATTTTCATTGTTGCCGTTATTGTTTTCTAATGCTTTAATTGCTGCAAGTGTACCAGGATTCTCATTTATTCTTCTATCGAGGGTGTTAAATCGGTGGATAAGATATGACTCTCGTTGTTCACGTTCTCGATTCGATTCAAATCCCGTCTCTAAGAGCGTTACTGATAGTTTGTCGAATGCATGGTCGGGAAGATTGAGATGTTTTGATAGAGGTAGACTTGGGGCTGATTTCGCATGGGCTCTGTGATCATTGAAGCGAATCCTAAATGGTGTTTCTGTTTGTCCGATGTACTGCATACCACACACGTTGCATTCGAGTAGGTATGCCACATTAGTGGAATCGCATGTTAGGTTTACTCGTATGTTAATCGAAAACTTGGATTGCGTGCTGGTTGCTTTGGCTGTTTTTCGCATCGCCTTACATACAAGACATCGTGGCTTTAAACAAGGACGGCATGAATTATTGGGGGGTGATGTGTTAATTTGGGAGTGGACAAGGGTGTCTTTGAGGTTACGTGGTCGTCGGTAAACGACGCCTGGAGCGGATGGGAATGCGCGTTTCAGACGTTCACTTTGTTCCAGAATGTTGTAATGTCGTTTCAGGATTTTGTTTACATTGGGGAAGTTTGTGCTGTAAGTCAAGCAGAGGTTTATTCGTTGTGGGTCTTCTCGTGGTGGTCGCTTCGTAAGTAAGTCTTCACGCTTTAGTTTTCTCGCTTTTTGAACAGCGTCATTAATTACATGTGGGGGGTATTTTTGTTTCTCGAGCATAAGTTTTAGCCTCTGTGAGCTCGTGTCAAAGTCAGCGTCTCTAGAGCAGATTCGCTAGAACCGGTGAGCCTGGCTGTATGGAATACTGTTTTTACAGTGGCGTGGGTGATCGCTTTGGTAATGGAGGTATTGTTGTCGATCCGTTGGTTTGCGATATAGGGTTGTAGAGAGCTTCTCTTCTTCTATCTTTATGGTAACATCAAGAAAATTTACGGTAACTTTCGAGTATGTGTGTGTGAAGTGTATGTTCGGATGTACAGCATTGTAAGTGTCGATAAAGCTGAGAAGTTCGTCCTCGCTGTGGGTCCAAATAAGAAAGATGTCGTCTATGTATCTTCTGTATAACATTGATTTCAAGGAACTTTGTGCAAGAAATTCAGATTCTAGCTTTACCATAAATATGTTGGCATAATTAGGTGCCATTTTGGTGCCCATAGCGGTCCCGCTGATTTGTCGAAAATACCCTTGGTTAAACTCGAATGAATTTAATTCGAGGACCATCCTCGTCAAAGTTGCAATGGCAGAGAAATCTGGGGTGTTAGATTGTCTACAGTTTGTGTACATGTTTTGTAATGCAGCTATGCCATCATCGTGAGGAATATTTGTATATAATGAAGAGACATCAAAAGTAACCAAGTACTAGTTTTTCGGCACACTGATACCTGCAATGTCTCGAAGAAAATGTGTGGTGTCTTTTATGTACGACGCGAGGGTGCATGGAATGTGGCTTATTAGTTTGTCCATGTACCCTGATATGGGTTCAGTTATTGTACCGATGCCTGATATGATTGGTCGACCTGGGTTACCGGGTTTATAAATTTTTGGGAGGATGTAGAAGCGACCTGGACGAGGGTATGCTGCTTGCATCAGTTTGTGGTCAGTGTTGGTTATCTTTTCTGCATCCAACAGTTTCTTTAGTTCTGTTGATACGATACGTTTGTATTCGTCTGTCGGATCACCTGGGAGGCGTTCGTAAAATCTTGAGTCGTCTAGTTGGCGGTATGCTTCTTGTAAGTAGTTGGTAGTATTAAGGACTACAATGGCTCCTCCTTTGTCAGCGGGTTTTATTGTTATGTCTGTCCTAGATGCCAAACTTTTCACACCTATTTTTTGAGATTTTGTCAAGTTTTCTCGGTTTCCTTTCTGTCTGTGGTATTCGTGTACTATATCTTTCTGTACTGCGGTGATATACAGGTCCAAGCACTTGTCTCGATTACTTTTCGGTGTCCAATCATTTGATTTACGACGGTGAATTGTTTCGTGGTTAGAAGGCCTGTCCAAGAAATATTCGCGCAACCTTAAGCTTCGAGCGAAGTTGTCGAGGTCTCGGAGCAAGTGGAATTCATCGAAAAATTTTGTGGTCGGGCATAAGCTTAGTCCCTTAGATAGCAGATTTTTTTTCGTCAGGTGACAAGCTCGTGTCCGATAAGTTTACAACCACAGTGTCACAGGGTGTGTTCCTAGATGGGTGCTCGTTTGTACAATTAGTGATTTCCTGGGTGGTGGTGTTGTAGTGATAAGGAACTATATCAGGAAACGCGGGTTTGGGCACATGGTCTTATTTGAGTTAATGAATTTTTGTAGTCATGATGGCTTGGTATTTATTCTGTTCAAATTCTGTTAATCGCGTGATTTCTTCGTTCGATAAAGTGTTGTGGCGGAGAATGGTGTTGGTCATAGCGACCAGTTTCTTTACCTGCTTATCACTGTGATTGAGAGCGATTTCTGTTAATTTAAGAGATGCCTCAAGGAGGACGTTTTTCCATGTTATTTGGTCGTGTTCATCTAGATTTGTAGCGGCTGGTGTGAAGGAGAGTGTCATACCCTTGGGGGCTGTTCTAGCACGAAGGTACACTTGCAATTTTGATTTATGCATTTCATGTCTAATTCGTTTGTCAGCAAGTTTTCGTACTTTAAGGAAAGTGGCACTGCAACTGGGAAGCGATGAGCTGGACTTACATTTCAGAAGTCAATCTTCTTTTGGGTGCGGGGATGGCACTGATAAGGTGCCCAGGTTGTAGTTATGTCCGGCAGGCCTTCGTCGTTGTGGGGAGGATTTCGGCGTTGGGCTCCCGGCGAACGTGTTCGTTGGCAGTTCCGGGGTCCGCAATAGGGGGACGCGGTTTCGTAGTTCGGCAGGCTTCCCTTTGTGGAGTGGTGTAGTGGTGCTGTCGTGTAGTGCTTTTGGTCTCGACATCCGCAATGGAGGGAAGCGTGTTGGCTGTTCTGCAGACTTCCCCCCTAGTAGTGGTGCGCTGTTGATGGTGGTGAGGGGGTGCTTGTGGCTCGCGGGAGTCACAGTTTCGCTGATCATCGGGAACTCATCTGTGATGTTGGGTGGGTGTGGGGCTCCTGGTGTATGTTGATATGCAGAAGTCTTCTCGTGGGTGTCTTGTTGTGTTGAACGCATATTCACGGGAGCTGCTGGTTGAGTCGACCACCCCGTGCTAGCTTCGAAATCTCCACGACCGAGTGCTTTCTTGAGGGTTTCGGCAATCAATGCGACACCCATAAAACTCGGATGAAGCCCATCCGCAGCACGAAAGCGTCTTGGTGGCAACTGCTCGAATTGGTAGTCAATGTATGACACCTTGTTGGGTCTTCGGCAGTAGGCCTTGACTGTCTCGTTGAATTGACGAGCGTCCCGATGAAGCGGTGCACAAATTGTTCGTTTGATCGTTCCAGGTGTAGGTTGAGGTTAACGGGGCAGCACGCATGAAACAACGAGCTTTTCGAGTTCCTGGCGTGTCCGAAGCGTGTTGTTCACTAGGCGGCGAAGGTGGCGTAGCGATTCCTCTAGTCCGTACGACGCCAGCTCGCTCGTACCGACGTGAAAAACGAGCGTGGTCACAGATCGTGGTATGCCAGAGAGCTCTTTCTCGATGTCGAATGTAGAGGCTACGCGGATGGAAATGATTGCAGGTGTCGTCTTCTCATGCGGGTTGAAATGCCGATGTAAATACCTTGTTAGCGAGTTTCCGATGATGGCTGTAGTTGTGCATGTTTAGGGAAATTCCGTGAGACCTGCTCGACTGGAGGTGCGCCTGTGGCCGGTCTTGTGTAGGCAGGCATGGTGGTTGAGTGGCCGTAGCGTTCCATATAGTCCAGTAGATCCTCCGTGAGCGGTCACAACGTGGTTTATTTCGACGTTTCGGCCTAGAGTCTGGCCTTCATCAGGATCAAAGATACAGTCTGTTGGTGCTCAGCTTTATACAATCTCAAATATGAGAGCAAGGAAAGAGGAAAAAAAAGACAGAAAAGAAAAAAAAGGAAAAAAGAAAAAAGAAAAAAAGAAGAAAAAAGGAAAATGAAAGACAAAGAAGAAAAAAGAGAAGAGAAAAATAATATATGGTGGACGCCCCTCGGGTGCCCCCCTTCCACTCTTCCGTCCACTTCCCCTCCACTCTTCCCTCCACTTCCCCCTTCATCTCTCTCCCCCTTCTCCCCTGCACCTTTCTGATGTCAGCGGTGTGTGTATGTTTCCGTTCACTAACGCATTCCTCCCGATCAGACGGCCCCTCCTGGCACTGGCGGTTCGGTGTGGGGCAAAAAAGAGCTTTTCAGGAAGTCCTAAGCCTTTAACTACTCGTTGTCCGGTAAACAATATATATATATATATATATATATATATATATATATATATATATATATATATATATATATATGTATATATATATATATATGGATGAAATAGATGATCAGAGTTTCTTCCGGCTACCGTAATAAAAGTTATAAACTTCAAGAATAGTGCAGTATAGGAAACAAAACAATAAAATATTTATTTAATCCTAACAGTTTCGGCTGGTGGACCAGCCTTCTTCGGAGGATATAAGTGAAATGATACAAGTTCCCGTAGCAGAGGGTCACCCTCACAGTTTAAAGACCCTCCAAAAAAGAGAGAGAAAAAGACAAGCGGGCGAACGAGGTAGCAACAGACAACAAGAAGCAGAAGAAGGAGAGGAACTAGAAAGGAGCGACGGAGAGTCGCCGGAAACGAGCGGGTAATTCTGGCATTGTTACTTGGTATAGGTAAGACGCGCCGCCAGCGGAGGCGACCAAGAAAAACGGAAAAATGTGGAACATGTTGCTGCTTACTCGCATCCCACACATGGATCGAGTTTAAGTTCACGTGGTTCGGCGGCTGGCCCGTGGCATCGGGCCACACACACACACACAAACACACACAAGAAGCATACGATTCGCTCCAGCTTTCGGAATATAATGGCCACGTTGGAAAGCTAATGTGCCCTCTCCCCCTTCCTCCACCTGCCCTCTCTTGCAGAAAAATGTACAACCAGTCATACTGAAAATAAATAAATGGGTATTTTTGTAAAGGATGAAAATATATTCAAAAATATATAAAAATAAATAATACTAAAAAAGTACTCAGAAAGGAAAATAAAGTCTAATAATACTAACACAATCCGTTTGGTTCACGTAGCATCGAATTCGTTAAGTTTCGCTATATTGAACAACTTGCGTGTGCGACTTCACGTATTTATAAATAAATTATTGAGTAATTCAATTTCTGTGTTTCACGAAACGTCGCGGAGACACGTCAGTCGCCCAGGGCTCTCGTTGATTCCGTGGGTAAGTGATCTGAATTTCTTTATAAAGTATGACTCCCGCTGTTCGCGCTCCCGTGTGTTCTGGAAGCCGGATTGTAGGAGTATGACACTTACGCGTTCGAAAGAGTGACCAGGAAGATTGATATGTTTGGAGAACGGCAAATTGGGGAGGCCCTTTACGTGTGCCCTGTGGTTGTTGAAACGCAAACGGAACGCGGTTTCCGTGTGTCCAATATATTCCTGTTTGCACACCTCACAGCGAATTTTGTATACCACATTGGCTGAGTCACAGTTAAGGTCGTCTTTAATTTTGTACACATAGTCTGAACAGGAGGCTTCGGCCGTATCTGTGGTCACCATGTGTGTGCACACCCTGCAGCGAGGTTTCCCGCACGGTCTACAGCCCTGATGGTGGTCGGATTTGTGTGTTTTCGCCTTGACCAGTAAGTCTCTCAGGTTTTTATTTCTTCGGTAAACCACCTTGGGCGGAGTCTGCAAAATGGCAGAGAGGCGACTACTCTGTTTAAGTATGTTGAAGTGGCGGTTTAGTATAGAATTCACCCGAGGGGCGGCGGCGCAGTATGTGAGGATTAAATTTGCCCCTGAAGTTATATCATCTTTATTCCCACCTTTTTCTCCCATTGTTGATTCTCGGTCCAAAGAGCGAGCGCGCTCAATTGCATTGTCAATTATTTTTTCGGGGTACTTTTGACGCAAGAAGGCTGTTCTCAATTCCTGTGCGTGGGTGTCAAATTGCGTGATTTCAGAGCAAATTCTTCTGTATCTGTGGGCTTGAGAGTAAGGAACACCTGTTTTGCAGTGATGGGGGTGACTGCTATGGAAATGCAGATACTGTTGGCGGTCTGTTGGTTTTTTATACAGGGAAGTAGATATGGTGGTGCCACTGAGTGATACAGTGACATCCAGAAAGTGAACACTCCTCTGCGAATACGTGTGCGTGAATGTTATCGAAGGATGCACGGAGTTGAAACCGGAAATGAATTTGGAAAGATTATGTTCACTATCGGCCCACACGAAGAATATATCATCGAGGAAGCGTCGGTAAAATATAGGTTTGAATGGAGAATTTTCGAGGAAAGGAATTTCTAAAGAGGCCATGAAAATATTTGCGTAATTTGGGGCCATTTTGGTTCCCATGGCAGTTCCGTTTACTTGCAGATAATGGTTTTGGTCGAATTCAAAGTTATTATGTTTAAGTAACAGATTTAGGAGCACCTCTAAAGCGCTTTCGTCGAATTCACTCGTTGATTTACTTTTTCCGTAGGCGGCGACTGTGGCGGCGATTCCTTCGGTGTGGGGAATGTTTGTGTACAGTGATGAGACATCCATGGTGACCAAATAGCAATCTAGAGGTACCACAAGTTTTGAGACTTAAACATAATAACTTTGAATTCGACCAAAACCATTATCTGCAAGTAAACGGAACTGCCATGGGAACCAAAATGGCCCCAAATTACGCAAATATTTTCATGGCCTCTTTAGAAATTCCTTTCCTCGAAAATTCTCCATTCAAACCTATATTTTACCGACGCTTCCTCGATGATATATTCTTCGTGTGGGCCGATAGTGAACATAATCTTTCCAAATTCATTTCCGGTTTCAACTCCGTGCATCCTTCGATAACATTCACGCACACGTATTCGCAGAGGAGTGTTCACTTTCTGGATGTCACTGTATCACTCAGTGGCACCACCATATCTACTTCCCTGTATAAAAAACCAACAGACCGCCAAGAGTATCTGCATTTCCATAGCAGTCACCCCCATCACTGCAAAACAGGTGTTCCTTACTCTCAAGCCCACAGATACAGAAGAATTTGCTCTGAAATCACGCAATTTGACACCCACGCACAGGAATTGAGAACAGCCTTCTTGCGTCAAAAGTACCCCGAAAAAATAATTGACAATGCAATTGAGCGCGCTCGCTCTTTGGACCGAGAATCAACAATGGGAGAAAAAGGTGGGAATAAAGATGATATAACTTCAGGGGCAAATTTAATCCTCACATACTGCGCCGCCGCCCCTCGGGTGAATTCTATACTAAACCGCCACTTCAACATACTTAAACAGAGTAGTCGCCTCTCTGCCATTTTTCAGACTCCGCCCAAGGTGGTTTACCGAAGAAATAAAAACCTGAGAGACTTACTGGTCAAGGCGAAAACACACAAATCCGACCACCATCAGGGCTGTAGACCGTGCGGGAAACCTCGCTGCAGGGTGTGCACACACATGGTGACCACAGATACGGCCGAAGCCTCCTGTTCAGACTATGTGTACAAAATTAAAGACGACCTTAACTGTGACTCAGCCAATGTGGTATACAAAATTCGCTGTGAGGTGTGCAAACAGGAATATATTGGACACACGGAAACCGCGTTCCGTTTGCGTTTCAACAACCACAGGGCACACGTAAAGGGCCTCCCCAATTTGCCGTTCTCCAAACATATCAATCTTCCTGGTCACTCTTTCGAACGCGTAAGTGTCATACTCCTACAATCCGGCTTCCAGAACACACGGGAGCGCGAACAGCGGGAGTCATACTTTATAAAGAAATTCAGATCACTTACCCACGGAATCAACGAGAGCCCTGGGTGACTGACGTGTCTCCGCGACGTTTCGTGAAACACAGAAATTGAATTACTCAATAATTTATTTATAAATACGTGAAGTCGCACACGCAAGTTGTTCAATATAGCGAAACTTGACGAATTCGATGCTACGTGAACCAAACGGATTGTGTTAGTATTATTAGACTTTATTTTCCTTTCTGAGTACTTTTTTAGTATTATTTATTTTTATATATTTTTGAATATATTTTCATCCTTTACAAAAATACCCATTTATTTATTTTCAGTATGACTGGTTGTACATTTTTCTGCAAGAGAGGGCAGGTGGAGGAAGGGGGAGAGGGCACATTAGCTTTCCAACGTGGCCATTATATTCCGAAAGCTGGAGCGGGTCGTATGCTTCTTGTGTGTGTTTGTGTGTGTGTGTGTGGCCCGATGCCACGGGCCAGCCGCCGAACCACGTGAACTTAAACTCGATCCATGTGTGGGATGCGAGTAAGCAGCAACATGTTCCACATTTTTCCGTTTTTCTTGGTCGCCTCCGCTGGCGGCGCGTCTTACCTATACCAAGTAACAATGCCAGAATTACCCGCTCGTTTCCGGCGACTCTCCGTCGCTCCTTTCTAGTTCCTCTCCTTCTTCTGCTTCTTGTTGTCTGTTGCTACCTCGTTCGCCCGCTTGTCTTTTTCTCTCTCTTTTTTGGAGGGTCTTTAAACTGTGAGGGTGACCCTCTGCTACGGGAACTTGTATCATTTCACTTATATCCTCCGAAGAAGGCTGGTCCACCAGCCGAAACTGTTAGGATTAAATAAATATTTTATTGTTTTGTTTCCTATACTGCACTATTCTCGAAGTTTATAACTATATATATATATATATATATATATATATATATATATATATATATATATATATATATATATATATATATATATATATATATATATATATATATATATATATATATATATATATTGTGCCGACGTTTCGACAGGAACCCTGTCTTTTTCAAGGCATAATACTATTTACACATGTTCCGTGCCTTTTTATATCCTGTCGAGATAGGAGGAGAGGGGTCAATTGAGAGAGAGAGAGAGAAAAAAAAAGAAGAAACAGCGAAACGGGAGGACAAACATTAAATAAAATATAGAAAATCTAGGAGAAGAAGCAAGACCAACATGGCGTAATTAGAAAGGGGCAGCATTTCAACAGAGTAGGGCAGAGGTAGATGAGGAATGTCATCATTGTCAACAATACCTCCCCCACACCCACACTTCCCCAAGTGGGCAGGGAGCTGCCGTTTTTGTATTTCACCTTTCCGTGTAGTCGGCTGGCCGCTCGTTCCTCTTTGAAGTGTATGACAAGTTAATGGGGAGGGCTTAAGCGCTTTAAGTGCATGCTGGTGGCATCGGGAGGAGCGAAAAAGCCGGTGAATGAGGCACCCCCATCGATATTCATTATACGCATTGGCTCCTTGTCAGTGAAGGAAATGAATGTGCGTTAAAGGATTAACGTAGGAAAAAAAAAGAAGAAGAACAGGGGGGGGGGAGACTGTACCACTCCGGGACAGTCACCACACAGTTGCGGGGCACTGGGAAGATATGCGCGCATGTAGGAAAAAGTTAACGAAACCACCTAGCTGTCAGCTCCTTGTCAGTGAAGGAACAGAATGTGCGTTGAAGCTTGACGAAAAAAAAGGAAAAAAAGGGAAAAAAAGGGGGGGGGGACCGTACGACCTCCGGGACCACTTATCTGTGCGTTCCGGCTGTGCTTGATGAGGCAAATCATTTCTATGTTGTCAGATGCATAGGCAAAAAGCTTTGTTAGCGGGTAATATTATTGTCGTAATAGGCCCGTTCACATTGACCCGATGAGGGCGCGTTGAGTCGAAATAAACAGGTTTTCTGGACTCGCCCTCCCCATGTATACGCGGACGCGTCGGGGCGGAGAGTCGTCGCGGCGAGTCCCGTCGACCCGGAGACAGGGGGTAGGTTCACCGAACTCGCCGCGCTCAGAAAGGGCATGTATAACCGGTCGCGCTGAGTTGACGGCTCGTGACCTCTCCCGCCCGTCGCGGTCTCCGCTTCCCCTGTCCCCATCAGTCCGACGTTGCTCTTTCTCTGTCGGCCAGTACGCGCGCGCTAGGCACGATGACATCTTCGCGGGATCCGCGCACCATGTGGATAGATGATGAAATAACGATGTTGCTAGCTTTAGTCAACGAGAAAAAACTGAGTGATTTGCTCGATAGCAAGCGGCAAAAAAATAAGGACATATTCATGGACCTGGAAAGATGTTTGAAGGAACAGGGCCTGACGTGGACGTGGCAGCAAATAACGACCTGTTGGAAGAATTTGAAGAAGCGCTTCACGACTGTAAGTACCTCCCTGTTCGCTTTGATTCGAAAAGTTTTCAGGCGCTTTCATTTCTAATGACTTTTTTGGCATTCGCAAGAACGCCTGCTCCTATGCAAAAGTGGCGGGGAGCCGTCAAAGTGGAAGTGGTTTGACAAAATGAGCCTTCTGCTTGGCGACCGCCCGATGGTACAAGCAAGAGATTACGGGTGCAAGCAAGAGATTACTGAGAAAAAATACCAAGACAGCCATCGCGGTGGCGGAGCGACAACTGCGTAAACAACCGCAGCCCACAGCGGCGAGAGGCGAGAGCGCAGGCTTGGAGGAGCGGAAACCGGTACCGGAAGACGGGCTTTCGGCTCGCCTCGACGCAAAGCGTCGCTGC
Source organism: Rhipicephalus microplus (assembly GCF_043290135.1). Classification (NCBI taxonomy): domain Eukaryota; kingdom Metazoa; phylum Arthropoda; class Arachnida; order Ixodida; family Ixodidae; genus Rhipicephalus; species Rhipicephalus microplus. Next base: position 2,542,341 of record NW_027464607.1, read on the forward strand.
GATCACCGCTCACCTCAACTCGTACGTGCGAGTTCATATAAACTCGGGTGCATCGAGGTAAGCTGAACCCGCCACTCAACTCAGCCCCCCCCCCGTCGCGTCAATGTACACGGGCCTAATGAAACCGGACTGATTAGAGAGAAGCGTTTGCGTCTTTTAGCGGTCGTAACGCAGACAGAGTGCCTGGGTGTTCATTTATTCCGTATTTTATCGTGTTAAATTTGTAGATAAAATAAGATTCCCGTTGTTCCCGTTCTCTGATTGTTCGAAAGTTGTTTTCTAGTAGTGTAACCCTGATGTCATCAAAGCTGAGGTCTTTTAATGTGCAGTGTTTTGAAAGTGGAAGGCCTGGAAGAGATCGTACATGTGCCCGATGGTTGTTGAATCTAATTCTAAACGGAGTGTCTGTCTGGCCCACGTATTGCTTGTTACATACCCCACATTCCAGGAGGTATATGACATTGTCTGAGTCACAGTCTAGTGCACCTCTTATCCTGTGCTTAAAATCCGAGTGGGTGCTTTTCGCCACTGTCGTTGTCTGCATGTGTTTGCATACCCTGCATCTGCTTTTTCCGCAAGGGTGACACCCAATTTGAGGTTTCACACCTATCTTTGAATTTATTAAATGATCCTTTATATTTTTTGGCCTTCTGTATACAACACAAGGAGGAGAAGTGAAAATTTTGGATAGTCGCACGCTCTGTTCCAATATGTTAAAGTGTTTTCTTAGGACCTTGTTTATGTTCGGTGGGTTGCTCGTGAAAGTTAATAGCAAGTTTTTGTTGCGGTGTTGGTCGGCGTTTCTCTGGTGGTTGAGAAGAATCTGGCGGTCCAGATTTTCAGCTTTTTTGATGGCGTCATCGATGATAGCTGGTGGGTATTCTTGATTAAGGAGTACTTCGCGCATATGTGTGCTGTTTTTGTGGAAGTCCTCGGTGCGGGAGCAGATTCGTCGAAATCTGTGTGCTTGGGAATAGGGAATGCTGGTCTTGCAATGTCGCGGGTGGCAGCTTTTGAAGTGCAGGTATTGTTGCCTGTCTGTAGGTTTTCTGTATACGTTAGTTACCAACGCACCATCGTCAACTCGAATGAGTACATCAAGAAAGTTTATTTCAGTGTTAGAGTAGGTGTGTGTAAAATAAATGCTGGGGTGTACCTGGTTGAATGCCTGTATGAATTTGAGGAGCTCGTTTTCCGAATGTGTCCAAATTATGAATATATCATCTAGGTACCGTTTATAGAGTAATGGTTTGATATTACAAGATGAAAGAAAATTGGACTCTATGTGGTGCATGAATATGTTGGCGTAGTTTGGGGCCATTCTTGTACCCATTGCCGTACCGCTGATTTGAAGATAGTACTGGTTGTTAAATTCAAAGCTGTTCAAATCGAGTACAAGTCTTGTGAAGATTTCAATTACTTTTTTGCTTGAATAAGCGACAGGGTTGTGTGTGCCATACGATTCATCAAGTGCCCTTACACCATCGTCATGTGGGATATTTGTGTAGAGTGAGCTAACATCCAATGTTACGAGAAATGCACCGTCTGGAATTTTCACGTCTGCTATTTCCCGAAGGAAGTGGTTTGTGTCACGCAAGAAGGACTCATGTGTGGGTGGTATGTCTTTGATTAAAGAATCAATATAACTGGAAATGGGTTCCGTTAACGTTCCCGTGCCTGATATAATGGGTCTGCCAGGGTTATTCTCTTTATGAATCTTCGGCAGCATGTAAAAACGGCCAGGCGCCGAATGTACCGTAATAAGTGCCTTTTTAAGCTTTGAATTAATGGCGCCTTCACGTGTGAGATTCTCTAGGGTTGTTACAATGATTTTTTTGTGCTCCGTGGTAGGGTCAAAGTCGAGGTGTTTGTAGAATTGTTTGTTATTTAGTTGTCGCTTGCCTTCCTCGATGTAGTCCGATCTATTCAGAACAACAATCGCGCCTCCTTTGTCTGCTGGTTTGATGACGAGATCTTCGCAGTTGCTCAACGTGAGTAGTGCCTCTTTTTCTCTTTTTGATATGTTATTCATGCTTGGTTTGTGCACTTTGTACGCATGTATAACATCTTTTTGAACCGCGTCTATATAGAGATCCAGATGTCGATCTCTGTTGGCGTCTGGGGTCCATTGCCGTCCGATTACCCCACGAAAAAGTGCGTGATCTTTTTCGGGTTTATCAAAGAAATATTCCTCCAATCGTTAATTTCGTGCGAAGTTGTCTAGGTCATTTAGGAGCGTGAATTCATCATACCTTCCGTTGCCAGGGCAGAATGTAAGTCCGCGTGACTTACATCACGCGGACTTATTACGGTACTTATTACACTTATTTATTACGGTACTTATTACGCGGACTTATTACGGTACTTATTACACTTATTACGATACTTATTAAGGCACTTATTACGGTACATTCGGCGCCTGGTCGTTTTTACATGCTGCCGAAGATTCATAAAGAGAATAACCCTGGCAGACCCATTATATCAGGCACGGGAACGTTAACGGAACCCACTTCCAGTTATATAGATTCTTTAATCAAAGACATACCACCCACACATGAGTCCTTCTTGCGTGAGACAAACCACTTCCTTCGGGAAATAGCAGACGTGAAAATTCCAGACGGTGCTTTTCTCGTAACATTGGATGTTAGCTCACTCTACACAACTATCCCACATGACGATGGTGTAAGGGCACTTGTTGAATCGTATGGCACACACAACCCTGTCGCTTATCCAAGCAAAAAAGTAATTGAAATCTTCACAAGACTTGTACTCGATTTGAACAGCTTTGAATTTAACAACCAGTACTATCTTCAAATCAGCGGTACGGCAATGGGTACAAGAATGGCCCCAAACTACGCTAACATATTCATGCACCACATAGAGTCTAATTTTCTTTCATCTTGTAATATCAAACCATTACTCTATAAACGGTACCTAGATGATATATTCATAATTTGGACACATTCGGAAAACGAGCTCCTCAATTTCATACAGGCATTCAACCAGGTACACCCCAGCATTTATTTTACACACACCTACTCTAACACTGAAATAAACTTTCTTGATGTACTCATTCGAGTTGACGATGGTGCGTTGGTAACTAACGTATACAGAAAACCTACAGACAGGCAACAATACCTGCACTTCAAAAGCTGCCACCCGCGACATTGCAAGACCAGCATTCCCTATTCCCAAGCACACAGATTTCGACGAATCTGCTCCCGCACCGAGGACTTCCACAAAAACAGCACACATATGCGCGAAGTACTTCTTAATCAAGAATACCCGCCAGCTCTCATCGATGACGCCATCAAAAAAGCTGAAAATCTGGACCGCCAGATTCTTCTCAACCACCAGAGAAACGCCGACCAATACCGCAACAAAAACTTGCTATTAACTTTCACGAGCAACCCACCGAACATAAACAAGGTCCTAAGAAAACACTTTAACATATTGGAACAGAGCGTGCGACTATCCAAAATTTTCACTTCTCCTCCTTGTGTTGTATACAGAAGGCCGAAAAATATAAAGGATCATTTAATAATTTGAAAGATAGGTGTGAAACCTCAAATTGGGTGTCACCCTTGCGGAAAAAGCAGATGCAGGGTATGCAAACACATGCAGACAACGACAGTGGCGAAAAGCACCCACTCGGATTTTAAGCACAGGATAAGAGGTGCACTAGACTGTGACTCAGACAACGTCATATACCTCCTGGAGTGTGGGGTATGTAACAAGGAATACGTGGGCTAGACAGACACTCCGTTTAGAATTAGATTCAACAACCATCGGGCACATGTACGATCTCTGCCAGGCCTTCCACTTTCAAAACACTGCACATTAAAAGACCACAGCTTTGATGACATCAGGGTTACACTACTAGAAAACAACTTTCGAACAATCAGAGAACGGGAACAACGGGAATCTTATTTTATCTACAAATTTAACACGATAAAATACGGAATAAATGAACACCCAGGCACTCTGTCTGCGTTACGACCGCTAAAAGACGCAAACGCTTCTCTCTAATCACTCCGGTTTCATTACGACAATAATATTACCCGCTAACAAAGCTTTTGGCCTATGCATCTGACAACATAGAAATGATTTGCCTCATCAAGCACAGCCGGAACGCACAGATAAGTGGTCCCGGACGTCGTACGGTCCCCCCCCCCTTCTTTTTTTTTTTTCCTCATCTTTAAGTTGCAACGCACATTCTGTTCCTTCACTGACAAGGAGCTGACAGCTAGGTGGTTTCGTTAACTTTTTCGTGCATGCGCGCATGTCTTCCCAGTGAGCCGGAACTGTGTGGTGACTGCCTCAGATGTCGTACAGTCTCCCCCCTCCCCCCCCCTGGTTTTTTTTCTCCTTCTTTAATATTTAACGCACATTCTGTTCCTTCACTGACAAGGAGCCAATGCATATAATGAATATCGATGGCGGTGCCTCATTCACCGGCTTTTTCGCTCCTCCCGACGCCACCAGCATGCACTTAAAGCGCTTAAGCCCTCCCCATTAACTTGTCATACACTTCAAAGAGGAACGAGCCCCCCGCGGACTACACAGAAAGGTGAAATACAAAAACGGTGGCTCCCTGCCCACTTGGGGAAGTGTGGGTGCGGGGGAGGTATTGTTGACAATGATGACATTCCTCATCTACCTCTGCCCTACTCTGTTGAAATGCTGCCCCTTTCTAATTACGCGGTGTCGGTCTTGCTTCTTCTCCTAGATTTTCTATATTTTATTTAATGTTTGTCCTCCCGTTTCGCTGTTTCTTTTTTTTTCTCTCTCTCTCTCAATTGACCCCTCCCCTCCTGTCTCGACAGGATATAAAAAGGCACGGAACATGTGTAAATAGTATTATGCCTTGAAAAAGACAGGGTTCCTGGAGACGCTCCCTGGATTTCGTGCCGACCGGTTGTGCGCCCGCGCGCTCCGCGCGCTCGCGACCTTCGGCGTCATCGTAGCTCTGGCCGACTGGGCTGGCCCTACGTCACCTCCTGTCGCCGGCTGTCTTCGGTGACAGCGCAGCTCTGACCTACTGGACCTGCTCTACGCCATCTACAGACGCCGACACCATCTCTCGCAAGTGTACCCCGTCCTCGGACTCCAGTGACCGTTCTTCCATCTTTCCTGTCTCTCCTATCCCCTCAGTTTGTTGTTGCTTCTTCTTCCTCTTTCCTATACCTTTACCTCTACCCTTTTATCCCTCCTTACCCCCATCCCTTTGTGAGCTCTGTGGCGGTGTCGCTCACTGAAGCAGACAATAACGGGGCTCACTTTTCTCTTCCTTTCTCTCAAGAACCACTTCAGACAGGGTTCCTGTCGAAACGTCGGCACAATAAACAGTCTTTATGTGAAAGCGCATCTACTTTCATATATATATATATATATATATATATGCCGCTAGTTTCCTCTATGGATGGTGGAGTCTGTATGCCCCATAGTGCACAAGAGGGGTGTCTAAACGAGCACTGTATGTATAAAATGATGTATAGAGTTTTTTTCAGTATGAAGTTAATAAACTTCTCTTTGTATCAGTCCGAGACTGCTGCTGTAATTGAACTTTCCGTTTACCGGGCACAGGTTCGCCCAAATAAACAGTTAAATTCCAACACGAAGTCTCCTGTCTTCGCCCACGTCACGACCCTGTGAGAATATGTAGTTAATTTTTTTGACAAGCACACCTTTGTTCGATGCTCATGCATGCAGTTTGTTTAGAATTTCGTATCAGGCGCAGTCCCAATCTAACCAGCAATTCTTTAGCTTTTCCTCCACAACATGGTTAATTTACAAGATCGAAAATAAAATATATTCGCCTAAGTTGTTTTAAACTGAGTGCTAGCATGCACTCATTCATATATTTGCATTAACTTTCATCAGTACGTAACCTGATCAAGCAAGGCATAATTTACATGCAAAATTCGTGCGAAAATAATTTTCTCTCACATTTATAAAGGAATTCACGCGCCGCAATGTTTCACAATGCATTTTTACTGCACGTGTGCTGGCACAGATTCACATGATTATTCGTCATTGTGCATAACTTTTATTTATTTATTTATTTACATACCCTAAGGACCCGGGAGGGCATTACATCGGGGGGGATCAGGAAGATTTTCAACATATGTAAGATACATTAAATGTTCGGAAGCATCATTATATAAAGCTTAAATGGTAAAAAATGGAAAAAAAGAGTACACACAACAGTGGTGATAAGGATGATAAAAAAACATATATATATAAATTCTGCAGAAGAAAAGGTACGTTAATAAAAATACAATAGGCTCCAGGTAACAAGTGTAGGTGCGAATAACGCACACAAAAATATTCAAGTAATTCACATGAACAACAACACCGCATAACTACATTAATCGATTGTAACTTCTACGAACACTTTTACCGCTTTCAGAAAGGATGATGATTCTGTTAGAGTGGCTACATCAGCTGGCAAAGAATGCCAGTTGGTTATTGACAGGGCTAAGGGCGAGTTTTGGTATTTTTTTGTTCTCGGGAAGATGGGATTAACTTTGTTAGGGTGATCAACACGGGCTGAAATGTGTGATGGCGGGAGGATATGCTTGCGCGCAAACTGGGAGTTGCTGTGGAAGAGTGAGTGAAAATTAGATAGCCTTGCAAGTTTACGGCGCGTGGCAAGGGAGGGCATATTAAGCGATTTCAGTATGGAACTTACGCTTTCATACGCTGAGTATGACGACGTTATGAAGCGCGCAGCTTTGTTTTGAATTGATTCAACCAGGTAAGTTAAATTTTCAGTGTGAGGGTGCCATATTATTGAAGCATACTCCAGCGATGGTCTTATCAGGGAAACGTATGAATGCAGTCTGGTTTCTTTGTTGGCAAGGTATATTCGCCTTTTGAGGATGCCAAGTTTTTTTTATTGCTTTAGTAATGATATGTTCAATGTGAGTGGTCCAGTTTAGATCGGCTGTGAAAAATACCCAAAGATATTTAATGGATTGTACTGAATCAGTTTAAATGTCATTTATGGTGTATGACTTATGCAAAGGGATTAGAGCAGAACTAAATTCGAAGTGCTTCGTTTTCCCTATAATAATTTCAATCTGCCACGTGTCGCACCACTCAGCCAGCCTATCGAGGTCAGATTGTAAAATGGTATTATCGGCAGGGAAAGTTATTTCTTTGTAAATTACGCAGCCGTCTGCAAATAGCCGAATTTGTGAACTTATGTTACATGCTATGTCATTACTGTATATTAAGAACAAGAGAAGACCAAGAACCGAGCCTTGGGGAACACCGGATAAAACGCTAGTAGTGTTAGAGATGTCGCTCTTTAGTTTTACAGATTGGAAGCGGTTAGTAAGAAATTCCTAGTATCTATTGTGTTGTATTGTTTTCAAGCTTCAGATTGCGAATTTTTAGTTCACTAGTGCAGTGGTGTATGTACTTATTATTTTAATTATTGGGTAGATATTGCCACGTTCCATTTCCCAAGTTTTGGTTATCGTCCCAAAACACCACACGATTCTCAGCACAAACCGCGCCTGCAGTTTTCTAGAGGGTTCCGGACTGTAGTAGATCGTTTCGATAAGATCACGCCCACTGTGCGAATGGTACAGATTGTTCTGGAACGCTCGCCGCCGCCAGCGATAGCGCTAGAACATTCGACGGCGGGAGTATAAATGCCGACGCGCTTCGCCGCTTGTCAGTTGTTGATCGAAGGCCGACGCTCCGTTCGCCGCTATCAGTCTGAGACTGCAATCTGTGCGAGACTGCTGCTGTAATTGGACTTTCTGTTTACCGGGCACAGGTTCGCCCAAATAAACAGTTATATTCCAACAAGAAGTCTCCTGTCTTCGGCCACGTCACGACCCCGTGACATTTGGTGGAGGTGCTGCTTCGTTCATGTACCGGACGCCCCCGTCAAGCCGTGAACCCAGCCCACGTCGCGGAGAAGACACCGACGCCAACCAGGAGCAGCGAACAAGCCGCCGACAGCAAGGGCTACCACCGGAGTACGGGCTTCTACACGACAAGCCGCGGAAGACCAAGGCCATGACCGCGACTGCAGCGACAATGACAACCGCAGCGTCCCAGCCCACGATGGTCATGCATCAACCCAGGGAACCACCAATTTTCCATGGGTCATCGTTCGAAGACCCGGAGTCCTGGCTAGAGACATACGACCGTGTGGCCGCCCTCAACCACTGGGACCATGACGAAAAGCTGCGTCGTGTGTTCTTCTATTTAGAAGACACCGCAAGAACCTGGCTCGAAAATCGGGAGTCCACGCTCCGAACGTGGGATGTTTTCTGCGGCGCATTCCTGCAAACGTTCGCGAGCGTCGCTCGAAAAGAGAGGGCCGCTGCTTTATTAGAGACCCGGGTTCAGCTACCAAATGAAAATGTTGCCATTTTCACAGAAGAAATGACCCAACTATTCCGTCACGCTGACCCAGACATGCCTGAGGAGAAAAAAGTTCGTTTCCTCATGCGAGGGGTCAAACAGGAGCTCTTCGCGGGGCTGATGAGAAACCCACCGAAAACCGTCCAAGAATTTGTAGCCGAAGCGACCACTATTGAAAAGACCCTGGACATGCGCACCAGACAGTATAATCGTCGCCTGACTGCAGACTGCGCTGCTGCTCAAGCCAGTAACTCCGGAGACCTGCGTGAAACGATCCGAGCGATCGTGCGGGAAGAGCTGCGCAAGCTGTTGCCTTCGGCGCAGCCTCAAGTGGATTCAATCGCCGACATTGTGCGAGAAGAAGTTCGGCAATTGCTTCAAATTCCCCACGCACCGCTGCCCGAGCCGGAAGCTATGAGCTACGCCGCTGCACTGCGCCACAACGCTACTCCCCGTCCACGCCAAAACGCCGCCCCATCGCACTTCCGTCGACAGAAGCCACCGCCGCCACCACCCCCACCGACGTCATACCGTTCGCCAGCGGCCCAGCGCAGTGCGCCGAGGAAGACTGACGTCTGGCGCACCCCTGACCATCGCCCGCTCTGCTACCACTGCGGCGAGGCCGGACCCACATACCGCCGTTGCCAGTACCGACAGATGGGATTGCGTGGCTTCGCCGTCAATGCACCGCGCCCACAGCCAGGAGAACGACCACGTGACATCGCCGACTACCTTACAGGAACTCGGTGGACACCACGAAGCCCTTCGCGTTCGCCGTCGCCCAGCCGCCGCACGTCACCGCACCACCGGCAGTACTCCGGCCCAACGCGGGGCCGGTCTCCTAGCCCGTATCCGGGAAACTAAGGGCAGCAACCGGTGGAGGTGCGGTTGCTGTGCGACGAACTACCGAAGATCCTCCGACGACGACGACGCCGCGACGCAGCTTTCCGAACACAACGCTAACCAGGCAAAGCTTTGACGGCGAAAGCTCACTTACCGATGGTGGCTTGACGACGCAACATGGAAGCAGCGGAACAAGTCGACAAAGCCGTGACCCGACGCCACGCCCTAACTGTAATGCGAGACGGCGAATTAGCGACCTCGACGTTCTTATCGACAGCCACAGTGTGACCGCTCTCGTCGATACTGGAGCCGACTATTCTGTCATCAGTGGGTCGTTCGCCGCGAAGTTAAAGAAAGTTAGGACAGCTTGGAAAGGCCCTGAAATCCGCACAGCCGGAGGTCATCTCGTAACGCCTGCAGGAATCTGCACAGCGAGAGTCACCATTAACGGCCGTATTTATCCTACAGACTTCGTAGTCCTACAGCGTTGCTCGAGAGATGTCATCCTTGGCATGGACTTCTTATGCCTCCATGGTGCTGTCATCAACCTAAAAACAAAGTCGATAACGTTATCCACAGAAGAAGCACTACCGCCGCGCACGCCGTCTAGACACCATGCCTTGAATGTGCTGGAAGAACAAGTCACCATTCCGCCTCGCTCAAGCGTCATTATTTCAGTCGGCGCTCCTGAATCACCTGACTTCGAAGGCGTCGTTGAAGGCAGTCAGCATCTGTTGGTCACCCGAAATATTTGCGTCGCAAGAGGAATTGCAGAGTTGCGGGGAGGCAAAGCAACGGTTATGCTCACAAATTTCAGCAATGAGTACAAACATGTGAACAAAGGAACAACGGTCGCATACATCCAAGAAATTGTCGAAGCCACCAGTGCTTTCGCCCTCGCCGATTCTGCGGAATCTGCTCAGAGGAACCAAGCCCCTCCCATAGCTTTCGACGTCAATCCCAGACTTCCGAACGATAAGCAAGAACAGCTCAAGGCCCTGCTCCTGCAATACGAAGATTGCTTTTCGTCGTCATCGAAAATTCGGCAGACCCCAATCACGAAACATCGCATCATAACCGAAGAAAATGCCAGACCACTCCGTCAGAGTCCGTACAGGGTTTCGACGCGAGAACGTGAGGCCATCAAGAGACAAGTTGATGAAATGCTGCGGGATGATATTATCCAGCCGTCCAACAGCCCATGGGCATCCCCCGTGGTGTTAGTGAAGAAAAAGGATGGGACCCTACGTTTCTGCGTCGATTATCGCCGCCTGAACAAAATCACAAGAAAGGACGTGTATCCTCTCCCACGAATAGACGACGCACTTGATCGGCTCCATAACGCCAAGTACTTTTCGTCAATGGACCTCAAGACTGGCTATTGGCAAATCGAAGTCGACGAAAGAGACCGAGAGAAGACGGCGTTTATAACACCGGACGGCCTCTTCGAGTTTAAGGTGATGCCCTTCGGCCTTTGCCCAGCGCCTGCAACTTTTCAACGCGTTATGGATACAGTACTGGCAGGATTGAAGTGGCAGACTTGCCTTGTGTACTTGGACGACGTCGTCGTGTTTTCCTCGAGTTTCGACGAGCATCTTCGGCGCCTTGAAGCTGTACTTCAAGCCATCAAGACTTCCGGACTCACACTGAAGCCAGAAAAGTGCAGATTTGCGTATGAAGAGCTCTTGTTTCTGGGGCACGTTATCAGCAAGTCTGGAGTTCGTCCTGATCCACGGAAAACAGCCGCCATCGCCGAATTCCCGCCGCCCACTGACAAGAAAGCCGTGCGCCGATTTCTGGGCCTGTGCGCCTATTATAGGCGGTTCGTGAAAAACTTCGCCCGCATCGCCGATCCTCTCACTAACCTTACCAAGGCCGACGTGGAGTTCAAGTGGGAAACGCCACAGGAACACGCTTTCCAGGAGCTTAAACATCGCCTCCAGACGCCTCCGTTACTTGCCCATTTCGACGAATTCGCCGAGACAGAAATACATACTGACGCAAGCAGCGTAGGTCTTGGCGCCGTTCTTGTGCAGAGGGCTGACGGACTTGAAAGGGTTATTAGTTACGCCAGCCGATCGCTATCCAAAGCAGAAGCAAATTATTCCACAACAGAAAAGGAGTGCCTCGCCATCATCTGGGCTACGTCGAAATTTCGCCCATACCTCTACGGCAGGCCCTTGAAAGTTGTGAGCGACCACCACGCCTTGTGTTGGCTAGCCAACTTGAAGGACCCTTCAGGTCGCCTCGCACGATGGAGCCTGAGACTTCAAGAATATGACATTACTGTCATTTACAAGTCCGGCAAAAAACACTCCGACGCCGACTGTCTCTCTCGTGCGCCTGTCGACCAACCGCTACCCGACGACCCGGATGACGACTACTTCTTGGGAAGGATAACTACCGACGACTTCGCTGAACAACAGCGGGCCGACCCGGAACTTAAGGCCCTAATAGAATACCTCGAAGGCAGGACCGCCGAAGTCCCGAAGGTATTCAAGCGCGCACTTGCGTCGTTTTTTCTACGAAACGGTCTTCTACAAAAGAAAAACTTTTCACCGCTTCGGGCTAAGTATCTCCTTGTGGTGCCTTCAGCTCTGCGACCAGAACTCCTGCAGGCCCTGCACGACGATCCGACGGCAGGGCACCTCGGTGTTTCTCGCACGCTCGCGAGGATACAAGAAAGGTACTACTGGCCGCGTCTTACAACCGACGTCACTCGTTATGTGAGGACATGCCGGGACTGTCAGCGACGCAAGACACCGCCGACAAGGCCAGCGGGACTTCTGCAGCCAATTGATCCACCTTGCCGACCTTTTCAGCAGATTGGTATGGACCTATTTGGGCCGTTCCCGACGCCGGCTTTCGGAAACAAGTGGATCGTGGTAGCCACCGACTACCTCACCCGCTACGCCGAGACAAAAGCCCTGCCAAAAGGCAGTGCATCCGAGGTAGCTAAGTTCTTCGTCGAAAATATCGTCCTACGTCACGGCGCCCCGGAGGTCCTTATCACCGACAGAGGAACGGCATTCACTGCCGACTTAACTCAAGCGATCTCGGCATACAGCCAAACAAACCACCGCCGGACGACAGCGTACCACCCACAAACCAACGGCCTCACCGAGCGGCTTAACAAGACGATCGCCGACATGCTGTCAATGTACGTCGATGTCGAACACAAGACGTGGGATGCCATTCTTCCGTATGTGACCTTCGCATACAACACGGCGGTGCAGGAGACGACGCAGATATCTCCATACAAATTGGTCTACGGAAGGAGCCCGGCAACGACGCTCGATGCCATGTTACCCAGCGTCACCGACGAAGAAAACCTCGATGTGAGCGAGTACCTTCATCGCGCCGAAGAAGCCCGACAACTTGCGCGGCTCCGTATCAAGAATCAACAGACGACCGACAGCCACCGTTACAACCTTCGACGACGCTTCGTGGAATACCAGCCCGGTGAATGTGTTTAGGTGTGGACGCCGATACGCCGACGTGGACTAAGTGAAAAGCTTCTGCGACGGTACTTCGGACCGTACGGGGTGGTTCGACGTCTCGGCCCACTTGATTACGAGGTTGTCCCCGACGGCATCACGAACTCTCAACGACGCCGATCGCGACCTGACGTCGTCCATGTCGCACGCCTCAAGCCGTTTCATGCGCGTTAACAAACTGAAACAGTGTTTTTTTGTATTATTGTTGTATCGTAGTTTATTCATTGTACTTTCTTGCATTATTATTGTACCTTCATCTTTAGTTAAAGCATCGAGACGATGCCTTTTTCAGAGGGAGGCAATGCCACGTTCCATTTCCCAAGTTTTGGTTATCGTCCCAAAACACCGCACGATTCTCAGCACAAACCGCGCCTGCAGTTTTCTAGAGGGTTCCGGACTGTAGTAGATCATTTCGATAAGATCACGCCCACTGTGCGAATGGTACAGATTGTTCTGGAACGCTCGCCGCCGCCAGCGATAGCGCTAGAACATTCGACGGCGGGAGTATAAATGCCGACGCGCTTCGCCGCTTGTCAGTTGTTGATCGAAGGCCGACGCTCCGTTCGCCGCTATCAGTCTGAGACTGCAATCTGTGCGAGACTGCTGCTGTAATTGGACTCCCTCCTTCCCCCCACCCCTATAAGGCACTGCGCCGTGTCGCCTGAAGGCAGACAGAAATTAGGTGCCTTTTTCCTCTTCATTCTAATCACTATCACTGTTTACCGGGCACAGGTTCGCCCAAATAAACAGTTATATTCCAACAAGAAGTCTCCTGTCTTCGGCCACGTCACGACCCCGTGACAATATAAACTATATCATTTTAACATATGTGTGTATCAGTTTGATTTATCAGAGTATTCTTTTATTTCCACAGACTTATCAAATTTTTTGTTTGTTTTTTGCATATATGCGCGCGCTTTTTACCCCTACACAGAAATGTTATTCGTTAGGCCCTAATTAGTTTTTAATAACGTTATCTACTCACTTTCTAGCCGACCAATAAGCCCTGCTCACTTATAGGTGTACATATAAATTAATAAAACGGCAGTCATTGGTTAAGCGCTGGATGTAGTGTAAAGGTACACGCAACACATGCAAAATATCTCTCAATTCAAATTCAAAATAAACTTCCCTTATCGATGTAGAAAACGGGGCTGGAGCTACAGATACTGTCTCAATCATAGAATACGACCGTGGTCTTTAAACACATACATATCTACACATGGGAGAGGGCCGATCGTATGTGCGCCTAAAAACAACGTAGCATTTGTTTGGCTTCACTGCAGGACGAAAATGTCACACGGTGAAGCTTAATTGCCTAGTGGTATAGAGCATGTTCGTTGTGAGGATATCGAGAGCGGCACTCCCTGATGTATCCAACCTATAAGAGCTTCTTGCGCAAGCTCCCACTAAGTTTGAACAGCGCGATTGAATGTGGCCAGAAGAGAACACGCACATACACGTGCACCCTCACTGAATAAACATCCTGAGTGTACGATCTTTGATCGAAGGTGTGCCTGTCAAAAATCTAGCTATATATGTAACGGAAGCTATTGGACATCTTGGGTTGCTCATGGCAAGCAGACTAATACGAACTAACACCTCTTGCGTAACAAATTAGTATCTCCATGCGCTTTTACAGGTGTGAATGCACACACGAATGCATGGATTGTAACATGCCAATTCAGGGCTAAGTAGCGCTCATGTTTTCGTTTCCACCGCTTTCAACTCTGGTCACAAGGGTGCAAGTTTTACTCGAACGATTACATCATAGTCAACATTATCTCTAGAGACCAGATTCGTGACGACATGACGTGGTTATCTCAAGCTATCACGCATACAAGTATGATAAACAAAGTAGCCGGCCTTCCAACGCACTTCAGCTCACGCGCTTTGCATCCGGTACGTAGTTCGATGTACTACATCATCCATCAGGCATTCAGAACCGCTTCTCGTCTGACAATCTAAGTCGTGCAGTACTATTGTCATGTGTGTTTATGATGGCATGACGTTAAGCCATCAGCTGTTTATAGAACAAACTCTTAAATCGAGTTGACTTGTGCCCGGAAAACCAAGTTCACTTGATCACACGTACACTCGCAGTAGTTCACGGCCACCAGTAATCTAACCGCCGGTGGAACGAGCGTTATCGCGGAGGCTTGCGTTGGGAGCACAGTAATAAAAACTATCTTAGTAACCTCTAGTACGTGTCATACACGCAAATAGTCTAAAACAATCTAGAAATTTCTCAAACATTCTGGCGTGGCCTACGCTGATCAATTTTTCATGGGACCAACATGATCATGTGAAAAAAGAAATCAGCCAGCGTGGAATATCCCCGATATACTGTATAAATCTCTTTACATGACTCACAACTTTTCTACACCCGCTGAAAAAAATCAACCCTAAAAATTAAGTCGTACATTATTCTCGGCTGTTATAACTATACAGTTGTGATAGTCACGTTGGTTTCACAACATCATGCTGTTATTTATCGCCTGTACATATTCCTTGCACGACTTGTTTTATTTGCGGTACAGGTATCTCTTGCAACAATTATGCATGTCCGGGTGCAAAGTGTATCTTGGAACCCAAGATGAACTGAGCAGTTTATGTAGCTGCAATTAATACAAAAAACTGCAATGACTTTTTGTTGTGCAGTGACAATGCACATGTATGTGCACAGTACACACTTTAAAATATATGTGACGATATCGTCTGCAGTACTAACTAAACAGTACTAACCCTGCATTTCCTTGCAAATCTGATTCTTTTAGAAAGCTATATTCAAAGTGTCTTTGCCAATTAAATACCCAGCATTTGAAAGACATTTCCTTTCAATCCAGCTTTAGAATTGCTGGCACATACTTTTATAACTTTTGCAAAAGTGGCATACTTATTACGTACCAGGTGTAATTGGCTCTGAAAGAATGGATTACACAGTTTTTGCGAAGCATTCGTTTGTAATGTGCTTAGTGGCACATGTACTTAGTGGCACATGCACAGTGTATGCAGGTGTAGTATTGAATACTTTTTTTAGGAGGGAATAACTGCGCTGTTGATTAAATAAAAAGAAGGGAATGGACACACATGCTGTGTCTGTAATTTTTACCCCACTTTTTTTTATATATAGTGCTAAACAATGTCGTCCTCGTAAATTTATGGCTAAATCAAGTCTATGCAAATTCAGCCTAATTATTGAGACACTTGATTAATGTGACCCAGCAAACACTGCCCTAACTTGACGCAGCACATTCTGACTCTATTATGAGTCATAAGATTGCTTGGCATAGACACATAATAAAGAATGATTGGTATATAAATCAAGACAAAAATCATGACTTTGAGGACAGTATAGGTGCAACATCACTTGTAGCCTTGGTATCAGATTTTATCTCTTTCCTTTTTGAAACAACCACATATACCCTGTTAATTCTTCATTCAAAATAGCCGAATTGGTAATTATTTAACAAATCCCTACTCGTTCCTGGGACGTACTTATACTGTATAGAAGAATATGCTTTCCTTTGCTGTTTTTCATTCATGGCCACAGCAGTACAGAGGCAATGCATACATCCCTGGCATCAACAAAGCCACAGAAGAAATCAGGGTATGAATATCGCTTTATTTTAAATGCACTAGATTGTGATATCCTATTACATATGAGTGCTAGGTCTTCAGAATACTTTGTCCTTTATTCTTCAGCTTTAGAACTGCTGGCATGCTTTTAACTTCCTGCAAGAGTGGTATAATCATTTTCTGTTTTTTTTGTTATAGAACATATGCATACCAAAGTGAAGCTTCTGCTCCTATACTAAACTTTTAAATGAATAACTCCCTGATTTATTGTGTGGAGCACTTTTTCACAATGTGCTTAGTAGCACACACTGAAGGTGTACTAGTAAATACATATATTTTAGAGGAGAATCGTGCCACACTGTAGATAAATGAGAGAGAAGGCAACAGACACAACATGGGTCTGCCATTTTCACCTTATCTTTATATTATGGTGCTGTTTGATTTCTTTCTCATAAAAAATGCATAGCGAAAATCCATTCTTGGCAAATACAGCACAGTCCCATTTAAGCAGGCTACTGTACAAAATTTTGTAGAGCAGGCAGGGCCGCGAAAAAAAAAGAGCTTGATTGAAGCTGCAGACGCAGGATGTTTTTGCCCCATTGTGTATCACAAGAGGCTCAGCACAGACACATAATAGAAATTACTGGAGAAATTAGTCATACCAATGTAAACTAATTATACTTAGCAGGGCATTAATGCAGTATTGTGTGTTACCTTGGTAACGGTTTTTATTTGTTTCTTTGTTGATGCAACCACACAATTCTGTATAACATGTAAAAATCTCCGCTAGCAATTTGTCGCCTGAGTTGTGATCCCCACAGGGCTTGCTTCATCGTACATTTACCGTGCAGCAGAAAGTTTCTTTTTATTTGCTGCATTGCATAAAACATGGCTAGAACTGTACATAGACTGCGCTTGCATGTGTGGCATCAACAAACCCACATAAGAAACAGAGTTATGAATATCAGTTTATTTTAAGGCACACAAGAATATCACATTCTGCTTTGATGCTGACAGGTAGGAGATTGAGGAAACTAAATTTTTTCATACATACTGTGAACAAACTACAAATTATTCGTTGTTACAAACTCGTTCAACAAGAAGGCAAAAGCCAGTGATTTGTGCAACATAGTAGTCATATGAAATGAGACACACTGATTAGAGGCTCGTTACAAGCCCTTTTATGGATGTTTCCCAGGAACACATGCTTTCTTAGTCCCTTTGCCATAGCAAGCATGCTGTTCTAAACAAGGCAACCAACATGGGAGGCTTTAAATGTATGCGTGTTTTTTGCGTGCATTGAAGACCACAGAAGACAATGAATCTATCTGCGATAAAATACAGTGTACACCATAGTATAAATGACAATGCATGTTCTCTTGCTCTCTGCAACAAGGTGAAGCATAATAAAAATAAGGCACATCTTTCCATTAAAGTTGAATACATGTGGTAATCAAGCTTTCAGAATTGAAACGTTGTAAGGCACAGATTTCATATATAAGCAAATAGTATGTACCGGCACAAAGCGGTGCCAGCTATGTGCCAGCGTGAAAGAATACGACGTTCGTGTGGCTCGTGCTTGCTGGGCTTCTGCCTGAACCAGCTTGTTGTGGCCAATGTTTCGTCAATAATAATAACAACAACTGTTTGTAGGCATACTCGCCTGTTGCATTGTGACAAGTTGTAAAGAAGTGACTGTCGGGGCTGGGATCAAACTCTCGAACTTCGAGTCGGCAGGTGAGCATCTTCTTAGCCCCTGATCCCGTGATGAATGCAATTTAAAGCAGTCGTACAATTTTAGGTAGAAAAATTGACTGCTTCACAGAATACTTTGGTTCACTTTGGCTTCAATGGTGATTTTTATTTTTTATGGTCTACAAATATTTTACTCAGCAGCATTGTCACTCAAACGGGCAGTAGATTTTTTTTGATGCAAGCTCTTTAAAGTTATTATGGTGAGATTCCCAATGTCTGTTTTAGCCATACTTGAGAAGGCAAAGCCTTACTGTGGGCTCATAACCTGTGGGACATGCCCGCATTTCATTGGTATGCACCAGATGTGTATAGGAAAGGGTTTCATGATTTACCTGACAGGTGTTTCATGTCATTCAAGTCCTAATGCGTCAGTCATGTTTTTCATACACTCACATTTTTATATGCCAGTTTTGGTATGTGCTAGTAAAAGAGGTGATCAAGCGAGCATCCAGATGTAGGCAGCTAGCTAGATGGATGGGCAAAACGGTCAAAATACTTTTATTTCGCTAAAAAATGCTTTGATACTCGGATAGTACGCCCAGTTACCAAGACCAAATCGGAAGATCATTTGGAACATAGTAAAAGATTGCACATGTGACAACCTTTTTCATATTTTAAGAGTGGAGCTGTTTAAGCAGAGCACTGGTTTGCGATGGGAGAACAGAAATAACTGTAATCATAAACGGGCACATGCTCTCTTTGGCCTCTTGTTCATCTTCGTCCTCCTGTGCTTCGATCCCAGTTCACATGCACTGATAGGTCCGGCATAGGATGCATTAACACTGATGGACTAGAGAATGAGTACAAAAAAAAAAAACACGGTGGGAAAAATACTCAACGAGATGGCATTCGAATTTATGTACTGACAATCTGAAAACAACCATTCGGCTATACAGGCACGCTAGCAGAAATTATCATAGCTTTTTACAGTACAGTGTGCAAGGGGGTTGGAAAGATAAACGAGAGTGAGGAACAGGAAAAAAAAAGTGAGGAGAGAGCAAGGTGTCAATATAAAGAATAACGAAGAAACATAATAAAAAAGTGAGGGAAAAAGGTGAAAAAAGGAAATAGGATGTAATATAAATATACAACAAGATAAATTGTAAAAAAGAAGACAAGAATAACAGGTAAAAAATAAGAGGAAGAAATAAACTAATAACACAAAACAAAGAGGGTTGTTCAGTATCACTTCGTTGAGGCTTGGCCTCACTATTGCAAATCTGACTCAAATTCTTTGTCCCATTGTTATCACGTGAGAACAACACTCTTCACTAGTGGCAGATTAAATCGGATGCCTGAAACACGTGTCCTGCCGACCTTTCTTGAGTGACCAAGCCTGCACAAAAGACTCTGAAGCCGAAACTTTTACCGTAATTAAAGTCAGTTCTCTAGTTCGACCACGGGAATCGTCTCTGCAGAAGAAATAATACAGAATTTTTTTCTTTTGTCACTGCTAAATTTCGCAAGGCATCAAGCGAGCATGTTCAGAACATCAGCAGCTGTTTTGTAGTTTACAAGAAAGAAAGTTGTGCCACTTCGCTAAATGACAGTCGCACTTATTTCTTGCTTCTTGCTCTTGATAACGTGTTCATGTGAATTACACAGATGTAAATGGTCTCAAGCTTGTGTTCCACAAGCACCCCGTGCAGCCAGAACATAACGGAGTAAATGTTTTTTATTTCATAACGAGCATACATATTTCAGCTATTCTGAATGTCGATATCGTCATCTCTCTCGAATTTTGATGACAAATTTCTTTTAAAAATGTCCCATATATAAGATGCGGTAAAAAGGCCTTTTCAATTACATTATTTGACGTTTGTCATCCTCTCTTTCACTTCAAATTTCTACACTGTGCTAGCCTTTCAGGACTAAACTATGTGATTGTCGTCCAACAGATCAGGGGAGTTTGATACCTTTGGTTTTATTCTAATGGTGTGCTTTCTTATTTATTATTTATTTATTTTTTATTTGCAATACCCTCAGGGCCAAACGGCATTACAGAGGGGAGTGGTTGCGAAAGAAAAGACAAACATTTCTACAAATGCAGCGGCGAAACTTACATCGAGCAGAAGACCTTAATTACACAGGTTGACTAACAGGCTTTATAGCAAACAAAAACGCGGGAATGATGAGAATTACATCAAGACAGGAAAAAAAACGACAAGAAAATAACTACTGTACAGGAACAACATAACATCGGGTAATACAATACTTTGTTGGCTGTAATTACACATAACTAGCTAAGACACTTTTGAAATGAAGGTGATTTACAATGGCTGCCACTGATGCGGGAAGCCGGTTCCAGTCCTCGGAGGTGCGAGGTATGAAAGACTGAGAAAAGGCGCGAGTCCTGCAAGAAGGCAACCCGACCTTATGGGAATGATCCAGCCGGGGTGAGATATAACTAGGAGGCAAGATAAGATCGTCCCGCAGCGATGTGTGATGAAATAGCTTGTGAAACAAGTGGAGACGAAACATTTTACGACGGGATGAAAGTGAAGGTAAGTTGAGGCCAGATTTCATGGCTGTTATGCTAGCTGTCCTGTTGTAATTAGAAAGTATAAAACGAATTGAGTTATTCTGTACCATTTCAAGAGAGTGTATCAGGTTGGCATGATTAGGATCCCATACTGCAGCGGAATATTCAAGTTTAGGTCGTATTAGTGTAGTGTAAAGAAGAAGTTTCAAGAAAGAAGGGGCTGTTGAAAAGTTGCGGCGGAGGTAACCTAACATTCGGTTAGCATTTTTAATGACGTAATTACAGTGAACAGTCCAGGTCAGATCAGTTGTTATATGCACCCCAAGGTATTTATAGTTTGTCACGGATTGAAGAGGGGTGTTATCAAGGTAATAGTTTGGAAGTTGATGGTTCGCTCTCGAAACACGTAAAAATTGGCATTTCTTATTGTTTAATTCCATGAGCCATGTTTTGCACCAAAGAGAAATGGAGTTAAGATCATGTTGAAGAGAGGTAATATCGCCATCACAAGTTATCTCTCGGAAGATTACGCAGTCATCCGCAAATAAATGAATATTGGAGGTAATGCAGGACGGTAAATCATTAATGTATATAAGAAAGAGCAGTGGGCCTAGTACGGAGCCTTGTGGTACGCCGGAATGAACGGCACTTGGTTCAGAGCTTACATTATTAACTGAAACAAATTGAGAACGATTTTTTAGAAAACATTCGAGCCATGTTAGAAGCCTGGGATCTATATTAAGTTCATTTAATTTGTGCAACAGCAAGTTGTGACAGACTTTATCAAAAGCTTTGGAGAAATCTAAGAATATGCAGTCGGCAGAGCTATTTTGGTCGAGAATAACGTTTAATTTGTGTGTAAAGGCTACAAGCTGGGTTTCGCACGAGAATGTTTTTCTGAAGCCATGTTGGTGACGCGTAAAAAACGAGTTAGACTCAAGGAAGGTTGCAAGGTTAGAGTACAAAATGTGCTCCAGTATTTTGCATGGAATGCTAGTAAGTGAAATCGGTCTATAGTTTAATGGGGAATGCTTGTCACCGGACTTGTGAAATGGTACAATTTTGCCAATCTTCCATTCGATTGGTAATACGCCTTCGTGAAGAGACTGTTGAAAAATTTTAGTAAGAATGATGGATGAGTAGGCACAGGTACCTTTAAGGAACTTGGTGGTAATCAGGTCGCAGCCCGGGGCGGATGAAAGTTTGAGGGACTTAATTATGTTTTCTACACCAACAGAATCTATCATAATTGGGAACATGACTGGGTAGTTATAGCATATCTTAGGTGGCAGAGGAACATTAATAGTGCGACAGAAATTGCCAGTGAAAGAGATGTTGAGAGATGAAGCGCACTGCTCAGGGGCTATAGCGTCTCCAGAGCCATTGATAAGGGTTATCGTTTGTTCACTACTTGGGTTTATGACGCGCCAAAACTTTTTAGGATCGTTGGATAGCATAGATGGAAGAGTGATATTGATAAATGTGTCTTTAGCAGATTGGATGACTCTGATGTACTCAGCAGACGCTAATTTGTAGGCATTCCATCGGGCAGCGTTGTTAGAACGCTTTGCTAATCTGTATAGACGCTTCTTTTTGTTAGATAACCGTTTAATGTGGTTATTAAACCAGGGGGCGTGTAAGTTTGTAGTGATAGAGCGGACGGGGATGTATTTGTTGGTCAGTTCATCTACCTTACATATAAACAGATTCCAATTAGTTTGGACAGTGCGTTCATCGAAACCCTCCAGAAAAGTGTCAAGAAAATTGCACAGGTCATTGTTAATGCCTTCAAAATTTGCTTTATTATAATCACGAATTATTTTGGTGCTCTTAAGCGGCTTCGGACGCGGGAGCTTAATGCTGAACGACAATAAAGAATGATCACTTAGGCCCGGTGCATAGGTAATGTTTGAAACAACGTCAGGACTGGTTGTTAGTACGAGGTCAAGGGTATTGGCGGTTGAAAATGTTGTTCTTGTTGGTTCATGAACTACTTGAGAGAAAGAAAATACAGAGCACAGGTCGACGAATTCTTTGGCTAATGTTGATAATGGAAGTACGGTAGGTGGCTCGGTAGCCCAATCAATATTAGGAATGTTGAAATCACCCAATAGAAATAAAGGCAGGCTAGGATAACGAGAAGAAACTGTATGTGTTATGTCATGAAGGTCATTTATGAAGTCGGAAGTGTGATCAGGGGGACGATAGCAAACGCCCACGATTATTTTCTGATAACCAAGTTCAATGATGGCCCATAAAATTTCTAAGTTGCTTGGGATATGTATACAGTGGGATTTGAGGTCTTCCGAAATTGCCAAAAGGACACCGCCCCCTTGACGGTTATTTCTGTCGCAGCGATAAATTGTGAAGTTACGAGTGGTTTGAAAAATTTCGCTGTTCTGTACCTGCGAGTGTAGCCAAGTCTCCGTCAATACGACAACATCGGCGCAAGTCGTATCTATGGCAGAAGCTAAGGAATCGCGTTTGTTAATCACACTGCGAATGTTGGTGAAAAGAACTGATACGCAAGGAATGTGGCGACCACCGCCGCTCACGCCCCCCTATGCGCTAGACGAATGCGCAGCACTCCCTTTGTGTTTTACCGGCGCTACCGGGGTAGCGGTTGCACTCACGGTATCAGTTACAGAATTGTAGATATAGTGTTTTTTGTTCATTACAAGCTTGTTGTACCGAATCTGGAAATCGTCTGTGTGAGTCTTGGCAAATTCGTACAATTTCTTTCTTGCGTGACGCGTGGTAGGCGAAAAGTCCTCGCTTACTGAGACGTCTTTTTCCATCAGTTTTTTGCGTACGGAGAGTATTTTGTTTTTAGTCTTAAAGTTCGAGAATCGCACCATAATTGGGCGACATTTACCTGGATGATATTGCCCCAAGCGATGCGCACGCTCAATTGCAGTCTCAGGTAACGGGTCTAAAACGTCACGCAAGACTTCCCTTACGTGCACCTCGGTTTCCTCCCACGTTTCACGGTCGTCCGGTATACCTCGTAGAATGATGTTATTGCGTCGCGACCTGTCCTCCAGATCATCAACGCGTGATTGCAGGGTATCTTGTTTAGATGTTAATGTTTCGACGGAACTCTGAAGGTGCACGATATCTTCATCCATGCGATCAAATGTTTTCATTTTTTCTTCTACGGCGTCTAACCTCTTCTGAATAGCACCAACTTTTGTTTCAATGCTTTTCTGCCCAGTTTTTATGACTTTTATGTCGGCTATTAGCTCCGCGTGGTTCTTTGCCGATTCCATCTGCTGGGCATGAACCTCCTTGAGAAGGCGGAAAAGAATATTTGTATGCTGTGAAGGATCATCGGGTAAGTCCTCTAGGTCAATAAGGGCCGGGGAACGGGTATTACGCGGCCCGGGATTTGTCTCGATGTCACCAGAACACAGCAAAATAAGGATCATAGAAAAGCACTCAGAAAACGTTTCACATAATACGTGTGGGCAAGGAAGCAGCAGTAAATAGCGGTTATCACTTCGCTTAGCATGTAGCGAAAACCGTTTACACACCTGCGAAATGCAGAAGCGGGATGCGTGAGACATGATGTCGGCGCCGCCCGCTTGCCCACTGAAGCGGTAGTCGTGCCAGCAGCTGTTTAAGTAGGCCGCTGGAACTGGCGACGTCACCGAGGATGGTGCTGCGCAGAAATCCCGGCGCACCATGTCAGGCCAAACGAAGAAAAAGCCATGTTCTTGATTGCGGTCGTCCGAAGGTTGGCCCAGCGGTGGCAGCGGGACTGGATTGTCCGTTGCCGTGAGTATCGTCGGTGAAAACGGCAGCAGTAGCAGCGTAACCAAAGCCTGCGAAATGCAGAAGCGGGATGCGTGAGACATGATGTCGGCGCCGCCCGCTTGCCCACTGAAGCGGTAGTCGTGCCAGCAGCTGTTTAAGTAGGCCGCTGGAACTGGCGACGTCACCGAGGATGGTGCTGCGCAGAAATCCCGGCGCACCATGTCAGGCCAAACGAAGAAAAAGCCATGTTCTTGATTGCGGTCGTCCGAAGGTTGGCCCAGCGGTGGCAGCGGGACTGGATTGTCCGTTGCCGTGAGTATCGTCGGTGAAAACGGCAGCAGTAGCAGCGTAACCAAAGCCTGCGAAATGCAGAAGCGGGATGCGTGAGACATGATGTCGGCGCCGCCCGCTTGCCCACTCAAATTAAGGATAAGGATAGTTGCGAGACGCAGTGGCGTGTATTTGTTCTTCTTGCGTCCTAGTTTTCTTGCTGTGTTGATTTCAACATGCATACAATGCATCTGCTCAGAGATTTGAAAATAGTCAGCAAAACAGCACATAAAGCAACACCAGTGACACGAGGGCAAGCACAGGCTTCCAACTTAAATTTTATACAGCATACAATATATAGCCCCCACTGAAAATAATAACATGCGCATGGTAGAGAAAAACAAATTAAGTGTAGCGGCACTGAAACAAACTGTAAAAAACTAATGCAAAATAGCACATCATGATGAACACAGCCAGTTCTTTAACAGATAATAACATCGAAAGTTTAATGTCACCAGCTTCCTTCAGCTGATCATGCATGTTCATGCAGCCTCAATGATAATCCTAGTGCTATCATAAAGGTGAGCTGCAAGAGCTTGTGTTTTCTCGAAGAGAGGTTGGCAACCACATTCTCAACAATCAGAAGCCAAAGAACCATCTCTATGGTTTTTACTTTTTGCAATGTTCCTGCAAACTCATATTTAGGCGCCCGTCTCTTAGACTCACATAACTGTGTGCACAGAACCAAGGTATGGTGTAATCGATGCCTAGTGCACAGTCAGCAAAGTTTCACAGTGCATAGCTTGGCTATATGGTTCAAAGGTTTTTCAACAACACTAGTTCAAGCACATAACTGAGACTGCTTATTCAGTGCGTTGGGTCAAAGAGGAAAGTTTCTAACCGAATGGTTACAGAAAAGTTAGCAAAAAGTAAAATACACAAATATAAACGTTTGTTTGGCTTCTCATAATTCATAATCTCAGAAAACGATTGCCAGCACCTGTCTGAGAAAACACAAGTTTTTACCACTCATCTTTATGATGGCACCTGTGCCCTGCCGCAGTGGTCTAGTAGCTAAAATATTCGGCTGCTGACCCGCAGGTCGCGGGATCAAATCCCGGCTGCGGCGGCTGCATTTCCGATGGAGGTGGAAATGTTGTAGGCCCGTGTGCTCAGATTTGGGTGCACGTTAAGAACCCCAGGTGGTGAAAATTTCCGGAGTCCTCCACTACGGCGTCTCTCATAATCATATGGTGGTTTTGGGACGTTAAACCCCACAAATCAATCAATCATCATGATGGCACCCAGAACCTTCAATACTTTTGACTGCAAAGTACTGGCTTACCTGGATTCATTGGCTAGTTCTATGTCGCCGCTTTTCGTTCATTTGTGTGTGTGTGTGTGGTCTCTGTGATTTTATGCTTCACTTTGATTTTTTTGTTGTTGTTGTTTTTAGCATAAGCATGTTGTTTTAAACTCGGGTGTAGGGCAACATATTGGGGAATTGTGAGAAATTTCAGTTGGATGTCGGCGCTAATCCTCGTCTCAATTGTGTTGCTGTGTTTAGCGCTGAGCAGTTTCAAGTATGGAATACTAACTAGTCCGGTGTCGCATGTTGCGCAGCAACCGTGGGGTGATAGCCGCATGCTCACAGTCGAATGTTTTGTTATCACTCGTGGAGCCATGGAAGCAAATAACGAGGCTTGATTGAGCATACGGCTGTCACATGAGCACTTCCTATCGAAAGTGAATTTCTGGACCCTTATTGACTCATCTCCGCATCTAACGTAATGAAGAAACTTGGACTGGTTGGCCATCAGAATTACATCGTGTGATGCTTGTACTTTGAAAACAGGGTGGTCAGCAGCTTTTCTAAATGATGATGATGAAATGCGCGGTTGAATTACCGCGCATTTCACAGCTCAGCTAATACTAGTTCGATGCTACTACATCTGTAAAATGATGTATTTGACGAACAAGCGCAAGAACCAGAGCAGGTTGCCGAACGGCCGCGTGAACCGCAAAACTACAAGCGCACCCAGCAAAACTGGCAACACGTACGGGCTAAAACAACGTCACCACCGTGCACACAACATAAATAAATATAACGGATGTCAAAGAGCACTGAAACAGGTTGACGAGTCCTACCCATCGTGGCCACCTTACACTACATCTATACACTACCATTTGTCTTGGCCTTCACACAAGCTCAGGCGAACCACAAAATTCAGCCGTTCTAAACACGAACACAATCTGACTATTCACGTTCACAAAGTGCATTGCAACGACAAACACAATCACAGTGTGCGCCAACGACGTGAACACCGAGCCGATCACAAACACGCAAAAAAAATATGCCCGATGTGCCTTCGCCGAAAGAAAAGCTTCCATAGGTTGCCTGAACCGGCGTTGTAATCTTTGACGCAAAGCCGCAACGTTACACAAATCCGCCTAGATCCAAGCCAAGTTGGGTGAAAATAGTGTTGTCGTTATTTTGATCGGGTGAATATAGCATTCCAGCTATTCTCACCAGGTCGCTGCAGCGGCGGCTTACTACCATCATTCCCATGCTAGCTGAAGCGCCGTGCGTTGCAGCTCCCATAGACACTGGCGCCAGAGTTCCGTATAGTGTATATTAAGAAACTCTATGGCCGACGCCAACCAATCAGCGCGCCACCGCCGCCGACGTCAACGTATTTTCTCGGCGCGCCATTTAAAAAAGATTTTTTTTGTCAGCTTACCTACGTTTATTTTGCGCCTTCTGTTAACAGTGTGGACTTAATTCTGTCCACTTCGCAAACGCATCGAAATTGGTTCACCTGCAATTTCAAGGTAAGTAAGTGTGCTATAAAAAAACTTGTCGACTGCTCTTAGAAATGTTGGAATAGATTCAAACGTGAATTTCAAGATACGTTTGAGTTCACTATATTTCAGCGAATCCCAGTCAACACAGCGCCAATGGTGGTGTTTGGCGAGGACTGTTGACATATTATAGCTGTCAAGAATTTGTAATAAGTGAGGCGGGCTTTGAAAAATGATGAAAGGTGTGAAAAATCGGTACTGGAATATTCATAATTATGAGTGTGCAAGCAAGTCGAAGAACAAAGGCAGTTCAAATGCGAAAGGTGAGGGCCAGAACTGGGGACGGGCAAGGTAGAAGCCGGATGTGTATGAAAGATATTGTTATAACTGAGGAAGGGCTAGCTGTTTAGGGCATATGTACAAAGAAAGGTAAAATGACAGTTATTATACGAAATGTTCTATCAAACAGAAACCATCCCCATTGCATTGACAGGTTGAGCAAGATCAACAATATTGGACGAAATGGTGATCACCATAAATTAAGTTTGTGTAAACTCTGAAGTAACGCACAGAAGACGAAGGCGGACAAAACACAGAAGCGTGGGCTTGTATTGTAACTAATGCAGCAGCCTTACAACAAGGATGTTCTATTTACACGGTTTATTAAGGGCGAACTTGTGCCCAAAGTGAACGATGCACAGCAATCAGGAAGATCCGAAGGTCGGTAGTCCTCGTGAGCGTCTGCCTCGAGCACCCTTGTTCTCTTCTTCTTCACGCGCTTTGGCTGTTTGGTGGAGTACCATGCGCTTGCAGGGCCGGCTCATGCATGGCAGCTGGCTTCATCACTCGTAGTCGGGCCGTTAGCGTTTCTCCTGGTTTCCGACGTTCGCCTTGCGCGGAGCAAAAGTAATTTCCTGTGGCATTATCCCCCCTCTCAAGAGGCATCGCCCCGATGCTTTCGATGAAAATGTATGCAGCGTTTCCGTCCCGGAAGGTTTGTAAGAGTGAAATGGTTGTACAGCAAGCAAGTGGGGTGGCTAGTCTTCGTATCGGTCGTAGTACGGTTTAATGCGCACAATGTGTACATGCTCGGTGGGGTTGCGTCGTTTGGAATGCCCGTGTCATGTAGGCTTGACTTCATAAACGAGGCCACTGGGTCGCCGTACAACCTCGTAAGGACCAAATTATCGACATATTAGTTTTTCAGACAGGCCTCGTCGTCGTACTGAGGTCCATATCCACACTTTGTCAACAACTTCATACCGTGGTTCACGTCTTCCTCGGTTGTAGCGGTCAGCATTAATTCGTTGTCGGTGACGTATCCACTACCTTCATAATTGGCGCGCCTCTTCCGCTCTCTCTATATAGTCATCGAGATCAGAAGGGTAGTCATCTTAATCTATAGGTAACATAGCGTCCAGTGTTGTGGTAACTACACGACCGTAAACTAGTTGAAACGGGGTAATCTTGGTAGTCAGTTGTACGGCGGTGTTATAGGCGAAAGTGACGTATGCTAAAATTTCGTCCCACGTTTTGTGTTCGACATCCACATACATAGATATCATGTCAGCTAGAGTTCTGTTAAGGCATGCTGTCAGGCCGTTGCTTTGAGGGCGATATGCGGTAGTTTTCCTGTGAACAGTGTGGGTCATGTTCAGCAGGCATTCTTTGAGTTCTGCCGTGAAAGCCGGTCCGCGATCGGTGATTACAACAGTCGGAGCGCCATGCCATAGCACTATGCTCTGTTACAAAGAATTTGGCAACCTCAGCTGCCGTTCCTCGATGCAAGAAGTCTGTTTCCGCGTATCTCCTTAAATAATCAGTCGCTATAACGATCCACTTCTTGCCGAGTAAAGATGTCGGGAATGGTCCAAGGAGGTCCATTCCAACTTGTTGGAAAGGTGCTTTCGGTAGGTCTATCGGGTGCAGAAGGCCCGCTGGCTTAGCACGAGGCGTTTTCCGTCTTTGGCACTCGCGGCATGTTTTAACATAGCGTTGTACTGAAGAAAATATCTTGGTCCAATAATAATGAAGACTGATTCGTGCAAGTGTTCGAGTGACCCCAAGTGTCCAGACGTAGGCTCATCGTGGCACGCTTGTAATATTTCTTGCCGCATAGTTGCAGGAATGACAAGCAGGAACTTTTCACGGTTGGGCTTAAAGTTTCTTTGTATAGGACATTTCCTCGGAGGCAGAACGATGCGAGGCTTCGAGAAAATATACGAAGTACTTGTACGTCAGCTCCTTTCAGGTGTTTTATGAGCGTGAGCAATTCTTCGTCCACGTGTTGAAATTCGGCTATCTGAGAAGTCTCGACAACACCCACGAATGGAAAGTCCTCTTCTTCTGATAGTGCTGTGTCTGCAGGTGCCCGTGACAAACAGTCGGCGTCGGTATGCTTCCTGCCAGATCGGTATACTACAGTTATGTCAAATTCTTGCAGTCGGAGGCTCTACCTTCCTAGTCGTCCGGACGGGTCCTTGAGGTTGGCGAGCCAGCAAAGAGCATGGTGATCGCTGACTGCCTTGAATGGTCTACCATACAAGTAAAGCCGAAACTTACTGATGGCCCAGACGACAGCAAAAAATTCTTTCTCTGTGGCCGAATAATTGGTCTCCACCTTTGTTTGAGTCCGGCTGGCGTATGCTATCACCTTTTCTTCGCCATTCTGCCACTGTATTAGGATGTATCCCAGGCCAATGTTACTGGCGTCTGTGTGTATTTCTGTGTCAGCTGTTTCATCGAAATGAGAAAGCATTGGGGGCTCTTGCAACCGTTTTCTTAATTCGTTGAAGGCGCTTTGTTGCTCGGTTTCCCACTGGAAAGGTACATCTTCTCTCGTAAGTTTCGTCAAGGGTTCTGCAAGCTGCGAGAAATTTCTGACAAATCGTCTATAGTAAGCACAGAGACCTAGGAATCTCCGTACTGACTTTTTGTCTACTGGCACCGGGAACCTTGCAACGTCGGCTGTCTTTTCGGGATCAGGGCGAACACCGTGGGCGCTGACAATGTGCCCAAGGAATCGAAGCTCTTCGAAACCGAATTGGCACTTATCTGGCTTGATGGTTAAATCTGCCGACCGGATTGCTTCTAACACTGTTCGCAGGCGCTTGATATGCTCCTCGAATGTAGCGGCGAAGATGACCACGTCTTCGACGTACACTAAGCAACACTGCCACTTCAATCCAGAAAGTACAGTGTCCATCATACGTTGGAAAGTTGCCGGCGCACAACAGAGACCAAAAGGGAGAGCCTTGAATTCATAGAGTTCGTCCGGGGTAACAAAAGCAGTCTTCTCGCGATCATGTTCATAAACTTCGATCTGCCAGTATCCACTTTTCAGATGTAGTGATGAGAAGAACTTGGCACACCGAAGTCTGTCTAATGTGTCGTTAATACGCGGGATGAGATATACATTCCGTTTAGTCACAGCATTTAATTTCCGGTAGTCGACGCGAAACCTTAGCGTATTATCCTTCTTCTTGACAAATACTACAGGAGATGCCTACGGACTGCTAGAAGGTTGAATAAAATCATCTTGAAGCATCTCCTGTACTTGATTCTTGATGACTTTCCTTTCTTTTGGTGAAACACGGTACGGGTGCTGGCTTACCGGCCTGGTTTTCTCGTTTGTTACGATCCTGTCTTTTGCATTGGTCGTGCGTCGTACCTTTGAACTATTGGAAAAACAGCTGCCGAATTCCCGTACAAGGTCGTATAGCTGTTGACGTTGGATCACTGAAAGGTTAAGAGTTACAGATATTACGTCGCAGACATCAGATGTTGGTTTCATATCCGTTGACATTGTTTCAAGGCTGCATATTTCTGTGGCTTCATGAACCTCATGAAGAAAGGCTATGGCTGTCCTCTTTGCTATGTGCTGGAATTTGTTCCCAAAATTTGTCAGGAGGATGTCTGCGTACCCAGTTCGTAGCTGGATAATCCCTCGTGCCACGCAAACACTTATTTTCAGGAAAACATTAATGTTGCTGTCTGCCACACCTTCGTAGTCACCAAACGTATCATTTCAGATTAGAACTATTACACTGCTTAGCGGCGGTACAGTCACATCATCATCGACGATGCGCAGTGGAGTGGTGTATCACTCGTCTGCTCGAGCTACCTTTATCGCTTGTTCCGTCGAAAATGATACGCTCGACCTCTGCAAATTCATAATGGCACCATTTACATGCAGAAAATCCATTCCGAGTATAACTTATCTCGAACATACGGGCAGGACAACAAAGTCACCAACGTAAGTGAAATCTCGTATCTCAACTCTTGTGGCGCATCTGCCGAGAGGCGCAATAAGGTGACCGCCTGCCGTACGTACTTGAGGTACACTCGCTTCGGTCAGAGCTTTCCTGAGGCACTTCGCTATATTGTAGCTTATCACAGAGTAATCCGAACCATGTCGATTAAAGCCATGAGCTCTCGCCCGTCAATTACTAACGGCAAGTCTGAAGTTATCTTCTCATCACTGCACTTCTTTACCTGGAGACAGTCGTCGTCGTCGTCGTCATGCTGGTGTCGAAGTGGAGGATCTTCATATTTCGATTCACCAGCGGCCTTGCCTCCACAGGTCGCCCACTTCAGTTTCCGGGGTTCGGTCTAGGCGAACGATGCCTAGGTGCGTTTGGAAAATAACATGGGCTTTGCGAGTGCTGACGTAGAGGGGATCGCGATGGTGACCGCGGTTGATGACGACGATGCAGGTCGAAGCTCTGACGTGAGCACAGGTATTCCCCGATGTCGGACAGCCTTTCGCCGTTTTGCGGACACGGTGCATTGACCGTGAATCCTCGAAGACCAGCTTGACGATATCGGCAAAACCGGTACAGATGGTCAGCCTCTCCACAGTGGAAGCACAGGGGCCTACGTTCCGCATCTCGCCATAAATCGCTTTTCCGAGGTCTCTTCTCTGTCGAAAGAGGTGCGCTGCGAGTTGCCTCTACGATATGGCACGGGCTACGTCCGTAAGTACCTAGTGTCACGGTAGGCGCACAGTGGACAGCAGGCCACCTGAGCACCTCAGAATAAATTACCGCGCGTCGTGTCGATGGTGCATCCCTCTGTGGCTCCCGTATGGCCTGCCGAATTTCTTCTCGGACAACATCCGCAATAGACAGTTCTGGTGGCTGCAGCTTGCGTAGTTCCTCCCTGACAACTGACCGGACGAGCTCCCGCAGAGTGTCAAGATTATCGACAACGTTTGCCGAGAAGACTCCTGCTGGTGTAGAGGCTACGTCACGATTGTATTGCCGAGATCTCTGCTGCAGCGTCGTTTCTATTGTTGTTGCTTCCGACCGAAACTCAGCAACAGTGCGCGACGGATTGCGAACGAGGCCCGCGAACAGCTCTTGTTTTACCCCATGCATGACATGACGCACCTTCTTGTCTTCAGTCATGTTGGGATCAGCTCGCTTGAACAGGCGGGACATATCCTCTATGTACATAGCGACAGTCTCGTTTGTGCGTCGATTCCGAGCACGAAGAGCTGCTTCTGCCGTTTCCCGGCGATCATTGTTGCCAAACGTACACAGTGGCTGCTGCCGGAACTCTTCCCAGGACGTCAGAGATGCGTCGTGGTTTTCGTACCACACTCGCGCTGCGTCTTCCAAAGAGACGTATACGTTGCGCAACTTGCCTGCTTCGTTCCATTAGTTTATGTTCGCCACCCTCT
Organism: Rhipicephalus microplus; assembly: GCF_043290135.1. Classification (NCBI taxonomy): domain Eukaryota; kingdom Metazoa; phylum Arthropoda; class Arachnida; order Ixodida; family Ixodidae; genus Rhipicephalus; species Rhipicephalus microplus. The sequence goes on from NW_027464607.1 coordinate 2,575,396, forward strand.
CGAAATGATCCAGCCAGTTTTCGGCGTCCTCAAACGGGTCACCATGGATTACCTTCGGTATGACGGGTTGGCTGACAATTAGCTGTGATGGTGCAATTTGGCTAGTCATGGTGGTGGCATTTCTTGTCTCCGTCACTGATGCCCTTGGCACAGGGAAAAGAGGTCAAAATTCTGGTGAATCCCCTCGAATATGGCGACTGGTCCTTTGTGTACCGGCGTAAGCTCGACGGCTTGCGGATGGTCGGGGCTTGGACTTTGCTCTCTCGTGCGGTTTGGAGTCATCTACCAAGCACCTCCACCAGAAAATGTAACAAATGTAGCAGCCTCACAACAAAGATGTTTTATTTACACGGTTTGTTAAGGGCGAACTTGTGCCCAAAGTGAACGACGCACAGCGATCAAGAAGATCCGAAGGTTGGTAGTCCTCGTGAGCCTCTGCCTCGAGCACCCTCGTTCTCTTCTTGACGCGCGTTGGCTGTTCGGTGGAGTACCATGCGCTTGCAGGGCCGGCTCATGCATGGCAGCTGGCTTCATCACTCGTAGTCGTGCCGTCAGCGTTTCAAATCTTGGTTCTCGACGTTCATGTTGTGTAGAGCAATGGTAATTTCCTGTGGCAGTATTTTCAGCGTGCTTTGTCGCGCACACCGTGCGATTCTCCACGCCGTGCTATCAAACCAAGTGGGCTGCGTTTACTTCACCAGTTTTTATCTCGCACTTAATTCAACTGACTATAGATGCTGATTTGTCACAACCGTGTTTCAAAAGGGACACCACATATGTGGCTTGCTCGGCGAGTTTGTTTATAATATTTTTGGAAGAAGAAATTAAGTAGCTCAACCTGGCAGGACATCGAGCGAAATGTTTATGGCGGAAAGTCCACAAACCTATGTGCTAAAAGCGCATTCATGAAAAATAGGCTGAGGCGTTCCACAGCTGCACACCTAACACTACAAAGGCAAGAAGCATGTCTAAATTATTAAAACAGCACACTTTTATGATCAACGTCACGTGCACCCGCTATCTAGCAACGTGAATCCCTTGTCTAGCTGTAAGGACCACTGAAGGATCACTTATACATGCGTTGCACTTTCCCCCTTTTTTGTTTTTTTAAGGCATAAAAATCTTCAGGTCCATTCTATTACTTCCTTTGCCGATGACACTGATATATTGGGGACGCAGAGACTAGCGAAGAGGTCAGTTTTGGTCCTGAAGGATGTTCACACTGCCTATAGATGTCACTAGGCCTCGATGCGTCTTATTTCTGTAGACACGGCCGCATGGCAAAGGAATTTCTTTCAAATCACTGTATGTCGTTGGCAAAGGAAAAAAAAAGAAGATTGAACGCGAAACTTGTGAAGCCTTCGAAATAAAAACAGAGCGAAGGGTCATGTGTGAGTGATCGCCCAGCTTTCCTCTCAGATAAACTTGGTGTTGACATTTTGGTGTTCCATGGATATCGGTTGCTTCATACCACTACAGTTAAGTTTTCCTTCTTGTTCGTTGATCTCCTTGATGTGGATTGAAGCCCCGTCAAGGAGATGATCAGCGTCGATGAAGCAGGAGGCAGGTTGGAGGTAATGAAAACTTGAAGGTATATTACAGCGAAATATTTACAGTCATATGTACATCTTGCCGAAGCACACTCATGATAACACAGACATCAACAGCGTCTTACTCTTCTACTTAACTTTTCTTAAGTTAGAGCCTAAAACACTGTTACTACATACAACGTACTTAGTCTCACTGTTCAACCACCAAGTGGTTACGGCCCAGACAAAAGTTGCATCGTACGGAGTCGTACTGATCTATCAGTTAAGTGATTGCAGCCTCGACTGAAGAGAAACGGATTCCCTCCAGTCTTAAGCATCTTGCGGTAACAAAGAAAAAGGGGAGGGGGCCACTGCTTGTCCTCCTCAATATTCTCTCATCCAATCTGTTTCCACTCATATTAAGTCACTCCCTACTGGGCTGACCTTACTCTCGACAGCAGCGCTTTTACAGTTTAAACAGGCGTTTTGGTACTCTTTCCCATCATGTCTCTCTCTCTCTCCACCTCCCACGCGCTCAGAAATTCTCTCGCTCGGGAGATATCGGCATTGTAGACCCGGTACATTCATGCCTTTTCCCACACCCAGCGAGCCGAGACGAACCTCAAAGCCGGAAGTTAAACGATCGCGCGCGGAACGTTATTGCCCCCGCAGGTAGCAATCGGCCTTTGACTTTCTCCACTTTTCTTGTGTTCGGGTCGTGCATCGCTGCGACTTTGAGCCGATCGCCAGGGCAGAGCGTGTCGCCTACTCCCACTGAGCTCGCGCCCGGTAGCGGAGGCAGGATGGGGTCGCTTAATCCCATTGTGCGTTTGCCCCCGGCAGCGGCGACTTGTCTCTAAACCACAAACATTCCAAGCCGGTTGGCAGAGCGGGTTCGTTTCACATTGTGTGTTTGGCAGCGAAGGAGACGGACGTAGTTTGCATTCCAGAGGATATGTGGTGTACAGTTACACGGGCATACCGAGAGAGAGTCGAGAAAGAAGCTTTGTATAACGTAGCTTCCCGCGCTGTCGTCCCATGCTCCAAGGAAGCAATTTGCGACCTTGCCGAGAGAGATCCGAGAAAGAAGCTTTGAATAACGTAGCTTCTGGTGCTGTCCCATCCGCACGATCAACTTATGAGCGGCAAAACATAACACGTCCCCCCTAAAGAGTATACTGGGCTGTCTTACGCTCAGTGATTTGATAAAGCACTGCCGCGATTAAGTCACTGGATTTTCTAACCACACAACAGTTGTACACAAGCATCAAACACAATTTCAAGTCAACACACATGAGAATACACTAAACGAAAACAAATACATGCTAAACAATCAAGTACAGCATTGCTGCTTCAAGCAGTGAGATCACTAGTGTCTGTTTCTTGAATTGTCAATCACACAGTCCACAATATACAGCAGCACGTGGGCAGGAACATTCACGTCCCCCCCCCCCCCCAGTTGGCATGGCACTGTTATTTTGATGGCTTCCATGAACTATTCTGAAGCCTAGATAACGCATCCGCATTACCGTTACATACCACCTTCCGATGTTGTACCGACACATGATATCGCTGTAAAGCCAGCGCCCATCTTGTTAATTTCGCCCCGTGCGGAGTTGAAGTTGTAAGGTACGACAGCGGATTGTGGTCGGAAACGACGTTTACTATGGCACCGAAAAGCCAGTAGACAAACTTCTTTAAGGCCCATATTATTGCGAACGCTTCCCTCTCAATTGTCGACCAACGCATCTGGGTCGGTGAGAAGCGGTGGCTTGCAAAGGCAATAGGTTTCTCTTCTCCCTCGGCTGACATTTGTGCCAAACATGCTCCCGCCGCCGTAGCTGATGCGTCTGTGAAAAGCCAGTAGGGCTGAGATGGCTCAGGCGTGTTTAGCGCCACGGCCTCGCACAAAGATCGTTTGAGAGTCTCAAATGCCGCCTGAGCTGCCCCCGGCCAGGGTATCTTATCAGGTACCGCTTTCTTTGTTAAAAGCATGAGCGGGCTCGTCACCTCTGCATATCCTCGGACGTACTCTCGATAGTAGCCGCAAAGTCCTAACAGGCTGCGTAGTTCCTTCTTGGTGCGCGGTGGTACCAAGTTCTTAACTGCTGCTATCTTTTTTGAGTCTGGTGCGTGTGTCCCTGAACCGACAATATGCCCTGGTAATGTATGTGGGATTGCGCAATCTGACACTTCTCCAGGCTGGCTTTCAGTCCCGCCTTCTCTAAGACCTTAAGAATAATGTCTAGATGCCTTAAGTGCTCCTCCCAAGTGCTAGAAAAAATAGCAATATCATCTAGGGATGCCGTGGCATACACTTGATGTTGCGACAAGAGTTTGTTCACCATTCTTTGAAAGGTTGCCGCGGAATTTTTCAGCCCGAAAGGCATCACTTTCCATGCGTACTGACCTTCATGCGTTACAAATGCGGTGAATTTCTGACTCTTTTCTTCCATCGGTACCTGCCAGTACCCACGCCTAAGGTCCACTACCGTAATGAACTGCGCTCTGCCTACTCGGAAAATCAATTCCCGAGGATTCATCATAGGGAACGCATCTGCTTTGGTGACGGCATTTAACGCTCTGTAGTCCACACACATGCGGATAGTCCCATCTTTTTTTCTGACGCATACCACCGGGTGTGCAAACTCACTCTCCGTGGGGTAGATCAACTTCCAAGTCAAAAGTTCGTCGACTTGCCGGCTGACTTCTTTCTTTAATAGTTCCGGCACCCGATACGGAAACGCCTTTTTTGGCTGGTGACCCGGTTCTATTTCTCTCTTATGTTCATATACCTTTGCTATACCCGGAGTGCCGTCAAAGAGGGTGCAATGTCTTTGGAACACCGCCTGTCTTTCCGCCTGCGCGTCAGCATCAAGGTGAGCAACCTTCTCGCTCGTTACCACTAGTTTTTCCCGCTGCACAGTGGTTGGCTGTGGGGCATATTCCACCTCCCAAAATCATGGTCCTCATCGAAGACGACCCCAATATGACTGACTCTTGCATAGTAAGGTCGAATGTTGTTGGCGTGGACACTTTTCACCTTTCCCTCAGATGTTTCTACGCGGTAAGAATGTTCGCGCTCACGTCCAACCACTGTGAATGGGCCTAGCCATTTAGGTCACATTTTACCACTCCGATCATTGTCGAAAACCACAACTTGGTCGCCAACGTTAAAAGCTTTGAGCCTGCTGCTGCGATTATAAGCACTGGCGTAACTCTCCTGATGGGTTGCACTAGTTAGCTCAGCTATATTAGCGGCCGTCTCGAGCTTCTCCTCAAGTTGTTGTAAATACTTAGCGGGGTTTTCTCTCAATGTTGCGGGCACCGGCATTTCTCCCGTCCAAGTCTTCTGCAGTGTTAGAAGCGGTCCCGTGGGATTCCTTCTATACAATAGACGAAACGGAGCTGCTCCGGTTACCTCATGGGGGACTTCCCGATAAGCCCATAAAACCATTGGGATCAATTTGTCCCAATTCTCGGAGTCTCTTTGAATAACATGATACAACATGTCTTTGAGTACTCGGTTCCACCTTTCTACAACTCCATTACTCTCTGGGTGTTCTGGGGTTGAAAATCTTGGCATGCAACCTAATTTCTCCAGCATCGTTTGCGTGAGCTGCGATTTGAAATTAGTGCCCTGATCGGAGCAGATCATCTCCGGAACGCCTGTGCGACTGAATATCTCAATCAGTGCATCACAAGTCGCCTTAGCTGTCAAAGAGCGCAGTGGGATCACCTCTGGCCACCTCATGCAAAGATCCACTAAGCACAGCGCGTACTTATGCCCTCTCGCTGACGGTGTGTCTAGGGGTCCGATCACATCTACATTGACAACTTCGAAAGGGTGCTCGGGTCTAGTGAGCGGAGTTATAGGCACTTTATCCGTGCGACGCTTGTCTGAACGAATTTGACCGGTAACGTAGCCAGCCTTGCCTCGATAGTTTTACCGAAAGCGGACACCAATCTTACCGTGCCAGACGGCTCTACAACACTTCGCGGAAGCAGACTCTCCCGGATGACGGTTATCTCACTCCCCGTATCCAAAATCGCATCTGCGGATATGCCTGCACCTAATACAGGAATTAACTGCAGTTTATCTGTGCCTTCACCCTCGTGTTTCAGAGACTTCACCTATGCGCTAAGTACTTCAGTAGGTATTTCAGTATCCGTCTCGTGGGATAACGTTACCTTTTGAAGCTTCCGCTTTGGCTCGGTAGCCTTCTTGGGGTTGTTCTCCTTATCACTAGCCTTCGGGCACTCTTTAGCGAAATGGCCTGAGCCGTGACATAAGTTGCATTTCAGAGCCCCTTTCTCAACTCGTGTCGCCGGCTTCTGCCCCATTTCTACAGTTGGTTGCTTTGAAGCACGCCCTTTCCCTTTCGCTTGTTCAAAAGTTTGGAGCACTTTCGCGATCTCAGTTGGCCTAAACCATCCCTCACCTTCCCTTAATCTCACATACTCAAGACCCTCCGAACTAAGGCCCGATTTTATGCGGTCAGCAACCATGAGTTCTGCCATCACTTCTACCGTGTCAGCTTCTCTCACTTGGAGGTAGTATGAGAAATAAGTTTTCACGCGGGACGCGAACTGCGCCCACGTCTCTTCTTTACGCTTTACTGCTCTTTCGAACCTCTGCAGGTACTCTGCCGGAGAAAGCTTCAGTTCCGTCAGCACTGCTGCTTTAACTGACTCATAATCTGCACTCTCTTCAGGGTTGAGGTTACGCAGTAGGTAACGGACTCGCTCAGTTAGCGCTGGCATAACCAAATGCACGCGGCTCTCGTGCGGTACCTGGTAAGTAGCAAAACGTTTTTCTACTTCCTCAAACCATAATGGGACATCCGCGTCACTCGGCAGGCGGAACCCTTTTAGCACTTTTGCACATTGCTGAACAGAATCGAAACCCCGGCGCCTCTGATCACCCGTCTCCGACCCAGAGTTGGACAACGTGCCATTGAGACGTTCCGCGTTCATTCTAGCCTGCAATAGCTTTTCGTACTGAATCTGAAGATTGAGCTTTTGAATTTCAAGCTCGAGTGTTCTCGCTTCACTTGATTTCGGCAAAACCTGAGATGCCTGCTGCATCAATTCTTGCCTCTGAGTAGGCACTGTCGCCTCATTTGACTGGTCAGAATTTTGAATACCATCATTGGATGGTTCTCGACTCCGATTCACATCTGCCGCACTCGTACCCTCATCTTCATTAGACTCCATTGTTTTAGCACCCCCGCGTGTTCTCACCATGTGCTCTACACTTAAACTGCCATGCCAACTATAGAAGCACGCAAGAAATCCTGCTCACCCTTTGCTGTATGCACTGTCGTTCCCGGATCTCCTCCACGGTGCGGGAGTTGGCTGCTGTGGGAGCGTCTCGACTTTGCCGCTGGTGGCTGTTGGATGCCTTGCCCCTCGGTCCTCTCAGCGCTGGTCCAGTGTATGGTGCTGCAGAGCTCGCCGATCCCTGTCGACTGCGCCAGTTAAGTTTTCCTTCTTGTTCGTTGATCTCCTTGATGTGGATTGAAGCCCCGTCAAGGAGATGATCAGCGTCGATGAAGCAGGAGGCAGGTTGGAGGTAATGAAAACTTGAAGGTATATTACAGCGAAATATTTACAGTCATATGTACATCTTGCCGAAGCACACTCATGATAACACAGACATCAACAGCGTCTTACTCTTCTACTTAACTTTTCTTCAGTTAGAGCCTAGAACACTGTTACTACATACAACGTACTTAGTCTCACTGTTCAACCACCAAGTGGTTACGGCCCAGACAAAAGTTGTATCGTACGGAGTCGTGCTGATCTATCAGTTAAGTGATTGCAGCCTCGACTGAAGAGAAACGGATTTCCTCCAGTCTTAAGCATCTTGCGGTAACAAAGAAAAAGGGGAGGGGGCCACTGCTTGTCCGCCTCAATATTCTTTCATCCAATCTGTTTCCACTCAGATTAAGTCACTCCCTACTGGGCTGACCTTACTCTCGACAGCAGCGCTTTTACAGTTTAAACAGGCGTTTTGGTACTCTTTCCCATCATGTCTCTCTCTCTCCACCTCCCACACGCTCAGGAATTCTCTCACTCGGGAGATATCGGCATTGTAGACCCGGTACATTCATGCCTTTTCCCACACCCAGCGAGCCGAGACGAACCTCAAAGCCGGAAGTTAAACGATCGCGCCAGGAACGTTATTGCCCCCGCAGGTAGCAATCGGCCTTTGACTTTCTCCACTTTCCTTGTGCTCGGGTCGTGCATCGCTGCGACTTTGAGCCGATCGCCAGGGCAGAGCGTGTCGCCTACTCCCACTGAGCTCGCGCCCGGCAGCGGAGGCAGGACGGGGTCGCTTAATCCCATTGTGCGTTTGCCCCCGGCAGCGGCGACTTGTCTCTAAACCACAAACATTCCAAGCCGGTTGGCAGAGCGGGTTCGTTTCACATTGTGTGTTTGGCAGCGGAGGAGACGGACGTAGTTTGCATTCCAGAGGATAAGTGGTGTACAGTTACACGGGCATACCGAGAGAGAGTCGAGAAAGAAGCTTTGTATAACGTAGCTTCCCGCGCTGTCGTCCCATGCTCAAAGGAAGCAATTTGCGACCTTGCCGAGAGAGATCCGAGAGAGAAGCTTTGAATAACGTAGCTTCTGGTGCTGTCCCATCCGCACGATCAACTTATGAGCGGCAAAACATAACAACTACCTTGAAACATTTGTTGGGAAAAAAATGTACGGTTAATTGTGCAACTGCGGTTTCGATAACATTTTTAGGCATGTGCTTCTGGTTAGTTTTTGTAGGGGCTTTCTTAAATAACAAGTATTTTTAAGTCCAGCACTTGTCTTTCCTTTTTCCTACGCTGCATTCATGTTTTTCGTCAATTTCTTGTTGCGTAGATTGGTAAATATCATGCCTATTATGGTCATGTGGGCATAGCAACCACCCTTCCTCATTCTCCCGTATTTCACCATCGTGAACGCACACGAAATGTCTTCATCAACGCGTGACGCAAACGAGAAACGTGTTCTGATTATAAGTCGGCAAACTCACTGATGAGTCTATCAGAGGAATTGAAAGGTTCAGGTTGAGGCGTGAGACTGAGTCTGAGTGAGTCCGGCTAAGTTGTACTTAGGTAAGCCTCGGTCCCAGTCAGCCCGGCTGAGTTTTACCACGGCGAGTCTGAGTTAGAGCGGGTTCCTAGTTCGGTTCAGGAAAATTTTGGTTAGTCTGGGTCCTTGCGAGTCCTATGAAAAGAAGCAACAAACTTATTTTTTGAGGGCGTCTTTTTATTTTGCCGAGCTATGGTTACAAATATTTAGTCCCATTGTATGGCGTGCAGTGTAATCGTGTATGTGCCGGCTTGTAAAGCCTCAGAATTGATCTTCCAAATTGTAAATCTGTCTGATTCCCCACACCCTTGGAACTCGTTCCAGTGAAGGTCCTTGATAAAAACCACTTGCTCATAATTTCGAATAAGGATGATAACCTTAAATGAACGGCATGGAATGAAATGGCGACGTAAAATGCACCACTGAGATGAGATATCAACAGTAAAACGCTAACATGACTAAGAAGCTAATGTATACTGCCTGCTTCTAAGGTGCACATCTATTTGTAAATTTCTTTGCAGGGTCACGGACTTAATGCCGTATCGCACTGGCGTGATTTCACAATTTCAAGTTAGAATTTCTAACAGGACGTTAGGAGTTTCTCCTAAAAAAAAACACTCTAAAGACTGATGATGTAATAGTGATTTTATGCTTCGCACTGGCTTCAACTTTAATGCTAATAGGTAATGCGTTTATAGAGTTAACCGTTTGCATACTACGACAAAGTATAATGAGCAATTTATGCTCATGTATGCTACAAAACTTGTATGATCTATTTTCAGAGCAGAACGCATACCGGAATGCGGTGATAACGAGATGAAAAACTGAAGAATTATCCGTAGCTCCATTATTGTGTACCTAGTACATTTCACGATTGTTCGAAATAAATGAACATGGCTTAAAGAGAACATGAAAGTGGGTTGTGCAGCATGTTCCGGCACATGCGCAACGCCCAGAAATTTCGTTACGCAACATCGTGATTTACATTGAGTTTTGATCTACAATCATGTACGGAACCGAAGGAGAATGAGCACAATATTCCACCTTCATAAATCATGCGGCTTCCAAGGCGACAGAGTGGCAAGATTCGCGAGCATCGAGCGCCCCTACGCTCTCTCCTGCATTGAACTGCTTGTCGTCAAACGCCACTTCCGTTTTTGCATAAATAACTGTGGCGATCGGAAAATTACAGAGCGCAAAACAAAATATTCACAAGAACAAGAGAGGCAGGACATCGCTTGTGAACGCTCTTTCGATGTATTGTTTTGCGCTAAAAAAGTTTACATCTCGACGAATTTCACGTTTCGTAAATGTAGAGACAACACATGCTATCAACTTTTACATCATTTCCTGCCATGTGATACGTTGAAAGCTTTCCGAGTGGATTCCAAGGAGGAAGGGGGCAGGAATTAACACACCGCTCCTGCCTTTCCCGAGGCTTAGTTACTGGCAAAAACAAGTTATTTCAAGCTGCAATGTGGCCAAAGATTTTTGTAGGCCCCTCAGAACTTGAGGAGCTTTTAAATACTTTGCCAGCACGCCTGCAGTTCAGGATTCTGTAGCGACACAGCAAAGCAGCGCCCGTTTTTTTGTATTTTTATTTCTTTTTTCTTAATCAAACTTCTTTCCATTCACAGTCAGGTTTGGCACATGGAAAGTAATTTTGGTGGTCGCTCACCCGTCATTGTGTTTTTCCCAGTCGAATCGGAAAAAAGCTTGATGACACGAGCTTTTAGGGTGCTCAAGTCACTCATACCTGAGCTTTTGCGTTCTTTGTACACGCCAAGGAATGCAGACAGGCTAGAAAACGCAGCCACGAGCTCTACTCTCCGGGTTTAGGGCATGCAGCACAGATACCCGTACTATTTCGAAGGCGAGCATTCGGCAGAAGTCTGCTTAGTTGGGATAACAAAAAAAAAACGGGAAACAGAAAAAAATGAGAACCCGATGCGAGCCGCCAGCGAAGATTTCTTTCTGTTTAGAAATCACGCACTTTACCACATACCTAGCTGTTCTCTGACACATACCACACCTAATGTTGACACTGTAAGTTGAAGATTAAGTTTTAAAAAAAAAACTTGGCTCAGGCACCTAGCGACTGCACCCCATTCAACCACCGGCGGGTGTGTTTTCCAACCACCGCCTTGCACGTCCACCGGTGACGTCACGTTGTGACGTTCTCCGGTAGAGGTCTTTATTTATATCAAGAAACCCGATGCGAGCCACCGGCGAAGGTTTCTTTCTGTTTAGAAGATCACCGCACTACCATAACCTCACTGTCGGGACGGGTATTGTAGCGAAGCGTCGGGGTTGTTCAAGTTAGGCGCATCGGACGACCAGGGAGACGAATAAGTGTGGTTGAAACTCCGCGGAGGCAATCGATGAGAAGTCAACACGATGAATTCGGGGAGCACTCATTGGGGGTTTATTTAGCTAACACAACTTCAAGTTACAAAATGCACTGGGTTACAAAGACAAAACATAGAAAATGGTGGCATACCCCTCGGCCCGCATAGCTGGTCTCCGGTGGTGAGATCCGCCGTTGACCCCGACTCCGCTCACGTTTCAAGTTCAAACATCCTCTTTTTAACCCTTGGTCGAACAAAGAGTCTTCACAAAAACCAATCACATGTTCGGACTCGCAGCATCTCAACCAATCACAGAAACACTTTCATAAAAGGCACTACATTTGTAAAAACCTCCTTACCAAAATGAAACACGCAAAGGGAAAGGTCCTCCGCACGTGACACTCTCTCCCATACCAGGCCGTGCTGCTTCCTTCGGCCGACTACCGTCGGCGGCCGTTCCCACGCTCGGGCCCCGTAAGTTCTTTCATTAACTGTTGCTTTCTAGAAGCGTCCTTAAGAGCGATGGGTACACCATTGCTTACAAGGTGTACATGCGACGGCGAGGCGCCCCGACATCCTAACAACAGCGCGAGAGAATATGGTCGTTTACCTGCCGCCACTATGTCTCGGTCAGGCTAAGTGGTCGCGCCCCCATGTCATTCTCAATGACACGCGTGCCTGTTAACAATGGCTTAGACTCAGATGGTGGCGCCGGACCTGCCTCCTGCTAGACGCTTTTCCTAGTAAGCTTTCCCCTTCTAATCCCGAACGGGGGCGGCCTTGACTGCTCCGTTGGTAAGCCGTAAATGCAGCGTGTAGGCTCCTGTCCCAGGCTGGAAAACACGATTTACCCCACATTCCATTAAAGTCAAAAGCCGAAGCTCTGTAATGGCCAGAGAAACAAACCCAAAGGTAGAAGAGTACAAAGAAAGACTTAAAAAAGAAGCAGAGGAGTTGGTTTTGCACAAATTTCCTGAGAAGATACTGGAGCTGGAAACCTTGCTCTCGCGACACCTCCCCCCTACGAAAAAGAGTGCCCCACTCGTTTTATCTGCAAAACACGACAATAAATAGACTAATTATACAAAAGGGTTTTGCATTCAACAAGTGTGTGAGATGCTTATTTAAAGACACTTATGCATGTGTATAACAGGTGAGAGGCTTTAAAAAAATTACATAAAATTAACAGATGAAAAACAAAACAAAATCATTGGACACAGAAATATATGGGTTCACTCATCGGTACTGCAATACAATTCAGTGTCTGTTTCGTAAGCACTGACATTCTGTTGTGCGTTGTTATTACTTGAAAATGTCTTCCAGTACGAGTAAAGTTCAGTGTCCGTGTCGTAGCTTTCGCAGTGCTGTACTGGAACACTGGTCTGTGTCCCGAGCACACAATGTTGCAAACGGAGTTCCTGATCCACTCGCGAACCGCACTCGCGCACATCACCATTGGAGCCGCACTCGCGCACAACACTTTGATGCAATCCGTGGTCATCTCTCCTTGCACTGCACTCGCGCACAACACTTCGATGCAATCCGTGGTCATCTCTCCTGGCACTTCCCTCGCGCACATCACCACCGAGATCGCGCACCTCATGATTATCATCAGACTCATCGTCCGCGTCGTCGGCATCGGAGCCCAATCGAACGTGGCAGGGCTTTAAACGCGCCACATTCCCAACGTCACGTTTTTTCCCAGTTTGGTCTACCACCTCCCAGTTGTTCTCGGCTACCTGGCGCACAAGACGGAAAGGTCCGTGATATTTGTGAAGAAGCTTCGTCGTCTTCCCTTTCACCCGGGAGGGAGTCCACAAGTACCCCAAGTCGCCCTGATGATAAACAACACTCCGTCGCCTAGCATCACAGCTGCGCTTGTTCTTCTCCTGCTGACGCTTCTCCCGTTCATTTACTTTTTTTCGAGCCTGCCTCAGCCTGCGGGCCACTTTCATTGCATCCAGGGTGTAGTTGAGTCCGCGTTGCGCGCCCGACCCTACATCCACCGGTAGTGTCGGTTCATGTCCGTGAAGAAGAAAGAAGGGAGTGAATCCAGTCGTCTCGTGGGTGGAAGAATTGTATGCAAAAAGAACGTACAGTAGGAATTCATCCCAGTCACGGTGGTGTGAGGAAACGTACATGCTGAGCATGTCAGCCAATGTGCGGTTAAAACGCTCGCACAAGCCGTTGGCCTGTGGGTGGTATGCTGTTGTGGTGGCATGCTCGCTACCCACGAGCCGGAATATTTCTTCGGTCAAGTTGGCGACAAAGTGCTGCCCACGATCGCTTATTACTTTCTCCGGGGCACCATGACGTAGGACGATTTTTTCGACGAAAGCTCTTGCTGCTTCTGCAGCAGTGGCCGCTGGACACGCGACAGCCTCGACCCGTTTCGTATGGTAGTCGGTAATCACGACGATGTAGCGGTTCCCTGCTTTGGATTTAGTGAAAGGCCCAATGAAGTCCATGCCCACCTGCTGAAAAGGTCGACCTGCAGGTGGGATCGGTTGGAGGAAACCGACCGGCCTCCCCGGTGGTTGCTTTCGTGTCTGGCAGTCGGGGCAGGAGAGAACGTACTTGCTTACGTACGAGAACATCTTCGGCCAGAAATATCGGCAACGAACTTTCTCCCATGTGCGCTTGACACCTAAGTGGCCTGCCGTGGTGGCGTCATGGCAGTACCTTAAAATCTCAGATCTCAAGCACTTGGGGACAACGAGCGCCGCACGATCCTCCTGAAACCCTTTCGCCCTTCGATACAGTACACCGTCGATCAACCGAAAGCTCCGTGCCGTTCTTTTAATTTTCCTGACAATGGGCGCATCTGGGTGCTCGAGGTGCTGCATAATTTCTTTCATCCATGGGTCTGCCCTCTGCTTTTTTCCAACATCCACCTGATCCAGAACCAGCAACGGTAAGGGGTTTTCTTCGCTTACAGGCGCGGGATCATGAGGAAGGCGGGAAAGCGTGTCGGCATTTCCATTCTTGAGGCCAGGGCGGTGTCGCAACGTTATGTCGAATTCCTGAAGCAACAGGGACCATCGCATAAGACGACCGTTCGGATTCCTTACTTTCATTAGCCAAGCCAGGCTGGCTTGGTCAGTCACGACCGTGAACTTAGAACCAAAGACGTATGGCCGAAACTGTCCGCAGGCGTACACAACGGCGAGGCATTCTTTCTCAGTGGTACTGTAGTTCATCTGAGCCTTGTTAAGGTGGCGGCTGGCATAGGCGACGACTCTCTCTTGAGTTCCAATTTTCTGTACAAGCACGGCGCCAATGCCGTAATCACAGGCATCAGTGTGCACCTCTATCGGCTTTCCCGGCTCAAACTGACGCAGAATTGGGGCTGTGATCAGCTTCTCTTTGAGGGTTTGCATGGCCACTTCGCATGCCGCATCCCAGACGAAAGGAACATCCTTTTTGGTTAAGTTGGTCAGAGGTCGAGAAATGCGAGAGAAATCTTTGATGAATCGCCGATAGTAGTTACAGATTCCGAGAAAGCTCTGTACACCTTTCTTGTTTCGTGGCTTTGGGAATTTTTCGATCGCTGCTACTTTGTCTGGGTCCGGCCGAATGCTTTCACCTGTGAGAATGTGTCCAAGATATTTGATCTCCTGGCGAGCGAAGCTGCATTTCTCGGACTTCAGTCGTAAGTTTGCCACGTCCAAAGCCGAAAACACACTTTCCAAATCTTGCAAATGAGTTGCCATAGTCTTCGAGAAAATAACGATGTCGTCCAAGTAGGCTAAACAAACTCTCCAGAGAAGACCACTGAGGACTTTGTTAATCATTCTCTGGAATGTGGCAGGGGCGTTGCACAGGCCGAAAGGGACAACATTGAATTCGTACAGGCCGGGTCCACAGGCAAATGCGGTCTTTTGCTTATCTTCCTCCTTGATGCCCACTTGCCAGTAGCCTGATGTTAGATCAAGTGTGGTGAAGTATTTTGACCCCTGTAGCACGTCGAGAATGTCATCAATTCGTGGCAGTGGGTGCACATCTTTTTTAGTGACCTCATTGACTCTGCGGAAATCAACGCAGAAACGCCAAGTCCCATTTGGCTTCTTCACGAGGACGACAGGTGATGACCAAGGACTGTGAGACTCTCTAATTATCCCATCGCGCAGAATTTCTTCTACTTGTTGCTCAATCTGTTGTCTTTCAAAAGGGGAATGACGATATGGGTGCTGATGAATTGGTCGAGAATCACCTGTGTCGATCACATGTTCAGCGACATGAGTCTGCCGGATGGGGTTGTCACTGCTCGTAAATAGATGGCGGTATTTCTCAATGAGCGACAGCAGTTCATCCCGCTCAGATGGCTGTAGGTGATCCCCAGTCTCTATGTCAAACTCTTTAGGCACTTGATCGTTCTCGGGGGCCGTGATTGCCAGCTGTGCGTCATGAATATATGAAGCCCATCCAAGCTTTGTTCCGCTGAGCAGGTTTACTGGCGACATGGTAGGATTAGCTATGCAAATGAGGCCTCTTCCGTGCACGATCCTCGTTATTGTGCGTGCAACCTGAAGTCCGTTTCTGAGCGTGCTGTTAGGTTCGACGAGGTGAATTCCGTCCCTTGAGACCTTTACTTCAATAGCGACTTCTGTGCGAGGTTCAATGCGAATTTGCTCGTGGCACCGCACTGTAAGTACATCATTATGTTCGGGGGCACTTGAGTCTATACGTAGCCGGAAAATTTCACCGTTTAGCTGCAGCTCTTTTTTGGAGAAATCAATGAGAAGCCGGGCTGCTCGACAAAAAGGAAGACCACCGAGTAGCTTGTACGGGCAATCCTTGACCACTAAAAACGTCTCGTGAACTTTGGTGGTGCCAAATTCAAGTTTTATTTCAGCTTCACCATTGGGGGTCAGCAAGCCTCCGCCAATTCCTCGGATGAATATGTCTTTTCTCGATTTGAATGAAGCACATATTTTGTTAGCTAATTCTTCTGAGATGTCATTTACGGCCGAGCCGGTGTCAATTACAAGTTTTGTTTCTGTACCGTTTGCTCGTGTGGGGACTGTGAGAAGCTGACTTTCCGACAATGTGCCGATGGGGCGGCCGGGCTGGCCCCCTAGGCCCGGCCGTTCTCGTTTCCCGAAGGATTAGGCTGCACATTCTGATTGCTTTGGAGCTCAGCCTGATCGTTCCTGCCGTCTCGGAACCGCTGCGAGCACTGTTGTGCTATGTGACCTATGCGGCGGCAAATCTGGCATCGGGGACGCCCGTCGTTGGCACGGGAAGTTCTCTGAGGCCAAGGCATTGGGGGGCGACGCACCTCGTCTTCGATGCTTTTTAGCCGGTCAGACAGCAGGGCAACCGAGTCCGCAATCGTTTTCAGGTGTCTCTCGCGGTCGGCAGCCTCCCGCGGGCAGCGCGATTCGGCCGCGGCGCAGGTGACGACACACGTAGGAGGAGGGTGCCCTGTCGCTGCGGCGGGTGCGAACCCTACGGGATGTGCGATGTTTTGCATCCACGACTGCGATCCGGTGGAATACTGGATGCCAATTGGTTGTAGCCCCGACACACGGCTCATCAAAGCTGCCAGATTTATGCGTTGCAACATTTGGAGGAATGCAGTGCAGCTCTCCGGGTTTGCGATTATCATCTTCTCCAGAATATCCGGACGCAAACCGCGCATAAGGTGCCGCAACCGATCATCTTCCGTCATGGACGGGTTCACTCTTGCACACAGCTGTACGACGTCATAGTAGTACTGCTCGGGGGTTTCCGACGGCAATTGGGTGCGGTTTTGTAGCCGCAAATGGGCGATCTCGACTGAGTGGCGACTCGTAAAGGACGTTTTTAGTAGCGTCGCCCATTCTTCCCATGTATTAGGGGCACCGGTTAGAATTTGAGTAGTGTGCCACTTTTTCGCATCTCCGTCTAAAGCCAGATATAGAAATTTCGCCTTCGTGGCTTGGTCCCAATTATTAAGCGACGCTACATGTTCATAGCAAAGTAGCCACTCGGAAATAGATTCCTCCGGCGCGCCTCTAAAGACTGGTGGTCCGACGAATGGTTTAGCTTGGGGGGTAGACATAGCAGAGAAGAAGGTACACTCTAAGCCGAAAAGGACCAAAGTGGGGTATGCCATTGGTCCTTTAGGGGTCTAAATGCGCTGCCACAGATTTTGAACCAATTTTGGACTAACTGCGGGAGTAACTGCAAGGGCTCAACTGTTACCCCAAGCACTTACTCCACTTGGTTTAACTGTTGGCCCCAGTAGAATGCTCCAGCGCGACTAACAGTTGAACCGTCTGGACCAATGGCAAAAAAAATGGCGACACTGCGTTTGTGCAGTATATTTTATGTTTATTGCAATTTAATCAGCACTGAAGATCATAGTATGTTATTCATGCAACACACACACACACACACATACACACGCACTATTATTTCAAAGTAAAACACCGCAAACACTGACTGCCCGCGCTGTACTACAGAGAACAGACTCTCGAGTATATATAGCACAGTATTTTAACCTCCCATCTAGTGCCAGTGGGCGACTTTTACTCGGCTTAAGAAAACAATAAATACTGACACCGTAACGCGAAAATTTACATGGGCTTATTCGTAGCACCGATGCGCATCGATCTTTTAATATGGATCCATCTAATCTTCAACATGCCTCCAGCCCGAGAATATGAATTATCAGCTGGTATTCGATCATGTCGGCCGAACCAGCGTTCGCAGTGCTGGCGCACGAGTCCGCAAACACAAACATAGCAGCGGCGCTTGTGCGGGAAAGCCGGCGAAGCAGCCGCAGGCGCCCCGCCGATGCCATACCGTGTCGGTTTGCCGACGGCGTCGCTAGGCTTACGACGAGTACGGCTAAACGACCGCCGGCGATCGCAACATGCGGCTCGCGTGGAATTTTCGTCGTCGTTATTTTATAGTCACAAATGAACAATAGGTAAGTGCCCCATGTTCGCTGTGTCTTACGGAGTGATGTAGATATCTGCACACTTACATCGACGAGACCGTTCGCAGGCACGGTTCTTTCATCGTGCTGGTAAGGCACAACCTGTGTACCGCTGGCCGCACGATTAGTCGTATCCGCGATCGCCTACACGTTGGATTTTTGATAACGATTGTCGCATGGATAAAAAGCCATAAGTTTGCCTGAGCTACTATTTTTGTGAACTTGTACGCGACGTTTCCTTCGCTTGTGCCGGCAATGCACTCACACCGGCAGCCCGCTTGATACCGATGACGTACGAAGCCTACTTTTCCTATATATCGCTTTGAACTTGTGGTCACTGTGTGGGTACACGACCGCTGATGAACAGCTTACCTTTATTAGCATTGTCAGTGTTCACCGTAGTTCGAACTTATTCAGCACATTAAAGCTAGTTCTCGGCATTGCCCGTGTTTGCGGAGACTTTCACTTGGCTTCGGCTCGCCCGTGCCGGCATGGTGGAAATGCGAGGGCACTTGCTGTGTGCACTGACAGCGTGTTGTACTACTTTCCTCTAATAACATCTTCTATTCGTTTCATAGTGCTTCACTTTCACAGTGGCGTATAACCTATTTAACTTGTTTTCATGATCGCCGACCACGCCGAGCATTGCAGTGCAGCATCGACAGGAGGCGATCGCGGCGCAGTTGCCCTCCCCTTGGTCCCTTCATTGCCGGGCGTTTGCGCAAGACACGCATTGTCACACATTTAGTCCCTGTTGGACGAACCATTCGTCTATTGGTTTAACGACTGCAGTTAGTCCAACTTTGCCGAATTTCGGCTTAGAGTGTAGGGGGTTCCGTCATAGTAGAGCTGTCAGAGGTAGGTTCCTGATATTTGTTGTTGACTCGGGGCATTATTTCAGAGCGGGACTATCGTTACCGAGCAACCTCCACCACTTTGTAGCGAAGCGTCGGGGTTGTTCAAGTTAGGCGCATCGGACGACCAGGGAGACGAATAAGTGTGGTTGAAACTCCGCGGAGGCAATCGATGAGAAGTCAACACGATGAATTCGGGGAGCACTCATTGGGGGTTTATTTAGCTAACACAACTTCAAGTTACAAAATGCACTGGGTTACAAAGACAAAACATAGAAAATGGTGGCATACCCCTCGGCCCGCATAGCTGGTCTCCGGTGGTGAGATCCGCCGTTGACCCCGACTCCGCTCACTTTTCAAGTTCAAACATCCTCTTTTTAACCCTTGGTCGAACAAAGAGTCTTCACAAAAACCAATCACATGTTCTGACTCGCAGCATCTCAACCAATCACAGAAACACCTTCATAAAAGGCACTACATTTGTAAAAACCTTCTTACCAAAATGAAACACGCAAAGGGAAAGGTCCTCCGCACGTGACACTCTCTCCCATACCAGGCCGTGCTGCTTCCTTCGGCCGACTACCGTCGGCGGCCGTTCCCACGCTCGGGCCCCGTAAGTTCTTTCATTAACGGTTGCTTTCTAGAAGCGTCCTTAAGAGCGATGGGTACACCATTGCTTACCAGGTGTACATGCGACGGCGAGGCGCCCCGACATCCTAACAACAGCGCGAGAGAATATGGTCGTTTACCTGCCGCCACTATGCCTCGGTCAGGCTAAGTGGTCGCGCCCCCATGTCATTCTCAATGACACGCGTGCCTGTTAACAATGGCTTAGACTCAGATGGTGGCGCCGGACCTGCCTCCTGCTAGACGCTTTTCCTAGTAAGCTTTCCCCTTCTAATTCCGAACGGGGGCGGCCTTGACTGCTCCGTTGGTAAGCCGTAAATGCAGCGTGTAGGCTCCTGTCCCAGGCTGGAAAACACGATTTACCCCACATTCCATTAAAGTCAAAAGCCGAAGCTCTGTAATGGCCAGAGAAACAAACCCAAAGGTAGAAGAGTACAAAGAAAGACTTAAAAAAGAAGCAGAGGAGTTGGTTTTGCACAAATTTCCTGAGAAGATACTGGAGCTGGAAACCTTGCTCTCGCGACAGTATGGTGGCCAACCCACTTCAATGTTCTGCCTCTGGGCTCCGTTCACTGTTAATTTGACGGAAGTCATTCCAGTGCTGTCACATCTTTTTCAACCTGTAGGACCACTTGATGTCTCCTGCAGCCCCACACTTCCAGGTCTTACGACTCGGACTGCCCTGCCATCGGCCCCCTATCCGCTTTCTTTCTACCAGCCATGGCCGTCAGATTCTTCCAAACCTTCTCCTTCTACCTACATTAAATCTCTACTCTCCCCCCCCCCCCCCCATCGCACTGAGCCGTGCTCCCGCAAGGGCTGCCGAAGATAGTGCATTTTCCTTTCCTTCAACCACACACATTCATTCACTTTTTTTCATGGAAGTTTTTGGTTTAGCCGGTGAACGCGATCCTGCCAAGGCCGCCTTAACCACAAACAATCTAAGTGATTCTAAGAGAGGGAAAAGAAGAAAAATGTGAGCGCCGTAACTGTCTCCATCATGGTGCGACACTTAAACAGTAGCTCACAGGGGATGGGGGTGAGGAGAGATTAAAAGGATAGAAGTAAAGGTATAGAGAAAGAGATATGCGCTAGGCCAGCGAGCGAGGACATATCAAGGAGATAGGAGAGATAGGAAAGATGAAAACACGGTCATAGGGGTCCGAGGACGGGGCACCACTTGCGAGAGCTTTTGTCGGCGTCAGGAGATAGCGTAGGGCAAGGCCAGTAGGTCAGAGCTGCGCTGTTGTCGGAGATCGGCGTCAGAAGATGACGTAGGGCCAGCCCAGTCGGCCAGAGCTACGCTGACGTCGGAGATCACGAGGGCACAATCGCTCGGCACGGTATCCAGCGAGCGACACATTCATTCACATTTTTTTCATAAAAGTTCTTAGTTTAGCCGGCGCACGCGATCCTGCTACGGCCGCTTTATGCGCTTTTTCATTCAGCGGCCGTGATCCTGCACACGACACCTTGCGCTCTTCCCGCAGGTGCAAGGTTCTTGGATCAGCGGATGAAACTGCCGATAGTGGTGGAAGGCTTGTGGCAACATCAACTCCTGCCTTTTTAACTTCTCTGGCACCCACGATGTAGGGGATCGACACGTGACGTTGTTGTGGTGTGCGCGGTTGGTGTCACATTCTCCCCTTGTTTTCTCTTATGGAGGGCTCTGCGAATAAACGCCTTTGTAAATTACCGTTGATGCCGAGGTCACGGATTATTTTCTTCGCTGTTCTTTCTTCTCTTCTGCTCAGCTGCTTCACAATATGTTTTTTGCGCCTCAGTCTTCTGCACCAAGTATGCACCAACTAGCCCAAAAACAAGTCCTTTTGGAATACAAAATAGCATCAACAATCATTGAGCTTGCAACGCCGACTCTCACACCCCGAAAAACATAGCTCTCTTTTGACAGAGCAACCGATAGTTTGCTTACGTATGCGCTCTTTTCAAGCGCCAACTGAGCAGCCTCATAGGTTATACGCTCGTGTTCTTTTTCAATCTTGCCGAAAACTGTTGTCTTTTCGGACAGCGGAGTGCACCCACAAGTGCTCACGTGTTGCGCCAGGAAGCTATCTTTGTCATTACGAACGTTATTTGCGTGTTCCCGTAAGCGTTCGTTTAGGCATCTGCCCGTCTGGTCACGTAACATGTCCCGTAAGGCAATGGGGTGCTGTACACCACGCCTATAGCGCGCAGTCCACAAACTACGTCCTGTGCCTAACCATGCACTGCTTTCCGTTTCTCTTTACTGGGCAGGTCCTGTTTGTCAACTGGGACCACTTCTCAGGGGCACTTAAGGCAACCTTCAAGTTGAGGCGTTGTCCCATTTTATTCAGATGCTGTGACACTGAGCGCATACAAGGAATGACCGCTTTCTCGGCTTCACCGCTGTGGTGCCCTCTCTGTTACCGTCAATGCCCATACGTTTCCTTTTTCTGTGCATTGCCTCCGCCACAGAAATGAGCAAAGGGCACGGATACCCTTCTCTTTTTAGGCGCTTCGACTATGCGAGGAGACTCGCTACTAAGACGTGGTGGCAGGACCTCTATAAAACGTTTTGAAAACATGACTGCACGAATGATTTCCTGGAGCAACACGTGATCACGTGTGGGTGCACTTCACTGTTCGAACAGAAAGAAGCTCTCGGCAAGATTAAAGAAGAACATGAGCGTGTAATCTATGAGGCTGCTAAGATGGCGCTTAAAGGAGCGCTTGAGTAAGCGAGCCATCAGTGGCCCTGTCAGAAAGAGAGCTATGTTTTTAAATGCGAAACATTGCTTAGCGAACTTCGGCGACTTTGAGCGTATCTATCTATCTATCTATCTATCTATCTATCTATCTATCTATCTATCTATCTATCTATCTATCCATCTATCTATCTATCTATCTATCTATCTATCTATCTATCTATCTATCTATCTATCTATCTATCTATCTATCTATCTATCTATCTATCTATCTATCTATCTATCTATCTATCTATCTATCTAGGCACTTACGTTTGGGTGCTCTCGTGGTCATCCTCTTAAAGTGGCGTGAACCGAAATGAGAATGGGAGGGTAAGATCGTTTGACAAATGTGACGCGCTTGTCAAGACAGAAATAATGTCAATAAGATCGTTTGACGAATGTGACGCACTGGTCAAGACATGCATAATGTCAGAATCCCGTCGTGTACGTCGTCAAACACTTCCCAGCAGCGGCACATACCCATGGGCGGTGTTACGACCGGCCCTGGAGAGCCAAGCAGGGAGAGTTTGGGGGAGAACCGGTTCTTGACCTGACGGTGTCGTCCACCCCCACCTCCCCATTCGGGTTCCTCCTCGCCGGGCGAGCTACGGGGTCTGCTGTGCGTTCGTGACCATATTTGGTAACATTTTGGGGCGCCGGGACCATATATGGACCTCGTGTTGGGTTGTGCCACTCCTTGTGTTGTGAGAGGTGTTTTCCCCTCCCTCGAAGCCGAGGTGCCGGCGACACCGTATTGGCTGACGATGCGGACAAGGCGCCCAGTGTCAACAACGTGGCGCTATAAAATGCCGAAGACGTTTTGTATCACACGCACTCTTCTCTCTTTGGGTCAGTTGACCACTTCTCCACATGTAAATAAATCTCTGTTGTTCGTTCGGGCGCTTCTTCTCGCTGAATTGTTGGATGATGGATCCTGCGATGGGGCCAGCTACCGAAAACGAGACCGGCAGGACCCGGAGTCCCAACAACTGGTGGCAGCGGTGGGATGCTGATAACCCCGAAAGCGACCACTGGACAGAGTGAGCCCGAAGTTCAACAACGGGACGACAGGAGAAGGAGGACACGAGCTCATCGACTTCCAGAGGGAATTGAACGGCACTTCTGAGAGGCACGACGCCGGAGACATGACTGCGAACTGGGTGAGTGCCGGCTTTCTCTGTTAAATTTTACCAGGCATTTACTCTATGTGTTAAGTAAAAGCTGGTAGAGAGGGGCTGTCTTGGTCATTGGGTTAACAGGTAACTTGCGTCAGGCAGAAATTGTGTGATAGCTTGGTTAAGCTCTTTCTGTCAGTGGCGTCAAGGTTAACAGTGACAGGGCAGGATTCCGTGTAAGAGCTTTTGAAGCTTTATTTGTAGACTAAGTTAACGGAAAACTTGAGGCAAGGCAGTTATCTAGAGCTGTCGTTGCCGTCAAGGTTAATTAGTTGCAGGACAGGAATCTTTGTGGAACAGAGACAGCGGTACTGGAGGCAGCCATGAATCTGAAATTCCTGCGAAAGTCCATGTTGTTGCTTCTTGCAAGGGAGTTGAATCTGGAGGTGTCGGACTCTCAAAGAAAGCCAGAGCTGATAGAGGCGATTCTCGCATTGGGGGCGGAGGATGACGAGCTGTCAGAATGTGTCGAGGAGATTCAGGAGAGGCAAGCGGCAGAGGCCGAAAGAAAGGCGGCCGCGGCCGAGGCCGAAAGGAAAGCGGCAGAAGCCGAGGCAGATAAGATGCGAAAGCACGAGCTTGAAATGAAGCGCCTCGAGCTAGAGATTAGCCATAATAGTAGAACATGAGGCAGCGAGGCATCCGGTACCGCAGAGCGGGTAAGGTTCAAAATGACGGACCTAATGAGATCGTACAAGCTAGGGGAGGACATTGGGCTGTTTCTCGTCAACTTTGAGAGAACTTGTGAAAGGCAAGGTTTCAGCCAGGATACGTGGCCTCAACGCTTGTTGTCCCTACTTCCGGGGGAGGCCTCAGAAGTAATCGCGCGCCTCACGAAAGAGGAGGCTGACGAGTACAGTGAGGTAAAGTCGAGCCTTCTCAAGAAATACACGTTGTCAGCGGAAGGTTTCAGACAAAAATTTCGCAACGCCGTAAAAGAGAACAATGATTCATACCCGGAGTTTGCTTACAAGTTAATGGCCAACATGGGGGAGTGGCTGAAAGAGGCAAAGGCGTATGGGAATCATGACAAGGTGCTCGAGTGTATCGGTCTGGAACAATTCTGTCAAAGGTTACCAGAAAAGGTGAGGTTCTGGGTTCAGGATAGACCAGACGTGAACACCGTAACAAAAGCCGCAGAGCTCGCTGAAGAATTCGTTACGCGCCGCGCCCTCGGGGCAAACAGCGAGCCTAAAAGGGAAAAATTCCTACTACCAAATAAGGCACCGTTTAGAAAACAACCGACAAGTCTCGCACAAAAGGGTGAGGAAAACAATTCATCTAACCATGGGGCGTCGGCAGAGGCAAGCAAAAGGAAATTTGAGGCGAGAAAACCGGCTGCTTGTTTCAATTGTCACGAAACAGGGCACTTCGCGAAACACTGCCCGAAAGAAAAGGTGGCCTTTTTATCTATAAATGAAGCCGACGAGAACATGAAGTTGTTAGAGCCCTATATGTACGACCTTACCGTGAACGGCAAGCAGTGTCGGGTTCTTAGAGACTCCGCAGCCACTATGGACGTAGTTCATCCGTCTTTTGTTCAGTCCGGACAGTATTCAGGAGACTGTGCCTGGATTAGACAAGCCGTAGAAGCAAACAGTCAGTGCCTTCCCGTAGCTAAAGTTGTCCTTAAAGGCGCATTTGGTACGTTGGAAACGGAAGCCGCGGTATCGCCATATCTACCCCCTCAGTATCCTTACTTATTTTCAAATAAGTCAGATCAAATGCTGAAGGAGAAAGGTCTAACGTTGGGAGAAGGCATAGTGCAGGCACTGACTAGATCGAAGGCACGTGCGCTGGCTGCGAGAGCAACATTCACTGAGGCAAACAAGCCTCAAATCGACAACGGGCCTGGTTGCGAGTTGGACACCACGGAAACAAATCGACTTGTGGGAGAACAGGCTGCAGAAGCCGTAGTCGCGGAGGCAACCATTCCTAAAGGCGACGTTGAACCTCCTCCCGAATTGGAAGGGGTCAATTACGCCTCATTGACCGAGCAAATAGAAAATGCCGTTGCTCCCAAGCCGATTCCTGGTAGTACAGAGGATAGCACAGAGGGTGACACATTCCAGGTACTAGGAACTACAAAAGAGTTGTGTGTCATGCCAACTTCGGATAATTTCAGTCGGCTGCTGCAGGTGAGCCCCGCTTCATTAATAACCGAACAAAAGGGTGACCCAACGCTTAAGCAATTCCAGGACAGTTCGAAAGAGGGAATCGCCAAACGAAATGTGAGATTCCAAGAGAGGAGCGGCATACTCTATCGAAAATATCTAGATAGGCGAGGAGTAGAATTTGACCAGGTAGTCGTACCTCAGGCGTATCGTCAGGATTTGCTTAGTTTGGTGCATGGAGAATCATGGTCAGGCCATTTAGGCGTAAAGAAGACGAAAAATCGTCTCTTACAGGAATACTACTGGCCTGGATGCTTTAAAGATGTAGAGAGGTTTGTAAAATCTTGCGATGTGTGTCAGCGAGTGGGTAAGCCGGGAGATAAGGCGAAATTTCCAATGAAGCTGGTACCCGTAATCACGGAACCCTTTCGTCGGTTGGTAATTGACACAGTAGGTCCTTTGCCCAAGACAACTTCAGGCTACCGTCACATCCTGACCTTAATCTGCCCAGCTACTAAATTTCCAGAGGCGGTCCCGCTAAAAGAGCTAAGTTCCGTGGAAGTAGTGAACGCACTTCTGTCCGTGTTTGCCCGGGTAGGCTTTCCTGCCGAGATACAATCAGACCAGGGCACCATTTTCACGAGTGCCTTAACGACAACCTTTCTAGAGCGGTGTGGCGTGAAATTATTGCATAGTTCAGTCTACCATCCGCTGTCTAACTCGATAGAAAAGCTTCACTCCGTGATGGAGCGAGTGTTAAGAGCAAACCTGTGCTTAGTTCACCGGACTACTCGAGGCCTTTCATAGTCCAATGCGACGCTAGTGATAGAGGCATGGGGGCAGTTCTTAGTCAAAGAGATGAGGGGGATCAAGAGCATCCCGTCCTCTATGTTGGCCGGAAACTCACCCTTCGCGAGCAGGTTTACAGCGCTAGCGAAAAGGAATGTGCGTGCTTGGTTTGGGCAGTCCAGAAACTGGCTTGTTATATTGCCGGAAGCAAGTTCATTGTGGAAGTGGACCACTGTCCTCTCACCTGGCTACAGACCATGTCCTCTAAGAACGGCCGCCTGCTGCGTTGGAGCCTCGTTTTGCAACAATATACGTTTGAAATACGCTACAAAAAGGGTGTACTCCATGGCAACGCTGATGGCTTAAGTCGATGCCCCTGACGCGAGAGGATGTCTCGAGAACTCTGGCATTTTTTTTCCTGACCTAGACAAGAGCTAGTGATTGTTTTTTTTTACTCTTTTAGGTGTACTTGTTTGAAAACGTTGAAGACACGGCTATCCAGGGTTTCGGGTTCAGTGTGCTTCCAGTGTTGTTGTTTTGTGTCACCTTAAAGTGTGAGTAACATTTTGAATAAATTGTGTATTTCCTTTAATATCAGTTAAAGGGGAAAATTGCCTGGTGGAGTTTGGCGGAATTGTCCGGCGCTCACCGGCTGAGTAGTTGTGTTTTCATGTGCGTATGTGACGTCTGTTGAGCCCTCAATGAAGCAGGTGTTGCCCTCTACTTCATCAAAGACGGTCGTCACCAAACCGACTGCCGGCGCTGATCTCTCCGGACAGTGGCTGCAAACCTCAGCCCATCGAGATCTTCACCCCCCCGCGCGAGAGACTGTTACGACCGGCCCTGGAGAGCCAAGCAGGGAGAGTTTGGGGGAGAACCGGTTCTTGACCTGACGGTGTCGTCCACCCCCACCTCCCCATTCGGGTTCCTCCTCGCCGGGAGAGCTACGGGGTCTGCTGTGCGTTCGTGACCATATTTGGTAACATTTTGGGGCGCCGGGACCATATATGGACCTCGTGTTGGGTTGTGCCACTCCTTGTGTTGTGAGAGGTGTTTTCCCCTCCCTCGAAGCCGAGGTGCCGGCGACACCGTATTGGCTGACGATGCGGACAAGGCGCCCAGTGTCAACAACGTGGCGCTATAAAATGCCGAAGACGTTTTGTATCACACGCACTCTTCTCTCTTTGGGTCAGTTGACCACTTCTCCACATGTAAATAAATCTCTGTTGTTCGTTCGGGCGCTTCTTCTCGCTGAATTGTTGGATGATGGATCCTGCGATGGGGCCAGCTACCGAAAACGAGACCGGCAGGACCCGGAGTCCCAACAACTGGTGGCAGCGGTGGGATGCTGATAACCCCGAAAGCGACCACTGGACAGAGTGAGCCCGAAGTTCAACAACGGGACGACAGGAGAAGGAGGACACGAGCTCATCGACTTCCAGAGGGAATTGAACGGCACTTCTGAGAGGCACGACGCCGGAGACATGACTGCGAACTGGGTGAGTGCCGGCTTTCTCTGTTAAATTTTACCAGGCATTTACTCTATGTGTTAAGTAAAAGCTGGTAGAGAGGGGCTGTCTTGGTCATTGGGTTAACAGGTAACTTGCGTCAGGCAGAAATTGTGTGATAGCTTGGTTAAGCTCTTTCTGTCAGTGGCGTCAAGGTTAACAGTGACAGGGCAGGATTCCGTGTAAGAGCTTTTGAAGCTTTATTTGTAGACTAAGTTAACGGAAAACTTGAGGCAAGGCAGTTATCTAGAGCTGTCGTTGCCGTCAAGGTTAATTAGTTGCAGGACAGGAATCTTTGTGGAACAGAGACAGCGGTACTGGAGGCAGCCATGAATCTGAAATTCCTGCGAAAGTCCATGTTGTTGCTTCTTGCAAGGGAGTTGAATCTGGAGGTGTCGGACTCTCAAAGAAAGCCAGAGCTGATAGAGGCGATTCTCGCATTGGGGGCGGAGGATGACGAGCTGTCAGAATGTGTCGAGGAGATTCAGGAGAGGCAAGCGGCAGAGGCCGAAAGAAAGGCGGCCGCGGCCGAGGCCGAAAGGAAAGCGGCAGAAGCCGAGGCAGATAAGATGCGAAAGCACGAGCTTGAAATGAAGCGCCTCGAGCTAGAGATTAGCCATAATAGTAGAACATGAGGCAGCGAGGCATCCGGTACCGCAGAGCGGGTAAGGTTCAAAATGACGGACCTAATGAGATCGTACAAGCTAGGGGAGGACATTGGGCTGTTTCTCGTCAACTTTGAGAGAACTTGTGAAAGGCAAGGTTTCAGCCAGGATACGTGGCCTCAACGCTTGTTGTCCCTACTTCCGGGGGAGGCCTCAGAAGTAATCGCGCGCCTCACGAAAGAGGAGGCTGACGAGTACAGTGAGGTAAAGTCGAGCCTTCTCAAGAAATACACGTTGTCAGCGGAAGGTTTCAGACAAAAATTTCGCAACGCCGTAAAAGAGAACAATGATTCATACCCGGAGTTTGCTTACAAGTTAATGGCCAACATGGGGGAGTGGCTGAAAGAGGCAAAGGCGTATGGGAATCATGACAAGGTGCTCGAGTGTATCGGTCTGGAACAATTCTGTCAAAGGTTACCAGAAAAGGTGAGGTTCTGGGTTCAGGATAGACCAGACGTGAACACCGTAACAAAAGCCGCAGAGCTCGCTGAAGAATTCGTTACGCGCCGCGCCCTCGGGGCAAACAGCGAGCCTAAAAGGGAAAAATTCCTACTACCAAATAAGGCACCGTTTAGAAAACAACCGACAAGTCTCGCACAAAAGGGTGAGGAAAACAATTCATCTAACCATGGGGCGTCGGCAGAGGCAAGCAAAAGGAAATTTGAGGCGAGAAAACCGGCTGCTTGTTTCAATTGTCACGAAACAGGGCACTTCGCGAAACACTGCCCGAAAGAAAAGGTGGCCTTTTTATCTATAAATGAAGCCGACGAGAACATGAAGTTGTTAGAGCCCTATATGTACGACCTTACCGTGAACGGCAAGCAGTGTCGGGTTCTTAGAGACTCCGCAGCCACTATGGACGTAGTTCATCCGTCTTTTGTTCAGTCCGGACAGTATTCAGGAGACTGTGCCTGGATTAGACAAGCCGTAGAAGCAAACAGTCAGTGCCTTCCCGTAGCTAAAGTTGTCCTTAAAGGCGCATTTGGTACGTTGGAAACGGAAGCCGCGGTATCGCCATATCTACCCCCTCAGTATCCTTACTTATTTTCAAATAAGTCAGATCAAATGCTGAAGGAGAAAGGTCTAACGTTGGGAGAAGGCATAGTGCAGGCACTGACTAGATCGAAGGCACGTGCGCTGGCTGCGAGAGCAACATTCACTGAGGCAAACAAGCCTCAAATCGACAACGGGCCTGGTTGCGAGTTGGACACCACGGAAACAAATCGACTTGTGGGAGAACAGGCTGCAGAAGCCGTAGTCGCGGAGGCAACCATTCCTAAAGGCGACGTTGAACCTCCTCCCGAATTGGAAGGGGTCAATTACGCCTCATTGACCGAGCAAATAGAAAATGCCGTTGCTCCCAAGCCGATTCCTGGTAGTACAGAGGATAGCACAGAGGGTGACACATTCCAGGTACTAGGAACTACAAAAGAGTTGTGTGTCATGCCAACTTCGGATAATTTCAGTCGGCTGCTGCAGGTGAGCCCCGCTTCATTAATAACCGAACAAAAGGGTGACCCAACGCTTAAGCAATTCCAGGACAGTTCGAAAGAGGGAATCGCCAAACGAAATGTGAGATTCCAAGAGAGGAGCGGCATACTCTATCGAAAATATCTAGATAGGCGAGGAGTAGAATTTGACCAGGTAGTCGTACCTCAGGCGTATCGTCAGGATTTGCTTAGTTTGGTGCATGGAGAATCATGGTCAGGCCATTTAGGCGTAAAGAAGACGAAAAATCGTCTCTTACAGGAATACTACTGGCCTGGATGCTTTAAAGATGTAGAGAGGTTTGTAAAATCTTGCGATGTGTGTCAGCGAGTGGGTAAGCCGGGAGATAAGGCGAAATTTCCAATGAAGCTGGTACCCGTAATCACGGAACCCTTTCGTCGGTTGGTAATTGACACAGTAGGTCCTTTGCCCAAGACAACTTCAGGCTACCGTCACATCCTGACCTTAATCTGCCCAGCTACTAAATTTCCAGAGGCGGTCCCGCTAAAAGAGCTAAGTTCCGTGGAAGTAGTGAACGCACTTCTGTCCGTGTTTGCCCGGGTAGGCTTTCCTGCCGAGATACAATCAGACCAGGGCACCATTTTCACGAGTGCCTTAACGACAACCTTTCTAGAGCGGTGTGGCGTGAAATTATTGCATAGTTCAGTCTACCATCCGCTGTCTAACTCGATAGAAAAGCTTCACTCCGTGATGGAGCGAGTGTTAAGAGCAAACCTGTGCTTAGTTCACCGGACTACTCGAGGCCTTTCATAGTCCAATGCGACGCTAGTGATAGAGGCATGGGGGCAGTTCTTAGTCAAAGAGATGAGGGGGATCAAGAGCATCCCGTCCTCTATGTTGGCCGGAAACTCACCCTTCGCGAGCAGGTTTACAGCGCTAGCGAAAAGGAATGTGCGTGCTTGGTTTGGGCAGTCCAGAAACTGGCTTGTTATATTGCCGGAAGCAAGTTCATTGTGGAAGTGGACCACTGTCCTCTCACCTGGCTACAGACCATGTCCTCTAAGAACGGCCGCCTGCTGCGTTGGAGCCTCGTTTTGCAACAATATACGTTTGAAATACGCTACAAAAAGGGTGTACTCCATGGCAACGCTGATGGCTTAAGTCGATGCCCCTGACGCGAGAGGATGTCTCGAGAACTCTGGCATTTTTTTTCCTGACCTAGACAAGAGCTAGTGATTGTTTTTTTTTACTCTTTTAGGTGTACTTGTTTGAAAACGTTGAAGACACGGCTATCCAGGGTTTCGGGTTCAGTGTGCTTCCAGTGTTGTTGTTTTGTGTCACCTTAAAGTGTGAGTAACATTTTGAATAAATTGTGTATTTCCTTTAATATCAGTTAAAGGGGAAAATTGCCTGGTGGAGTTTGGCGGAATTGTCCGGCGCTCACCGGCTGAGTAGTTGTGTTTTCATGTGCGTATGTGACGTCTGTTGAGCCCTCAATGAAGCAGGTGTTGCCCTCTACTTCATCAAAGACGGTCGTCACCAAACCGACTGCCGGCGCTGATCTCTCCGGACAGTGGCTGCAAACCTCAGCCCATCGAGATCTTCACCCCCCCGCGCGAGAGACTGTTACGACCGGCCCTGGAGAGCCAAGCAGGGAGAGTTTGGGGGAGAACCGGTTCTTGACCTGACGGTGTCGTCCACCCCCACCTCCCCATTCGGGTTCCTCCTCGCCGGGAGAGCTATGGGGTCTGCTGTGCGTTCGTGACCATATTTGGTAACATTTTGGGGCGCCGGGACCATATATGGACCTCGTGTTGGGTTGTGCCACTCCTTGTGTTGTGAGAGGTGTTTTCCCCTCCCTCGTGGCCGAGGTGCCGGCGACACCGTATTGGCTGACGATGCGGACAAGACGCCCAGTGTCAACAACGTGGCGCTATAAAATGCCGAAGACGTTTTGTATCACACGCACTCTTCTCTCTTTGGGTCAGTTGACCACTTCTCCACATGTAAATATATCTCTGTTGTTCGTTCGGGCGCTTCTCGCTGAATTGTTGGACGATGGATCCTGCGATGGGGCCAGCTACCGAAAACAAGACCGGCAGGACCCGGAGTCCCAACAGCGGGTATGTGCCACAGGTGATTGACACTTAGTATCTACCCAGGAACGACGACCACACACATGGGCAATTTTAACGCGCTAGAGTTAAGAAATACCCGACATCGATAGCTTCAACCCAACGAATGGTAAGAATAAATGCCAGGGTCTCGGCTGGAATCGAACCCAAGCATTCTGCGTGGCAATGAAGCATTGTACCATAGAGCTACGCCAGGTCTCAGAACAGCTTTTCAAATAGACGATAATCATCGTGAAACGTCAATAGTAGTTGCAATGCTGCCTACCCAACTTATTAAGCATTACATATATAGATAGAGCCGTCACGTCAGGTTAACGTAAATTGTGGTTAGTTGTCATGCACTGAAGTTGATTTATGTAGCAGCGTCCAGGGCCAGTGTCCTTGCGAGCATCAGCGCTTCATCAGCTTCTGGTGTGGCCAATACGCGTGTTACAGTTGGCATCGTTGCGCAAGTGCAAACAACTGGTTATATGAACATCTGCAACTCTTCATCTTAGGTCTGTGCGTGAAACATTCGTATATATATTTGGCGTCATTTCATGACGTGTCGCTCAACAAAAAAATTGCAACATCGTCACCTTCTTTACGGATGCTTCGCATAAGGTCGATTCCAAGGTACGTGGGATCTGGCGATTTTTTTTAGGTGCGAGGGTCGGCGTAGTAGGCTCAGTGATTATTGATGATATTTCGTATATTTACATTTGTCATTTTTCACTGTTTTTTGTTCACTTGGGTATATTAACAGTGTTCCTGTCAATAAATTTAAGTTGGAAGTCGGCGCTTGCGTCTTCCTTTTCCTGTCCGCCATGTATTTTTTGGCGCTGTCAAACCTTAAGTATGCTAAGCCAACTAGCCCAATCCGCCACTTATTACGAAGGCCACAGTTCATCGTCATCAACTAATTAAGTGCACATATTACCCTGCAATAGCGAGTACCTAGCTTCTAGAAAGAATGATGCATGATGGCGTATCCAATTAGACAAAAAATACAATTTTTCGCCAAGTGGGTACCTTGCAAGCATACCTGTGTTTTATAGAAAGTTTGCCATTGGTCCATTTTCGTTGGACCACTACAGCACCAAAGATGGACGTTGTGTTCTCATACTGGCTTTCGCAGCAACTCGAAAAGCTTTCCTGATCTTTATTCATGTTCTTTTCAAAGGGTCTGCTTGTGTAATGAGTTATTTAGCTATCATGCCGTCCGAATAATTGGTGAATGGGCAAAATTAAGTGCTTTAACGTAGGCGCTCCACCATAGTTATATCACTACTTCAATTTCAATGCACAATTTCGGTTCAAAGACTTTTATTTGCCACCACGCAAAGCACGATCCTGTCCAGATAGTGAAAACTTGGGCACAAATCGACAGCCAGTTTCGGTGCAGTAGATCAAGTCATCTCGAACACAAGTTTCACCAGTACTTCGAGTACAAGATGATGCACACGTGCTTGTGTGCCAACTTTGATGTTCAGACTAGCTCCGAAGTCCTTGCCACGAGTTTTGATACCACAAAACTGGCTGCGGAGGTCGTGAAGTGAACGAGATCCCTGCTAAAATAAGCGCTCTGCGCCAGGCTGTTGCTTCGGAAACTGTAGCTTCATTCACGATCGGGTCCCGTTGGCCGTCAGTTAACCACCTGAGCAGTAGAGTGTTTGCGCTAGGTTAAAAGAATGAAAGTCCTGCCGGGTAAGCTTCACCAAGCAGTTACCGAGTAGTGGCGTCGCGGACCACGGTCACGTGGCGAGCCCAGCTTACGGCCGCGATCTTGCATACTTGACTTGGCACGTGGCGGCTCAGTCGGCTTCGCCTCAGCGGCCCGAAGATAAGCCACAGGCTCCTCTTCTTGCTCAGTGGGAGTTTCATCGGGCCAGCAGTACTCGATGCGGGGCTCTGATAAGGTGGCCCTCTCCCCACTCGGTGAGACATGCTCGCATCCTCCCACGTTCAGGCTTTTCAACGCAATGGCACTATAGACGCAGGTAACCTTCGGGCGCGCGCCTGTATGGTTGCTGGCCTGGCTTGCAACCAGCTTCTCGGCCGATTCCTTTGCCGGATCAGTGGTTTCACTTACCGGCTGGCCTGCCTTGGAGGCAGCTTTTTTTTTCTTCTGCAAAAGCTGGTCAGCGATCTCAGAATCCGGTTCAGCCGGCAGGTCTGGCGAAAATTCGCCGGAGTCGCTGGCTCCGACTGGTGTCTCGGTAGTCTGACTCGACGGGGGACGCATGCCTTCCCGCGTACGTCGTCCGCCTGGTGGCGGAGGCGTCGGACCATTCCGGAAGTGTGGCATGTGACGTCGCACCGGTGGAGGCGGAGTCCAAGCAGGGCTTGCGGAAGGTGTGGCTGCAGGGACTATTGGCTCCAGGGTTGGGCGTGGCACGTACATGTTCGGAGCAGTGCCATAAACAAACGCTGGTTTCAGCCAAAGTGGTAGTGGTGGCGTTGTGTAGCCAAACCCACGGCCGTATGCCACGTCATCCGTGGGAAGTGTAGGACCAGGAGTCCATGGGTACGATGGGGGAAGACGCAGGAGCTTCTGGAGTCGGGCAGCACTCGCAGCCGGGTCGATGTCATATGGAGTCAGTGGGTCTGAAACTTCCAGCACGGGAACCGGCGGGGGCAGAAATACCCCTATAAATTCCGGGGGAGGTAGATAGACAGGCCCGGGAGCCGGTAGGCCTGTTTCGATGGGAGACCAGTAGGTGCATTCCAAAGGTATCTCACCAAACTGGCCCGCGGTGGCCATTGTGCGAGGCGTTCTCTCAAGGCGGCCGAACGGAACAAATTAGGCCTTCTGGTATTGGTCGCGCAAGGATCGCGTGGCTCGGGCCAGCACGTTTGCGTCGTTTTCTTTTCGTAATCAAACGTGCCCCCCAAATCTTGGCTTGTGTTTGTCCAGAAAAGGAAGAAAAAATTGGGCCACCATTCTTGGCCCAATCAAGGGTACGTGGCTTTTGATTCATGAAGTCATCATCATCTTCGTATCAGTTTGGAGAAAAAAAAGCACTGAAATGTTAGGCAAGATATGCGCTATAGAAACGGAGTAACCGTGCAACAATTTTTTTGAAGGGCATTTTGACTAACAAATCAACTTGCCAAATTCAATAAAAGGCTACACTGGTCTAGGTTAATCGCGATTTTACAGCGCAGGCTGTTATGAGATAACAACATGGTTTACGTGCGCGCGTAGTTGTTCACCGCCACAACCTGCGTTCGTAACCGGAATTATTCGATCATATCAGCTTCGAAACTGCGTTCCGAAACCTGGAAATGCCATCGGCCGACTTAGCGGGAGTGAGCACATCGTCTCGC
This sequence comes from Rhipicephalus microplus, assembly GCF_043290135.1. Classification (NCBI taxonomy): domain Eukaryota; kingdom Metazoa; phylum Arthropoda; class Arachnida; order Ixodida; family Ixodidae; genus Rhipicephalus; species Rhipicephalus microplus. Next base: position 2,610,650 of record NW_027464607.1, read on the forward strand.
CATCTGGGAGTGACAATACAAAACACTGCATCGCCACTTGCGCTTTTTTAAAGACCATAGTCTTTCTTTACACTTACAAAGTTCCTTGTAAGTGTAAAACAGGTACCATGCTTCTGCGAAGAATGACGAAGGATGGCATAGTGAATGCTGGCCTACTACACGTTGATTAATGGCGTAGTGGGTACCGTGCAAGTGTGCGTTATAGTTACCTAAAGAGTGTTTAAAAAGGCTCTGAAAGGCTGCTTTTCTAGCTTTTGTCGTGACGCGTGTTGCGAGTTTTGCAAAGGCCTGGCGTTTTTTTTTTCACACAGGAATGTGCTGATTACACCACAAACATTGAGTGAAGTGAGGTCTAATCAGTCCGTCCCTATATGCGATGTAAAAAAAAAGAACGGAAGAGATTCCTTATATCCACCGGCTGTCGCACAACTTGAAAAAAAAAAAAAATGCATGGCGACTGATGTTTTATCAGCGCCTAGTAAGCTGATCAGTCTTTGAAGACAAACAAACATTATGAGGGAACAGAAAAAACGTAAAATAAAGTGCCTTTGCCTGTACCAACGAAGTATAACAGGCGTACACCCAATTAAAATAAAATAAATAGGGCGTGTGCACATACACGATTTTGTTGAAGAGAAAAAAAGAGCCCCGCTGCAGTGGTTTAGTGGCTAAGGTACTCGGCCGCTGACCCGCCGGTCACGGGCTCGAATCCCGGCTGCGGCGGCTGCATTTTTGATGGAGGCGGAAATGTTGTAGGCCCGTGTGCTCAGATTTGGGTGCACGTTAAAGAACCCCGTGTGGTCGAAATTACCGGAGCCCTCCCCTACGGCGTCTCTCATATTCATATGGTGGTTATGGGACGTTAAACCCCACATATCAATCAATCAACCAGAAAAAAAAAGAAAAAAAGAGGTGAAAAAATTTTACCGATTAGTGCCACTCCAGCCACGGGAACGGACCCAGCCAGCGCAGATTTATTCCTTGAATTGTTACAAGTATGTTCGACACTCTTTACTGACAGAGGTTGATTTCTCGTAGTTCTTGCTCCGCCAAGGGGGCTCCATACCCTTTGGCTCTCTATCAGTGCTCCAAGAACTGGTTCTGTAGTGTTTTGGCAGTCCTGGCAACTGCAGCTTCATTCCCTGTTTTCTCTCTGCTTGCCTTGGAGTCTTCATACCAATTCGATATTTTTTACTGGTCTAGAAGAATGTATTAAACTCCCAAGTAGAGGCGGTAGGAAACCGCCTCCAATCCCCTCTCCCTGATTTTTCTCTTTCCCTCCCCCGTCCCCTTTGTCCCTCCCTCCCTCCCTCCCTTGTCTTTCTCTTGTGATGGGTTCTCATTATTTTGCCGTATTAATTCTTATTGATTCTAGCTTCTGTCTTAATGCATTCGTTTTGTTATTGATGTTCTAAGGATATAACTGTGTGTTGGAATTTTCAGTAACAAGGTTGGGTATCCTCTTCGTGCTCTTTTTTATTTTCTGGAAACAATTTAGGTCTTCCTAATATGTCTAACTGAACTGTCTGCGGATTTTAGGTGGCGAGAGATAAGGCAATCTTATCAAACTGCCCAGGCATTTCTGGGTCGCTTTTTTATCATATTCAATGGTTAAGGAACTTATTCTAAATTTTCGGTTTTCTCGTTCCCCGCTTCTGCGTGGGAGATCAAATGGGGTGGATTTTGAGATGTGGTGCTCTTAGAGATGTTATGTGAGAGGGGTAATGAGTGAAAAAAAGAAAAAAAGCAAAAGGCGGGGCGAGGGGGCGGCGGTTTACTTTTCCTCTACTCTCCCGTAATTTAATCTTCAAGGCCTCCTTCATCGGTTGTTCAAACATGCCAGCCGGAGGTGACTGCGCACTATTACCCCTTGGTGTCAGGGTGGGTATTCTAGGCCTAATTAGGAATTAGGAATGCGCTGCCACAGGAGAAAACCCCATCTCGCCGGGCCATTCACCTCGTAGCATCGGTTGTGGATTGACGTACATGTTTCAGTACTTGCCTTGTTATGCCGTTTCTCTGGTGGGTGTTAACCTTTGTCTCGATATTGCGTAGGTCTGGGACCCACCATGTGGACTGCACGTCCGAGATCAACCTTCAACCCCGCCTATTTGTAAGGTGACGGCTTGGGTCTGTGATCAAAGAGGTGGCCCCCAGGGTCCGATCTACCAACAACCCGAATAAGGCGTAAGACTTTTGTCCTCATCTGATTCCTCCATCAATGGTTGAACTGCTTGACCGTCCATCCCGTTGTGCATTATTGACCCCTCCCGACGACGAAATCGACTGAAGGATGAGCCTTTTGACGTGCTTCTTAAGTGAATTTCACACAACCATGGCAATCTCTTTGAGCACCACATGTCCATTTTATATTTGTAAAACTACATCATTAATAATTTTGACTATTTTAAAATTTCCACACTCTCCTCGTCCTGAAGAATCTCCGGTTTTGAGTTGGATGGTTTCGTGTACTTTTTCTCCAATAAGTTAATTTCTTTTGTTCGGGCTTTACACGAGTCTGGGTAATGGTCGAATGTTGTTGCTTCATCACCGCAAATGCATTTTTCGCGATCTGTTATAGAAAATGTTTTAAAATAAAAGGGGAAGTGCCCGTGACCTGTTACTGCTTGGACGGACCAATAGTCTAGTGGAAATGTCTTGGGAATCTGCTTTACGTTTTTTCTCTATTGATATTTGGTGTGTCGTCCGCGCAGCGCATGTGCCATCACAGCGGATATCGGCACGGAAGCCCCTACAGTGGCAACCATCAGCGTCGACGCAGTATGCGGCAGAGCCCAGGGGGCGCACCTCGCGCCCAACATATACGCCGCCGGAGGATCACTGCTGGACATTGGGCATGGTGGCACCGCAGAAATGTAGTCTAACCCTTTCGTCTTTCTTGCGCAGTTGCTCACCACACTGCTGCTGATACCGGCTGCGCAGGATGGAAGAAGCGAACCACAACGAGGCAACACAACGCAGCTCGTCGCCGAATCCAGTTTTGGTGTGTCGTCCGCGCAGCACATGTGCCATCACAGCGGATATCGGCACGGAAGCCCTACAGTGGCGACCATCAGCGTCGACGCAGTAGGCGGCAGAGCCTAGGGGGCGCACCTCGCGCCCAACATATACGCCGCCGGAGGATCACTGCTGGACATTGGGCACGGTGGCACCGCAGAAATGAAGTCTAACCCTTTCGTCTTTCTTGCGCAGGTAAGAAAACGTTATGGGAAGTGCTATCGATCGAACGATTTGTGCCTACTTGTGCTGCCGTGCCCAAGGCTGCTATGTTTATTTTTGTATGACTTGTCATCTCATGTTGTGAACGTATTGTTGCTTGCTGGCGATGTAGAGACAAATCCCGCTCCAGACTTAGCGCACATCGCGAAACAACTGCAGGTAATTGCAGGCGACTTAATTGATTGATATGTGGGGTTTAACGTCCCAAAACCACTATATGATTATGAGAGACGCCGTAGTGGAGGGCTCCGGAAATTTAGACCACCTGGGGTTCTTTAACGTGCACCCAAATCTGAGCACACGGGCCTACAACATTTCCGCCTCCATCGGAAATGCAGCCGCCGCAGCCGGGATTCGAACCCGCGCCCTGCGGGTCAGCAGCCGAGTACCTTAGCCACTAGACCACCGCGGCGGGGCTGCAGGCGACTTAAAAGAAATAAAAGAGGAGAGGCTAACCGCCATAGATAAGAAACTAGAATTGCTGGACTCGCTTCATAGCAAAATAACAATCTGCACGGATCAAGTAACGCACCTGCAAAAAGTAGTTTCAGACCTTGAACTAAAGCTTGACGACCTGGAAAATCGTTCTAGAAGAGGGAACCTGATTGTGTACGGCATTCCCGAAAAGCACGATGAGGATGATGTCTCACTCGAACAAACTGTTTACAACACGATTATTAAGAAAACACTGGATCTAGAGCCTGTAGCAATCGAAAGAATTCACAGGCTCGGAAAGCCAGACGCTAATAAAACCAGGCCAGTTATTTTAAAACTTTTCGACACGCGTGACAAAATCAAAATCCTAAAAAACTGCCAAAAGCTCAAAGGAACTAAATTAGCGATTAGTGAAGACTTTTCAGCTCGTGTTCGTAGCATAAGGAAAAAGCTGTGGGATAGCGCCAAATCTAACAAAGAATCTGGTGACAAAGTATGGTTGGTATACGACAAGATTAGTATCAATCGAGTACTTTACCGCTGGGATGATACCGCGGGCGATAAGGTTGAGATCAAAACAGAATGCAATGCTCCCTCCAATCAAAAAAACCCAAAAAACCAAGAAGGAACACCACCCATGCGCACTCGCCGCCATCAACCACGTCCAAAATAGTTTTTGTCAATGTGAATGCACGCAGCATACTGAACAAACTCGACTCGCTAGAATCAGTACTTCTTACTGTCGACCCTGACTTCTTGGCTGTGACGGAAACGTGGCTTTCAAACGAGATTGGAGACGCCGAAATAGCACCTCCAAGCTACTGCATTGTGAGAAAGGACCGAGCAACACGCGGTGGTGGAGTTGCCATTCTTATTAACAAACGTATTCGATTCACACAGATGCCTGTTGTTGAGGGTGCTGAAGCGGTGTTCTGCAATTTATTGTGCGGCTCATTTTCAATCGTAGTTGGTTGTGTTTGTCGCAGTCCAGGGTCAGACCATATCGCTATGCAATCACTGCACGCATACATGCAGCGCAATGTGAAAGGCAAGAGACTAATCCTTTTGGGGGACTTAAATCTGCCCGACATAAACTGGCGGACCATGCAGCACGAGTGCTTAAACTCAGAAACCCTTTTTGATGCAATGCTATCTTTTAACCTCAATCAGATAATAATGGAGCCAACACGGGTGCAGGCGGAGAGCTCCAATATACTTGACCTGGTATTCTTAAGCGACCATTTTCCAAGTGACAAACACAGTGTAGAAATTCTCGATGGGATATCGGACCACAAGCTAATCGTGTGCAGCGCATCAATTTGTGCCAAAAAAAAGCCACTGCCACTCGCAAAAAAACGTTCCAGATTTTCAGAATGCAGATGACACCAGCATAATTGACCGTCTATCAATGGAATTAGCACCGTTTGAAGAAGATTCGAAACGCGCATCCATAAGTGTCGATGAATTGTGGTTAAAATTTAAACATACCATAATGCACTGTATGAAATTATATGTACCAAACAAAACAAAAAGATCAAATAAATATAATCTTTGGATTAATCGTGATATCATTCACGCGAAACGAAAAGTTAAAAGACTCAGGAAATCCCTAAAACTAAGTAAAAGCAATTCTAAGACTGCTCTCACAACTGCCATCACCGACATGAAATTAAAAATAAGAACCGCAAAAAAGAACTATTTCACTAACACCCTTCCTAGTTTCATAAAAAACTCGCCGCAAAAATTTTGGGGCTTTCTTAAAAATTCAAAGTCTAGCGAAAACGCTAGTCATCCTCAAGATGGCCTTATTACCCCTTCTTCGCTCAATGAGCACTTCCAATCAGTTTTCACGGCCGATGACGGCAATCAACCACCAATCGACATTTTGAACAAAGAACCATTGGAACTGCCCGTGATAACCGAACAAGGTATCTTTCATCTGCTCCTCCAACTTGACACAAAAAAAGCCTCAGGACCAGATAACATTCCAAATTTGTTTCTCAACCGATATGCGGAGTGGATGGCAAAATATCTGTGCATCATATTCGATAAATCCCTAGCAACATGCACCATACCGGATGATTGGAAAAAAGCGAAAGTTAAACCGATACACAAATCAGGCCCAAAAGATGACGTAAATAACTTCAGGCCTATATCTCTTACTTGCACTTGCAGCAAACTTCTTGAACATAATATCCTAAAACATATCAATATATATCATGAAAACGAACGCATCCTGTTGCCTTCTCAACACGGTTTCCGTATGGGGCTTTCTACAGTCACGCAACTAACAGAACTAACCCATGATTTATCCTTAAGTGTGGACAACCAAAAACAGGTCGACCTTATCCTATTGGACTTCGCAAAAGCCTTTGATAAGGTTTCGCATAAAAAAACTAGTACAAAAGTTAGAATGTACCTTAGGCAATGGCTCCGTTACGAAATGGATAAAAAACTATCTTACCGGTCGCACACAATTGGTTGATTTCAATGGACAAGTATTTACAACAGTTCCCGTCAAATCCGGTGTTCCCCAGGGTTGTGTTCTTGCTCCGACCTTATTCCTAATTTTTATCAATGACCTACCCTGTCAAATTCCCGTCCACGTCAGACTTTTCGCGGATGATTGTATAATTTATCATGAAATAAACTCTGCAGAAGATCATCTTGCCTTAAACAAAGCCCTCGAAATAGTATCAAACTGGTGTTCAGATTGGCAAATGATACTTAATGTTAAAAAATCAGCTATAATGACAGTAACAAGAAAAAGGGAATGGTCAGAGTTCTCATATACCATCAATAGTATCCCACTTCCTAGAACAAGTCATCATAAGTACCTTGGCCTCACCTTTACTAGCGATCTGAGATGGGATGCCCACGTTTCTAACGTTACAGCTACCGCACTGAAACGACTTTTTTTCTGAGACGATGCCTTCGACTAGCACCTTCTGAAATTAAACTGTTAGCCTACAACACGTACGTGAGATCTGTTCTTGAATATGCGAACATTGTTTGGTTCCCGTACACAAAAAAACATATTGCGAAGCTAGAAGGCGTGCAAAGAAAAGCTGTTCGATTTATCTTTAACAAGTTTAGGCAAACAGACTCACCAACTGAAATGCTCGAAGAAGCGGGCATGCTAACGCTGCAAAAACGAGCAAGACTAGCACGCCTACGATTCATGTACCAGCTACGCCATAAGCAAACCAACATCGATGCCTCCAGGTACATTACACTTCAACAATCACGACCCACCCGTAAGAAGCACCCCGAAATGCTACAAGAATACGCATTCCTTACGGAATGTTTCAAACACTCATTCTTCCCAGCATCAATAAGGAAATGGAACAGCTTAGCAGCTATGGTTACTAGCAGCAATTCTTTAAATATTTTTTCACGTCTTGTTGAAGAACATTTGCGTTTGGAACCCTAATATTGCGCTATTGTGGTCATCTTTGTAAAATCCATTGTTTTAGACTGTGTTATTTTGACTCTTCCACACTGTAATCATTTGGATATAATACAATAACTGTTAGAACTTTGTTGTTAGAATTTGGGTAGAATTTGTTTGAATTTGATTGTTAGAAATTGTGAGAACTTGGTAGCATCAATGTAACGCGTATCCTAAACGATGTATAACTTACGGATGTTTTTATTGTGTGCTTTTATTGTGTGTTTTCCCGATGTCCTTTCTGCGAAAATCCCGACAAGGGATTGGCAGTATTTTTAAATATAAATATAATATGTATAGGAGCTCCGCCCCTCTATATTCCAGTATTCATTCTAATTCTCCACACAATCCTTTGCCAGTTGCTTTTTGACGAATGATTTAGAAATTGGAATTTTGTAATCTATACCCTCTTTTGTGGCCTCCATCACTAGTTGATCGGCGAGCACATTGCCTGTTGTTCCTTTGTGTGCATGTGTGTATGTCAGTTTTATTGAAAGTTTTCCAGTTGAAATATTTGAAGTCTGATTTGATTTATGTAAGGGTTAGTGTTATTGGGATTTTCAGTGCTTCCATTGTGGACTGACTGTCAGTTATTATTTGTTACGTATTGTTGTAATCCATGACTTCTACTATTTAGTGCCTCTAAAAGAGCTACCGTTTCGGCTTCAATATTGTTTGAGTAATCAGGGAGTTTCATCTGTTTGTATCTGCTAGCATTGCCAGACCTATTCACTACTACAAGGGCTGGGCCACATTTGTGTTTCATTCTAGAACCATCAGTATAAAGGCTGAAATTTGCCTTGCCAGTTGACCTTGAGTAATCAATTTTTTTTTTGCGCTGGATGCATGTGTGCGTTCCGCATTTTCTTGGTGATCTCTTTTTTACCAAATTCTTTCTCCCTATAGACGAACTTTTCATTTTCATTGATGATAATAAATATTTTGTTGTCTTTTTAGATTGTTAAATGAACCGGGGGAATTTTACGCACAATATTAAAAGATGCATTGGAGACTATATGGAAAGATTTTGCAAGTTTTGCTAAAGGAGTTCTTTGAATTGATTTCAGCTTATTGGTATTCTCTGTATTTCTCCTGTAACGTGGACATACCGGTGGATACCAGATCTGCGAGCCATAAACTATCATGCGTTCTAGGCTGCCAAAGTAAACTTTTTAAGGTGTTTCGGGGTCATGCCCCACTGTACCACTGAAAGCTGCTAACCCCAATGTGATCCTTAGTATTTTTGTTTGACCTCTCTCAGGTGGTGTATAAAAGAAAGCTTATTGTCGAATACGACTCCGAAATTCTTTTGTGTGGAACTCTTTAGATAGAGTAACTATTGACTTTAACTACTGGTGGTCTATTTTTGTAGGCTACTCCCAAGTTCATAAATTCACACTTCTCGTGGCTAAAACTAAGCTCGTTTCGAGCACTCCAGCCTTCTATAATTTATAATGCTCTTGCCGCTTCCTGTTAGGATCGTCCTACTCCTACCTTTTACCACCACCGTCAAGTCGCCTGCGAAGGGCTGGATGAAAACGCTACCAGGCATTTCCTCCATTAGTAGCTCAGAAACGATTATGTTCCACAGAAATGGGCTCAACGGCGAACCTTGTGGTGTCACTTTAGTTAAATTCATCGTTATGTTTTGCGAATCCATTTGATACACAATTTTTCTTTTTATATATATATATATTAAATTATAAATAACTATAATGTTCTCATTCTTTCTAGTGATTTCATTATGTCTTCTTTTATTTGTATAAAGTGGTGATTGCTGATTTACCATTTGTAAAGCCGGATTGATTATTCGCGAATAAATTATTGAATTAAAAATAGTGATAAAGTCGGTAGTAAACAAGTTTTTCAAATATTTTTCTCATGATGGAGTTTATCGCAAATGGCTGGAAGTCCTTCGCGCCTGGTGGGCTGTGATCCTTGTTTTTGTGGATTAGAATCACTTTTGATACCTTCCTAGCTGACGGGAAGTGCCTCAGTTTCGGAGTTGTAATAAATATGTTGAGAAAAAAACCATGTGCGTTTGATAAAGCTGTCGGGTGAATTCAACCGTAATGTCATCTAGTCCTGTGCATATCTTTCTTCTTATAATGTTTACCCCGTAATCCGCTTCTGTTTCTGTAAACTCGATATATATCTGATCTGAGTGTTCTGTTTGATTGTAGGTACAGACCTTGCCCCTGGGCTCAGGGGTATTGTCTGCAGTTCCATAGAGATTGTTTAGTATATAACATATGTTATCCTCCTTGCTCCTTGTTATCTTGCCATCTTCATTAAGTATACTGTAAATGATTACCTTTCTTTTGATTTTGTTGGCCAAAATTTCGTACGGGAGGGTAAATGAATTCTTTTCCAGCTTGCTGCAGTATGTTTTCCATGATTTCTTCTCGGCGTCATCCAATTCTTGTTGGTATTGTTTGAGTTCTTCTTGATATCTTTTTTTATGAATCATATTTTAGGTCATTGGTACATCTTCGGTATCGCCGGTGCAGTGCCCTCATTTTTTTTTCTTTGAAGTTCCAGCTCTGGAGTCCACCATGGTTTTTCTTTCTGGTCTTCATTTTTGACATTTTTTTGAAAACTTCTGTTTGAAATTGTTTATTTTTATAGAGTTGGTTTACTATGACCTCTAGTTGGTGCTCATTGTGAATTTCTCTTTGTGTTGTTTTTGATCCATGCATCATCTTGCAGCTCGTTGAACAGTTTACGTTCTCCCATTGTGGTTAAACGCCTCTACCTCCTCCTCGTGGCTTCGAAGAATTCTATTTTTATAGAGCGATGGTCACTGAGACTTTCTTGATCACCTCCCAGTTCTTGCTTTGCCTGATGACTGGGGCTGAGCAGATGGTTATGTCAATCCAACACTTTCCATTTTTGGTTTGGAAGGTTGGGAGTGATAGTAGGTTATTCAATACGCTTAGTATGTGCCTATTTAAGAATTCGGCCAGTTCATTCCCCTTATTGTGTGTTAATTCCCCTCCCCATACTATAGTTTTTGAGTTGCAGTCTCCCATAACGAGTATGTTTTCTGCTCCAGTACAGTTGGCTGTGTATTTATGTATTTATAGTAACAAGGGTAGTATATCCGACTGCGGTGGCAGGTAGCAGTTTATTGTTGTCAGTTCTATGTTGCTCCATGCTGGTTATGATTACGTTCTGTGTAACCTTTTCTAGAAATATGGCAATTTTCTTGTTGTGAATTATGGTTGCCGCTGTCGGGTTCTCTTCCATGAATGATTCTGTTTTTTAATGGGAAACCACTAACCTTATTTTTCAGGCCATAGGTTTCTTGTACAAACGAAAGGTTGTGGTTGTACTCTAGGTGTATTTTGTTAATGTTTTCTTTAGCTTGAGAGAAGTGACCTAGGTTAATTTGAAATACTTTAATGATTCTGTGTCCTCCATCTTTGCTCTTGTGGTTTACTGTGGTTTTGATGTGTGTTCGTGTGTTTCTTTAGGAAGATGTACTCTCTGAATTTGCACTTGCCTCGAGTGGCGTTTACAATTGCACTACCAACTGTGTAGTAATGTTGGCCTGCTCTTCCTTGAACACTGGGCATTCCATGCTGAGGAACGAGTGCGCCCGATGTTGTCCAGGAAAGGTTTCTTCACAAGCTCGGCAGCTCTTGTGTCTGTCTCCACACTGGCGGGGGTGGTGCGCACCCCTGCAGTCAGTGTATCTTGAGCACCCCTGGCAGAATTTCTCTACATGGCCGTATTAGGCACAGTTCTTGCATCGGGGCACAAAGGTGTTGCCAAAAAAAGGCAACGGTTCCATTTCACGTTTAGACGTGTCCTGCCCCTTAGGGCGTCATGTGCTGCTGTCGTGACTTCGAGGCAGTTGTTTTTCGTACTGCCTTTCCAGGATTTGCCCAGTTTTAATCTGTCGAAGAGCACTAGCTGTAGTGCGTTTTGACTGACTAATTGAGCTGTAATTTTCTAGTCCGGTGTATCATCGCTGATTACAACAATATTGATTTGTGGGAGCCTTTTTTGTCCTCTTGACACCTCCACTGTGCGTCCTGATGCCAGGTTCGTTTGTAGTTCCCTCTGTGGGGCCGAAATCGCTCCCTTTGAGGAGGAAGTGATGACCACTCCGTCTCGGGAGGGTCGCATGACAGACAGTCAAAAGCAGGGAAGAAGTTTGTTGCCAACTGCCAAGAAAAGCACAGAAATAAGTTTGTCCATTGTGTGACATCCGGCATCTACGCCACTCGCTTGACTTGTGGAAAGTGGTACGTAGGGCAATGAGGGAGATGCATCAATGACAGGTTGCGTGAACACAAAAATAAAGTTCGAAAAATAGCTAGTGATGGTTTTCTCGCGCAACATTGTAAACAACATCAATATCCCCTATATTTGAAAACACCAGAATAATAGCTAGAAGCAAATGTGAAATGACTCATTGTATAATAGAAGCTGAACAGATTGCGCAACTTGGTGATATGTGTGTCAGCCAGCCGTCGATAGCACTGCCAGAAAAATAGTTGACATATCTGCGCAAAACATGAGATTATCAGTGTATCAGTGTATACATGTACGTATGTGCGTATATTTTTATGTTGTTCCTTTAATCACCTGCTCACATGACTAAGACTTAACAGACAAGTGCATAAATGTTCTCTGGTTTCTAAAAATAAACTATGTTGGAAGTGAGCGCTCTGTCTGCATGTGCCCTTATTTCTTTCAGTTTACGTGCGCTACAAGAAAACTTACTGAAGATGAACTACCAACAAGCCCGCATCGCAACTCTCGCGATTAACCAAGATGTGCAACGAAGTGTTATTGCAAGCGATAGATAGGCAATACATTTTGTTTTGTTCGAAGTTTTTCTCATACGGCGCCCGGTGTAGTGGGCTGCCAGAACACCACACCAGCGGTGAATCCAGAGGGGGGGGGGATGACGATTAAGTTGTCCCCCCACAAGCTATTTTCGACAGCGACACACCCTTCTTCTAGATATTCACCACGCCGAAATCAATTTTAGGAGAGAAGCTCCTTTCACTCTAACCTTGTCATGCGCAACTCGTAACTGAAAGAAGAGACGAGAAAGAAAAGAAGGCAGTATCTTCCAAACAGTATAATAGACGGCGCTGTCTCATAGAAGCATATACAAAGTGCAGTTGAGTGAGAATATTCTTGATGGTGCTGTACCGCTGCTCTACGATTGGCTGCTGCGCAGGCTGTGCCTGGGTACGTGGGGAATGAGTGCACTCTTAGTCTCCTGAACAGTCGCCATACATGGCGGATCATTGGTGGGCCATGGACGAATCAGAGTGGCGGGCGCTTTGAAGGCGCTCGGCTTTTTTGGCTCGCGTCTCGTCGTTGTTGCCCACGTGCCATCTGCATTCTCGAACGCAATCGGACGCATGGACGCATGCATAGCCGGACGAACACATGGACGGATGGATGGATGGAGACTTCGCCTCAATCATCATTAGTCACTCAGTGGATATGCTGTAATTTTTTTAGAACGTAGAGTCTTTTAGAGGGGATCACTGGGGCATTCCTAATCGAAAACTATGAAAACAGCTATCACAGAGCCAAGTGTTTTGTCATAAGGACCCCGAAACGGTTTTGACGATTTTTGGGGCCTGTAGACGAAGTCTTAAGCGTGTGAATATTGAATATTGATTTAAGCTTCTTGCCTAAGTTTTGTAATATATTAGAATACTTTAAAGCTGTGAATCACTACAAACTACGGCGCCTCAGCCGGACATTCGCACTATTACATTCACTAGGAGCACGATGTCACCCAGGCTGCTGATCTGATTGGGCGTGGAGTGCGCGTAAGATCAACTGGTGAGGTGGTGGCACCTATTGAAGCAGATATCAACGAATCCACGATCTTCGTCTTTGATGCCAGAAGGTGTGCGTTCTGCCAAACGCAGTGGGCTATGGTCTATTCAAATAGGTCACGAAAGTTCGGGCGAAAAGCGGTTCATAAGCTGTTTCCAGCGACATCAGCAGGGGGAGTTATGGGAGATTTCATTTCATCTCATTTTATTACCTTAAAAGCCCAACATGGGCATTACATAAGGGGTGGGTTTACATATGTTCATTATAAAATACTTGGAAATAATATGTGTATAAGCATTATTAAACACGGTATGAGTAATATGGGTACATGATTCTGCAATGCATACAAGCAGTCGGAATGACGAAAATGACATCCAGTAGTTTTTATTCTACAAAATGATAAGATATTTTTTGTATGAATGTGGGTGCGCTGGTTATGGCGGCAATTCATGGGGTAGGCTGTTCCAACCTGTGGCTGTGCGGAAAAAGAAAGAACCTGAAAAAGTTGCAGTATGAGTATGGGGACGGCCCACTTAGTTCATGTGCCGAGTTAGATGTGACGTTCGGCTAGCGGGAAATTTATTAAGCGAACAATCATAGAACTTGTGAAAAAGAGATAGGGATGATACACGGCGACGAGTAGCAAGTGTGGGCAAGTAGCAAGTGTGTAATTCATTTCGCAAAGACGACACGCTGACATGATATGAATATTGAGAATGTATGAATCTTGTAGCACGGTTTTGGTATTTGGAGTTTAACGTCGCAAAACCACCATATGATTATGAGAGACGCCGTAGTGTAGGGCTTTGGAAATTTCGACCACCTGGGGTTCTTTAAAGTGCACCCAAATCTGAGCACACGGGCCTGCAACATTTCCGCCTCCATCGGAAATTCAGCCACCACAGCGGGGATTCGAACCTGCGACCGGCGGGTCAGCAGCCGAGTACCTTAGCCACTAGACCACCACGGCGGGGCCGTAGCACGGTTTTGTACAGATTCGAGAGCGTTGATTAAATATATGTGGTGGGGGCTCCATACTGCGCATGCGTATTCGAGCTTAGGGTGGATTATGGTTTGGTAGGTTAGTAATTTTACATGATTTGGAGCTTGTTTGAGGTGGCGTTTAAAGAAACCGAGTGCCTTACTAGAAAATGAGATGGCGTTAGTAATATGTGCATTCCAAGACAAATCATTAGTTATGGTAACACCAACATATTTGTAAGAGGACGCAGCTTCTAATGGTATGCTATTGATTGCGTAAAATAAGCCAGAGGGTTACGTCGGTGGGAGAAGGTCACAACTTTGCATTTATTTGGGTTTAGTGTCATTAGCCAGCAATCACACCATTGTTGCACACGGTTAATATTTTCCTGACGAGAATTTCGGTGAGATGTATTATTGATTGTTTTGTATATGACACAACCATCCGCAATTATGCGAATACTACAGGTTACATGAGCAGACAGATCGTTAATATATATTAAGAAAAGAAGAGGCCCGAGAACAGATCCTTGTGGAACTCCGGAAGTTACTTGCAGGGAAGCAGATGAGCTGTTGTTAATAAAGACACACTGTGAGCGGTTATGAAGGAATGCTTCGATTCATTGTAAGATGTCGGGGTGTACATTAGCCAAAGACAGTTTTAGTAGCAATCGTTGATGTGGTACCTTATTGAATGCTTTCGCGAAGTCTAAAAGTATGGCGTCTGTTAGTAGGTTGATGATGATGTTTGATGTTTTATGGCGCAAGGGCCATTTCACGGCCAAAGAGCGCCAGTTCATCTTGCTAAAAACATGGACAGTGATTGTGATAAGCGGCTGTATAAGGGCCATAAAATTCCTCGCGGTAAGGCGGGTAAAAACATACAAGTAATAAAATCATGACCATGTCGTGAAAGGTGTGTGTGGTGTGAATAGATGACAAAAGTTGGTGATAATAAAAGACGATGGTGGATATGTATGGCATTAGCACAAGTGCCTCACTCGTTCATACCCTTGCGTCCAAGGGCCGTGAGGCAAGTGCTTTCTTGTGTAGCCACCGCAGCAAAAACCTCTCTGGAGAGGTCATGCTACAGGATGCTCGGGTATATGATATGAAAACTATGAATTTCTTTAAAAAACGCTAACAATGATTTGTGACTAAAAAGCGGTTCCCTACCGACGAACATTGCAGGGTGTAAAGGTATATGTTGTCGATAGGGTAATGAAAAGTGTTGTTTTCTTACAGTGTCCAATTGTTTGCACTCAATTAAAATGTGAAGGACTGTCAATACTTCACCACATCTGTCACACAATGGTGGATCGCCACCGGACAAAAGGTGTGTGTGTGTCGTGTATGTGTGTCCTATCCTGAGTCTCGTTAGTATTACCTCTGTATGACGTGATTTCGACACGGGCAGCCAATGACCAAGGTGTGGCTTAATAACGTGTAGTTTGTTTTGTATGTGTGTATCCCACTTGCTCTGCAAGTATACTCTGAGGTTTCGTTTGAGAGACGGCTTAAGATCAACGGCCGGGATTGATATGGGTGTAGGGGCAGTGCTTTTGTGGACGGATGCAGCGAGCTGATCCGCCCTCACGTAGCCTTGAATCTCACGGTGCCCTGGCACCCAGCACGCTACAACATGTTGTTTGAGCGTGTATAGTGTGCATAAAATGGAGTAAAGTGAGACAAGGACTGGGTTTTTGTGTTTTTTAAGAGTGTGCAGAGCCGTTACTACACTGAGGGAGTCTGTATAAATTACTGCTTTTTGTATTTGTAATTGCTTGATGTGTTTAGCCGCCACAAGTATCGCGTAGGCTTCCGCTGTGAAGATACTTGTGCCTGGATGTAGAGGGCCAGCATCCGAAAAGGATGGGCCGACAGCAGCGTAGGACACAGAGGAGTTAGACTTGGAGGCATCTGTAAAGAACTCAGGACGTGTGTATTTGTGTTGAAGTTCCAGGAAGTATGTTTGGATATGGGCAATAGGCGCATGTTTTGTAACTTCTAGAAAAGACACATCGCAGTCTATAGTCTGCCATTGCCACGGTGGCGGGTATGCTACAGGAGCCATTAAACTGTGTTCGAGTGACACTCCAGTGTCCTCAGCTAGACCCTTCAGGCGAACTGAGAAGGGCTGCCTCATTGAAGGCCTGTTTTGAAAAAGAATGGAGCTCGACAAGTCATTAATAGTAGAGTATGAGGGATGCCTCTTGTCTGCTTTCACCTTAAGGAAATATACAAAGGACATGTAGGTTCTTTGCAGATGAAGCGACCACTCATTTGACTCCACGTAAAGGCTTTCTACGGGGCTGGTGCGAAAAGCACCCGTAGAAAGGCGGATGCCCGAATGGTGCACGGGATCCAGCATCTTCAAAGCACTTTGAGTCGCAGACTGATAAACAATGGCCCCATAATCTAAGCGGGTGCGAATAAGGCTTCTATATAGGTTCATGAGACATTGCCTGTCACTACCCCACCTAGTACGTGACAACACTTTTAAAATATTCATGGCTTTTAAACATTTTGTTTTTAGATACTTGATGTGCGGTACGAAGGTCAACTTGTTGTCCAAGATTAATCCTAAGAATTTATGCTCCGTATTAACAGACAGACGTTGACCGTTCAGTTCAATGTCGGGTTCTGAGTGCATGCCTCTCTTTCTGGAGAACAGGACACACGTGCTTTTTTGTGGGTTCAGTCGGAATCCGTTTTCCTCTGCCCATTTGGAGAGCTTGTTTAAACCTAACTGAACCTGCCGATCACACATTGCCAGATTTCAAGACCTAAAGCCAAGCTGGACGTCATCGACATATGTACAATAAAACATATTGCGTGGGATGGTCAAGCACAAGGAATTCATTTTTATGAGAAAAAGTGTGCAGCTAAGTACACCACCTTGTGGCACGCCTGTTTCCTGGACAAATGTTTGGGAAAGAACCGTGCCAACTCGGACACGGAATGTCCGGTTTGACAGGTAACTTTTGATTATGTGAAACATTCTTTCGCGCACGCCAAGGTGGGATAGGTCTCTTAGAATTCTAAAACGCCATGTTGTATCATAAGCCTTTTCGATATCGAGGAACACAGAGAGAAAATATTGTTTATGGACGAAGGCGTCTCTGATCTGTGCCTCGATACGAACAAGGTGGTCTGTCGTGGATCTACTCTCTCGAAACCCGCACTGAAATGGGTCGAGCAAATTGTTTGTTTCAAGAAAGTGTACAAGTCGGCAGTTTATCATTTTTTCGAAGACTTTGCACAAGCAGCTTGTAAGTGCAATAGGCCTGTAACTTGAAGCTAAAGAAGGGTCCTTGCCCTCTTTCAAAATGGGAATAACAATAGCCTCTTTCTAGGAGGTAGGAATAGTGCCAGAAGACCAAATAGCATTGTACAAACAAAGTAAGGTTTTTCGGGTTTCGTTTGGTAGGTTTCTTAACATTTCATACATCACACGGTCAGAACCTGGGGCAGAAGTACTGCAGGAGTTTAGAGATGTTTGGAGCTCAGCTAGACTGAAAGCTTGGTTATATGCCTGGTATCTAGTGGATTTGTGTTCGAATTTTTGCTTTTCTATTCTTGTTCTGTATTTTTGGAAAGTGTCAGTATAGTGGCACGAGCTGGATACCTGTTCGAAGTGTGCACCGAGGAAGTTTGCCTGATCTTCCAAGGTATCACCCTGAGTGTTTACGAGGGGAAGTGTGTGTACTTGTTTTCCTGCTATCCTACCGACCATGTTCCAGACTTTAGCCTCCTGTGCGTATGAATTAACCCCTGATAAAAACTTCTGCCAGCTTTCTCTTCTGGCCTGCCGACGCGTTCTCCTGCCTTGAGACTTCATTTTCTTGAAGGTTTCAAGATTTTCGGCTGTCGGTGAGTTCCGAAGCAGCCTCCAAGCTCTGTTTTGCTGTTTGCGCGCGTTTCGGCATTCAGAGTTCCACCATGGCACACGTCGTTTTCCAGGGTTTCCGTTTGTTTGTGGGACGCATTTTGTTGCAGCATCAATCAAAAACGCTGTGAAGTAGTTCACAGCAACATCAATGTTCAAAGTACAGATGTCATTCCAACCTAGACGAGCGATAGTATAAAACTGTTCCCAGTCGGCTCTGCTTATTAGCCACTTGGGAACACGTGGTGAGAACTCAGTTACTGTAGTTGTGCTCAAAACTACGGGGAAGTGGTCACTTCCGTACAGATTACTGACGACATTCCACTGGAGTAGAGCCACAAAAGATGGAGATGCTATGCTTAGGTCTATGGAGGAGTATGTGTTATTAGCGAGATTATAGTAGGTTGGTTCTTTTCGATTCAGGAGACACGCGCTCGACGAGAGAAGGAACTGTTCGATCAGTCGACCTCGTGCGTCATACCGAGATTCACCCCATAGCCTGCTATGCGCATTAAAGTCTCCAAGGAGAACATAAGGCTCCGGAAGTTCATCAATTAGAGAGTGTAAATCACGTTTTTGTAGCTGATAGCTAGGAGGAATGTAAATAGTGCAGATTGTGATCAGTTTATCAAAAAGAACTGCTCGAACAGCCACTGCCTCAAAGGATGTTTGGAGTTGTATGTGTGTGCATGCAATTCCTTGATTCACTATGATGGCAACACCTCCGGATGATGTCATGGCATCAACACGGTCCTTTCGGAAAATAACGTATTTACGAAGAAAATTTGTGTGCTTTGAATTAAGGTGTGTTTCTTGTACACACAGCACTTTTGGTGAGTGTTCGTGTAAGAGTTCTTGGATGTCGTCAAGGTTTCTGAGAAGGCCCCTGACGTTCCATTGTATAATTTGAGCGTTCATGGTGAATGTAAAATAATGCTGTGTGTACGAAAAGCGAGTGGCTGTTTAGACGGGGAGTTTGAATTCACTTAACAGGGCCGTCACCAGGCCCTGTTATTTGCTTTTTTGTTTTCTTGGCGCGCTCCAAGGAGCCACGCCGCTCTTTCGGCACCAAGGGTGCCGACGTATCCATTGCCTCCTCGGAGGCACTGGATGCCCGCACGTGCGGGCTGTTAGTTCGGATTTTGGGCCTCGCCTGGTGAGGGGAGGCCTTGAGGCCCGAAGACTCTGGAGTCTCCGGTCTCTGTTCGGGAGTAGGTGGTGTAGCCTGGGCTACAGCCGCCTTGGGGGCAGGTGCCACAGCCGACGGCTCGCTCTGTGCGGGTCGAAGGGGTGGTGGGCTGGTGCGGCGGTGCCCCCTGACGCGCCACTTCAGCGTATGTAGGTCCATAGAATGGAGCGACTCTTCGCCGTGCTTCCTTAAACGTAATGTTCTCCTTAACCTTCAATGTAATTATTTCTTTTTCTTTTTTCCAGTATGTGCAGGAGCGTGAATATGCGGCATGATTTCCTTCGCAGTTTACACAGTGTGGCGGTTGTTTGCAGTTCTCAGACACGTGGCCTAAAACTCCACATTTTGCACATGTCTGGCGACCACGACAGGTTTTAGAGCCATGGCCATACTTCTGGCATTGAAAGCAACGACGAGGGTTTGGTATATACGGCCTGATAGATGTCTTTGTGTACCCTGTTTGAATGGAATCTGGTAGTTTACTGGATGCAAACGTGAGTATCAAGTGTTTCGTTGGTATTTCCTTATTATCTCTTCTGATGATAATTCTCTGTACATTATTTACATTTTGGCTCTTCCACCCTTCCAAAAGTTCAGTCTCGGTGAGCTCAAGTAAGTCTGCATCAGATACCACTCCGCGAGTGATGTTCATGGATCGGTGTGGTGTTACGGTGATCGGTACGTCACCAAACGTTGAGAGGCTGTTTAGCTTTACAAATTGTGCTTTGTCCCGAATTTCTAGAAGAAGGTCTCCGCTCGCCATTTTGGTTACTTTGTATCCAGCCCCGAGAGTTTCCGTAAGACACCTGGCAACTACGAAAGGAGATACGGTCCTGGCTTGCTTTCCGATTTTTTCGCAGTGAATGACGTGAAAGTGGGGAAAAGTTTCTATTGGCTGGTTGAAGAGATTTATGTCGTCGGTGCGTACCCGCTTTAGGCCGGTACGATCAGGTAGTAGAGGGAATGCGCCATGCATGCCGGTCTTATGTTTGTTCAGCAGCGTTGGCGGCCACCCACCACGGAGCCCAACAAGGGGACGCTGCAAGTTTACAGGTGCTGAAAGCTTGCAGACGTCAGCCGTACAACACTGCCATAACCCAATGCGCCTAGACCAAGGTAGGCTATTTGCACAGGGTTAACCCTTGCCGCCAGGAAAATTGGAAGTAAACAGAAGAGAGTAGAAGACAGGACAGATAGATAGTGAGAGATAAAGACGAAGATATAGGCAGAGAGAGATAGGAAAAGGCGACTGCCGATTTCCCCTGGGTGGGTCAGCCCAGGGGTGCCGTCTACGTGAAGCCGGGGCCAAAGAGGTGTGTTGCCTCTGCCAGGGGGCCTTAAAGGTCCAATCACCCAGCGTCAGCTCAACCCCCAGGATCCCCTTTTCCCCGGACACGGCAAAGCCACGCACGGCTAGGCGTGGGAGGGAGTCGAAACTCCCCCGTTAGCTCGGGTCCGTGGTGTCGCTACACACCAAACGCCTACTTGCGCAGGCGCCCCTGCGGGGGTCTGTTAGTAGGTTAGTATCTAGATTAGTGTGAAGATCATGTAGAAACGTTGCCAATCGGGTTTCGCAGGAAAACCCTTTCCGAAATCCATGCTGTCAAGGATACAAACAAGTTATTCGAGTCTAAAAATTTCATGATTTCTATATAAATGACATGTTCCATGATTTTGCAGGGTACGCTTGTTAACGAGATAGGGCGATAGTTAAGTGGGGAGGTCTTATTTTCTGATTTATAGATTGGAACAACCTTTCCCACCGTCCAATCATGGGGTATGATGCCAGTGGAAAGTGACTGGGAGAACAATAGACACAAATAAACAGCACTGATATCTTTAGTATTATTTAACACTTTTGAGTTTATGTTATCGACACTGGCTGAAGATGACAGTTTAAGATTGTCAATTAGGGACAAAATACATCACATCATCACATCACTTTAATACCTTAAAGACCCCCATGTAGGGGGTATTACATAAGGGGTAAGTTACAGGTAAATGCACACAGGTTTTCAAATGGAAATGTGCGTGGTGACCTTCTCTTTAAATGTTGCTGGACACGTGATGGCTGGAACGTCACAGGGAAGGCCATTCCAGTCCACTGCTACACGGGGGAAAAAAGAGGCAGAAAAAGTAGTAGTGCGAGCATGTGGACGGGCAATTTGAAACGCGTGGGCAGTGCGGTGAGATATGCGCGTCGGTGGGACGATGTAGGGTGCTTGATTAAGAGGGCTGTGAAAGAACTTGTGTAGCAAACAAAGACTGGTAATGCGGCGGCGCACTGAAAGATTCGAAAGACCAGTTTCACGTTTAAGGGATGATATGCTTATGTTATATGAATATGAAGAATGTATGAACCTAGTGGCGCGGTTTTGCACAGACTCTAATTCATTTATCAAGTATACCTGGTGCGGGCTCCATATGGGAGCTGCATATTCTAGTTTAGTTCGGATTAAAGATTTATAGGCGAGAAGTTTGATGTCAGGTGGGGCATGACGCAAACGACGCTTCAAAAAACCCAGAGTTCGGTTCGCTGATGATATGACGTTCGTGATATGCGTGTGCCATGAAAGATCACTGGATAAGGTGACGCCTAGGTATTTATAGGATTTAATTTGTTCAAGAGTAGAGTTAGCTATTGCGTAAGAAAAATGCAAGGGATTATGCTGGCGTTGAAAAGAAACGAGTTTGCATTTAAAGGGGTTAAGCTCCATCAACCACAGGTCGCACCATTGCTGTACACGATGAAGGTCATTTTGAAGTGCAGTTTGATCAGAGGGGTTAGTAATTTTGCGGTATAGAACACAATCGTCGGCAAACATGCGGATATGAGAAGATACATGCATGGGTAAATCGTTAATATATATTAGAAACAGAAGGGGTCCGAGGACGGAACCTTGGGGGACTCCCGATGTTACCGAGAGGGAGCTGGAATGTTTATTTCTAATATCGACAAACTGGGAATGGTTAGCGAGAAATTCTGAAATCCATGCAAGAATTTTGGGGTGCAGATTCAAGTGGGCAAGTTTTAGTAACAGGCGTTTGTGTGGTACCTTATCGAAAGCTTTAGCTAAGTCTAGAAAGATTGCATCAGTCTGGAAGTTACGGTCAAGATTAGCGTGCAAATCATGAGTAAATATAGCTAGTTGTGTTTCACAAGATAAAGATTTACGAAATCCATGCTGGGAAGAATGAAAGAAATTGTTAGCATCCAGAAAGTTTATTATGTGAGTGTATATGACGTGTTCCATGATTTTGCATGAGACGCTGGTTAGTGAAATGGGGCGGTAATTTAGGGGTGACTGTTTGTTACCTGATTTGTGGACCGGAATGACCTTTCCCACTTTCCAGTCTTCTGGCAGCATTCCTGTTTTAAGCGACAATGAAGACAGCATCGACAAATACACTGCAATAATTTGTTTAGTGTTTTTTAACAGTTTAGAGTTAATGTTGTCAACGCCAGCCGATGATGAAAGTTTAAGTCTGTCGATAAGGGACGAAATTCCAGCAACAGAAAATTCCACTGGTGTCATTATTGGTAACATCGAAATTTATCGCTATGGACATCGAAATTTATCGCTGGCATGGCATTAGATGTGCTCGTAGCTATAGAAGGAAACGGTAGGTTAGCTTCTTTGGAGAAGACTGACGCAAAAGCTGCATTGAAAATGTTAGCGCGCTCCACATCATCGACCGTTTCACCGTTATCGTTAACTAGTGTGTGGCTGTTTATATCTCAAGGTAACCACCTGGCAGAAGTTTCTTGGATTGTGGACCTGCATCTTGGGTAGATCTTCGTGAAAGAATGATTCTTTAGCCTCGCGGACAGCTGATAAATACGCGCGTTCCGCGGTGTAATATCAATTCCATGCGCATCCGTTTGTGCTACCTTTTGCTGCTCGGTATAAAAGTTTCTTTTTGTTATTCAATTTTTTAAAAGAATTGCGGAAGCATGGCTTTTCTGGCTGCGTTCATAATGCTATTTTTGGAATGAACCTGTCCACTAGGCTGTTCATTGTTTCTTTAAACCTTTGCCAATTTTTATGGATGGTGTGTTCATTAAAAGATGTTGTAAATAAAGCCAAGAATTCATGCAAGTTATCACGGATAGCTTCGTAGTTCGCTTTGTTAAAAAGATGTATAGTTTTTTTTAACTGTCAAGCTTGGAACTGCCACAAAGTTGAATGATGCATAAATAACCTTATGGTCACTGATTTCCTTGAGATAGGTGATCGACGATAATCTGTCAGGTTGATTGGTTAGTACTAAATCTAATACGTTAGCTGTATCTTGTGCAATGTGCGTTGGTTGGGATACAAGTTGAGTAAGATGAAAGTCAAGACAAACATCAAGGAAATGTTTCGCTTCTGTATGATTCATTAAGTGGGTAGCTAAATTGTGCCAATCGATATCTGGAAAATTGAAGTCTCCGAAAAGGAGAAGGTCAGCCTTGGGGTGCTTAGATGTTATATCACAGAGTACATTGTTTAGCTCAGCGACAAAATCTTGGCTACCGCGAGGGGGTCTGTAGCAAACGCCCACAAGTACTGATTGTGGAGCGGCGTGACAATGAATGAAAAGTAGTTCCAAGTTGGACCTGATACTAAGAACGGAGCATGATAATTGCTGACTGAGAGCTATAAGGACGCCACCTCCCCGTGCATCCATACGATCAGCACGAAACACATTGAAATTAGGCAAATCAGCCAGAGCTTCCGAGTCTGAAATGTGGTTGCCAAGCCAAGTTCGGTGAGAACTAACATGTTGCTTTTAATTTTAGATGTTAGTGCAAGGTTGGACACTTGTTCGCGTTTTGAAATAAAGCTGCGTATGTTAGTGAAGATTACTGAGATAGGAAGACGTGACTCGCCTGTTACTTTCAGAAAACGGTTTATTTTTGTCGTGTTAAGTTGTTGGTACGCTTCTTTTACCGTTTAAGAAGCGTCGTCGTATATTTAGCGCTTTAATTTCATAAATAGTATTTTAAAACGAAGGGCATAGGGCGCAGGTTTCTGTTTAGCGAAGGCAACAAGGTGTTTACGGGCGTTCCTAACCGCTGGTGAAAAATCTTCGGCAACACTAAAGTCAGTGCCTTTGAAGTTACGCCCCTTTGAAAGAACAGCTTCTTTCGTTTTATGGGACACAAATTTAACTATAATTGGGCGCTTGCGATTACAGGAATGCCAACCAATTCTATGTGCCTGCTCTATTTCCTTAGGCTTAAGTCGTACACTTAGGTAGTCGGAGCAGTGATTTAAGATATTTTTTTCGGAATCCGATGAAGGCTCTGATGCAGACGGATCTGGAAGGCCGTAAAAAACCAAATATTTCGCCTAGACCTGTTCTCAGCATCGTCTACACGCGCTTCCAGTTTATGGATCAGCTGCGCGTACGTTCGCTATCTGTCCGTATGGATTGCATGTCGGCTTGCAAGGATAAAACGCTTTGGTAATTACCCGCCAGGTCCGCCAGTCTCTTACTCAGAGTGTCCAGCAATGCGGTCGTAGCCACAGATTGATTTTTGAGATCTTGCATTACAGCGATCATCTTTGCCTTACCAGCGGAAAGCTTTTTTATTTCGGCAAGCATAACGGCATTATCTGGACCAGGATTACTTTCAATATGCCCAGCGAGCAATAATAGAGATCTGATCACACAAAGACACTCAGAAGCAATGTAAAAGCAGCACTGCGGGCTCGGTAGCTGCACGAAACAATAATTACTTGTTTTCTTAGAGAAAAGAGGATGTGGTTTACAGACCTGAATGATGAACAGGATCGGATTAGTGGATCGTATCGTGGCAATGCCACCAAGCCATCAGCGCACGGGGGGTAGTTGCTGTTCCTTTTAAGCAGCTGGCTGGCTTTTGACGATGGCGGTATGGTGAATGGCATCTCGTCGAGGATCCATGTTTGGACGTGTGGCGCCGCTGAATGGGGCGATTGGTTGTGCATTCCAATGTGCCAATTCATGACACAGCTGGTGCACGGGTGCGACAGTGCCAAAGGAGCGCTCGGCGATGCCACGAGAAGAGGCAGCAACGTTCGCATGACGAAGGACGTCATAATCTGCATGATGAACAAGATCGGATTAGTGGACCGTATCGTGGCAATGCCACCGAGCCCGCCACTGAAATTGAATCGCGACTAAGTGTGGAGGAAACAAACACTAAGAGTAAACAACCAAGTTTTATTCAAAATCAATGCAACCATTATGTTTTACAAATGACATTTCTTTTCCCCAACAATATTAGGCAGGTGTATTGAGCCAAGAATTTAGGACAGTGTTATTGTTATTAAGAAAAAGGTCACAGCTCTGCCGCAAAGACGAAGCACTGAGCGCGATAGCAACAATTTGTAAGGTCACCGAAAGGAATGACAAGCAGATCGAAACATGCCCCGCGTTTCTCACGCACAAATGACGCACGAAACGTACTCATAGGTGTAGATGAACGCGAATGAGGGTCTCAGTAGTGACTTCACTGTGTCTAAAAAGCTCGCCCTTTTCGCCAAGGGCGACTGTGCAATGAGTGCAGATACCTTTGTGGGTCCAGTATCTACAACAGAATCGTTACGGTGAAAGCCCAAGACGTATGATTGTCGCCACCGCGAGATAAGCAAGCGCACGCGTGAGCATCGCCTCTCTGCGGGGCAAAGTACGCGTGGGAGATGAGGCGGCGCGCCGCTACGTCGTGATGCTCTAGCGACGCGCGCTCATTGCGCCATATAGCTGGCAACGTTGAAAACACGATTCCCCCCCCCCCCCCGGCCACCTGGATTGGGCGCGCGTGGCAGCGTTTCTCCGGCCGTTTCATTCAGTGCGCGCCCCAGCCCCATCGAGAAAATGTAATTAGAGAAGTTCCATCGTGCGCCACGCCGCCGCCCTCTTCTCGCACTCCCCTGCAAAGAAGATCTGTAGAGATTGATAGACACCTGTGGTAATGAGGAAGATAGGTTAAATTTGAAGTTTAGCATGGAAAAATCGGCTGTCATAGGTTTTAATGATAGCAAAGGCAGTAAGCATAAGATATAGGAAGTCATGTTAGAAATAGTAGATAAATACAAATATCTGGGCGCATGGATAAGTAACGGGGCTGAATACTTAAGGGAGCATGAAAAATGGGTAATGACCAAGGGTAACATGAATGATGCTTTAATGATAAATCGGGCACTGTGAAACTACTATATGTAAGACGTTGTGAGAGTAATTTAGAAAGGTGTCATAACCCCGGTTTTGACGTTCGGCAATGCGGTCTTGTGCATGAAATCAAAAGTTCAAGCAAGATTGAAAATCAAACAACGTGGCATAGGTAGACTTGCTTTGGGAGCACACGGGAATACCCCAAGTCAGGGGGTACAAGGTGACATAGAATGGACATCTATCGAGTGCAGGGAAGCTGGCAGCAATATAGAATCTGAGTAGCGATAGAGGAAAATGGGAGAGGAGCGTTGGGTTAGGAAAGTTTTCAGCTACTTGTACATGAGGAATATTGATACTAAATGGAGGAAGCAAACTCAAAAATTTTCAAGCAAGTATTTAGACAACAGCAGAATATCAAGCCAAAAGTAAATATCGGTTAAAAAGAAGGTGAAGGAAACAGAGAGGGATATGTGGAAGATTAGAATGCTTAAAAAATCCTCACTGAAGACCTACCGAACGTTCAAGTAGGAAATTGCAAAAGAAAATATCTACGATAATTCTCGGGGTAGTTCTCTGCTGTTCGAGGCAAACGGTACCGATTGTGGACCAAGACGTACCGAGCCAAACACGAAGGCACAGACACGTTATGTAGTGCGTGTGGAGAAGATTGGAAAACAGCTGAGCATTTGATAATGTTCTGTAAAGGGCCTCACCCTATAGTCCAAGATAAAAGCTTTGGGGTTTAGGGACAGTGAGAACAAAATAGACTTTAAACGAGTAGAAATAGCCAGGAGGAGGCTGACTGATTGGTGGCTACAATCAAGGCGCGAGTGAAATTCAGTCCTTAAACCCACAGTGATAGTACTCAACATTATGGCTAGGTGGCGTGAGCCACCACCCGATCTAAAGGGTACAACCGGATACATCCATCCATCCATCCTGCAGACGACGCCGATGGCGCCGCGCCATAGACATGCTTGGAGAAATGCACAATAGACGTCGTTCACGTGGTGACTGGAATCAGAGTGCGCTAACATGTATTCCTAATGGGGCTTGAAACAGTGAGTGTTTTTCTCTGTAGCATGTTATGATTGAGACAGAGCCAAGCAGCATGGGGCAACTTCGTGTGGTGCAGCTCGTTCGCAAATTTCACCTCCTTCTACGTGATCTGCCGTGCTTTTCATCCTTTGTTTTAGCGATCCTTTCTGCCACTGCCACCTGCATCGATGTGCGTACATTTAGGCGGCCTTATTCTCTTAAAAGTAATGCATATTGTAGTTGTTGACCCTGCATAGCTATGATATGTTATAGCTACCTTAGGCTGTCAAGCTATGCCTTCACAGCATCACATTGCTGGAAAACTAAACCACAGTATCAGCTGGCATCCGGATGCCGCAGTGGATCTGGATGCCGCAGTGAACATTTGTTCAGCGAAGTTTTGTTGTGGGCACAACACTTAGAATTTTTAAGTTCCCACGGTCCGACAGTGACGCGAATGCGACGTTATTATCTAAGCGCATGCTTATATAAGAACTGATTGAAGCCAAACCACAATGAAATAAGGAGTAGCTCATTGAAAAAAACAGGTTGTAAGGCTTCCAGTGAACTACCTTTAAATAAAATTGCAGTATCATTAGCATACAACAATGGTTTTGACGAGCGAAGTATTCGCGGAAAATCATTGACATAATATGCAAATAAAATAGGACCGAATTCGGATTCTTACAGTACACCACAAGAACCGCTTGTGGTGTCCTTGGTTCTTATAGAAATCCGTCAATTAATAGAGTTATTATACTGACTCTAGAGACAAAGCTGGGCAGAAAAAGCTATAACCACCAAAGCGCTGAATTCTTAGAGCGTTGTCAATGTTTTTATTACAATTCTTTTCAGATACAGTAAAGTTAGGCGTCTAGAACACTCAAGTTATCACAATACAAATTATAAAGAAGCGTGTTCACGTATTGTAAACAAACATAGGTTATATCACGTTATTATTAATTGCGTTTTGGAAAGATACAACAATCATTTATGATATTTAGTGCGCGTGGAACGGAGCGTTTGCAAGTTTGTTTAGTAGATGGTGCCACCATTCTTGTAGCGACTAACGTTGAGAGCATGGCGGTATGCTTCCAGCCACTATAGAGGCGGTGCCAGGAAGGCGTGCGGCGCCGATCTTGCTTGCGTTCAGGGCGAGTCTCATAGGAAGCCAAAGCATTCCATGGAGGTGCTGCGATGGATAGATGGATGGAAGGATGGTTGTACCCGGCTGTGCCCTTTAGGTCGCGCGGCGGTTCACGCCACCTAGCGATGAAGTTAAGTACTATTACGTTGTTGATTTTGTGGGGTTTAACGTCCCAAAACCACCATATGATTGAGAGACGCCGTAGTGGAGGGCTCCGGAAATTTTTGACCACCTGGTATTCTTTAACGTGCACCCAAATCTGAGTACACGGGCCTTCAACATTTCCGCCTCCATCGGAATTGCAGCCGCCGCAGCCGGGATTTGAACCCGCGACCTGCGGGTTAGCAGCCGAGTACCTTAGGCACTAGACCACCGCGGCGGGGTGCACTATTACGTTGTGTTGAAGGGTTTAATTTCACTCGCGCCTTGATTGTAGCCACGAATCAGTTTATTGAGCGTATTTGGGTGGGGGGGGGGGGTTACATATAGGGAGAGGCATACAGAAAAAGGTCTATTAGTGTAAACACTGTAATAAGACCTTTTGTTATAAAATACACAAACAAAAAATAAAAACAGGAGCAGGATCGCGTAAAAGAAGCGTAAATATGCGTACAGATTAATAAAAGAGGCATTGTGGTGTGCAATAACTTAGAGAATAATTGACATTGAAATACACAGAAAAGTAAATTAAAAATGAAGCTAATATAGCGCAAACAAAGCCATCACTTGAAATATACACTAATAAATATTTCAGAAGAAAAAGAAAGTAATGGAAACAGATAAAAAAGACATGAAAATGTATGTAAAAAAAGCAATGACAGTAACTACACATAGGTTAAAAGTTCAAAGAAGGATTCAAGTAAAGGCAAGCTGATTCTTTAGAGGCATTTAATGAGGGAAAGGTTTTATTCTCTAAAGGCCGAATCTTCCATACCTTGATGGCGGAGAATCTCACTGTTTTTATTCAGTAATTTGTGCACGACCTGAGCAATAAGATATTGTTTTGAAAGGAGAAACGTGCATTAATAGAGGAAGTTGTAATTTTATTGCCTACAATACACAAAAGATGCGGATTATGAACCAGGCGGTAGGCAATTACAGCTAAGTTAAAGACGATCATATTTGCAATATGAAGAAGATTTAGAGAAAAAAAAATGCTGGAGCTGAATGAGCATCATAATCTCTGTGCGTTATTATGCGGATAGCCTCTTCTTGAATATGCACTAATGAGCTTACGTAAATTTTATATGTGAGTCCCCAAGAGCCAATACAGTAGTTGAAATGACTATGAAGGAAGGTAAAATAGAGAGCAGGTAGTGTAGGAAGCATGAAACATTGGCGGGCTCTGAGCAGAACACGATTACCACAGGTGGTTTATTCATTAATTCAATAATGCCACAATAATGCCACAATCACCTTCTGCGCCCCCGCGCGGAAAGTGCGTACCAATGCATCGACCGCCGCTACCGGACCAAGTGATTACAGGGATTGCTAATCTTCGAATAACATCCTCCTTGCCCCCGGACTAAATAATCGCGAACTCGCCCAACGCAGCCTTCAATGGGCTTGGCGACACCACAGCTATGGCCACGGCCTTTTACCTGCAACGCCTTTTTGTCCTGCAGGTAAATAATCGATACTCTCTGTATGCACGTCGTACTCGTTACGCGGCCCTCCTGGTGTTGCCAGGCCCACAGTGTTGTTTCAATGTCGTGCTTGATTGCGCGCATGTCATTAAGCAATTGCTAGCTTTGTCAGGCGACATTAAATTAAACCCTGGTCCTACCACTCGCTCTAACGTACTCGACTCTAGCGAATCGCTACAGTCGAGTGACGTAATGGCAGCACTTAAAAACATCCAATCTGGTCAAGCTTCCATGCTACAAGAACTTAAGGCAACCCAGCAGAAACTGTCTCAAAACGATGATTCGATCAGGGAGATGAACAATAGACCAACTAAAATGTAAAAAGACTGTGAATCAGTATTGGGCATAACAACGCAATTGGACAATATCAGTAAGCTTTCAGACCAAAATGCACAAAATGTCACTGCAATCATGACCAAACTGGATGACTTTGATGACCGAGCACGTCGATCGAACCTTGTTCTTTTTGGTTTAAAAGATCGCGAGCGTGAAACTTGGGCCGAATCGGAAGCCTGTGTGCTCCAATTTTGTAGCAAAGAATTAGAAATCAGTCTTGACGCAATGGATATAGAAAGGGCTCATCGTTTAGGTAAATATAATGCTAACAAAAATCGACCAGTCATCATTAAATTTGCACGCTTTAAGGTTAGGGAGAACGTACTGTCGAGTGGGCGCAAGCTAAAAGGTTCGAACTATCGCATATCGGAGGACTATCCACCTAACACACTTAAAGCCAGAAAACTTCTCGGTGAGTTTGGAAGGGCACAGCAGCAACCTTACAAACTCCGCCATGATAAGCTTATCATTGGCAACAAAATTTTCATTTCCGATCATAAGACTAACAAAGTCGTTCTGCGTCCGTTAAACACATAGGCCCCCGCCGTACTATTCCAACCATGAAATCATTCTCCTTTCTTTATACTAACATTAGAAGCATTACTCCGAAAGTTGATGGCTTACAAAATCTAATTAGCTCTTCAGAGTCAGATTTGTTCGTAATAACCGAAACTTGGCTTAACCCTTCAATAGCAGACTCAGAGCTACTACAATATTTCCCGGACTTCAACATTTTTCGACGTGACCGCACTAACAAACGTGGAGGTGGAGTGCTGATAGGCAGTCATAAAAGCCTTCAATGTACAAAAATTCGTGTGTCCTCATGCTTAGAAATCAGGTTCATTCTCTGCAATGCTTCTTATCCCCCCACGATAATTGGAGTTTGTTACCGCCCTCCCGGTCTTGACCCTCTATTTGTACCGAATTTCCACGTGGCTATTCACTCTGTAACTAAAACTTTCCGTCATTATCCGATACTTCTCTTCGGGGATTTTATTTTCCAGCAATTTCATGGAACAATCTGGCAAGTACAGCCGCCAAACACGGTCCTGAAAGCGATTTCGTCAACTCATGCCTAACATTTGGACAAACGCAACTCGTCACTGAACCCACACGTCAAAATTCTACCTCCTCCAACACTCTAGATTTTATCCTCACTTCCGAGCCTGACAAGGTTTCCAAGATGACGTTCTTGCCTGGCTTAAGTGACCATTCAGTGATTCATAGTACCTACCACTGCCAACTAACACGCTCTTCTAAAATAACAAAAACGATAACATTGTATAACAAAGGAAACTATTCCGCCCTAAACAATGAATTTGCAGAATTCGCTACTAGCCTGCTAGCCGATTTTTCGCAGCGCTCTGTCGAGACTAATTGGTTGCTCTTCAAAAATAAAATCCATGACCTGTTCATAAAATACGTGCCTGCCATTACCGTCACCGAAAAAAAGACGTCCCCATGGTTCACAGCTACACTAAAACGACTCAATAATAAAAAGAAAATACTTTTTAGATCAGCAAAACGATCTAATAACATTTCTGCATGAAACAACTTCTACGCTGCAGAAAAAGCATTCAGCACGCATGCTATGAAAGAAAAACGTTCTTTTTACTCACAGACTTTGCCGGCCATGCTGACCAATAACCCGAAGAACTTTTGGAGCGTTATCAACCCTCAATATTCCCAACCACTGGCACTGTTTGATAATCATAACCTTCCGATCCCCGACGATGAAGCCGCCGAATAACTTAATCATTTTTTCTCTTCCATGTTCACTATCGAACCTAACGGCAACTTACCTTCATTCCATCCTCATGATTACGACATGATGCCGGACATCACGTTTTCTCGACAGGGCATTGCTAAATTAATCGACTCATTAAAGCTTACATCTTCTTGTGGCGCCGATGGCATCAACGCTAAAATGTTAAAAAACACACAGCCCATTGTCAATGTGATATTATGCCATATTTTTCAGCAATCACTGTCTTCAGGAGTGGTGCCGGAAGACTGGAAAGTGGGTAAGATTGTTCCAGTCCCTAAAAAGGGCCCTCCATCCCAGCCTAGCAGCTATCGTCCCATCTCGCTCACTCACGCATTTGCTCTAAACTAATGGAACATGTGATCTACTCTAACACCGTCAAGTTCTTAAACCGCCACAACTTCTTTCATCATAGTCAACATGGGTTTCGCTCAGGATTATCCTGCGACACACAACTTGCTTCATTCTACAATGACATCAGTTCTAGCGTTGACCTAAATATACCCACCGATGCCCTCATTTTAGACTTTGAAAAAGCATTTGACAAAGTTCCGCATCAACGGCTACTCCTCAAGCTTTCTTGCTTAAACATTAATACATCGACGTTCAACTGGATTTGTAGTTTTCTGACTAATCGGCAACAATTTCTGTACGCTAACAACCATTCATCTAACCATCTTCCCGTAATCTCTGGCGTCCCACAGGGCACAGTACTCGGACCCCTACTTTTCTTAATTTATATAAATGACCTCCCAGCTAACATTTCATCAAATATTCGCCTGTTTGCAGATGACTGCGTCGTGTACCGTCGAATAAAAAACCCTACCGATATTGCTATACTTCAAAACGACCTTAACCTTATTGAATCCTGGTGTAACGACTGGCTAATGTCTTTAAATGTAAATAAGACATCGCTAATATAATTTCACCGTAGGCAACATTATCAGCAAGCGACTTACGCCATTTCGGGCTCTACAATCTTAACAGCAGAATCCTATAAATACCTCGGCGTAACATTCTCAAGCAACCTCACCTGGTCCACTCGCGTTAACAACGTAGCATCCTCCGCTAATCGTGCGCTGGGTGTACTTCGTAGGAATTTAAAACTTGCTCCCTCATCAGTGAAGTTGTTGGCTTACACCACATTTGTTCGCCCTAAATTGCAGTACGCATGCTCGGTTTGGGACCCTCATCAATCTAATCTATCTAACCTTCTCGAATCTGTACAAAATCGCGCAGCCCGGTTAATCTACTCCGTGTACTCTTATCATTGCAGCGTTTCCGAACTTAAAACTCGTGGCCACCTCAACAACCTAGAATCACGTCGTCATATATCTCGGCTCTGTCTTTTTCACAAATTTTATTACGCTCCTTTCAACGTTCCAGCCATCTTGCGTGCTCATCGATTATCCAGCCGTACAAACCATCCCCGAGCCGTTTATCCCCCGCCAGCACAAACTACTGCCCACCTTCACTCCTTTTTTTGTTGCAACCGCCCGGGACTGGAACAACTTGCCTGCATTCGCCATGCACCACTCCGACCCACATGTATTCAAGACCGTGATTGAATTGTTAATATGTTGATAATTATGCCCATCCCTCATGTAATACCCCGACTGGGGCCTTTGAGGTATACTAAATAAATAAATAAATAAATAAATAAATAAATAAATAAATAAATAAATAAATAAATAAGATGGTTAAAGTTAAAAACATTCAAGTTTTAAACCCAGAAATGTTCATTTGTCAGATGTAAATATATCATAGTTATTAACATATATCGGGAGTGCGTGATATCACTTTTTCGACCGAGAACTGAAAATAACAAACTTTGTCTTATAGGGATTAATAACAAGCTTAGTTAAGGCACCAATTATTGACGCTCTGAAAATTGCCGTTTAGCTGGGAGGTTAGGGCAGCAATGAAGGCGTGAGCAGCAAATATGGTGTTGTCGTTTGCGTAGAGCAAGGATTCTGTGTGAGGTGATAAACAGTCTGTCAGGTTTTAAATAAACAAAAATAGAAGAGGACCTAATATTGATCCTTGTGAGACCCCTTTACTGGTAGTTTTGGAGCCCGGCAGTATGCCTGAAATGAATACAACTTGTGTACGATTCAGTAAATAACCAGAAATGAAATTTCGTGGTGGAGCCATTATACCATAGGAAAAGAGCTTGTTCAAAAGGATAGCATGATCGATAGAATCAAAACCTTGACTGAAGTCAATGAAAACTGATCCAAGAAATTTTCCGTCATCAATTGTGTTTCGCATATTTTCAGTAAGAACAACTAGTGCTAGTGTACATGAAGAATGTCGATACAAAATAGAGGAAGCGAACCAGAAAGTTGACTGGTAAATACTTAGAAAACAGCAGGGGGCTAAACCGAAAAGAATTATCGGTTAAGAAGAAGATGAAGGAAGCTGAGACCGATATGTGGAGAATTGGCCTGATTAAGAAGTCCGCACTAGAGATATATCAACGTTTAAGCAGGAAATCGTCAAGGAAAGGATCTAAGATAATACTCGGGGTAGTACTTTACTGTTTGAGGCCAGGACGGGAGTATTGCGAACCAAGACATACCGGGCCAAATACGAAGGGGTAGACACGGTACGCAGTGCGTGTGAAGAGGAAGAGGAAACTTCCGAACACTTGATAATGTTCTGTAAAGGCTTCACCCTATAGTTCAGGATGATGGCGCCGAGTTTTTTAAAGCACTGGGGTTTAGGGACAGGGAGGGCAAAATAGACTTTAAGCGGGTAGACTTAAGTAGAAGGAGGTTATCTGATTGGTGGCTAAAGTCAAGGCACGAGTGAAAATTAACCCTTCACTGCAAAACACGAGTCCTCAACTTCACTATTTAGAGGTCAAAAATTAATCTAGCTTTTGGTCCACTAACTATTACGGCTTGGTGGCGCTAGCCACCGCCTGATTTAAAGGGTACAGCCATATCAACCCATTCAATCTATCCTTCATCCTTTGGTCGCTGGCTTTGTTATTGTTTGCGTAGAGTTTAGTCCTAGTTTCTTAATTACCATAACTGGAATACCGTCAGGGCCTGTGGATGTGCTATCAGGAGCCCTTTTCTCTGCCCTTTCCAACTCTCGTTGTCTGAGTGCAGCCACTGCTTTAATCGGTCTGTCCTCATCTGGTACGTTGCACGCAGCGCTTTCTTGCTGTTTATATTTTTCTGTCATCATTGTTTTTATATATTCCATGGCCTCATCTTATTCTAGTCTAACCCCTTGAGCTGTATTTATAAACTTCTGCTCCATGCTTGTCTTATTACTCTGAGAAGAGAAATGGTTCCAAAACTTTGGAGCTGCCTTTTTATCCTTTCTGTTTACTTCCACCATCGAGACAACACGATCCACTGGGCACCCTTTCGTGTAATCTTTTTGCTGATAAGTTTGGACGCTTTCCTTCTGCAACTCAAGAAGTCATCCCAATTTCTTTTGACATCATCTTCCAGTTCATCTCTCTATTTTGCATAGCTGTGTTTTCTGGAGGCTTCCTGACGTCTTACTATGGCTCTCTTAATTTTCTAATACTACCTGAACTTCGGTTTGTGTCTCTTCTTTCCGGTTGATTCGACTCGTACCTTAACAAGCTCTAAACCAAACAATTGAGTTGAATTTGTGTACGTCAGCTCTGTTTTAGTATTCTTGGAGATTATTTTCTCATCCTCTTTAGCTGGTATTATTATTTGCCTTTCTGAATAAATATTACTATGCTGCTCATATTTCCACTTTCCCATTTTCATTCCTCTTCCAAAACTCAACTTCATATGTTTGCGGTCACTACCTTAGCTGCATAAAAAATCTTCATCTATGTTCATCACCCTTAACCGATCATACATTCTATGTGACATCATTGCGTAATCTATCGTCGACTGCAGCCTTCCCACCTCCCATGTTATCTGCCCTTCGCACTTCTCGGTACAATTGCAATAAATAAATCATGCCTTTCACAAAATTTCATTAGCATTCTGCCTGTTGAGTCAGTATAACCATCCATATCTTCTGTGTGCGCATTCATATAGACTAATATAGTTAACTCTTCTTCTAGTTGTACAATATCTTTTTCTATGCACTTCACCATTTATCGTTTTTTTTTTCAGGCTTTTGCCCTTGTCCACAAGTATACAAAACTTAGGAGTGTCGTCTGCCCTGCCACTTTTCCTTCTAGCCATAAATGTTCTCTACGCTTCTGCTTGACCCTTTGCCAGTCTGTACTTTTATGAAAAAAAAAGTCCCTGTACCACCCCCCTTTCTGCTGCTATCTGTTCTGTTACAATATTCCCATGCGAAGTTTCAATTGCTAGGTGGTTGTTCCATGTCTCTAAGATGTGTTTCTACAAACTCATTTACCACGAGCTTCTCCTTCCTTGTCTGTTCTATCTCTCCCCACAGCAACCTATTCCTGCCACCTTGCATGTTAATATACCCTACGTCTAAATTTGCTCGACCCACGTGCCTACGTCGATTTCTCCCCCGGACTCTCCGTGTCATCTTAGATATTGGTAGAAATTTAGAATCGCATCTTTGTATACCGCCTGTCAAAGAGCGCCTTTGGTTGTTTTTCTCGTTAATAGCTATACTGCACCGCGAAGGGCCCGAGTGCCCCCAAAAAGCTACAGCGCATCCAGCAAGTCGCCAACTCATCTCAGGACCTGGCCTTCTATTGATGTAAATTGTATCTCATTGAAAACCACGCAACCTATGCACCTCAAAGCCTTTATCTTGACTCATTTGCCATGACTCTTTGTTTGAATCGACAGCCGCACTTTGCAGGTTGCCGTCACGCACCGGAACCTCTGGTGTCGTGCATATCACCACCTGTACCAGAAGGGAAATCGCGCGCATGTCATCGACCCCTTTTACCAGTGCGATGGCTAGCCCGGCCGATTCGTTATTTAAGACATCGTTTAGACCACCCGCGATTATCGCGAGGTCTCATCAGCTTTACTTATGAGTTTTTGCGCTCCCTTGCCTCATGACTGCTTCCACCTTATGACCTTGGAAACCCCAACTGAAACACTCTTGTCGCCTAATACCCTCTCGTTGAATGCTTTTGCGTGTCGATTTAAACTAGCTATAGTCCCCGCCGATTATTACGTGCTCCGACATTTCTGCTAGGGTGTCCTACTAGGGTGTCCTGCTAGGGATTTCTGCTAGGGTGTCCCGCACCTGGAGGTTACTTGTGCTTGTACCGTCGGCTTCTTTGTCCCCTCTCACTCCCACTACTATTTCATTGAAGCTGAGTCTTGTTACCATTTAACCGGGTGACCTGTTCTTTCCGAACCTGTTTTTTCTGTCGCCTCCGCCATTCTGGGTGCCAGTGCCCTACCGTTCAGGCGCTACTCTGTTCACCTTGGCTATTGGCTCCTCGGCTGACCCAAGCCTTTCTCCCTGAGCACTCACTTTTTATTGCTCAGTCACCAACGTATTCTCTAGCTCATTGATTATCATCAGCAGTTCACTCCGGTCAACCATCATTTTCCCCATTTTTTCTTCGACCTCACATCGCCTACACTTGGCGTCAGCCTCCTCCGCGTTCGCGTGCACACTAGCGTCCATTCTCAAACCAACCCCCGCATCCCGAACATTTTATAGTATTTTGAACAATGTCTTTTTGAAACCCATTGTCCTTATGTATTTCCCCACTCTAGAATTACAAAACGCGGCTTACGAAGAATCCTGCCCAAAGCAAAATAAAGTCTTTGCTCTACAACAAAAATTTACGTGTTCGTTGTACGTGCACTTCCACCATAAGATGGCAGGAGGAAACACACACGCACAAACAAGTGAATACCTGGTGGCTGACCCCCCGAAACACCATACAATGTATTAAGCGCTCTAAAGGTTTACACTGCTGCCTTATTGATTAATAAAGTAAGCTCGCAACATGCAAAAACACTTATCTGTGCAGTCGATTGGAAGCCCTCGCAAAACACATCCACCCACCGTGCCAGCCCTAACAAACGATTCCAGAGGAATAGGCAGCGCCATCTCTCGTAGAGAGACTCTGGAGATATCTCTGGTAGAGAGACGCTGCCTTTCGAGCGGCTCTGAGTAGGCAGTGCCATCTGTGGTAGAAAAGTAAAAATCAGTGTTGTATATCCACGACTGGGCTAGAGTGCACCTGCGCGTGGTGCAGTGTAGCCCGGCCGTGGTATATCACGCGTTTTCCCTTCCAGCCTACACGCTGGCGCTCGCTTACGAGCTCGTGCAGAGCGCGCGCGGTGCGATCAAGTCACCTTATATTGTACCATCTGCAGTAAGGCTTTATAAACATCTCTGAGCTGAACAAGCACTTCCGAGAAACAAATCTAACAAAAGTTTATGATGGGGAGCAGATGACAGAAAACAAGGATGCCCGAGTCACTGTGAAATGCATTTCTCAGGTTCGTGAAAATACCGTGCACGACGTATGCCTTGAGGCAAGTCTCATTCTGTCGACATTAAGCCGCGTACTCTATAAAAGTGCTGCATTGACGTTTAAGGAAACAATATAATTGCTGCTTTGATGTCGTATCTAGCAGCTGCAGCCGTGTACTGTTGTGTGCAAACGTTTGCAGCGTGTTGAAATAATAAATAAAAACTAAATTTATACAGTCATGGCAACAAAATGTCCGAGAAGTTTTAGAGTGATGTCCTCCGAGCCGCAGAAACATTACTTGCTGACTTCGCCGCGAAGCAGCAATCTGAGTTTTAACCACAGCGAGTCAAGTTAAAGTGCTCGCTTCATGTTTGGTCGGTTCTCATGTCATGCTTTCTCTATGATTCGCGAACACGGCTGTGTTCACTGGCCTTCACTTGCCGTGGAACTGATAAAGCTTTAAACATGGAGAGCATCCTTGGTGTTGTCTGCATTGTTGAGGCTGCCCACAACACAACAATACTTCGGACCTCGCCGACGCTACCGTGGGGCGGCTTCTTCCATCGCAGAAAAGCAACTTCGCACAGCGAGCGTCTCGTTTTAGTGTGCCAAGGTGACAGCACTGTGCTGAAGTTCCCCGCGCCCACTACATAACGCGTTTATTGCATGTCGCACGCACTTCCGTTTCGGCGAAGCACACTGAATCACCTGCGCCCTCTCTCGCACCTATGCTCAAGTTCCTCGGAGCTCGCCGCCAGAGCTAGG
Organism: Rhipicephalus microplus; assembly: GCF_043290135.1. Lineage (NCBI taxonomy): Eukaryota > Metazoa > Arthropoda > Arachnida > Ixodida > Ixodidae > Rhipicephalus > Rhipicephalus microplus. Next base: position 2,649,871 of record NW_027464607.1, read on the forward strand.
CGCGGCGTTATTGTCACTCTGCAAACTTGAGCTTTGGTTCCCCTACCGTGCTTCGCCGTCCGGGCTTTTCATTGCCATGAGCGAAAAACTCGACTTCGTGGGGCAGTATTAACAAGAGCGAAATAACAGAGACAGCCAGGAGTCGACGTCTTGCCCGCACCCAGACCAGGGAGCAACGTTCTCTTCTTTCTCCACTTACAAGCGAGTTCACGCTACAGTTGATGACTGATATCCATTTACTTATGACATTATACCCTCTCCTCGAAAAGCATCGTCTCGATGCCAGTGATGAGCATTAAAAAATGAGAAAGAAAAGACGCTACTACGGAATCTACCAACTGTTCGTAAGACAAAAACAGATGGGCTGGTGTCAAAGAAATACTAAATAAAGAAAGGAGCTAGCACACAAGACGCATCAAAAATAAACAAAAGTTACAAAAATAAGTAGTCATTGCATGATAAGTCAGTTCACATTCGATTGACGACGCGAGAAATATGGCTTGAGCCTTTACACACGCACCACATCACTTTGTGGAAACCGAAGGGAATGTCTTGCGGTGGCCTCAGGGCGAACTTCATAAGTAACCTCGCTCAGTCAGCGTGGAACTTTGTACGGGCCGAAGTGGCGCCACAGCAACTTTTTAGAGTGACCACGCTGTCGAATGTGGGTCCACACTCAAACTTCATCGCCTGGTTGGAAGGTCAACTCTTTGTGTGTAAGGTTGTAGCGGCGTGCATTGGCAGTTTGGCGAGTCTGAATACGGCATCGGGCGAGTTGACGGGTCTTCTCGGCGTGTTGAGTGAACAAGGCAGCATCCGCCTTGAACATGCCCAGGTTGCCGAGAAGGAACATTGTGTCGAGCACTATAGAGACCTCTCGACCATGAACTAAGCGAAACGGGGTGAAACCTGTGCTCTCTTGAACTGTCGTATTGTAAGCAAAAGTTACGTAAGGGAGTATATCGTCCCAGTTCTTGTGATCAACGGCCACATACATTGACAGCATATCTGCAATGGTCTTGTTCAATCGTTCAGTGAGTCCGTTTGTTGGGGGGTGTTAACCCATGGTTTTCCGATATTCTGTACCACTTAGTCTCAGCACTTCTTAAAGCGTCTCTGCGGTGAAAGCTGCCCCACAATCAGCAAATATCACAGCTGGCGCTCCATGACTGAGGATGATGCTGGTGACGACAAACTGGGCGATTTTGGCTGCGGTAGCTTTAGGCAGGACCTTTGTTTCACTTTAACGTGTTAAATAGTCGATGGCAACCACAATACATCGATTTTCATACGAAGACGTGGGAAAAAATTCGAGCAAGTTCATGCCAATTTGATGAAATTGTTTTCGGTGTGGCGATAGGCTATAGTAGTCCTGATGGTCGGACCGGTGGAGTCTTACGGCGTTGGCAGTCACGGCATGTGCAGGCATACGGCTTGACTGTATTCGCGAGGCGTGGCCAGTAGTAGGAGTGGTGAATTATTTCCATGGTGCGCATGTAGCCGAGGTGTCCGAATGATGGTTCACCGTGACAAGCAAGTAAAATATCGTCACGAAGCGAGGTCGGCGCAACCAGTAGGTAAGTAGTCTGGGAATGGTAGAAATTATTCTTATAGAGGACTCCATCCCTGATGCAGAACGAGGCCACGAGCGTGCGAAATTTCGAGGAACACTGCTTTTTTTTGGCCTTTGAGGTAGTCAATCAGCAGGCTTAGCTCCATGTCGTCGCGTTGTTGTTGAGCCAAGTCGGTTGCTGATTCTCCTAGGCTTCACAATTCATCCGGTGGAAGAGTACCTACAGCCCACTACATCATGTTACAACTGTCAACCATATGGACATGTTGCCAAATCGTGCCATGGACGACTTCGCTGCAAAATCTGTGCAGGAGCACATGATTACAAAGAATGCACATCGAGGAATCATCCCAAATGTGCGAATTGCAATGCAGACCACGTAACGTCATATGCTGGTTGTCCGAAACACCAGGCAGCTACTCGGCTAAAGCGATAAGAAATTTTGCTTGGAAGAGCTTCAAAAAAGGAATCGCCTTGTCCGAATCATGAAACTGTGCATCCACTCCCTGTGACTTCAAAATAACAAAAGAGTACATTACCACTGTCGTATGTGACGGTAGCCAAGCGTGCTTCGGCTCAGAAAAACAAAAGTACAGCCAAAACGGACCGTAGAGGACGATCACCAAGCTTTCAAAGGCAGACAAGCGACAGCAGGACACCGAAACCGTCAGCAACTCAGGATAACCAAGCGTCAGCCCCACCGTGGTGGTCTAGTGGTTAAGGTACTCGGCTGCTGACCCGCAGGTCACGAGATCGAATCCCGGCTGTGGTGGCTGCATTTCCGATGGAGGCGGAAATGGTGTAGGCCCGTGTACTCATATTTGGGTGCACGTTAAAAAACCCCAGGTGGTCGAAATTTCCGGAGCCCTACACTACGGCGTCTCTCATAATCATATGGTGGTTTTGGGACGTTAAACCCCACAAATCAATCAATCAATTAACCAAGTGTCAACACTTTTCACCTCACCAAAGCCAAAGGCCCAACAGCAACGTGCACGAAAACAAGTGATGTCGATATGGTTATGTCGATGCTCTTCTTTGCTTTGAAGGCAATCCTGCGTGTATTTCCACAGGCCAATGACCTACCAGAGGTGAGCGCCGTCCTTTCATTAGAGCCTCTCATTACATTAGTACCAAAAAAATTTTTGTATAGCAAAATCGCTCTACAAATAAACAACTGTTTCAGCAACACAGCTGTGTTTCAGTGGAATGCCACTGGCCTTAGGTTCAGAAGCGCAGACTTTAGGAAGCTGGTTACTCAGTATATCTTCTCCGTTCTGTGTCTAAATGAAACCAACGTTGGCCCTGATTTTAGGATTTCTAACTATGTCACATATGCATCCAGAAAAATCCAGGCTTGAGCAGGGAACTGTTACGCGTACCGCGCGACATACCCTCTTTTGTTTTATACTCGTAGGACTCGGATGTGCCAGAATTTGTAGGGTGCAAAATTCAATTCCAGAAACTTATCACCGTAATTTGTGTTTATTTGCAACCATCGACACGCATCTACGAATCATCTCTGGTTCATTTATTGGGTAAAACCCAGGGACATGCCCTCATCTGTGGAGATTTATATGCGCACAATACCACGTGGGGCAGTACTCATACCAATTCACGTGGGAGAACACTCGAAAAAGCAATTGATCGATGTGGTCTTGTTGTACTGAATGAGGGATCAGTAACGTTTTTAAGAGGTAATAATTATGCCAGCTGTCTAGATTTGGCTATAGCCTCTCCTGACATTGCACGAGATATGAACTGGTGTACAGACCTCGAAACACGAGGGAGTGATCATTACCCAGTTGTTATGCAACACCCAAAAATGCAAGTGCAAACGACCACATTGATTTCAAAGTTAACTGGCTGAAAAATTTTTCGCCAACATACTGGACGTGACTTGATGGGAGTCAATGAATTGGATACATTTATGTCCTGCATTAAAAGCAGTTACTTCCATGCGACAATGTTTACAGCTGTCCCAGCAGGCCACTCCAGTGTAGATGCAGACTATGAGCGCCTACGAGCTATTAGACGGCGAGCAGAACGTCGCTATCGCCGCACTGGGAGGCTTGAAGATTATAAGAAGAGTCGGGCCACACACATCCAATCTAACCGACAAATGCAAAAGTTAGGCCAGAAAAAATGGCATGATTTCTGCAATTCATTTTCCCCATTATCTCCACTTCCAAAAATCTGGCAAACAATCACTGCTCTAAGTCATCCAGTATCCCAGCGAAACCCATTCAGAGCATTGGCCATATTTCTTGGATTATCTGAACGTGATGTTTCTAACAAGTTTTGCACAATGCTGACTGGAACTAGGCAATTGGTTCACAACACTGCTGCACTGCCTAGTTCTGTAGAGCAGCAAATCCAAGATGCATGCACTTTATCACATGCTCAACTTGTAACACGTATTCTCTACTAGAGTTGCGTACTGCTCTATCACTAACCCACGTAAGAACGGCAACCGGTCCCGACAACGTATCGTACAGTGTTCTGAAAAATCTAGGACCCAACGGCATGCCAGTTCTTCTACGGATATATAACGACATGTGGACGAAGGCGTACGTTCCAATGTGTTGGAAGGTCACGAGAATCATCCCACTACTGAAGCCCGGTAAATCACCGCTTTCGCTTGACTCATTCCGACCAGTCAGCCTCACTACCTGTGTATTTAAAGTAATGAAAAAATGGTCGACAGAAAATTACAGTGGTGGATTGAAGCTAACAACTCACTTCCAGAACAGATGGCTGGCTTCAAACGACGGCGATGCACCATGGACTGCGTCTTCGACCTCGTTACATTTGTAGAACATGAGATGAGCTGCGGAAACATGGCTGTTGTGGCGTTCATAGATATTAAGAAAGCATTCGACTCTGTGAGCCACCTTTCTGTGCTGCACGGGCTTACCTCACTAGGGGTTCATGGTTGTATCCTTCAATAGATCGCCAACTTCCTATGTAACAGACAAATATACATTTCAACCAATAATGGAGACAGCGATCGCTTCAATATGAGCAGAGCTGTACCACAAGAAAGCGTTTTAAGTCCGCTTCTTTTCAATGCTGCCATGGCGGGTCTTCCAGAAGTACTGTCCAAAGCCTTGAACATATCCATGTATGCAGACGACATATGCATATGAACGTCTCACAAATCACTGGAAGTGATCGAACATCGGCTTCAACAAGGACTAGACGCAATAAGTGATTACCTTAAAGAGCGAGGCATGCAGATTTCTTACGCCAAATCTGTAGTTCTGCCATTCACGAGAAAAAGACTGAAAAACTTGTAGCTTTTTGTGGATGGCCAGAGAATCGAAATCGCAAGAAAGCATCGCTTTCTTGGCGTTACCTTAGATAGCCAACTCAGATGGAGTTAGCATATTGCTGATCTAGAAAGTCAAGTGAACAGCACCATAAATGTTATACGTCGCATCGCGGGAACAAAATAGGGCGGTGCATCAGCGTCTCTCCTCCACGTCCATTGTGCACTAATCCGACAGAAAATTGCCTACTCTGCGCCAGTTCTCTACAACATCTCTCCGACGTCGCTACACCGACTTCAGCTGTTACAAGCACGAAGCTTATGCATATGTCTTGGGGTTCCACAGGCAACATCAAGTTCTTTGACACTCCATGGCAGAGGCAAGAGAACCCAACTTTACCGTAATTAGAAATATGGAGACATGTCGGCACCTATTTCGTCTAGGCACGCACCACCCTTCCCATCCGCTCAAATCCAACATCGTGAACCATGCTGGAGCGCTAATACACCATGTGTACCAACAGTGCATTTCCCGGCTTCCTGTGTCGACACATTGCCCACTGGACCAAAACTACCCTTCATGGCTGCTTGAGCTACCAACTATTGAGACGTTAGTAGAAGGAGCAGAAACCTGGAGACTTACAAAGAGGGTTCAGCTTAAATTGAGGACGACGCAGCGAGCAATGGAAAGAAAAATGGTAGGTGTAACCTTAAGAGACAAGAAGAGAGCAGAGTGGATTAGAGAACAAACGGGGGTTAAGGATATCATAGCTGAAATCAAGAAAAAGAAATGGACATGGGCAGGGCATGTAGCGCGTAGACAGGATAACCGCTGGTCATTAAGGGTAACTGACTGGATTCCCAGAGAAGGGAAGCGGGTTAGGGGGAGACAGAAGGTTAGGTGGGCAGATGAGATTAAGAAGTTTGCGGGTATAAATTGGAAGCAGCAAGCACAGGACCGGGTTAACTGGCGGAACATGGGAGAGGCCTTTGTCCTGCAGTGGACGTAGTCAGGCTGATGATGATGATGGTGAGAAGGACTTCGCAGCAAACATGAAGTGCCAACCGTTGCCTCTCAGCAGTTGGCATCACATCATCTGTGTGACAGGTACCAAGGATACACTCACGTGTACACTGACGGCTCCGTCACCAAAGAGACAGAGACATCAGCATTCATAATTTCGGATTTGCACGAAGAATATGCATGTAGGTTGGGCCACCTCTCTTTTTCAACAACGTCGGACCTTGTAGCGATTTTGCTAGCCATAAGCTTTATTAAACTATCAACGACACCAAGAAAATGGGTGGTAATTACAGACTCTCTGGCAGCACTGGCATGTGTGGAAAGTGCCACTTCAAGACACATTGATGTGCGCATAGTATACGCTATACTAAAGGAGCTCTCAGAAGCTACGAAGTCAAATCATCGAGTGGCATTTCAGCGGGTTCCCAGTCACTGCGGAATGAAGGGAAATGAAATGGCGGATGAGTTGGCAAAAACCTCTGATAATTCTACGCAAACGTGCCTCATTCCGGTATCTCAATATGATGTAAATAGAATTTTAAGAACAACAAAACGTGAATTATGCCTGTCTACCTGGTTCACAGACCAAACAAAGGAATCTATCCTATATTCTGCTGATCCTAATCTTGAATACCAATTCGACCGTGACCTCCCAAGACGTATCGACACACTCATTCATCGCCTACGACTCGGAACTGCTTACACAAAGCACTTCCTACTTCGTATTCATCGTGCAACATCGTCAGCATGTTTATGCGGCCACGACGACGAGGATATCTGTCACCTTTTGCTAGACAGGCCGAAACACGACACACACCGAAGGCGACTAGAACAAGAACTGCATAGGTTAGATCCTAAGCGACCATTCGGGTTGAATAAAATACTAGGTCCATGGCCATCCAAAACAAACGGCAAAGCAATGAAGGTGCTGCAACAGTTCGTCGAAGAAACGAAGATTTGTGTCGAATACTGAGCGGACAAAAGTTGAAAGTGAGCGTGTGGTCTACGTGTTTGTTCTGCCCATATAGGAGAACTTTTGCTCTCACCCATGTAGCACTGTATATATGTATATATGCTAATGTTTTTTCATATCTTTATTTGTACTAATTAAGTGGAAAGGGATAGCCGTTGCCAAGTAACGGTGACAAAAACTCCTTCGTTTATTTTCTATTTCAATAAAAAAAAGAGGACAGGAATGTATCGTCCTCTTCAACGTCTGCGTTCGTACTTCCGATTGCCACACGTGAGAGACAGTCAGCGTCGGTGCGTCTGTGTCCTGACTTGTGAATGATTGTACAGCAAATTCTTGCAGTCGAAGGCTCCACCGTGCTAGACGATTGGAGTATCTTTGAGGTTGGCGAGCCCTTATAAAGAATGGTAGTCACTAACTACCCTAAATAGGCGACCTTACAAATAAGGCCGAAACTTTGTTATAGCCCAAACAATGCCTAAGCATTCTTTTTCTGTTGCAGAGTAGTTTTTCTCGGAGAATGATAATGTTCGACTTTCGAAGGCAATCACACGCTCTACGCCATTTTACCATTGAACCAATACAGCTCCAAGTCCGACGTTGCTGGAATCCGTACGGGTGTAGCTCCATGGCAGCGTTGTCATCAAAGTGACCGAGTACAGGTGGGGCTTTGAGATGGTTTCGTAGTGTGTAAAAGGCGTGACGCTGATTCTGAACCCAAACAAATGGTACGCCGTCTTTTGTAAGTCTATTTAGAGGTTCAGCGATTTTAGAAAAGCCTTTCACAAAGCGCCTGTAATATGCGCACAGTCCCGGAAATCTCGGGGATCACGCTTGTTCATTTGGACAGTAAATACGGCAACAGCACTCGTTTTCTCAGGGTCTGGGCGTGTACTGGCGTGGCTCACAACGTGACCAAAAAACGTCAGTTCCTCGAAAGCAAATTGACATTTTTCAGGTTTGAAAGTCCAGCTGTTTGAATCGCCTAAAGAACTGTCTGCAGGCACTGGACTTACTGCTCAAACGTGTCCGAGAAGATGACCACATCGTTGAGGTAGGCAAGACACGATTGCCATTTTAGCCCAGAAAGAACCGTGTCCATCATTCTTTGAAAAGTAGCTGGCGCCGAGCATAAGCCGAAGGGAAGGACCTTGAACTCGTAGAGTCCGTCAACAGTAATGAAGGTGGTGTTTCTGCGGTCGCACTCATTAAAAGTAATTTGCCAATAGCCACTGCGTAGACCCCCGGAAGAAAAGTAACGAACATCCTGAATACGGTCCAGGGAGTCATCTATTCATGGTAAAGCACGCACGTCTTTCTTCGTGATCTTATTTTACTTTCGGTACACTCTAAAAAAAAAAGGGGGGGGGGGGGGAGCGAGAATGGAGAAACGGGCCCCGTTCCTCCTTCGGCGCGGTGACTTTCTGTCTTTCAGGCGCTTTACCCGTCGCGCCCTCTCAAGGCAAGGACCAAAAGAGCAACGTTCCTTCTTCAGCGTTCAAGTTTCTCCTCAATTACGGGGGTCTTGCGCGCGCATGCGCACGCTTAGCCTAGCCATCCGCGGCCAGTCGCGAGTGATTGCTTTTACCTAAGATTGATGTAAGCAATGCAGGAGTGACGTTTTTTTTTTTTGTTTTATTGCTGTGGAGTAAAGCCTCTTTTTTTATTGCCAGGCACTCGCACGATGCTCCGCACACTTCCGTGTGTGTCTCGTGTTGTTTCATACTACCAATTTGTCACGAATACAAGGAGCTCTGCTTCCCGAGCAGTCTTGCTTTATCAATTACCTTAGAGTGTACAGAAATAGTAATTTTTTTTGGTGTCGACATACTTGGTAAGCCCACGCATTTTTAGTTTCGCACGGCACCAACAGCACTCATGATTTCAACGAGGCGCATAAAAAATCATCATACTTAATTTTTTAACATTCTAGGAAACCCGATACCACTCTACAGTCCATGCGTGAAAGCACGATCATATAAATTTGATAGAGTTATACGTGCCACTAGCGCCATATGGATGTTCTTTGCAGTTTACCCCCATTCGAATACGGCCGCCGTGGCCGGAAGTCGAACTCGCGTCCTCCAGCATAGTCACACGACACCCAATAAGGCTATGCTACCACGGCAGGTGAAAGCACACTGGGAAACAGGCTACGAAGTTTCACCGAGCGTTTATTTGCCAGACTAGGTTACAACCGTCTGAAACGTTTAAACATCAACATAACTGCACTTTTGGGAAAAGTAAACCAATGACTTCTGTCAGTTAAACCTTATTCTTAATCGCATGCGTTTCGAATTGCCCATGTCAGCACTGGTTTGTTGGTTGGTTTCTCAACACCTTGGCGCAACCCACCAAGGGGGATGGGCCATGAAGGGTATGGTGCCTTGCTTTTTAAATAATTCACTTCTTGAAAGAGAGGGTTAGAATAATTAGGTAATATAGGTAATAATAAAAAGGTGTTAAATTTCTAAACAAAAAAACCTTGAAAAGAAAACATAATAAACACACAAAAAAGAAGAAAAATTATACACAAAACAACTGAAGTTACTTATTTTTAGCATTCCATTCTTTTAGATTCTCGTAAGAAATTTGTAACAGCGGTAAAAACGCTTCTGTGGCTGAATCGGAATGCGACTGCGCCAAATGAAAGAATCACCGGAAGTGTCAAGTTTAAGCCCAACTTTCGTAGGGGTTCTTCTAGTAGATTTTTCCTTTGAGTTTTGAATTTTCGGCATGACAAAAAGAAGTGCTCCAAAGGTTCCCTCTCATTACAATAAAGGCACAAAGGCGACTATGCCAGACCCGACCTATGAAGGTAAAAGTTCAATGAGGGGACTCGACAATGCAGCCTGGTAATCACTATTTCTTTTATTCTTGATGAACACCACTTGTTTTTCCAAGAGAACTTTCGCTGTGGGTAGTCTGATACAAACAAAGGAGATTTTTCAAAGTTTTTGGCCATGGTGCGTTTTTCAAAGCGTGCTGCTGTGATATACTCCAAAGTAGGCAAAATAGGTAAAACAGGACAATCAAGGGAAGATACAGTAAGTGCATCTGCATGCTAATTCAGAGCTAAACCTCTATGGCCTAATACCCAAACTAGTCGGACGAGTCGCACATGTGTAGGAATGAGCGAGTAGAAAGTTTCTAAGGTACGCGAAAAAGTTGGTGAGCTTAAGGCAGTACAGACCGAGAGACAGTCTGTTAGAATAATCACCGCTGATAGATCTTGTGGCACTTTACGCAATGCTAGGACTATTGCCAGTAGTGAGAGGTAAGACATAATTATGCACGCGTGCAGTATGCCTTTCGCCTCCATGATTCTTCTTTGTTGTGAGAAACTCAACACAAAATGCACTTATAGTAACAGCTGTGCACAGCAGGTAAGTACGAACCACCTTTGTGAAAAGAGTATTCCAAATGCAGAGTAATAACTACCACAGCCACACCGCTAACAACAAAATTGTGGCACGCACTATGACTGCAAGTTGACACGCGAGGCGAATCACGAGAGGCATCTGAAGCAGAAAAGTATGTAGGCATAACATGCCATAACGTTATAGTAAATTTTCTCTCTGCAGTGATGGTTCCTCTACTCAAGTAATATAGCTGCCGCGACGCCAACAGCCACTGCCATAGCTCACGAAAAAATACCGTCGGATGCGAGGTCATCGCTTATTTCTCTTGCAAGACCCGCATTGTAACGTACGTATACACTGCTAGGACGGTCGTTACCGCATCAAAAACATTGTCATTGAAGGGCTAGCGGCGTACTGTATCCATGGCTAACGGTAACACTTGTGGTAAGCACGTAAAAAGAATATAAGCAAACGTTAACACGAAACAACTAAACGAGATCGACGTGACCACAGAACACCTACCACGATGGAGACCAAGTTTGGTCTGCATGCTGCGCCCTCTCCGAGTCACAAGAAGAAGAAAAAAAAAAAAACAGACGGGACCTCCGAATCGGCTAGCGCGCGGCAAGCGTTGACATTCTCGGAGGCTCCGAGAAAAAAAAAATAACTGTGGCAGTAGTCGAGAGATGGCACAGCGTTCGGAATGCCGTGGGCATTCTATGCATGGCTTGGGGGTAATCGCTTCCGTGAAAACCAGATAAGCTCTAGTAATTATACCGTTCATTATTGTGCAACCGTTCATTAACTTCGGTTTGTCTAAGCATCAGATACAACATATTTACGTGTGCGCATGTTGTGGTATTGCCACAAACCGTGAAAAAAGTGTAAGAAAGCTTACTTGTAACTTGTGCCACTATGGTCGGTCGAAATTCATCGCTATATAAGCTTGTACGTTTTCTTTATAAGGCATGAGTAAACACGTTGGAGTGTCTGCCGCTGTTGGAGATTGCTACATTTGCGATGATCAGATTAGAGTGGTGAGGTGAGGCTTATGCTCTCCCATAGTAGAGTACTAAGTACGCTGAATCGTTAACCATTTCTTTCTACCCCCCCCCCCCCCCCCCCTGTTGTGAATTGGTGATTGTGCTCTTGTTCATTGCGTTCACCCTGTATGCGTACTATGTGTAGCATGTGTCCTTGTGTGTGCTGTTAGGAATTTGCTGTGTCGCGAGGGTAGCGGTGGCGAAGAGCGGCAAGCAGTCGAGTGGACTTCGCTGAAGCCTTTGCCCGAAGGCGAAGCAGGGAGGCAATTCGTTTTGAAAACAGCAACAAGAAGGAGCGTTTACTGTAGCAGGTTGTCGTTTGTACAGATCCGGCCAGCACGATAACGTTCGCTGAGGCAAATGCTCCAAACATGGGGCCGGCACGGCCTTAAATAGCGTTTTTGGACTCTTCTGCGAGACCCGTTCCCCGGAACGGCACAGTGGCTCCACTGAGGAGAAGCAACCATATCCGGAACTGCAAGGTGGTTCGGCGGAGGAAGCGACGTTATCCCCGGTACTGCATGGTTTTCCTGTACGGAAGGCGGCGCTGGGAGGGGGGAGACAGTTCGTCGGAACAGCGCTCGATCTCGTGAGACGTGCTTCCGAACGAGGAAAATGTCTGTGGCATATCAGCACCCCCGCCGCCAGACACTGCATCCGGAGTTTTGAGCCGTCAGCGCGGCTTGTAAGGAGGGATGCTGGTTGACCGTCGGTGGCCGTTCCGCTCTCTCCGCCCGTTGAGACTGTCATAGGCCTGCGGAGGTTCACTGGAACGACGGAGTCGAACACAAAGTCTGGCCAAAGCAAGCACCCTACAAATGCTGATCAAATCACCAGACCAGCATAAACGAAAATATTTCCTCGAGATTTAGCTGAGCTAAAAAAATAGCATCACGAGCAAATGTATCTGAGGAGCAATACATAATGTGGACACACCTTTAGCCAAGTGTCAGTGCATGACACTGTTGAACCAAACGGATTTTTTTTTTTTCGTGAGCGATTCTCGATTGTGACCCGGGCAGATTAGGGACGATCGAAGCTGCCGAGGTTAACTCAATTTGGCCCCGAATCTACAATTCAGAATACCAAGAACTCCCGAATCACGCACATTTGCGTCGCCTGCAAGCATAAGATTGTCAAACTTGACTAAGTTCGTCCTCCTACAAGCTCTTACTTCAATGGGCTCAGCCAATTATCACCAAAACAAGAGAAAAACATGCTTGAAAAGTAAGACAATAAGAATGAAAATAACGAAATAAGAATGAAACTCGCGTGCGTTATTCAAAACAAAGTTAACGTATACACTGACGTGTGCACTAACACGTAATGCCAAACGCAGATGGTATTTTAAACATGGGCTTTTACGCAACGTTCTCTGTTAAAATAAAACACACTAACTGTTACCTTTCGAAATATTATGAAAACAAAATTAATGAAATAAACATACCAATGTCAGCTTCTTCGATGAGAAGGAAACTCAAACTTGCAAAAATTCAGACGCATTCCTTGCTCAACGGCTGACCACAAAACTAGAAAAATATTTTTCAAAGCTGATAACAATATTCATTCTTAGTAATGGCAAGACGGGGGCCCTCTCATACGAAGTCTGGGGAGTCGCGCACTCCATAGCTTTCGAGGGATCCGGTCTTGACAAAGGCACAACGAACAAAGCTGTTTGCCGAACTCGGTAGCGGCAGCTTTTCACGTACATCCGCTTAACTCGAACAAGGGGGCATCTGCACTGCATGGTTTAGCCCGCCCGTTCGACCAGTGACCCATTTGCCACGGGGGGAACAACCGCTTGTGTTACAGCTCAAGCGCTCACAACGTTTCCTCACCTGCTTGCATCTACGTGGCAGTGAAAAGGATGAGACCAAGCGAATATTTTGGCGTCGGCTTTTTTCTTGAAGTTCCTTTCTTCGTGACGCGCTTCGCGTTTAATCTAGATCTCAGCAGCGACCTCAACTTCAACTGTTTCTTACTGAGCTTTGTCCTGACCTCAGCCCTGATATTGAGTATGGCCTCTAGAGAGCCATGGCATTCAGCTACTTTGGCAGTCTTGGCGTTATTCGACTTTGCCTTATGTTTTCGCCGGCGATTCTGCCTAACGGAACTTATCACCGTGCTTATAGCACTGCCATTCCTACTCTGAAGTATGCTGCCTTCACTTTGTGGAGACAAAGCTTCAGATTGGTTACCTAGCTTTTCCTCGGGCCCGATGCTAGCTGTCTCTGCCTGTGACAGAACGGGAGTCCCGATGCTTGTAAAGTTAACCACCTCGCCCGAAAGTTTCTCTTCAGTTTGTAAGGGTCTCTGCCTTTCAAAGATAGCCCTTGTTTCCAGGCATTCGTAGTCGGCCTCATGCTCACTTTGACGCGATTCATCCTGATCACGTGCTCGGCCAAGCGGCCCCATCTCTAGCGCTTTACGATGCGCCTCTGCGTCCCAAGGTTTTCGATGGGGTTCCGCTCCTAACTCCTCGTGAGGCTCCTCAGTGCCCGGATCTCTCTGACGCACTTCAGTGCCTTGTGCGTAGCGACGGGCCTCAGCCTCTTGCACTTTCCGTCTCTCTTTATTATTACGCGCTTCTCGACGCGCTTCTCGACGCGCTTCTACTTCTAGCGCTCTTCGGTGAGCCTCATTTTCACGAGCTTTCACCTCCATCGCCTTGCGCTGCGCCTAATTTCGCTCTTTCTGATGCACGTTGACGTCTTGCGCCTTGCGATGGGCCTCAACTTCTAGCGCTCTGCTGCGCGCTTCAGCGCTGTACTTGTATGCTCGACTTTCGCAGTCAGCAGTACTCATAGCAGCAAAGTGGCGGAACAAAGCGTATTTAACCCTATCAAAGTCATGCGCTTCCTCGGCGGATAACCACTTCAAAACGCTTGCGACTTTGCACGGAAGCAACGTGGCAAGCTTTTCCGACCATAAGTCTCACCCAACACCAACATCGTCGCAGACCTCCTCAAAACTAACGAGAAAAGACACGATGTTCTCATCCATTCTGAAAAGTTCGAGTCGGTATTGTGCTCGTTGCCACTTAATCGCTTCAATTTGACGATCAAGCTCTTTCATTCTGAGAGCATGCTCTCTCCTTTTTCGACTCTCCTCAGCCTTCCATTGTTCATGCCTTTGAGCTTCGAGCTCTTTTCGGCTTTTTTCGGAAATGAGCTCCCAAAACTCGACAGCTTCCTCGGCCGTCACATTATCTGCCCGCATCACCTCGAGAATCGCTTCCCTTGTTTTAGCGGACCCGGCAGAAATCCCCATGGCTTCACAAATTTCTAGGAGGTCCTGCACAAGGTACTGCTCCATCGCGATCTCGTCCTTTGTGATGCTTTACTACTGATATTCACCGTACTCCAAAACTAATCTCGTGGTTTAAAGCAGGGGGATATTGAACTATAGCCAACAAAAAACACAAAACACTCTCCTAACATCTGTCTGTGCTAGAGAGGTCTGGCGAAATGAACAGTATAAGCGTTGGGCACTCACCCAACCAAAGTAGCCGACAATGGTCCAACTCGTGGCTGCCTTCGAACAGTGCCGTGGGTGTCGTCAGGCCTGCAGGGATCCGGTCCAACTTGCTAATGTTGAGATCCGGGGTAGCTTGTCCCAGGGCAGCAAAACGATATCACGGTGGTCGTCCTCGTGCTCAGAGATCTGATCCAACTTTCCAACCGTTGATATCGGGGTAGCGGGTCCCAGAGCAGCAAAACGTTGGGATCAGGGGAAGCGTATCGCGAAGCTGCCAACCACTGTTAGGAATTTGCTGTGTCGCGAGGGTAGCGGTGGCGAAGAGCGGCGAGCAGTCGAGTGGACTTCGCTGAAGTCTTTGCCCGAAGGTGAAGCAGGGAGGCAATCCGTTTTGAAAACAGCAACAAGAAGGAGCGTTTACTGTAGCAGGTTGTCGTTCGTACAGAGCCGGCCAGCACGACAACGTCGGCTGGGGCAAATCCTCCAAACATGGGGCCGGCACGGCCTTAAATAGCGTTTTTGGACTCTTCTGTGAGACCAGTTCCCCGCAACGGCACAGTGGCTCGGCTGAGGAGAAGCAATTATATCCGGAACTGCAAGGTGGTTCGGCGGAGGAAGCGACGTTATCCCCGGAACTGCACGGTTCTCCTGTACGGAAGGCGGTGCCGGGAGGGGGGAGACAGTTCGTTGGAACAGCGCTTGATCTCGTGAGACGTGCTTCCGAATGAGGAAAATGTCTGTGGCATAACAGTGCATGTGTAGCTATATGCATTGCTTCAGCACATATTAGGCGTCCGGTGTTAATCCTGAATGGGCTGTGTCCTTGTGTGTGCATGCGTAGCTATATGCATTGCTTCAGCACAAATTAGGCGTCCGGTGTTAATCCTGAATGGACTGAGGCGTTAACTATCCGCAAGGGAGCCTTTATGGTGGGTATGACATCGTACGTCGCCGCAGCCAACCTTTTTTTTTCAGTAACGTTCACTTCCTCCACATGGCGCAAGCTACCACCTACTTCACGGCTATGACGCTCTCATACCTCCAGCTACTTATATAACGTTGAACATCTATCTATCAAAGCTGTACTACTGAGTCGGAATGGTTTCACTTTGATCGAGTCTACGGTTCGGAAACACTTCTGCTGCTGCTTTGTCATTCCTGCTGCTTTGTCAACCTGTGAACGGGGTCAGGACCTCATCAAGCTCTTGAGCTTTTAGTCCTGTACTCCACCTTATCTAAGGGAAATAAAATGATTGATTGATTTATCTCGTGACCTGCGGCCCCGTAAACGCATGGATAACGTTGCTACACTATGTGAATTTGCGAGATATAAATATTGCAAGCCTAGCATGTACTCTTCGGGTGAACACTCTGCAGTATCCGTGTCTTTCAGAGTGAACGTCGCCTCACTGGCCGAATGAAACCAACTTGCTCTGTCGTTCTCTTTCGGGATGTTTTCATCACTACAGGTTCGTCTGCTTGTTTTTATAACCATTTCGTTCGATATCAAGCTCAGCGGGACCGTTGTTTGTAACTTTCAGTGCCGTGTTTTCCTTATCAGTCGAGAATAGATGCATATGCTAAGCCTACTCACTTCGCTAACCTGGGGTCAGCCATGTTGATTTTCATAGCAAGTAACATTTTTCTCCGTGGATGAGGGAGCAACGTTTCTCCATTTAAAGACGAACATTGGGGACATCCCCATTCCTCCCTAAATGGAGAGAACGTCACTCCATTTTTTAAGAGTGTAGTAGACGCAAAATCACATTGTACTATCTTTTTTCTTTACTAACAAAACAGGGGATGCCCAGGAGCTGATCGATGGCTGGATGACATTGTCCTTGAGCATCTGCTCGACATGTTGGCGCATAGCGTCTTGTTCTTTTTGCGAGACTCTGTAGGCGTATTGTCGAATGGGTCTCTCGGTAGGCTCGGTGATAATACGATGCTTCGCAAGCGGTGTTTGGTTCACTTTCATAGTCGTAGCGAAGCAGTCCCAAAATGAGTCTAGTATTTTCAAAAGACGTTCCCGTTGTGCAGACGGTAGACCCTGGTTTACGTCGAGAGTGCTCGCGAATGTCACAAAAGGGCCGAAAATGTTGAAGGGCCAGGGACGTCGGCAATCCTAAAGGTATGCAATCGCAGTGTGTTATGTTAGATGGCGATATTCTTCGCTGAAATTCATGACTAATAAGCAAACCTGCCTCATCCTAGGCTGAACAGTCCCTCGTGCAATGCAGATTTGTTGTGCAAAAAGTAGGGGCAAATTTTCTTCCACAATTACAGCATAGGGGAGTCTTGCATAATTACATTCAATGCTGATAAAGAGGCTGCTGCGGGGAGGCAGAGTAACAGATTTGGAGGATACACGTAGCGCAGCCTTCAATGAGTTGGTGTTTTCAGGTTCGGCATGAGACGGGTCCTCGAACGACCCCTGCAAGTCTCGTAGGTCAATAAGTGTGCCGCATTCACGACGAAAGTCCAGTCCCAGAATCAGTGTATAAGAGCACACTGGTAACACGAGGAAATACCCTATGAACGTCGAAGCACGGACTCGAACACGGGCTGTGCACATTCAAGTCGGTGTGAAGAGGTGGCCCCCTGCCGTGCGCAACGGCAAGGGATAGTTACTTTCCTCAGTTTGGAGGCCAAGGCTCTGCTCATAACCGAATAATCGGCGCCGGTGTCGACGAGGGCAGTGACGACGTGATTATCGACGTGTACGGTGATGTCGGTGGAAACAGTCTTATGACTTTCGGAAACGACTGAAAAATCAGAATGGTCTTTGTCGAGTCTTTGCTTTGAGGGAGGCTCTTTACAGTTTGTCGTGACGCGGCTTCACCCCCAGGAGCCGCGGTTTCTAGTTTCCCCTGTGGGGACTCGGTAACCGGCTTCTGAAAGGAGCATCAGATGACGAGGGAAAGCTAGGTGAAATGGAGTAGTTTAGTGATGGTGATCATAATTGGTGGCGTTGTCCAAGGAGAGGAGCTTGCTGGCTCGTAAGGTACGCTTCAATTTCGTGGGTGCGCTCACCATAACGCGGGCACCGATCATCAGGGTGGCTGCCACGGAGACCAGGTTGGAGGTACTGGCAATTGCGGTAGACGTGACCGGCTCCGCAACAGTGGTAGCAGAGTGGACGGTTATCCGACGTACGCCACATACATGCTGGCCTTCGTAGCGTTCTGTCGAGATCCAGAAAGATGATAAGTGGGTGCACTAGGAAACCTTGAGGTGGGTGATGGAGTCGAAGAGGTGCCCCGGAATAGATGGTTAGCCATATCCATTGTCCGCATAGTGGGATGAGGAGCATGTTGTGCAGGTGATCGCAGGGTCACCGCATAAGTCAGCACAGGGGCCTCAGGCCTTGTTGGTGAGAGTGGGGTGACCACCTGTCTGATCTCATTTCGGATGACATCTGCGAAAGCATTTGTGGGCGATTGGGGTCCCGCTGCTTGGAGCTGGTGCAGCTCGTCTCACACGACGCTCAATATGAGCTCTGCGAGGGCACGCCTTTCGCTGTCAGCCCAGATAAAGCATGCAGCAGTGGTGACATCATGGCGTTCATACTGTGACGACCTGAGCTGGAGAGTACGCTCCATTGTGGTTGCCTCATTTATGAACTCAGCCACGGTCGTTGGCCGATTGCGCAGGAGTCCGACGGAGAGCTGCTCTTTTACCCCCCGCATTAAATGCCACACCTTCTATTCCTCGGACATGGCAGGGTCGGCACGCTTGAAGAGTCGAAGCATGTCCTAAACCATCATCGAAACTTTCTCGTTTGGTGGTTTGTTCCGAGACGAGATTACCTGCTCCACTCTCTCCTTCGTTTCGGCGCTGCAGTACGCATCGCGAAACTGTCGGCTGAACTCTCACCACGTCGCAAAAGAACCCTCGTTATTTTCATAACACGTTTCGGCAGAGTCTTCTAACGCAAAGTAAACTGTCCGCAGCTTGCTATCTTCTTACCACTCATTGAGTTTGGAAACTCGATCGAAGTGGTCAAGCCAGTCATCAACATCGTCATAGATGTCTCCATGAAATGAGCGTGGTGTTTGCGGTGCATGAAAAACATGCGGGAGAAGAGAATAAGCGTCGTTGGTTCGACTCGCCTGGTTGGTAGTCGAGGCTGTCATCTCGTCTTGAGAGAGGGGACCATGCGCAGGAGATAGCCCTCGCAGGCGGCGACTACTTCTTGTCGTGGAATCTGTAGCTGCCTCCGAGTAGCTCGGTGTGTCAGCTGAAAATTGGTGGTGGCGTTTACCCAGCACCTACACCAGTGCCTAGAGCGAAATACCAGAGACGGCCAGGAGTCGACGTCTTGCCCACACCAAGACGAGGAAACAACGTCCTCTTCTTTCTCTACTCCCAAGCGAGTTCACGCTACAGTTGATGACTCATACCAATTTACATGTGATAGTATCATGCTGAGACGTTACAGAGACCCACGAAACAGAAAAATGCCAGTGATTATTGCATAATAGAGTGGCGAGTTGAGTGAAAGTAACGCTAAAGCTAAGTGTCGTTCCACCATGGCGGCACCCGAGTGGTTATATGTTTTAATGCATGGGCCCTACGGGGAGCTTTTCCACTAGAGTTTGTATGATGACTCTATGCGTCAATTAGTACCTTTTTTTTCGCGATTTGACATAACTGGAAAATAAGTCATCAGCACCGCCAATAATACCATAACACTTCAGTATTTTTTATATGCCGAAGGGCATATAAATCAAACGCCTTTTTTATGTCAATAAATATACAATAACAATATTTTGTTGTTTGAGTTGATTATTTCAGATAAAGTAAGCACTGCCATTGATGTGAATTTTCCTGGGAGGAAACCATGATGTTCCGTCCAAATTATGTTATTCTGGCAAAGGACGCCCTACAGATGTTGTACGATCAACTTTTCAAAGACAATGTTTACAATGCTTAATACGGCTATTGGTCAGTAGCTTCTGGGCACGCTATGGTTTCCCGTTTTGTATATTGGAACAACTTTGGTCAGTTTGAGTGCATATAAATAGGCATTGTTATTTAACGAATGGGTAAATAAGTGACAAAGGGGGGCACTAAAAACATCTGAATTGTCTTTCAGTTGCCTATACCATCAATCCCTATGGCTTTGTTCACCTGTAGGTTTTTCATAGCAGACATCATCTCCTCCTCTGTTATGGCCTGAACACTAAATCTGTTTTTATATTTTTCAACGCAGGCGGTGGGTCGTACAGCACTAAATTGCTTCGTTACATATTCGCCAACTGTGGCAAAGTAATCATGGCAATCCTTTGTAAGGGTAGTTGTCACGTTGCCATGAAGAATTTTTTTGTCAAGCCCTGTCACTTCTTTGATTGTTTGCCATGTTTGCTTTGTATCGCAGCGTTTAATCACACGTATATAGTGATTGATTGACTTGTGGGGTTTAACGTTCCAAAACCACCATATGATCATGAGAGACGCCGTAGTGGAAGGCTCCGGAAATTTCGACCACCTGGTGTTCTTTAACGTGCACCCAAAACTGAGCACACGGGCCTAAAACATTTCCGCCTTCATCGGAAATGGAGCCGCCGCAGCCGGGATTCGATCCCGCGATCTGCGGGTCAGCAGCCGAGTATCTTAGCCACTAGACCACCGTGGCGGGGCACACGTATATAGAATGTCATTTTGGATTTATGCATTAGCGCAACTGACGGATTTCTGAAATATTTAAACTGAGCCTAGTAAACACATTCACTTCTTTTGTTTGATTTTAGGGTATGATAGTAGTATTTTTTTTTTCTTCAGTAAAGCTAGAATAGGTTCTGTTGTCCAAGGACATATGGCGTACTCATATTTACGTGGTGTGCAGGTATGCGATCACTGCTTTATTGCATTCCTGATACTGCAAATGATATTATCACATTCGACTTTCATGTCATCATTATACAGTGTTTCGAACACAGTGTGTTGCAAGAGAGAGAATGCTTATTTCCGAATAATTAACGCGTTTGTGATATCTCGAGATTAATTTTTCAGTATTGCAATTGGGATGTAGGTACGTTTGTAGCATGAAAAGAAAAGTTGGGTGGTGGTCAGCGATTGAATACGAATAAACACCAGATTCTACGTCAGCGTCCAGAGTGCACAGCATGTGCTCAATTATTGGTCTAGTTTTGTTCGCGCTTGGTTTACCGAGCCGATGTATCCTTTCGATTGAAACAGGTTCAATTTTCAGAACACCTTTCGCAACTGTATTGTTTATTACTTGCTCTAGTGATTCCTCGTCTTCTTTTTCATCCTCAGGGATGCCATACACTATCAAGTTACTTCTTCTTGACCGGTTTTCTAACTCATCCAGCTTTAATTCTAGGCCTGATACTACTTTTTCTAAGGCGGAAACTTTTGTGGTGCAGTCCAGTATTTTTTCATCTAAGGCAGCCAGTTTTTCTAATTTGGACTCAATAGTGGTTAGTCGTTCTTCTTTAATTTCTTTAATATCACCAGCAATTTGCGTTAGTTGTTGAGAAATTTGTTTTAAGTCGGACCCGGGGTTTGTCTCGACGTCACCTGCTAGTAATAACAGGTCCCTCAAATAGCAGGACAAGTTACACAAGGGATCACAAAGCAACCTTGGGCACGGCAGCACAATCAAGAAGAGGCAGTCAGAACGCATGCATTCGCCGTAGCGTTTTCTCACCTGTACGACATACAAGAAGGAATTAGCGCTCTGCATGCTTCGGGTGCCGCCGTGCCCATTAATCACCGTCGCTTGGGGGGCCGTATTTATATCCAGGGTTGTCGACGTTGAGTGAGGCACCGAGGGGGCGCTGAAGATGGCGTCGGCGCAGTACGTCGCTGAACCCAACGGGTCCAACTTGTAGGGCCGGCCATCCATACCAACCGGCGCGTGTTGCACGTGGCGGGCTTTATCACGGCCTGGATTTGCTGTCCACGCTGTCGTCGGTTTGCCCGCTTCTTCATGCCCCGCCGGTATCAGCAGCAGGAAAGTGCCGATCTGTACGACATACAAGAAGGGATTAGCGCTCTGCATGCTTCGGATGCCGCCGTGCCCATTAATCACCGTCGCTTGGGGGCCATATTTATATCCAGGGTTGTCGACGTTGAGTGAGGCACCGAGGGGGCGCTGAAGATGGCGTCGGCGCAGTACGTCGCTGAACCCAACGGGTCCAACTTGTAGGGCCGGCCATCCATACCAACCGGCGCGTGTTGCACGTGGCGGGCTTTATCATGGCCTGGATTTGCTGTCCACGCTGTCGTCGGTTTGCCCGCTTCTTCATGCCCCGCCGGTATCAGCAGCAGGAAAGTGCCGATCTGTACGACATACAAGAAGGGATTAGCGCTCTGCATGCTTCGGGTGCCGCCGTGCCCAAATTAGAGTTCAAAGTGAGGCCCAAGAACTTGTACTCCCCAACATCTACAATACAAGTGTTCTGCAAGAAGTACTGGGAGTTGAAGAAATGTTTTTTGCGCGTTATTCGTAGAAATACACATTTTGCGGCATTCAACATCATTCCCCACTGCTCACACCAACTCTCTATTGCAACCAGGGATTTCTGCAAAACTTCACAGTCATCAGGTGAGCGAATTTCTCTAAAAACGACACAATCATCGGCAAACAGCCTGATGGAGACAGATTCGGGAACTACGTGGGCTAAATCATTTATATAAAGAAGAAACAACAGTGGTCCCAGCACGCTGCCTTGGGGTACCCCAGAAGTAACAGCAAGAAAATTAGAGAAACAACCATTATTATCAACATACTGTTTTCTGTTATTTAAATAAGCTCTTATCCAGTTCAAAAGGCAATCAGGAAAGCCAATGTGTTCAAGTTTATACAAAAGCTTATCGTGTGAAACTTTGTCAAAGGCCTTTCTAAAGTCGAGGAAAACCACATCAACTTGTCCAGACTCGTCCAATACCGCAGAGAAGTGATGAACAGTAGTGACCAATTGTGTAACAGTGGACATATTTTTTCGAAAACCATGTTGATAGGGCGACAAAATGTTCCTTTCAGCCAGAAATTCATGAATGAACCCTACAATAACAAGCTCCAACATTTTACAACAGCTACTTGTGATGGAAATGGGTCGGTAGTTAGAAATTGAAAGTTTCTCTCCCATTTTAAACAGTGGTTTGACCCTAGCAACCAAAAAATCATACGGGACTTCACCTGATGTGAGAAAGATCTGAAAAATGTTAGTTAAAAAGGCAGATAGCTGATCAGCATACCGTTTCAAGAATCCATTAGGAAGATCATCGGGGCCGGGACTTTTTCTAGGATCAAGCTTTCGTAATAATGCCAGTATTCCGAGATCCGAAATAACAGGTATATTTGAATATTCCGTTGGGCGTTTAGGAACTTATCTGCCTGGTGAAAAGATTGATTGAAAGTAATGATTGAATGATTGAGCTATTTCTTTGTCATCTCTTACAGTTTTACCATTTACAGCTATTTCTTTCAGAATATTTTTCCGTTCACCCAAAAACCGCCAAAACTTAGAGGGGTCATATTTAGTGAACTCAGGAAGTGTTACGGTAAAATAATGAGCTTTCGCCGATTTAACCTTACATTCCAAAGACTGCTTCAGGCTTTGTAAATGTTGCTCCCCTAGACTCTTCTTTCTCCTAAGACGTTTAATCTTACGCTTAGTCTGAATGATATCTCGGGTAATCCATTCATTGTAATGCTTGTTTCTAACCTTCCTTAAGAGTACAAAATGCTCGATGCAGTATTTTATTGTTTCCTTGAAGTGCGTCCACAACGTGTGCACATCATTGCTAGTTTGGATATCAAATTTTAACTCTAAGTAATCAATGATAGAAGCGTCATCGGCACGGTCAAAATTTTTGACATGGTTGAGGAAGGAAGACGAAGTGATTCGTTTACGGAACACAGTTTGCTCGTCTTTGTGCTTTTCTGGATTTTTCGCCGCAGTTGTGGGGTCTATCGCCTCATATATCGTGGTGATGGATGTTCAACCTCACGGGGCACCGTCCGAGTCCGGTTCGACCGCGGGGACTGCTTCGACGAAGCGAGGAAACGCGTCTAGTGAGAGTGAGGACACTGAGCTATACTCCGCATCAAGCGACGAGTCCTCGGACGATGGCTTCCAACCCGTCCTGTACCGCAAGGCTAAACGACGGATCGTCAATGCATCTTCGGCATCAAGCACGACTACCGTGAAAACTGCCCCTCAGCGATGGCCTCACTCTATCCTGTTTGTGCCACTGAAGGCTACCGACAGTCTACGCGGGCTGAACAGGCAAGCGCTCTCTGTGTATCTCGAAAATATTACGCCAAATCAGATCAAAGAAATACGTCTAAACGCAAGAAAGAACATCTTGGCAATCAATGTGCTGAACCCACGTACGCTAAACGCGCTTCAGAAAGTAACGCAACTGGGTAACATCAATGTCAAGTCTATAATACCAGCTGATAGCACCACTTCAACAGGAGTCATTTATGACATCGCCACTGAAATTCCAGACTCGGATTTTTCAGTGCTAATAAAACTGGCAAATGAAGATAACGTCATTGCGAATGTCAGCCGCCTTGGTAACACACATTGTGTGAGAATTACGTTCAAAGGGAACTGTCTCCCCTCCCATGTGAAGGTTGGCCACTTTCGTCACCAGGTCCGACCATTTATTCCAAAACCTATGCGATGTCATAAGTGCCAGAAGATCGGCCATGTGCAGGGAGCGTGCAGGAACTCCGAAGTCTGCCCCCCGATGCTCAGAACCACATACCAAGGACAAATGCAGCGCAACCATACTAAAGTGCCCTAATTGTCAAAGTGCCCACAGTGCATCTTCCAAAGACTGTTCACGCATAAAGAAGGAGTTTACTATTCTTAGACAAATGGTGCGAGACAGCTCTACCCACAAAGAGGCCGCGGAGAAAGTCCGGCGAAGACGACGACGTCACCGTCGAAGATCTTCGCGAAGAACGCAGTCAACTACAAGAAGCAAGCCAACGCATCTGGGAACGGCGCCCACTGCAGGGTACACCGCGGCGAACGCAGACGATGGAAGACAGAAAACAAGTAGATCTCTCTCTACTGAAGATTGGCCGCCACTTACGCGCACGCAACTTGTGGAAGAACCACATCAGAGCCGCATTCATCAGAGCAAGCTGCGACAACAGAGGAGCAGCGGAACTTGGATAAGCAAGTGATTGCTCTTCTACGACCCATAATTAATGCCATTCGCACGGTGTTAAATAGCATGCGCACAACGTCAGCCGAAAGTGCACTTCAAGTACTGGACGCTCTGGGTCCAGTACTGGCGGCTCTTGAGTAGATAATGGCCCACCAGCCACTGTCTTTCAGGGAAGAGGTCAAAAAAGCAACAATTTTTCAGTGGAATGCACGGGGGCAGAAATCACGCATTGCAGATTTCCGTCGGTTCGTTTCCACCAATATGTTTCCCATCATTGTCATCGTCGAGCCAAATTTATCGAGCGCTATTAGACTCTC
Source organism: Rhipicephalus microplus (assembly GCF_043290135.1). NCBI lineage: Eukaryota > Metazoa > Arthropoda > Arachnida > Ixodida > Ixodidae > Rhipicephalus > Rhipicephalus microplus. Next base: position 2,675,069 of record NW_027464607.1, read on the forward strand.
CGGATACGAATCCTTTATGTCGGCTTGTTATAGTGGAAACAGCAAGGTCCTGCTGTTTATTCGACGTGACCTGGCCTACATTATTCGGCCTGTACCACCTGACAACGATAACCAATATATATGCTTAACAGTGAAGAAAAGGGGTCTTACTGTCGCTGTTGTCGGTGCATACCTGTCGCCATCAAGTAGATTTGACCACAGAAGACTAGGACACATCCTATCATCCACTCCTGGCCGATGGGTGATCATTGGAGACTTCAACGCCCACCATACGCTATGGGGGAGCCCGAAGATCAGCGCAAAGGGTAGAAGTCTCATAACGTTTGCTTCAGACAACGAGCTGTGCTTGTTAAATGACGGCAGCCCAACATTTTTACGTGGCCCTGGATACAGCAGTTGCCTTGACTTGGCTTTTGTTTCTCGAGGTCTCGTCAGATGTGCCGGATGGTTTGCGGACATAGAAACACATGGGAGCGACCACATTCCCACATATGTCAAGATCAGAGCATTATCACCTTGCAAGGTACGCGAAACTATCCAAAAAGTGGACTGGACCAAGTTTGAATCTCTCATGGAAGAACGCTGTCAAGAGAACACTTCATTTGACTTAGAAGAGGTCATCAAGTCCACAGTGCAAGACACAGTGTGCACCCTCACATGCTCTTCGAGGGTAACCGAATTTGATGTGGAATTAGAACGACTTCGGGCTCTCCGACGGCGTGCGGAACAAAGGTACCGACGCACAAAAGCAATCGACGATTTACGAATCGCTAGACGTCTTCAGAAGAAAATACAACGCCGCATAGACAAGCTAGAGTCACAACGTTGGGCAGCCTTCTGCGCTTCGTTAGATCCTCGCAAGCCTTTATCACACTTGTGGAGGACAATAAGAGGGCTCCGGACATCTCCCATTCAGTGGTCTCCATTCAAGGCTCTAGCCCTCTCTCAACAGACATCGGAGGTCGACGTGGCAGAAGAGTTCTGTGCCAACTTATCTGGTCAACTCGCAGATCCCAACATCTCCACGCTCTCACGTGGTGGCACGACATCACACGATCACCACATGGACCAATTTTTTTTATTCATGAGCTTAAAGCAGCACTGGCTTTGTGTAGACGGACATCAGCACCCGGGCCTGATGGAATATCATACAGAGCACTGTGTCACTTTGGTGAGTGTGCGAGGAGTGCCCTCCTCGAGATATACAATGACTCGTGGCGAGAGGGCACCCTCCCAGTTAACTGGAAGACCAGCCGTTTGGTTCATTACTGAAGCCTGGCAAGTCACCATTGGTGCTTACATCATACCGCCCGATTGCACTGGCTAGTTGCTTGGGCAAAGTAATGGAGAGGATGGTACTTGGACAGCTAGAATGGTTCCTGGAGCATCACAACATCTACCCGGATGCTATGACGGGATTTCGCCGTGGCCGGTCATCAATTGATAGCGTCATAGACCTGGTCATCTACGTGCAACACGAAAAAGGCCGTAAGCGTCTCTGCGCTTCTTTATTTCTTGATGTTAAAGGGGCGTACGATAACGGCACACATGAAGCTGTCCTCACCGCTCTCAAGGAGGTAGGAGTGGGTGGTCGGATGTTTCAGTGGCTACGCAGCTATCTCTCTGAGCGATCCTTTTTCGTGAGAACCGAGGATGGTGACACTTCGCTACATTACAGCCACCGTGGTGTTCCCCAGGGTGGCATACTTAGCCCTGTACTATTCAACCTGACGCTAATAGCTCTCAATGAGCATCTGACAAGTACTGTCAGATTGTCAATGTACGCGGACGACATCTGCGTTTGGACGTCTGCAGTAACACGCCTACAGCAGCGAGCGCGAATTCAGAGAGCTGCCACTCAAGTTGCTATTTACCTCCGTCAAAGAGGTCTGGAAATTTCCTCTGAGAAATGTGCACTAGTGGCATTTACGCGCAAACCAATGCATAACTACAGCGTTCTGATAAACAGCGAAAGAATACGTCACCTCTGATCATACAAGTTCCTAGGTGTTCTAATTGACAGAGACCTCTCATGGAGCTCACATGTATCATACGTGAAAAGGCGATTGACAGGCATCTGTCATTTGTTAAGTTCTTCGCTGGAAAGAACTGGGGAATGTCCACAACTGCTATGTGGCGACTATACAGGTTTATTTTCCTTGGATTCCTTCGGTACAACCTGCCTACCTGTGTTAACCAACGCATGTAAAGCAAGTTTACGAATGCTTCAAAGTGTCCAGGCTCAAGCACTCCGGGTATGTTTAGGCTTGCCCCAAAGTGCGTCAACAGCGGCAACTATCGCCATCACAAGGGAGAACCTCATCAAGACCCACAATAATGTGGAAGTGCTAAGGACACATATACGACACCTTGCTCGAACCCCTCGACATCACCTAGCCTCTCTACCAGTGGTCCGACCATGTACATCTTACTGCAAAACAATGACCGCACATGGTGAGTCGATCCCAACTTCGTTTTCTCCTGCCGCTAGACCTGTGACTCCGCCATAGTGCCTCGCTCAACCAATGATTATTATGAACATACCTGGCGTCGAGAAAAAGGCCAATTTGTCTTCACCGGCTCCTAAACAGCTCACACTACTTCTCTTGTATGAGAAATATCAAGACTCCACACATATCTACACTGACGGATCGATTCAGCCGGACAGCTCTACAGAAGCAGTAGTGATACCAAGGTTGGCCATGACAATTAAATTCAAGACATCTCACGCAACAACATCAACGGCAGCAGAATTGGCAGCACTTCGTGCCGCGTTGCAATTTGTAGTTGATCAACCTACACGCAAGTGGACTATTTTCTGCGACTCGAAGGCGGCACTGCAGTCTTTACAATGAGCCTTACGCCGTGGACCACACGAGCAGCTGGTACTAGAGATAGCAGAGGTTATACACCACCTGACTGAGAAAGGGCACCAAATTACATTTCAGTGGTTGCCCAGTCACTGCGGAATCATCGGCAATGAACGGGCCGATCAAGCTGCCCGCTCAGCCCACACAGAAGATCATAAACTGCGACTACCACTTTCTAGGACGGATGCTGCACGAGAGCTCCGCAGACTTGCTCGCCGGCAAACCACATCGCAATGGAATCAGCCGCACTTCAAGCATGCCCGACTGTACTCGCTTGACCCTACGCTAAGTCTTCAAGTCCCGTCGAGGCTTCGCCGAACAGACCAGACCCTGTTATGTAGGCTGTGGTTGGGCGTTGCATTTACCAATGCCTACGCTTTCCGCATTGGGATGGCCGACACCGCAGCCTGTGGCCACTGTGGCAAGGAGGAAACCATTCAACATGTTCTTTGTGAGTGCCTAGCGTATAGTAGGCGGCGACTATGCCTTCGCAGGGAACTCAACAAATTAGATAATCAGCCTCTGTCGGAGCAGGAGGAGGAAGGAGGAATAAATGAGGAAGGACAGGGAGGTTAGCCAGTTCTCAGACCGGCTGGCTACCCTGTACGGGGGAAGGGGGTAAGGGGGATAAAAGATGAGAGAAAAGAGACGTTGTAAAAAAAAGGAGAGAGAAGGTCATCAGACGATCCACGACGCTGTTTACAGTCTGTCTCTAAGACCACTTGCCCGCAGTAAGCGCAACAACGCTCTCAATGCCTTGCGTGCAGAGGACGGTCTCGGCCAGTGTCCTAATACCCTTTCTTCCGACAATTGGCAATTGTCTATTCTATCTAAAGCTTTTAACAGTTCTTTTTTTTTGGCACGCTGAAGCGGGGACACTCGCAGAGAAGATGGGAGAAAGTCTCTGCGCAGCCACAGTTGTCACATGTCGGGCTTCTGGCCATTCCGATTCGAAACGAATAAGCATTTGTAAAGGCCACCCCAATCCACAGACGGCACAAAAGTGTCTCCTCTGCTCTGATTATTCCTGATGGAAGACGGAGCTGTAGGTGTGGGTCCAAATTATAAAGGCGGACGTTGGTGAATGCCGGTGAATTCCACTGAGCGAGTGTCAGTTCTCGTGCAAGTGATCGAAGCCTTGCAGCGGCGTCCGTTCTTGATAATGGTATAGCTACACAAGGGGCATCATCATGAGCAGTTCAGGCTGCTTCATCTGCACGGTCGTTTCCATCAAGGCTGCAGTGGCCTGGTATCTATTGATACGCTATGTCATGTTGTTTCTCTATAGCCCGGTGATGGAGCAGTCGTATTTCAGCAATTAGCTGTTCGTTTGGTCCATGACGATATGGCGAGGCAATTCCCTGGAGAGCTGCTTTGGAGTCGGAGAATATTGACCATGTCTGTTGCGGTTCTTCAACTAGGAACTCCAGAGCGGCACGAATGGCGGCGAGTTCTGCCGCCGTGGATGATGTCAGATGCGAGGTCCTGAACTTTATCGTGATGGATTTCTCCGGAATCACTACTGCGCCTGTTGAACTTGTTGAAGTGACCGACCCATCCGTGTAAATGTGAATGCGTCCACTGTGTTTCTCATGCAGAAACAGTAATGTTGTTTGTTTTAGGGCCAAATTTGACAAATTTTTTTTCTTTTGCATTCCGGGGATGGCTATCAGTGCTTCCAGTGGATGTAGACACCACAATGGTAACGACGGTCTTGCTGTGTGAGTGAAGTTCGTGGGAATCACCGTGCGATGTGGGGCAATAATAGAGCAGAACGCAGAGCATGGCCTGGAAGTTGGAAGGGAGGCGAGGTGATGCGATTGAATCCGGGTGGCATGTCTTATGTGCGTTCTTAAAGCATCGACACGAATGTAGGTTGCGACAGGGTGTTCATGAGCGATTGCGACAGTCGCTGCTGAGGATGCGCATCTCGACAGCCCGAGGCATATTCTCAGTGCTTGAGTTTGTAATGACTGGAGGACGTGTACGTTTGTTATGCGGGCCTTGCCAAGCACAGGTAGGCTGTAGCGCATGAAGCCAAGAAAAAGTGTAGCATACAGTTGAAGCATGGCTCGTACCGATGCACCCCATGATTTTCCCGCAAGAAACCTTAGGACGTGGGTGATCATGGTCAGTTTCTTCATCATGTAAGCGATATGAGGGCTCCAAGACAAATCCCGATCTATTATTACTCCCAGGAAACGGTGAGTCTTTTGATAGCTGATTGTGTGTCCATTAATTCTGATGCGGTATGGCGTCATTGTCTTGCGCGTAAACGCAACTAGTGAGCATTTCTCATATGACAGATCTAGTCCTCATCCTTGAAGGTAGTTTGACGTCAGTGTGGCCGCTGTCTGAAGCCTGGCTCGTACGTGTAGACGCGTGACGCCTGATGCCCAGATGCAGATGTCGTCCGCGTATATCGACAGATGTACGGAGTGTGGCAGGACGTCAATGAGGCCGATGAGCGCAAGGTTGAAAAGTATGGGGCTTAGGACCCCACCTTGAGGTACGCCGCGATAAGTATGATGTTGCCTTGTTGCGCCATCTTCTGTCTGAACGAAGAAGGTTCTGTCCTTCAAATAGCTGTAGATCCATTGGTAAACGCGGCCTCCCAATCCAATGCTGCCCAAGGCGTCGAGGATGTTTTCATGTAGTACATTGTCGTATGCAGCCTTAATATCCAAGAAAAGTGCCGCTGATAATCTCTTTAGGCTCTTCTGCTGTTGTACAGACGTGACAAGATCAACAACATTGTCTATGGAAGACCGTCCTCGTCGAAAGTCGGTCAAAGCATCGGGGTATATATTGTTATGTTCCAAGTACCACTCCAGGCGAGTCAGCACCATTCTCTCCATCACCTTTCCAAAACAGCTGGAAAGCGTGATGGGGCGATAGGAGGCCATGTCCAGAGGCGATTTGCCTGGTTTGAGCAGGGGCACAAGGCGGCTGCACTTCCACGAAGGAGGAACCGAACCGTTGCTCCACGAGTCATTGTATACAGCTAGAAGGGCACGCCGAGCTGTTCGTCCTAGGTTGGCAAGGGCCATGTAAGTGACTCCATCGGGTCCAGGCGATGACGAGCGCTTGCATGCTGCCAATGCTGCCTGAAGCTCCTCTAGAGAAAACATATTGTCCATCCGAGTGTCTCTGGACACTGGCGCGTTTCGTAGGTTACTCATGTTGATCCCGGACCCCTTATTTGCAACCCTGGCACAGAAGTCTTCCGCTACATCGATTTCACGCCGGCCTTGGTGGAGAGCAAGGCATTTGAACGGACGATTCTGTTGTGGCAATGTTCGTAGGCCGCGGATTATTCTCCATATTTGCGAAAGAGGTTTGTGGGGATCGAGCGACTCGCACAGTGACTTCCATCGTTGCGACTGTAGTGCATTGATTCGAGGTTGAATCTTCTTTTGTAGACGTCTCGCTTCCCTCAAGTCGTAGATGGATTTCGTGCACCTATAACGTCGTTCGGCGCGACGACGGATTGCGCGAAGTCGCTCCAACTCCACCTCATATTTGCAAAAATCTGGCAAAGGTCCACAATTAAACGTTGCCTCTTGAATAGCGGCCTTCATTATACCTTCTAGGCTTTCAAGAGAACCTTCTTGGTTTCTCTCGCATTGCTTCTCTGTGGAATATCTGTACTTTGACCAGTCTATCCGTGAAGTGGGCGCGATTTGCGACTTGCTTAGCCCCTTGATTTTTATATAGGTGGGGATGTGGTCGCTACCATGCGTTTCATTGTCCGCAAACCACTGCACCTTGGTGTTCAGGCTACTTGACACAAAAGTTAGGGCGAGACAGCTACTATATGTCAGACCCCGTAAAAACGTGGGAGCGCCGTCATTTAAACAATATAGTTGGTGGTCCGATGCAAAGGAGGACACATCTCTTCCCCGACGGTCCATCTTCTGGCTTCCCCACAGGGGGTGATGAGCGTTAAAACCACCGGTAATAATCCATGGCCCAGGTGTCGCTGATATAATGGCGCTTAATCTTGCTGGATCGAAGCGGCCTGAAGGCGAAATATATACTGCCACTAGCGTGAAGTTCACGTTATTACGCTTAACTGTCAGGCACACGTATTGGTTGCTGTCGTCCGGTGTTACTGGATGATCAATATATGTGAGTTCGCACCTGATGTAAACAATGACCTTACTGGTTTCGTTACGGGTTGCAGATCTGAAAGCCTCGTATTTAGAAAGTCTTATAGCATTGTGAAGACGTGGTTCACAAATTACGATAATTGGAAACTGATTCTTGAAAACATATGGTCCAAAATCCGAAATGCAAGATTTAAGACCTCGGGCATTCCATTGGAAAATTGATGCCTCTTTCACTTGTTTACGAAAGGGCTGCAGGGAAAGAGCCATGGTGCTTCTGTAGATTTGATAGCACCGGATTCAAAGCGTCCAATATTTGAAGAGCGCTGTGTGCAGCCGGAGTCTGAATATTATTGAGGAGTACTCGAATTGTCTTCATGAGGGTCTTAATCACGTCTAATATTTCGTTATCTTGACTGTCATGACTTACTCGCTCTGAAGTAGCTTTCAGTGGGCGATGCTGCCGTTCTACTGGCGGTGTTACTGACGGCAGCGCTGGCCACGCGTCAGGGTGAATGTTTCTTGCGTCTTTCTGAGGATGCTTGTTGTTGGCACTTGTTGATGCTTGTGGTGGTGAGTGCGTGGTATGGGGTAGCGGTGTATCCCTGGCCTTGGCAGAGGATGTCCTAGGAGTTTTCCTATGGCGCGAACGCCGACGTCGCACTTTGGCAGCAGCCTCCCTGTGGGTAGAACCGTCTCTGGCCATCTGCCTCAGCACTTGCATTTCCTTCTTCACATTTGGGCACTGCTTTGATGACGCCTCGTGAGGACCTTGGCAATTGCCGCATTTGCGATGTTCTGCCTGGCAGGCTTCCGTGTTGTGCGACTCCGAACATCGGGAGCACACAGCAGAGCTTGTGCAAACAGCACTCATATGTCCTATTTTACAGCACTTCCGACACTGAAGGGGTTTCGGAACGAACGGCCGTACTGTGTGTCGAAAATGACCAACTCTTACTTGAGTTGGGAGGCTGTCACCCTTAAAAACTAGTTTCACGCATCGTGAGTTCCCGAGACGGCGGGCTTGCAAGATTTAGTAGCTTCCGTCACTGGTTTGATTAGAGTAGCAAAATCAATATCGCTGATAGAAGTGTCGACGTCGTAGATAACGCCTGCCCTAGAGTCCTTGCCATCTGGTATGAAAGAACTAACGTTGATGTTCCTGAGCACATTCACCTTGGTCAATACGTCGAGAGCAGTACGTTGCGTAACGTCTATCGCCAGAACGTTCTTGCGGCCATTGATTCTCACGTCTGTTATTTTTCCCGGAACGAGCACCTCAAGTGACATAGACGTGACCTGGCGATTAAGTCGGTTCATGCTGTCAGCGGCATTCAGCGGGACAAACAAAATAGTGTGAACCGGTGGCTCTTGAATATTCGTGGTGGCCTTACTTTGGGAAGGAGATGTCGTAAGCAGCCTCCTCTTCGCCTTGTGTCTTGCCACGGGCACAAAGTCACTTTCATCGGAGCTCTCATCACTGGCCGTAGAGTACATGAGCGTGTCCTCACTGTCAACGTCACTTGGGTGGCCGGAGCGCTTTTTTAGAGTGGCCACAGACGACGCGGGACGTATGGGTGGAGGCCCTGGTGATTCTACGTCGTTTTTCCTGAGTGGAACGCTGGTTTCAGTCTCTGTTTTTTATTTGGTGCTAGTGGAAGACGCCGCTCTTCTGCCTTCGGAGCAGGAAATTCTGCAGTATCGTCAGGATGCGACTTCACAGAAGAGGGCCCTGAAAGCGCTGCTGCACTTTTTGCGATTGACCGGCCTTGCTGAACGGTTGTAGCTGGGACGCCCTTCCTGTGTGTGTTTTCGTTTTTTTATGAGTGCGCGTGCGTTTTTTTTCCTCTATCTAACCCCTCTTTTTTGCCCCTACTTCCCCACTCCCAGCGCTGGGTAGCAAACCAGATGCCAATATCTGGTTAACCTCCCGGCCTTTCCTTTCTCACACTCTCTCTCTCTCTTTTGACATGGTTGACCGGTTGGTCTTCAACACTGCCAAACCCGGTAGAAGAACAATAAAACGATAAGAGCTGGTGGTCGGAAATACCAGGATGTACATTTACTACACCACTGGAAAATACGTCGCTAACAAAAAATAAATCTAGAATGGCGTCAAGACGGGTAGGTTCCAAAACTAACTGTTTTATACTTATAGCCAACATCATGTCTAAGAGAGTATCACATGGGTCACTCTCTCCATAAGTAGGCCGATTCCAGTCAAACCTCGGCAGATTAAAATCGCCTGTAACAATAACCGGGCGACCACGGTAGGGCAAAAGATAATCGTACAATTTGCAAAGAAACGAGTCGGTTGCATCAGGCGATCGATAAGCAGCACAAAGCAAGAATTTTAAGTCACAAAAAAATACGTTTAAAAACAAGATTTCATGATCAGAGATCCCAGGCAAAACCGAGATCTCGATATTGGTTGTAGCTATAACGGCAACGCCCCCACCACGGGAGCCACGATCACACCGAAATATCTGATAGCCACGTGGAACAACTTCGCCGTCACTAATTTTATCACTCAGCCAGGTTTCGGTCATAATTCAAAAGAAGCAGTTCTAAACTGTCAATTTTATTTACAATACTTCTTGCATTAAACGAAATGACGATCAGCTCATCAACAGGGCGCTGGAGTGGCTATATGTTTGCTGGTGCCGGCAATTCATTTGCCTCGACAGGAACGCACCGGTTTGTGGAATCGTTCCATGCGTACAACTTTTTGTCAATGTAAAGTTTGTCGTGCACAAGCGTAACCTTTTTCCCCTTGTCTTTTTCATATTTGGCACTCCGCCAAAGCGATCGTCTTTTTCTTAGTGTTTCTTGCGAATAATCATTTTGAATGAAGACAGTTGTTCCCTTAAGTTTTTTATCGTTGAGCATGACGGCTTGTTTTTCAGTGAAATTACTGAAGTGAAGAATCACAGGGCGATTTGAAGACGGCTTACCTATTCTATGAATTCTATCAACAAACGAACAAGTTACTCCTAGAGTTTCTTTGAAGATGTCGTCGAGAATCAGTCGTTTTAAGTCGAGTTCACTTTCCTTCGAGGCCTCCTCAACGCCAAATACAACCAAATTATTACGCCTACCCTTGTCTTCAAGGTCGACTATCTTCGCATGTTGCAGACGTATTGTCTCCTGTAAAGTCATGACAACCTCTCTAACACCGTCAAAAGAATCCATTCTCGCAGCCATTCCTTTCGTTTCGCTCTCCAAATGGCTTAACCGTCCTCCCAGAGACATCACCATTTGTTCTGTTTGCTCAACTCTTTGTTTTACTTCTAGCAAATCATTTTGGATAGCTTGTTGGCCTTTAATAAGTGACTCTAGCATCTCTTCAACGGTAGGTCCTGAATTTTCTTCAATGTCCCCACACAAGTATAGCTTACATGCATGCGCACAATCACATAGTATACAAAGCATCGTCCGTGGGCACGGCACAACAAGAAGGCATCTTTCGTCAGATCGGTACGAATAAGTACAACTAACCTGCAACAATAAAACGGGAGGCGCGGTGAACATCTTGCCCCGTGCAGCCTCGCCATGCCCACTAGCCGATCCGTCGTGCACTGTTGGTTTTATAGATGCCCAGGGTGATGACGTCAGGCCTTTGATATGCATCCGCACAGGCGCAGGAAGCACATTGGAAACGAAGCTTGCCGATGCAGAGACGGGGCCGATGCCTGTTGGAACTTTTCCAGCCCAGACTGTGCAAGCGCAACACCGGCATGTCTCAGAACGACCAAATACGCCACTAAAGGCATTAACATCGTCGCCTTTAACGCCCTGGCCACGCAAAATCCTGCCACCACCCAGGAAGTGATAACCATTTGTCAGTGACCTGACGAGCTTCAGTATTTTCGCCTCTGCTACAACGCCACCGACATTCGTTTGCCTGCACCCCTCGACTTGCGTGCGCTTATTTGCGACATCGTTCGTGAAGAGCTTCACGGGCGCTGCTCTTCCTGTGCTGCGGAAGTTACTCTCCCGTCTGAAAAAGATAGCTTGCGAGACCTGATTAAACAAGAGATCGCATCCGACGTGTTCCAACGGTCCCTGCGTGCGCCAGACGTGCACGTACGCCGAAGTTGCCGCGCTCTCTGCCGCACCCACCGTTTCTGTGCCTACACCAGCAGACCATACGCCTGTGGCTTCATCGTCACCGCCAGTACGTGCACCGCCTTACTACGCACCTCAACGCTCAACTCGACCAATCTGTTACTACTGCGGCTATAGAGGACATATCGCTCGGTTTTGTCGAAGGCGCCAACAAGACGAGCAACACGGCTACGCCCCTGTAGAACATCGAAGCTTCCGTCCGACAATGAACTACCTACGACCACCCTCCCGGTCGTCCTATTACCGTTCACCGTCTCCTACCTACCATACCGACATGCCTGGGAATTCCCGTACGTCTCGCCGCAGGTCGCCTTCGCCAGGTCGCCGTTCAGTGTCGCCTCTGCGGCCCGTCTCCCATTCGACGAACGCCCACGCGGAAAACTCCCCAATGCAGTTTTAGGAGGGGAAACTGCATCCACCGGACAGCTAACAATTTCTACAGAGCGGCCATCGAATTGTATAGTAGTGTTTGTAGAAGGTGTACGCGTTGGGGCTCTTGTAGACACTGGCGCTGCCGTTTCGATTATTCGTGCTGATTTTTGTTCCCGCCTTCGAAAAGTCACCACGCCTTATAGCGGCCCACCTCTACGTGCCGCGACCAACGCTCTCATTCGTCCACTTGCACAGTGTACCTTTCGTGTTTGCAGAGAAGGCATTCGTCATCACATCGTTTTCGCGGTATTTCGTGAGTGCACCCACGCTCTCATTCTGGGGTGGGATTTCTTGTCTTTTTCGTCGGCTTTCATATCTTGTCATCAGCGCCTCCTGAATCTAAATGCCACTGACTCTTCTCCGCTTGAACACGATGGACGCATCCACCTTGTCACCACGTCAGATTATGTACTTCTGCCATACCTCGAAGAAATTATAAGGGTTATAAGAAAATATAAGGCTAATTGCACCGACATTGTGGATGGGGACGTACTAATTCTCTATTACGGCCATACCCTACGTAGGGGCATTGTGATCACACCAGGGCTTATTCGCTTCTTCGATGGGTCTACCTACCTAATCGCCATAAATGAAATGCCCGAGTGTGTACTGCTCCTTTGTCGCTCAACCGTATCTTGCATGGTCGACAGTGAGCCTGTTGCGAATGTTACTCTTCCGAACAACAACCACAACGATGTCCCAAAGTCACAATCACCGACTGCCATTCAATGCCTCTTCCACACCTGTGTCGGCAACCATATGCACTGACTTAACACCTGATCAAACTGAAGATTTGCCTGAAGCTGAAGATTGAAGATGTGTAAATAAACTAGTTGGTGACGAAGCATCGCGCCAGACAAAAGTACTTCTTCTTTTGGCGCTGGGTGCCATAGTCGTGGGTGGCTGCTGCCAGTGGCGTCGGTCTGCTGCTGCCTTCGTTCTTCGTCAATGTCACGGCCACAGCCAATCCCGACACAACACTTGTCCTGAACTTCAATCTCGTAGATCATTCCGACCTAGAGTAGGGCGGTCAGATCGGCGTAGGGGTGTGTTTCAACCGAAACCAGGTTGTGCCTCATACTGACCCGTACACGCTGGGTGGATGTGAATGCCGAGATTAAGGCTGCGACTGCATCCCTCGATGCAGCCAGGAAGTTGGTCTTCTTCCCGACAGGCAGATCGATAATTGTAGCCACGTGGTCACTCGGAGGTAAGTAACTAACGAAGTGGGGACTTTGGGGGCGCGGAGACGTGCTGGAATGCGCGGGTGCACTTGGGGCGGGCGCCGTTTGCTCGGCAGACGCTGTGGTTGAGAAGCAAGAGGAGGTTATGTTGTTGCAAAGGGTGTGTTTTTTGCGGGAAGCCATGGCGTTAGTAGGAAAGGAGGATGTTCCAGTTTGCACCTTCCCATCACTCGGAGCCGGGGAAAGGGTGGTAGTGTGATGGCTGATCTTCCTTTAGGCTGGGTTTTCTTTTTAGAGCGCGCAGGCTTTGATTGTGCCTGCTGATGCCGGGTTGGCACCAATGCCGATGCCGAGTATGTCAAGACGGTGTCCTGCTGTGGCATTTTTAGTCGGCTGTCTCTCTGAGGCGCCATTTATAGCCCTAAGAAGGGCTCTGCACGAAGAGCGCGAGCGAGGATAGACGTAAGGACGAGAGCGCATATTACACGTCCCAATCGCTTGAAATCTAACTCGGCTCACCCCGAGTCACGGTGCCATCAGATGCTGTTATGGCACCGTCACAGTGCCCACAGCCTTCCAGCCACCTGTTACTTGTGGTGGGAGGCGGAGGAAGATGAAAGGGCCCTTTCTCTGTGACTCGGCGCCAATCCCAGCAAGATGCTCTGTCGACAAGTACATGTGTGCGATTCTGAAGCTACTGTGCTTTAAAAAAAGAAATAAAAGCTGGAAAGTATTTTCTGACAGTGGCCAACTAAAATATTGTTCATTAACCCCTCCCCCCCCCCCTTTTTTTTTTGTTCTGAAGGACCCTTAGCACAAAGAAGGTGAATTCTTGGGGTTGACGAATGTCTACAAAAAACGGAGGGGATTAGACGGCCCTTGCAGAGCCTTCGTTGAACGGCTGCAGTGTTAAGTCTCCCATTGAAAGGCCGCAGAGTTGAGTCGAAACGAAATGTGAATATTTGGCCCCGTATCTGCATGTATCACTTCAAATGTCGTCGAAAGACGATAGTCTTGTGTGTAGAGATAGTGAACAAAATGTTTATTTGATGTTCTGCCCGAGAAAATTGGTGAATTGTATTCTAGAAGCGCTGCATTAAGAGTCTCGATCTGCCCAGCAAAAGCAAACGAGCGCATCGAGGTACGTTATACACTAGCGGCATCTGGCAGTTATCTTCGAAAACGAAGGAAGGTGTGCACGCCCGTGGAGAAAGATGCGCGCCTGTCTCGGAGGCGATAAAGTGTTGAACGCAAAGCGACGGGCAGGTGCTACCACCTTAGCAAAATTATGGAAACACTTGCCTTTCAAAGCATCGCGTTGCACTGTCAGCGCAGCATGATAAACGCTACCGTCCTCAGAATTACTTGTGTGTGCCTTCTCTAGTATAAATACACATAAACAAAACACATACGTGTTGTTATGGGGCATCAGATATGCGCAATATTTGCTCTTTAATTGACAATCACACAAGTATGAATGCTGAAAGTTGAGCATTATTGGTGGGCACTGCGGACAGTGTTGACCGTTTGAGGTATTGTTTGGTGCCGTTTAAAGAGAACATTACCGCGGACAAACAGACAAATGCACAGATAGACAGACCAAAAGTTTGGCGTGGAAGGTACCCAAAGAAGAAAATCGTCTTTAAAAGAAATAGATTTGAATTCAAGCATGTGTGAAAGTGGCTACAGTACCGAAATTGTGAGGCAACTGAATCCCATCTGGTCGTGAGAAGACGAGATAACAAATAAAATTGACACCGACCACGAAAGTTGGCATGAAAACAAAAACACCCGGGAGCTTTGTTTTCAATAAAATACTTGTTCATTCCTTACGGGAGCTGAGACGTCATTGTTTCATTTTAATTGTCCTTATAAAACAAACTGCTGGCTTGTGTGTAACACTCTATAATCTCCGTGACGCAAGGTATTCATTAGCAAAAGCCACATAGAATGCTTCTTTTTATTCGCATGCGCAGTGTGGTAAACGGGCTTGGCCAAGCAGCAGCTCCAATCCGTATGCCTCCTGCCAGGCAAGTTGTGGACGCCTCTTATGAGCCACTCTTGAGGCCCTTTGCTACTCTCTGGTAGGGTATAAGGTATGAGATCGGTACGCGTTTGTTGCAACGTGTTTTTGAATGAGGAACCAAAATGTTTCAGGCTCCCAAACTAATAGCGTCTCTGCCCATGCCAGAGACAAAAAGAGCGTTTGGGTGTTTCGTCAGGCACGCTAATTCTAGTGTTTAGTAGGGCCCCCGAAACCCTGCCCCTACACTACGAAAAAAACATGGCTGCGTCACCAATCAACCCGTCAACGTCCCGGAAAATACACATGAATATATAGGTCTGCGAACTCACTCATAAAAGACTACCATGGCTGGTTCACATGAAATGTCAGAAATAAATATTCACACGCCATGGTGGTCAAGTGGCTAAGGCATTCGGCTATGGGATAGAATCCCGGCAATGACACCCCCTTTTCTAAGGAGGCGGAAATGCTTGAAGTACATGTGCTAAAATTTTGGGCGCACGTTAATGAACCCCACGTGGTTGAAAGCTCTGGAGCCCTCCGCTACGGCGTCTCTTATAATTATATGGTGATTTTCAGAAGTTAAACATCAACAATTAGTTATACAGAACTATGTACACAAGCAGAAAAATTTTGCTGCTTTTCGACTACACGCTGCTATCTCCCCCTACGCATTCGCGAATACTAAAAGTTCAATGGAATTAGTTTATTGTGCATGATGATGATGCGAAACAAGGCAGGCCTGACATTCATGGCAAAGAAGGCCAAGCAACTATTCAAAGCAGATATACCCCTCGTTTATCGACCAATGGAAAGCGTAATTCATCCTGACTTCTTGTAAACAAACAGCTGGCATCATGAATGAATTGAGACACCAAGATGAAAATGGTGGAAAAAATAAGGCGTCGTGAGGGGGGGGGGGTCGACCTACCTCCCTTGTCAGCCTTATATATATATATATATATATATATATATATATATATATATATATATATATATATATATATATATATATATATATATATATATATATATATACATATATATATATATATATATATATATATATATATATATATATATATATATATATATATATATATATATATATATATAGGTATGGGTTATGGCACAACAGGAGCATTGTCAACAAGGATAAATATATTTATTTCCCAACAGTTTCGGGAGGGGTCCTCCCTTCATCAGGGGATGAGTTATAACTCATGGATGGATGGAAATGGCTGTACCCTTTATATCGGGCGGTGGCTAGCGCCACCAAGCCGTAATACCTAATGAACCAAAAACTATATTTATCTTTTTTCCTTAAAAAGTGAGTTTGAGGATTCGTACTTTGCAGTGAAGAGTTTAATTTTCACTCGTGCCTTGGCTTTAGCCACCAATCAGATAACCTCCTTCTAGTTAAGTCTACCCGCTTAAAGTTTATTTTGCCCTCCCGGTCCCTAAACCCCAGTGCTTCGAAAAACTCTGCGCTATCATCCGGAACTATAGGGTGAAGCCCTTTACAGAACATTATCAAGTGTTCGGCAGTTTCTTCTTCCTCTCCACACGCACTGCATACTGTGTCTACCCCTTCGTATTTGGCCCGATATGTCTTGGTTCGCAGTACTCCCGTCCTGGCCTCAAACAGTAGAGAACTACCCCGAGTATTATCATAGATCCTTTCCTTGGCAATTTTCTGCTTAAAAGTTCGATAGATCTCTAGTGCGGGCTTCTTAATCATGCCCATTCTCCACATGTCAGTCTCCGTTTCCTTCACTTTCTTCTTAACCGATAGTTCTTTTTGGTTTGACAACCTGCTGTTTTCTAAGTATTTACCAGTCAACTTCCTGGTTCGCTTCCTCCATTTTGTATCGACATTCTTCATGTACAAGTAGCTGAAAACCTTCTTAGCCCAACGCTCTTCCCCCATTTCTTTCAATCGCTTCTCAAATTTTATCTTGCTGCTAGCTTCCCTGCCCTCAAATGATGTCCATCCCATATCACCTTGTACTCCCCGATTTGGTGTATTCCCGTGAGCTCCTAAAGAAAGCCTACCTATTCCACGTTGCTTAATTTCTAATCTTGCTTGAACTTCAAATCTCATGCACAAGACCGCATTGCCGAACGTCAGCCCAGGAACCATGACCCCTTTCCATATTCCTTTCACAACATGATACCTATTGTAATTCCACTGTGCCCTATTTTTCATGACTGCTGCATTCCTGTTACCTTTAGTCGTCACGTATATTTCGTGTTCCTTCAGATACTCGGTCCCATTGCTTATCCATACGCCCAGATATTTGTATTTATCGGTTATCTCTAGCGTGACCTCCTGTATTCTAAGCTCAATACCTTCGATGTCATTGAAAATCACGACTGCTGATTTTTCCTTACTGAATCTAAAATCAAACCTATCTCCCTCATTACCGCAGATGTCCATCAATCTCTGCAAATCTTCCATGTTGTTGGCCATTAGCACTATATCATCTGCGTACATTAATGCTGGTTGTGCCTGATCAATAAGTTTTCCTTGTTTGACTAAAGAGAGGTTGAAGCCCAGTCCACTTCCCTCTAATTTTGCCTCTAATCCTTGTAGGTACATCATGAATAATAAGGGTGACAGGGGGCACCCCTGCCTAAGCCCCCGTTTTACCTCTGCAGGCTTGGATACCTGTTTTTCCCACTTTATAACTACCTTGTTACCTTTATAGATACCCTTTAAAAGATTAGTGACTACGTGTTCCACGCCTAGTGTGTCCAGTATTCCCCACAATTTCTCTTGAACCACGCTATCGTACGCTCCCTTGATATCCAAAAATGCTAGCCACAGGGGCCTTTGTTTCTTTTCTGCTATTTCGATGCACTGCGTCAGTGAGAACAGATTGTCTTCCAACCTCCTGTGTTTCTGAAACCCATTCTGCAGTTCCCCCAGCACCACCTCATCCTCTATCCACGCCTGCAGTCTTTCCTTTATAATCTGCATCGCCAGCCTGTAGACCACTGATGTCACTGTTATAGGACGGTAGTTGCTTGTGTCAGCTTTGTCCCCCTTTCCTTTATAGATCATGCTCATCCTGCTAAGTTTCCATCCATCGGGAACTTCACCATCGATTATTATTGTGCTCACTGCCTCTCTCAAAGCCTGCTTAGACTTCGGACCTAATGTCTTTATCAGCCTAATTGGAATGCCATCTGGGCCTGTTGATGTACTACTAGGAACCCTTTTCTCAGCCCTTTCCCACTCTTGTTGTGAAAATGGAGCCATTGCACCACTTGATTCGTCCTTGTCTATTGTGGTGCATAAAGTACTTCTTTGTTGAAATTTTCCGTCACCCTTGTTCCTATATATTCAATAGCTTCGTCCCCTTCTAGCCTAGCACCATGGACTGTAGTTATAAAACTCTGCTCTAGGCTCGTCTCATTTCTTGGGGAGTTTAGATGGTTCCAAAATTTCGCAGCTGCCTTTCTATCTTTTTTATGTACTTCTGTCAGCCACTGAGCTCCCTTCCTTCTAATCTTTTCATTGATCAGAAGGGATCCATCCCTTCTACAGCTTAGAAAGGTTGCCCATTTTCTTTCAACATCATCTGTCGGTTCACCCCGCTGCTTAGCATGTCTGTGTTCCCTAGAGGCTTCCTGACGTTTTGCTATGGCTCTCTTGACTTCCTCATCCCACCAACTTTTGGGTTTGTGTCTTCTTTTCCGGGGTGACTTGCCACGCGTCTTAGCAAGCTCTAGCTCAAAGAGTCTAATTAGATTCGTGTATGTCAACACTGTCTTATCATCCTCCGTGATTACTTTCTCAATTTGTTTAGTGGCTATTTCAATTTGCCTTTCTGGATAAAAATTTTCCTGTAGTTGCTCATCTTGTCTCCTTCCCGTTTTCACTGATCTTCCAAAACTTAGCTTGATACGTTTGTGATCGCTACCCAGACTTCTGGAGCCACCTTCATCTATGTGCATTCCCCTGAGCTTATCATACATCCTATGTGACATCAGTGCATAATCTATCGTCGACTGAAGCCTTCCTACCTCCCATGTTATTTGCCCTTCACACTTCTCGGTACTGTTGCAAATGATAAAATCAAGCCTTTCACACATATCCATGATCATTTTGCCTGTCGGGTCGGTATACCCATCTATATCTTCTATGTGCGCATTCATGTCTCCTAGTATAACTATCTCGCACTCTCTTCCTAACTCCTGAATGTCCTTTGATTGCCTGGTTTTCCTCTCTGGCCATTGCTCCCGTCCACAAGTACACGAAACCAAGGAGTGTCATTTGGCCTGCCACTTTCCCTTTTAGCCATAAATGTCCCTTGCACTCCTGCTTGACCTTTTGCCAGTCTGTACTTTTATGAATGAATGCCCCAATACCACCCCTCTTTCTGCTGCCTTCTGTTCTATTACAATATTCCCACGCGTAGTCCGGATTGTTCGGAGGTTGTTCTATGTCCCTGAGATGTGTTTCTACAGAACCGTATACCATCGGCCTCTCTTCCCTTAGCTGTTCTTCTATCTCTTCCCACTTCAGCCTGTTCCTACCACCCTGCATGTGGTAGGAACAGGCTGAAGTTCCGGGTGGGGTCCTCCCTTCATCCCCTGATGAAGGGAGGACCCCACCTGGAACTGTTGGGAAATAAATATATTTATCCTTGTTGACAACGCTCCCGTTGTGCCATATCCCATACTTTCACGAAGACTAACTGGCCCATTGAATTATTACTCCCACTATATATATATATATATATATATATATATATATATATATATATATATATATATATATATATATATATATATATATATATATATAAATATATATATATATATATATATATATATATATATATATATATATATATATATATATATATATATATATATATATATATATATTATGAAGGACTAACGGGTGCCGCTATACGGAGCTTCACCCCTAAATAGGGCGAGAAGCAGGCAGCGTACTTTTAAATGCCAAGATGTTGAAGGTTTGGATTGCTGTTTGTCCCAGTGTGGCTATCACCGATGAACAACGCCCCTTCATCGCCAGCTATGTTCTTGGTCACCAATCAAGAGAAGTCGATGCCCGTGGTCTTTCATCGGCTCAACATCGTTCCCGGAGGAGCAAAAATGATGTCATCGGATACACCAGGGGCGCTAACGGATGCATCTGTCAACGGGACTATAAAACGGCCCTTCAGCGCGGCACCTAACAGCATGGCGGTGATGTTATGACACGATCTTCAAACCCGATCATGTTTTTCGTACAGGTGAGCAAACGATACGGAAAGTGTTACCGTAGCAATATCGTTTGCTTATTCTTGCTGCCATGCCCATGGTCAATGTACGAAATGCTTACTAACTTGACTAATTCTCTTCGCTACCTGTTAATACTTAGTGGCGACGTAGAAACTAATCCAGGCCCTACAGAGGGCGATTGGTCAAAGCAACTAAAGGCAATCGCGGACGACATAAAGGAAATCAAGAAAGAAAAATCTGTCACAAATAAGAAACTAAGTGCAATTGATAAAAAACTTGAAAAAATTAGTGGACTGGAAAAGCAGGTTTCTGATTGCGGAAGCGAATAGTGGAACTAGAAAACAACATCAAAGGCATGAACAGGAAAATCGAAGAACTGAAGAACAGAAGTCGTAGGTCGAACCTGATTGTGTACCGAGTTGAGGAAAAACAAAACGAGTCCTTTCAAGAGCTTCATAACCTCGTATCAAAGGAAATATTTGAAGATCCTCCAGACGTAAAGACTGCAGGCATTGAACGTATTTACCGTCTTGGTAGAACTAGAGAAGGCAATATCCGAAAAACAGGCCAATAATTCTCAAATTGCTCGACTATCGCGACAAAGTTAAAATACTCCAGTCTTGTTCCAAACTCAAAGGCAGCGGTTATTCAATAAGCGAGGATTACTCGATTGGCGTGCGTGAAACTAGAAGAAAACTGTGGAAAGTCGCGAAAGAAAACCGCGATAGAGGGGAAAGAGTAAGGCTTATGTTTGACAGAATTCAGATAAACGGTCGTCTTTTTACTTGGGATGAAGACAGTAAAAATATTCTAGAAGTAAATAAAAAAACGGAGAGCAACTACCAATGGCGCAGTATTCTCGACGACAACGCCCATAACCCTTAAAAATGTTAACGCGCGAAGTCTTGCTAACAAGGCAGAACAATTTGAAGCTGTCTTATTGGCCGAAAAACCTGATATTGTTACTATAAGCGAAACGTGGCTACATTCAAATATACATGACCATGAAATTGTGCCACCGAGCTACACAATTGTCCGCAAAAATAGGGACACTAGAGGCGGCGGAGTAGCAATTTTTTTACGGCAGGGAATCGCTTACACAGTCATGCCAGAGGTGAACAGTGTCGAAGCGGTTTGGTGTAAGCTTCTCCTGAACGACCGCTATGTGCACGTTGGCGCCGTTTACAGGCCCCCGAATGCTGATGCGACGTACCTAAACCCCCTTCTGGATTATATAAATTTGCATACACTCGGTGACAGGATTATCATGGCGGGTGACTTCAACCTACCTGATGTAAATTGGTCCTCATTAAGCCCAGGCCCCCTGTCGAATAATATAGTCATCGAATTCTTATTTGCTTTCAATCTAACTGAGCTTGTTCTAGAAAATACACGAACGCAAGGGCAGTCGCACTCAGTGTTAGACCTTGTATTTGCAAGTGATCACTTTTCCACCGGTAGTGCAAGTGTTGAAACAATTTGTGGCAAATCGGATCATAAAATAGTTCTGTGCACTTTGCCTTTACGACTCCACTACGGCAATCTGGCGCAGTAAAATATGTGCCCTCCTTCAATAAAGCTAATGACGCGGCAATAATGAACTACCTATCCCACGAGTATCCCGAGTTTTCTGAGCTATGTGCAGATAAAAACGCGAGCATAGATGAAGTGTGGACACAGCTTAAACATCATATCTTGCATTGTATTTCTAACTTTATTCCCCCCAAAAAAACTGGTTACAAGAAAGCACAACCCATGGGTTACCCGCGACATATTTCACCTTAAGCGCAAAATCAAGCGAGTAGCCCCGCCGCGGTGGTCTAGTGGCTAAGGCACTCGACTGCTGACCCGCAGGTCGCAGGTTCGAATCCCGGCTGCGGCGGCTGCATTTCCGATGGAGGCGGAAATGTTGTAGGCCCGTGTGCTCAGATTTGGGTGCACGTTAAGTGCTCAGATTGGGTGC
This sequence comes from Rhipicephalus microplus, assembly GCF_043290135.1. Classification (NCBI taxonomy): domain Eukaryota; kingdom Metazoa; phylum Arthropoda; class Arachnida; order Ixodida; family Ixodidae; genus Rhipicephalus; species Rhipicephalus microplus. The sequence continues at coordinate 2,697,043 of NW_027464607.1, forward strand.
ACGACCAGGTGGTCGAAATTTCCGGAGCCCTCCACTACGGCGTCTCTCATAATCATATGGTGGTTTTGGGACGTTAAACCCCACATATCAATCAAAATCAAGCGAGTAAAGAAGGCAAAAAAAACGCTTGAAAGCGCTAGCTCACAAATAGCAATGCTAACGTCGACCTTAAAAGAAAAGATACGAGGCGCAAAACAGCCTTTTTATGGACACACCCTACAAAAGTTTATCAGAAGCACACCCGATAAATTCTGGCGTTACATAAGAGTAAAACGGTCGACATTATCAGTGTTTGCAGCTGAAGAGTGCAAGGTAAAGGCGAATAATTTAAATTCGTACTTTTACTCTGTTTTTAGCACTGATAACATCCGAAAGATTGCAACGGGTTCCCGTCACGTTGACCAAGGCAGATCACTTCCGTCATTAAATATGATAGCACCTGGCATTCTTTCACTGCTATTAGACCTTGATGAAAAGAAAAGTACTGGCCCAGACGAAATACCAAACACCTTCCTTAAGCGCTATGATGAACCCATTAGCAAGTACCTCCATCTGATATTTACAAATTCAATTAGCGATTGCAATCTTCCGGTGGAGTGGAAAACAGCGAAAGTTGTGCCAGTCCACAAATCTGGTGATACATCTATTCCATAAACTACCGGCCAATTTCTTTAACTTGCACTAGTTGCAAAATTCTCGAGAATATTATGCTAAAGTGAATAACCAAGCATGTAGAAGAAAACAACCTCATCTCTATTTCTCAGCATTGATTTATTTGTGGGGTTTAACGTCCCAAAACCACCATTTGATTATGAGAGACGCCGTAGTGGAGGGCTCCGGAAATTTTGACCACCTGGGGTTCCTTAACGTGCACCCAAATCTGAGTACACGGGCCTACAACATTTCCGCCTCCATCGGAAATGCAGCCACCACAGCCGGGAATCGAACCCACGACTTGCGGGTCAGCAGCCGAGTACCTTAGCCACTAGACCACCGCGGCGGGGCCTCTTTCTCAGCATGGGTTCAGAAGTGGGGTATCTACTGTCACTGATCTCGCAGAGTCTATACATGACTTCGGGCTGGCAATAAACAATCACAAATTGATATAATTTTTTTAGATTTCTCTAAGGTCTTCGACCGTGTGTCTCACTCTAAACTCATCACTAAACTCATAGAAAAACTAGGCAATGGTCCAACAGTTGAATGGATTAGTGATTACCTTTCAGACCACCACCAGTTTGGGCACTATAATGGACAGAATTCTGACACTGTTAAATTCCTTTCGGGCGTTTCACAGTGATCTGTTCTCGCTCCGCTCTTGTTCCTGTTATTCATTGATGACATTGTTGAATCAGTAAACGTTAAAATTAGACTGTTTGCAGATGACTGCATGATTTACAGTGAAATCAAACACATTGACGATCAGGTTGCCTTTAACAGATCCCTAAACAACGTAGCCCAGTGGTGCCAAGATTGGCAGATGGTAATTAATTCTGAAAAAAGCGGTCGTTATGAACGTACGCAGAAAAAAAGCAAACTATTATTTCCATACTCGCTTAATGATGTCCCCCTTCGCACAGCAACCCAGTATAACTATTTAGGGCTTCTAACACCATCTGACCTCCAATGGACTGCGCATGTACAACAAGTGACGAAAAAGGCATTGAACAAGTTGTTTTTTTTTAAAACGGACCCTACGCTACGTTACCATAGATACGAAGCGATTATCCTACATTATCTTTATAAGACCTATGCTAGATTATGTGAATATAGTGTGGTTTCCTTCAACAAATACTGACATAGCTTTGCTCGAGAGCGTGCAGCGCAGGGCGGTAAGATTTATCTTTAACCGCTATAAGCGAACGGAGTCATCTTCCGAGCTTCTGCTCCGAGCAGATCTACCTACGCTCTGCGATAGAGCAAAAATACATCGGTTGAAGTTCTTTTACCAATTGTTGAACAGCCGCTTTAAAACTAATGCCTCCGCCTTCGCTACTATAAAAGCAAAAAGGAAAGTGCGCCAAAATCCCGACCTGATCTTCGAAGAATATTTGTGCCGCAACAATACCTTCAGGTTTTCATTTTTCCCTCGAGTAATAAGAGAGTGGAATGCGCTTGATTCAGCTACAGTAGCACAGCCAAAACTCCAAAAATGTTTAGAAAGAGTTGGAAAGCTCATGTCGGTGCCCCCAAGTTCTATGTGCTAACGTAATTGCATACGGGTCAAAGCATCCACAATCTAACAATTTATTTTATTTTCTTTATCATTTGATTGTAGGCAAGTCATTGTTATTTCTGTATGATGTATGCATTAGTTAGTACCATGATCGTGACGCTTGCACGTCATGATGTCATTACTCTTGTGCTCGTTCCTTATACAGCAAAAACATTATTAAGGTATTACTGTGGTGATGGAAAACTATGCCATACTTGTTGGTTTCCCCGGCGTGCAGCCAAGAGTGACCACTGTAGAAAGAGGAGGGACTCAGCCCCCACAACTTTTATAAATGGGGGGCTCGCACCCCATTTGCTCCATCCCCGCGGCTGATACGCCTGCGCGTCCGGTCCTCTTTTTTGGGTGTGATTAGAGGCCCTTTAATCAACGCTTTGCTATTGACAGCTCTAAAATAAACTTCAGGCAAAACCGCGGTGGATGTGGCTATTGCGAGATGTGTGTTGTGTAGAAAAATTGTAATGGCATGGCATAACTCCAACAGATAATTGAAGCTGACACGGACTCATTTTAGCTGTCCGAACTCCACCGCAATATTGCAATATTTCAAGATGATGAATATGAATGATTGATTGATTGATTAATATGTCGGTTTTAACGTTCCAAACCACCATATGATTATGAGAGACGCCATATTGGAGGGCTCCAGAAAGTTCGACCTTCTGGCATTGGCGTATCAACCGTTGAGGGGGGCAATGGGGGCGTAAGCCCCCACTGAGCAAAGTTGGGGGGGCTCAGCCCCCTCCCCCCCACTTTACACGGTCTTCACTGCTGGTCGCTCAATGGAGAAACCAACATTTAGCGTGATCTTTTCCTTCACCACACTGATCACTCAAATATATTGTTACTAGCGAATAAAAATGGTCCCAGAAAATGTTTTAATATTGTGAAATTTATCCAACTTGTCTGCTGTGATAAATTTTCTTGAATGCTATTTGCGGTGTGGTCCGCCTATGCGATGCTTTTGCGTTTAGTGCTGTAGCATTACAAAGCAGGCTACATTACAGTGCACAAAATCATCTTGTGCGGTAGCTTGCTTTGTTATGAATGGAAACAAAAAAATCATTTTATAGACCAATCAGAACATCTGCTGCCGCAGGAAAAGTGCTTTTTTTTTTCAAAAGTGAATAGCGTCATCACTGCTCTATAGAAGCTGCTGTGAGCCGATGATTGTGACAAAGCTCTTTAAATGTTTTAGCTTTGCCATACTGGAAGCTCCAAAAAAAGGTTTCCACTCTAGACTAATAAATCTGATACCCTTCACTTATGGTGACTAGGGGCGGTGACAGCAGTTTGCAAAGTGGCGACAAATAAAGCAGTGGGTTCGAGTACAGTGGGAAGCACAGGCATATAAGCCGGAGAGGGGGGCAAGGGGGGCGTGCAGCCTCACTGAGAAAAGTTCAGGGGCTGAGCCCCACCCACTTTCGACAGTGGTCACTCTTGACGATACGCTGAGGAAAGCAACAAAAAAGGCGTAGTTTTCTATTGCAACAGTAATCACTAAGTTATGTTCTTACGGGAGAATGAAATTGTTACAGGGCTATGTTACAACGTAGTGAAATTTTGCCAACAATGCTGCTGTGATGATTTTTTGCAAAGTTCTTGTAGGCGCTATATATATATATATATATATATATATATATATATATATATATATATATATATATATATATATATATATATATATATATATATATATATATGGGATATGGCACAACGGGAGCGTTGTCAACAAGGATAAATATATTTATTTCCCAACAGTTTCGGGAGGGGACCTCCCTTCATCAGGGGATGAGTTATGAAGGGAGGTCCCCTCCCGAAACTGTTGGGAAATAAATATATTTATCCTTGTTGACAACGCTCCCGTTGTGCCATATCCCATACCTTCACGAAGACTAACTGGCCCATTGAATCATTACTCCCACTATATATATATATATATATATATATATATATATATATATATATATATATATATATATATATATATATATATATATATATATATCCACTCAAAGGCAACATCATCTCTTGTGAGACGAGTTAGTGGCGACGCGATGCGGATGAAGTCTGCGATAAACCGGCGATAATAGGCACAAAGGCCTAGGAAGCGTCTGACAGCCTTCTTATTGGAGGGTACTGGGAACTGTGCGACGGCGGCAATTTTTCCAGGATCGGGCCGGACGCCTGCGTTGCTGACGACGTGACCGAGAAACTGAAGTTCGTGAAAACAGAAATGGCACTTTTCTGCTTTCAATGTTACGCCCGCGAACCGTATGGCATGTAAAACAACTTCCAGCCTTTTCAGATGCTCGTCAAAAGTGGTCGAAAACACTATAACGTCGTCCAGATAGACTAGGCACGTCTTCCACTTCAATCCCGAAAGTACCGTGTCCATAAGCCTTTGAAAAGTTGCGGGCGCGGAGCACAAACTGAAAGGCAAGACTTTAACTTCGTATAAACCATCTGGGGTCACAAAAGCGGTTTTCTCTCGGTCTCTTGGGTCTACCTCGATCTGCCAGTAACCACTCCTCAGGTCCATGGAAGAAAAGTAGCGAGCGTGCCGAAGTCTGTCAAGGGAGTCATCAATACGTGGGAGCGGGTACACATCTTTCCTGGTCACCCGATTCAGCTTCCTGTAGTCCACGCAAAAACGCAGGGTGCCGTCCTTTTTCTTTACTAGCACTACAGGCGATGCCCAGGGGCTCTGCGACGGTTGAATGACGTCATCTGCAAGCATTTTCGCGACTTGTTGTTGTATGGCTCCGCGTTCCTTTGAAGCTACACGATAAAGGTTCTGGTAGATAGGTCTCACCATGTCCTCGGTGATTATTCGGTGCTTTGTCAAAGGTGTTCGACCAACTCGTGATGTCGTTGAAAAGAAGTCGCGGAATTCGGCTAGCAGCTGAAGAAGTCTCTGTCGCTCGTCCTTGGACAGAGTGGTGCCAACATCGAGAATGGGTTCTGGTTCTTGATTAGGCTCTTCGTCCAATACCGACAAACATAAACTGCCTCGCATGTTTACAATATTGTCGTACGAAGCGATAGATGTGCCCTTCGGAAGGTGCCGGCGCTCAGCACTAAAGTTCGTCAGAAGTAAATTCGTGCGTCCACCAGTGAGACGGACGATACCTCGTGCGACCAAAATGCCATGACTAAATAGCAGCGAGCCAATTTGGTCAGCAATGTCTTCGCCATCAAACGCTTCGTCGCCTTCTACTGAAACAAGAGTGCATGACCGGGGCGGGACGACCACATCATCATCAATTATACGTAAAGTGTTGCTTATTGCGTCTGAACAGTCAACTAAACCAGGGCTGTTGCGGAATGTAATTGAACGGTCCGGGATGTTGATGACGGCACCATATTCTCTTGAGAAGTCCATCCCTATGATCAAGTCCTTGCAACACGAGGTGAGGATGACGAACGTCGCCACGAAAGAAGAGCCACCGATGTCGAGTCTTGCTGTACACCTTCCGACAGGCATCAACAGCTGGCCGCCTGCTGTCCTCAGGTGAGGTCCCGTCCACGTAGTCTTCACTTTTTTGAGGCATACGGCAAGGTTTTCACTTATGATAGAAAAGTCGGCGCCGGTCTCAACTAAGGCTGTTACTTGCTGTCCGTCTACCGAAACGGTAAGATCTGTGGTCACAGTTTCGTCGGTGTTACAACTTCTCGGCTTTACGGCGTCCTGTGGTACAAGTAACGGGGGCTTTTTTTCGTCGCCTTGACGGCCTGCAACCTCACCCCCGGAGGTCGCCGCCTTCAGTTTCCCCGGCGTGGACTTGGTGACCTCCTTACACTGACGTCGGCTGTAGTTCGGTGGCGCGACGAAGGCGAATATGCCGGAGATGGAGAGCGTGGTTGACGTCCCAAACCTGGCTGGTAATCAGGCACACTGTCGTCATTATTGACACGGCGGTTGTCAAAATGGGACTGACACAAGGGGAGTCCTTGAGAATGAGTGTCCCGGCGTGGTGCGTAGCCGTCGTTGGCGCGTCGATCGTCAGACCATTGCCGAAGAGGTCGAAACATATCTACGCGGTGCCAGCAATGGCGGGAAATGTGGCCCACACCTCCGCAGGTAAAACAAAGCGGGCGCCATTCTTTAACAGTTTCGAATTAATGTTATCCACACCGGCTTAGGATGTGAGTTTAACATTGTCGATTAACGATGAGATGCCATCTCGGAATAATGTAATGATCGGTATATGACTTGTTGCAATGGTACGCTAAAAAAGAGGGGGCGTGGTGAACTCTTCTGTAAATACAGACACAAAGGCTGCATTAAAAAGGTTCGCGCATTCTATATCGTTGAACGTTTCATCTTCTTCATTGGTAAGTGTTACACTGTGCCTTTCTTGGGGATTTATCACCTGCCAGAGTTTCTTTGTGTTATTGATTAAAAGTTTCGGAAGGTCATCGCAAAAGAACGCATCTTTCGCCTTGCGAATTGCTGATAGGTATGCTTGTTCAGCAGCGTAGCACTTTTCCCATGCAAATGTGTCCGTCCTGCATGTAGCGGCGCGATACATGCGTTTTTTTTGTTTTCTAGTTCTTTGAGCGAATTATTAACCATGGTTTTTGTTCATGCGTTCGAAAGGTAATTTTTGGTATGCACTGGTTCACTAACTTGTTTATTTTCTCTTCGAATATCAGCTATTTTTCATTATTGGTGCGGTTATGAAACGTATCTTGGAAGAAAGGTAGAAAATGTTGTAAATGTTCACATATTGCATCATAATTACCTTTGTCGTGAAAGTGTATAGTTTTTTCGCGCTTATGCTGCAAAGCTGGAGCAAAGCAAAAAGAAGCATGGATGACCTTGTGGTCGCTTATTTCTCTAAGAAAGGTAATGGACGACAAAATGTCTGGACAGTTGACCAGTATTAGGTCTAAAGTGTTTGCAGTGTCTTGTGTAACACGAGTCGGCTCTGATACAAGTTGTGTTAGATTAAAGTTGAGGCAAACGTCCAGAAAATCTCTCGCTTCGGTTTGGCTTACTTTAAGAGGGTACGGTGCTCCGCCAATCAACGTCTGGCAGGTTAAAGTCTCGAAAAAGAAGAAGGTTGGCATTTGGGCGCCGAAAGCAAATGAAATTTAGTGCATTGTTTAGTTTACGAGCGAAGTCGGTGCTATTGCGTGGAGGCCTGTAACAAACACCTAAAACGACAGACTGTGGGGCGGCATAGCATAGAATAATAATTATTTCTAATTCTGATGTGATGTTGATAGCAGAACACGACAGCTGTTGATCAACTGCAATGAGCACACCTCCTGCTCTAGTCCGGTCATGACCTTTTCGAAAGACGCTGAAGTTTGGCAGATCAGCCAATACTTCCGAGTCATAGACGTCGCTACACAGCCACGTTTCCGTGATTACAAGAACATTGCTGTTCGACGACAGCACGAAGTTAGGCACGTGCTCTCGTTTGGAAAGGAAGCTTCGTATATTAGTGTAAATTATTGAAAGGGAAACATGAGATATAGATTTCGTTCGAGGTGAGTGGCTTGTTTTTTGATGACGTGAGGACTGCTATATTTCTTTCACTGTTTGCGATGCGTCATCGAGCAGGTAACACTTAGAACCAATGAAGAGAGTTTTAAAGCGCAAAGAAAACGACACAGACTTAGCTTTCGCAAAAGAAACAAGTTGCCTGCGGGCGTTTCGAAGTGCTGGGGAAAAATCTTTACCGATGCTGAAGTTGGTGTCCTTAAGTTTGCGCCCAGTTGAGAGTATCATTTCTTTTTTCTCATAATTATTAAGCTTAACAATTATTGGGCGCCGATGATTAGCTCAATAGCGACCAACACGATGTGCTCGCTTTATATCTTGAGGTTCAAGTGGCACGTCCAGGTAGTCTGAGCAAAGACGTTTAATTTTTTCTTGAGACGTGGCCGATGTTTTTGATGCTGCTGTATCCGGAAGGCCGTAAAACACAAGATTGTGTCGTCTTGAGCGATTCTCTGCATCGTCAACTCGCGCATTGATGGCGTGAACGAGCCTTGCTGTTTGCTCAGTATCCGCCCATATAGTCTGTATCTCTGTTTGAAGTGGTAGTAGTTTCTGATATTGACCCTCCAGATCCGCTAACCTCTTGCTTAAGTTGACGAGTGCGGCACTTGTAGCCGCGCATTGGCTTTTAAGGTCCTGCATGTCGGCTATTATTGTGCTTTGGCTAGCGGACAGTTTTTTCAGTTCAGCAAGTACAGCAGAGGTATCAGGACCAGGGTTCTTTTCAATGTCCTGACTGTAGCAAAATAGACCTAATCACACTAAGACACTCACAGGCAATATCAAAGCAGCACTGCGGGCTCGGAAGCTGCACGAAAATATAATTGCTAGTTTTCTTAGTGTAAAAACAATCTGGTTCACAAACCTACATGATGAGCAGAAGTGGCTTACTGGTGTGCGTTGTGGCCCAGCCACCGAGCCCACAGAGCATGGGCGGTTATCGTGGTTCCTTTATAGCTGGCTCAGCGATGGTTCTCGTTGACAGCAGGGCTCCGGGTACTTGGACAAGCATCCAGTTTCCAGGTCGAGGCGCAGTTGAACAGGTGGAATTACTGTCAACGCGGATGCGCCAACTTGTCACGCCAATCCCGGTGCGCAGGCCTGGCGGTTCCTTCACGACGATCACTGACATTACTACTGCACCCAGTAGCACGCCTGTGACAGCAGAAAGGAAAACCTGCATGATGAGCAGAAGTGGGTTACTGGTGTGTTGTGGCACAGCCACCGAGCCCATCATACACACATACATACATACACACATACATACACACGCATATATCTACACACATACATACACGTTTACAAACACATACACACATACATACACACATACACATACCCCCGCAGGGGCGCCTGCGCAAGTAGGCGTTTGGTGTATAGTGACACCACGGACCCGAGCTAACGGGGGGGTTTCGGTTCCCTCCCACGCCTAGCCGTGCGTGGCTGAGCCGTATCCGGGGAAAAGGGGATCCTGGGCGTTGAGCCGACGCTGGGTGATTGGACGTTTAAGGCCTCCCGGCCGAGGCAACACACCCCTTTTGCCCCGGCTTCACTTGGACGGCACCTCTAGGCTGACCCACCCAGGGGAAATCGGCAGTCACCTTTTCCTATCTCTCTCTCCCTACATCTTCGTCTTTTGTTCTCACTTTACATCTTTCCTGTCTTCTCCTCACTTCATTTTACTTCCAATTTTTCATGGCGGCAAGGGTTATTCGAGTTGTTCTAGGTATCGCGCATCCAGGACGGGACAGAGAAGAAAACACAGAAAACATACACGGCGCTAACTTTCAACAATGCGGCTTAATCCGAGAAACATCAATACTTATACCCTTCTCTGTCCCGTCCTTGATGCGCTATACCTCGAATAACATGAATAACCAACAAGCCCGCCGTGCAACCTTAGTCGGCAAGAGTTAACCTGGTTTAAATATCGAAGCTTGGGTAGACATATTAGGTTATGGCAGTGGCGTACAACTGGCGTTGTGCAGGCATGTTTACATGTTCTGCCACGTCCCCTTGTTTGGCTCCGTGGTGGGTGGTAGGCGCCATTACTGAACGAACTGTTCTTTTCTATGGGATCATGAAACCCCTTCTCCATCGAACGCCCCTTCAAAAGGTGGCGCACCAAAGCAAACGTAATGCCGATTTCGGAAAAACAAGACCATTTTCCTAAGTACAACGTAATTTATTGCGAAAACTCGGACAAAAAAGCTCGCAACATCTCCCCATTCCTCGTGTCCAGGTGCCTAACCGAGACTATCGGAACTGGCTATAAGGCTACAAAGATGGCAAGCGGAGACTTGCTGGTAGAAGTTAAAGACAAAACACAGTTTCAGAAACTAGAAAAATTAGTAGCATTTGGGGACAAGCCCGTAACCGTCTCTAAGCACCGAACGATGAACACCGTCAAAGGCGTTGTGTCAGACGATGACCTAAAAGACCTAAAAAACGATGAGCGTCTGGCTGGCTGGAAGAACGAAAATGTCATACACATACAGCGTATCGTAGTGAGAAGAGGAAACAAAGAAACTCCAACCAAGCACATAATTGTGACCTTCGGGTGCTCCACACTACCGCATGAATTAGTTACCGGCTACCCAAAACTGTCTGTGAGACCCTACATTCCGAATCCACGGCGCTGCTTCAAGTGCAAATGATTCGGACATGCTTCTCAGAGTTGCCGTGGGCAGCTTACCTGTGCACGGTGTGGTATCACAGGCCACTCTACAGATGATGACAGCAAGGCCGAACCGCACTACGTGAACTGCGATGGGGAACACGCGGCGTATTCTTGATCCTGCACAGCACGGAAAAAAGAAAAAGAAATTATTACCATCAAAGTCACCCACAAAGTCAGTTTCCGCGAAGCAAGGCATCGCGTCTCCCCTTACTATGCAACAAAATCATTTGCTGAAGTGGTGCAACAAGGGGCTGCACCACGACGGCATCAGGTGGCCGCCCAAGCTACGCAGAGCATGCTGGAGCGACCGCGGCTTGCCCGTACTGCGGGAGCAGCCAAGGCTGCTCTGGCCTCAGTCAACACAGCCCCACCACGTGCGTCGACATGCACTGGCACGTGCCAGGGCAACGGGCAGACTGCGGGAGCCCCGTCGACGTCCGGTGTAGAGGGTTTGAAGGCTTCGTATCTTGAGCCGAAGCTTACAACGCCCACGGATCGCTCGGCAGAGCGACGGTCCAACGCTTCTTATGAAGCTATGGACAAAACCGCCAGTCTAATGCGTAGTTCACACTGAAACATCCGCTTTCTACAGCGACCGAAATTCCCCTGCCGCCGAAACGCAGCGTCGTTCACACTGAACGCGCCCCGCGCCGCCGAATATGCCATCTACTACGGGGCGAACGCGGGATGGATGCGTTGTCACTCGGTTCTGGTCGCGGCTCGCAAACGCTACTACACTATCCGGTGGTGTATACTTCGACGACTCTCGTACGCAAGAAGCAAGAAAAGACAGTACTGCTTACTTTGTTGGCAAGTGGCTGTCTTGTAATGCACGAAGAACAGAAAACACCACCGACGCCAGCGGCGTTGGTGGGTTCGTTTTGCTCTGCAAGATCGCAACAAGCTCGGTCACGCCAACAGCAAGCTCGGTCACCTCTTCCACGAAATACGGGCGCGAAGTAGGCACAGAGTAGGTTAAACTCCCGTTGTTTTCAACATTCAGTTACGTGCACCGCGGCATAACAAGTGAGTAGGGCTTGCCGCCATTTTTCGAAATTTCTTGAGTAGCGCTGCTATTGGTCCGCGGCAATCGATTCGGCGGCAGTCGCCACAAAAATCGGTCCGAGAGCGATCGGCGCGGAGAGGGCCCTTTCGGCGAATTTTGCCGCCGCCGAACCGGATTCGGAGCACTTTCGGTGGCCGGAATGCTCAGTGTGAACGCGGCCTAAGGGTGCCTGCAGCGCCGAAGGTGTGGCGAGTTTCTCTAGACCGCTCCAAAAAGGACAAATAACATATTACAGGGCCTCCAAGAAGCCCTGTAAAATAAGTTTCGTTTTCCATAACCCGAAAGGTTGTGGTACCATTCTGTTATGACTATAGTATCACACACATGTCAGCAAGGTTTTATCGCCAACAAATCAACTCTAACTCCCCTTTTCCGCTCAAGTTCACTGCCCAAAATGGCTTTTCTTCTCCATTGGAATAGTAGAGGACTCATTCAAAACATAGGTGACATAAAAGATTTGCTAAGTAGTCTCTTTCTAATGGCTATGTGCTTACAGGAGACAAATCTGGGAGAAAAACACACCAACTTCCTCAGAAGTTTTAACGTAGTATGGTGCGATCGCGTCCACGCTAGCCGGTTGTCCGGCGGCGTGGCTATTGTCGTCAAAAGTGGTATTGCAGTGAGAGAGATCACCATCAACAGTCACATCGAGGCCGTGGCCGTCACCATTTCAGCTCACAGAACTATCACCATATGTTCCATTTATAACCCCCCACAGACGCATTTCCCAACTAAAGATATAGTTCATATTTTGGACCAACCGCCTGAACTGTTTGTTATTGCAGAGGATTTTAACGCGCATGGAATGCTTCGGGGAAGCAGTACAACTGACACCAGAGGACAAACCCTCGAAGATTTTATTCTGAACAATGACGTATGTCTTTTGAATACTAGTAGCGTCACCTCCAAGCACAGGAGCCACTAGCTGCGTAGATCTAGCGCTGTGCTCACCGTCGCTCTTTTGCGACCTAAACTGGAGCGTGATAGATAATGTTTACGGCAGTGACCATATGCCCGCTCTCATAAAATTAACACAAACCCTCCCCACCACTCTATCCCGACCACCGAGTTGGAAACTACATCTGGCAGACTGGCCACTGTTCACTGAAAAAGCTGCCCTAGAAAAATAGATGCTTGATGGCCTAAGCATAGAGGAAATGAACGAGACAGTCACCGCCTGCATACTTGCGGCAGCCGTACAAACTACACCACAATCCTCCGGCGTTTTAAAGAAAAAACTTAAACCCTGGTGGACAAAAGAGTGCACACAAGCTAAAAAAATGAAACACAAGGAGTGGCGCATTTTTCGTAAATATTCTACAGGAGAGAACCTCCTAGCATTTAGATAGGAGGTTCTCTCCTATCTAAACATGTTGTTCTGTGATCTTCAGAACAACATGTCTAAGCTTGCATGGATTGTCGTGCAGGTGTTTCTTCTTGTCAAGCCTGGTCCGCTGTCTGATACTGGACGGCCATCCCACTCTGGGCATGCGCCGCTGGATCGCGCTCCAGGCACGTGGAAACCACCGTCGACATCGCAGCTACGCACCCTCGTCTCCAGTGAACCACGCCGTTGGCTTCAGTCATCGGTGACGTCAGTGGAGCCGAGTATAAAGCACCAAGATTTCGCCTTCCGCCTCAGAGGGCACGGCAACGTTCTTCAGAACAACATGTCTAAGCTTGCATGGATTGTCGTGCAGGTCAGTTTTCACACCCCTAATTCATCTGTCCGTACTATTTGCTACGCGCTTTTGATTCTGCCGTACCCTCGGCAATGTGCCCAAATTGTTGACGATTGCTGGTCTGTCTTAACGATTTTGCTGTGTGGTGATGTGGAGAGCAACCCTGGTCCAGATCTTGAGGAACTTATAAATAGTATACTAGCTGAACTAAAACAATCTAAAGAGGAACAAAAGAAACGCGACACCATACTTTCAGATATTAACAAAAAACTTTCCAAACTAGACGAAGTATTAAAGGTATCAAAGGCGAACGAAGAAAAAATAAAGAAACTGGAGGGAAGAATAGAGCGCGTAGAAAAAGCCCTGACAGGACAAGACAAAAAGCTTGTCGATTACGAAGATCGTTCAAGAAGGAATAATTTGGTCGTATTCGGCATACCGGAAGGACCAGACGAAAACAGAGAAATTTTGGAAGACAAAGTTGTTTCTAAAGTTTTCCAAGACACCCTAAAGGTCACAGTTACTTCCGTGGAGCGCATTCATAGAATTGGACGGGTGAATGAACAACGCCCAAGGCCGGTCATTGTGCGGTTGTACAATTACAACGAAAAACTTTTGCTTTTCAAGAAGTGTAGCATACTAAAAGACTCGGGTGTATCAATATCTCACGACTACTCGCAAGCAACACTTCAGCTACGAAAAAAGCTCTGGAAAACAGTAAAGGATAACAGAAGTCAGGGTGATAAGGCGTACTTAGTTTATGATAAGCTTTACATCAATGGTGACGTCTACGTATGGGACGAGCATCAAAACCGTAGGAAACTGTTGCGCAGCGCTGCGCGCTCAGAAGATTGACATCACGGTGACGAGCAAACCTTAGCGCACAAACGGCTTCGTTTGATAAACCTCAATGCACAGAGCCTGCGGAACAAACAAGAACAGTTTGAACATGTTCTGCTATCCTATGACCCTCACATAGCCATAATTTCAGAAACCTGGTTGCACCCTGACGATCGAGATAGTTGCGTGTTTCCGCCTTCATATACGTGCTATCGTAAGGATCGCAAAACAAGGGGTGGTGGCACTGCAGTTCTTGTCAAAAGTGGTGTGCCGTCATATCAATTGCCCGAGATTGATGTCGACCACGAAAGTGTGCTTTGCAGATGTGAATTTTTAGGAAACCAAATCATCGTCGTAGGTCTGTACAGACCACCCAATGCTGAGCCAGATTTCTTGTTAAAACTTTACGACAAGCTAAATCAGTATCGCAACCAAATTCTTTTAGCTGTTGGGGATTTCAATCTGCCTTGTATTGATTGGGAAACGCTAAAGTGCGGCCCAACAGACATACCGAATTCCGAAATTTTTCTGGACATGCTCTTGGCGTTTAATCTGACCCAAACCGTTTTATTTCCCACTCGGGTGACAAGCTGTACGTCTTCGATTCTAGATCTCGTCTTGTGCTCCTCAACTATAACTGACATTACCACCGATATTTGTGAGGGGATTTCAGATCATAAATTGGTATACTTTACGTCATTGCTCCCACGTCAATCCAACCCACCCCAATACAAACCTATTACTATAAAGCAGTACACATCTGCAGATGATGTAAATATAACTAATTATCTCGAAGAAGCCATTGTTTTGTTTGATGATAGTGATGACATCAATACATTATGGACAAAGTTTAAAGCGCACTGTCATTTCTGTATCCAGCATTTTATTCCAGATAAAGTGAAAGAAGTTGGCAGGACGAATCCGTGGATAAATAGAGAAATAATTCATGTGAAACGCAAATTAAAACGCTTGCGGAAATGTTCAAATGCTGCTCAAGCAGACATTTTTGATTTACAGGCTACATTAAAGTCCAAATTAGCTGCTTCTAGGGATCACTACTTTAATGTGACACTCAATCGTTTTGTATCCGAAAGTCCCTCTAAATTTTGGCAATTTTTATCAAATAAGGGTGGCACGAGGCTTGATCAAATCGCCAAGGGTGATCGGGTACTTACTGATCCAAGAGAAGTGGCGGAGGTGTTTAACGAGTATTTCCAAAGTGTGTTTTCAACGTCAGATCCTTTAAACGGGGCTGTTTGTGAAAATGGTGATTGTGGTGTCATTCAGATTTCTTTCGAAGGTGTCACAGAATTGCTTTTGCGATTGGATCCGAAAAAATCGACAGGCCCTGACGATATCCCTTCCGCATTTCTCAGACGCTATGCTACACTGTTAGCCAGGTTCCTTGTAGTCATTTTGCAGAAATCCGTTTCGTCTGGTGCGATACCTGATGATTGGCGTATTGCACGTGTGACTCCTGTGTATAAGAAGGGTAACCGTCTCAATTTTTGTAACTATCGGCCCATCTCTCTCACCTGTCATTGTTGTAAACTGCTGGAACATATTATCGCAAAATACCTCAATAACTTTCTTCAATCCCAAAATATTCTCACTGAGCACCAACACGGTTTCCGACGAGGTCTTTCTACTACTACGCAGTTATTAACTACAATTAATGAATTTGCGAAGGCCCTAGATGCTGGTAGTCAGGTTGATGTGATCTTTTTTGACCTCTCGAAGGCGTTCGACAAAGTTCCCCATAAAAAATTAATAAATAAACTGAAGTCAATTGGCGTTCCTTCACCCATAACAAATTGGGTCACATCTTACCTACTAAACCGTAAACAATACGTAGAGATTGAGGGTTCGCGCTCGCGTTTTTTAGACGTTTTTTCCGGAGTACCGCAGGGGTCCGTACTCGGTCCTGTTTTATTTAACATTTATATTAATGATTTGGTTCAAGCAATAGATACCAGCGTATCAGTTAAACTGTTCGCAGACGACTGCATTCTTTTCAAAGTCATAAACTCAATGGCAGATCAACAAGTTTTAAACAGAAACATCGGTAACTTGGAAACTTGGTGTTCCGAGTGGAACATGGTAATTAATCTAGAAAAAACTGCTCACTTGTGTATCACCAACAAAATCAACAAGTTTCACTTTAAATATGTTATAAAAGAGTCACAGATTACACAAGTCGAAGAATATAAATATTTGGGTGTTACAATAACCTCAAGCCTCAACTGGACAACCCATATAGTAAATACATGCTCTTCCGCACGTAAAAAACTAGGGTTTCTAAAGCATCGATTAGCTAATGCCCCCAGTTCCTTAAAGCTTAAAGCTTACAAAACAATGGTAAGGCCTTCCTTGGAGTACGCCTCCGTAGTATGGGACCCTCACACAAAAAGCAATATACAAAAGATAGAAAAAATTCAGCGCCTAGCAGCCCGTTTTATTTACAGTAGGTATAGACGCCGCGATTGCCCCTCTGCGATGTTGCAGTTGGCAAATCTTGAACCTCTTGAGGACAGACGACGAGCTGCTCGACTTAACTTACTCCGTCTAATATATTTTTCTAAACTCGAAATAAAGCCAGACAACTACATGGTAAGGGATTCTTCCAGGCCTTCCCGTCACAAACACAGCTGTAGCATCAAGCCAATTTTCGCAAGAACTACTTTATACAAACACTCTTTTTTCCCGAAATCAATCTCTGAGTGGAACTTGTTGCCCCGAAACTCTACTCTTCTTTCCTTTTCACCATAAAATGCGCCTTGTGTTTCCTGGCTTTCACAATACTTGTTTGATTTAACAACTTGTTGTGTGCCTAAGAGTGTGGTGCTTTGCTTATGGATTGCGTTGCAGTGGGTGTACTCAGCCCTCTGGAAACGAGTATAATTTGATGGTGATTTCTATGTTTTTCTTACATTTCGTGTATACCAGTATCAATTTTGTTGCAACTTTGTTGTACCTTTATTTTACATTCGAACTTGCTGTACCTTTCCTGCTTGGACCTTAAATGGTTCGCAGTATATGATAAATAAAAATAAATAAAAATAAATAAAATAGGCGAGAGCAAAGGCAAGATTTATTCGCAGGCAGGCTGAAAAACTCTCGTGGAAAAAGTACATTTCGTCCATTAACAGTTCCAAAAGGATGTGGGATCAGGTGCACAAGTTGAACGGCAACTACAGTTCATATACCATCCTTAATGTCTCAACCCTTGGCATCCAGACAACTTTAGGCGAAGAGGCAGACCTGCTAGCGCAGCACGTTTCGCTATTTCGAGCTCAGCAAACTATTCGGCAGGTTTCCTAAAGCATTAACAATCTACAGAAAAACAAAAGCTTCCTATTACAGGTTATCATGACATATCATACAACTCCCCCTTAACCTGCAGGAAATTAACAGAGTGCTTTCTAAGGGTAAAAAAACAGCACCTGGCCCGGGGAAAATACATTACCCCATTTGTCCCAGGAAGGTCGCCCATTTGTCCCAGGAAACGGTGAAGGCATCGCTGCACTTATTTAACGTTATTTGGATCACTGGCAGAATGCCAACAGAGTAGAAAAAGCCATTATAATTCCATTTTTCAAAGCCAAAAACCCTACATTACCAACAAGCTACAGGCCCATAGCACTCACAAGTTGTATGGCAAAATCCTACGAAAGCGTTATTAATATTAGGCAACATACCTCCTAGAAACCGATAACTTGATAGATGTCTACCAATGTGGTTACAAGAAAGGATGTGCCACCACCGATCACCTCGTTCGCCTTGAACATACAGTACGAGAAGCTTTCCTGTACAAGCAACACTGCTTAGCAGTAATTTTCGATCGTGAAAAGGCATATGACACAACGTGGAAGTACGGTATCTTACGAGACCTGGCAGATCTAGGAATTCGCGGAAGGATGCTCAACTGCTTGTCCGACTTCCTATTGAACCGAACGTTTCAGTGTCGTTTGGGTACCACACTTTCTGAAACTTTTACTCAAGAGAACGGTGTGCCTCAGGGCTGTGTCTTAAGCACAACTCTCTTTGTCGTCAAAATGAACTCTGTGATCCAGGTCATACCATCTACTCTTATGCACTCACTATATGTGGATGATCTCCAAATAGCGTGACGATCATCCAACATGCCGACGTGCGAGCGACATATTCGAATAGCACTAAACAAGCTAACACAATGGGCTAACAAAAATGGCTTCCGGTTTTCTGAGGAAAAGACGGTTGCTGTAGCGTTCTCCCAGAAACGAGGCTTACAACCAGACCCCGTTCTCAAAAAAAAAAAAACGAAACAGTATTGCCCATAAAACAAGAACAGAAGTTTCTGGGGGTCGTATTTGATAAGAAGCTCAATTTTCTTCCAGACATTAATAATCTCAAGGTGAAATCCAAGAACGCCCTCAATGTCCTCAGTCTTGTCCCGAAAGCACTGGGGTTCCGACCATAAGTGCCTCCTGCTCATCTACCGCTCTTTAGTACGCAGCAAATTAGACTACGGTAGTATAATCTACGGTTAAGCAAGAGAGTCCTACCTTAAGCGCATAGACCCTGTCCATAACAAAGGGTTACGCCTCGCAACAGGTGCTTATCGAACCTAACCTATTTCGAGTTTATACGCCGAAAGTAACGAACCATCCTTGGAATATAGGAGAACGAAACTAATGCTCACGTATGTCCTTAGAGCTCGTTCTTCACCAGATCGTATATGCCATAGTATTGTCACACGATTCATAACTTAAAAACCAGTACGGCTAAAGATATCGATGGCTTCCAAATTAAACCCATAAAGTACACCTCCGATTTGCTCGCACCCATACTTACCCACATTTTTAACCTATGTTTGTGCCAGGCTGTTTTCCCCCGTAAAATGCAAGTAGCCCGTGTAACAGCCTTACACAAAAAAAGGAAACAAAAACGACATGGCAAATTACCGTCCCCTGTCTATACTGCCGGTCATGTCAAAGGTGTTAGAAAAAGTCATTTTAAATCGTCTTACAGATTTTGAAGAGAAGCACAGCCTCTTAAACAGCTCACAGTTTGGCTTCCGCAAAGGACTTAGTACGGAGTTCGCATTGCTAAAACAAAAAGAGTCACTTTTGGCAGCGCTAGAACAAGGAAAATTGGTTCTTGGGCTGTTTATTGATTACTCTAAGGCTTTCGATCACATAAATCACCAAATTCTAATTAAAAAGCTTGACCGTTACGGTTTTCAAGGGAATGCCGCGCACCTAATTACGTCTTATCTGGAACATCGGAAACAAAGGGTTCGTATCGACGACTGTTTTTCCGATCTATTGCCTTTATCTTCTGGCGTACCACAGGGGAGCATCTTGGGACCATTTCTTTTTAATATCTATATTAATGACGTGGTCAGCATTAGCCCTAGCGCTGAATTTATTATTTATGCTGGTGACACCAGCATATTTTTACGAGGAAATTCGGAGGACAAATTAGTTGGCGAAGCAAATTTTGTATTCGAAAACCTAAATAGCTGGACTGAGAAAAACCATCTTAAAATAAACACGAGCAAAACCAAATCTGTAATATTCAGAAGTAAAAATAAGAAGGTAACATTGACGCAACAAATACTGCTGAATTCGACCCCGGTTGATATTGCACACAACATTAAAACACTAGGAGTGGTCTTCCAGGAAAACCTTTCTTGGAACGAGCGCATCGACACAATATCAAGTAAGTTATCTCAAATAGTGGGACTAGTCTACCGGAATCGCCTGATCCTTCCGAGACATGCAATGATATTAATTTACAACTCTTTATTTTCCTCAAGAATTAACTATTGCCATCTTGTTTGTGCATCAACTAGTCAAGAAAACATACAAAAATTGTATTGTCTACAAAAAAGATTTCTACGTGCTGTAGAGGACGTGCCTTCACATTTTCACACCTACCCGTTGTTTGAAAAGTATAATGTAATGCCTTTTGAGAAGATGTACAACTTTAGATTAACGAAAGCCTATAAACAAGAATTAAAGGGGAAATATGTATTCTTGACTGAACTTGCGAACCTTAAAAGAAATTGTCAGCCTTATAAAACGCGAAACTGCGAAATTTGGACTGTTAAAACTTGTAGAACAACGTATGGGCGACATACGTTAGGAAACAGACTTCGGAGGCTACTAAATGCTTTATATGAATTTAACTTTCAGCTGGAAAGCAACACTTTCAATGCGATACGTTCCTTTCTTGCAAATAATTACATTGACACTATATAATATCTCGCGCATGCCTATGAGTGTCAGCTATAGATAATATGTCGGTGTACGCTAGGCATGGCGATTTGTAACCACCTCATAATTTCTCATATTTTCTCAATATTTCTCATATTTTTTTCGGTCGTGTATTGAATGATTTGTGCAATTATATATCTATAGTGTACTCTATGTAAATTACAAAGTTATGTTAATCTGTATGCATGTTATATGAAGGTAATCTATATGTACTGAGCTATTTAGTACATCCGTTGGTGTATATTTTCTTTTGTGTATGGTTTGTACGCAAGACGTGGTTATATGTAGTGGGCTCACATTTTCCTTCGGGTCCTGTGCTAAGTGATTTATCTGTTCAGTACATTTTTTTTTCTTTTTTTCCTTTTCTTGTTGTTGTTATTGTTGTTGTCTGTTTATGTACTGAGAACACCGTTGTACGCTGGTGCCAAAACGGGGGCCCGCAGCTTCGTCAAGCTATCCTTGCGATGGCTTTTTCTGCCGGCCTCCGGCATTGTGTACTATGTACATGATGTCAATAAAGTTCACTGTTCACTGTTCACCTACGACAACACTATGCAAACAAACCAAACGTAATTAAGCCACTAATACTAAGATTTGAAGAAACATTTCACGCAGAAGCAACACACGAGCAAATAACTAGACTACCGCAGTTCGCAGACTACCGCAGTTCTACACCGCTGAGTGCTATGCGTTATGGATTGCAGTAGGATACATTATAAGCTCAAAACATAAAAAAGCTGTAATATTTACAGACTTGTTAAGCACGCTGAAAAGTCTCAATTATAAATCTCAGCATAGGCGATATTTTAAACATGCTATACCACACACCTGATGAACACACCATATGCCTCTGTTGGGTCCCGAGTCATCTCGGGATCCCAGGCAATGAAAGGGCCGACCAAGTAGCTGCAACAGCAAAAGAGATGCGTGAGTTAAAAACCAACATACCTGCCAGAGATGGGATTCAAGCTGTTCGCCGTGCCACCACCTTTCACTGGCAGCTGGAATGGAAATCATGACACAACAAACTTCACCTAATTAAACCTGTTTTTTGTGAATGGAAGACCTGTCTTCATCAAGCACGTTTTAACGAAGTAATTATATGTCGATTACGAATAGGTCATACGCACATCACACATCACTATCTATTGGCAGGCCAAGAAGCCCCAATATGCGATATTTGTCAGTAGCAACTAACTGTAATGCACATTTTAATAGCTTGCCCACATATGGAAACATTGGGAGAAAAACATTTCCGTATGTTTTACAGGTTAAATATTCCCTTTCATCCAATGCTATTCTTGAGCGATGACGTCCTAATACCCATAGCTGATGTGATCAGCTTTTTAAATGAAGCACAACTTCTGAACATGGTGTAACTACACTAAACTACGCTATCCCTAGACATAGCAAAACTTGACTGATGTGACTCGTAGCACAGCCTCTTCGCAGAGGCATCTGCTGCAGCTGGAATTTACAACGAGGCACTTGCTTTCCGGCCCTTAGGTATAAGGACACGGGTATGGCATTAGTAAAAGTTATGTAAAAGCCGTTACGGTTTAACATAACCTCATGCACCAACCATACACATTGACCACCCCGAGCACCACACTCATAATCTTAGAAGAGATATATACTTCACGCATTTACGGAGCTAGTCCCTTTAGGCCGTTATACAGCCACGCTTCACCGCTCATCATATCCCATATGTCATTGCTGTCAAGACATTTCAGACCCATTGTCATAGCCCTGTTCGCTGTAGGTATTCTCACCATCAGTCTGGCGCAGCATAGCATTAGTTGCTCTTGCACCACAAAACACAACATAACTAACACTTACACATAATTACACACATACACACATACATGCATACACACATACGCACATACATACATACACACACATGCACACACATACAGACCCACATACATACTTACATACACACTAACATACATACACACATATACATACACACATATACACACACATACACACACAAACACATACACGTAGAAATACGTGTGTATCTATATGTGTGTGTATGTAAGTATGTATGTGGGTCTGTATGTGTGTATGTGTGTGTATGTATGTATGTAAGTGTGTGTATGTGTGTATGTATGTGTATACACACATATACACATACACATATATACGCACACATAAACACACACACATACATACATACATACATACACACAAACACACACACACACACACACACACGTATATATATATATATATATATATATATATGATCAGAGAAATAGATGATCAGAGTTTCTTCAGGCTACCGTAAAAAAAGTTATAAACTTCGAGAATAGTGCAGTATAGGAAACAAAACAATAAAATATTTTTTTAATTCTAACAGTTTCGGCTGGTGGACCAGCCTTCTCCGGAGGATATAAAAGATATATATATATATATATATATATATATATATATATATATATATATATATATATATATATATATATATATACATACATACACATACATATACACACATACATACACACACGTACATACATACACCTACGTACATACACACACATACATACACACTTTCTATACACATACACATACATACATACATACATACATACATACACACATACTTACATGCATACATACATACATACATAAACACATACACATAAATACATACATACACACATACATACACACACACATACATACATACATACATACATACATACATACATACATACATACATACATACATACATTTATACACACAAATACATACACACATACATACACATACACGCATATATACATACATTTAAACACACCGACATACGCACATACACACACATACACATACATACGTACATACATACATACATACATACATACATACATACATACATACATACATACATACATACACCTACTGTTATACACATACATACACAAACACATGCAAACACATACACACATACATACACATATACAGACATACATACATACATACACATATATACACAGATACACACATACGCATAAATACACACATACATACATACACAAATACACAAACACATGGACATAAATACACACATACATACATGCACACATACACACATACATTCACACACATACATACTCACATACACACATATATACATACACACAGACATACACACCTACACACACTCATACATACATACATACATACATACATACATACATACATACATACATACATACATACATACATACATACATACATACATACATACATACATACATACATACATACACACATACATACATACTGTGATGTAACGGTCAAGGCAACATTTAAGGCACGATGAAGCGACCACACCCAAGGCACAGAACTCAGGCAAGCCAAGTCCCCACGGCAGATGAAGATGACGACCACTCATGATGATGAACATGTGTAAAGATAGTAGATGTGCTTGATGAATGCCTACACTAACTCCCCCCCCCCATGTGAAAGCGGTCATCCTGACCCCAGTTCTTGGCCGCAGTTTAAAGCCAAGAGGAACGCCGAATGAAAGGCTTCATGTGGGATACGTTGACTATTTCTGCTGCCCTGTAGCGGCGGTCCGTCGGAAGAAGAACGGGTACCACGTGATAATTCACAGGAGACGTTTGTTCCAAGACAGTGTAGGAGCCAATAAAACGTAATTGAAACTTCTCGCACAGGCCGGGAGTGCGAACGGGTGTAAGAAGGAGGACTTCGTCGCCAGGGCTGAAGGACACGGCACGATGAGAGACATCATATTCAAGCTTGCGATCCTGTTGCTTGGCTTCAGTGTTGACACGAGCCAGCTGGCGGCAATGAAGTAGACGAGACACGTATTCTTCACTTGAAGATGAACATTGTTTGACAGGCACAGAGAAGAACGAAACATTGAGGAAAGAAGAAGGGAAGCGACCGTGGACGAGGTAGAATGGCGAGTAACCAGTTGTGCGCTGTACAGAGGTACTATACGCAAAAGCGACGAATGGCAAAATGGTGTCCCAGTTTCTGTGGTCGGGTTCGATATACATCGCCATCATATCTGACAGTGTACGATGAAAGCGCTCTGTCAGGCCGTTCGTCTGAGGATGGTAACTGGAGCTTGTTTTGTGTGTAGTGCCGGATGCCTTGAGCACTTTTTCGACGAGTTCTGGAAGAAATACTCTTTTCCGGTCGCTCAGGATTACACGAGGAGCTCCGTGTCGAAGGATTATTGCTCGAAGGATGAAGTCAGCCACTTCCGAAGCTGATGCAGAAGGCACGGGAGGTGTTCCGGCGTAGCGGGTCAGGTGGTCGACAGCTGTGACTATCCATCGATTGCCCGTGACAGTCATAAGAAGCGGACCATACAGGTCATCGCCAACTACCTCGACTGGTTGCAGGGGACACGGGAGCGGTTGTAATTGTCCACTTCGAGTTGATGTAGGTAGCTTGCGACGCTGACAAAGGGCGCATGAGGCAACGTACTTCGCGACACAGGTGGACAAGCCCGGTCAGTACAAGTGACATCTTATGCAGTCATACGTTTTCTGGAAGCCCACGTGTCCAGCAGACATGTCGTCGTGATATGTCTTGAGGACGTGAGCCCAAAGAGAGCGAGTTAAAACGGGCACCCAGCGTTGGCCATCAGGGTGGTAGATATGACGGTACAGGACGTGGTTGTTGAGCTTGAATTGCGTCAGCTGTCGGCGAAGACGGGCGTTAGGGGGCCGGCTAGTCCCTTCAAGACGGTCCATGATGCGGCGGCAGTAAGGGTTAGCACGTTGGTGAGATAAGAACCACACTCGCTTGGAGAAGTTGGGTCCACAGTAGCATTGACGAAACATCTAGGGAAGAGACGGCCGAAGCTTCTCGAGTGCGGCAGTGGCGGGTTTGTTAAGTGGCTCCGAAGAGAGCGGGCAACACGAAAGTGCGTCGGCGTCTTGATGTTTGTTTCCCGACTTGTATGTAATCGTGAAGTCGTATTCTTGTAAGCGAAGAATCCAGCGACCAAGGCGGCCGGACAAGTTCTTGATTGTCGAGAGCCAGCACAAGGCGTGATGGTCCGTAATCACAGTAAAGTGACGGCCGTAGAGATAAGGTCGAAACTATTGTATCGACCATACGACCGCTAGGCACTCCTGTTCAGTGATGGTATAATTCTTTTTGGCAGGGGTCAGTGCACGGCTCGCTTATGCGACGACTTTCTCACGTGAATATTTGACTCGCTATAGGAGAATTCCACCAATGCCTCGACCACTAGCGTCTGTATGCAGGCGCGTAGGCGCGGTTTCGTAGAAATGGCAGATGACTGGTTCGGATGTGAGTGCACACTTCAGTTGGGCAAACGCCGCTTCACATTCAGGAGACCACACAAAGGCGACGCCTGATCCGAGCAACTTGTGCAATGGTGAAGCTATTGAGGCGAAGTCTCGAATGAATCGGCGAAAATAAGAAGCGAGGCCGAGGAAGCGGCGACAATCTTAGGCTTTTTGAGGACGCGGGAAGTGTTAGACAGTGGAAATCTTGTCTGGATCGGGACGAATACCATTCTTGCTTACGATGTGGTCTAACACTTTAATCGTCTTGCTCGCAAAACGGCACTTCTTGGTCTTCAGCTGAAGGCCTGCGTTTCAAGGCACGTAAAAACTTCGTCCAGTCGTTTGAAGTGCTGAGGAAAGGTTGACGAGAAAATAACAATATCGTCTAAATAGCACAAGCAAGTCTTCCATTTCAAGCCTCGTAAAACTGTGTCGATCATCTGCTCGAATGTGGCTGGAGCATTGCAAAGGCCGAATGGCATGACGTTGAATTCGTACAGCCCATCTGGTGTTGAAAACGCTGTCTTTTCTTTGTCATCCTCGTGCATGGGTATTTGCCAGTAACCTGAGCGCAGGTCTAAGCTTGAGAAGTACTCGGCACCTTGCAGTGAATCCAAAGCATCGTCTATACGCGGCATGGGGTAAACATCCTTGTGGGTAATCTTATTAAGTGCTTTGTAGTCCACGCAAAGTCGCACGGAGCCATCTTTTTTCCTTACTAAAACAACAGGGGACGACCAAGGACTCGCGGAGGGACGTGTAATGCTCCATTGCAGCAAATCGGCTACATTTTGTTCAATGACCTCACGCTCGGACGAAGAGACGCGATATGGTCGACGGCGTGCGATGTAAGTGCCATTGGTCTGGATACGATGCCTAATAATGTACGTCTGTCCCAGAGATGAGGAATTGGCATCAAACAATCTCCTATGCTTTTGTAGCAAGGCAAGCAACTCATCTGTCTGTGAAGAGGTCAGTTCTGGACTAATACTCGCAGCAAGAACAGAAACGCTTGATGGACGTCCGATAGAAGGAAGGTCAAAACACGCTGGCATAAACGGGACAACAGAGACAGGTTGGGATTCAGTAACGCAAGCCATTGGGGTGCTTTTAGGAATGAGAATTTTCTCAGACGTCTGGTTTGTAGCGTAGAGAAGTCCGGAGCCATTGTGGAACTGCACTAGACCTGAAGCAAGGGCTATACCTCTTGCGAGACAGCGTGCAGATGGTTGGACAAACACGTCACCAGAGTCGATCACATTAGAAGTGATGGTAACTATTCGCTGATGATCAGGTGGTAGCTCGGTATCTTCAGCAGCGAGCAAGCGAACGGGCTTGTCATCCGCATACAGGGCATGGTCAATTTTCATCATGTGTGTCAAGCGGCCGCTTGGTCGCTTGACAGTATTATGAAATGCGTCGCGCATAAGGCTTTAAACGAGATACGTGTACTATCTCTGCTCCTCGGCAACGATGATCAGGACTAGCGCTAAGAGGAGAAACGCGGTAATTGACAGGAGATGTCTGTTAGACCACCGTGTATGGCCCAATGAAGCGACTGATCAATTTGTCACATAGGCCGGGGACGCGTAGTGGAGTCCATAGAAGAACTTCGTCACCAGGGGAAAAACTCACAACACGGCGAGACGAGTCGTAGCGAGATTTTCGAGTGTCTTGAGAGAGGCCGGTGTTAACACGGGCCTGGTGCCGGCAGTGTGCGAGACGAGATAGGAATTCTTCAGAGAAAGGAGCCGTCGAGGGTGCAGGGGCCGAAAGGAAAGGGACATCCAGAGCGAAACTCGGCGAGCGACCATGGACGAGAAAAAATGGGCAAAAGCTGGTAATGCGTTGAGCAGCCGTATTATAGGCGAATGTCACGAAGGGTAGAATTGCATCCCAGTTCGTGTGGTTGGGGTGAATGGACATGGCGATCATGTCCGTTAGGGTCCGATGAAACCGTTCAGTCAATCCGTTGGTCTGCGGGTGGTAGCTAGAAGTGGTCTTGTGAAGAGTGTTCGAGGCACGCAAAACTTGCTCGACAATGGAAGATAGGAAGACTTTGCCATGATCACTGAGGAGAATGCGTGGAGCTCCATGACGCAAAAAGATGTGGCGAAGAAAGAAATCGGCGATCTCAGTGGCAGTCCCAGATGGTATAGAAGCCGTTTCTGCGTAGCGGGTAAGGTGGTCGACTGCCGTGACAATCCAGCGATTCCCATTGGATGATATAGAAAGAGGGCCATACAAGTCGATTCCAACGACTTCAAAAGGTGAGGCAGGACAAGGAAGAGGTTGTATTAAGCCAGCCGGAGCAGTTGTCGGTCGTTTTAGCCGTTGGCAATGGACACAGGAGGCGACGTACTTAGCGACGGCTGAAGAGAGGCCAGGCTAAAAACAACGACTTCGTATTTTGTCGTAAGTCTTGTGGTAGCCTAGATGAGCAGTGGTTGGATCATCATGAAAGGCTTCCAGAACTTCACGTTGCAGAGAACGTGGGATGACGGGTACCCACTTGTTGCCATCGATGTGGTAAATGTAGCGACATAAAGCATCACCGACAAGCTTAAATTGTTTAAGTTGTCAACGGAGTCTGGCGTTTGGAGGAGTAGTAGAGCCGGTCAAGCCGTCAACAATGGCGCGGCAGTATGTGTCGACACGTTGTTATGAAACAAGGACGGATAGGGTGGCAGGTGATGAACTTAGCGCTGCGATTGGAGAGGTGCTGTCGTTTTGGAGTATCGATGGTGAATTGCTTCCGCTGGGCAAAAGACAGCACGATAGAGCATCAGCATCTTGATGCTTCTTCCCAGATCTGTAGGTGACATCGAAATCGTACTCCTGCAAGCGAAGCGCCCAGCGACCAAAACGACCCGATAAGTTTTTCAGCGCTGAAAGCCAGCATAGGGCGTTATGGTCGGTCACGACGGTAAAATGACGGCCGTGAAGATATGGTCGGAATCTTTGCACTGCCCAAACAACAGCAAGGCACTCCAGCTCGGTGATACTGTAGTTCTTTTCTGGAGCGGTAAGAGCACGACTTGCGTAAGCAACGACGCGTTCGCGTGAGTTTTTGTCACGCTGCAAGAGTACCGCACCAAGACCATGACTACTTGCGTCGGTGTGAAGGATGGTGGGTGCGGTGGAATCGAAGTGGCACAGTACCGGATCCGACGTGAGGGCTTGCTTCAATGCCGTGAAAGCGCTTTCGCAGTCTTCGGACCAAATGAAGGGGACGTTCTTTGCGAGGAGTTCATTGAGCGGAGACACAAGTTTCGCGAAACCACGTATGAAGCGCCGGAAGTAAGAAGATAACCCAAGAAAGCTGCACAGGTCCTTTTGACGTAGTGGACGAGGAAAATCGAGGACAGCGGCAAGCTTCTCGGTGTCGGGCCGAATTTCTTCTTTGCTGACAAGGTGGCTGAGAACCTTGATTGTCTTGCTAGCAAAGGTACATTTCTTGGTGTTAAGCTGTAGACCGGCTTTTGCAAGGCATGTGAGGACTTCGTCAAGACGTTGCAGATGCTGCGAGAACGTGGATGAAAACACTACTATGTCATCAAGATAGCACAGACATGTTTTCCATTTCAAACCACGCAATACGCCGTCCATCATGCGTTCGAAGGTGGCGGGCGCATTGCAGAGTCCAAAAGGCATCACATTGAACTCGTACAACCCATCTGGCGTTGAAAAGGCGCTCTTCTCTTTATCAGACTCCGACATTGGTATCTGCCAGTAGCCTGACCTAAGGTCAAGGCTGGAAAAATACTCTGCGCCCTGTAATGAATCCAGTGCATCGTCGATCCGAGGGAGGGGATAAACATCCTTGCGCGTTATTTTGTTTAGCCCACGGTAATCGACGCAGAAACGCACTGTCCCATCTTTCTTTTGAACGAGAACAACTGGGGATGACCAGGGACTCGAGGAAGGACGTATGATGTTGCGTCGTAGCATGTCTGAGACGTTTTCCTCGATGATCTTGCGTTCTGCCTGAGACACGCGATATGGACGCCGATGTACAATACGAGAGCCGTCAGTCTGGATGCTGTGAGTAGCGGTGGAAGTCATGCTGAGGGCGGGCGAGTTCACGTCGAATAGAGAACGCTGTCTGTTCAACAGGGCGAGCAAATCTTCAGTTTGATCAGGTGTTAATTCATTGCTTATTGTTGCGGACACAGGTGTGGCAGAGGCATTAAATGGCAATGATTGCGACTTCGGAACATCGTTGTGGTTGTATTTCGGAAGAGTAACCATCACAACAGGCTCACTGTCGACCGCGCAAGATACTGTTGAGCCACAGGGGAGCAGTACACACTCGGGCGTTTGATTTATGGCGGTTAGGTACGTACACCCATCGAAGAAGCGAATAAGCCCCGGTATGATCACAATGCCCCTACGTAGGGTATGACCGTAAGGGAGAATTAGTACGTCGCCATCGACAATGTCGGTGCAATTAACACTTATAATTTCTTCGATGTATGGCCGAAGTACATAATCTGACTTGGTGACAAGGCGGATGCGTCCATCTTGTTCAAGCGAAGAAGAGTCAGTGGCATTTAGATGCAGGAGGCGCTGATGACATGATATGAAAGCGGACGCAGAAGACAAGAAATCCCACCCAAGAATGAGAGCGTGGGTGCACTCACGAAATACCGCGAAAACAATGTGATGACGAATGCCTTCTATGCAGACATGAACGGTACACTGCAAGTGGACGAATGAGAGTGTTGGTCGCCGCACGTAGAGGTGAGCCGCCATAAGGTGTGGTGACTTTTCGAAGGCGGGAACAAAAATCAGCACGAATAATCGAAACGGCAGTGCCAGTGTCTACAAGAGCCTCAACACGTACACCTTCTACAAACACTACTATCAAATTCGATGGCCGCTCTGGAGCAATTGTTAGCTGTCCAAGGGGTGCAGTTTCCCCTCCTAAAACTGCATTGGGGAGTTTTAGCGTGGGCGTTCGTGGAATGGGAGGCGGGCCGTAGAGGCGACACTGAACGGCGACCTGGCGAAGGCGACCTGCGGCGAGACGTACGGAAATTCCCAGGCATGTCCGTATGGTAAGTTGGTGACGGCGAACAGTAATAGGACGATCGGGAGGGTGGCCGTAAGTAGTTCATGGTCGGACGGAAGCTTCGATGTTCTTCGGGAGCGTAGCCGCGTTGCTCGTCTTGTTGGTGCCTTCGACACAACCGAGCGATATGTCCTCAATAGCCGCAGTAGTAACAGATCGGTCGAGGTGGGCGCTGAGGTGCGTAGTAAGGTGGTGCACGCACCGGCGGTGATAACGAAGCCACAGGCGTATGGTCTGCTGTTGTAGGCACAGAAACGGTGGGTGCTGCAGAGAGCGCGGCAACTTCGGCGTACGTGCGCGTCTGGCGCACGCAGGGACTGATGGAACACGTCGCACACGATGCGGAGGCGATCTCTTGTTTAATGAGGTCTCGCAAGCTATCTTTTTCAGGAGGTAAAGTAACTTCCGCAGCAAAGGAAGAGCAGCGCCCGTGCAGCTCTTCACGAATGATGTCGCGAATAAGCGCACGCAAGTCGAGGGGTGCAGGCAAACGAACGTCGGTGGCATCGTAGCAAAGGCGAAGAGACTGAAGCTCGTCAAGTCGCTGACAGATGGTTATCACGTCCTGGGTGGTGGCAGGATTTTGCGTGGCGAGGGCATTAAAGGCGACGGTGTTAATGCCTTTAATAACGTGGCGTATTTGGTCGTTCTGGGACATGCCGGTGTTAACGCGCATACACAGTGCAAGGACATCCTCAATATAAGAGGTGTAAGATTCACCCGGCAGCTGCGTGCGTTGAGCGACTTTCTTCTTTGCTGCCTCAGTGCGAACTGCAGGGGCACCAATTATCTGACAAATTTGCTGCTCGAAAGTGTCCCAGACTGGAAGATCCAGGTGGTGGTTCCAGAACCAAGTTTTCGCAACATCGGACAAGTAAAATGGGACGCTGCGCAACTTCTGTGGATTGTCCCACCTGTTCAAATCGCTGACGAGGTCGTAGTTCTTGATCCAGTCTTCGACATCATCGCCTTGGAGACCAGAAAAACAGGTGGATCACGCAGGCGAGTGTTGTTGGGCGGAGCGGGTGGCGGTGGCTGCAGTAAGACGGCGACGTTGGATGGGCCAGGGTTTTCTTGGGCCACCATGACAGGGGGTTGTATGCGACGACCCGAGCGGAGCTCCAGCGAGAACGGGCGAGAGGACTTGAGGGAACTAAAAGCACAGTCCACCACTTGTAAGGAACCGGTTTATTCGGCCAGGCTCGAGCTCAATCACGCTGGTGATGATATTTTTAGATGAAGAAGATGTACAGGTGATGATGATTACAAAGAGAATAAAGAGTCATTCGCTTGTCGCGCTCACAATACCTTCTATTAAAACAGATATTGTATTATATGGACGCACTGGAGGAATTTCTGTCTTTTCGTTCGATGCAGGTTTTCCTCCAAAAGCTGCAGAGGTTAGTTTCCCGGGCGTTGGTTGGTGAATTGTGAGACAGGTCGCAATGGAGACGTGGAGCGGCGGAGGGGGAGGGTGAGCGGCGTCTAGTAGAGCAGTATAAAGTGGTTGGCTCAGATGTCGAAGTTGGGGACAGTAAGCGACGTAGCAGCGGATCATAAGGACGACGTTGGTAAGCGTACCAGCTTGTCCCATCATCCCGTCCGTGGGTGTCGAATCCACGACGCTCGTCCTGCTGACGCTTCCGACAGACGCGTGCAATGTGGCCCCGATAGCCGCAGTAATAACAGATCGGACGAGGCGGCCGCCATGGTGGGTGAAAGGGCTGGCTAGGCGCACCCGGAGTTAACGAAGCCAGTGGCACAGGCGTCCAGTGTGCTGGCATCGGTTGTACGATGGTTGGTGAGCCAGCGAGGACTTGTGCATATGTCGGCTGGAGTCGAGGTACCGGAGAGTCTACATACGCTGGCCCGGTCATGGAGGCCAACTCCTCTTTGATAACGTCGCGGAAAACAGTGCTAGAGGGGGGAGGTGGACTCGGTGTCATTGAGAGGCCAAAAGATTGCAGCTCTTCCCGTATAATCCCCCGGATCATGGCACGCAATGAGGCATCAGTCGTGGTGGTGTTTTCAGCGCTTTCCGGCGGTGACCGTTGGGACTCAAGTTCTTTTAGGCGTTGGCACGTGGCAACAACGTCAGCGACTGTGGTCGGGTTTCGCATGACCAAGGCATTGAACGCGACCGTGCCGATCCCTTTCAATAGATGACGAACTCTCTCTGATTCAGACATGGACATGCGTAAACGGTGACAGAGAGCAAGCACATCCTCTATGTACGATGTGTAAGATTCACCGCATTGTTGCTTGCGAGCATCCAGCATCCATTGTCTTCTTCGCGAGAGCTGAACGAACCACCGGGGTGCCAAAAGCGTGTCCAGTCCGTGATGTCCGTTTCATGATTGAAAAACCATGTTTTCCCTACGCCTGTCAGATAGAAAGAAACACGGCGAAGCTTGGTAGGATCATCCCAGTTGTTAGTGGAACTCGCTCGATTGAACTGGTCCAACCAATCATCCACATCTTTACCTCGAAGCCCGGCGATCGTGGGCGGCTCACGCTGGTGCGCGGTCATAATCCACGATGGATAGGCCGTGGTAGTCGGGGCCGTGGAGGTAGATGCAGAAGCGCTGGTTGGCTCGTCCTGAGGCATGTTACCGGACACCTGGCACAAACGACGACCTGAGCGGAGCTCCAGGAGGCAGATCGGGCTGAGAGAGGACGGAAGATCGTAGAGCATACTCCACCACTTGTGATGTAACGGTGAAGGCAACCTTTATTAGGCCTAGTAGGCACGGTGAAGCGACCACACCCAAGGCACAGAACTCTGGCAAGCCAAGTCCCCACAGCAGATGAAGATGACGACCACTCATGATGATGAACATGTGTAAAGATAGTAGATGTGCTTAATGAATGCCTACAATACATACACACATACATACACGAACACATACAAGCATGCATGCATGCATGCATACATACATACATACATACATACATACATACATACATACATACATACATACATACATACATACATACATACATACATACATACACATATACACACATACACACACATTCATACACACATACCTTTATACACATATATACATACACATATACACACATACACACACCTACACGCACATACATACATACACACATACATACATACATACATACATACATACATACATACATACATACATACATACATACATACATACATACATACATACATACATACAAATATATACATACATACACATACATACATAAATACACACACATACACACACATACACGCACATACACGCACACACACATACATACACACACAAAGACACACACATACACACACCCATACACACACATAGACACACACATACACACACCCATACACACACATACATACATACATATATACATACACACATACACACCACACACATACACACACATACATACACACATACTTACACACACACACATTCCCACATACATACATACATACACACACACATACATACATAAACATATGCACACACACACGCATACACACATACATACACACATACATGCATACATACACACATACATTCATACATAAATACACACACACATACATACACACATATATGCATACACACAAACATACATGCACACACATATCTTTATACACACAATTATACATACACTCACATACATACTTACCGACACACACATACACACACTCATACACACACATACACACATATACACACATACATACATACACATACATACACATACATACACCCATACACACATACACACACACACCACCTGCTGTTACACAGAACTTTTCTTGCCTTGTTGTTATGAAATTTTAACCATTCGTTGTTTAATTCGTACAAAGTGTTTTTCACTGCTTGCTGCATTGTTATCGCACTTGACTTATTCTCTAACGGAGGTCCCCCCGACAGTTTTCTAACTTCGGGACCTCCTCTGTACTGTAGAATTTTATTCATGTAAATGTATGCATTCCTGAAATAAAGTTTGATTGATTGATTGACACAATCTCCCCAATGCTACTTACCGCGTGCTTACAGGAGGTTTTCAGAAGCCTAGAATGGGAACAGTTAGGGATAAGAGTTAATGGAGAATGCCTTAGTAACCTGCGCTTCGCCGATGACATTGCATTGCTGAGTAACTCAGGGAACGAATTGCAACTCATGATTACGGAGTTAGACAAGGAGAGCAGAAAGGTGGGTCTTAAAATTAATCTGCAGAAAACGAAAGTAATGTACAACAACCTCGGAAAGGAGCAGCGCTTCGAGATAGGTAATAGTGCACTTGAAGTTGTAAAAGACTATGGGCAGGTAATAACCGCAGAGCCTAACCACGAGATTGAAGTAACTAGAAGAATAAGAATGGGGTGGAGCACATTCGGCAAGCACTCTCAAATTATGACAGGTGGATTGCCACTATCCCTCAAGCGGAAGGTATATAACAGCTGTATCTTGCCGATACTTAGCTACGGAGCAGAAACCTGGAGACTTACAAAGAGGGTTCAGCTTAAATTGAGGACGACGCAGAGAGCAATGGAAAGAAAAATGGTTGGTGTAACCTTAAGAGACAAGAAGAGAGCAGAGTGGATTAGGGGACAAACGGGGGTTAAGGATATCATAGTTTAAATAAAGAAGAGGAAATGAACATGGGCCGGGCATGTAGCGCGTAGACAGGATAACCGCTTGTCATTAAGGGTAACTAACTGGATTCCCAGAGAAGGGAAGCGGGTTTGGGGGAGACAGAAGGTTAGGTGGGCAAACGATGTTTGCGGGTATAAATTGGCAGCAGCAAGCACAGGACCGGGTTAACTGGCGGAACATGGGAGAGGCCTTTGTCCTGCAGTGGACGTAGTCAGGCTGATGATGAATGAATGAATGATTGATTGATACCACATACATACATACATACATACATACATACATACATACATACATACATACATACATACATACATACATAACTACATACATACATACATACATACATACATACATACATACATACATACATACATACATACATACATACATACATACATACATACATACATACATACATACATACATACATACATACATACATACATACATACATACATACAAATACATACATAAATACACACACATACACACACATACACGCACATACACGCACACACACATACATACACACACAAAGACACACACATACACACACCCATACACACACATAGACACACACATACACACACCCATACACACACATACATACATACATATATACATACACACATACACACCACACACATACACACACATACATACACACATACTTACACACACACACATTCCCACATACATACATACATACACACACACATACATACATAAACATATGCACACACACACGCATACACACATACATACACACATACATGCATACATGTTTGCGGGTATAAATTGGCAGCAGCAAGCACAGGACCGGGTTAACTGGCGGAACATGGGAGAGGCCTTTGTCCTGCAGTGGACGTAGTCAGGCTGATGATGAATGAATGAATGATTGATTGATACCACATACATACATACATACATACATACATACATACATACATACATACATACATACATACATACATACATACATACATACATACATACATACATACATACATACATGTATGGGTGTATGTATTGATGTATAAGTGTGTATGTATGTGTATCTGTATATGTGTGTATGTATGTATGTGTATATATGTGTGTGTATGTGTGTTTCTGTGTGTGTATGTGTATGTGTGTATTTATGTATGTATGTGTATGTATGTATGTATGTATGTATGTATGTATGTGTGTGTATGTGTGTATATATATGTATGTGTCTATGTATGTGTGTATGTATGTGTGTAAATGTATATATGTTTGTGTATGTATGTATGTGTGTGCATGTATATATGTGTGTGCATGTATATATGTGTGTGCATATATGTATGTGTATGTATGTATGTATGTATGTATGTATGTATTTGTGTGTGTATGTGTGTGTATTTATGTGTACGTATGTGTGTATGTGTGTGCGTATGTATGTATGTATGTATGTGTGTGTGTGTGCGTATGTATGTATGTATGTATGTATGTATGTATGTATGTGTGTGCGTATGTATGTATGTATGCATGTATGTATGTATGTATGTATGTATGTGTGTGCGTATGTATGTATGTATGTATGTATGTATGTATGTATGTATGTATGTATGTATGTATGTATGTATGTATGTATGTATGTAAGTATGTATGTGTGTGTATGTAGAAATATCAGCCGTCATGCAGACACTGCAAAATTAGGGCGTAGATGAAGTATATATAAACATTCTGGAAGAAATCTACAGGGGATCAACTGCTACCATAGTGCTTCATAAAGAAAGCAACAGAATACCAATCAAGAAGAGTCTAAGGCAGGGGGACACAATCTCTCCAATGCTATTGTAGTGTCTCAATGCGCCGCTCGTCAAGGAAGAAGAAGTTGGCATTTGGGCCGCGCGGTGGGTGCAACGCGATAATAAAAAAATCAGTTTGAAAACTGAACGCTGTCAGGGCTGGATCTTTCCCGTGTTAGCTCCGACAGTAAATGGTGACCCGATAAAGAACACACAGCCCTGATCATCCCGCATGAATCCCGCCGGCTCTGCCACCAATCCTACCGGTCCTGACGCCCAAGAAGACGCCAAACCTAGCGGTGCTGCAGTCGCTGCGATTCAACATGTCAACCTGCCACCATTTTGGACCAACAGCCCCAGCATATGGTTTATGCAGGTTGAGGCGCACTTTCGTCTACGGCAAATCACCAGCCAACAGACCAGGCACTGGCATCTGGTATCCTGCTTACCTCCGGACGTAGCCGACGACTTAGCTGATATTTTAGCGTCGCCACACCCGAGCCATCCCTACGACACGTTTAAGGCAGCTATCATTTCCCGCAAGTCTGAGTCCGAACACAGCAGACTCCAACAGCTCATCACGGCTACAGAGCTCGGTGACCGTCGCCCATCACAGCTCCTGCGACGCACGCGCCAGCTCCTTGGCGGCCCCTCCGCCCCTCAAGAGAAGAAGCTATTACGTGAGTTGTTCCTCCAGCGCTTACCGCAGAGCATTGTCCCGGTCCTCGTAGCTGCAGGAGATGTCCCACTAGACACACTCGCTGAAATGGCTGACCGAGTGGCGGACTACTCGCGGGCACATAGCCTCAACGCCGTTACCACACCGCCACCAGCCACCGCTGCAGACCCGGCGCTCGCGAGCATCGAGAATCGTTTCGACGCCCTCGTCTGGCGCCTCGATGACTTTGTACCTGCGCATCGTCGACCGTCATCCAGGTTCCAGATACACAGTCGCTCCTCGACGCCCCCACGTTCTCCGGAACTTCGGCCACCCGACGCGCCGCGGGACGTTTCATCCTCAACCGTGTGCTGGTACCACCGCCGATTCGGTGCCTCTGCTCGCAAATGCACTCGCCCATGCTCCTGGTCGGGAAATGCGACGACCGGCCACTGACGGCGGCAAGTGGTACTGGTCGAAAGTCATGCCGCGTTTTCTATGTTTCTGATAAGATCACTGGCGCTTGCTTCCTAGTCGACACAGGAGCCCAGGTTAGCGTCATCCCGGCCTCGTGTGCAGATCGCCGTCGCAACGAACAGACCTGCCCACTCCAAGCGATCAACAATTCCGCCATTCGCAGATACGGCCTACGCTCTCTTACACTTGACCTTGGACTACGCCGTACGTTTCGCTGGATTTTCATCCTCGCTGACGTCTCGCAAGCTGTTCTTGGAGCTGACTTTCTCAGTTTTTTCAACTTTGCTGTGGACATGCATGCTCATCGCCTCATTGATCTCAACACCCGCCTCTTCATCAACGGTGTACTCTGTACTTCCTCGCCAACGGGACTGCGAGCTCTCACAACTGCTTCGCCGTATGCAAAAATACTCGACGACTTTCCCAGCATCACGAAGCCGCACACCAGAGAGTCACCGGTGAAGCATTCCATCACTCACCACATTGTGACCACTGGACCTCCCGTTTTTACACGACCCCGTCGACTATCTGGAGAACGCCTCGCCATCGCCCGCCGTGAGTTTGAGCACATGCTTGAACTCGGCATTGTGCGGCATTGTGCAACTGGGCGTCGCCACTCCACATGGTGCCGAAGAAAGATCCTGGCGACTGGAGACCATGTGGGGATTACCGCGCTCTCAATGCCCACACCTTACCAGACCGCTATCCACTTCCCCACATACAGGATTTCACATCAAATTTGGCTGGGTGCACAATCTTCTCTAAGATTGACTTAATGAAGGCTTACCATCAGATTCCTGTAGAACCCGCTGACATTCCGAAGACGGCCATCACCATCCCATTCGGTCTGTTTGAATATGTTAGGATGCCTTTTGGATTGCGCAACTCTGCACAGACCTTTCAGCGCACTATCAACGAGGCCACGCGAGGTCTCGATATCGTATTTGCCTACCTTGATGACCTCCTTGTAGCAAGCTCATCCGGCCCTGAGCATGAAGCCCACCTCCGCACCATTTTCCACCGCCTGGATGATTACGGCTTCGTAATGAATCCCAATAAGTGCCTCTTCAGCGTCGCTACAATAGAGTTTCTAGGCCACCTTGTCACTACAAAGGGTATCCAACCACTCACCAGCAAAGTGAAGGCTATTCAAGACTTTCCACCCCCGACTTCACTGAAGAGACTCCGAAAATTTCTGGGCCTACTAAACTTCCGTCGCCGCTTTCTTTCAAAGTGCGCCACATTCCTAAAGCCCTTGACCGACCTATTGGCTAAAAAGAAAGACCCGGCTGCGCCACTGGAGTGGCCCAAGGACGCTGCATCTGCCTTCGACACTGCCAAGAAGGCTCTGGCAGACGCTACCATGCTCATACATCCCGTCCCTGATGCCCCAATTCGTCTCATCACTGATGCACCAAGCGTGGCAGTTGGCGCTGTTCTCGAGCAGCACGTATCCGGTTGGCAGACTCTTGGGTTTTTCTCGCAAAAACTGAAGCCACCAGAGACAAAATACAGTACATTTGCCCGAGAACTTCTCGCGGTATACCTGGCCATCAAACATTTTCGTCATTTATTGGAGGGCCGGGACTTTTACGTCGTTACAGACCGCAAGCCCCTAACGTTTGCCTTCCATCGCAATCACAGCAATTATACTGCACGGGAGATCCATCAACTATGCGTTATTTCCGAGTTCACTGTGGATCTCAGACACGTACATGGGCCGCAAAATGCTGCTGCTGATGTACTATCCCGCATCGATGCCTTGTCGACCCAGCCACCACTAGACATGAAAGAGCTAGCAGCTGCCCAAAGCAACGATCCTGAGCTGCATCGTCTTCGCTCTTCATCCACGTCTCTATTGTTCACGGAGTCCCCTCTTCCATTTTCTACCTCATTAATAACGTGCGAAACGTCTACTGGTATCACTCGGCCCTTCGTGCCTTCAGCTTTTCGTCGTGCAATTTTTTATCAATTGCACAACATGAGCCATCCTGGTATTCGTGCGACCCAGAAGCTAGTCACATCTCATTTCCTTTGGCCAAGCATCAATGCTGATGTCCGACGCTGGGCGCGAACCTGCCTTGAGTGCCAGCGCGCTAAAGTTCGCCGTCCCACTGTCACGGCAACATCCCCGTTTCGGCCTCCAGACGCAAGGTTTTTTCACGTCCACCTCGACATCGTCGGTCCTCTTCCGTCATCGCAAGGAGCCTGTTACTACTCACATGTGTGGATCGCTTCACCCGATGGCCGGAAGCGTTTCCCATTTCCGACATTACAGCACCAACAGTTGCCAAGACTTTCACAAACGGCTGAGTGTCGCGCTTTGGATGCCCTTCTGTCGTCACCCCTGATCGCGGTCGTCAGTTTCAATCGGCCCTGTTCCCCGCACTTGCCAATATCCTTGGCATTCGACACATCCACACAACTGCCTACCAACTTTCATCCAATGGCATGGTCGAACGGCTTCATCGACAACTGAAAGCTGCTCTCACTGCTCACCAGCCAAGGGAACGTTGGCTCGACCACTTTCCCCTTCGTACTTCTGGGCATCCGATCAGCATTGAAAGTGGATCTCGGCTGCTCATCAGCCGAACTAGTCTATGGCGTTTCCCTGCGTCTTCCAGGAGAATTCTTTGAGCCGTCATCGCCACCTTCCACTCACGATGCCTCCACGTACATTCGAGAGCTGCGCACCACGTTTCGGGACCTTGCTCCCGTGATTCCTGCCGACCGACACCCCCAGTCTGTCTTCGTCAGTCAGGATCTGCATGACTGCAGTCACGTCTTCGTTCGGCGTGACCAAATACGGCAACCACTAACACCAGCCTATGATGGTCCATTCCACGTACTCCATCGTACACCTAAGACGCTGTCACGGCTGGATCTTTTCCGTGTTAGCTCCGACACTATTTACCGCATGCTTACAGGAGGTTTTCATAAGCCTAGAATTGGAACAGTTAGGGATAAGAGTTAATGGAGAATACCTTAGTAACCTGCACTTCGCCGATGACATTGCATTGCTGAGTAACTCAGGGGACGAATTACAACTCATGATTACGGAGTTAGACAAGGAGAGCAGAAAGGTGGGTCTTAAAATTAATCTGCAGAAAA
Organism: Rhipicephalus microplus; assembly: GCF_043290135.1. Taxonomy (NCBI): domain Eukaryota; kingdom Metazoa; phylum Arthropoda; class Arachnida; order Ixodida; family Ixodidae; genus Rhipicephalus; species Rhipicephalus microplus. The sequence goes on from NW_027464607.1 coordinate 2,738,367, forward strand.
CGAAAGTAATGTACAACAACCTCGGAAGGGAGCAGCGCTTTGAGATCGGTAATAGTGCACTTGAAGTTGTAAAAGACTATGTCTACTTAGGGCAGGTAATAACCGCAGAGCCGAACCACGAGATTGAAGTAACTAGAAGAATAAGAATGGGGTGGAGCACATTAAGCAAGCACTCTCAAATTATGATAGGCAGATTGCCACTGTCCCTCAAGAGGAAGGTATATAACAGCTTTATCTTGCCGGTACTTAGCTACGGAGCAGAAACCTGGAGACTTACAAAGAGGGTTCAGCTTAAATTGAGGACGACGCAGCGAGCAATGGAAAGAAAAATGGTAGGTGTAACCTTAAGAGACAAGAGAGCAGAGTGGATTAGGGAAAAAACGGGGGTTAAGGATATCATAGTTGAAATAAAGAACAGGAAATGGACAAGGGCCGGGCATGTAGCGCGTAGACAGGATAACCGCTGGTCATTAAGGGTAACTAACTGGATTCCCAGAGAAGGCAAGCGGGTTAGGGGGAGACAGAAGGTTAGGTGGGCAGATGAGATTAAGAAGTTTGCGGAAATAAATTGGCAGCAGCAAGCACAGGACCGGGTTAACTGGCGGGACATGGGAGAAGCCTTTGTCCTGCAGTGGACGTAGTCAGGATGATGATGATGATGATGATGATGTATGTGTGTGTGTATGTATGTATGATGTATGTATGTATTTATGTGTGTGTATGTATGTGTATGTATGTATGTGTGTGTGTATGTGTGTGTGCGTGTATGTATGTATGTATGTATGTATGTATGTATGTATGTATGTATGTATGTATGTATGTATGTATGTATGTATGTGTATGTATGTATGTGTATGCATTTGTATGTATGTGTGTATGAATGTGTGTGTATGTCTGTATGTGTGTATGTGTGCATGTATGCGTGTATGCATGTATGTGTGTATGTATGTGTTTGTATATGTATGTGTTTGTATGTATGTATGTGTGTGTATGTATGTATGTCTGTATGTGTGTAAGCATGTATGTATGATTTTGTATGTATATGTGTGTATGTATGTGTGTGCATGTGTGTTTATGTATATATATATATGTGTATGTGTGTATGTTTTTATGTGTGTATGTGTGTATTTGTGTGTATTTGTGTATATGTGTATGTGTGTGTATGTATGTGTGTATGTATGTGTGTTTGTGTGTATGTATTAGTGTGTGTATGTATGTGTGTATGTATGTATGTATGTGTTTATGGGTTTGTGCGTGTATGTGTGTGTATGTATGTATGTATGTGCGTATGTGTGTGTATGTATGTATATATGTTTGTGTGTATGTATGTATGTATGTATGTATGTATGTATGTATGTATGTATGTATCTATGTATGTATGTATGTATGTATGTATATGTGTGTATGTGTATGTCTGTATGTATGTGTGTGTATGTATGTATGTATGTATGTGTATGTATGTGTTGGTATGTGTGTAAGCATGTGTGTATATATGTATGTGTCTATGTATGTGTGTGTATGTATTTGTGTAGATATGTATGTATGTAGGTATGTATGTGTTTGTGTATGTACGCGCGTGTGTGTGTATGTACGCGTGTGTGTGTATGCGTGTATGTATGTGTGTATGTGTGTATGCGTGTACGTATGTATGTATGTGTGTATGTGTTTGTTGATTGATAGATATGTGGGGTTTAACGTCCCAAAACCACTATATGATTATGAGAGACGCCGTAGTGGAGGGCTTCGGAAATTTAGATCACCTGGGGTTCTTTAACGTGCACCCAAATCTGAGCACACGGGCCTACAACATTTCCACCTCCACCGGAAATGCAGCCGCCGCAGCCGGGATTCGAACCCGCGCCTTGCGGGTCAGCAGCCGAGTACTGTGTATGTGTTTGTGTGTGTGTGTGTGTATGTATGTATGTATGTATGTATGTATGTATGTATGTATGTATGTATGTATGTATGTATGTATGTATGTATGTATGTATGTATGTATGTATTGTTAGGGATGGGAAGGAAGGTCGCTGATGGCATCCCACCGCTGCCACCAGTTGTTGCGCGTCGCGGCGACCGCAGTCTGCGGGTAGCGGGGCCGATCGCCGTCGCTCCGTCGAGCCAAGGACTAGGGGAGAGCTTTGAGCAAACTTAACGGATTTATTTACATCTTTACAGTGAGTTGTCGAGATGACAGAAGAGAAGAGAAGAACTAGTGGTTTCACAAACCACGAGCGTGGTGGTTGAACTTTACATAGTTCAGAGCGACGTCCAGCACTCTGCCGCGTCGTTTTATGCCCTGTCGGGCTCCTCCTCTCCGAGTCGACCACCAATCACGCACACACAGGTCAGGGGGGGCGAGCATGCAAGGTCCACGTGAACACTGCACTGTGGTGGCGCCAGCAGGGCTCTTCCTCGTCGTGTGTGTGCCTTTAGTCGAGAGTGCCCACGATCCTGGCCGCATACTTCAAAGGGTCCGCCGATTTTGTTCGCTCAATTAACAGGGCGATCCGCGGCAGCCGCCGCGGTCTCCCCCAGGAAGACGCCGGCCCTGTTGTCCTCTCTGTGGCATCGCGGCGTCTTGGCGACACTACGTCTCGTCCTCCGGCAGCAGGGACAATGCCTGGCGGGCATAGGCAGTCGGCCGGTCGGCTACTTGACTGCGGATTAAAAAAGCGCCCCTCTTTCGAGAGGTGCCAGGTTCGTGGAATTCTCTGGGGAGAGCCCTTTGACCAGCGGCATCGTCGTCTGCCGGTTAACGCGCTAACGATGCGTGGCTGGCCCAGGCGGGAGATAGAGCGGCGGCTCCAAAACCCTCTTTGGCGACATTCCACCCCGTTGGCACCGCTGTCAATCAGTGGGCGCCGTCTCGTGGGGCTGGCCTCTGTTGCTTCCTCCGTCCAGCCGTGGCGAGACTGTCCTTTTGGCACTAATCCGGCGTGGCAAATGACCCGCTGGGTCAAGGCATAGCTTGATCGCTACAGCTCCTCCGCCGACGGGAAGATCTCGGACGTCGGGTAGTATCAGCTGCTCGACGGGAGAGATCACAGTAACCGCAGTCTCCCTACACCATTGAAACCACAAAGACCAACCGCTAGAACCAGCAAGCGCCGGCAGTGAGTTTTCGGCAACCAGGCTGGTCTTTCAAATGTGCCACAATGCACCTACGCTTTTTTTAAGTGACAGCCACACTAATACTCTTGCTCATACCTAAAAACTTCGATTACTCAAAATACCCCTTAAAATCATTACGGAAAAACGTCCCTCAACGTTCCGTATAACATGACGCTCAGCTAAAGAATTCAACTGATCCCTGAGCACATACTAAAATAACAAAGCGTAATGCGATTTCGTATACTAACACGCTTATTTGCTGAATATAGTTTCATGTCAGCCCATGTTTTTAAAGAACGCACATGACTTTGCTGTGCGCTCTAGCACGACATCTTACTCTCATCCTAAGAGCGCTAGCATACCCACACGCACCTAACCATAGGCGATATCTCTCTCACCTAGGCATCCTTAAACCCTCATCTGAACGTGAATTTTCTCAAGAAACAAACGCAAGGAACAATAACACTTGATGTACACGTCAGGAGCACGTAACGAAACCTGAATAAGTTTTATGCTAAATATCCAGTACCGAACCATTCGAAAACACGAGCATTTCGAAAGTCGCATTTCCTTTTATTCTAAGACCTTCTTTAAGAATGCTCATTTACTTTTTTAAGACGGTAGACCATCTCGCCCTACACAAAAACTGGCACGAAGCATAGAAACCCCTGCTCCGCTCGACCAACGTTACCACGCTTTCCAATTTAGCGGGCGAACCACACTTCATTTACGATTTTGTTTTCTCAAAGAAAAACTAATTTCGAAGCAGTCGATTGACCGACGCGGGTCACTGCTTCCGCATAACGCTTAACAATTCAACTCGAAATTTTGACAAAGCTTATACGCAAACAAAATCTAGAGGGAAAAAAAAGTATCCTAGCAAACTAGCTGTGGAGATGACACAGGAACACCACTTTAAAACCAAATATAACCAAACAAGTATGTTTCCAAAAAAACTCCTGTGTCCGACTCTCCCGCCTACAGCTGTCGCTCCCCCTTCAGCCGTACACGCGGCGGTCGTGGTCTTCGATTCTGAAAACGCGCGAGAGAACAACGTGCAAGAGCAATAAGCTGAACTGCAGCGTTACGCCTCATTCGCGATTTTGGCGGGCTTCTGTCAGTTCGGCGTAGGGGACCGGAGCGATGAGTGGGACCGAGTGGTCATGCCTTCTTTGGGCTAGCTGGCATGTGGTTTTTAGCTATTGTGCCTTTTCCTTTTCCTCTAGGACCCCTTCTACAATCCCGTTCCCGCAAAGCTTTAAATCTTCTGCGTACATTCCGTCGCGGGGATGCGCGCTGGGGCCTACCCTTCCGCCGTTGGAACCTTACTTTATGCCATAAAGGACCTTTCTTTGAACTGGCCGGTAACCTACTTTTGGGCCGCTCACCCGGCTGATTGCCCCCTCTTTCACCCCTTCGCTTTGTCGCTCGCGCACGCCTCTCTCGTTTCCGGCGACGTCTGCGATCGACCTGTCCTGCACCGCTTGGAAATTCGTTGCAGGTTGAGTTTTCAATGGTTTTACAGCTCAAGGGTGCCTCTGCACCACCTGCCACAGCGTTTCGGCACTTTGATTTCTTGGCTCTGTCGCCTTGTCTGGCCGATTCACCTGTGCTAACGCTGTACTCAGGTGCTCCCTGAAACGTTCTGTGGATAGAACAGAAAGACCGGCGCTCTCCACGCAATTCCATTCGCGAACCCGCTTTCCTCTTACTTTTCGTCCGGTTGCTCGGACGCATGCAATGTAATTTTGACGCTGCTGGAAAGCTCTTATTTGCTACGCTGACAGGTTTTGCGCCTTCTTTTACACGCGTAGTACTGTTCGTCCTTCTCGCGGATTTGCGACGTCTCTTTCGTCTGCGCCACTTTTTGCGTGTCGTTTCCGAGCCTCCCGATCGCATCTCACACTCGTGAACCCTCTCACAGCTTTCGTCCGCTGTCTCAGTCGCGCGGTCTAAATTATTTTCGACCTGGTCATCTTTATTCTCACCCTCTAGACCGGCGGACTGGTTAACACACTTAGGAACAATGCAGCTGCTTGCCTTCGAAAAATCTTGCTCGCATTCCTGAGAGCTGTCTGCAACCGCACTGATACTATTCTCTACGCTCGCTGCTTCTGACCCTTCTCCGGTGTTCTTGCCTACTTCGACCTCATTTGCAAGATCCACCGCCGCGACAAACACAGTTGAGGTCTGTGCCAGATTCTCTACAGCTATTCTAGCTGTTTCGCTAACAGTTAATTGGCAAAGCACCTCGTCGCACTCGCTCTGGCCTTCGTCGGCCTCTCTACTCAGCGCAGCTTCCTGACGCGCCTCGCTTTCAGACTCCCGTCTTTCAGCTTCGCACTTTCTTTCAGACTCTTGTCTGAGCTGCTCTATTTTTCTGCTGACGGAAGTTCCGAATAACCTGAGCATTTCTGCCTTAACTACGTCGTAGTTGTTCGCGTCCTGCTCAGTGAGTCGCGCAACAGCTTTATCTGCCTCGCAAGGCAGAACCGTTAGTAGCCTTTGACACCATGTGTCTCACTAAAATGACAGTTCCTCGCACTTCCGCTCAAATATCCTAAAGTACAAGCCAATATCTCCTGAATCTGTATATGGCTGCATGTACCTAGACATCCAGTACTCGGCCTTCAAGTTGCGATAAGGTACCACTTGCTGAGGACTACTGCCTGACCTCTTTCTCAACTCGAGTTCTCGTTTGTGGATCGCAATCTCGTGCTCCAGTCTTTCTATTTCACGCTCGCTTTCTAAGCGGTGTTTCTCTCTCTCAGACTGCTGTCTTTTCTGACGCTCCTGTTCCCCACGCCTTTCCTGACGCTCCTGTTCCTGTTGATTTTGAATCTCGTTCCACGTTTTTTTAATTTCTTCACTGGTCAGATTCAAGCCCTCGATAGCGCCAACAATTGCGTGTTTCTTCATCCCCGCATCTACTTCTGCTCCCAGCTCCTCCCCCAGAATCAGGAGCTGATTCTTCAACAAACGCTTCCAATCCATGAAAGAGAACTAGTGTGGTGCAGCTCACTCTCTACCCAGAAGTTCCGTAAACAACTGCTTCTGTGGTAGCCTCTACCAGCGGAAAGATTTCATTTCTAACTTATCAGCCTGGCAACCAAAAAACCAAAGCCAGCACTCACCAGTCCACAGCTGCCAGTTTCCATGATCTCGGCGTGTTGTTCATTCTCCGTCCTCCAGGCTCACATCCAACCGCTTGCCATCCAGTTGTTAGGGACGGGAAGGAAGGTTGCTGATGGCATCCCACCGCTGCCACCAGTTGTTGCGCGTCGCGGCGACCGCAGTCTGCGGGTAGCGGGGCCGATCGCCGTCGCTCCGTCGAGCCAAGGACTAGAGGAGAGCTTTGAGCAAACTTAACGGATTTATTTACATCTTTACAGTGTGTTGTCGAGATGACAGAAGAGAAGAGAAGAACTAGTGGTTTCACAAACCACGAGCGTGGTGGTTGAACTTTACATAGTTCAGAGCGACGTCCAGCACTCTGCCGCGTCGTTTTATGCCCTGTCGGGCTCCTCCTCTCCGAGTCGACCACCAATCACGCACACACAGGTCAGGGGGGGCGAGCATGCAAGGTCCACGTGAACACTGCACTGTGGTGGCGCCAGCTGGGCTATTCCTCGTCGTGTGTGTGCCTTTAGTCGAGAGTGCCCACGATCCTGGCCGCATACTTCAAAGGGTCCGCCGATTTTGTTCGCTCAATTAGCGGGGCGATCCGCGGCAGCCGCCGCGGTCTCCCCCAGGAAGACGCCGTCCCTGTTGTCCTCTCTGTGGCGTCGCGGCATCTTGGCGACACTACGTCTCGTCCTCCGGCAGCAGGGACAATGCCTGGCGGGCATAGGCAGTCGGCCGGTCGGCTACTTGACTGCGGATTAAAGAAGCGCCGCTCTTTCGAGAGGTGCCAGGTTCGTGGAATTCTCTGGGGAGAGCCCTTTGACCAGCGCCGTCGTCGTCTGCCGGTTAACGCGCTAACGATGCGTGGCTGGCCCAGGCGGGAGATAGAGGGGCGGCTCCAAAACCCTCTTTGTCGACATTCCACCCCGTTGGCGCAGCTAGCAATCAGTGGGCGCCGTCTCGTGGGGCCGGGCCTCTGTTGCTTCCTCCGTCCAGCCGTGGCGAGACTGTCCTTTTGGCACTAATCCGGCGTCGCAAATGACCCGCTGGGTCAAGGCATAGCTTGATCGCTACAGTATGTATGTATGTATGTATGTATGTATGTATGTATGTATGTATGTATGTATGTATGTATGTATGTATGTATGTATGTATGTATGTATGTATGTATGTATGTATGTATGTATGTATGTATGTATGTATGTATGTATGTATGTATGTATGTATGTATGTATGTATGTGTGTGTGTATGTATGTATGTATGTATGAATGTATGTTTGTACGTATGTGTGTATAAGTATGTGTATATGTGTGTAGGTATAAATGTGTTTGTGTGTATGTATGTATGTATGTATGTATGTATGGGTGCATGTGTGTGTATGTATGTGTGTGTGCATGTGTGTGTATGTATGGTGTGTATCTATGTGTGTATGTATGTATGTGTGTGTACGTATGTGTGTATTAGGTTAGGTTAGGTTAGGTGCCTTAGCCACTTGACCACTGTGGTGGGTGAATATTTATTTCTGACATTTCACGTGAACCAGCCATGGTGGTTTTCCATGAATGAGTTTGCTGACCTATGAATTCTTGTGGTTTTTTCCGAGAGGTTGACGTGTTGATTGGTGACGCAGCCATGTTTTTTTCGTAGTGTAGGGGCAGGGGTTCAAGTGCCAAACTAAATTCTAGAAATAGCGTGCCTGACGAAACACCCAAACGCTCTTTTTGTCTCTGGCATGATCAGGGACGCTATTTGTTTGGGAGCCTGAAACGTTTTGGTTCCTCATCCGAAAACACGTTGTTGCAACAAACGCGTATCAATCTCATACCTTCTACCCTACCGGAGACTAGTAAAGGGCCTCAAGTGTGGCTCATGAGAGGCGTACACAACTGGTCCGACAGGAGGCATACGGATTGGAGCTGCTGCTCGGCCAAGCCCGTTTACCACACTTTGCGGTTGCGAACAAGAAGAAGCATTCTATGTGGCTTTTTCTAATGAATACCTTGCATCACGGATGATATAGAGTGCTACACATAAGCCAGCAGTTATTTTATGAGTGCAATTAAAACAAAACAATGATGTCTCAGCTCCCGTAAGGGATGAACAAGTATTTTATTGGAAACAAAGCTCCCGGGTGTTTTTGTTTTCATGCCAACTTTCGTGGTCGGTGTCCATTTTATTTGTTATCTTGTCTTTTCCCGACCAGACAGGATTTAGTTGCCTATCAATTTCGGTTCGGGTTTCTTCAGGAAGAGTAAACCACTGCAAGCGACAAGAGACCGTAGGATTGGGCGTGTTGGTATAACGTGATAAAGAGTGCTTACCAGCGCAAACGACAAGGCAGGAGGGGACAGAAGAGACGAGACAGAGCGCTGAACTGCCGACAATTTATTTCTTGTGAAAGTCTTCGCTTTTATACAGCTACCAGTCGCAATAGTCATGCGCGAAACACAATGACAATGCGTAAGTACATCATACCGACAAGCAAATAACCACTTTTCCTTATCGGTAAGCGCGACAGAAGGGGTGCTAGCACAAGCATCTTTTAATGAGCAAATCATTTCTGCCTCTATGATCTCACGTGTGGTGCGATCCCTGCATCTTGCAACAACAGCACACTCTGAAAATATTGGCCGGCAGCCATGCGTGCTGCAGTGAACGGACAGCCATCCTTGTTTATAGTGATCCACAATTTACATATGTTCCCTCAGCTCTCATTTATACAACGACCTGTTTGAGCGACGTAATACCTTCCACATGATAACAGTAGCTGATACATCACAATACAGATGCAATCTCCAAACTTATTTGCATGTTTTGTAGTGCAACCAAGGGTAGGTATGCACGAGGGACGGAAAGCTTGCACAGGCGACTCAATTTTTGAGAGGCCGTAAGGACCACGTGGACATAAGCCTTTTTTTTTTTCATTTATTCCGCGCCTTCTAAATTAGTTGGGCGGGGTATTGCAAAATCTTGCTTCGTGAATGCCTTGAAAAATCCTGTGTGCGCAAGATTACAGAAAGCTTTGTTGAGCAATCTTCAAGGCTGACGTCGGCTGGTTGCCTCGACACGTGCAAGTTTGCGGTGCCGAAGGCCTGCTGCGTGAATTTCAGGACGATGGGGACGATAACGTAGCCCCACCAGTCACAACTAGACAGGTTTTCACCGTGGTTCTTATATTCACAAGATATCGCACAATCTTAAGAAAGTGGCACAGCGAGTTAATGTGAAGGTGGTCTTTACGGCCCCTCGAAAATTGAGTTACCTGTGCAAGCTGTGCGTTCCTCTGTAGAGACCCACCCTCGGTTGCACTAGAAAACATGTAAATAAATTTAGAGATTGCATCGGTAATGTGGTGTATCAGCTGCTGCTATCATGTGGAAGGTATTACGTCGCTCAAACAGGTCGTTGTATAAATGAGAGGCTGAAGGAACATATGAACATTGTAGATCACTATAAACAAGGATGCCTGTCCGTTCACTGCAGCACGTGTGGCTGCCGGCCAATATTTTCAGAGTGTACATTTGTTGGAAGATGCAGGGATCGCACCACAAGCCAGATCATAAAAGCAGAAAAGATTTGCTCATTGAGAGATGTTTGTGTTAGCACGCCTTCTGTCACGCTCACCGATAAGGAAAAGTTGTTCCTTTGCTTGTCGGTGTGATGTACTTATGCATTGTCATTGCGTTTCGCGCATGACTGTAGCGACTGGTAACTGTATAAAAGCGAAGACTTTCGCAAGAAATAAATTGTTGGCAGGTCAGTGCTCTGTTTCGTCTCTTCTCCTGTCCCCTCCTGCCTCGTCGTCGGCGCTGCTAAGCACTCTTTATCACTACAAACGCATAAGACACGGAAAACTTTTTGGTAGTACATAATATGTAAACAATCGTATACTGCTAAACAAAAAAGCATTTATTGGAGATTCGCAATAGTATGTGCCAAGCCTGAAGGAAGAGCGGAGCCGTCTCATGACTGATTATTTTGCCATTTCCTTCATTCTCTAATGCATATATTTTTTTTCTGTGCCCGTTTCTACTTCTTTCTGTGTCTACCTTTAGACCTTTATCACTTTCTTGCTCTTTCTGTAATTTTCTCTTCGCATTTGTTTTTTGTTTCTCGCTATTTTTGCTTTATACGTCTCTTTCTATCGCTGCCTGTTTCTTTGATTCTCTTTCTTTCTTTCTTGGTTTTTTGCCGGTCTTTTTTGCGCCTGTTTATATTGTATACTTCTATCTCTGTCATTCTTTCTTTTTATCTTTTATTTCTTTTTCTATATTTCTGCCAGTCCTTTTTTCCTTTTTCTCGCTACGCTCTTCGTCTCGCTTGTTGAATTTATCGCATTTCACGCAAAATAAAACAAAACAAAACAAACAAAGGATAAAAAATTTGGCAATGTGTTATTGGGCATGATGAAGAGGTGTGTGGAGGCTCATTGGTTGTTGTTTTCTGTTCAATCTGCGTAGTCTAACGGCCGGCTTAAGCAGGCTTCGCCGTTGAAAGCGAATAATTACCTAATGTTATGTGTATTAAATAGTGTTTGCAAACAATTGGAACATATAAGGGTGTATTTATTTATTTGAAATGCTTTACATGGCCACATTGGCATTACGTAAGGGGGGCTTTACTGAAATTTTATACACCAGAGGTGTAAACCCAATTCACTTGAAGAAGCAAAATATGATACTGTTGAAGAAGCAAAACGTAATGATACTGCGTGCGCATGGTAGAAGTACTATGCTGCAGAAGACGCATATTATGCTGCAATTCGAAGTGCAAAACAGACGTTTTATCGCATTGACTGACCTAAAATTCTAACAAATAACCCTAGAAAGTTCTGGGAAGTTATAAACCCGCAACCGCCGCGCGAAATAACGCTTACTGACCAATATGGTGAGGAAGTTAGCGACAGTGATTGTGCCGACGTTTTTAACATCGCGTTCTGCTCTGTGTTCACAAAAGAAGCCGATTCGCCACTTCCCTCGCCACCTACTACGACGTTACCGATAATGACTCCAGTGGAATTTTCTGTTGCTGGAATTTCGTCCCTTATCGACAGACTTAAACTTTCATCATCGGCTGGCGTTGACAACATTAACTCTAAACTGTTAAAAAACACTAAACAAATTATTGCAGTGTATTTGTCGATGCTGTTTTCATTGTTGCTTAAAACAGGAATGCTGCCAGAAGACTGGAAAGTGGGAAAGGTCATTCCGGTCCACAAATCAGGTAACAAACAGTCACCTTTAAATTACCGCCCCATTTCACTAACCAGCGTCTCATGCAAAATCATGGAACACGTCATATACACTCACATAATAAACTTTCTGGACGCTAACAATTTCTTTCATTCTTCCCAGCATGTATTTCGTAAATCTTTATCTTGTGAAACACAACTAGCTATATTTACTCATGATTTGCACGCTAATCTTGACCGTAACTTCCAGACTGATGCAATCTTTCTAGACTTCGCTAAAGCTTTTGATAAGGTACCACACAAACGCCTGTTACTAAAACTTGCCCAGTTGAATCTGCACCCCAAAATTCTTGCATTGATTTCAGAATTTCTCGCTAACCGTTCCCAGTTTGTCGATATAAGAAATAAACATTCTAGCTCCCTCTCGGTAACATCGGGAGTCCCCCAAGGTTCCATCCTCGGACCCCTTCTGTTTCTAATATATATTAACAATTTACCCAAGCATGTATCTTCTCATATCCGCATGTTTGCCGACGATTGTGTTCTATACCGCAAAAATCTAACCCCTCTGATCAAACTGCGCTTCAATATGACCTTCATCGTGTACAGCAATGGTGCGACCTGTGGTTGATGGAGCTTAACCCCTTTAAATGCAAACTCGTTTCTTTTCAACGCCAGCATAATCCCTTGCATTTTTCTTACGCAATAGCTAACTCTACTCTTGAACAAATTAAATCCTATAAATACCTAGGCGTCACCTTATCCAGTGATCTTTCATGGCGCACGCATATCACGAACGTCATATCATCAGCGAACCGAACTCTGGGTTTTTTGAAGCGTCATTTGCGTCATGCCCCACCTGACATCAAACTTCTCGCCTATAAATCTTTAATCCGAACTAAACTAGAATATGCAGCTCCCATATGGAGCCCGCACCAGGTATACTTGATAAATGAATCAGAGTCTGTGCAAAACCACGCCACTAGGTTCATACATTCTTCATATTCATATAACATAAGCATATCATCCCTTAAACGTGAAACTGGTCTTTCGAATCTTTCAGTGCGCCACCGCATTACCAGCCTTTGTTTGCTACACAAGTTTTTTCACAGCCCTCTTAATCAAGCACCCTACATCGTCCCACCGACGCGCATATCTCACCGCACTGCCCACGCGTTTCAAATTGCCCGTCCACATGCTCGCACTACTACTTTTTCTGCCTCTTTTCCCCCCCGTGTAGCAGTGGACTGGAATGGCCTTCCCTGTGACGTTCCAGCCATCACGTGTCCATCAACATTTAAAGAGAAGGTACCCACGCACATTTCCATTTGAAAACCTGTGTACATTTACCTGTAACCCACCCCTTATGTAATACCCCCTACATGGGGGTCTTTAAGGTGTTAAAGTGGTGTGATGTGATGATATGCAAGGACAGAGCATGTAAAACGTATAGTTAGTACGATAAAAATTCTACAAAAGGTGAATGATACAAGAACCAGCAGAAAAAGTAACAATACAAAGTGAAATAAAAGTTGTGATCTATATTATAAAGCATGATAAAATACCAACAATAATACAAGTGATACAACGGATATTTTGCGCGAAAAGGGGGATAGGAAGACTACAGCTTGTAAGCCATTGCCCATGAAACAGCGCAAGCACCCCGGCAAAAGTACTAATTATTACGTGCGATAAGTTAGGCAGAACGGAGTCTGCCAGAGATATGCGCGTTAAGAGATTGCTTAAATTTTGCCGAGTTAGTTTCCGCGACTATATCATCAAGTAAGCTGTTTTATAGGCGTATGGCTTGCAGAAGTGTGGAATAGTTGAAGACGTCCGTGTAGCAGTAAACTCTCGTGAAACAGATTATCATATATTCAACGAGATGTGTGCTGTGATGTATGCAGGTCCAACAATTGATGATTAAGCTGGTGCACGTACTTATAGAATAAGGACAGCAAGGCATCATTGCCATAGGAAATCGCCATTGCTCCACACAACGCTAACGAAGGTAAACGCTAACGGCCCAACTACGAGCAATGAAGCCAGCCGCAATGCACGAGCCGGCCATGCATGCGCACGGGACTCCACCGAACAGCCAACACGCGTGAAGAAGAAGAGAAGGAGGGTGCTCTAGGCAGAGGCTCCCGAGGACCACCGACTTTCGGATCTTATTGATTGCTGTTCGTCATTCACTTTGGGCACAAGTTCGCCCCTTAATAAACAGCGTAAATAGACATACTTGTTGTGAGGCTGCTACATTCGTTACATTGTGTGGTGGAGGTGCGGGATAGATGACTCCAAGCCCAATAAGAGAGCGAAGTCCAAGCCCTGACCATCCGCAAGCCATTGAGCTTACGCTGGTACACCAATAGACCAGTCACCATATTCGAGAGGATTCACCAGAATTTGGACCACTTCCCTCAGTGCCAAGGGTATCGGCGACGGAGACAAGAAATGCCACCACCATGACTAGCCAAGTTGTGCCATCACAGCTCATTGTAAGCCAACCCGTCATACCGACGGTGTTCCATGGTGACCCATTCGAGAACGCCGAAGACTAGTTGGATCATTTCGAGAGGGTGGGAAACATAAACCAATGGAACGAAACAGGGAAGTTGCGCAACATCTACGTCTCTGCGGAAGACGCAGCGCGAGTGTGGTTAGAAAACCATGACGCATCTCTGATGTTCTGAGAAGAGTTCCGGCGGCAGCTACTGTGTACGTTTGGCAACAATGATCCTCGGGAAAAGGCAGAAGCAGCTCTTTGGCACGTAATCAATGCAAAAACGAGACTGCTGCTATGTACATAGAAGACATGTTTCATTTCATTTATTGCATCCCGAGGGCATTACATAAGGGGGGGGGGGCAAAAAATACGCTGTGAGTGTGTATAATTGAAGTTGAACAAATTATTATAAACAGTACAGTTGTAATATGGTAGTTTGGTCAAAAATGACAACAAAAATGAATCAAATAACACACAAAAGAAACGCTTTGGCGGGGAATTAGAGTACAAACAACTAGGCACAAGCAAATTATACATACAGTACGTTGGTAGAATATATTTACAGCCACGGGTTAATGGGTGGAATCAAAGTGGGATTCCAATTTTGCGCGGAATGATGTGCGGCCAGGTGTGGCAACAATGGTGTCGGGACGGCGATTCCAAAGTGTTATTGCTTGGGGGAAAAAGGAGTCGTTCATTGCGGATGTACGGCCGTTGATTCGTGCAATGGGGTTTGAATGGTTAATGCGGGAAGAAGTTCTGTTTGGGGGCTGTAAAAGTTCGTGTCTTGATTGGGGTCGGAAAAAGAAACTGTGGAGGAGGCATAGGCGCGAGATGAGGCGGCGCGACGTGAGTGATGGCAGTTCAATTGATTGTTTTAGGGTGGTGACGCTGATTTCTCTGGAGAACTGTGAGGTTATAAAGCGGGCAGCGCGGTTTTGAACTGCTTCTAGTTCGCTAACGAGGTATGCCTGGGATGGATTCCAAATGGACGACGCGTATTCGAGCTTTGGCCATACGTATGTTAAATATGCTAGTTTTTTAACGTCAGGAGATGCTGATTTGAGGTTACGGTGCAGAAAACGAAGCGTACGCAGAGCGTCTGTGCAGATGGACTGTACGTGCGGTGCAAATGAAAGAGATGGGTACATGTGTACTCCGAGATACTTGTATGACGAAGCCGAATCGAGAGGAAGCGAATTGATAAAGTAGGTATGATGAACAGTGGTGCGTTTACGGGAAAATGACATCGATTTGCATTTGGTTAGATTTAACGGCATTGATGAGTCTTGGCACCATAGCGACACTGTGCCGAGGTCTTGCTGTAGTTTAGTACTGTTTTCAAGGTTATGAATGGGGGAGAATATGACACAGTCATCTGCAAATAGTCGAAGTTTTGTTTGAATGTTTGTTGGCAGGTCGTTTATGAATATTAAAAATAGAAGAGGTGATAAGCCCGCACCCTGAGGGACGCCTGATGATACGCGAGTTTTAGAGGAGTTATGATTATTAGCAGAGGTGAATTGTTTACGGTTGGAGAGGAAGTGTTTAACCCAGGAGACAATATTCTGTGCAATGCCAAGGGAATTACTTTTGCTAAGAAATAAGTTGTGCGGTACGCGATCAAAAGCTTTGGAAAAGTCTAGGAATATGGCATCAATCTGTAGGTTATCATCCATGCTTTTTAGTAGGTCGTGGGTAAACTCGGCTAATTGGGTCTCGCATGAGAAGTGCTTTCGGAAACCGTGCTGGTGATTATAGAAGAAATTTATTGATTCAAGGTGAGTCGCGATGTGAGAAGATATAATGTGTTCTAGTAATTTAGAGGGAATGCTTGTCAGGGAAATAGGGCGGTAGTTTGCTGAATTCGTTCGCTCTCCTGTTTTGAAGACGGCTACTATTCGGCCTATCTTCCAATCGTCTGGAATTTCGCTTGTTTCAAGGGACTGCATGAAGATGAGGCAAAGAATCTGACTAACCACTGTGACGGTGTTATCTAAAAGTTTGGGGGTTATTTGGTCAGAACCTGGCGCTGAAGATATCTTAATACCGGTGATTAGTTTAACGATTCCTTCAGGGTTAAATGCTATTTCGGGGGATACAGCGCCGGGGGAACGGGTAGGTATTCGTGTTGACTGTGTAGTGTTAGGGTTAGAAAATACTGATTAAAAGTAATCATTTAAAGCGGAGGCAACGTGTTTTGCGTCTATTGGTTCCCTGTCTGGGTCTAGAAGATCTATGTTGGTACTTTGATTTTTGTGAGAGAGCATGCGCCAGAATTTAGTGGGATTTGAGCGGAGGATAGATAGTAGGTCACATGAAAAATATTTATCTTTGGCTTTTTGTAGTTCCGTAAGATACTTTTTGGCGCACAGGTGATATTTTTCCCATGTTAAAGGGTTATCGCATTGACTGGCGGTCCTATAAAGACGTTTCTTTTTATTTAAAAGACTTTTCAGTTGTTTGTTGAACCAATGATTTGTGGAATCTGATTTTACGCGAATGGTTGGAATATACTGTTTTTCTAAGTTAAGTATCGTGTTTTTGAATATCTGCCAGTTGGCGTTTACTGAGCGGGTTTGATATGATCCGCGAAAACTGTCAAAAAAAGAACCAAGTTTGTCGTTGATAGCGTCATAATTTCCTCGTTTGTAATCAGTTATGAATTTTTCAGTCGGCGACCTTCTGATCAGAGGTAGAGATATGCAGTTGTGGATAAGGTTATGGTCGCTAAACCCGGGGAGTACTATTTTGCGCTTTATGTCATCCGGGCTTGATGTTAGAAGAAGATCTAAAGTATCATCACCTCTTGTGGGGCATGTTATAGCTTGGTGTAGGTTAAAATCTAGCGTCAGATCAAGGAATTGCTTTGATTCGTTGGACGGGGATGCACTAGGGGCTGAGAGTAAAGGCCAGTTTATTTGAGGGAAATTAAAATCACCGAAAAGAAAAATAGGGGCGTCCAAGAACTTGTCATTAATCCGGGTGAGTGAATTTGAAAGGAGGATGGAAAAGCCAGGTTCAGAATCAGGCGGCCAGTAACAGATGCCAAAAATCGCCTTTTGGGCAACGTTTGACACTCGCACCCAGGTTAATTCTAATGTGTCGTCATGAGTGATAAGAGAAGATGTTAGATTGTTTTTAATAGCTATGAGCACGCCTACACCCCGGCGATTAGTGCGATCATGGCGATATCAAGTGTAGTCCATGTTAGACGGGAAGATTTCGTTGTCGAGTACGCCTTCGTGTAACCATGTTTCTGCTAGCACGACAATGTCGGCTTCTACATCTTGGATAAAACTGTGTAGTCTGTCTAGTTTAGGCAGTATGCTTTGTATATTAGTGAAGGCAACATTTAGATTTAGCGTTGATGATCGGCTTGGTCGAGGGTTAGAGGTACAGTAGACAGAGGGGCGTCATTCGGTGGTTTTGCTGCTCATACCTAATGACTCACCAGCTATGATACGCACAGTCTGTTTTTTGCTGATTTCTACAATTTTGTCGGAAGTCTGGTCATACATGTAGCACTTTTTGTCCACGTGAAGTCTGTCGAGACTCAGTTTAAATGCGCAGTTTTGGGGGCGGATGAACTGCAACAGCTTTGACCGCGCAATGCGGGTGGCAGCTGCGAAGTCCTCTCTATGGCGAAGTCTGTGTCTTTAAGCATGCGACCGCAGTTCAGAATGCGCTCCTTCGTTTTGTAGTGGGCTAGTTTAACAATGACGGGTCGAGTTTTGTTTTCTGAAAAGGTCCCGATTCGGTGTGCGCGTTCCATCGCACCCGGTTCCAGAGTAAGTTTAAGCTTGTCGGCACAAAACGTGGATATCTTTTGCTCCGACTCTTCCCATGTTTCCTTTATGTTGTCTTTTATGCCAAGAAAGAGAAGGTTGTTCCGTCGTAGGCGGTTGCTGGCGTCAATAGTTCCGGCTTTGAGCACAGAAATTTCGTGGCTTATCTGGGATGAATTGTGTTATCGCTAGGGTTGCTGGTTTGGGGCTTTAGTTTTTCTAGGATTTCGAGTCGGTTGCTAATTGAGGAAATTTGTTTTTCCTGGGTTGCTTGGGCAGTTTTAAGGCCGTCTATCTCTAATCGAATCGTTTCTAGATTGTCCTCGTCGCGTTTGATAGAATCCAATATTGCGGATATATCACTGCATTTTGTTGGGCCGGGATTCAGTTCCACGTCGCCAGAAAGCAGCAGTATTAATTGAGAACATAAACCAAAAGCAAACGCGTCAACGCACAAGTCCAATATACTGCGCAATTTAAAGTCGTTGGGGCACGACACAGCAATAAGGAAGCAATTACTGCTTCTACGCGATTTACAATTGTTTAGATAACTAACCTGCAAAGTCAGAAGCGGGTTGAGCATGGTGTGGCTTGCGGTGTCGTGCCCCAAACTGACGGCATCGGCAGAGCAGTTTTGTAGCGTTGACACCGGCCATGTGACCGGTGATGTCATCGATGGACTTGGTTGCCAGCTGTAGGAGGGCCACTGGGCTGGTTTTGGCGGAGCAGCAGGATCCGGAGCGTCAAGGGGCGGGCCAGTTTCCCAGGCTAAGTTCCTGGGCGCAGGGGAGTAGGTTGATCCGAGCTTGTCTTGAAGGGACGGGCACACACCGGTGGCGATGAAGCACACCAGCATCTGCAAAGTCAGAAGCGGGTTGAGCAAGGTGTGGCTTGCGGTGTCGTGCCCCAAACTGACGGCATCGGCAGAGCGGTTTTGTAGCGGTGACACCAGCCATGTGACCGGTGATGTCATCGATGAGCTTGGTTGCCAGCTGTAGGGGGGCCACTGGGCTTGTTTTGGTGGAGCAGCAGGATCCGGAGCGTCAAGGGGCGGGCCAGTTTCCCAGGCTAAGTTCCTGGGCGCAGGGGGGTAGGTTGATCCGAGCTTGTCTTGAAGGGACGGGCACACACCGGTGGCGATGAAGCACACCAGCATCAACAGTCGCTGCTGGTAATTCAATAAATCCGGGTTCTCAGGCGGACATGACGGCTTCTGAAGTTCTGCTTCGAAACGTGCCGAGAAAGCAAACCTTCTTCTTTGACTGCCGAAACGAGAAGTCCTGCTCTTCACGAGATATCCTGCCTCTTCAAGCAAGCTGATCCCAGCATGACTGAAGACAAGATGGTGCGTCATCTCATGCATGGGGTAAAACAAGAGGTGTTTACGGGACTCGCTCGCAATCTGCTGCGCACTGTTGCCGAGCTTCGGTCGGAAGCAACAACAATAAAAACTACGCTGCAGCAGAGATCCCGGCAGTACAATCGTGACGTAGCCGGTACAACAGCAGGAGTCTTCTCGGCAGACGTTGTCGATAATCTTGACACTCTGTGGGAGCTCGTCCGGTCAGTTGTCAGAGAGGAACTACGCAAGCTGTAGCCACCTTCTTCACCGGAGCTGTGTATTGAGGATGTTGTCTGAGAAGAAATTCGGCAGGCCATACGGGAGCCGCAGATTGATGCACCTCCGACACGACATGCAGTAACTTATTCTGAGGTGCTCAGGCGGCCTGATTTCCACTGTGAGCCTACCAAGACGCCAAGTACTTACGCACCGACAACACGTAGCCCGCGCCATATCGTAGAGGCAACTCGCAGCGCACATCTTTCGACAGAGACAAGACCTCCTAAAAGCGATCTATGGCGCGATGCGAAACGCAGGCCCCTGTGCTTCTACTGTAGAGAGGTTAACCATTGTACTGGTTTTGCCGATACCGTCAATCGGGGATTCGCGATCAACGCAGCGTGTCCGCGAACAGTGCAAGGCCGTCCGACATTGAGGAATACCTGTGCTCACGTCAGAGCTTCTACCTGCATCGTCGTCATCAACCGTGGTCACCATCCCCTCTACGTTAGCACTCGCCAAGCCCACGTTGCTTTCCAAACGCACCCAGGCATCGTTCGCCTAGTACCAACCCGGGAAACTGAAGTGGGCGACCTGTGGAGGCGAGGCCACTGGTGATTTGAACTATGAAGATTCTCACCGTGTCAACAGCGTGACGACAAGGACTTCTGTCTTCGGGCAAAGAAGTGCAGTAATGAGAGTATAACTTCAGACTTGTCGTTGGTAATGGACGAGCTAGAGCTCATGGCTTTAATCAATAGTGGTGTAGATTACTCAGTCATAAGCTACGATTCAGCGAAGCACCTCAGGAGAGTTCTGACCGAATGGAGTGAACCTTCTGTACGTATGGCAGGAGGTCACCTTATTATGCCTCTCGGCAGATGCGCCGCGAGAGCTTAGATACGAAGTCTCACTTAAATTTGTGAATTTGTTGTCCTGCCCGTATGTTCGATAGAATTTATACTCGGAATGAATTTTCTACAAGCAAATGGTGTCGTTATTATTTTGCAGAGGTTCAGCGTATAATTTTCGACGGAACAAGCTATAAGGGTAGCTCGAGCAGACGAGTGATACACCACTCCGCTGCGCGTCGTCGATGATGATGCGACTGTACCGCCACAGAGCAGTGTAGTGGTTCTAGTCAGAAATGATACGTTTGGTGACTACGAAGGTCTGGCAGACAGCAACATGGACGTTTTTTCTGAAAAGAGGTGTTTGTGTGGCGCGAGGGATTATCCTACTACGAAACAGGTGCGCAGACATCCTCCTGACAAATTTAGGGAACGAATTCCAGCACATCACAAAGGGGACAACCATAGCGTTTCTCCATGAGTTTTGTGAAGCCACAGAAATATGCAGCCTTGAAACAACGTGAACGGTTATGAAACCAACAACTGATGTCTGCAACATATTATCTGTAAATCCTTAACCTTTCAGTGATCCAACGTCAACAGCTATACGACCTTGGACGGGAATTCGGCAGCTGTTTCTCCAATAGTTCGAAGGTACGACGCACGACCAATAAAGAACACGGAATCGTAATAGACGAAACAACCAGGCCAGTATGCCAGCACTCGTAACGTGTTTCACCAAAAGAAATGAAAGTTGTCAAGAATCAAGCACGGGAGATGCTTGAAGATGAGTTATTCTACCTTCTAGCAGTCCTTGGGCATCTCCTTGAGTACTTGCCAAGAGGAAGGATAACACGTTAAAGTTTTGAGTTGACTACCGGTAAAAAATTGTTGTGATTAAACGGGATGTATATCCCCTCCCGCGTATTGACGACACATCAGACCGACTTCGGTGTGCCAAGTTCTTCTCATTACTAGATCTGAAAAGTGCATACTGGCAGATCAAAGTTGATAAACGTTATTGCGAAAAGACTGCTTTTGTTACCCCGGACGGACCCTGTGAATTTAAGGCTCTCCCTTTTGGTCTCTTTTGTGCACCGGCAACGTTCCAACGCAGGATGGGCGCTGCACTATCCGGATTGAAGTAGCAGTGTTGCTTAGTGCACCTTGACGACGTGGTCATCTTCGCCACTACATTCGAGGAGCATATCAAGTGCCTGCGAACAGTGTTAGAAGCAATCCGTTGGGCAGATTTAACCTTCAAGCCAGAGATGTGCCAATTCGTCTTCGAAGAACCTCGATTTTTTGAGCACGTCGTTAGCGCCCACTGTGTTCGCCCTGATCCTGAAAAGACAGCCGCCGTTGCAAGGTTCCCGGTGCCAGCAGACAAAAAGTCAGTACAGAGATTTCTAGGTCTCTGTGCTTGCTTTAGACGATTTGTCAGAAATTTCTCGCAGATTTAGGAACCCTTGACGAAACTTTTGAGAGAAGATGCACCTTTCCAGCGGGAAACCGAGCAACAAAGCGCCTTCAACGAATTAGGAAAACGGTTGCAAGAACCCCCAATCTTTTCTCATTTCGATGAAACAGCTGACACGAAAATACACACAGACGCCAGTAACATCGGCCTTGGATGCATTTTAATACAGTGGCAGAGTGGCGAAGAAAAGGTGATAGCATACGCACGCCAGACTCTAACAAAAGTGCAGACCAATTATTCGGCCACTGAGTCTAGGCCATCAGTACGTTTTGGCAGCACTTGTATGGTAGACCATTCAAGGCAGTAAGTGATCACCATGCCCGTTGCTGGATCGCCAACGTCAAGGACCCATCCAGACGACTAGGAAGGTGGAGCCTCATACTGCAAAAATTTAATATAACTCTAGTATATCGATCTGGGAGGAAGCATACCGATGCCGACTATTTGTCACGGGCACCTGCAGACAAAGCACTACCAGAATAAGAGGACTTTCCATTAGTAGGTGTTGTCGAGACTTCTCAGATACCCGAATTTCAACACGTGGACGAATAATTGCTCCCGCTCATCAAACACTTGGAAGGAGCTGACGTACAAGTACTTCGTATATTTTCTCGAAGCCTCGCATCGTTCTGACTCCGAGGAAGTGTCCTCTACAAGAGAAACTTCAAACCCAACCGTGACAAGTTCCTGCTTGTCGTTCCTGCAACCATGCAGCAAAAAATATTACAAGTGTGCCACGATGAGCCTACGTCTGGACATTTGGGGGTCACTCAAACGCTTGAACGAATCAGTCTGCATTATTATCGGCCCAAGCTATTGTCTTCAGTACAGCGCTATATTAACACACTCAGCGAGTGCCAAAGACAGAAAACGTCTCGTGCTAAGCCAGTGGGCCTTCTGAAACTGATAGACCCACCGAAAGCACCTTTACAACAAGTTGAGATGGACCTCCTTGGACCTTTCCCGACGTCTTTACTTGGCAAGAAGTGGATCGTTGTAGCAATTGATTATTTAACGAGATATGCTGAAACACACTGCTTGCAACGGGGAACGGTTGCCGAGGTGGCCACATTCTTTGGACAGAACATAGTACTAGGCATGGCGCTCCGACTGTTGTAATCACCGATCGTGAACCGGCTTTCACGGCGGAACTCATGGAGTGCCTGCTGAACATGACCCACACTATTTACAGGAAAACTGCCGTATATTACGCTCAAAGCAACGGCCTGGCCGAACGCCTTGACAGAACTCTAGCTGACATGATATCTATGTATGTGAATGTCGAACACAAAAAGTGGGACGAAATTTTACCATACGTCACCTTCGTCTATAACACCGCCTTACAAGAGACTACCAAGATTACCCCGTGTCAACTAGTTTACGGTCGTGTAGTTACCACAACACTGGGCGCTATGTTACCTATTGAACAAGGTCTGTCCTTCGATCTCAACGACTATATAGAAAGAGCGGAAGACGCCCACCAATTAGCAAGGTACCAAATATGTCACCAACAACGAATCGGTGCTGACGGTTACAACCGAAGAAGACGTGAAACATGGTATATCGTTGGGGACAAAGTGTGGATAGGGACCCCAGTACGACGACGAGGCCTGTCTGAAAAACTTATTTGTCGATATTTTGGTCCGACACTAAATCTGTCGAAGTGTAAATTGGTGAGGTTTACGAACAAAAAACAGCCTCGGATTTCAAATTACGTCATGGCCGGGGCTACCTTGCCGGTTGAAACAGAATATAAATATCTAGGGGTCATTTTTTCTGCCAACCTATCTCGGAACGCTCATATTAATTACTTAACATTAAAGGCTAGTCGAGTGCTAAATTTTTTGAGGCGCAATTTCAGACAGGCACCAACTAAGTTGAAAGAAACACTATACATATGCAATGTGCGTCCCATATTAGAATATGCCTGCAGTGCCTGGGACCCCTCAACAAAATCAAATATAGAAGCCCTGGAGCGTGTACAGGCACGCGCAGCACGCTTTGTGGCAAGCAATTATAACTTTACCATAAGATCAGCTGACATTCGTTCAGGATTGCAATGGCCTCTGTTAGCTGACCGGCGAAAATACCTACGACTGTCCCTATTTTACAGCATATTCATGAACAAAACAGGCATCGACAAGGATCAGTATATAAAGCCACCTACCTATGTGTCACCCCGTACTGACCATTCTTTAAAACTGCGTGAATACACTTCCAGGATCAACGCATTCAAATACGCTTTTTTTCCAAGAACCACGCATGAGTGGAACGGCTTGCCAGAGGAAATTGTCTCTGCGCCTCCCTTATCTTTTGTTAAAAATTTGCACAATTTTTTGTTGAACTAATCATTACTGTATTTCTGATACGTTCCGTACTAATTATTTTTTTTGTTTTTATTGCCCTATGTTACCAATAGCACTCTTCTCTTTCAACGTTTTGCTTTGTATTTGCAATTTGATGCCTTATTTATGACAGTGTTGTTTCACTTTGTTATGACTATGTTCTTTCAAACGATACAGCCTTTTATCCGCAACCATCTTTTTCGGTATATCGACTGTACTGTATTCTTTTGCTTGTTCTCCCCCCTACAATAATGCCCGTAAGGGCGATGTAGGTACATGTATAAATAAATAAATAAATACGAAGTAGTACAGCGACGCAGTGACCTCGTTTATAAAGTGAAGCCTACAGGACACGGGAATTTGAAACGACGCAACCCCACCGAGCGTGTACACATTGTGCGCATGGAACTATACTACGACCGATACGAAGACTAGCCACCTCACTTGCTTGCTGTACAACCATTTCATTCTTTCAAACCTTCCGGGACCTAAACGCTGCATACATTATTATTGAAAGAATCGGGGCTATGCCTCTTGAGAGGGGGGACAATGCCACAGGAAATTGTCATTGCTCCATACAACGCTAACAAAGAGAAACGCTAAAGGCACTACTGCGAGCGAAGAAGCCAGCCGCAATGCACGAGCTGGCAATGCATGCGCACAGGACTCCACAAAACAGCAAACGTGCGTGAAGAAGAGAACAAGGGTGCTCTGGGCAGAGAATCATGAGGACGACCGTCTTTCGGATCTTATCGATTGCTGTGCGTTGTTGACTTTGGGCACAAGTTCACTCTTTAATAAACCGTGTAAACAGACATGCTTCTTGTGAGGCTGCTACATTCGTTACAATATCGCGACGATCGCTTAACAGCTCGAGGGAAAGAGAGAGTTTTATTTTTGTCCCACTTGAGTGATAATCAAAGTATTGAGCAATGAAACAAGCGGCTCCGTTTTGGATTGATTTTAATGAAGTCATCCAATATTTTTGATGGGGAGACTAGATAGAAGAAGAAAACTCGAGCTGTAGGCGAACGAATGTTGGGAAAGCAAGCTTGTGAACGAGGGAGAGTGAGCTTCGAAGGTTGCGGTGTAAGTACCCTAGTGACTTGGCTGCATTGGCACATACGTTAGTAATATGGGTTGTCCAAGAAAGATTTTGAGTAAGAGTGATGCCTAGATATTTAAAAAAAGAAGCCTCAGATAATGGGCTCGTTTTTATACTGTATCAAAAGTTGGATTTGGAATGCTTCCTGCTAAACAATGTTACTTTGCACTTCGTTGAGCTCAAGTGCATAAGCCATGTGTCACACCAATCGGTAATTAAGTTGAGGTCATCTTGAAAGAAAATGTGGTCGGTGGAACCGTTAATTAGGTGATATGCAATGCAATTATGAGGAAATATGCGCATGCAGGATGATACTTTATTGGGCAAGTTGTTGATATAAAAGATAAACAATAGGGTACCAAGTAAAGTTCCTTCAGGTACACCTGAGGAAATAAAAGAGAAGAATGAGGAGACATCATTGACCATGGTGAATGTCTGCCTGTTATAAAAGAAATTTCGGAGCTAGGCTAGAGCTGAAGAATCCAGTTCAATAGCGGATAGCTTGATGAAGAGGCTACAATGTGCAAAGCTATCAAATGCTTTAAAGAAATCCACGAAGATAGAGTCTGTTGGTTGGTTTGAGTCAATGTAGGAGTGCAAATTTGTTGTTAATTCCAGTAGTTCAGCCTCGCATTACAAACCGCTTCAGAACCCATGCTGTTTCGCAAAAAGTTATTAGATTTGAGATGATTGTGAACATGAGATACGGTAATGTGATAATTTTAAAACAAATATACGTTAATGAAATTAGTCGTTCATTTCCAACTGTGTTTTTGTCACCATTTTTAAAGATGGTTATAACTTTGGCAGTTTTTCAGTCGTTTGGAATCTGACCAGTCTTTTGAGATTGCTAGAAAATGTGAAATAAAATCTTGCTAAAAACTGAGACCGTGCTTTTTAGAATTTTGGAGTTATTGTTATCGATACCTGTTGTAGTTCATAGCTTCAAATTATTAATGAGGTGCGCGATACCTTCGATTGAGATATATATGAGTGTCATGTATTGCTAGTCCCGATCAGTGACAACTGGCAGATTATCTAAGCGTTCTTTTGTCAAAATAAATGAAAAGAAATGATTGAAAACAGACGAACACTCATTGTCTGGAAGGGGAGCACCGTTATCGTTGTGTAATACAATGCGGTTAACGTGATCAATGGGGCGTAAGTTTTGCCCGTATTTTTTAAGATTACGTTTGAGCAGAGAAGGAAGATCATGAAAAAAAGTATTAATCTTTAGCAGCAGAAAGCGCATAGCAGTAATCTTTTGCACTGATGTCATACTTTTCCCATCATGTCTCGTCGTCTGATCGTTGTGCAGTTTACATAAGCGTTTATTTTTGCTACGAAGCTGTCGAAGATGTTTAGTGAACCATGGATTGTTCTTACCGGCTGTAATTTTGATAATAGGCGCGTGTCGGTCGGACAGTGTGAACAAATTTTCTTTGAATCTTAAACCAGTTATCTTTAATGGGCCTTGGGTGTAACAGCGGTAAAAGTGAGTGGCTAAAAAGAGTCAAGAGCTGTGTTATTTCGGCATAATTTGCCTTGTTATAAATCCGTATGGTTTTTGTCTCAAATCCTGCGAATAGAAAAGGAACGGTCGTGGTTTTTTGAAGTAAGTTGTGATCACTAAAACCACCTAGGTGTGTAATGTGCCCTGTAGTTTCTAGCGCGTTCATAAGAATGAGGTCTAACAGATTATTGCCACTAGTCGGTAGTCGAACAGCCTTGGAGAAGTTAAAGCCTTCAATTAGACCACTAAAATCTGTTTAGAGGCGACAGAATGGAGACAGCTGTGTCCAATCAATGAGGGGAAAATAGAAGTCAGCAAGAAGGTAAGTAAATTTAGCCAGATAAAGCTGTGTTGTTTTATTGATGCTACACCGAATTTTATTGAAGAAACAGTTTGTGGAGTCAGGAGGCGGTAGCAAATATGAAAAAGAACCTTCATGGTAGAACCAAAACATACGGCCCACACTACCTCCGGATCAGAATTAGCGTTGACAACATGGGAAGTGATCGTCTTTTTACTGCGAGAAGAACGCCACCACCTCTTTTTGGGTGCGGTCACAGCGGTATATAACACGGGTGTCCGCTGGAGAAGCAATAACACTGTCGGAAATGTCAGTGTTCAGCCATGTTTCCGTCAGCGCAAAAAGTCACGAATGCAGTCATCAAGATAAGAAGCAAGGTTGTCCCATTTTGACATTACACTTCGAATATTTGTGAATTATTGAAAAAAGAATGGAACAACGTGATGCAATGGAGGTGTCCCGGTACCTAGATATCTGTTGTGTTCAATCACAAATGTCAATGCGACATCATATGCGTACGTTTTGTTGCCTATGTGCAACAGGTTCTCTGATTATTTCAGGGTTTTTTTGTGTGTCTTTGCATGTTCAATCAATTTTTGCCATGCTTGCCTTGTGGGCAAAGAAAAATCCTCTCTGGTGTCGAAATTGGAGCCTTTCAGTTTTCTGGCATTGACCAGGATTCAGTCTTTCTTCTTATAGTAAGTGAGTTTAGTAATATTAGGTCTTCGTTTTGTATCTGAATACTTTCCCAATCTGCGGGATCTGTCGAATGGTATACTGTCAGCAGCAGTAT
Source organism: Rhipicephalus microplus (assembly GCF_043290135.1). Taxonomy (NCBI): domain Eukaryota; kingdom Metazoa; phylum Arthropoda; class Arachnida; order Ixodida; family Ixodidae; genus Rhipicephalus; species Rhipicephalus microplus. The sequence continues at coordinate 2,766,039 of NW_027464607.1, forward strand.
CGAGTTTCTCTGAACAGAAGGTCATCATTTTCTTCTCCGTAGCCATCCAGTCATCTTCAGTGGCCTCTTCGATGCCAAAGAACAGTGTATTTGAATGACTAATTATATTTTTGTCATTGCATTTGTACGCGATTTTTCCCATTCGCTCAGAAAGGGTGCGCAATGAGTTAGGTCCGGTATTTGAATAATCTGAGGTTTTTATTGCCTCAGCTTCTAGAATTTTAGCATTCAGCAGTTTGAATTTGGCGTCAGCTTCCGGCTTTTTATTTTTGGCTAATTTCAGATTGGCACCTAGTTCACTTGTTTAAGCTCACGCACCAATTATAAAGCAGGCCCACGGTCACGATGAACTTATTATAGGTGAGAAAGTACAGAAGCATGACCTTCTTCTAGTTTGCATATTTTTTGGATGTTAGCAGCTTGTGCTTGCTCCAGCCGGCGTATTGCGTCTAATGCAGTGGCAAGAGCCTCAATACGCCACTGCATTAGACTCAATAGACTTGGTATGAGACTTGGCAAGAGACTCTGTCTCCGCCTTAGTCATTGGGACAGGGTTTAGACTCAATAGACTTGGTGTTAGACTTGGCAAGAGACTCTGTCTCCGCCTTAGTCATTTGGCCAGGGTTTATTTCAACATCCCCAGACTTGACAAGCAACAGTTCATATAAGGTAAAACATGTTACATAAAACAACTAACAGACAACTCAAAAACATAGCGAACATCAACTGGGCACGACACCTTGAGCAAGCAGTAGTTACTGTTCTTAAAAGACGCAGCACCATTCAAGCAATTAACCTGCAAAATCAATGGGCGTAAGTCGACCATCCTTGCAGCGGTGTCGTGCCCGAAGTGGATTATTGTCGGCCAGCCTTTATATGCGGCGTCCGCGATTGTGATGCCACGTGAAGTTGTCGCAGATCTGGTTGCCAGATGTCTGAGCTGATTGTGTTCAGAATTGGCATCGAGAATTAAGGTGTTGATCTAGTGGAATTGTCGGTGCGTGGTTGGCAGAAATTCCACGCTCCGGCGCAGTAGAACTAAGTTATAGAAATCTGCAAATGCAGAGGACATAAGTCTGCCATCGTTGCAGCAGTTTCGTGCCCGAAGTGAATTGTGGTCAACCACCTTTTATATCGCGCGTTCCCGATTGCGGTGCCCAGTGAGGTAGTTACAGATCCCGGTTGCCAGATCCCTGAGCTGATTGTGTCCAGAATCGTCATCGGGAGGGCAGGTGCTGGTCTAGTCGAATAGTTGGTGCTTGTTTGGCGAAAATTCAACGCTCCGGTGCAGTAGAACCAAGTTGTGGAAACCTGCAAAAGCAGTGGGCGTAAGTTTACCATCCTTGCAGCGGTGTCATGCAGTGTCGTGGGTTGCAGCCGAATATATTTTTCGAGGATCAGAGGGATTTTATGCATACTTCATGTAGTTTGCGCGTGCAGTTGTATGAGTGAGCGTATATACAGGCAAGCGAAATTAAAAATTTTTCGGGCGTGAACCACCCACCCAACTCCCCTGACTATGCCATGGGTCTTATGCAGGTGTCTGACGTGAAAGACCCGTTTTGTATAAACAATTCATAACAGTAAATTTGCTAAAGCATTTTCAGCCTGGTGACTTGCAATAGTAGTCGAGTCCCTCCTTTCAATGAATATAACAGATTTGCGTGTTTCGGCATATCTCATGGGAAACTGTGAAATTTATTACAACTGAACAATAATATTATAATGTGCCGTGTAATAGTCACACATTTTCGGTGGGGCGAAATCTACATAGAGCCTTCTTTTCAAGTTTTATGACATTGGCTCGGTGATAACAGTGTAAGTGAGCATTGAAAATTTCATCAATGCTGCAGCAGCACCCCGCCGTGGTAGTCTAGTTGCTAAGGTACTCGGCTGCTGACCCGCACGTCGCGTGATTGAATCCCGGCTACGGCGGCTGCTTTCCGATGGTGGAGGAAATGTTGTGGGCCCGTGTGCTCAGATGTGATTGCACGTTAAAGAACCCCAGGTGGTAAAAATTTTCGGAGCCCTCTACTACGGTGTCTCTCCTAATCATAAGGTGGTTTTGGGACGTTAAATCACATCAATCAATCAATCAATCAATCAATCACTCAATCGATGCAGCAGCACCATGAGAACGAATGTTTTTATAAGTCACCACTTGCACACTAACAACGTTGCTAAAATGATGAAGCACACACCTAACAAAACGAAAGAATAAAGCATTCTATTGAATTATAATTAGAATGATAGAAAGCTGAGCTGGTTTGTACGTGCTCATATGAAAGGGAGAGGGCATGCGAACACGAACACCAGAAAAAAGCCAAGACATCAAGGCATTTTCGGTGTCTCAAGTTCTTTCTTGTGTTCATGTCTGCACGCCCTGTCTCTTCAACATGACACTTGGTGGTGTATCACTATGTCATGATGAAAATGGGAAAGTATATTATGCCAGCAGCAACGAGATTTTTTTCACTTGTACTAGATGGTTGCGACATAGGGAAAGGTTATAAATTCTCCTACTATTCTCATTAGGCCATTAGGCCATGAGGCAGACTGTGCAGAAGATATGCTGTTTGCATTCATAGTTATACCGATACATAGCATATATGAAGATAATAGGACACCACCCAGATACACGACCTCTAGAGATGGAGCAACACAGCAGGCTGTTAGATTGCTTTCCCACGAATCACATTGCTGGTGACAGTCACAGTAAGATGGGTTCTGCAACAGCTTTTCCCCCATCATGAATCCAGCAACCGAACGAAAGAGCTAATCTGATTTCATGCTATGAAAACCACCATCCGTTTCCACCAAGTTACCGTAAAGAACAATACTAGTGGAACTACTTTCACACTCTGGGCATGCATTATCATTTATGTTAAAATACATGTACAATACAAACAAAATATTTGCCTCAAGTAAATACAAAGCAAGAAAACAGTGAAAGAATACTGAAAATTTTCTCTTAGTATTATGAGGGAACACATGCCAATGAAGGCCCATCCTTTCATTGACGTAGGTGCCAACATACATCCAGCATAGGACCATTCTCGGGCCACGTTGTTGCGAATGGATTGCCATTATTACGCCAACATTTGCTTTACGATGAATATTGGCTACCTTTGGCTTGCCAATATTCCACCATTATACATGTGGTCTTTATGCTACTGGCATTTAGCCGGTAGACTTTACATTACGCCCCGAGAACTTGCCCTCACAGCTTATAGCAGCCCCGTACGAGCTTCGCTGTGTAGTATACTTCAAGGCGACTGACCACTGGATGCCTTAGTGAATAAACACTACACGATTCCACTAAATCGTCCATTTTCGCCCTTTTTTCATGCATTTTGTATTACCCTCCCCACATGTGAAGCATATGACTGTACAAGTCTAGTTACTGTCTAGTTTCCTCCAAACATTCCTTCTCAGTTTTGCGGGAAACTGTAACATATGCTGTTTCATCAAGTATTAGCTAAAAAACATTAACTAAAAATAACTGCTTGGTGGAAATATTCCACACACAAGCAATCTATTAATAAAAATGCCAGAACACAATTTTTGTAACTCTATTTCTAAATATACAGTGTCAAACCAATTATTATTCAGTTCAGCTTTTCAAGTTACTGCTGTTCAGTAATGCAGCCCAAACTAGGAGGCGAGTTCAGCAAGGCTCTATGGGCATAGGGCTGGCCAGGGCATCAGAGGCGGGGCGATGATTAGGAGGCTGCAGCAGGAGATGAGGAAATGACGGTGGGCTGCCCAGGGTCCCAAAAGGAGCGATTGGGCAGGAAACCAACCATCACGGGCTTTCGCAGATCCTTGCTCTGAAGGGCAGTAGCGATCGGGCTGCAAATCTATGAAGACATCTGTGAAGTGCCTTTCCAATCCTCCATCGAGGCCAACAAACTTCAACAGCTACGTCTTGATGTAACACTGAGCTTTTTCAGACACCTGCATACGTGAAAAGAAATAAACACCTCAAAATAGGTGTTAAGCACGGCAGTATAACGTGTATTCAAGCTTAAACAATAAAGAAACGACAGCAGACGTTATGTTGTACTATCCAGATCAAGTGACATGGGGCCGTTATGAAAAGAAATGAACAAATGCTTCAACAGTCATTGTGCAAAAAAGTCTGCCACAAACAAAATATTTAGGAACAGTTTTCAATGAAAGTTGAATAAAACAAGCTTGTTTGACTAATTTACAAATAAACACAAGATATTTCATGATTTACAAACACGACCTACATGGTTGCAAACCAGGTGAACTAGTCTGCAGCTATAGCCTATGGCTGTATAAATATATAACAGGACAACCAGACACATGACCGCACGAACTTTCAACTCTGGATTAATCTTGAGCACACGTCAGCTAATGCTACACAAGAGGATGACTGACCACCAGATGAAAGAATCTATGCAACACAAGATGAAAGAATCTATACAAACTCAATTTCAGCACTGACACTTGTGAATTATTGCAAGTTTCCTGTATTACTTTACAAACAGTGTCTCCAAATGCTATGAAAGATGTGCTGATGTGGCTTCCTATGTTGTTCTTTTCGCTATAAATAAACCTCCGCAATTTTACATGCTTTTTGGGACTTGCATCGATCCGAAGTCTTGGTTTCATAGGAGACCAGGACTGGATAGGTGGCTCGCCAAAAAACAGCATTTGGCAGAGAGTCGCGACACAACTCAGCCATTCCTGCCCAGACGACTGGCTGCAGGGAGAGCACGCACGTGTGGCGCTCCTGTGCTTCATTTTGGAACGAACAACTCTAAAAGTCATTGCGCCAGAAATACTGCACTGCGGTTTTAAAAAAACTGTGCGAAGGCTGCTATCACATAAATGGCACTTGAAAACGGAGAGAAGCTCTGCAAAGCAGACTGCATCCTTGCATGTGGCATCGAATAGACAGTGTTGTGCAGTAATGGCAACTCCCCTGTCATCATCTTCTGGTTGGGATTTTGTGCTATGGTAGTACCAGCTTATATGCCCGTGCGGCGAGGATACTACACTGCGCACTTCTGTAGTAAAAAAAAAAGCGAAAAATAGTAGCTGCGGCATCACTTTTTTTTTTCTGGCAGCACATGTACGCCCTGTTTGCGGTATGTATGTACGTGGACGTTCATCAAGCAAACCACTGTCACAGCATAGCACAGGTGGTGTCACGGTCTTGTGCTTGATAGCCCAGAATGGTTCTCCGACCACAATCGCTGCATTTAGATGGGGAAAATTATAAAAAAAACACCCGTGAACCAAGAGATATGTGCACATTGAAGAACCCCAAGCAGACACAATCTCGGTAGGCACACTACAGCGTACCTCAGAATGATATCTTGTTGGCACAATAAAGCCTAGCAATTATCGATGTTGAACAGACATGTTAATTTAAGGCTGGCACAGGCAAGCGGAAAAAACTGAAACTGTGTGTTAGGTGAACTAAAGAACAAGTAAACATCGAAGACATTTGATATTTCTCTAGCAACGCATAAATTGCGATGTTACTTAGCCACGACAGCAAGTGAGGAAAGCGCTTACCAAATTGGCTGGCTCCATAAAGCTAAGCTTTGTGTAGTCCGCTGCTTTGTTCGTAAGAAGAACCCTGTCTTTTGCACAAATTAAGCTAAATAAATTAAGTTAAACAGAGGCACTTCGGCAGCCAGTATTCACCGCGAGATATCTTTTATACCAGCTCAGAGCACGTGGCCCCGCACAAGTTTTGTGGGCAACGCAGCTTTTTTTACGCGCATTTGTTAAAAAAAGGCTACCTGTCTGTCATTTTGTTCACTACACGCGGTGGAAACAGATAAAGTTTGGTGTGGATGGTCAAATGGACGGACGCATGGAAAATTTCAACATATTTGCACAGTGCAAAAATACGAGTAGTTACGACGTAACTACAGAAGAATAGACAAGGACAGGAAGAGCGCTAACATCAACTGAAACCACTGGAAATATATACTCGTGACAGAACATCACCGCACAATCGCGCAACCGATTGCATCACAGCAAGATAATTATCATCTCATTATATGAATACAACGCCACAGCTCAGCACAAATTCACGATCTATTGTGTCAAAGCCAGAAACTCGATTTCTGTTTTAGTCAGAGCAAACGAAGGCATGCTTATACATCGATCACCCAGCATTTGCATTTCATTGGCCTCCATAATCTGTCGTGTTAGCTGATGTCGGTGTTTGGCTACAATAGTGTACTTTTATAATTCCGGTCTGCAACCACAATCCTTACAAAGGATGCTTAATGACCTTGCACAGCTGAGTATACATTGTAATGATGCTTCTTTAAATGCTCATTGGGGCACCGGCCTGTTTGCCCCACATATATCTTGCCGCATGACAATAGGAGCAAATAAACGATGGCTATCACACATGCTCCGAATAGACTTCTATGTTTGATTATGCAGCACCTACTTCGTGTGGACTGCGCATTCACCTGTTTGCAGAGTGCTGAAAGATTTTCTGGGACAGAGAAAACAACCTTCCCATCTACCTCATCACCTACCCTTTTCAAATTGTGAAAAATCCTATGTAGATAGGGAATAGCCACGCGCTTTGAGCTACCAGCTACGCAGTTCACTGGTGCTTCTCGTTCCTCTTTAATTGTCCTAAGCAACTTTTCCGCCACCGAAACCAGCACATTATCGGGGAAATCAGCGCTGATCAGACGGGAAGCCTGCTCAACGAAGCTGCTGATTAACGAGTGGCCACAAGACTTTCGGGGGTCATTTCTTAAACAATGACTAGCAATGCCTCTTTTTACGAGCTCTGAATGAGCCGACGAGTACGGTAGAGGAGGTTTGCTTCTTCTTGGCTCATATTTCCAGCAAAGGTGATCACTTAAGATGTTTAATCTCAAATCTAAAAACCTTAGCGAAGCACCCTGCGGAAGCTCATGCGTCAGAATAAGAGTCGCCATGCACTGATAGAAAAGACAAAATATTTTTGAAACGGCAGCTTCGAAGCCCCGATCATTGCAGTATAAAAGCACAAAAAATTGTCAACAAAACTAAACACCTTTACGACAGCCGTTCTGTCGAGGCGGCTAGCCAAGAGTCGGTCATGTTTCGTTTTGTTGACGATTTTTTTGTGTCGCCCAACCCATAGTGCACCGATCAGCGTGGAAGCCACGACCACAACAACGACACCCGACGAAGGTTCTTTGGGCCAACTGATACGAAAAATCGTACAAGAAAATGTCAAGAAGCTCGTTGCCAAACCGAATGATTGCGCAATTGCCTCAGTAACATAAGTTGTGCGCCAGGAGTCAGGCAAGCGCTCTCGCTTCCTGAGCCGAGCACGACACCCCATGGCAAGCTATAGTCCGCCGACAGCCAGTGAACGTGCCGGCACCGCATCAGTACCACCAGCAACATCCGACGACAGCGCCTCGGCACTACCGAGAAACTTCGACGCCGAGGCGGCCACCACTTCGCAAAACTGACATCTGGCGTACCCCTGACCATAGGCTCCTGTGCTTTCATTGTGGGGAAGTAGGTCACATCGTTCGGTATTGCCCGTATCACGTCGCAGGGTACGAAGGGTTTCCTTCCACTATACATTGGCGCCATTTCAACGATACACCTGACGTCGACACGAGTGTCATGACCCCGCGGGATGTTCCTCCTGGATTTCGGTCGCGCTCACCCTCTCCTGGGCGTTATTTTCCATCCTCTAGTCGGAGCACCACTGACATGACAAGAGGGAGGTCTCCTAGTCCACGCCGGGGAAACTAAAAGCAGCGACCTCAGGGGGAAGGTTGCGAATCGTTGAAGTGCTGAAAATCCCCCAATACTGCCGAGCGAAGAGAGACGCATTTTCATTAAATCGATAAAAGATGGGGTTGTTACTGCTGATGTTGCAATTACGATTGACGGACATGACATCATGGCATTGGTCGACACTGGCGCGGACTTTTGCATAATGAGTGAGAGTCTGGCAGACAAGCTCAGGAAGGTTAGAATGAAATGGACAGGACCACAGATTGGAGGAGCTGGAGGGCAGCTACTTACACCTACCGGAAAGTGCAACGCAAGAATGAAGATAGGGGCTTGTATAAACATTTTCATGTCACGCATAATTAGTGTGTACCGAAGGCAACTATTATACCTATTGTGTTTTGATCGCCTGTGCGCCTGTTCTTTTTTGTTTTGTTTTCTTGCCTTTTCTTGTTACCTGTATTTGCACATGTACCGCGGCTTTCCACCCCTGAGCAATGTATGGGTAGGGGGGCCTTTGTCAGGCAGTTGCATCTGCCTTTAGCCCCTTCATCCCAGACCATGACTGTCTGAATAAACTTCTTATCTTATCTTATCCTTCGTCGCAACTTTCGTTATTATTTCTGAGTGTTGCAAACAGGCAATCCTAGGGATAGATTTCTTCCGTGAATATGCTGCCATAATCAATATACCGGACGGCGTACTCACTTTTTCAGCGGATAAAAGCGCAGCGCTACAACGAAAATCCCTGCTAGTCATTGACGATGTGACCGTACCTCCGTTATCGTGCCGCCTTGTTTCGGTCTCGTTCAGCGCGCAGCATACTGCAGAAGGAATCGCTGAACAAGTATCGACGCTACTACTCTCTCTCGGTGTTGTGATTGCCAGAAGTATCGTCGATGTTGTGTGTGGTGAAGTGGAGGTTCTGTTGACGAATTTTACCAACGAGCGACGACACATTACACAAGGCACTACAGTTGCCTACTTCGACGAGATCACCGAGATCCGCGAGTGCTGTGTAGTGCAACAGTACGAGTTGCGAGCCACGTCAGGCCCACCACCTATTGACGTAAGCATGGAGTTATCACCAGCGCAGAGACAGCGTCTAGTACATCTTCTTAACCAGTTCAAAGACCGTTTGTCATCGACCTCGAGGGTCAGTGAAACCCCACTGACGAAGCACTGGTTAATAACGGAGGAGACGGCAAAGCCAATATGAAAGAACCCATACCGCGTAGCAACGAAAGAGCATGAAGCAATCCCGGAACAAGCAAAGAAAATGCCCAATGATGACGTCATCCAGCCGTCAAGAAGCCCTTGGGCATCGCCGGTAGTGCTGGTTAAAAAGAAAGACAGAAGCTTGCGATTTTGTGTCGACAACCGCAAGCTGAACCGTGTGACAAAGAAAGACCTGTACCCATTACCGCGCATCGATGATTCACTCGACAGGCTGAGCTATGCACGCTACTTCTCGTCAATGGACCTCAAAAGTGAGTACTGGCAAATTGAGGTCGACCAGCGAAATAGAGAAAAACAGCTTTTGTAACACCTGACGGGCTTTATGAATTTAAAGTCTTGCCCTTCGGATTGTGCTCAGCCCCCGCAACATTTCAGAGACTAATGGATACCATTTTGTCAGGCTTTAAGTGGCAGATATGTCTGGTCTATCTGGACGACGTCATTGTTTTTTCAAAAACATTTGAGGAACACCTGAGCAGGCCGCTATCGGTATTCAGGGCAATAAGGTCTGCTGGCCTGACACTGAAACCCGAGAAGTATCATTTCGGTTTCAAGGAGCTCCAATATTTAGCCCATGTGGTGAGTCATGAAGGTGTTCGACCTGATCCCGATAAGATTGCGGCCGTCAGAAAATTTTCTGTGCCAACAGATACGAAAGCAGTCAGGCGTTTCTTTGGCCTATGTGCATACTACCGAAGGTTTATTGCCAATTTCTCCCACATAGCCTCGCCATTAACACGACTCACAAGAGAAGACGTTTCGTTCACATGGGGCGACGATCAACAAACGGCACTTGACGATCTCCGACAACGCCTGCAGACTCCGCCTGTGGTTGCTCACTTTGATGAGGATGCTCCTACCATGGTTCATGCGGATGCCATCAACGTGGGTTTAGGCGCTCTGCTCGTCTAGTGGCAAGACTCAGCCGAGAGTGTGATCGCATATGCTAGTACGACGCTTTCCCGCGCCGAGTCCAACTACTCCACAACGGAAAAAGAGTGTCTTGCTGTAGTATGGGCGCTTATGAAGCTTCGTCCGTACCTCTACGGTCGTTCATTTCACGTAGTCAGCGACCATGATTCCCTCTGCTGGCTGACCAACTTGAAAGACCCGTCTGGTAGGCTCGCATGGTGGAGCTTACGCCTTCAAGAGTTTGATATGATGGTCGTGTATTAATTAGTCCGGACGGCAGCACGCCGACGCCGATTGCTTATCAAGGTCACCGATAAAGCGCGAAGATGACACAGAAGATGACAACATGGCGTTTGTAGGAGTCGTCGACACCACTGCGATTTCATGCAAGCAGAAGGAAGACAGCGAGTTGCTTCCTCTTATTGAATTTTTGAATGGCTGGAATACAACCGTTCCTAAAAGATTTGCATGGAGCCTGCCGTCATTTTGCTTACGTAGTGGTGTTCTCTATAAGAAGAACTTTTCTTCCAGAGGAAGCACTCACCTAGTTGTCGTTCCGACGTCATTCCGTGAGGAGATACTTAGTTTGCCACGATGAGCCATCGTATGGTCATCTCGGATACACACTCACATTGGCCAGAATCCAACAAAAATACTACTGGCCAAGACTTCCAGCTACCCGGAAACACTATACGTGCGCACGTGCCTCGATTGCCAATGACAAAAATCACCACCGTTAAAACCAGCTGGACAATTACAAGTGCCCACGGTACCTTTTGCCCAAATTGGAATGAATCTCCTCGGACCATATCCGACTTCCCATGCTGGCAACAAGTGAATAATAGTCGCTACTGATTATTTTATGCGCTACGCGGAAACAAAGGCTTTGTCAAGTGGCACCGCCGTTGAAACCACACGATTCTTTATAGAAAATATTGTCCTGAGGCACGGTGTTCCGAAAATCATAATAACGGATCGAGTTACCACTTTCACGGCCGCGCTCATGAAGACAGTACTTGAGCTCAGTGGATCAGCCCATCGGAAAACCACTTCCTATCATCCACAAATCAACGGCTTAACAGAACGCCTCAACAAGACTATTGCCGACATGTTGAGTATGTACGTTGACGTGGATCACAAGAACTGGGACGACATTCTACCGTACATCATGATCGCTTATAATACAGTGCAGCAAGAAACTACACGAAGAACGCCCTTCAGTCTCCTTCATGGCCATGAAGTGACGACGATGCTGGACGACATGTTACTGCATGACTGCAATGACATCGATTTAGACGTTGCATCTTTTACCGAACGAGCAGAAGAAGCGAGGCAGCTTGCACGCGTCCGAATCAACCAGCAGCAACATTACGACTCCCAGCGTTATAATCAGCGACACCGACATGTCGTCTATCGTCCCGGTGAAAAAGTCTGAGTATGGAGTCCTATCCGCTGCCGGGGACTGTCTGAAAAATTGCTGAAGAGGTATTTTGGCCCCTACACCGTTTCACAACGCCGAGTGACATCAACTACGTCGTCGTTCATAACAGTCCCTCGAGAACTCGCCCACAAAAACGAGAAATCGTGCACGTTGTGCGAATGAAGCCCTATTTTTCGGACTGATTTGCACCATACATCTACTGCACCATTTTTTGTAGAAGAGCATCGGGACGCTGCTCTCTGGTGGGGGGCAAATACCGCATTGAATATGCTACACCAAGAGAACGACGAAGAGCACGCACAGCGAGCCAGAAATACGAGGTTCTCATCCGATCAGTTTGCCAGTGTTCTGGTACAATTAAAGCTAGTTGTCCGGTATTCAAATGCTGCTTTCTTGCATTGTGACTATATATATATATATATATATATATATATATATATATATATATATATATATATATATATATATATATATATATATATATATATATATATATATATATATATATATATATGGGAAAGAAGTGTTTACCTAAGGGCTCGTTTTTCCGTGTTTTAACACAATATTAATGAGATCTAACAGACAGTAATGGCAAGGAATGTACAGGGGAAGTTATTAGAACCAATGGAATATAATGGAATGTAAATAAGAAAGAAAAGTGGATGAAAAAATAACCAGCCGTGAGCAGGAATAGAACCTACGACCTTCGAATAACGCATTCGATGCTCTAACCACTGAGCTACCACAGCGGCCTTCCCTACATCCACTTTTTTGTGTTTATACGTGAATTTAGAAGTAGTAGTGACAGTCAGCGCCACCTATAAGCCTAACGACGAGTGTGAAAACACTCTTATGCGCATGTTTGGCGTCACGTAGCACGTGAACTTATTATGAACGGGCAGCTGATTAATTGTCCCTCTTATACAACCTAAACACACCAAGTCTGCCTGTACGAGACCCTCGTTCAATGAAATAAGGGAAAGAAGTGTATACCTAAGGGCTCGTTTTTCCGTGTTTTAACACAATAATGAGATCTAACCAACAGTAATGGCAAAGAATGTACAGGGGAAGTTATTAGAACCAATGGAATGTAAAGGAATGTAAATAAGAAAGAAAAGTGGATGAAAAAATAACCAGCCGTGAGCAGGAATCGAACCTACGACCTTCGAATAACGCGTTCGATGCTCAAACCACAGAGCTACCACAGCGGCCTTACCTCCATCCACTTTTTTTGGGTTTATACGTGAATTTAGTGGTTAGAGCATCAGTGGTTAGAGCACCGAACGCGTTATTCGAAGGTCGTAGGTTGGATTCCTGCTCACGGCTGGTTATTTTTTCATCCACTTCTCTTTCTTAATTACATTCCATTACATTCCATTGGTTCTAATAACTTCCCCTGTAAATTCCTTGCCATTACTGTCTGTTAGATCTCATTATTATTGTGTGTATGTATATATATATATATATATATATATATATATATATATATATATATATATATATATATATATATATATATATATATATATTGTCACGCGGTCGTGACGTAGCCGGAGACAGGAGACTTTCTGTTGAAATTTAACTGTTTATTTGGGCGAACCTGTGCCCGGTAAACGGAAAGTCCGATTATACTAGAAGTCTTGGACTGATGGCGACGAACGGAGCGTCGGCCGTCGATCAACTACTGACAAGCGCCGAAGTGCGTCGGCATTTATACTCTTGCCATCGAATGTTCTAGCGTTATCGCTGGCGGTGGCGTAGGTTCCAGAATAATCTGTACTGTTCGCAGAGTGGGCATGATCTTATCGAAATGACCTACTAAAGTCCGCAAGCTTCTCGAAAACTGCACGGGCGTTTTGCGCTGAGAATTGTGGAGTGTTTTGGGGCGATAACAAAACTTGAGAAATGAAACGTGGCATTGCCCCCTCTGAAAAAGGCATCGTCCCGATGCTTTAACTAAAGATAAAGGTACAGCAATAAACCAAGAAAGTACAATGAATAAACTACGATACAATACTAATACAAAAAACACTGTTTCAGTTTGTTGACGCGCATGAAACGGCTTGAGGTGCGCGACATGGACGACTTCAGGTCGCGATCAGCGTCGTTGAGAGTTCGTGATGCCGTCGGGGACAACCTCGTAATAAAGTGGGCCGAGACGTCAAACCACCCTGTACGGTCCGAAGTACCGTCGCAGAAGCTTTTCACTTAGTCCACGCCGGCGTATAGGCGTCCATACCCAAACACGTTCACCGGGCTGGTATTCCACGAAGCATCGTCGAAGATTGTACTGGCGGCTGTCGGTCGTCTGTTGATTCTTGATACGGAGACGCGCGAGTTGTCGGGCTTCTTCGGCGTGGTGAAGGTACTCACTCACATTGAAATTTTCTTCGTCCGTGACGTTGGGTAACAAGGCATCGAGCGTCGTTGCCGGGCTCCTTCCATAGACCAATTTGTATGGAGATATCTGCGTCATCTCCTGCACCGCCGTGTTGTATGCGAAGGTCACGTACGGAAGAATGGCGTCCCACGTCTTGTGTTCGACAGAGACGTACATTGCTAGCATGTCGGCGATCGTCGTGTTAAGCCGCTTGGTGAGGCCGTTGGTCTGTGGGTGGTACGCTGTCGTCCGGCGGTGGTTTGTCTGGCTGTATGCCAAGATCGTTTGAGTTAGGTCGGCAGTAAATGCTGTTCCTCTGTCGGTGATAAGGACCTCCGGGGCGCCGTGAGGTAGGACGATATTTTCGACGAAGAACTTAGCTACCTCGAATGCACTGCCTTTGGGAAGGGCTTTTGTCTCGGCGTAGCGGGTGAGGTAGTCGGTAGCTACCACGATCCACTTGTTTCCAAAAGGAGACGTCGGGAACGGCCCGAGTAGGTCCATACCAATCTGCTGGAATGGTCGGCAAGGTGGTTCAATTGGGTGCAGAAGTCCCGCTGGCCTTGTCGGTGGTGCCTTGCGTAGCTGACAGTCCCGGCATGTCCTCACATAACGAGTGACGTCGGTGGTAAGACGTGGCCAGTAGTACCTTTCTTGTATCCTCGCGAGCGTGCGAGAAACACCGAGGTGTCCTGCTGTCGGATCGTCGTGCAGGGCCTGCAGGAGTTCTGGTCGCAGAGCTGAAGGCACCACATGGAGGCACTTGGCTCGAAGCGGTGAAAAGTTTTTCTTTCGGAGGAGACCGTTTCGCAGGAAGAACGACTCAAGTGCGCGCTTGAATACCTTCGGGACTTCGGCGGTCCTGCCTTCGAGGTATTCTATTAGGGCCTTAAGTTCCGGGTCGGCCCACTGTCGTTCAGCGAAGTCGTCGGTAGTTATCGTTCCCAAGAAGTACTCGTCATCCGGGTCGTCAGGTGGTGGTTGGTCGACAGGCGCACGAGAGAGACAGTCGGCGTCGGAGTGTTTCTTGCCGGAATTGTAAATCACAGTAATGTCATATTCTTGAAGTCTCAGGCTCCATCGTGCGAGGCGACCTGAAGGGTCCTGCAAGGTGGCTAGACAACATAAGGCGTGGTGGTCGCTCACAACTTTGAAGGGCCTACCGTAGAGGTAGGGGCGAAATTTCGACTTAGCCCAGATGATGGCGAGGCACTCCTTTTCTGTTGTGGAATAATTGGCTTCTGCTTTGGATAGCGATCGGCTGGCGTAACTAATAACCCTTTCAAGTCCGTGAGCTCTCTGCACAAGAACGGCGCCAAGGGCTACGCTGCTTGCGTCAGTGTGTATTTCTGTCTTGGCGAATTCCTCGAAAAGGGCAAGTAACGAAGGCGTCTGTAGGCGATGTTTTAGCTCCTGAAAAGCGTGTTGCTGCAGCGTTTCCCACTTGAACTCCACGTCGGCCTTGGTAAGGTTAGTGAGAAGATCGGCGATGCGGGCGGAGTTTTTCACGAACCGCCTACAGTAGGCGCACATGCCCAGAAATCAGCGCACCACCTTCTTGTCAGTGGGCGGCGGGAAGTCGGCGATGGCGGCTGTTTTCCGCGGATCGGGACGAACTCCAGACTTGCTAATAACATGCCCCAGAAACAGGAGCTCCTCGTACGCAAATGTGCACTTTTCTGGCTTCAGTGTGAGTCCGAACGTCTTGATGGCTTGAAGTACAGCTTCAAGGCGCCGAAGATGCTCGTCGAAACTCGAGGAAAACACGACGACGTCGTCCAAGTACACAAGGCAAGTCTGCCACTTCAGTCCTGCCAGTACTGTGTCTATAACGCGTTGAAAAGTTGCAGGCGCTGAGCAAAGACCGAAGGGCATCACCTTAAACTCGAAGAGGCCGTCCGGCGTTACAAACGCCGTCTTCTCTCGGTCTCTTTCATCGACTTCGATTGGCGAATAGCCAGTCTTGAGGTTCATTGACGAAAAGTACTTTGCATAATGAAGCCGATCAAGTGCGTCGTCTATTCTTGGGAGAGGATACATGTCCTTTCTTGTGATTTTGTTAAGGCGGCGATAATCAACGCAGAAACGTAGGGTCCCATCTTTTTTCTTCACTAACACCACGGGGGATGCCCATGGACTCTTGGACGGCTGGATAATGTCATCCCGCAGCATTTCATCAACTTGTCTCTTCATGGCCTTACGTTTTTGCGTCGAAACCCTGTACGGACTCTGACTGAGTGGTCTTGCAATTTCTTCGGTTATGATGGGATATTTCATGATTGGGGTCTGCCCAATTTCTGATGACGACGAAAAGCAATCTTCGTATTGCAGGAGCAGGGCCTTGAGCTGTTCTTGCTTATCGTTCGGAAGTATGGCACTGACGTCGAAAGCTATGGGAGGGGCTTGGTTCCTCTGAGCAGGTTCCGCAGAATCGGCGAGGGCGAAAGCACTGGTGGCTTCGACAGTTTCTTCGATGTATGCGACCGTTGTTCTTTTGTTCACATGTTTGTACTCATTGCTGAAATTCGGGAGCATAACCGCTGCTTTGCCTCCCCGCAGCTCTGCAATTCCTCTTGCGATGCAAATATTTTGGGTGACCAACAGATGCTGACTGCCTTCAACGACACTTCCCAAGTCAAGTGATTTAGGAGCGCCGACTGAAATAATGACGCTTGAGCGAGGCGGAATGGTGACTTGTTCTTCCAGCACATTCAAGGCATGGTGTCCTGACGGCGTGCGCGGCGGTAGTGCTTCTTCTGTGGATAACGTTATCGACCTTGTTTTTAGGTTGATGACAGCACCATGGAGGCATAAGAAGTCCATGCCAAGGATGACATCTCTCGAGCAACGCTGTAGGACTACGAAGTCTCTAGGATAAATACGGCCGTTAATGGTGACTCTCGCTGTGCAGATACCTGCAGGCGTTACGAGATGACCTCCGGCTGTGCGGATTTCAGGGCCTTCCCAAGCTGTCCTAACTTTCTTTAACTTCGCGGCGAACGACCCACTGATGACGGAGTAGTCGGCTCCAGCATCGACGAGAGCAGTCACACTGTGGCCGTTTATAAGAATGTCGAGGTCGCTAGTTCGCCGTCTCGCATTACAGTTAGGGCGTGGCGTCGGGTCACGGCGGCGTCGGCTTGTTCCGCTGCTCTCAAGTTGCGTCGTCAGGTCACCTTCTATAAGTGAGATTTCGCCATCAGGGCTTTGACTGGTTGGCGTTGTGTTCGGAAAGCTCCGTCGCGGCGTCGTCATCGTCGAAGGATCTTCGGTAGTTCGTCACACAGCAACCGCACCTCCATCGGTTGCTGCCCTTAGTTTCCCGGATACGGGCTAGGAGACCAGCCCCGCGTTGGGCCAGAGTACTGCTGGTAGTGCGGTGACGTGCGGCGGCTGGGCGACGGCGAACGGGAAGGACTTGGTGGTGTATACTAAGTCCCTGTCAGGTAGTCGGCG
This sequence comes from Rhipicephalus microplus, assembly GCF_043290135.1. Classification (NCBI taxonomy): domain Eukaryota; kingdom Metazoa; phylum Arthropoda; class Arachnida; order Ixodida; family Ixodidae; genus Rhipicephalus; species Rhipicephalus microplus. The sequence continues at coordinate 2,783,219 of NW_027464607.1, forward strand.
ATGCCACGTGACCGTTCTCCTCACTGCGGACGATGGACATTGATGGCGAATCCACGCAGTCCCATTTGGCAACGGCGGTATGTGTGTCCGGCCTGGCCGCAGTGGTAGCAGAGTGGGCGGTGGTCAGGGGTGCGCCAGACATCAGTCTTCCTCGGCGCACTGCGCTGGGCCACTGGAGAACAGTAGGACGTCGGAGGGGGTGGTGGCGGCGGTGGCGTCTGGCAATGAAAGTGCGATGGGGCAGCGTTTTGGCGAGTGCGTGGAGGAGGGCCGTGGCGGCGGGCTGCAGCAGTATAGCTCATGGCTTGCAGCTGAGGCTCTTGAGGCTGAGGAACGCCCAGCGATTGCTGGATCTCCTGGCGTACGACGTCTGCGATGGATTCCACGTGAGGCTGCGCTGAAGGAAGCAATTTTCGCAGCTCTTCTCGCACGATCGCTCGGATCGTCTCACGCAAGTCAGTGGTTCCAAGCACTTGAATGCCGGCGTAGCTGGCAGAGGAGAAGCTACGGTTATATTGCCGCGTGCGCATTTCGAGTGTCTTCTCTATCGTAGATGCTTCTGAAATGAATTCAGCGACCATTTTCGGCGGGTTTCTGATCAGCCCGGCAAAGAGTTCCTGCTTTACTCCTCGCATGAGCAGACGGACCTTCTCCTCGGACATGTCGGAGTAAGCGTGGCGGAAAAGTTTAATCATATCTTCAGTGAATAGCGCCACGTTTTCCTTTGGCATCTGCATGCGGGTTTGAAAAAGAGCTGCGGCCTTCTCCTTGCGCACCACACTTGCGAAAGTGGTGAGGAACCTGGCGTGAAAGACGTCCCACGTTGGAAGGCTTCGCTCTTGATTCTCGAACCAGGTAGCGAGCAGCATCTTCTAAGGCGAAATACACATGCCGGAGCTTGTCATCGTCTGTGCAGTCATTGAAGGTGGCGACGCGGTCGAACCTTTCGATCCAGCTTTCCGGGTCTTCCAGTGGCGAACTGCGGAAAGTTGGCGGCTCTTTGGGTTGCCGGAGCAGGAGTGGTGCAGGATGCACGGGGGCGGTCATGGTTGCAGTAGTGGATATCGGGATCCGAGTCTGCCTGGCTGCTTCAGGAAGGTGCCCGTACTCTGGTTGTAGTCCCCTCTGCCTGCGGCTTGTTTGATGTTCAGGGTTAGCGTCCGTGTCTTCTTTGACACTTGGGCTGGGGTCGCGGCCTGAAGGAGGCGTCCGGTATATGGAAGAAGCAGCACCTCCACCAGATGTCACAGGGTCAGGATGTAGCCGAAGACAGGAGACTTTGTGTTGGAATTTAACTGTTCATTTGGGCAAACCTGTGCCCTGTAAACGGAAAGTCTGATTACACTAGAAGTCTTGGACTGATACAAAGAGAAGTTTATTAACTTCGAACTCAAAAAAACTCTTTACATCGTTTTATACATACAGTGCTCGTTTAGACACCCCTCTTGTGCACTATGGGGCATAAAAACTCCATTATCCATAGAGGAAACTAGCAGCACATGCACAGATAATATATATATATATATATATATATATATATATATATATATATATATATATATATATATATATATATATATATATATATATATATATAAGGGAAAGAAGTGTATACCCAAGGGCTCGTTTTTCCGTGTTTTAACACAATATTACTGTCTGTTATACCTCATATATATATATATATATATATATATATATATATATATATATATATTTGTGCTAAACTACGCATACATTCGTAAAAAAATCCACAAATATATATTTACAATAGATCCTGTACGTGGGTAGGCATATTTAGAATACTTCGACTGGCGCTATACATACACTTTTAACACAATGTTTTGGGGAGAAGGGTTTAGTAGAGGATTGTGGGGGTACGGAGTTTCGCACCTCTGACGAAAAAAAAACTGTGTGCCAGCGGCGAAAGAACTGGTCTTCCCCGCCAGCTTCCAGTTGCTTGGCCAAGTACTGCACCATTTTCTGCCTGATCATGGCTAGTGCTGGGTAGGCCACTCTCATTGGGGTGTTATATACCTCAGCAAGGCACCGGCGTTTCCAAATCACAAAGAATGTGATGGCAACCACCAGCCTTGCGAAGCAGCCCCTATTCCTTTCGAGGGCCGGGGGAGGGCAGATGCTGAAGCACCTCACAACCAGGTGCCATACCGAATTGGCCGCCCCGCATTCTAACAACGCGTGGGAGATCGTTTCTTCAGCGTGGCAATTAGGACACTGGCTATTCGGCGCGATGCCGAAACGGTGCAGGCGTTGTCTCGTGGGCAAAACTTGCCACTTGCGCTTCCACACGAAGTCATGTACTTCGCGTGGTCGGTACTTATTGCTTTTTTGTTTGCACAGTCCTAGGATTTTGATCTGCTCCTTTTCTTCTTCGGACAACTGGTTTTCTGTTATCGCTTCGACGATTCGGGCGGGTGGGTCCTTGTCAATGTCGCAGTTCGGGGCTTCTTTTTCTATGATCTTTGTCGTAGTTGCCGCCATCCTGTAAAAGTGAGAGAGCACTTCCGCGCGCGGGCCAGTGTGTTTGTGGTTTTCCAAATAGTGCGTGATGGTGCTTGTCCAATAGTTGATTAGATTCTTCCCAACGCGACTCGCTGCGTAATAAAGCTTGCGGGTAATCTTGAGGGCCAGTATCTGGCTGGTCATTTGTACGCGTGGGAGGCCGCGGCCACCTTTGTCCTCGGGTAGTTGAAGGAGGTGTCGCTTGACTGGTGCCGGATTTCCTTCCCATAGCAAATCGGTGATCACGGCGTTCAGTTGGCTCACGGTTTTCCTAGGGATCACCACTACCCTACTGGCGTAGAACGCAAACGCGCAAACGGTGGTCCTTGCTGCCAGCGCTTTTTCACGTAACGTGAGGTTTAGGAGGCGAATGCGGTCGGCTGCCTGCTTTACCCTCTCGAGGGCTCTCTGCCACGTGGCTGGTGCCCCCCTTCACTGGAGAAGTATATTCCCCGTACTTTAACGATGGACACCACTTCGATGTTTCCTAGGGCTTCTCTGGGGAAAGTCCAAATAGCATCGCCTTGCTCTTGTCCGCATTTATCGCCGCTCCGGATGCCTGCGCGTATCTTGTGAACGTCGCACTGAAGGCTTGGAGGCTGCTTTCATCCCGAACAAACAGGGAAATTTCCGCGTATGCCAGCACTTTCACCTGCTCCTGGCCCGTCAGTGGGAAGCCCCGAATGCCTTCATGCGCAATAACGCGTGTGATCAGAGGCTCGCACGACATGGCAAAATAGGTCGGGCCCAATGGGCATCCTTGCCTTATGCCTCTGCTATACTTGAATGCCGGCGTCGTGACTCCGTTTATCACAATGATGCAGGTTAGGTCCTCGTACAAAGTTTTTGCCAGTTTTATAAAACTTGCCGGTAAGCCAAACTCCTGCATCACGTCGAAGAGGTAATGGTGTCATACCCTGTCAAAAGCTTTAGCTTGGTCTAGGGAAATAAAAACACCATTGAAACCTCTTGTCGTCACGTATTCGAAAGAGTCACGGATCACTGTGAGATTCACAAAAAGCGACCTTCCTGGAATTGCGCACGTTTGGTACGGGCTAATGATGTCTGGTAACAGGAGCTTGAGCCTGTTGTTCAATATAGTGGCTACCAGCTTGTAATCGGTGTTCAAAAGCGTGATTGGACGCCACGCGGTGGGCGCCTTTGGTTGTGCACCCTCTTTCTGTAGTAGGATAATTTTACCCGCTCCGAAGGAGTCGGGTTTCTTAAAGGACCTGAAGATCGCATTCACTATCGCGAGCAAGGGTTCTTCGAGTCACATAGAAGGCTGCAGTCAGACCATCAGCGACTGGGGCAGATTTGGGGGTCATGCTTTTTATGGCTTCGCGAAGCTCTGTAAGGGAGTCTTCAGCGCTAAGGGTTGCTGGCTCCTCCTCCTCCTTAATTCGCTGCAGATGTTTGCAAAGTTCTTTGACATGATCGGGTCCCCGATTGGTGTCTATTGGTTTGGTGTTTTGGAACTGTATGCTGAAGTACTCTCTGAAGATGTTCTCAATTTCTGCTGGGTCGTCGGTTACAGAACCGTCTAAGCGCATTGCCTCCGTAATTCGCAAACAGCCATTTCCACGTACTTCCCTCACATCAACTCTGGTCGCCGTGCCCAACAGTCCACGCTCACTTCTAGGTCGCCTCATGGTATCTCTGAGGAGTTGGTTGTATTGCTCCTCGAGCGAGGTCAGGTACTCTGTTGTACGTGAGGTCAACGTGTCGGCTGACTTGATGATCTGCATCCGGCGAAGAAGTTCTTTCATCTTTTGTGTATGACGTCTTTTTCTGGCATTGCCTTCTTTTTGTAACAGGGCCTTCCATTCTTCCTTAAATTTATCCCACAGAGGGGGGGGGGGGTAATATGTCCGGCATTTTCTACTGATGCGCTTATGGCAGCTTTCAAGTTTTCTACGCAAGTCTCATCTCTCAGCAGCTCAGAGTCTATTCTCCAGCTATTGTTATCAGAGTGCGGGCCGGGGGATCCCTTTACCATCGTGACGAGCGGGGCATGATCCGTCTTCTCTTCCAGGTTGGCCGGGAGCGCGAGTACTTCGCATCCTTCAACCAAAGGGAGGAGGAGGTCCGGAAAGTACATCCGGTCTATTCTACTTCCTGTTGATCTAGAGGTACGGGTTGCTACGAAGCGGTCTTTATAGAGGTGTACCCATATGTCCGAGAGGTTTAGGTGGCGAAGGGTTTTCACCAACTCTTTTGCATTGTAGGTTGATCTTCCTTAGCTTGGCTCCCTCAAGTCCCAGTTAGAATCTACCACGCAATTAAAATCACCGACCAGTATGTGGGGAATGGGCTCTAGGAGGAGTTGGTGCATCTCTTGAAAGAACTTATTCGCATCTTTTCTTGTCACGGGGGCATAGACGTTCACAATGCGTATCTTTTTGCCTTCGATGAATATGTCAATCATTATGTACCGACCATTCGCCCCGAAAATACAATGATTGATTTGATTGATTGATTTGTGGGGTTTAACGTCCCAAAACCACCATATGATTATGAGAGACGCCGTAGTGAAGGACTCCGGAAATTTTGACCACCTGGGGTTCTTTAACGTGCGCCCAAATCTGAGCACACTGGCCTACGACATTTCCGCCTCCATCGGAAATGCAGCCGCCGCAGCCGTGATTTGAACCCGCGACCTGCGGGTCAGCAGCCGAGTACCTTAGCCACTAGACCACTGCGGCGGGGCCCGAAAATACAATGGGATTTTGATCGAAATCTGCCTGATACGAATATTACTCCGACCCCGCATGCTCTCGTGGTCGCCAGAGAGAAAAAGGCGTCGGTCTGATGATCTCGGCGGAAATTAACCACATCCAGCGGCGTTCGGAAACTCGCCTCTTGAATAAAGAGGAGGTCTATGTTCTGGTTCCTAGCGAAACCTAGGATGGCTGCTTGTTTCACCCTATCTCTAAACCCTCGGATATTCCACGTAGCCAATTTCAAAAAGGCCATCAAAAACCTTAAAAAGAAAAGAAAACGCGGGAAGTATTGAGGCTAGCAAGCAGCTTGGCCGTCATCCGCCGATTGAGCGCGACGCCTAGCGCTGGAGGGGAGAAGGAAAAAAGGGTGAGCGAATGCACCGAGCAAGATAGGCGACAGTCGCGTGCCGACAGAAAGGGGCAAGGAGGGTGCTGCACCAGAAGGAGAAGAGAAGGCAAGTGGGACATAGTGCGGCCGAAGCCAACGAGAGGAAGCGAAAAGGGCCGTGAAGCCGACAGGGCAGGCGCGCCGCTTGAGTGACGTGCGTCTCGGGGCTTGGGGGCGGTTCCCCTGTGCCTACTCCGTCTTTCTCGAGCTTCTTAGCCTTCGCGTGCGGTGGAGCGTCGCTCTCGCTGCTTTGGCCTGCTGGCCCGGGTCTACGCTGCCGGGCCTCCTTGCTGGCTGCCCTCTCACCCAGATCCCGCTTATCGTCATCAGGGCGTCTTTGTGAGCGCGAGCGAGCTCTTTGCTCTAGCCCAGTGGCCATCTGTCCAGTTTTCGCATCCGATTTCCGGCTTGGGCGTGCCGAATGGGAGGCGGGGGAGGAAGTCGGTGCAGCATGGTCGCATTCGCTGTCGCCGAGTAGAAAGTAATACCCTTTACTTTTTATGGGGGCGTCATCGCCGGCTGGGTTTTGGGTGCCGGCCTCCAAGTCCAGGCTGGTCACTGGGGCCAGGATGTTGACGGGTGTGTGGGATAAAGCGAGGAGGGCCTCTCCCTGCTCGTTGGACTCGGGGGTCGCTTCAGCCGCGGTCAGCGAATCCCGCAGTCATCCCGGCTCGCCGAGGGTGGAGGCTGCTTAGGGGGGGGGGGACGATTGCGCCGAACCCGTATCGATATCGCTCGACTCTGTTTCGGTCGACCTGGTGGTAGTCTCGTCGAAACTCCCGGGCCTCTCCCCCTCTTGGCGGACGGATCGCCCATGCCACTGCCTGAAGTCAGATCGGAGTCTAAGTCGCGGTCCCCGGAAGGGGATCCCCTCTCGGTTGTGCGGGATGCGGACCTGGACGTAAGGACCTGCATACGGGGCGAGTTAGTTGCTCGGGCAGAGGCGGGGCCGCTTGACTGAGAGTGCGACGAAGCGGATTCAGATAGCGAGGGGAAGCCGCGGGTGGCCGAAGCGTATGAGGGCTTACGAAAGCACTCGCGTGTTCCGTGGTAACCCCCGCAACGTTTACAGTCTGTCGAGCAGCCATCTGTATTGTGGCCGAAGGTGCCGCACCGCTTACTGCGGTGCGGCACCTTCGGCCACAATACATGATCGGGTCCCCGATTGGTGTCTATTGGTTTGGTGTTTTGGAACTGTACGCTAAAGTACTCTCTGAAGATGTTCTCAATTTCTGCTGGGTCGTCGGTTACAGAACCGTCTAAGCGCATTGCCTCCGTAATTCGCAAACAGCCATTTCCACGTACTTCCCTCACATCAACTCTGGTCGCCGTGCCCAACAGTCCATGCTCACTTCTAGGTCGCCTCATGGTATCTCTGAGGAGTTGAGAGTCCAGAGGAGCACGCCGCGGTGCACGCAGTCGCCATATGCCCGACTTCACCGCAACACACGCACACCCGGCACATGCCTCTGTACTCGCACATGACTTTGTGCCCCGCAATAGTGATGAAGTTGGGGACTGGGCGGCATATCTCAACTTTAACCACACGTACCCCGTTTAACTTGGTCTGGCGAGTGGCTAGGGTGGCGAACAAAATGCCCTTCACTTTACCAGACTGGGCTAAGGCGTTGCTAAGGGCCTCGTCTGATAGAAAAGTGGGGTAATGGTAAACGTTCACATATGTAACCGGCGGCCCGAGTGCCTCTACTGGCACCCTCGCCCCGTTCACCTCAAATCCTTCCGCCACCATTAGCCTCGTCACCTGACCAGCATTGCGGGTGCATACAAGAAATTTTGCGCCCCCCATATGTTTGAGTACTAATACGCTGTCGTCACCAGCTGTCTCTTCAATAGCGTCAATTATCTCATCGACAGAGACATCGCCCTCGGGCGCGGAAAACATGAAACAATTCTCCCTCACCGGGAGTTCAAATGGCGTGGCCATTCTGGTGGGCGACCAACGGTTGGGCGTGGCTCGTGGGTGACTTCTAACGTGCAGTCGAGCTGCACTCTGGTAGGAAGCGGCTCAGCCGAGGCGGGCGCCGCGCAGGTCTTGGTGGTACCAGGTGGACCGCAGGGGGACTCCGGGACGGCGGGCGTGAACCGGGGACCTTGCACCTCCTCCTGGCATGGGGTAGGTGGGCTCCAGGCAGCAAGGCCCGAGACCCAGGGGCGTTGGTCGCGCGTACAAAACGCTGGTGCCGCGTAGACTTCTTTTGTCGACTTGAACCCCTGGGGTCGACGTCAGCGTGACGTGACCCCGGGTCTCGCGCGAGGACTCGAAAAGCGACAGCTAAATCGGTGAACGGAGCGTCGGCTGTCGATCAACTACTGACAAGCGGCGAAGTGCGTCGGCATTTATACTCTTGCCATCGAATGTTCTAGCGTTATCGCTGTCGGTGGCGTAGGTTTCAGAATAATCTGTACAGTTCGCAGAGTGGGCGTGATCTTATCGAAATGATCTACTAAAGTCCGGAAGCTTCTCGAAAACTGCACGCGTGTTTTGCGCTCAGAATTGTGTAGTGTTTTGGGGTGATAACAAAACTTGAGAAATGGAACGTGGCATTATATATATATATATATATATATATATATATATATATATATATATATATATATATATATATGAGACCTAACCGACAGTAATGCTAAGGAATGTATAGGGGAAGTTATTAGAACCAATGGAATGTAAATAAGAAGAAAGAAAAGTGGGTGAAAAAATAACCAGCCGTGAGCAGTTAGTTTCTTTCTTCTTATTAACATTCCATTGGTTCTAATAACTTCCCTTATGCATTCCTTGGCATTACTGTCTGTTAGATCTCACTAATATTGTGTCAAAACACGCAAAAACGAGAGCCCTTAGGTATACACTTCTTTCCCTTATATATATATATATATATATATATATATATATATATATATATATATATATATATATATATATATATATATATATATATATATATATATATATATATATATATATATATATATATATATATATATATAATGTTACGAATAACTTGTTTAATGATCTATTTACAGCGCACAGAACCCGACGAGCAAGATGGCGTCATACCAGCATCCAACGGAAAACCCACTTCGTCCTCCTCTTTCATGCAGTCGTGTTTAGCGGCTGTTTTGTAGCATAACCCCCGGCGGTATAAGTACCGTCCAGGTGCTAAATTTACGCAGATGATGTCAAAGGGGGGTAATAGGACTTTAGCCGAGCCACGTGAACGGTGTCGCTCGGAGCTGACGATGACTTTGTTGGATCGGTTGGAACAATCTCGTACGTGACGTCTGTCACTTGGCGAACGATACGGAATGGTCCAGTGTAGGGCGACAACAGTTTTTACGATAGTCCCACACGCCGAGTAGGTGACCAGAGGAGCACGAGAGAACCCGGAGAAAAGTGCGTGAGAATTGTAGAGCTGTTGTTGGCGCGTCTGTGAAGCCTTTATACGGTTACCGGCGACTTGGCGCGCGTGGTCGGCGCGGGCAATGGCTTCACCAGCATATTCAGTGGCCGCAGGTAGTAACGTGTCTAAAGGTAGAGTTGGGTCCCGGCCATATAGTAGATAGAAGGGCGAATATCCGGCAGAGTTGTGACGAGATGAGTTGTAGGCGAACGTCACATACGGCAAATGAATGTCCCAATCATGGTGGTCTGGCGCAACGTATTTGGCAAGCATATCGGTTAGGGTCCTGTTAAGGCGCTCCGTGAGGCCTGGGGATGTTACGAAGTAGTAAATTTGTGCTTGGTATGGCAAGACCTCAGGATTTCTTGAACGACAGCTGATAAGAACGTGCGGCCACGGTCGGTGAGAAGTTGACGGAAGCACCGTGCACTAATAATATGTCGTACAGCAGAAAGTCCGCAACGTCGGTAGCGCAGCTGGTCGGCAGTGCTCGTGTGATTGCGTACCGCGTCGCGTAGTTCGTGGCAACAGCAATCCATTTATTTCCGGCTGTGGAGAGTGGAAAAGGGCCCAACAGATCGAGACCAACTCGAAAGAAAGGCTCGTTGGGAACGTCGATCGGCTGAAGGTAGCCGGCTGGGAGGGCAGACGGCGTTTTGCGACGCTGACAGGGCTCACAAGCGGCGACATAGCGTCGAACAGAGCGGGCAAGTCCAGGCCAAAAAAACCGACGTCGTACCCGATCGTATGTGTGAGAAACGCCCAAATGGCCCGTCATGGGAGCGTCATGAAGTTGATGCAGGACAGTGGAACGCAGGTGCGCTGGGATGACAGGAAGTAAGTCTGATCCGAAGGAATCAAGGTTGCGGCGATATAGGATCCCGTCTTTCACCAAAAACATTCATAGGGATGGGTCGCGAGGCGTTGATTCCAGTTTGTCAATGATGGCTCGTAAAGAAGCATCCCAACGTTGCTCTACGCCAATGTTTAACAGCTGCGACACGGAAAAAACGTCCGTGATAGCGTCAGTATCGGTTGCTTCGTCAGCAGGGTGGCGGGATAAACAATCCGCATCCTGATGTAATCGCCCTGTTTTGTACATTACAGAGAACGTGTACTCTTGAACGCATAGAGCCCAACGAGCGAGACGTCCCGTGGGGTCCTTCAGGGAGGCTAGCCAGCAGAGCGCGTGATGATCCTTGACAACACGGAATGAGCGCCCGTACAGGTATGGGCGAAACTTGGCGACTGCCCATACAAGGGCGAGGCACTCGCGCTCCGTGATGGAATAGTTGCACTCGGCTGGATATAGCGGTCGACTTGCGTAGGCTATAACACGGTCGTGTCCGCGTTGTTGCTGCAATAGCACAGCTCCTATGCCGTGTTCACTGGCGTCCGTGTGGACCTCGGTTGTGGCTAATGGATCAAAGTGAGCCAAGATTGGTGGCGTTGTAAGCAATGTCGTAAGTTGCGAAAACGATGACGCTTGGTCATGGCCCCAGGTAAACGAGGCGTCTTTCTTCAAGAGGTCTGTGAGTGGGCGTGCAATGGTCGCAAAGTCCTTAACAAAGCGTCTGAAATATGAGCACAACCCCACAAAACTGCGGACATCCTTTGTGGTCTTCGGAACGGGAAAGTTCGTGACCGCGCGAATTTTCTCTGGGTCTGGACACACGCCTTGAGCATCGACAAGGTGACCGAGCACGGAAATTTGACGATGAGCGAAGCGGCACTTGGAGGCGTTAAACTGGAGTCCGGCTCGGCGAAAAACGTCCAGAATAGCTGACAAACGATCAAGATGCGAGTCGAATGTGGGCGAAAAGACAATAACATCGTCTAGGTAACACAAGCAGGTGGACAATTTCAGCCCTTGGAGCAATGAGTCCATCATTCTTTCAAATGTGGCTGGTGCATTGCAGAGTCCAAAGGGCATCACCTTAAACTGATAAAGACCATCAGGAGTGATGAATGCGGTCTTCTCGCGGTCCATCTCGTCGACGGCTATCTGCCAGTAGCCTGACCGAAGGTCAATAGTTGAAAAATAAGTGGCACCATACAGGCAGTCGAGGGTGTCGTCGATGCGAGGTAAAGGATAAACGTCTTTTTTGGTAATTTTGTTAAGGTGACGGTAATCGACACAAAAGCGCCATGTTCCATCTTTCTTTTTAACAAGGACGACTGGAGAAGCCCAAGGGCTGCATGAAGGCTCGATAATGTTTTTCGCAAGCATTTTGCCTACTTCATGTTGTAATATTGCACGCTCCGACGCCGACAGACGGTAGGGGCGTCGGTGAATGGGGGTTGCATGGCCAGTATTTATGCGATGGGTGACAATGGTCGTTTGGCCCAAAGAGTTGCTGGCAAAGTCGAAAATGCTACGATAGCCCTCAAGAACCTGGCAAAACGCTGCAGCTTGCTCAGACGTGAGGTCTGATGACACCACCAGCTCGATGTCGGCGCCCCAAGAACGTGATGGAGTGGAACCACTGACTGAGCTGCAGCAATCGTCAACTCTGAAGGGCTCGACATGGTCATCTTGGAGAGCAGTAATTTTGGCCAGGGAGATACCCTGTGGCAGAACTTGGGTGGTGAGTGAAAAGTTGACCAGTGGAAGGAAGGTGCGGTTTCTCTTAATCGTCAGAATCATATGTGGCACAGCAACCCCATGCGTAAGCATCACTGCAGGAATCGGGGCCACCATGTAATCACCATCAGGTGCTGTCGGCGTGGAGGATAAGTCGACATGTGTGACAGAGTTAGGAGGGAGGCGCGTGAAATCAATGCAGCAGAGGCTGGTTTGCGGTGGGCTGGTCGGGTCGGAAAAGAGGGGTAAATCGAGATGGAGAGAGCCAGCTGAACAGTCTATGAGGGCAGAGTGCGTGGCTAGAAAATCCATACCGAGAAGGAGTTCATGAGGGCAATGTTCGATAACGGCGAAAAGAACGACAGTGCTTCTCTCCCCAATAGACACTCGTGCAGAGCACATGCCAAGAATTGCGGCAGTTCCTCCATCCGCGACTCGTACAGCTCGGTTGAGGGCGGGCGTGACAACTTTTTTAAGTCGGCGGCGATGGTTAGCACTCATAATGAACACATGCGCGCCAGTATCTATCAATGCACTGACACGAACATTGTCGACAGTAACGTCCAAAAGGTTCCGGTTCGTTGTTAACGTTAATCGAGAATTTCTTACGAAGGTCGTCTACGCAGCTCCATTTCCAGAAGCTGCACGGCCTAGTTTTCCGGTAGGAGATGCTGCGAATAGGTCGGGGAGGCAGCACGGCGTTGTGGGGGCGACCGGGACTGACGACGAGCAGGGGACGGTGACCGGTCGTAGCGAGGTCTGCTCAGAGGTGCTGTAGGAGCGGAAAATGTGGTCGGCGTTGATGGAGAAAGTGGTGGGGACGACTGGCGAGCAGAAGTGCTGTGATACTGAGGTGCGTAATGGGACGGTGGAGCCCAGCGGCTGCGGCAGTGACGAGCGACATGACCAACGCGTCGACAGTTAAAACATATGGGCCTGTCATCAAGAGTACGCCATTCGGACGGATTGCGTTGTATGCGAGGTGCAGAAGGGGTACGATAAGAAGGCTCAGCAGAGTATACGGTAGGAACAGGATGTAGGCCGACATTCGATAGCTCTTGACGAACGACCGCTTGTATTAAAGAGATCGTGGTCGGGGAAGGCGCAGGCGTCGGTAATGGCGTCGCTACCGGTTGTGCGGCCTCGACCTCTCGACGAATGATGCGTGTAAGGTTGTCACATCGAGGCGCCTGGTGGAAGGCGTCGTCACACGAAGAAGTGGCCGCTGTGTTCGGAAGGCGCACGATGCTTTGGGCTACGCGGCGGGCTTTAGCTTGTTCGAGACGCCGGCATTCTTTAAGGATTGTGTCGATGCTCGAGACGTTGTTAAAAACCAACAGGTTGAAAGCATCGTCAACAATGCCTTTTAAGACGTGGTTAACCTTTTCGTCTTCCGACAAGGACTGGGCGGCCTTGGAACAAAGGGCCAAGACGTCAAGAATTTAACAGACGTACGATTCGGTAGAAGACTGGGCCCGTGTGGCAAGAGTCTTCTTCGCAGCGAGCTGATGACCAGATGAATCACCATACAGGTCACGTATCTTTTCTTTGAAGAGATCCCAGCTCGTTATGTCGGCTTCGTGGCTTTCAAACCATGTTCGGGGAGTGCCGTCCAGGTAGAAAAGCACGTTGGCGAGCATAAGCGTGGGATCCCATCGGTGAGTAGCACTGACGCGCTCGTACCGCTTCAGCCAAGTGTCGAGATCGATCGTACCATCACGGGAGAAAGTGCCTGGATCCTGGAGGTGCGGTAGTGTGGCGTAGGTGGTGGCTTGGACTGATGAGGGTGGCGTAGAGGAAGTACCAGCAGTCGGAGCAGTCGAAAGGTCGCCCATGGTGTGACCACTGCGCGTCTCCATCAAGGTACGGGGGTCGTCCACCTCCACCAATAATGTTCAAATAACTTGTTTAATGATCTATTTACAGCGCACAGAACCCGACGAGCAAGATGGCGTCAGACCAGCATCCAATGGAAAACCCACTTCGTCCTCCTCTTTCATGCAGCCGTGTTTAGCGGCTGTTTTGAATCAATAATACATATATATATATATATATATATATATATATATATATATATATATATATATATATATATATATATATATATATATATATATATTATAAGACTAGGTCCGGTACGGCGGTAACCAGGTTATCTTTTTAATCCAGACGCACGAGCCAGAGAGACAGCCCGCGTGACAAATGATGATGATCACTATAATGGTTTGGTCATACAGATGAAGATGAAATACATAGTCAGCGCTCAGGCTATTTTACCCCCCTTTACGAAAGAGGGCAGCAAGTTAGAAAGGGTTGGGACGCTGAATATATCGTTTCAGTCGAGAGACGTGGGTAATCTCGGTGTGGCGACGACGGTGATCAGGAGCCCCGTTGACAGAAGCAACGTGATAGTTGACTTCAAATGTTAGTTCCAGGACGGTGTATAAACCGAGATAGCGGTGAAGGAATTTTTCGCAGAGCCCAGGTACACGAACAGGTGTCCATAATAGGACTTCGTCGCCTGGGCTGAACACAACTCGAAGCTTCGCATCAATGTCGATTTTTCTCTTGTCCTGAATGGTAGCAGTGTTGGCTCGGGCGATTTCACGGCAGTGGGTGACGGGAATGGCGAACTCTTCCGGGAGAGATGAAGATGGATTGGAAGATGTGGACAAAAAGGTGGTGTCCAGAACAAAAGTCGGTACACGGCCATACACGAGAAAAAAGGGGCTGAAATTCGTCGTACGCTGTATGGCAGTATTATATGCGAACGTGATAAAAGGAAGTATTGTTTCCCAGTTTTTGTGATCCGGTTGCACGTACATAGAGATCATGTCGGACAAAGTTTGGTGAAAACGCTCAGTCAGACCATTAGTTTTTGGGTGATACGCTGATGTGGTCTTGTGGATGGTGTTAGAGGCCTGTAAGACTTCAGCAACGAATTGTGAAAGAAATGTCTTGCCACGGTCACTAAGGAGCACACGCGGTGCGCCATGTCGTGAAATAATGGCGTGAAGGAAAAAAATCAGCTACTTCAGAGGTAGCACCAGATGAAAGAGCTGCCGTCTCCGCGTAGCGAGTAAGGTGGTCTAAGGCAGTAACAATACAATGGTGACCGGCTGGCGTAAGCGGAAGAGGTCCGTATAAGTTTATGCTCATATATATATATATATATATATATATATATATATATATATATATATATATATATATATATATATATATATATATATATATATATATATATATATATATATATATATATATATGAAAGTAGATGCGCTTTCACATAACAACTGTTTATTGTGCCGACGGGTTCCTGTCGAAACGTCGGCACAATAAACAGTTGTTATGTGAAAGCGCATCTACTTTCATATTTATAACCTTGCGGCAACCGAAGTTATTCTTCTGCATATATATATATATATATATATATATATATATATATATATACCAAAAACAAAAGTGATGCTGGGTCCGGGAAATATTATTCGTATAGGAAAGAAGACGCACGTACGAAGTTATTTTATTGACGTTTCGGCCGTGGGTCCGGCCTTCATCAGAATCATGATGAAGGCTGGACCCTCGGCCGAAACGTCAATAAAATAACTTCGTACGTGCGTCTTCTTTCCTATACGAATATACATATATATATATATATATATATATATATATATTGTGAAGAAGAAAGAGCATCGTTGGCAAGCAACATCGCCACCGCTTGGGTACTGGGTGCTGGGCTTCGCTCGCTCGGCTCGTGCTGATCATCGCCGGCATCTGCTTGACCGTTGCTCTTGCACGATCGTGTTTCTTCGTAGGACCACCGTCGCAACAGTCGTCAATAAACCCTTTTTAAATTGGTGGAGGTGCTGACATTCCCCGTCGCCTGAACCTGGGTGCTGCCATTCGCCGTCGCCTGAACCTGGAGCTGCGCAACCGAACGCTACCTCCCATCATCTGGACTATCGCTTCGTACAGCTAGCGCACAACAAGTTCGACCTCTTCGCACCTGTGTGACGAACCTTTGCACGAAACCCTTGAGCGGTCGCCGAAACTTGTCGTGCGTGAGGACACTGAAATTCCGCCAGCCTTTCTTGCCGTTGTCCCGGTTCGCTGCGATGACTATAACGATGCTACAGTAATGTTTACACCTTCCGACATTTTCATGAGCCGCAGAGCCGTTTCCTTGCCTTTCGCTACACTCGACGTCACTGCGGGCCGAAGCAATATTTTCGTCCACAACCCCCTTTCTGCACCGCTTACGCTACTTGCCGGCGAATGTCTCGGTCGAGTGGAGTACCTCGATTCCTGTTTATTCCTTAACATGCCAGACGAATAGTGCAGTAGCGCCTCGACCGAACTTCATGCCCTTTCCCCACTGGAGTGCTCATCGAGTGACACCTTCTCGAGTTCCATCGCCGACACCTTAAGTGTCCATGAACGCACCGAGCTTCTTAATCTCCTCCAGCACTTCGCGAATTCATTCGACGTTTCTCAGCCGCAATTGGGTCGGACTTCCGCAGTGCACCACTACATTGACACCGGTTCGCACCAGCCATTGCGTCAAAGACCGTACCGTGTCTCTGCTGCAGAACGTCACGTCATCAACGACCAGGTCGAAGAGATGCTACGCCGTCGCGTTATTCGACCATCGCACAGTCCTTGGGCATCTCCTGTCGTTCTAGTTCGAAAAAAAGATGGATCGATTCGATTTTGCGTCGACTACCGGCGATTAAACAAGGTGACGCGGAAAGACGTCTATCCATTACCGCGCATAGACGACGCCCTTGACAGCCTACAAGGAGCCGAATTCTTCTCCTCCTTAGACTTACGATCTGGATACTGGCAGGTTCCTATGGCAGAAGCTGATCGCCAGAAAACTGCGTTCATTACACCAGATGGCCTGTACGAATTTAACGTAATGCCATTTGGTCTTTGTAATGCTCCTGCCACGTTTGAACGGCTCATGGACAACACACTGCGTGGACTGAAGTGGTCTGTGTGTCTATGCTACCTCGACGACATTGTCGTTTTCTCTCCCGATTTTCCTACGCATTTGCTTCGGCTCCAACTGGTTCTGACGTGTTTAGCCAACGCTGGGCTCCAACTGAACCTTAAAAAGTGCCGCTTCGCCGCGCGAGAGCTGTCCATCTTAGGGCACATCGTCTCCAAGCATGGTGTTCGACCCGACCCTGCAAAACTGCGAGCAGTCGCTGAGTTCCCGAAACCTACTACACTGAAAGAATTACGCAGTTTTGTCGGACTATGTTCGTACTTCCGGCGCTTCGTGCGAAATTTTGCATCGATCATGTCACCACTGACCAACCTCCTACGCGGTGATGCAGACCTTTCATCCTGGTCTTCTGACTGCGACGTCGCGTTTGCCACGCTCCGTAGTCTGCTAACATCTCCTCCAATTCTTCGGCATTTCGACCCAACAGCTGCAACGGAAGTTCACACAGACGCTAGTGGGGTTGGTCTAGGCGCCGTCCTCGCCCAACGCAAGCCGGGCTACTCCGAATACGTCGTCGCTTATGCGAGTCGCACACTTACTAAAGCTGAGGCCAATTACAGCGTCACTGAAAAAGAGTGCTTGGCGCTAGTGTGGGCGCTTCGCAAGTTCCGCCCTTATTTGTACGGTCGCCCATTCGACCTGGTAACGGACCACCATGCACTTTGTTGGCTCGCCACATTGAAAGACCCTTCTGGCCGCCTAGCTCGGTGGGCACTGCAAATCCAGGAGTACGACATTCGTGTCATCTATCGCAGCGGACGCAAGCATTCTGACGCCGACGCCCTGTCGCGTTCGCCTTTACCTCCCGACTCGGCCTGCGGAACCACTGGTATCTCCATCGCATCTCTCGACCTCGACTCCTTTACCAGTGAACAACACAAGGACCCGTGGATCGCTTCTCTTTTTAACTGTCTTTCTGGATCGTCAACCACTGCGGTACCACGATCTCTCCGACGTCAAGCTGCTCATTTCGCCATTCGTGATCGGCTACTACACCGGCGCAACTACGCCCCCGAAGGTCGTAAGTGGCTCTTGGTTGTCCCGCGCAGCTTGCGATCACAAATCTGCGCCTCCTTTCACGACAATCCCCAAAGTGGTCATGCCGGAGTTTTCAAAACTTACGAACGCATTCGCCATCGCTTCTACTGGCGCGGAATGTATGATTTCGTTCGAAAATTCGTTATGGGCTGTCCTGACTGTCAACGTCGCAAATCACCGCCTTTCCACTCGTCCGGTGCGCTTCAACCGCTTCCGTGCCCTGCCAAACCTTTCGATCGGATCGTAATTGATCTCTATGGCCCTCTACCGACAACATCAGATGAAAATCGGTGGATTATAGTCGCTGTGGACCATTTAACACGCTACGCTGAGACCGCCGCCCTTCCAAGTGCCACTGCGCGGGACGTAGCATCCTTCATCCTTCATCGCTTCATATTACGACATGGTGCACCTCGAGAACTACTAAGCGATCGAGGTCGAGCCTTCCTATCAGAAGTCGTCACGTCTCTGCTTTCTGAATGACATGTTGTTCATCGCAAGACCACGGCATACCACCCGCAGACTAACGGGCTCACGGAAAGATTTAACCGCACCCTTGGCGATATGCTCGCCATGTATGTGACATCCGATCATACTAACTGGGATCGCATTCTTCCATTCATTACGTTGGCATATAACACCGCGGCACAGTCTACCACTGGATTTTCACCTTTCTTTCTTCTTTATGGACGCGAACCATCCCACACCATCGATACTCTCCTTCCATACCGTCCTGACGCATCCGAATGCCCATCTTTGTCCGAAGCTGCCCGAAATGCGGAAGAGTGCCGTGAACTCGCACGCACCTTTACGTCTCGAGAACAACAGCGCCAGAAAGAAAACAACGTCAACTCTTCACAAAGCCCCAGCTATTCCCCGGGATCACTTGTATGGCTGGCTGTTCCTTACCAAACCCCCGGCATTTCCTCAAAACTCGTTCCAAAGTACGAGGGCCCATACCGCGTTTTGGAGCAAACCTCGCCGGTGAATTTTCTCATCGAGCCACTTTCCCCATCTGACGACATTCGCCGGCGTGGACGTGACATCGTCCACGTCGCCCGCCTTAAGCCATATTATAGCCCTCTGCCTCCAGACTCTTAGGTCGCCAGGATGGCTCTTTTTCGGCGGGGGCAAATTGTGAAGAAGAAAGAGCGTCGTTGGCAAGCAACATCGCCACCGCTTGGGTACTGGGTGCTGGGCTTCGCTCGCTCGGCTCGTGCTAATCATCGCCGGCATCTGCTTGACCGTTGCTCTTGCACGATCGTGTTTCTTCGTAGGACCACCGTCGCAACAGTCGTCAATAAACCCTTTTTCAATATATATATATATATATATATGTATATATATATATATGTATATATATATATATATATATATATTTGGGGGGGTTAAAGTGCAAGAGAGGCAAAAAAACAGACTCCAGCGCGTGGAATCAAACTTGGGTCTTACGAATAGTGAGCGCGAAGCATTAACCACTGAGCCACCAAAGAGCACGTCTTTTACAGATCAAGCGGCGAGCTATTTATATCTACCACTTACCTCTGCTGACGGACATGTCAGGGGGAATCATTGTGTTTTCAGCATTATAAGCAAGATCGCTCAATGAGCGCGCGGAAGTGCATGCTCTAATCTCCCACGCGTACTTTGTCCCTTACAGAAGAGGAGCGATGCTCCCTCGCACGCCCTTATCTCGCAGTAGAGAAGAAGGGAGGATCATACGACTTGGGTGGCCTCGGGATATACCTGCAATGGTTCTGCTGTAGTGATCGGGCGCGTAAAGGTCACTGCAATCATTGCAGTCTCAGTTTGCGAAAAGTGCGTGCTTTTCAGACACAGGGAACAACTGAGACGCATATTCACGCACATTTGTACCTATGAGTACGTTTCGTGCGTCAAGTGTGCGTTCGAAATGAGGGGCACATTTCAATCTGCTTTCAATTCTGCGCGTGACCTTCCAATTTCTTGCTATCACGTTTATTGCTTCGCCTTTGCGGGAAAGCTGTGACTTTATTGATTTTACTTACCTACCCCCTTTAATTCCCACTACCCCAATGTGAGGTATTATCGTAAAGATATTTACGGGCGGCACTTTTCTTTTTTTTCGTTATCATAACCACTTAGAGGGCTGTGTGCCTGCTGATGACCATCGAAATGTATGTATCGTCGTCCCGACACTGGAAGTGAGGCGTTACGCAGACCAAAAAGGCAAGATGTTCAAGGAAAACTACTGCAATGGTTCCGGCCATGATACTCTGCTTGAGGAGAGCGGGGTCATGGCGGATCATAACCAGCCCTGCAAGTTGAGCGTGGCGAGTGGTAGTGCTTTCGTTGCTCCGGTAATACCAGCGTCAGATATACGACACAGCCGCCTTCTCACATAAGAAATGGACACGTTGGTGCCGTAGGTAAAGTGTGGGGACAATGCCTGGTCAAAAACATTGACCTGGGTGGGCATTGGCTCAGTGGAGACACTTTCGTCTGGTTTCATGACATGCTCGGCATGTAGCAAAATGCTTAATCTGTAATTATTCTAAATAAACGTCAATTTTCCTTCAGTATCTTCAAGCTGCCTCAACACCGTCTTTACGAATCTGCTGTGCCAGAACGGCCGCACACAACACTTCGACAACTTTTGTAACCACTGATATATCTCTACAGAGTTGAATGCCGCTTCGTAATATGTCATATGTAGGGTCATTTTTATATTTGCCAGTTTTATCAATTATTTGATTACTCGCATAACGGTGATCCATGGTAAAACACCATGTGCGATTCAAACTGTCCTTCTAATTATGTCGTACAACATGCTGAAAGGAGGTTGATCGGTCTGTATAGCTTGCGACTGAATGAAGCGAATCGGCGTAATAGATCACGTTGTGCGTTGATGTCATTTCATGTATGCGGATGATGGAAAATTATCGTGAGAAGTGGAAGGGTGTGACAAATGTTGTTATGACACTCGCGTGGTGATAAAGGTGATGGTCTTTAGCGAACTTTATAAAAAACCAGCCAAAGAGCATGAAAACTGTGATTGATCATGAAAAACAAGTGCTGGTCTAACTAAATATTTAATAAATAAGGCCCCCACTAGCATGAAACAGCGCATGCGGAAATTAGCTATCTCAGCTTAACGTAACGTTGTACATTTAACAATACAAAGCCAAAAAGTAGGCATGTCAAGGTGTTGGAGACGATGTATTTCCACAAAAAAGGCCAATATATCAATGCCACGTGCACTTGTCGACTAAAAACTGAGGGATCACTTCACATACGTCACTTTGCTTTTTTATTACTTCAAAAGTTTTGGAAACTTTTATATTCAATCATATTTATGACACCGGATTTGAAATTAGGACGCTGCTACAACCTTTTCAGCACAGATGTACGTTTTTATTATTTTGTCATGCGGCTCTGCATCAGAAGGGCCGATCAGATTTAATGACAGGCTGCGTGATCACCGCAATCTACTCCCTATACCGGTAATCGTGGAAACTCACCTCTGCACTGCAAAGGCTCTGCGTCCCTGATTTTAAATCAATAAGTGTGATTGGGAAAGAAATGAAAAACAAGCTTGAAAGTAAAGTATTTAAAGCCTTCAAAATAAAACAAAACATGAGAAAGTGTCTTCTGTAAATCATCGATCAGTTTTCCTTACAGCAGGTCGCGGGATCAAATCCCGGCTGTGGCGGCTGCATTTCCGATGGAGGCGGAAATGCTGTAGGCCCGTGTACTCAGATTTGGGTGCACTTTAAAGAACCCCAGGTGGTCAAAATTTCCAGAGCCCTCCACTACGGCGTCTCTCATAATCAAATATATTGGTTTTGGGACGTTAAACCCCACAAAATCAAATCAAGTTTTCCTTACATATGAAAAATTTGCGTTTCAACATAGTGATTGCACAGTGCCGTCGATATTTTAGTCTTTCGTGAAAATGTGCTATTTGAAGCACCTTAAACTTGTGCACGGTTAGGTGCGCAAGTATGAAATGACTCAGATAGCCTATTTATGCACACGTCTGGGTCGTGTGTGAGTGGGGTTTCTACAATAAACATTGTGTTTAAAGTCAAGTGCTTGTTGTGTGTGGTTTGTCTATTTCACTGTATTTCAATCTTTCGTCCGTTTCCTCTTCCGAATATTATGAAGCAACTCGGACAGCAAGCTGCAATAATGATAACCTGTTTCCAACGTCATTGTGACAAATCGGCGTCTAGACCTAGTGAGTCCATTAGTCTGAGATAAAAAATGGACGAAGTAAGGAGCAGATTACATGGTTTGATTTTCTGGCGAGTGCATGTAAAGTGGAGAAAAGGAAACACGAGACATTACACTCCCACACGTTAACTCTTTGTCCGCATGCATTCATGTTCTGTGCAGTACTTCATATGAAGTGTATCGTGATCCCAATCTCGCCTAATTAACGACCATGCTGAACCTGCCAACTTATTCGTTTTCTTGATTCAGCATACTTCATCTGTTGTGTTTGCTACTAGCTTTGCTTATTCTATAAAGGCTGCGTTCCAATTTCTTAACTCACTTTTTCTAAATACATATGCCACAAGCAGCTGGCTGTTGCTCGGTTAGAATGCTAAGCTATGTCAGCAATTTCTTTCAAGCGTTTAGAAGCAATTCTACATTACCTTGCGCTGGTTCCCCTTCGAACTGCAACTGTTTGTTCACTCGCTCTCACGGTAGTATTCATCGTTAATTCCATACCGACTTCCCACACATTTTATTCATACATATTGTGGGAAAGGGGGTATATAGCCTCGATCGTCAGCCAGACTAAGTTGGGGTATAGTGCTCGGCATACACAACCATTGGCTCTGTCATCAACCTGTATTCGCTTAACTACAGTGAGCTTGAAAGTAGCTTAAAATTAACGTTTATTTTTAGTCCAACACTGTGTGGAGTCGGGGAGGTTCCCTGCGTATGCGTGCTCTGACTTGCACCTTGCACGAGTGTCGCCTTTGGTTTTGGTCGCTAGCCGTGAAGTATTTGCGTCGGATACCGATGATTATTTCGCAAGCTCAAGTGGCGAACTGAAGCAGAGAGCTGCAGCCTCGAGGTAGAACGCCTCCTGTGCTCCATTCTCGGTAGCGGCCAGGTTGAACTGAGCTGTAGCAGAGATGTTGGAGGGAGTCCGGCCAAAAGCAGCAATCAGCTTGCGGCTCGACTCCGCCCACATTTGCTGCCGCATGCCTTCGTACCTGTTCCCCGAAACGGCCCGATTTTAAAGGTTGTTGATGGCTATTCACCACTTCTGTTGTTTTGTCCATAACTTGCGGTAGCGTCAGCGTCATCCGAGAAGCCTCGAAGTGGTGGTACTTCACAGGCAGCTGGCGACGGTGATACAGTTGGTGATACAGCCGGCGGAGAAGGCATATGCACCGTCCCTGGGCGAGAGGAGCCTGTTGGAAGGATGGCGTGAAACATTGCGTCTCGGCACAGGTTTCCCAGAACCACAATGAAGGCGTCAACGTTGTTTGCTGGTGGTGGGTTTGCGGTGACGCTCGTCTTGCGGGTTCCATCAGCGAGGAAGCGTGAAGGTGTTCCTCAGGAACAAGCATGAGCTCAAGCGGGCAGCAGAGGTTCGCCAAAGCCTTTCGACGAAAGACACAATTACCCGTTTGCTGAGACGGTTGTTTCTACGTTCATAAAAAATTGGATGTTTTGGGCTCAGTTTCTACAGTGAATAGATGTTAATTAAAGGACATTAGTCGTAGAATAAACAGTGGCCTACATGAACGTATACGCTACAATATAATAACAAGCGGGGTGTGGGTTACTCAACTGCCAATGTTGTGTGGTTCTATATTTTACACGACTAGCCATGGCGTCTCGCGTCGTACATCGTAGTTTGTCGAGTTATAACCAGTCCAGTTATCTGAATATGTTTTGATAATGCTGTGACACAGTGAAGGCGCTTTTTGCTGAAATTTTTCAGTGACCACAGGTCGTGAGGTTGTGATGAGTGATTACAGCCGGCTTATGCAGACGCAAGGAAAAACTATTGCCAGACTGATAGGAATGCCTGACTGGCAGCACTGCAGTGACTGTTTTTGTTTAAATGTGCCCATATGGACAATCGTGGTGCCAGGTTGTTCCGGTGCGATACGCGGAACTTCCTGAAAAGTAAAAGTTTTTTTGGTGAGGTGAACCGTATAGCTCTGCCCTTGGAACAAGGTGCGCGCGCACTTGCACTTTCCTAGAAGGAGGTTTGACTATCTGCTCGGGGGCAGACTGGAAGCGGACAATCCTATTCGAGGCACCTGAACTCAATTCTCTTCCCTCGCAGGGAATCTTGGGAAGTGAGATTGCACAAAAAGCGAGCACAGAGGCGCTCGGGGGGTGCTTAATCTGTTTCATGCTGCTACACATTACTTTAAATATGTAAATACTTACATAGACGCTTCTTTACACCTACTCTGGCTCCTCGACTCGTGTTCTTAGAGTTGGATGGCCCCAGCCAGGACCACGTTACCTGAGATCACCACAGTTAGGAACATGGTGACATGTTCCAACACCTCATTCCTAAAACCATTCTTCGCGTGACATTACACTTTGTTGATCGCTTCGCCTTTGCTGCGAGGCTGTGACTTTTTTACTATACGTGTACACAGAACCAGGCATAGACAAAATACACGTGCTAATTATGCAAGTGAAAATATCTGTCAAGCCCTGAAAAAATAAAAATGAAACGAAAACAAAGGTTTCGCGTTATATTTTATTGCGCAACATTGTCTTGCCTCAGGAAGCACATGCCGTAGGGTAGAAAATCTGCGTAAAAATAAGATAAATACAATTACTAGGGTTTCGCTGAAAGGAATCCATAAACAGAAAAGCCAGAATATTCGCGACAGATTAGATCAAATATCATCGTCATCGGAAACTTTCATGTTGCTTTGTCTATGAGAATTAAAATAATCGTATGAGGAAGCGGGGAAGTTGTGCTTGCGTAAATAGCAGATTTGTTATGGAAGGGCACATGTTGTCACGTTTTTTTTTTTTGGAACGTGACAAAAGCGATGCTCTCAAGAAGGTACCGCCACCCAGCTGGCTAATATACATAAGAAAACTAACACCGCTGTCACACGGGTCACTCTGAGAGCATGAACTTCAGCTCTTGTGTCATTTCCGAGTACACTTATCGACGCTCGCTGCAAAGCGCATTAACTGACGACTGCTCTAACCAGACACACTTCACTACGCCCAAATAGCTAGCCTCGACAGCAGTAGCTCGATAATAAAGATATTTTTATTCGAAGTTGAGTTCGTAGCATTTTTAAATTGCAGTTTTCATTATTATGAGTGATATGTGAGGTTTAACGTCTCAAAACCACTGTATGATTATATTATAGCCTACAGCAATTTCGTCTCCAACAAAACTACAGCCGCCACAGCCGGTATTCAATTCTGCGACCTGCGTGGATCAACATACGAGTACTTTAGCTCTTAGACCACTACGGTGGAGCCGTTTTTGATCTTATAGGTGTGCACTAAAACATATCATACCATGGAAAACTACTATGTCATTCTCACTCTCAGGCAGATTAAAGCTGTCAGAAGCAAGCCCAGTTTACGCCGATTAGAGTTTGGGCGAGTTCGTGAATTCACCATGCCCCACCACGGTGGTTTCGTAGTTAAGGTACTCGGCTCCTGATCCGCAGGTCACGGGATTGAGTCCTGGCCGCGTCGGCTGCTTTTTTGATGAAAGCGAATATGCTGTAAACTTGTGTGCTAAGATTTGGGCGCAGGTGAAAGAAACCATTGTGTCAGTGGCATACCAACTCTTTCGCGAGTGGGGGCCAAATCTACTTCACTCGTCAGTCAATATTATATATATATATATATATATATATATATATATATATATATATATATATATATATATATATATATATATATATATATATATATATATATATATATAGCCCCACCTTTTTCAAGGCATAATAATATTTGCACATGTTCGGTGTCTTCTTATAGCCTGCCGAGACTGGAGGAAAGGGGTCGGAAGAAAAAAAAAGAAAAAGAAACAACGAAACGGGAGGAGAAACGTTAAAGAAATATGAAAAAGTCTAGGGGAAGAAGCAAGACCCACACGGCGGAATTAGAAATGGGCAGCATCTCAACAGAGTAGAGCGGAGGTAGACGAGCAATGCCATCATTATCGACAATACCTCCCCCCCACCCACACTTCCCCAAGTGGGGAGTGTGCCGCCGTTCTTGTATTTCAGCTTCTTATGTAATCCGCTGGTGGCTCGTTCCTCTTTGAAGTTTAGGACAAGTTGATAGGGAGAGCTTAAGCGCTTCGAGTGCGTGCTGGTGGCGTCGGGAGGAATGAAAAAGGCGGTAATTGAGGCGCCACCATCGATATTCATTATATGCAATGGCTCCTGTCGGTGAAGGAACAGAAAATGTGCGTTAAAAAAGGGGGGGCGTGAACTGTACGACATTCGGAACTGCTTATCTGTGCGTTACGGCTGTGATTGAAGAGGCAAACCATTTTTTTATTGTCAGATGCATAGTCTAGAAGCTTTGTTAGCGGGTAATAATATTGTCGTAACGAGAACGGACTGATTAGAGAGAAGCGTTTGCGTCTTTTAGTAGTCGTAACGCTGACAGAGCGCCTGGGTGTTCTTTTATTCCGTATTTTATCGTGTTAAATTTGTAGATAAAATAAGATTCCCGTTGTTCCCGTTCTCTGATTGTTCGAAAATTGTTTTCTAATAGTGTAACCCTGATGTCATCAAAGCTGTGGTGTTTAAAACAACACAGCTTGGACGACATCAGGGTTACACTATTACACTTGGATGACATCAGGGTTACACTGTGCTGTGTTTTGAAAGTGGAAGGCCTGGCCGGGATCATACATGTGCCCGAGTGTTGTTGAATCTAATTCTAAACGGAGTGTCTGTCTGGCCCACGTATTGCTTGTTGCATACCCCACATTCCAGGAGGTATATGATGTTGTCTGATTCATAGTATAGTGCACCTCTTATCCTGTGCCTAAAATCCGAGTGGGGGCTTTTCGCCACTGTCGTTGTCTGCATACCTTGCATCTGCTTTTTCCGCAAGGGCAACACCCTATCTGAGATTTCACGCCTATCTTTGAATTTATTAAATGATCCTTTACATTTTTCGGCCGTCTGTATACCACACAAGGAGGAGAAGTGAAAATTTTGGATCGTCGCACGCTCTGTTCCAATATGTTAAAGTGTTTTCTTATGACCTTGTTTATGTCTGGTGGGTTGCTCGTGAAAGTTAATAGCAAGTTTTTGTTGCGGTGTTGGTCGGCGTTTTTCTGGTGGTTGAGAAGAATCTGGTG
Source organism: Rhipicephalus microplus (assembly GCF_043290135.1). NCBI lineage: Eukaryota > Metazoa > Arthropoda > Arachnida > Ixodida > Ixodidae > Rhipicephalus > Rhipicephalus microplus. Next base: position 2,810,236 of record NW_027464607.1, read on the forward strand.
GTTTAGATTTTCAGCTTTTTTGATGGAGTCATCGATGACAGCTGGCGGGTATTCTTGATTAAGGAGTACTGCATATGTGTGCTGTTTTTGTGGAAGTCCTTGGTGTGGGAGCAGATTCGTCGGAATCTGTGTGCTTGGGAATTGGGAATGCTGGTCTTGCAATGTCGCGCGTGGCCGCTTTCGAAGTGCAGGTATTGTTGCCCGTCCGTTGGTTTTCTGTATACGCTAGTTACCTACGCACTATTGTCAACTCGAATGAGTACATCAAGGAAGTTTATTTCAGTGTTAGAGTAGGAGTGTGCAAAATATAAATGCTGGGGTGTACTTGGTTAAATGCCTGTATGAATTTGAGGAGCTCGTTTTCCGAATGTGTCCAAATTATGAATATATCATCTAGGTACCGTTTATAGAATAATGTTTTGATGAAATAAAGTTGGACAAGATGAAAAAAAGTTGGACTCTATGTGGTGCATGAATATGTTAGCGTAGTTTGGGGCCATTCTTGTACCCAATGCCGTGCCGCTGATTTGAAGGTAGTACTGGTTGTTAAATTCAAAGCTGTTCAATGCGAGTACAAGTCTTGTTGAGATTTGAATTACTTTTTTGCTAGGATATGCGACAGGGTTGTGGGTGCCATCGATGACACCATCAAAAAATCTGAAAATCTGGACCACCACATTCTTCTGTACCACCAGAAAAACGCCGACCAACACCGCAACCAAAACTTGCTATTAACTTTCATGAGCAACCCACCAAACATAAACAAGGTCCTAAGAAAACACTTTAACATATTGTAACAGAGTGTGCGACGATCCAAAATTTTCACTTCTCCTCCTTGTGTGGTATACAGACGGCCGAAAAATATAAAGGATCATTTAATAAATTCAAAGATAGGCGTGAAATCTCAGATAGGGTGTTGCCCTTGCGGAAAAAGCAGATGTAAGGTATGCAAACACATGCAGACAACGACAGTGGCGAAAAGCACCCACTCGAATTTTAAGCACAGGATAAGAGGTGCACTAGACTGTGACTCAGACAACGTCATATACCTCCTGGAATGTGGGGTATGTAACAAGCAATACGTGGGCCAGACAGACACTTCGTTTAGAATTAGATTCAGCAATAATCGGGCTCATGTACGATTCCTGCCAGGCTTTTCACTTTCAAAACACAGCACATTAAAAGACCACAGCTTTGATGACATCAGGGTTACACTATAAGAAACAATTTTCGAACAATCCGAGATGGGGAACAACGGGAATCTTATTTTATCTACAAATTTAACACGATAAAATACGGAATAAATGAGCACCCATGTACTCTGTCAGCGTTACGACCACTAAAGGCGCAAACGCTTCCCTCTAATCAGTCCGTTCTCATTACGACAATACTATTACCCGCTAACAAAGCTTCTAGCCTGTGCATCTGATAATAAAGAAATGGTTTGCCTCTTCAAGCACAGCCGGAACGCACAGATAAGCGGTCCTGGATGTCGTACAGTCCCTCCCCTACCCCTTTTTTAACGCACATTTTCTGTTCCTTCACTGACAGGAACCATTGCATATAATGAATATTGATGGCGGCGCCTCAATTACTGGCTTTTTCATGCCTCCCGACGCCACCAGCACGCACTCGAAGCGCTTAAGCTCTCCCCATCAACTTGTCCTAAACTTCAAAGTGGAACGAGCCACCAGCGGATTACACGGGAAGGTGAAATACAAGAACGGCGGCACACTGCCCACTTGGGTAAGAGTGGGTGCGGGGGGGGGGGGGGTATTGTCAACAAAGATGGCATTGCTCGTCTACCTCCGCTCTACTCTGTTGAGATGCTGCCCCTTTCTAATTCCGCCCTGTCGGTCTTGCTTCTTCTCCAAGATTATTTTATATTTCTTTAACGTTTCTCCCCCCGTTTCGTTGTTTCTTTTTCTTTTTACTTTTCTTTCGACCACTTCCCGCCTGTCTCGACAGGCAATAAGAAGAAACGAACATGTGTAAGTATTATTATGCCTTGAATAAGGCATAATAAGACGGGGCTCCCGTCGAAACGTCGGCAGAATAAACAGTTATGTGAAAGTGCGTCTACTTTCATATTTATAACCTTGCGGCAACCGTAGTTATTCTTCTCCACACAAACACACACGCTTATATATATATATATATATATATATATATATATATATATATATATATATATATATATATATATATATATATATATATATATATATATATTTATTTATTTATTTATTTATTTATTTATTTATTTATTTATTTATGTATATATATATTATCATGACCAAGAAAAACAGACGCTGGTGCTTCGACGCGCGGGTAGCTAGAGCAAAGAAGAGAAGAACGAAGTCAAAATAAGAACAGCTGGCCCAGGATCGAGTGTTGTATCTTGTTCTCTGTCTCGCTCATCACAATGGCGCAGCCGACGAAGAAGTCTTACGTCCCGGCTTCGTCATCTAGGACAGCCGTGATAAGCACCGCTTGAGGACGGCGTCAAGGCCTCCTCGGCAGCTGTTCACCTGCCGCCACTGCCACCACCGTTCGGAGACGGCGTCAAGGCCTCCTCGGCGGCTGCAGTACACGCTACCGGTACAAATTCACAAGGGACGCCGTCCACGCGTCCTTGTCTATGGATTCTGCCGTCAGCGCAGTCGACAAGTGAACCCTCTGCGGGAAGCCACTGGTACGTGTCTTTGTGGTTCGTCGGCAGTGCGGGCTTCTCCATCGAGTAACGCCGTCCACGCTTTCTTGTCAATGGGGTCCCACCCGCCGCTTCAGCTACCCTTCGAACCACCAGTGGACGGCGTCCAGTCCTCCCCTGGGGTTGTAGGGCATGAGCCTATTGACACCCTGCCACCATTTCACGGCAGGGATCCACACCGGCTCCGGTCCTTTGGGAATGCCGCTCACGCTTCGCATGGCCTACATTACCGTTGCCACACTCTTTCAACATACGAGCTGCAAGGGAACGCCTTCCAGGCTTCTCTGCACGTCAATCTCACCGGCGTGAGTGCTGCAACCGCTACTCATTCAAAGACCACCATCACCAACGCTTCAGACTTCATACACGACAGCGCCGCGAACCTGCGGCGTGCCATCGCGCTATATATATACTCCGCGTCAAGACTAACGAACTGACAGCGTCAATCTCCGAGCGAGCTTCTACAATGTTGCCAGAATTGCATGCCACTAACGCCGTGTTGGACGTAGCTGCCTCGCACGACCTTGAGGCAAGCTCATTGAAGCAACGCAGGCAGCTTTGGGGCACCCTCCTGCAGCTCTCAGACCAGCTCGACGGCGTTGCCTCAGTGATATCAGCATTCTCACGTGCCGCCCCACCATTTCCGTCCACCTATGAACTGCCGGAATTCGACGGGGTCCGGAACGACGCCGACAGCTGGGTGGCAAACGTCAACGCGCTAGCAATGCGCGCGGCCTGGACAGAGAAGCGAAAATTGTATGTGGCCATAGACCGGCTTCGGGAAGGTGCAGCGGCGTGGCACCGGTATGAAGGTTGGAAACAGCAGTCATGGGCGGAGTGGAGCGTCAAGCTTATAGCTGTTTTCGGTCCGATGCCCTGTGCCAACTGTCCATGTAACTCGACCTTCTCTCAGGACGGAACTCGGGAAAAGCCTGACCTAGAGGATGCGATTCGAGTGCCTACCATCATGACATCTCTCGGTGACCAAGATGTAGGGAACAATCACGATCATGTAACTCTGCCTTGCACAGACATTTCTGCTGTCGTATTTAGAGCTCCTGAGGAGCACCGGCCTGACGGTGCAGCTGTGTTCGGTGGGTCCCTGATGGCAAGCTTTGCGCAACACTGTGCAATAGGCCCCAACGCAGGTCGTCCGGTCGACTTAGAGGCAACGGCCCCCATCCTACTGGACATTCTACCACCTGATGAGACAGGTCTTTCCGCTGAGTCTAATAACATCCCATCCAAGCAGCTGGAAGAGAATATGCGTGCGACGCATGCACTGCCTGAATTGGTAGAGTCTCTGATTTTCGGAACAGCTTCCGTCGAGGATCTCCCGTCAGTACGCAGCGTGGCTTCAAGAATCGCTGACTTTAGAATTCCGGGAGCCCCATAGCGACAACGCTGCGTAAGTCACGGACTACGCAAGTCACTTCGCATGAGCCACGCCACAGGTCAGCACGAGGACTTCACCCCAAGTTCGTGAAGATGTGTAATCGCACCGAAAAACGTCTCTAGATCCGCATAAAATTGCGCAGATGGCTGCACAAGATGCTACTGGTTTCGTTGCCGGATCCACCATTTCCTGCCCTGTTTTCTAAAATGTGGTGGGAAAAACGGAAGCGTTCTGAGATCACACCTAATCGACGTAGCACTTCTTGAAACATAGGGCATAGGACAAGGGAGATTATTGAAGCAGAAAGGATCAGTAGATTACAGCTGAACTGCGTCAGCATTCCTTCTCTCGGTCTTTGTGAAAAAGAATTGTCGTTTTTGAGATCATAAGTTTTTAGCGCATGGAAATAGAGGGTTTTTCATCTGTTTGTCTGTTGTTTTCGAATTTCATGAGCATATATATGTACGCTCCTCGAAATAAAGTTTGTTGGAAGTAAGCGCTCCCTTCTGTCCCTTCCCTTGTCCTATGTTTCAAAACGCGCTACGTCGAATAAGTATGTCTTACCAACATGCCCAACTTTATATTCTGTGATCAACCTCCGACCACGTTGATCCAGTCGGGGCCGCCCGCCAGAATCATCTCCAAGAAAACCACACCACCGCTGGAAACTTCTACCACGAGAATGCCTGCTCGGTCCTGCAAATGAAAACCGGAGTCGAACAACTTCCTCTGAAAAGTCGCAGCGTGGCCCAGGCTGTAGACTGCCACGCGACAGTCAATGTCGTCCCGCGGAGTCATCATCAACAAAGGAACCAACCAGGACCCAGTCCTCACCACGACATGACGAATGACCCGGGCGACATAGCCAGTGTCGGCCGCCGGAGTCAATTTCGACAAACTTCCATCGTGGTCGCGGCCGACCACCACGATGCAGCCAAGCCCGCCCACCAGAAACTTTGCCGACAGATCCGCGCGCGCGCAGTCATGGCCGAGTGTCATGACCAAGAAAGACAGACGCTGGTGCTTCGGCGCTTGGATAGCTAGAGCAAAGAAGAGAAGAACGAAGTCAGAATAAGAACAGCTGGCCCAGGATCGGGTGTTGTATTCGTATCTTGTTCTCTGTCTCACTCATCACAACATATATATATATATATATATATATATATATATATATATATATATATATATATATATATATATACCGTCACGTTTTATTTCTCAAGTTGTGTTATCGCCCCAATACACTACACAATTCTCAGCGCAAACCGCGCCTGCAGTTTTCGAGAAGTTTCGGGACTGTAGTAGCTCATTTCGATAAGATCACGCCCACTCCGCGAACTGTATAAATTATTCTGCAGCACTCATCACCGCCAGCGATAACGCTAGAAGATTGGATGACAAGAGTATAAATGCCGGCGCACTTTGACGCTCATCAGTTGTTGATCACCGCCAATGCTCCGTTCGCCGCTTACCTGGTGCCGGGATGCCCGCGACCAGGCACGCTGCCAGTCATCGACCCCATCTCATCGAGCATCGCGCGAACCCCTGGACATCCCCCGGCTCTGTCCAGGCCTTCATCGTGACTCAACGCCCGGGCACCACAGCGCAAGCCGTGGGAGCCAGGGCCAGGACAAAAGTGTGATGGCTTTCGCAGTGCCACTGCCGAAAGCTTATTGCTTTAAATTCAGCACCCCAGAGGGGAGCACCGTCCATGACATCATAGATGCCCTCGAAGCCGTAACCGGCCCAGCCGGTATCAAGTCCCTCCAGCACATGGGAGGAGCAAAGTTCGACGCCGCAGCCGCAAACGTCCACGCAGCCACCAAGCTGAAGAGCCGGGGCGCCATTCACTTGAATGGCGTATCAGTTCCACTAGTCAGCGTCGGTCCTAAAATAGTCCACGTCACAGTCTTCCGAGTACCGCTGTAGGTAGGCGACGCGACCCTAGCGACTGCTCTCTCCGCCTACGGCAACGTGCAACATATCCACGAGCCAGTGTTCAAGGGCCGCCCTGAGGTAGGCACAAGTGTCCGTGTAGCGCGAGTGGAAATGAAAAGCCAAATACCGAACTTTCTGGCAGTTCAAGGCTACAATGTTATGTGTGACTACCGGGCTGTCAAGAAAGTGGGCTCTAAATGCCGAAATGCTGGCCACATTGCCAAAGACTGTGCCACGCCCCGTTGTACGCACTGCAACGTGTTGGACATGCCACAGAGGGATGCGCAGAACCATACCGCAAGTGCTCGGGCAGCCATGCAGCAGCCAACTGCGTACGTCCGAAGTCCTTCGCAGTGGCTGCAGCAGCGGCAACCGAAGAACAAGCGTGTACCGACCTCACGCCCGCATTGCAAGATGATTATCCGGCGCTCGAGCCTGAGAGCGAACCGACACAAGCGACACTGACGCCCATACTGAACCACAAGACGCAGGAGACCTGCGTCCCCTGTCTGAGAAAGCCTTGTCAACCCCTCACGACCTGTCCGAGACCAGCGACTTTTCGCCGGACGCCTATGAAGACCACAGCTCATCCAAAGTCGACGCCAGTGTGCCCGTACTTAGCAGAGACCACGAGGGCTACTGTTCCGACATAGTTGGCGCCACCAGCAGCACCGAGGTTAGATAGATAGATTTATTTCCAGAAATACAAAGATTCTGGCGGATACCATCGACTAAAAGCTGTTGTCAAACAGCTTGACGGGGTCGATGGTCCGTTACAAGGCATATGTGGCAAATGTACACAACAATATCTGAAATTATTGAAAAACAATGAAAACAAAAATTCAATGCAGAAGAAGACAGGAAATCATACACAATTTGCTCTGACAAGTGAAACATAGAAAACAATAATAGTAATACGTTAAGTCATCACATGTTAACAAAGAGAGTCCTGAGTTCCTTGGCTGAGAAGCACTTGACGTCTTTGTATTTATTTAAAATATGCGGCAAGTTGTGCTCTAATGATTGTAGCCTATAATTATTGCGAAATCTAGGAACATACCACATGTCACTGTTTCTAGTATTGGCGGAAGTGATTCTAGGTGTCAACGATGCAGTAGACGCAAGAAAATTATGAAGATATTTTTTAGAGAAATAAAAGGAATAAAGTAGGCGAAAAGTGTAAAGATGTTCTATTTTAATGATTCTATGATTTAGGAAAGCTGGCCGTGTTGTCTCTAAGAAGCCCATATTGTCAATGTGCCGAATCATCCTTTTTTGCAGTAAAAATAATTTCATAATGTTTGTTTTCCCAGTAGTCCCCCAGACTAAGCTACAATAACTTAAATGAGAAAAGAATAGAGCATAATAAATGTTAAGTTTTGCTTTCGGTGGAAGAAGATACCTACATCTAGATAAAGCACCTGTTATAGCTGATAGTTTTTTACAGATATTTTCTACGTGTTTATCCCAAGTAAGATGCGAAGAAAAAGTAACGCCTAGTAATTTATGTTCATCAACAATTTGAAGTTCTTTACCAGCAAATAATAACGTTTGTTGGCAAGTCAGAGATTTGTTTTTAGCGCGAAATAACATTACTTTAGTTTTTGTAGGATTTATTTTAAGGCAGTTAGCAATCGACCATTGAGATAACTTAACCAGTAGATCGTTGCATTGTCTTATTAATTTCTGTGAATCCGGACCAGAAACAAGAAGTGTAGTGTCATCCGCGTATATGATAAATTGAACAGAGGTGGTAATATTAGTAATGTCATTAACATAGACATTAAAGAGCAGCGGACCTAATACACTACCCTGTGGTACACCGTTTATTATGGGAAGAAAACATGATTTTTCGTCTCTTATGCAAACAGATTGTTTGCGATCAGTTAAGCAAACAGATTGTTTGCGATCAGTTAGGTGCCGAGAGCTTCGATAGGACGCGGCACCCGAACAACGGGACGTGCAGAAACTCCGGTCAACGGCCCAGTCAAGACCACGACGGTGATTATGCCACCTACAAAACACCGAGCGCCTGCGCCGGCAAATCCTCGGCCCAGACCCGTAAACTAAGCCTGTCTAACACCATTTACCAGATTACAGGTGCGACTGCTGGTGCGAGTGTCGGTGCCAGCGCCATGGAAGTTTACCGTCCAGTCACGAAACGTGCCCACCCACTGACCACGGACTCTGATGGCTCTACGGACAGTAGTAAGCCCTTAAAACTCGCTAATGCTCTGACAATGTCAGAGCAATTCTTTATTTAGTCATGTTCACTCGTAGAGCGCTCGCCCCACCCTCTGCAAGGGGTTTTGCTGAAGTTTGCGCGCACACTCCCTTTTCAAAATGGCTACGGTGCATTTTCTCTCCTTAAACGTCAGGGGTTTCAGACGCCAAGATAAGCAGAGAGAAGTCATGCACTTCGCAAGATCGCGTCATGTCGATATCCTCTTCCTACAGGAATGTAACTTTAGAACCCCTTCTGATGTAGAATCCTTTTGTACGCATTTTGGAGTCGAAGCCTTTTTTTCGCTGACCAATTCAAACATGTGTGGAGTTGGAGTTGTTTTTTTGACACCAGCGTTACGTCGAGGAGCACACTGTGTTTATGTTGTGCATGTCATTGCTTCTTGACGGTCGCACAATATCGGTAGACTTTGACCTTCACGGCAGACGAGTAAGGGCGCTCGTAATATATGCCCTAGCTCAACGTGGGGGCACGGCCGATTTTTTTCAATTCACTCGACTCATTTATGTTTGACAGTTACCCCACTTTCTTAGTAGGGGATTTTAACTGTGTTAAGGACACCGACAGAGATGCGCGCTGATGCAGAGAAAGCCGACAATGTAGCAGAGTTAGCGCATTGCGACAACCCATCCGCAACTTCAAGCTCAGGGATGCGTGGGTCGACACTTACGGAAATGACTTCGTTGCAACATGGCAACGGGGTTCCAACATGACCAGGCTAGATCGCTACTATTTTCCTGAAGTGCTAGCCACACATGTCCTAAGCTGCGAAGTCCTACATTTCCCACCAGACGCTCCATGCATTACAGACCACTTTCCAGTGTCTGTAAGACTTTTCTTTGAACAGTCCACTACCTTTAGAAACCATTGGAAAATGGACACCACACTCGTGCACGACCCGGAAAGCGTAACATTACTGCGCAATGCACTAGAGCAAGCGTGCGATAGGCCGCCTGAACCCCGCAGCTGGGACCCATTGAAACACAGTTGGCGTGCCAAGCTTATCAAAGAGGGGCGCGAAAGGAAAGCACGCCTGACGACAGAGATAAACGACACGCTACGAAAAGCGCGCATTGTACGCAGAGGCAAGACGCTGGCGTTCGCAATGCATGACTATCTCGATCAGTTAAAGGCGCGGTACGAACTTTTTAGTTCGCGCACAGCTGCGCAGTCTTTTATCAACGGACGACCGGTTTCAGATCCAGCGGTTCTTCGAATTGTTCGCAACGGCTTCTTGGGTGAACAAATGCATGTTCCTTTCGTTCAGTTGCCGAACGGCGAACAGTCTACACGAGCAGAAGACACAATGAGGGTCTTAAAAACACATTTTTTGAATCTTTTCAGGGCGGTGAACGCGAGCGACGTGAACTACACCACCATAGTTAACGAGTTTTGCGCGGGAATTTCCCGCGTACCGGAGGAGCTCCGCGATGGTCTGTGCAGGCCAGTGACGCTGGATGAATTACGCTTTGTGCTTCAGCACATGAACGCAACCTTCGCCACCGGCCCTGACGAGATACCTTTGAGTTTCTACAAAACCTTCCTTGAAACCATACAAGTCCACCTTTTGACAATGCTAAATGGGCTTCTTGCTGACGGAATCAGACCGAATACGTTTCGAGAGAGCAGAGTTATACTCTTACTTAAAAGCGAGGGAGAGCCGTCCGATCCAAGGGCGTGGAGGCCCATTTCCCTACTTAGTTCGGATAAGATATTGACAGCCATCCTTGCAAACCGCATAACTACCATTTTGCCGGAAATAGTAAGCGACATACAAACATGCTGTGTCCCAGGTCGTACGATCTATTCCTCGCTTGCGCTGACTCGCGATCTTTTTACGTACGCTACAAGAACACAAATATCTGGCATTTTTGTTTCCTTGGATCAGGAAAAAGCTCTTGATCACGTAGAATGGAACTATCTCTTCGCTGTGCTTGAGTGTTATGGCTTCCCAGCACATTTAGCCGACATCCTCCGCTTACTATACACAGACTTAGAAACGTCATTAGTAGTGAATGGCTATACATCTGAACCTATTGCAGTAAGTAGGGGCATTCGACAAGGCTGTCCCCTCTCCGCAATCCTCTTTGTATTGTCGCGAAGGCAATGTCTCGCGGAAAACCTTGTTCTTTTTCAGCTGCAGCTGGAGCTTGTTCTTTGCCAGATTCCCTTGTTGGCGGCGCCGTTTAGCTTGTCTCGAGGAGCGCGCCTTGAGGAAGAATGAGTGAACAGAAAGGGCCGCGTCTGGTCGGTCACTGTGCGCTTCGCGCCGGGGCAGGCGCCGCGCCGCGCTTTAGGCCGGACCGCAGAAATTAGGTGCCTTTCTCCTTCTTCTATCCGCTGAGCCCCCGTGCTTCAAACGAGCGAGCCGCCCCTTCGGTCCTCCGGGGACAAAGGGCACCTAAATTTGAGCGATCGTTGGCGCGTCAAGGGTGTTTCGGAGAACGCGCCCGTTTCAGAAGCCGCCACTGTGTTGTCGCGAGACAGGCTTCAGGTAACCACATGTTGATTTGATTATCCTCGGCTTGCCTGATTGGTCCACGCCACCGGGGACGCTAAAAAACCCTATTCAAGCAGCGACTCTGGCTCTTTTTGAAGTGAGTGGAGGTGGGGTAAACAGCGGATCTCACCTCCGGAGACCAGCCATGCAGGCCTAGGGGTATGCCACCATTTTCTATGTTTTGTCTTTGTGACCTAGTGCATTTTGTAAATTGAAGTTGTGTTAGCTAAATAAACCCCCAATGAGTGCTCCCCAAAATCATCGTGTTGACTTCTCATCGATTGCCTCCGCGGAGTTTCACCCACACTTATTCGTCTCCCTGGTCGTCCGATGCGCCTAACTTTGAACAACCCCGACGTTCTCGCTACAAAGTAATGGAGGTGCTGGGTAAGCACGTGTCCCGCTCTGAAATTATGCCCCGAGTCAACAACAAATATAAGAAACCTACCTCTGACTGCTCTACTATGACGGAACCCCCTACCTTCTTCTCTGCTATGCCTACCCCCCAAGCTAAACCTTTCGTCGGACCACCAGTCTTTAGAGGCGCGCCGGAGGAATGTATATCCGAGTGGCTACTTTACTACGAACGTGTAGCGTCGCTTAACAATTGGGACCAAGCCACGAAGGTGAAATTTCTATATCTGGCTTCAGACGGATTTGCGAAAAAGTGGCACACTACTCAAATTCTAACCGGTGCCCCTAATACGTGGGAAGATGCAGTTCACGTCAGCTAATAACTGTCAATCAGCATTTGCTAAGGTAACATCCGGCGTGCCGCAAGGTGCCGGTTTATCGCCCCTTCTGTTCCTCATCTACATTAATGACTTGCCGGCTAACGTTAAATCTAATATCCGACTTTTCGCTGACAATTGCGTCATCTACACCGTAATCAATAGCCCGATGTTAATAACCGATGCCGATGCTAATAAGCTACAACGCGACCTCGACTCAATTGCTTCATGGTGCAATAAATGGCTTATGCCCCTAAACATAGATAAGTGCAAATCATTATCATTTACCCGCAAGCGTGCCGTACTTGCCAACATATATTCTATTAACGCCGTGCCCATAGCTTCCGCATCATGCTACAAATATCTTGGCGTCCACTTGACTTCATCGCTATCCCGGACCACCCACATGAATTCCATCTGCTCTACAGCATCCCGTACACTCAGCTACCTTCGACGCAACCTGAAGTGCGCATCCTCCGACGTAAAAAAACTAGCTTTCATTACCTTCGTACGACCTAAATTTGAATATGCTTCACTAATCTGGCATCCTTCACAAGCCTACTTAACAACTAAATTAGAGTCCATCCAAAATCGCGCAGCTCGCTTCATATCTTCGCAATACTCACACAAAACCAGCGTTACCGAGCTAAAACACTCTCTTTCTCTTCCAACTCTTGAATCCCGCCGTTTGATCACCCGTCTATGCCTTCTGCACCACTTCTACTATCATCCACGCTCATATGTAAAGCATTGTGTATTCTTTTTTATCTTGTTCTAGTTCGTTCATGTGATTTCTGATTCCTGTCTCCTGTGTACACTTATTTGATTTTATTGATTTATTTATTTATTTACTTATCCTGTTGAACATTGTACCCTATCTTGTTACTTGTCCCCCCTTATGTAATGCCTTCGGGTCTTTAAGGGCGAAATAAATGAAATGAAATGAAAAGATATCAGTTGCTCCAATCTGCTCACAGAACTTCATCGCGCATAAATCACAGCAGGCCCATTGCACGCATAAATGGCCGGACGACAGCATTTATCATCTCATTTTTTCCTAATGCAATAGCCCTCAGGAATGCCTTACCGGATGACTCCGCTTCATGCGCCGACAGGGAAACGTTCCGCATTAAACTGAACGAACATTTTTTCAAGCCTCTCTCCTGATAATCTCAACTACTTCGTGTTTATCGCCAATCGTTTTAGAATTGCACTCAGTTTTGCTCTGCAATTGTTTAATATATGTAAAGCATTGTGTATTCTTTTTTATCTTGTTCAAGTTAGTTCATGTGATTTCTGATTCCTGTCTCCTGTGTAAACTTATTTGCTTTTATTTATTTATTTATCTATTTATTTATTTATTTATTTATTTATTTATTTATTTATTTATTTATTTATTTATTTACTTACTTATCCTGTGTAACATTGTACCCAATCTTGTTACTTTTCCCCCCTTATGTAATGCCTTCGGGCCTTTAAGGGCTAAATAAATGAAAAAAGAATGGGCGACGCTACTAAAAACGTCCTTTACGAGTCGCCACTCAGTCGAGATCACCCATTTGCGGCTACAAAACCGCACCCAATTGCCGTCCGAAACCCCCGAGCAGTACTACTATGACATCGTACAGCTGTGTGCAAGAGTGAACCCGTCCATGACGGAAGATGATCGGTTGCGGCACCTTATGCGCGGTTTGCGCCCGGATGTTCTGGAGAAGATGATAATCGCAAACCCGGAGAGCTGCGCTGCATTCCTCCAAATTTTGCAATTCATAAATCTGGCAGCTTTGATGAGCCGTGCGTCGGGGTCACAACCGATTGGCATCCAGTATTCTACCGGATCGCAGTCGTAGATGCAAAACATCGCGCATCCCGTAGGGTTCGCACCCGCCGCAGCGACAGGGCACCCTCCTCCTACGTGTGTCGCCGCTTGCGCCGCGGACGAATTGCGTTGCCCGTGGGAGGCTGCCGACCGCGACAGAGACCTGAAAACGATTGCGGACTCGATCGCCTTGCTGTCTGACCGGCTAAAAGGCATCGCGCCCCCCGATGCCTTGGCCTCAGAGAAATTCCCGTGCCAACGACGGGCGTCCCCGATGCCAGATTTGCCGCCGCATAGGTCACATAGCACAACAGTGCTGGCAGCGGTTCCGAGATGGCAGGAACGATCAGGCGGAGCTCCTAGGCAATCAGAATGTGCAGCCTAATCCTTCGGGAAACGAGGACGGCCGGGCCTAGGGGGCCAGCCCGGCCGCCCCATCGGCACATTGTCGGAAGGTCAGCTTCTCACAGTCCAAACACGAGCCAACGGTACAGAAACAAAACTTGTATTTGACACCGGCTCGTCCGTAAATGTCATCTCAGAAGAGTTAGCTAACAAAATATGTGCTTCATCCAAATCGAGAAAAGACATATTCATCCGAGGAATTGGCGGAGGCTTGCTCACCCCCAATGGTGAAGCTGAAATAAAACTCGAATTTGGCACCACCAAAGTTCACGAGACGTTTTTAGTGGTCAAGGATTGCCCGTACAAGCTACTCGGTGGTCTTCCTTTTTGTCGAGTTGCCCGGCTTGTCATTGATTTCTCCAAGAAAGAGCTGCAACTAAACGGTGAAATTTTCCGGCTGCGTATAAACTCAAGTGCCCCCGAACATAATGATGTACTTACAGTGCGGGGCCACGAGCAAATTCGCATTGAACCTCGCACAGAAGTCGCTATTGAAATAAAGGTCGCAAGGGACGGAATTCACCTCGTCGAACCAAACAGCACGCTCAGAAACGGACTTCAGGTTGCACGCACAATAACGAGGATCGTGCATGGGAGAGGCCTCATTCGCATAGCTAATCCTACCATGTCGCCAGTAAACCTGCTCAGCGGAACAAAGCTCGGATGGGCTTCATCTATTCATGACACACAGCTGGCAATCACGGCCCCCGAGAACGATCGAGTGCCTCAAGAGTTTGACATAGAAACTGGGGATCACCTACAGCCATCTGAACGAGATGAGCTGCTGTCGCTCATTAAGAAGTACCACCATCTATTTACGAGCAGTGACAACCCCATCCGGCAGACTCATGTCGCTGAACATGTGATCGACACATGCGATTCTCGACCAATTCATCAGCACCCATATCGTCATTCCCCTTTTGAAAGACACCAGATTGAGCAACAAGTAAAAGAAATGCTGTGCGATGGGATAATTAGAGAGTCTCACAGTCCTTGGTCATCACCTGTCGTCCTCCTGAAGAAGCCAAATGGGACTTGGCGTTTCTGCGTCGATTTCCGCAGAGTCAATGAGGTCACTAAAAAAGGTGTGCACCCACTGCCACGAATCGATGATATTCTCGACGTGCTACAGGGGTCAAAATAATTCACCACACTTGATCTAACATCAGGCTACTGGCAAGTGGGCATCAAGGAGGAAGATAAGCAATAGACCGCATTTGCCTGTGGACCCGGCCTGTACGAATTCAATCTTGTCCCTTTCGGCCTGTGCAACGCCCCTGCCACATTCCAGATAATGATTAACAAAGTCCTCAGTGGTCTTCTCGGGAGAGTTTGTTTGGCCTACTTAGACGACATCGTTATTTTCTCGAAGACTATGGCAACTCATTTGCAAAATTTGGAAAGTGTGTTTTCGGCTTTGGACGCGGCAAACTTACGACTGAAGTCCGAGAAATGCAACTTCGCCCGCCAGGAGATCAAATATCTTGGACACATTCTCACAGGTGAAAGCATCCGGCCGGACCCAGACAAAGTAGCAGCGATCGAAAAATTCTCCAAGCCACGAAACAAAAAAGGTGTACAGAGCTTTCTCGGAATCTGTAACTACTATCGGCGATTCATCAAAGATTTCTCTCGTATTTCTCGACCTCTCACCAACTTAACCAAAAAGGATGTCTCTTTCGTCTGGGATGCGGAATGCGAAGTGGCCATGCAATCCCTGAAAGAGAAGCTGATCACAGCCCCAATTTTGCGTCTGTTTAAGCCGGGAAAGCCGATAGGGGTGCACACTGATGCCTGTGATTATGGCATTGGTGCCATGCTTGTACAGAAAATTGGAAATCAAGAGAGAGTCGTCGCCTATGCCAGCCGCCACCTTAACAAGGCTGAGATGAACTACAGTACAACTGAGACAGAATGTCTCGCCGTTGTGTACGCCTGCGGACAGTTTCGGCAACACGTCTTTGGTGCTAAGTTCGTGGTCGTGACTGACCAAGCCAGCCTGGCTTGGCTAATGAAAGTAAGGAATCCGAACGGTCGTCTTATGCGATGGTCCCTGTTGCTTCAGGAATTCGACATAACGTTGCGACACCACCCTGGCCTCAAGAATGGAAATGCCGACACGCTTTCCCGCCTTCCTCATGATCCCGCACCTGTAAGCGAAGAAAACCACTTACAGTTGCTGGTTCTGGATCAGGTGGATGTTGGAAAAAAGCAGAGGGCAGACCCATGGATGAAAGAAATTATGTAGCACCTCGAGCACCCGGATGCGCCCGTTGTCAGGAAAACTAAAAGAACGGCACGGAGCTTTCGGTTGATCGACGGTGTACTGTATCGAAGGGTGAAAGGGTTTCAGGAGGATCGTGCGGCGCTCGTTGTCCCCAAGTGCTTGAGATCTGAGATTTTAAGGTACTGCCATGACGACACCACGGCAGGCCACTCAGGTTTCAAGCGCACATGGGAGAAAGTTCGTTGCCAATATTTCTGGCCGAAGATGTTTTCGTACGTAAGCAAGTACGTGCTCTCCTGCCCCGACTGCCAGACACGAAAGCAACCACTGGGGAGGCCGGTCGGTTTCCTCCAACCGATCCCACCTGTAGGTCAACCTTTTCAGCAGGTGAGCATGGACTTTATTGGGCCTTTCACTAAATCCAAAGCAGGGAACTGCTACATCGTCGTGATTACCGACTACCATACAAAATGGGTCGAGGCTGTCGCGTGTCCAGTGGCCACTGCCGCAGAAGCAGCAAGAGCTTTCGTCGAACAAATCGTCCTACGTCATGGTGCCCCGGAGAAAGTAATAAGCGATTGTGGACAGCACTTTGTCGCCAACTTGACCGAAGAAATATTCCGGCTCGTGGGTAGCGAGCATGCCACTACAACAGCATACCACCCACAGGCCAACGGCTTGTGCGAGCGTTTTAACCGCACGTTGGCTGACATGCTCAGCATGTACGTTTCCTCACACCACCACGACTGGGATGAATTCCTACCGTACGTTCTTTTTGCATACAATTCTTCCACCCACGAGACGACTGGATTCACTCCCTTCTTTCTTCTTCACGGACATGAACCGACACTACCGGTGGATGTAGGGTCGGGCGCGCAACGTGGACTCGACTACACCCTGGATGCAATGAAAGTGGCTCGCAGGCTGCGGCAGGCTCGAAAAATAGTAAATGAACGGGAGAGGCGTAAGCAGGAGAAGAAAAAACGCAGCTATGATGCTAGGCGACGAAGTGTTGTTTGTCATCAGGGCGACTTGGTGTACTTGTGGACTCCCTCCCGGGCGAAAGGGAAGACGACGAAGCTTCTTCACAAATATCACAGACCTTTCCGTCTTGTGCGCCGGGTAGCCGAGAACAACTGGGAGGTGGTAGACCAAATTGGGAAAAAGCGTGACGTTGTGAATGTGGCGCGTTTAAAGCCCTGCCACGTTCGATTGGGCTCCGATGCCGACGACGCGGACGATGAGTCTGATGATAATCATGAGGTGCGTGATCTAGGTGGTGATGTGCGCGAGTTCAGTGCAAGGAGAGATGACCGCAGATTGCATCGAAGTGTTGTGCGCGGGAACAGTGCAACGAGTGATGAACAGGGATTCTATCAAAGTGTTGTGTGCGAGTGCGGCTCCAATGGTGATGTGCGCGAATGCGGTTCGCGAATGGGTCAAGAACTCCGTTTGCAACATTATGAGCGCGGGACACAGACCAGTGTTCCAGTACAGCAGTGCGAAGGCTACGACACGGTCATTGAACTTTTCTCCGACTGGAAGACATTTTCAAGTGGTAACAACGCACAACAGAATGTCAGCGCTTACGACACGGACACTGAGTTGTATTGCAGTACTGACGAGTGAACCTATATTTATTTATTTATTTCTTTAGTATACCTCAAAGGCCCAAGTCGGGGTATTACATGAGGGATGGGCATAATTAGCAACATATTAACGATTCAATCACGGTCTTGAACACATGTGGGTCGGAGTGGTGCATGGCGAAGGCAGGCAAGTTGTTTCAGTCCCGGGTGGTTGCAACAAAAAAGGAGCGAAGGTGGGCAGTAGTTTGTGCTGGCGGTGGATAAACGGCTCGAAGATGGTTTGTACGGCTGGATAATCGATGAGCAGGCAAGATGGCTGGAACGTTGAAAGGAGCGTGATAAAATTTGTGAAAAAGACAGAGCCCAGATATATGACGACGTGATTCTAGGTTGTTGAGGTGGCCACGAGTTTTAAGTTCGGAAACGCTGGATTGATTAGAGTACACGGAGTAGATGAACCGGGCTGCGTGATTTTGTACAGATTCGAGAAGGTTAGATAGATTAGATTGATGAGGCTCCCAAACCGAGCATGCCTACTCCAATTTAGGGCGAACAAATGTGGTGTAAGCTAACAACTTCACTGATGAGGGAGCAAGTTTTAAATTCCTATGAAGTAAACCCAGCGCACGATTAGCGGAGGATGCTACGTTGTTAACGTGAGTGGACCAGGTGACGTTGCTTGAGAATGTTACGCCGAGGTATTTATAGGATTCTGCTGTTAAGATTGTAGAGCCCGAAATGGTGTAAGTCGCTTGCTGATAATGTTGCCTACGGTGAAATGACATTAGCGATGTCTTATTTACGTTTAAAGATATTAGCCAGTCGTTACACCAGGATTCAATAAGGCTAAGGTCGTTTTGAAGTATAGCAATATCGGTAGGGTTTTTTATTGGACGGTACACGACGCAATCATCTGCAAACAGGCGAATATTTGATGAAATGTTAGCTGGGAGGTCATTTATGTAAATTAAGAAAAGTAGAGGTCCGAGTACTGTGCCCTGTGAGACGCTAGAGATTACGGGAAAATGGTTAGATGAATGGTTGTTAGCGTACACAAATTGTTGCCGATTAGTCAGAAAACTACCAATCCAGTTGAACGTCAATGTATTAATCTTTAAGCAAGAAAGCTTGAGGAGTGGCCGTTGATGCGGAACTTTGTCAAATGCTTTTTCAAAGTCTAAAAAGAGGGCATCGGTGGGTATATTTAGGTCAACGCTAGAACTGATGTCATTGTAGAATAAGGCAAGTTGTGTGCCGCAGGATAATCCTGAGCGAAACCCATGTTGACTATGGTGAAAGAAGTTGTGGCGGTTTAAGAACTTGACGGTGTTAGAGTAGATCACATGTTCCATTAGTTTAGAGCAAATGCGTGAGTGAGCGAGATGGGACGATAGCTGCTAGGCTGGGATGGAGGGCCCTTTTTAGGGACTGGAACAATTTTACCCACTTTCCAGTCTTCCGGCACCACTACTGAAGGCAGTGATTGCTGAAAAATATGGCATAATATCACACTGACAATGAGTTGTGTGTTTTTTAACATTTTAGCGTTGTTGAAAAAACAGGTCACTGACCAATGTCAAATAAAAACAAAGACGTTTCGGGATCCGTACGGATCCCTTGTTCACAATGGGCTTTCAACAATGCCTTTACCTGACCAGACGGCATTCCGTCGAACTCTCGACTATTTTAGCGTTGATGCCATCAGCGCCACAAGAAGATGTAAGCTTTAATGAGTCGATTAATTTAGCAATGCCCTGTTGAGAAAACGTGATGTCCGGCATCATGTCGTAATCACGAGGATGGAATGAAGGTAAGTTGCCGTTAGGGTCGATAGTGAACATGGAAGAGAAAAAATGATTAAGTTGTTCGGCGGCTTCATCTTCGGGGATCGGAAGGTTATGATTATCAAACAGTGCCAGTGGTTGGGAATTTTGAGGGTTGATAACGCTCCGAAATTTCTTCGGGTTATCGGTCAGCATGGCCGGCAAAGTCTGTGAGTAAAAAGAACGTTTTTCTTTCATAGCATGCGTGCTGAATGCTTTTTCTGCAGCGTAGTAGTTGTTCCATGCAGCAATGTTATTAGATCATTTTGCTGATCTAAAAAGTCTTTTCTTTTTATTATTGAGTCGTTTTAGTGTAGCTGTGAACCATGGGGACGTCTTTTTTTCGGTGATGGTAATGGTGGGCAAGTATTTTATGAACAGGTCATGGATTTTATTTTTGAAGAGCAACCAATTAGTCTCGACAGAGCGCTGCGAAAAATCGGCTAGCAGGCAAGTAGCGAATTCTGCAAATTCATTGTTTAGGGCGGAATAGTTTCCTTTGTTATACAATGTTATCGTTTTTGTTATTTTAGACGAGCGTGTTAGTTGGCAGAGGTAGGTACCATGAATCACTGAATGGTCACTTAAGCCAGGCAAGAACGTCATCTTGGAAACCTTGTCAGGCTCGGAAGTGAAGATAAGATCTAGAGTGTTGGAGGAGGTAGAATTTTGACGTGTGGGTTCAGTGACGAGTTGCGTTAGTCCAAATGTTAGGCATGAGTTGACTAAATCGCTTTCAGGACCGTGTTTGGCGGCTGTGCTTGCCAGATTATTCCACGAAATTGCTGGAAAATTAAAACCACCGAAGAGAAGTATCGGATAATGACGGAAAGTTTTAGTTACAGAGTGAATAGCCACGTGGAAATTCGGTACAAAAAGGGGGTAAAGACCGGGAGGGCGGTAGCAAACTCCAATTATCGTGGGGGTATAAGAAGCATTGCAGAGAATGAACGTGATTTCTAAGCATGAGGACACACGAATTTCTGTACATTTTCTGTATATATTTCTGTATATATTTTTGTGCCCAATGATTTTGTTTTATTTTTCATCTATTGTTTTTCATGTAATTTTTTCAAAGCTTCTCACCTTTTATACCCATGCATAAGTGTTTTTAAATAAGCATCTCACACACTTGTTGAATGCAAAACCTTTTTGTATATTTAGTCTATTTCTTGTCGTGTTTTGCAGATAAAACGAGTGGGACACTCTTTCGTAGGGAAAGGTGTCGCGAAAAGAATGTCTCGCGGAAAACCTTGTTTTTTTTCAGCTGCAGCTGGAGCTTGTTCTTTGCCAGATGCCCTTGTTGGCGGCGCCGTTTAGCTTGTCTCGGGGAGCGTGCCTTGAGGAAGAATGAGTGAACAGGAAGGGCCGCGTCTGGTCGGTCACTGAACGCTTCGCGCTGGGGCAGGCACCGCGCCGTGCTTTGGGCCGGACCGCAGAAATTAGGTGCCTTTCTCCTTCTTCTATCCGCTGAGCCCCCGTGCTTCAAACGAGCGAGCCGCCCCTTCGGTCCTCCGGGGACAAAGGGCACCTAAATTTGAGCGATCGTGGGCGCGTCAAAGCCGTTTCGGACAACGCGCCCGTTTCAGAAGCCGCCACTGTGTTGTCGCGAGACAGGCTTCAGGCAACCACATGTTGATTTGATTATCCTCGGCTTGCCTGGTTGGTCCACGCCACCGTGGACGCTAAAAAAACCCTATTTAAGCAGCGACTCTGGCTCTTTTTGAAGTGAGCGGAGTCGGGGTAAACAGCGGATCTCACCACCGGAGACCAGCCATGCAAGCCGAGGGGTATGCCACCATTTTCAATGTTTTGTCTTTGTGACCTAGTGCATTTTGTAAATTGAAGTTGTGTTAGCTAAATAAACCCCCAATGAGTGCGCCCCAAAACCATCGTGTTGACTTCTCATCGATTGCCTCCGCGGAGTTTCACCAACACTTATTCGTCTCCCTGGTCGCCTGATGCGCCTAACTTTGAACAACCCCGACGTTTTCGCTACAGTATTATGCATAGATCTATTATTGAAACAAATCCAGAACTGCACTTCGATACGAGGTTTTCCTCTTCCAGGCTTGTGCGAAGTGAAAGTAGCGGCATACGCCGATGACATCTCGCTGTTTATTCGGAACATAGATAGCTACAGAGCCTTTCTGCGAATATTCCACACGTATATTCCACACCTGTCGGGAGCACGTCTTAATCCCGGAAAAAGCAAGACATTGTGCTTTGGATTGCTCATTGAAGAGTTCCCTGATGGCGTCCAAATCGTCCAAGGCGTTAAAGTCTTAGGTGTAACTTTCCTCTCGACTGGTGAGGTAGCCCGTACCACATGGAAAAAAATCCAACACATAGTGGACAGACGCATAGAAGTTGCCAAAACGTTCCAACTACCTTTTACTGAAGCAGCTTATCTAATTAAATCCAGCATAACAGCGCCACTGTTTTATGCAGCCAGAATTGCTCGACCACCTCGTCGGGTTCTGCTGAGAGTGGCTACTGCGTGCGGCTCCTTTTTTTGGGATGGCCACGCCGAAGCTGTTGCCAGAACCTTGGTCCGCCTACCAGTAAAATGGGGAGGGCTCAGTGTACCCAACCTTGATGTAATGTGCCGCATGTTGGCTCTCAAAAACACCTGGTCATCGTATCGAGGCACCAACCCCTACTGTATCTGCTATGAACCTCTAGAAGATTTTTCGGTTTAGTAAACGACACGGGACCAGCTGCCGAACATCTACCTATGTATTACACACATGTTATAAAATCTTTGCAACAATGGCGAAACGATTTTTCAGTTCAAGAACTTATGAAAATGTCCCCCACCGACATGAGTGAATTATTAGCATTTAAAAGCCTATCTGAAGAACAACGCTGGAAATGCCGAGCGATAAGACGTTGGACATTTACAAACACGTCTCTCTCCTCCGAGGTCCGTGACCTAAACTGGCTTAGGGAATGGGAGGCTTTACCAACGGCCAACCGCCTTGCGGCGTGGGGCGTGGCGCCCTCCGCCACATGCCCACAATGTGGTGGCGTCAAAACACTGAACCATGTCTTCCATGAATGTATAGTAGCACGCACCTTTTGGCGCATGGTTACCGAAATGTTCCAAACAAGTATGCAGTGGAAGTCTAGCCACAGGAATAACTTTGTCGTACTCTTAATGGCTATGGGAGCCTTCGTCTTATGGAAACAAAAGGGACTGGCCCGTCTGAGGGGACGCCCCCAGAGAGCCATGTTTCTCCTACTACATCGGCTAAGAAACATAATGCTTATGCATCTTAACACAGAACTAGTCATGCTGGGAGAGGAGGCTTTCCTTTGACGTTTGTCTACGCGATTTATTATCGTAAAAAACAACAGAGTGTCCATGCCTTTCCTCCCCTATTAAGGAGGTGGGCTATAGCTTGTACCACTGTAACATTAGTGTGTATTTTTCTTTTCTTCCTTAGAAACATGTCCTTTTGTGCAGTATTGTTCTTGAGCGCGTGAACAAATTGTCCTCACAAGTGAATGCAAAACATCACCCTTCATTGTGAATGACCTCCACTTGTTTGTTCATATAGCCTTACTGTTTATTTAAGTTTAATCATCTTGATGGCAAGAAAGTCCTGTCTTTGTTGAACAATTTTCGCATTGTACGTCACTGCATACACTATAAGTTCTTTCGCTGTATATAACAGCTTGCATTGTACATACGCATTGTTCACCATTGTCCATTTTTATGTGTGCACGTAGGCTGTGTATGATATATCCAGAAATAAAATTCTCTTAAACCAAGACTGCTACTGTAGTCCGACCTTCCGTTTACTGGGCACAGGTTCGCCTAAATAAACAATTTATTATTCGACTCGCAGTGTGCTCCATTCATTCACGCCCGGAGCCCGTGACATCTGGTGTAGGTGCTGTTTCTTCCATGTACCGAACGCCTCCTTCAAGCCGCGAACCCAGCCCACACCGTGAAGACACCAACGCCAGCAAAGAGCAGCGAGTTAGCCGCAGGCAACAAGGTCTGCCATCGGAGTACGGGCTTTTACTGTACAAGGCTCAGAAAACCAAGACGTTGACGTCGACCACGGCAACCATGTCAACGCCGGTTCCACCTGCACCACTCCTGCTCCGGCAACCCAAAGAGCCGGCAACTTTCTACGGATCGCCACTGGAAGACCCGGAAAGCTGGATCGAAAGGTTCGACCTCGTCGCCGCCTTCAATGACTGGACAGACGATGACAAGCTTCGCCATGTGTATTTCGCCTTAGGAGATGCTGCTCGGACCTGGTTCGAGAATCATGAGCGAAGCCTTACAACGTGAGACGTCTTTCGCGCCACGTTTCTCACCACTTTCGCAAGTGTGGTGCGCAAGGAGAAGGCCGCCGCTCTCCTCAAAACCCGCATGCAGATGCCAAATGAAAACGTGGCGCTATTCACGGAAGATATGATTAAACTCTTCCGCCCCGCTGACTCCGACATGTCCGATGAGAAGAAGGTCCGTCTGCTGATGCGAGGAGTAAAACAGGAACTCTTCGCCGGGCTGATCAGAAACCCACCAAAGACGGTCGCCGAATTCATTTCAGAAGCATCTACGATAGAAAAGACGCTCTAGATGCGCACGCGGCAATATAACCGTAGCTTCTCGTCTACAAGCTACGCCGGCATTCAAGCGCTAGGGACCACTGACTTGCGTGAGACGATTCGAGTGATCGCGCAAGAGGAGCTGCGAAAATTACTTCCTTTAGCGCAGTCTCACGTGTAATCTATCGCAGACGTCGTACGCCAGGAGATCCAGCAATCGCTGTGCATTCCTCAGCCTCAAGTGCCGCAGCTGCAAGTCATGAGCTATGCTGCTGCAGCCCGCCGCAACGGCCCTTCTCCACGCGCAAGCCAAAACGCCGCCCCATCGCACTTCCGTCGCCAGACGCCACCACCGCCACCACCCCCACCGACGACCTACCGTTCACCAGCGGGCCAGCGCAGTGCGCCGTAGAAAACCGACGTTTGGCGCACCCCTGACCACCGCCCACTGTGCTACCACTGTGGCGAGGCCGGGCACACTTACCGCCGTTGCCAGTACCGACATATTGGGCTTGGCAACACCGCAACCATGGTCACGGCAACTCACCTGCGACACCTTTTCGTATTGCATGCGCTGTTATGGTCTCTTGCTATCCCATGCGATGACGTGCGACCAGGTCACCAGCCGGAGGTCCTCCCGCTCCCGGTATGGATGCGCACTGCACGTAGCCCGACCTCGCCTGCTCAACCACATCACCAACGAACACAGGATACCTCAAGTTTTCCGCATCAGCGCCCACTACACGAGCCAGTGCACTGGATATCGTCACCAGCTCACGTGGCCGCAACAACTGCTGATCTTCAGATTACGTCCTCCTCGCCACCGGAACGCATATATTCATGCAGGCCCTGCGCGGCCCCCATTGGGCTTGGTAACACCGCAACCATGGTCGCGGCAACTAACCTGCGACACCTTTTCGTATTGCAGGTAAAAAATCAATATTCATTGTATCCACGTCGCACTCGTTATGCGGCGCTTCTGGTGTTGCCAAGCCCAAAGTGCTATTTAGAAATTGCAGTTGATTGTGCACATGTCATCAAACAGATATTAACATTGTCGCATGACATAGGACTGAACCCAGGTCCTATCACTCGTTCCGGTGAAGCGCAAGCATCCGGTGACTTACTCCTGGTTCTTAAATAACTCCAGTCTGGTCAAGCTTCCATGCTGCAAGAACTCAAATCCATTCAGCAGAAGCTACCCCAGAACGACAGCGCTATTAGAGAGATCAATAAAAGGCTCACAAAATAGAAAGTGATTGCGAATCGATAATGGGCATAAAAGAGCAAATCGGCGATATCCGGTTACTTTGTGATAAAAATGCGAAAGATATAGCAACAATCAGGGTGAGATTAGACGACTCGGAAGACCAAGCGCTCCGTTCTAACCTCGTATTTTTTGGTTTACCGGATCGCGAGCGTGAAACATGGGCAGAATCTGAGGCTTCAGTGCTGCAATTCTGCAGCAAACAACAAAACACCACTAATGAACACATGGAAATCGAGAGAGCCCATAAACTCGGGAAATAAAATTTAACCAAAGCCACCCACTCATCGTTAGATTTGCTCACTTTAATACTAAAGATAAAGTCCTGTCGTGCGCCTATAAACTGAAGGGTTCCAATTACCGAATATCTGAAGATTTCTCCCCCAACTCACTACAAACAAGGAAACATCTTGCTGAATTCGGAAGAGCTCAACGGCAATCGTTTAGACTTCGACATGACAAGTTAATTGTAGGTAGCAATACTTACACGTAAGACCACAACGCACAAAAGGTTGTAGACGCCCTTTAAACGCTTAAGCCCCTGCCATACCACTCCGCGAAGAAAGTCTTTTTCGTTTTTATATACCAACATAAGAAGCATCCTTCCTAAAGCCGACACTCTTCAAAGCCTAATTAATACAACGGAGTCCGATTTGTTCGCGATTACAGAGACATGGCTTAACCTTTCTATTACCGACACTGAGTTGCTACAGTATTTCCCAGATTTCGATGTGTTTCGACGTGATCGTACTAATAAACGGGGTGGCGGCGTAATAATAGGTAGCCATAAAGATCTTCAGTGTAGCAAAATTAAGACATCATCGTGCTTAGAAATCATGTTTGTTCTTCGTAATGCTTGTTATCCGCCCACAATAATCAGTGTTTTCTATCGTCCCTCTGGTAGTGACCCCCTTTTTGAATCTGAATTCAACGGGACTATTCACTCCTTAACTGAATCTTATCGAAATGTTCCGATACTGCTTTTCAGCGACTTCAATTTCCCAGCAATACCTTGGACTAACCTAGCATGTGTTACTTCCAAAAACAGTATAGAGAGCCATATCGTAAATTTATGTTTAACGTTTGGACTTACGCAATTAGTCGATGAACCTACGCGCGACAGTGATAACTCCCTTCATATTCTTGACCTTGTTCTCACTTTTGAGCCTGAAAGAGTGTCCCGGATGATGTTCCTACCAGGACTCAGTGACCACTTAGTAATCTATGCGTCCTATTCTTGTAAACTACACCATTCAACAAAAACAACAAAAAATATAACACTGTATGATAAAGGCAATTTTTCCGCTATAAACTCGGATCTCGAGCAATTCGCTGCTTTCTTCCTTATATACCTTTCAAAGTGTTCGGTCGAAGCTAATCGGCTGCTATTCAGAAACAAAATGTTAGATCTATTCATCAAGCATGTGCCCACGATTACCATAACCGAGAAAAAGTCATCCCCGTGGTTTAACATCACATTAAAACGCCTAAATAACAAAAAGAAACGACTCTTTCTATCAGCAAAGCGGTCCAATAGCGCATGGGCGTAGAACCGGTACTACGCTGCAGAAAAAAAAATTCGATAAACTTGCTAACAAAGAAAAACTTTGATTTTTTACAAACATTGCCCGCTATGTTAAGCAACAACCCGAAAAAATTCTGGCGCACAATTAACCCCAGTACTTTCCAACCTTTAGTACTGCACAATGATCAAAATCATCCAATTCCCGATCGCGAGGCCGCCGAACAACTTAACAGCTTTTTTTTCTTCCGAGTTTACTGTTGAACCTGTCGATAACTTGCCTTCATTTCTTAATCTCAACCATAGTGAGATGCCGGACATCACATTCTGCTCAAACGGCATCGCAAAACTAATCGACTCACTGAAACTCGCATCTTCATGCGGCATCGGTGGTATCCATGCGAAAATGCTCAAAAACACGAAATCAATTGCTATGGTACACTACTCTGTCACAATTTTCAGCAGTCACTATCATCAGGAGTGGTGCCGGAAGATTGGAGAGTGGGTAAGATTGTTCCAGTGCCAAAAAAAAGTCCTCCATCTCTTTGCGGCAGTTATCGCCCTGTTTCCCTTACTAGAGTTTGCTCGAAACTAATGGAGCATGTGATTTACTCTAACATCGTCAAATTCTTAGTCAGCAATAACTATTTTCATTCCAGTCAGCACAGATTTTGCTCAGGATTTTCATCTGACACACAACTAGCTTTATTTTATCATATCAGATCAAGCCTCGACATAAATATACCTGTTGACGCCCTCTTCTTAGACTATGAAAAAGCATTCGACAAAGTCCTGCATCAACGGCTGCTACTAAAGCTTTCTCGCCTAAACATTAATACAAATGTATTTAATTGGATTCGCAGTTTTCTTACCAATCGCCAACAATTTGTGCATGCTAACTCCGTCTCATCTAGCCGTTCCTCTGTAATCTCTGGTGTACCGCAAGGTACAGTGCTCGGACCATTACTTTTTCTCATTTACATCAATGACTTTTCATCAAACATCTTTTCAAGCATTCGCCTCTTTGCAGACGACTGCGTCGTAAACTGTCCCATAGCAAACAGCGCCGACACAAATACACTTCAAAACGACCTCAATCTAATTGTATCCTGGTGTGATAAGTGGTTAAAGTCTTCAAACATAAAGAAAACTTCATTGGTATCTTTTCATCGCAGCCCTCATCACCAGTCAGCAGAACACACCATTTCCAGCACTGCAGTCTCACCCGCTGAATCATACAAATATCTTGGTGTCACATTTTCAAGTAACATTTTCTGGTCAGCCCACGTGACAAACATAGCCAACTCTGCGAATCGCACTCTGGGTTTTCTACGTAGACACTTAAGACTTGCCCCCCCATCAGTTAAACAAATATCGTATGTCACACTTGTTCGTCCAAAATTAGTGTACGCATGTTCTGTCTGGGATCCCCATCAATCTCGCTTATCCAACATTCTCGAATCGATTCAAATCCGTGCTGCGCATTTTATCTACAATTCCAGTGTTCCCTTAAACTCGTGCTCACCTTTCTAATTTAGAATTACGATGTCACATATCTCGACTATGCCTTTTTCACAAATTTTATCATGCCCCCATCGAAGTTCCAGCCATCCTGCCAGTCCATCGCTCATCAAGCCGCAAAAACCATTCAAGAGCAGTGCATCCTCCACCAGCCCAAAGCACCGCACATCTTCGCTCCTTTTTTTGTGACAACCGCACGGGACTGGAATCGTCTGCCTACAACTACCGTGGACCACTCCGACCAGCATCAATTCAAGATTGCCCTCGAATCACTTTTTTATTCTGTAATTAATACCCATCCCTCATGTAATACCCCAGCTGGGGCCTTTGAGGTATTCTAAATAAATAATAAATAAATAAATAAATAAATAAATATAGGACTGCGTGGCTTCGCCGTCGATGCACCACGCCCGCAGCCAGGAGAATGGTCACGTGACATCGCCGACTACCTGACAGGAACTCAGTGGACACCACGGAGTCCTTCCCGTTCGCCGTCGCCCAGCCGCCGCTTGTCACCACACCACCGGCAGTACTCTGGCACAACGCGGGGTTGGTCCACTAGCCCGTATCCAGGAAACTAAGGGCAGCAACCGATGCAGGTGCGGTTGCTGTGCGACGAACTACCGAAGATCCTCCGACGACGACGTCGCTGCGACGCACCTTTCCAAACACGACGCAGACCAGGCAAAGTCCAGACCACGAAACCTCACTTACCGAAGGTAACCTGACGACGCAACATGGAAGCAGCGGAACAAGCCGACGAAGCCGTGACCCGACGCCACGCCCTAACTGAAACCCAAGACGGTGCACTAGCGACCTCAACGTTCTTATCGATGGCCACAGTGTGACCGCTCTCGTCGATACTGGAGCCGACTATTCCGTCATCAGTGTGCCGTTCGCCGTGAAGTTGAAGAAAGTTAGGACAGCTTGGGAAGGCCCCGAAATCCGCACAGCCGGAGGTCTTCTCGTAACACCTACAGGAATCTGCACAGAGAGTCACCATAAATGACCGCATTTATCCTGCAGACTTCGTAGTTCTACAGCGTTGCTCGAGAGATGTCATCCTTGGCCTGGACTTCTTATGCCTCCATGGTACTGTCATCAACCTAAGAACAAAGTCGATAACGTTATCCTCAGAAGAAGCACTAACGCCGCGCACGCCGTCAGGAAACCATGCCTTGAATGTGTCAGAAGAACAAGTTACCATTCCGCCTCGCTGCAGCATCATTATTTCAGTCGGCGCCTCTAAATCACCTAACTTGGAAGGCATCGTTGAAGGCAGTCAGCATCTGTTGGTCACCCGCAATATTTACGTCGCAAGAGGAATAGTAGAGCTGCGGGGAGGCAAAGCAACGGTTATGCTCACAAATTTCAGCAATGAATACAAACATGTGAACAAAGGAACAACGGTCGCATACATCGAATAAATTGTGGAGGCCACCAGTGATTTTGCCCTCGCTGATGCTGTGGAACCTGCTCAGAGAAATCAATCCCCTCCCTCAGCTTTCGACATATATCCCAGTCTTCCAAACCATAAGCAAGAACAGCTCAAGATCCTGCTGATGCAATACGAAGATTGCTTTTCATCGTAGTCAAAAATTTGGCAGGCGCTAATCGCGAAACAACGCATCAAAACCGAGGAAAATGCCAGACCGCTCCGTCAGGGTCCGTACAGGGTTTCAAGGCGAGAACGCGAGGCCGTAAAGACAAAAGTTGATGAAATGCTACGGGACGAAATCATCCAGCCGTCCAAGAGTGCATGGGCGTCCCTCGTGGTGTTTTTGAAGAAAAAGGATGGGGCCCTACGTTTTTTCGTCGATTATCACCACCTGAACAAAGTAAACAAAAGGACGTCTATCCTCTCCCACGAATAGATCACGCACTGGATCGGCTCCATAGCGCCAAGTACTTTTCGTCAATGAACCTCAAGACTGGCTATTGGCAAATCGAAGTTGACGAAAGAGACCGAGAGAAGACGGCGTTTATAACACCGGACGGCCTCTTCGAGTTTAAGGTGATGCCTTTCGGTCTTTGCTCAGCGCCTGCAGTTTTTCAACGCGTTATGGATACAGTACTGGCAGGACTGAAGTGGCAGACTTGCCTTGTGTACTTGGACGACGTTGTCGTGTTTTCCTCGAGTTTCGACGAGCATCTTCAGCGCCTTGAAGCTATACTTCAAGCCATCAAGACGTCAGGACTCACACTGAAGCCAGAAAAGTGTAGATTTGCGAACGAGGAGCTCTTGTTTCTGGTTCACGTGATTAGCAAGTATGGAGTTCTTCCCGATCCACGGAAAACAGCCGCCATGGCCGACTTCCCGCCGCCCACTGACAAGAAGGCGGTGCACCGATTTCTGGGCCTGTGCGCCTATTATAGGCGGTTCGTGAAAACTTCGCCCGCATCGCCGATCCTCTCACTAACCTTACCAAGGCCGACGTGGAGATCAAGTGGGAAACGCCGCAGGAACACGCTTTCCAGGAGCTTAAACATTGCCTCCAGACACCCCCGTTGCTTGCCCATTTCGATGAATTCGCCGAGACAGAAATACACACTGACGCAAGCGGCGTAGGTCTTGGCACCGTTCTTGTGCAGAAGGCTGACGGACTTGAATGCGTTATTAGTTACGCCAGCCGATCGCTATCCAAAGCAGAAGCCAACTATTCCACAACAGAAAAGGAGTGCCTCGCCATCATCTGGGCTACGTCGAAATTTCGCCCCTACCTCTACGGCAGGCCCTTCAAAGTTGTGAGCGACCACCACGCCTTGTGTTGGCTAGCCACTTTCAAGGACCCTTCAGGTCGCCTCACACGATGGAGCCTGATGAGACTTCAAGAATATGATATTACCGTCGTTTACAAGTCCAGCAAGAAACACTTCGACGCCAACTGTCGCTCTCGTGCACCTGTCGACCAACCAACCCCCGACGAAAGGGATGACGACTACTTCTTGCGAACGATAACTACCGACGGCTTCGCTGAACGACAGCGGGCCGACCCAAAACTTAAGGCCCTAATAGAATACTTCGAAGGCAGGACCGCCGAAGTCCCGAAGGTATTCAAGCGCGAACTTGCGTCGTTCTTCCTGCGAAACGGTCTTCTCCAAAAGAAAAACTTTTCACCGCTTCGAGCCAAGTACCTCCTTGTCGTGCCTTCAGCTCTGCGACCAGAACTCCTGCAAGCCCTGCACGACGATCCGACGGCAGGGCACTTCGGTGTTTCTCGCACGCTCGCGAGGATACAAGAAAGGTACTACTGGCCACGTCTTACCACCGACGTCACTCGTTATGCGAGGAAATGCCAGGGCTGTCAGCGACGCAAGACACCACAGACAAGGCCAGCGGCACTTCTGCAGCCAATTTAACCACCTTGCCGACCATTCCAGCAGATTGGTATGGACCTACTAGGGCCGTTCCCGACGTCGGCTTTCGAAAACAAGTGGATCGTGGTAGCTACCGACTACCTCACCCGCTACGCCGAGACAAAAGCCCTTCCCAAAGGCAGTGCATTCGAGGTAGCTAAGTTCTTCGTCAAAAATATCGTCCTACCTCACGGCGCCCCGGAGGTCCTTATCACCGACAGAGGAACAGCATTTACTGCCGACCTAACTCAAACGATCTTGGCATACAGCCAGACAAACCACCGCCGGACGACAGCGTACCACCCACAGACCAACGGCCTCACCAAGCGGCTTAACACGACGATCGCCGACATGCTGGCAATGTACGTCTATGTCGAACACAAGACATGTGACGCCATTCTTCCGTACGTGACCTTCGCATAGAACACGGCGGTGCAGGAGATGACCCAGATATCTCCATACAAATTGGTCTATGGAAGGAGCCCGGCAACGACGCTCGATGCCTTGTTGCCCAACGTCACGGACGAAGAAAACTTCGATGTGAGTGAGTACCTTCAACGTGCCGAAGAAGTCCGACAACTCGCGCGTCTCCGTATCAAGAATCAACAGACGACCGACAGCCGCTGTTACAATCTTCGACGATGTTTCGTGGAATACCAGCCCGGTGAACGTGTTTGGGTATGGACGCCTATACGCCGACGTGGACTAAGTGAAAAGCTTCTGCGACGGTACTTCGGACCGTACAGGGTGGTTCGACGTCTCGGCCCACTTGATTACGAGGTTGTCCCTGACGGCATCACGAACTCTCAACGACGGCGATCTTTACCTGAAGTCGTCCATGCCACGCGCCTCAAGCCATTTCATGCACGTTAACAAACTGAAACATTGTTTTGTTTTATTGCTCTATCGTAATTTATTCATTTTGTTTATTGCATTATTGTTGTACATTCATCTTTAATTAAAGCATCGGGATGATGTTTTTTTTAGAGGGGGGCAATGCCACGTCCCATTCCTCAAGTTGTGTTATCGCCCCAATACACTACACAATTCTCAGCGCAAACCGCGCCTTCAGTTTTCGAGAAGCTTTGGGAATGTAGTAGATCATTTCGATAAGACCACGCCCACTCCGCGAACTGTACAAATTATTCTGGAACACTCGTCACCGCCAGTGAAAACGCTAGAACATTTGATAGCAAGAGTATAAATGCCGACGCACTTGGCCACTCGTCAGTTGTTTATCGACGGCCAACGCTCCATTCGCCACTATCAGTCGAGGACTCCTACTGTAGTCTGACTTTCCGTTGACTGGGCACAGGTTTGCCCAAATAAAGAAGTTATTATTCGACTCGCAGTGTGCTCCATTCGTCCACGTCACGAGCCCGTGACAATATATATATATATATATATATATATATATATATATATATATATATATATATATATATATATATATAAGGGAGAGAAGTGTATACCTAAAGGCTCGTATTTCCGTGTTTTAACACAATATTAATGAGATATAACAGACAGTAATGCCAAGGAGTGTACAGGGGAAGTTATTAGAACCAATGGAATGTAAATAAGAAGAAAGAAGAAAGAAAAGTGGATGAAAAATTACCAGCTGTGAGCAGGAATCGAACCTACGACCTTCGAATAACGCGTTCGATGCTCTAACCACTGAGCTATCACAGCGGCCGTCCCTCCATCCACTTTTTGGGGTTTATATGTGAATTTAGAGGTAGGAGTGACATCCAGCGCCATCTATAAGCCAAACAACAAGTGTGGAAACACTCTTATTCGCATGTTTGGCGTCACGTAGCACGTGAACTTATTATGAGCGGGCAGCTGATTAATTGTCGCTCTTATACAACCTAAACACACCAAGTCTGCCAGTACGAGACCCTCGTTCAATGAAAATAAGGGAGAGAAGTGTATACCTAAGGGCTCGTATTTCCGTGTTTTAACACAATATTAAAGAGATATCACAGAGTAATGCCAAGGAGTGTACAGGGGAAGTTATTAGAACCAATGAAATGTAAATAAGAAGAAAGAAGAAAGAAAAGTGGATGAAAAAATTATCAGCTGTTAGCAGGAATCGAACCTGATAACAGCTGTGAGCAGGAAACGAAATCCGAATCATTGTGGAGATAAAAGATTAAATTTTTCAGATTACGCAATAATCTAATGTGGAATAACTTTTCAATTACCTTACCGAAGAAAGGCAGGATACAGATTGGCCTATAATTCTGTAAAAAAAGTCTTATCACCCTTCTTAAAAACTGGAAATATTTTACCAGCCTTAAGGCAGCTCGGAAACACACCCGCTGAAAACAGCTGGTAATAATTACTGCGAAATGTGGTGATATTAAGTTTGAAACTAGTTTACTTTAAAGGGATCAATATGATCTAAACCAACACTTGTGGTCTTTAGTGATGCGATGACTTGAAGGACTTCATCTGCAGACGTCGACTGAAGATAAAAAGAATGAGTACACCGTGGTATATCGCGTAAATGACCTGGTGATTGCTGCGTATCCGCAGATGCGCAGAAATGCTCACTGAACGTGGCGGCCACTCTTACAGGGTCGGTATACATTTCGTCGCCTTGCTTTATTTTTATTGTGGGCTCTGAGCAGTTCTTCATGTTCAAAAATTCTTTCATGATTTAAGAACTTTTGAACATGAAGAAATTGATTTAAGAAATTCTATGATTCTTTAATGATGTGTGTGTGCGTTTGTGTGTATGTATGTGTGTATGTATATATGTGTGTATGTATGTATGTTTGCATGTGTGTGTATGTATTTGTTTGTACGTGTGTGTATGCATGTATGTGTGTGTATGTATGTATGTAGGTGTGCGTGTGTGTATGTATGTATGTATGTGTGTATGCGTGTATGTATGTGTGTATGTATGTATGCGTGTGTGTATGTATGTGTATGTATGTATGTATGTATGTGTATGTATGTATGTATGTATGTATGTATGTATGTATGTATGTATGTATGTATGTATGTATGTATGTATGTATGTATGTATGTATGTATGTATGTATGTATGTATGTGTGTGTATGTATGTATGTATGTATGTATGTATGTATGTATGTATGTATGTATGTATGTATGTATGTATGTATGTATGTATGTATGTATGTATGTATGTATGTATGTATGTATGTATGTGTATGAGTCGAGACAAAAGCTTTGAGGTGGTGGAAACAAAATGAGAGGTGCATAGGTGGGGTGCTTTTCAACGAGACAGAATTCACTTCGAGGCGGCTAGGTCGTGGTGGGTTGGCGACTTGCAGGACGCGCAGTAGGTTTTTTGGAGCGCAAGCGGGCCCTTCGGCGTGCAGGATAGCTATTAACGAGGAAAACAAACAGGGAGACTCTTTGACAGGTGATATGGACAGATACGATTCCAAAGTGGCACCAGTATCTAAGATAGGTAGGGTCCGGGGCAGAAGTAGACGTAGCCACGAGCGCCGAGCCAATTCAGACACAGGGTATA
The DNA here is from genome assembly GCF_043290135.1 of Rhipicephalus microplus. Taxonomy (NCBI): domain Eukaryota; kingdom Metazoa; phylum Arthropoda; class Arachnida; order Ixodida; family Ixodidae; genus Rhipicephalus; species Rhipicephalus microplus. Next base: position 2,845,364 of record NW_027464607.1, read on the forward strand.
TTAACATGCAGGGTGGTAGGAACAGGCTGAAGTGGGAAGAGATAGAAGAACAGCCAAGGGAGGAGAGGCCAATGGTATACAGCTTTTTAGAAACACATCTTAGGGACACGGAACAACCTCCTAACAATGTGGACTACGCGTGGGAATGTTGTAATAGAACAGAAGGCAGCAGAAAGGGAAGTGGTATTGGAGCACTCATTCATAAAAGTACAGACTTGCAAAGGGTCAAGCAGGAGTGCAAGCAACATTAATGGCTAAAAGGGAAAGTGACAGGGCAAATGACACTCCTGGGTTTCGTGTATTGTAGACGGAATAATGGGCCGGAGAGGAAAATCAGGCAATGGTAGAGTGTATATCAAATGACCTTCGGGAGTTAGGAGGAGAGTGCGAGATAATTATACTAGGAGATATGAATGCGCACATAGAAGATATAGGTGGGTATACCAACCCGAAATGCAAAATGATTATGGATCTGTGAAAGGTTTGATTTGATCATTTCCAACAGTACTGAGAAGTGTAAAGTGCCAACAACATGGGAGGTAGGAAGGCTGCAGTAGACGATAGATTATGTACTCATGTCACATAGGATGTATGATAGGCTCAGGGGAATGCACATAGATGAATGTGGCTCCAGAAGTCTAGGTAGTGATTACAAACGTATCAAGATAAGTTTTGGAACAGAAGTGAAAGTGGTAAGGAGACAAGATGAGCAACTACAGAAAAAATTTTATCCAGAAAAGCAAATAGAAATAGCTTCTAAAAAATGACAGTAATCACTGAGGATAGTAAAACAGTGTGGACATACACGAATCTAATTAGACTGTTTCAGCTCGAGCTTGCTAAGGCACGTGACAAGTCACCCCGGAAAAGAAGACACCAACCCAAAAGTTGGTGGGATGAACAAGTTAAGAGAGTCATAGCAAAACGTAAGGAAGCCTCTAGGGAACACAGACATGCTAAGCAGCGGGGTGAACCAACAGATGATGTTGAAAGAAAATGGGAAATCTTTCTAAGCTATAGAAGGGATGCATCCCTTCTGATCGATGAAAGGATTAGAAGAAAGGGAACTCGGTGGCTGGCAGAAGTACATAAAAAATATAGAAAGGCACCTGCGAAATTTCGGAACCATCTAAACTCCCTGAGAAATGAGACGAGCCTAAAGCAGAGGTTTATAACTACAGCTCAAGGTGCTAGGATAGAAGGAGACGAAGCTATTGAATACAAAAGAACAAGGGTGACAGAAAATTTTCAACAAAGAGGTGCTTCATGCACCATAAAAGACAAGGATGAATCAAGTGGTGCAATGGCTCCATTTTCACAACGAGTGTGGGAAAGGGTGCAAAAAAGGGTTTCTAGTATTACATCAACAGGCCCAGATAGCATTCCAATTATGCTAATAAAGACATTAGGTCCGAAGTCTTAGCAGGCTTCGAGAGAGGCAGTGAGCAAAATAATAATCGATGGTAAGTTCCCGATTGATAGAAACTTAGCAGGATGAGCATGATCTATAAAGAAAATGGCGACAAGCTGACATAATCAACTACCGTCCCACGACAGTGATATCAGTGGTCTACAGCCTGGCAATGCAGATTATAAAGGAAAGACTGCAGGCATGGATAGAGGATGAGGGGTTACTGGGGGAACTGCAGAATAGGTTTCAGAAACACGGGAGGTTGGAAGACAATTTGTTTCTCACGGACGCAGTGCATCGAAATAGCAGAAAAGGAACACAGGCCCCTGTGACTAGCACATTTGGATATGAAGATATCGTACAATAGCGTGGTTCAAGAGGAATTGTGGGGAATATTGGACACACTAGGCGTCGAAGATGTAGTCACTAATCTTTTAAAGGATATCTATAAGATAACAAGGTAATGACAAAGTAGAAGAAACGTATCCAAGCCTGCACAGGTAAAACGTGGGCTTAGGGTGGGGTGTCTCCCGTCATCTTTATTATTCATGATGTACCTACAAAGATTACAGACCGAATTTGAGAGAAGTGGACTGGGCTTCAACCTCTCTTTTGTCAAACAAAGAAAATTCATTGAACCGGCACTACCAGCATTGATGTACGCAGTGGATATAGTGCTAATGGCCGACAACAAGAAATATTTGCAGAGATTGGTGGACATCTGCGGAAATGAGGGAGTTAGGTTAGATTTCCGATTCAGTAAGGAAAAATCAGCAGTCATGGTTTTTAAGACAATGAAGGTAGTGAGCTTAGACTACAGTAAGTCACGCTAGAGATAACAGATAAATACAAATCTCTGGGCGTATGGATAAGCAATGGGGCCGAGTACCTAAGGGAACACGAAATATACGTGACGGCTAATGGTAACAGGAATGCAGCGGTAAGGAAAAACAGGGCAGTGTGGAAATACAATAGGTATGAGGTTGTAAGAGTAATTTGGAAAGAGGTCATGGTTCCTGGTCTGACGCTCGGCAAAGCGGTTTTGTGCATGAGTTCAGAAGTTCAAGCAAGATTAGAAATTAAGCAACACGGAATAGTTAGGCTTGCTTCAGGAGCTCACGGGAATACACACAATCAGGGAGTACAAGGTGATATGGGATGGACATCATTTGAGAGCAGGGAAGCTAGCAGCAAGATAAAACTTGAGAAGCGATTAAGGGAAATGGGGGAAGAGCGTTGGGCTGGGAAGATATTCAGCTACTTGTGCATGAAGAATGTCGATACAAAATGGAGGAAGCGAACCAGAAAATTGATTGGTAAATACTGAGGAAAATGCAGGAAGGCAAACCAAAATTGATTATCGGTTAAGAAGGTGGTGAAGGAAGCTGAGACCGATATGTGGAGAATCGGCAGGATAAAGAAGTCCACACTAGAGATCTATTGAACGTTTAAGCAGGAAATTGCCAAGACAATTAGCTATTACAATACTCGGCGTAGCTCTCTACTGTTTAAAGCCAGGACGGTGGTATTGCGAACCAAAACATATCGGGCCAAATACGAAGGGGTAGACACGGTATGCAGTGTGTGTGGAGAGGAAGAGGAAACTGCTGGAAACTTGATAATGTTCTGTAATTGGCTTCACCCTATAGTTCAGAATGATGGCGCAGAGTTTTCAAAGCACAGGGGCTTAGGGACAGAGAAGGCAAAAATAGACTTTCAGCGGGTAGAACAAACTTGAAGGAGGTATCTGATTGAAAGCTAAAGTAAAGCCACGAGTGGAAATTAAACTTTTCACTGCAAAGTACGAATCCTCAACCTCACTATTTGAAGGAAAAAAAATTAATCTCGTTTTTGGTTCAGTAGGTATTACGGCTTGGTGTCGCTAGCCAACGCCCGAGTACAGCCACATCCATCCATCCATCCATCCATCAATCCATCCATCCATCCATCCATCAGTAGACTCATTCATCCATCCATTCATCCATCGATCCATCCATTCATCCATCGATCCATCCATTCATCCCTCCGCCGTGTAGCAACACGGCCGAGCTAAGTCAGACGTAAGCTATATTAACATGCAGGGTGGCAGGAATTGGTTAAAGTGGGCAGAGATAGAACAGAACTTGAGGCAAGAGGAGCTGATGGTATATGGTGTTGTGGAAACACATCTTCGGGACACGGAGCAATCACCTTGCAATCTGGACTACGTATGGGAATATTGCAATAGAACAGAAGACAGCAAAAAAGGGGTGAAATTGGTGCATTCATACATAAAAGTATGGGTTGGCAAAGAGCCAAGCACTGATGCATGAAACATTATGGCTAAGAGGGAAAGTAGCTGGGCAGATTTCACTCCTTGGTTTGGTGTACTTGTGGACGGGAGCAAAGGCCAGAGAGGAAAACCAGGCAATGGTGGAGTGTATATCAAAGGACATCGAGTGATTAAGAGGAGAGTGTGAGATAATTATACTAGGAGATATGAATACTCACATACAAGATATAAATGAGTATACTGACCCAAGAGGCAAATTGATCAAGGCTATGTGTGAAAGGCATGATTTAATCATTTGCAACAGTACTGAGAAGTGTGAAGGGCAAATAACATGGGAGGTAGGAAGGCTTGAGTCCCAATGGTTACCGCCGGACAGCGCTTAAAACACCACCACGACTGATGCTTCATTGTGTGCCATGATCCGGGCGATTATACGGGAAGAGCTGCAATCTTTCGGCCGCTCAATGAAACCGAGTCCACCTCCCCCCTCCAACACTGTTTTGCGCGACGTTATCAAAGAGGAGTGGGCGTCCATGACCGGGCCAGCGTATGTAGACTCTCCAGTACCTCGACTCCAGCCGACTTATGCACAAGTGCTCGCTGGCTCACCACCCGTCGTACAACCGATGCCAGCACACTCGATGCCTGTCCCACTGGCTTCGTTAACTCCGAGTGCGCCTAGCCAGTCCTTTCACCGGCCATGGTGGCCGCCTCCTCCGATCTGTTATTACTGCGGCTATCGAGGCCACATTGCACGCGTCTGTTGGAAGCGTGAGCAGGACGAGCGTCGTGGATTCGACACCCACGGACGGGACGATGGGACAAGCTGGTACGCTGACCAACGTCGTCCTTATGATCCGCCGGTACGTCGCTCACCGTCCCCAACTGCGACATCTGAGCCAACCACTTCATACCACTCTACTAGATTCCGCTCACCCTCACCCCTCCGCCGCTCCACGTCTCCATTGCGACCTGTCTCGCAATTCACCAACCAACGCCCGGAAAACTAACCTCTGCAGCTTTTGGAGGAAAAGCTGCATCGAACAAACTCTAGTGCGTCCATATAATACGATATCTGTTTTTATAGAAGGTATGTACGTGGATTCTTTAATAGACACTGGTGCTTGTTTGTCTGTGATTGATCGTTCCTTGTGCTTACGTCTGCGAAAAGTCACCACCCCTTATGATGAACCTACACTGCTCGCTGCTCAAGGGGACGCCATTAGACCTGCCGCTATGTGCCCCGCTCGTGTTTTTATAGCTGGTCTTCTTCACTTTGTGCAATTTGCTGTGCTGAGTTCGTGTGCCCACCAGCTTATATTAGGTTGGAATTTTCTGTCTACGGCGAACGCTTCCATCTGCTGTCGAGAAAATGTTGTTCACATGATGAAAACTGACCATGCCCTGTATGCGGATGACAAGCCCGTTCGCTTGCTCGCTGCTGAAGATAGCGAGCTACCGCCTGGTCATCAGCGAATAGTTACCATCACTTCTAGTGTGATCGACTCTGATGACGTGTTTGTCCAACCATCTGCACGCTGTCTCGCAAGAGGTATAGCCCTTGCTTCAGGTCTAGCGCGGACCCACAATGGCTCCGGACTTCTCTACGCTACAAACCAGACGTCTGAGAAAATTATCATTCCCGAAGGCACCACAATGGCTTGTGTTACTGAATCCCAACCTGTCTCTGTTGTCCCGTTTATGCCAGCGTGTTCTGACCTTCCTTCTATCGGACGTTCATCAAGCATTTCTGTTCTTGCTGCGACTATTAGTCCAGAACTGACCTCTTCACAGACAGATGAGTTGCTTGCCTTGCTACAAAAGCATAGGAGATTCTTTGATGCTCCTTTAACCATATGGTGTAGTAGCGCGAATTCGACGGGGACGAAGAGGACAAGAAAACATTACACTCGCTTTTCTTGTCCTCTTCGTCCCCGTCAAATTCGCGCTACTACACCATATGGTTAAATGATGTCTTACCAACTAGCCCAGCTATCAACCCTACTGATCTTTGATGCTCATTCCTCATCTCTGGGACAAACGTCCATTATTAGGCATCGTATCCAGAGCAATGGCACTTCCATCGTACGGCGTCGACCATATCGCGCCTCTTCGTCCGAGCGTGAGGTCAATGAACAAAATGTAGCCGATATGCTGCAACGGAACATTATAAGTCCCTCCACGAGTCCTTGGTCATCCCCTGTTGTTTTAGTAAGGAAGAAAGATGGCTCCGTGTGACTTTGCGTGGACTACAGATCACTTAATAAGATTACCCACAAGGATGTTTACCCCATGCCGCGCATAGACGATGCTTTGGATTCACTGCAAGGTGCCGAGTACTTCTCAAGCTTGGACCTGCGTTCAGGTTACTAACAAATACCCATGCACGAGGATGACAAAGAAAAGACAGCGTTTTCAACACCAGATGGGCTGTACGAATTCAACGTCATGCCATTCGGCCTTTGCAATGCTCCAGCAACATTCGAGCAGATGATCGACACAGTTTTACGAGACTTGAAATGGAAGACTTGCTTGTGCTACTTAGACGATATCGTTATTTTCTCGTCAACCTTTCCTCAGCACTTTCAACGACTGGACGAAGTTCTTACGTGCCTTGCAAACGCAGGCCTTCACCTGAACACCAAGAAGTGCCGTTTTGCGAGCAAGACGATTAAAGTGTTAGGCCACATCGTAAGCAAGAATGGTATTCGTCCCGATCCAAACAAGATTTCCGCGGTCCAACAGTTCCCACGTCCTCAAAAAGCCAAAGATTTGCGCAGCTTCCTCGGCCTCGCTTCTTATTTTCGCCGATTCATTCGAGACTTCGCCTCAATAACTTCACCATTGCACAAGTTGCTTGGATCAGGCGTCGCCTTTGTGTGGTCTCCTGAATGTAAAGCGGCGTTTGCCGAACTAAAGTGTGCACTCACATCCGAACCAGTCCTCTTCCATTTCGACGAAACCGCGCCTACGCTCCTGCATACAGACGCTAGTGGTCGAGGCATTGGTGGAATTCTCCTACAGCGAGGCAAATCTTCACGTGAGAAAGTCGTCGCATACGCGAGCCGTGCACTGGCCCTTGCCGGAAATAATTATACCATCACCGAACAGGAGTGCCTAGCGGTCGTATGGTCGATACAAAAGTTTCGACCTTATCTCCACGGCCGCCACTTTACTGTGGTTACGGACCATCACGCCTTGTTCTGGCTCTCGACAATCAAGAACTTGTCCGGCCGCCTTGTCGCTGGATTCTTCACTTACAAGAATACGACTTCACGATTACGTACAAGTCAGGAAACAAACATCAAGACGCCGACGCACTTTCGCGTTGCCCGCTCTCTTCGGAGCCACTTAACAAACCCGCCACTGCTGCACTCGAGAAGCTGTCGGCCGTCTCTTCTCTAGATGTTACGTCATTGCTACTGTGGACCCAACTTCTCCAAGCGAGTGTGGTTTGTTCTTATTTCACCAACGTGCTGACCCTTACTGTCGCCGCATCATGGGCCGTCTTGACGGGACTGGCCGGCCCCCTAACGCCCGTCTTCGCCGACAGCTGACGCAGTTCAAGCTCAACAACCACGTTCCGTACCGTCATATCTACCACCCTGATGGTCAACGCTGGGTGCCCGTTCTACCTCGCTCTCTTCGGGATCAAGTCCTCAAGACATATCACGACGACATGTCTGCTGGACACATGGGCTTCCAGAAAACGAATAATGACTGCATAAGATGTCACTGCTACTGACCGGGCTCGTCCCCCTGTGTCGCGAAGTACGTTGCCTCATGCGCCCTTTGTCAGCGTCGCAAGCTACCTACATCAACTCGAAGTGGACAATTACAACCGCTCCCGTGTCCCCTGCAACCATTCGAGGCAGTTGGCGTTGACCTGTATGGTCCGCTTCCTATGACTGTCACGGGCAATCGATGGATAGTTACAGCAGTCGACCACCTGACCCGCTATGCCGAAACAGCTCCCGTGCCTTCTGCATCAGCATCAAAGTGGCTGACTTCATCCTTCGAGCAATAATCATTCGACACGGAACTCCTCGTGGTATCCTGAGCAACCGTGGAAGAGTATTTCTTTAAGAACTCGTCGAAGAAGTGCTTAAGGCATCCGGCACTACACACAAAACAAGCTCCAGTTACCATCCTCAGACGAACGGCCTGACAGAGCGCTTTCATCGTACACGGTCAGATATGATAGCGATGTATATCGAACCCGTCCACAGAAACTGGGACACCATTTTGCCATTTGTCACTTTTGCGTATAATACCTCTGTACAGCGCACAACCGGTTACTCGCCGTTCTACCTCGTCCAGGGTCGCTTCCCTTCTTCTTTCCTGAATGTTTCGTTCTTCTCTGTGCCTGCCAAACAATGTTCATCTTCAAGTGAAGAATACGTGTCTCGTCTACTTCATTGCCGCCAGCTGGCTCGTGTCAAAACTGAAGCCAAGCAACAGGATCGCAAGCTTGAATATGATGTCTCTCATCGTGCCGTGTTCTTCAGCCCTGGCGACGAAGTCCTCCTTCTTACACCCTTTCGCACTCCCGGCCTGTGCGAGAAGTTTCAATTACGTTTTATTGGCTCCTACACTGTCTTGGAGCAAACGTCTCCTGTGAATTATCGCGTGGTACCCGTTCTTCTTCCGATGGACCGCCGCTACAGGGCAGCAAAAATAGTCCACGTATCCCGCATGAAGCCTTTAATTCGGCGTTCCTCTTGGCTTTAAACTGCGGCCAAGAACTGGGGTCAGGATGACCGCTTTCACATGGGGGGGGGGAGTTAGTGTAGGCATTTATCAAGCACATCTACTATCTTTACACATGTTCATCATCATGAGTGGTCGTCATCTTCATCTGCTGTGGGGACTTCGCTTGCCTGAGTTCTGTGCCTTGGGTGTGGTCGCTTCATCGTGCCTTCTGGGCCTAATAAAGGTTGCCTTCACCGTTGCATCACAGTATGTATGTATGTATGTATGTATGTATGTATGTATGTATGTATGTATGTATGTATGTATGTATGTATGTATGTATGTGCGTATGTATATATGTGTGTATGTGTGTATGTATGTGTGTAAGTATGTGTGCATGCGTGTATGTATCTATTTATGTCTATGTGTTGTGTATTTTTGTGTGTATGTATGTGTGTATTTATGCGTATGTGTGTATCTGTGTATGTATGTGTATGTGTGTATGTGTTTGTGTATGTATATGTGTGTATAACGGTAGGTGTGTGTGTATGTATGTATGTGTGTATGTATATCTGTATGTATGTATATGTGTATGTCTGTATGTGTGTATGTATGTGTGTGTGCATGTATGTATATATGTGTGTATATGTGTATGTATATGTGTGTATGTGTTTGTGCATGTATATGTGTGTAGGTATGTATGTATGTGTGTGTATGTATGTGTGTATATATGTATTTATGTGTATGTGTGTATGTATGTATGTATGTATGTATGTATGTATGTATGTATGTATGTATGTGTGTGTATGTGTATATAAAGTGTGTATGTGTGTGTATGTATATGTGTGTATGTATGTATGTAGGTGTATATATATATGTGTGTGTATGTATGTATGTATGTATGTATGTGTGTCTATGTATGCCTGTATGTGTATGTATGTGTATGTATGTATTAATGTATGTGTGTATGTATGTATGTGTGTATGTATGTATGTGTGTATGTGTGCATGTATGTGTATGTGTTAGCTTGTTATGTTGGGTTTTGTGGCGCAAGGGCACATGTATGTGTATGTGTTAGCTTGTTATGTTGGGTTTTGTGGCGCAAGGGCAACTAAGGCTATGCTGCGCCAGACTCATGGTGAGAATACCTACAGCGGACAGGGCTATGACAATGACTCTGAAATGTCTTGACGGCAATGACATATGGGATATGATGAGCAGTAAAGCGTGGCTCTATAAAGGCCTAAAAGGATTGGCTCCGTAAACGCATGAAGTATATATCTCTTCTAAGATTATGAGTGTGATGCTCGGGGTGGTCAATGTGTATGGTTGGTGCATGAGGTTATGTTAAACCGTAACGGCTTTTACATAGCACTAATGCCATACCCGTGTCCTTATACCTAAGGGCCGGGAGGCAAATGCCTCGTTGTAAATTCCAGCTGCCACAGATGCCTCTCCGAAGAGGCTGTGCTACGAGTCACATCAGTCAAGTTTTGCTGTCTTGGAGTAGCATAGTTTAGTGTAGTTAGACCTTGTTCAGAAGTTGTGCTTCATTTAAAAAGCTGATCACATCAGCTATGGGTATTAGGGCGTCATCGCCCAAGAGTAGCATTGGATGAAAGGGAATATTTAACCTGTAAAACATACGGAAATGATTTTCTCTTAATGTTTCCATATGTGGGCAAGCTGTTAAAATGTGCATTAGAGTTAGTTGCTCCTGACACATCGCATGTTGGGGCTTTTTGGCCTGCCAATAGATAGTTATGTGTGATGTGCGTATGACTTATTCGTAATCGACATATAACTACTTCGATAGAATGTGCTTGATGAAGACAGGTCTTCCATTCACCAAGAACAGGTTTAATTAGGTGAAGTTTGTTGTGTCGTGATTTCCATTACTGCTGCCAGTGATAGGTGGTGGCCCGGCGAACAGCTTGAATCCCATCTCTGGCAGGTATGTTGGTTTTTAACTCACGCATCTCTTTTGCTGTTGCAGCTACTTGGTCGGCCCTTTCATTGCCTGGGATCCCGAGATGACTCGGGACCCAACAGAGGCATATGGTGTGTTCATCAGGTGTGTGGTATAGCATGTTTAAAATATCGCCTATGCTGAGATTTATAATTGAGACTTTTCAGCGTGCTTAACAAGTCTGTAAATATTACAGCTTTTTTTATGTTTTGAGCTTATAATGTATCCTACTGCCATCCATAACGCATAGCACTAAGCGGTGTAGATGGATACGAACTGCGGTAGTCTAGTTATTTGTTCGTGTGTTGCTCCTACCACGCTGCTTCCGACATAAGCAGATGTCTTCGAATCATAAGTATAAACATCTTCGTAAGTGTTGTACGTTTGTTGTAATGTAAAGAATTCTTGTAGTATATATTCATGTGGGGTGTTTTGTTTTTCAATATGTGTGAGTGAAAAATCTAAGAATTTTGAGAAATCACTCCATGGGGCCAAACTGGGTAACCTTCTGACAATAGATAGTGCTTCGTTAGGAACATTTAGGGTGTGAACTGTTTCTTCAAATCTTAGTATTAGTGGCTTAATTACGTTTGGTTTATTGGCGTAGTGTTGTCGTAGGTCACAGCGTGTGACAATACTGTGGCATATATGATCTGGTGAAGAACGAACTCAAAGGACATACGTGAGCATTAGTTTCGTTCTCCTATATTCCAAGGATGGTTCGTTACTTTTGGCGTATAAACTCGAAATAGGTGAGGTTCGATAGGCACCTGTTGCGAGGCGTAACCCTTCGTTATGGACAGGGTCTATGCGCTTAAGGTACGACTCTCTTGCTGAACCGTAGATTATACTACCGTAGTCTAATTTTCTGCGTACTAAAGAGCGGTAGATGAGCAGTAGGCACTTATGGTCGGAACCCCAGTGCTTTCGGGACAAGACTTTGAGGACATTGAGGGCGTTCTTGGATTTCACCTTGAGATTATTACGTGTATGGAAGAATATTGAGCTTCTTATCAAATATGACCCCCAGAAACTTCTGTTCTTGTTTTATTGGCAATACTGTTTCGTTTATTTTGAGTACGGGGTCTAGTTGTAAGCCTCGTTTCTGGGAAAACGCTACAGCAACCGTCTTTTTCTCAGAAAACCGGAAACCGTTTATGTTAGCCAATTGTGTTAGCTTGTTTAGTGCTATTTGAATCTGTCGCTCGCACGTCGCCATGTTAGATGACCGGCACGCTATTTGTAGATCATCCACATATAGTGAGTGCCTAAGAGTACATGGTACATCTGGTTCACAGAGTTCATTTTGACGACAAAGAGAGTCTTGCTTAAGACACAGCCCTGAGGCACACCGTTCTCTCTAGTAAATGTTTCTGAAAGTGTGGTACGCAAACAAACCTGAAAAGTTCGGTTTGATAGGAAGTCGGACAAGCAGTTGAGCATCCTTCCACGAATTCCTAGATCTGCCAGGTCTCGTAAGATACCGTACTTCCACGTTGTGTCATATGCCTTTTCAAGATCGAAAAATACTGCTAAGCAGTGCTGCTTGTACAGGAAAGCTTCTCGTAATGTATGTTCAAGGCGAACGAGGTGATCGGTGGTGGCACACCCTTTCTTGTAACCACATTGGTAGACATCTATTAAGTTATCGGTTTCTAGGAGGTATGTTAGCGTAATATTAATAACGCTTTCGTAAGATTTTGCCATACAACTTGTGAGTGCTACGGGCCTGTAGCTTGTTGGTAATGTAGGGTTTTTTCCGGCTTTGAAAAATGGAATTATAATGGCTTTTTCCACTCTATTGGCATTCTGCCAGTGATCCAAGTAGCGTTAAAGAAGTGCAGCAATGCCTTCACCACTTCCTGGGACAAATGGGTGTTCATTTGGTAATGTATTTTGCCCGGGCCAGGTGCTGTTTTTTTACCTTGAGAAATCACTCTGTTAATTTCAATTTCAATTAACAATGGGACACAAACTGACGCCATCTTTAAGGCCTTTTCAAAAGCGTTTGACAAAGTCTCACACAAGAAATTACTTTTTAAATTAGAGAAAACACTTAAAAATCCGCGCCTAATAAAATGGATAGCAGACTACCTTTTAAACCGTAAACAATTTGTTGTTTTTAATGAATTCTGTTCATAAGAGGCAACCGTTGGCTCTGGCGTCCCACAGGGTACGGTTCTTGGACCCCCTTTTGTTTTTAATATTTATCAATGATATTGTGCATGAAATTCCTGTAAAAATCAAGTTGTATGCAGATTGTGTCATATATTCTGAATTATCCAATGTAGCCGATCAAATCATTCTGAATAGTGTCTTTTATAACATTGTGAAGTGGTGTGATTTATGGCAGATGTCAATTAACTTCAATAAAACAGTATTTATACGAATAACCCACAAGAAAAAAAACCCTACTATTTAAGTATTCCACCGCAAGTTTCACCCTTTCTGAGGTAACTAACATTAAGTATCTTGGCCTTTGGATTACCAATGACCTTAGCTGGACTAAACATATTGACTCCGTAATTACAAACGCTAACCGAAAACTATTCTTCCTTCGAAGAGCTCTAAAACATTCTAATTCCACGGTGCGTACTCTAGCGTGCAGGACTATCAATCACCCAGTGTTAGAATATGGAGTGATTGTTTGGGACCCCTTCACTAAAGCTAACACAACTTAATTGGAAAACGTGCAGAAAAAGGCAGTCCGCTATATCTTCAATAGCTTTGGACGCACCTCTATAACTGAACTCCTGCATCGTGCCAATGAGCCTTCAGTTACCGAAAGAAATCGTTTAATACGACTACAATTTCTTTACCAAATAATTAAAGGGCATTACAAGCTTCATGTTTCCAATATCATTTACTTTTCTTCTGGGTACGCCACCCGCCAAAGGCATCAACTTACAATAACCCCTTTCCGGTCCCGAAATAACTGCTTCAAATATTCCTTTTTCCCTCGTACAGTAACTCAGTGGAATGGACTAATTAATAGTAATAACCAAGTGATGGAGCCGTCCTTAAAGTTGTTTGCAGCAAATTTGACCTGATTGTTCACATCATGCCGTTCTATTTTTTGTTTGTTTGTTGGTTTATGCATTCTTGAGTGCCAACATTGTGAAAATATATCTGTAACCACCCTGCTAAAATCTCCTTAATGAGAATTGCAGTAGTATAAATAAATAAATAAATAAATAAATAAATAAATAAATAAATAAATAATTTCCTGCAGGGTTAAGGGGGAGTTGTATGATATGTCGTGATAACCTGTAATAGGAAGCTTTGTTTTTCTGTAGATAGTTTATGTTTTAGGAAAGCTGCCGAATAGTTTGCTGAGCTCGAAATAGCGCAAAAGTGCTGCGCTAGCAGGTCTGCCTGTTCGCCTAAAGTTGTCTGGATGCCAGGGGTTGAGAGAATGGGGATGGTGTATGAACTGTAGTTGCCGTTCAACTTGTGCATCTGATCCCACATTCTTTTAGATGTGATGAAACTGTTAATGGATGAAATGTACTTTTTTTCACGAGAGTTTTTCAGCCTGCCTGCGAATAAATCTTGCCTTTCCTCTCGCCTATTTAAATGCTAGGAGGTTCTCTCCAGTAGATTATTTACGAAAAATGCCCCACTCCTTGTGTTGCAATTTTTTAGCTTGTGTGCACTCTTTTGTCCCCCAGGGTTTAAGTTTTTTCTTTATAATGCCGGAGGATCGTGGTGTAGTTTGTACGGCTGCCGCAAGTATGCAGGCGGTGACTGTCTCGTTCATTTCCTCTATGCTTAGGCCATCAAGCATCTCTTGTTCTAGGGCAGCTTTTTCAGTGAACAGTGGCCAGTCTGCCAGATGTAGTTTCCAATGTGGTGGTCGGGATAGAGTGGTGGGGAGGGTTTCTGTTAATTTTATGAGAGCGGTCATATGGTCACTGTCACAAACATTATCTATCACGCTCCAGTTTAGGTCGCAAAAGAGCGACGGTGAGCGCAGCGCTAGATCTAAGCAGCTAGTGGCTCCTGTGCTTGGAGGTGACGCTAACAGTATTTAAAAGTCATACGTCATTGTTCAGAATAAAATCTTCGAGGGTTTGTCCTCTGGTGTCAGTTGTACTGCTTCCCCGAAGCATTCCATGCGCATTAAAATCCTCTGCAATAACAAACAGTTCAGGCGGTTGGTCCAAAATATGAACTATATCTTTAGTTGGGAAATGCGTCTGTGGGGGGATATAAATGGAACATATGGTGATAGTTTTCTGAGCTAAAATGGTGACGGCCACGGCCTCGATGTGACTGTTGATGGTGATCTCTCTCACTGCAATACCACTTTTGACGACAATAGCCACGCCGCCGGACAACCGGCTAGCGTGGACGCGATCACACCGTACTACGGTAAAACCTCTGAGGAAGTTCGTGTGTTTTTCTCCCAGATTGGTCTCCTGTAAGCACATAGCCATTAGAGAGAGACCACTTAGCAAATCTTTTATGTCACCTATGTTGTGAATGACTCCTCTACAATTCCAATGGAGAAGAAAAGCCATTTTGGGCAGTGAAATTGAGCGGAAAAAGTGGAGTTAGAGTTGATATGTTGGCGATAAAACCTTGCTGACATGTGTGTGATACTATAGTCAAAACAGAATGGTACCACAACCTTTCAGGGTATGGAAAACGAAACTTATTTTACGGGGCTTTTTGGAGTCCCTGTAATTTGTTATTTGTCCTTTTTGGAGCGGTTGAGAGAAACTCGCCGCTCCTTCGGCGCTGCAGGCGCCGTTTGACTGGCTGTTTTGTCCATAGCTTCATGAGAAGCGTTGGACCGTCGCTCTGCCGTGTGATCCCTGGAAGTTGTAAGCTTCGGCTCAAGATACGAAGCCTTCAAACCCTCTACACCGGACGTCGACGGGGCTCCCGCAGTCTGCGGGTTGCCCTAGCTCGTGCCAGTGCATGTCGACACCCGTGGTGGGGCTGTGTTGACTGAGGCCAGTGAAGCCTTGGCTGCTCCCGCAGTACGGGCAAGCGGCGGTCGCTCCAGCACGCTGTGCGTAGCTTGGGCGGCCACCTGATGCCGTCGTGGTGCTGCCCTCTGTTGCACCACTTCAGCAAATGATTTTGTTGCATAGTAATGGGGGACGCGATGCCTTGCTTCGTGGAAACTGATGTGTTAGGTTACTGTGATGGTAATAATTTCTTTTTCTTTATTCCATGCTGTTCAGGATCTAGAATACGCCGCGTGTTCTCCATCGCAGTTCACGCAGTGCGGTTCGGCCTTGCAGTCATCATCTGAAGAGTGGCCTGTGATACCACACCGTGCACAGGTAAGCTGCCCACGGCAACTCTGAGAGGCATGTCCGAATCTTTGGCACTTCAAGCGGCGCCGCGGATTCGGAATGTAGGGTCTCAAAGACAGTTTTGGGTAGCCGGTAACTAATTCATGCGGTAGTGTGGAGCACCCTAAAGTCACAATTATGTGCTTGGTTGGAGTTTCTTTGTTTTCTCTTCTCACTACGATACGCTGTATGTGAATGACATTTTCGTCCTTCCAGCCAGCCAGAAGCTCATCGTTTGTTAGGTTTTTTAGGTCATCGTCTGACACAACGCCTTTGACAGTGTTCATCGTTCGGTGCTTAGAGACGGTTACGGGCTTGTCCCCAAATGCTACTAATTTTTCTAGTTTCTGAAACTGTGTTTTGTCTTTAACTTCTACCAGCAAGTCTCCGCTTGCCATCTTTGTAGCCTTATAGCCAGTTCCGATAGTCTCGGTTAGGCACCTGGACACGAGGAATGGGGAGATGTTGCGAGCTTTTTTGTCCGAGTTTTCACAGTAAATTACGTGGTACTTAGGGAAATGGTCTTGTTTTTCCGAAATCGGCATTACGTTTGCTTTGGTGCGCCACCTTTTGAAGGGGCGTTCAATGGAGAAGGGGTTTCGTGATCCCATAGAAAAGTGCAGTTCGTTCAGTAATGGCGCCTATCATCCACCACGGAGCACAACAAGGGACGTGGTAGAACATGTAAACATGTCTGCACAACGCCAGTAGTACGCCACTGCCATAACCTAATATGCCTACCGAAGTTTCAATATTTACACGAAGTTAACCCTTGCCGCCAAAAAAAATTGGAAGTAAAATGAAGTGAGGAGAAGACAGGAAAGATGTAAAGTGAGAAAAAAAGACGAAGATGTAGGGAGAGAGAGATAGGAAAAGGTGACTGCTGATTTCTCCTGGGTGGGCCAGCCCAGAGGTGCCGTCTACGTGAAGCAGGGGCCAAAGGGGTGTGTTGCCTCGGCCGGGGGGCCTTAAAGGTCCAATCACCCAGCGTCGGCTCAACCCCCAGGATCCCCTTTTCTCCGGACACGGCTCAGCCACGCACGGCTAGGCGTGGGAGGGAACCGAAACCCCCCCCCCCCCCCCGTTAGCTCGGGTCCGTGGTGTCGCTATACACCAAACGCCTACTTGCGCAGGCGCCCCTGCGGGGGTATGTGTATGTGTGTATGTATGTGTGTATGTGTTTGTAAACGTGTATGTATGTGTGTAGATATATGCGTGTGTATGTATGTGTGTATGTATGTATGTGTGTATGATGGGCTCGGTGGCTGTGCCACAACACACCAGTAACCCACTTCTGCTCATCATGCAGGTTTTCCTTTCTGCTGTCACAGGCGTGCTACTGGGTGCAGTAGTAATGTCAGTGATCGTCGTGAAGGAACCGCCAGGCCTGCGCACCGGGATTGGCGTGACAAGTTGGCGCATCCGCGTTGACAGTAATTCCAACTGTTCAACTGCGCCTCGACCTGGAAACTGGATGCTTGTCCAAGTACCCGGAGCCCTGCTGTCAACGAGAACCATCGCTGAGCCAGCTATAAAGGAACCACAATCACCGCCCATGCTCTGTGGGCTCGGTGGCTGTGCCACAACGCACACCAGTAACCCACTTCTGCTCATCGTGCAGGTTTGTGAACCAGATTGCCTTTACACTAAGAGAACTAGCAATTACTTTTTCGTGCAGCTTCCGAGCGCGCAGTGCTGCTTTGATATTGCCTGTGTGTGTCTTAGTGTGATTAGGTCTATTTTGCTACAGTCAGGACATTGAAACGAACCCTGGTCCTGATACCTCTTCTGTACTTGCTGAACTTAAAAAACTGTCCGCTGGCCAAAGCACAATAATAGGCGATATGCAGGACCTTAAAAGCTAATGCGCGGCTACAAGTGCCCCACTCGTCAACTTAAGCAAGAGGTTAGCGGATCTAGAGGGTCATTATCACAAACTACTACCACTTCAAACAGAGATACAGACTATATGGGCGGATACTGAGCAAACAGCAAGGCTCGTTCACGCCCTCAATGCGCGAGTTGACGATGCAGAGAATCGCTCAAGACGAAACAATCTTGTGTTTTGCGGCCTTCCTGACACAGCAGAATCAGAAACATCGGCCACGTCTCAAGAAAAAATTAAACGTCTTTGCTCAGACCACCTGTACGTGCCACTTGAACCTCAAGATATAGAGCCAGCACATCGTGTTGGTCGCTATTCAGCTAATCGTCGGCGCCCAATTATTCTTAGGCTTAATCATTATGAGAAAAAAGAAATGATACTATCAACTGGGTGCAAACTTAAGGGCACCAACCTCAGCATCGCTGAAGAGTTTTCTCCAGCAGTTGGAAACGCCCACAGGCAACTTGTTTCTTTTGCGAAAGCTAAATCTGTGTCATTTTCTTTGCACTTTAAAACTCTCTTCATTGGTTCTAAGTGTTACCTGCTCGATGACGCATCGCAAAATGTGAAAGATATATAGCAGTCATCACGTCATCAAAAAACAAGCCACTCACCTCGAACGAAATCTATATCTCATATTTCCCTTTCAATAATTTACACTAACATACGAAGCTTCCATCCCAAACGAGAGCACGTGTCTAACCTCGTGCTGTCGTCGAACAGCAATGTCTTTGTAATCACGGAAACGTGGCTTTGTAGCGTCGTCTACGACTCGGAAGTATTGGCTGATCTGCCAAACTTCAGCGTCTTTTGAAAAGATCGTGACGGGGCTAGAGGAGGAGGTGTGCTCATTGCTGTTAGTCAACAGCTGTCGTGTTCTGCTATCAACATCACATCAGAATTAGAAATAATGTTTATTGTATGCCATGCCTCCCCACAGTCTGTCATTTTAGGTGTTTGTTACAGGCCTCCGCGCAATAGCACCGACTTCGCTCGTAAACTAAACAATGCACTAAATGTCGTTGGCTTTCGGCACCCAAATGCCAACCTTCTTCTTTTTCGAGACTTTAACCTGCCAGACGTTGATTGGCGGAGCACTGTACCCTCTTTAGTAAGCCAAACCGAAGCGAGAGATTTTCTGGACGTTTGCCTCAACTTTAATCTAACACAACTTGTATCAGAGCCGACCCGTGTTACACAAGACACTGCAAACACTTTATACCTAGTACTGGTAAACTGTCCAGACAGTTTGTCGTCCATTACCTTTCGTAGAGAAATGAGCGACCACAAGGTCATCCATGCTTCTTTTTGCTTTGCTCCCGCTTTGCGGCATAAGCGCGAAAAAATTATACACTTATACTACAAAGGCAATTATGAAGCGATTTGTGAACATTTGCAAAATTTTCTACCTTTCGTCCAAGATACGTTTCATAATCGCACCAATAATGAAAAATAGCTGATATCCAAAGAGATAATAAACAACTTAGCGAACCGGTACATACCAAAAATTACCTTTCGAACGCATGAACAAAAACCATTGTTTATAATTCGCTCAAAGGACTAGAAAACAAAAAGAAACGCATGTATCGCGCCGCTACATGCAGGATGGACACTTTGGCAAGGGAAAAATGTTACGCTGCTGAACAAGCATACCTATCAGCAATTCGCAAGGCGAAAGATGCGTTCTTTTGCGATGACCTTCCAAAACTTTTAATCAATAACACAAAGAAATTCTGGCAGGTGATAAACCTTCAAGAAATGCACAGTGTAACACTTACCAATGAAGAAGGTGAAACGTTCGACGATATACAATGCGCGAACCTTTTTAATGCAGCCTTTGTGTCTGTATTTACACAAGAGTTCACCACGCCCCTTCTTTTTTAGCGTACCATTGCAACAAGTCATATGCCGACCATTACATTATTCGCAGATGGCATCTCATCGTTAATCGACAATGTTAAACTCACATCGTCAGCCGGTGTGGATAACATTAATTCGAAACTGTTAAAGAATACTAAACATGTCACCGCGGTTTTCCTGTGTTTGCTGTTCTCGCAGTCATTTTCAACTGGTGAAATGCCATATGACTGTGGAAGGTGGGAATGTTTGTTCCAATCCACAAGCAAGTGACAGGAATTTCCCGCTTACTTATCGCCCCATTTCATTAACGAGTGTGCCCTGTAAGCTCATAGAACACGTCATGTACACAGAAATTATGAAATTTCTTGACTCGAACAAATACTTTCATTCTTCACAGCATGGGTTCCGCAAAGGCTTTTCCTGCGAAACACAACTGGCCATTTTCCTGCATGATATTGTTACACGACATCGGCAACGAAAGAGCATCATAGGATGACGAAGACGATGAAAGCGACCGTGTTCGTGTTGTTTTTGCTGCTGTTCTTCCATCTTGGCTGCAGCTGCCTGTGACTCTCCCTGTATATTTTTTAAATATGTTTATTTCATCCATTCTCTCATCCCCGTAACATTTGGTGGAGGTGCTCGCCCCAATTTCGCCGACCAACGTCGCCGACTGGCCACCTGCTGCGGGAAAACTAGATGATGCAGCTCCCGGGGGTGATTCTGCATCGACCACTTGCCCGCCAAATCTTCTGACCATGCTGCCGACTCGACGCAACCTTATTGACGTTGAAGTAGATGACACACCCGTTGTTGCACTGGTGGACACAGGGGCTCCCATATCAGTGATGAATTCAGAACTTCGTTGCCGCCTTAGGAAAGTTCGAACGCCACCCAGAGTGCCACTCATCCAGGTTGCCGACAGCGGCACGTTTCCCGTGCTTGGAATGTGCTCCGTGCGTATAAGTGTGGCTGATCGCTCCACGACAGTGCTATTTGCTGTGCTCGAGAAATGTTCCCATGAACTTATCCTCGGCATGGACTTTTTATCCGCCCACTCTGCCCTTATTGATTGTGGAACCAGCATGCTTCAACTTGATTTACCATGTTACCATGACGACCCAATACCAGCTCAACCCCGTCTGTGTTCTGCAGATCACGTTCGCCTAGCGCCTCAAGCCGTTACTTACGTGAACCTGAGATCTGTCCCTCCTGTTCCCGTTGATGACTACATGTTGACACCTATTGCTGACGTTCTGCTAGCCAAAAATGTTGCCGTGCCTCACACACTTTTGACAGTCACGGGAAATACAGCATCTCTTCCGATCCTAAACTTCAGCTGGTGCGCTCAAGTTATCCCAGATGGTATGACTTTGGCAAAAATTTTTTATATAGATGCTGCCATTTCGGCGTTCGTTGCCGAATCTTCTTCGTCCTCTGCTAGTTTTCATCTTCGAAGAACACAGCGGATGCCACCATCGACAAGATGATCACTCCGGACCTTCTTCCAGCACAGACAGCTGACATCCGGCACCTGCTGAAATTTTGATGACCGCCCTTTGGGTCAGACATCCTTTGTGACTCATAAGATTAACACTGGAGACGCCAGCCAAATCCGACGACGTCCTTATCGCGTGTCTAATGCTGAGCGACAAGTTTTCCAGCACGAAGTTGAAGAAATGCTCACAAAAGACGTCATCGAATATTTCTGCAGTCCATGGGCATCGCCGGTCGTGCTAGTCAAGAAGAAGGATAGCAGCTGGCGCTTCTGCGTAGACTACCGTCACTTAAACAAAGTAACACGTAAGGACGTGTATCCACTGCCGCGGATTGACGATGCTCTCGACTGCCTACATGGGTCTGCCTACTTCTCATCTATCGACTTGCGATCAGGCTACTGGCAGATTTCTGTCGATCATCGAGACCATGAGAAAACCGCATTCAGCACACCGGATGGACTTTTCCAGTTCAAGGTTATGCCATTCGGATTGTGTAATGCGCCAGCTACATTTGAAAGAATGATGGACTCTCTCCTGCGTGGATACAAATGGACCACGTGCCTGTGCTATCTCGATGACGTCATCGTATTTTCACCTACATTCGAAAGTCACCTTAGCCGCCTAACGGCTGTTCTTGAGGTTTTCCGGAAAGCAGGACTTCAGCTCAACTCTTCCAAATGTCGCTTTGGCTGTCGAGAAATCACTGTGCTCGGCCACCTTGTCAGTGCTCGAGGCGTGCAACCTGATCCTGACAAAATTCGAGTTGTCAAAGATTTTCCCATACCACGTTCCGCAAACGATGTACGGAGTTTTATCGGCCTTTGTTCTTACTTTCGACGTTTCGTGAAGAATTTCGCTGACATTGCCCGACCACTTACGGAGCTGCTGAAGAAGGACATGCCTATTTATTGGGGTACTGACCAAGCGACTGCCTTCAGCGCCCTTACAATATTACTTACTTCCCCACTCATCTTGGCCCATTTCGACCCGTCAGCCCATACTGAAGTTCGTACCGATGCCAGCGGACATGGAATTGGTGCTGTTCTCGCCCAGCGGCAACGAGGACAAGATCGCGTCATTGCTTATGCCAGTCGCCTCCTTTCTCCTTCGGAGAGCAAGTTTTCCATTACAGAGTGTGAGTGCCTAGCACTAATCTGGGCAGTCGGAAAATTTCGACCATACTTGTTTGGCCGCACCTTTTCGGTAATTACAGATCAACATGCCTTGTGCTGGCTGTCGTCCCTTAAAGATCCAACAAGACGACTTGGCCGTTGGGCCTTGAAACTACAAGAATACAGCTTCGACGTGGCATATAAATCTGGCCTAATGCACCAGGATGCCAATTGTCTATCCCGTCACCCCTTGGACCCACCTGACCTTTCAGCACATGATTCTGACCCTTGTGTGTTCGCCATGTCGGATTTCACCGACATACGCAAGGAACAGCTCAGCGATGCCCACTTGCGGTCGATCATGCAGAGTCTACGCTTGCCCCACGTAGACCCGTCGCTACACTTGTTCGTTCTACGCGATAACATTCTTTACCGACGCAAGACCAGCGCCGAAGGACGAAAGCTACTATTCGTAGTTCCTGCGACACTCCGTTCCGCTGTACTGGAACAGCTTCACGACGCCCCAACCGCGGGACATCTCGGGGTCACGCGCACGTACGAGCGCGTGCGGCGTAGATTCTTCTGGCCAGGCATTTACCGTTCTGTGCGCCGATACGTTGCTGCATGTGAGTCCTGCCAGCACTCCAAACATTGCACCTTGCCACCAGCTGGTCCGCTCCAACCAATAGACATACCCACCGTTCCCTTCCACAGCGTCGGTCTTGATCTCGTTGGACCCTTTCCTACTTCTCTCACTGGAAACAAATGGATAGCCGTAGCCACTGATTACGCCACAAGATACGCTATCACACGAGCGCTACCGACAAGGTGTGCCACTGACGTCACGGACTTCTTGTTTCATGACGTAATTCTTCGCCATGGCGCTCCTCGACAGCTGCTGACTGATCGTGGTCGCTCATTTCTTTCAAAAGTAGTAAGTGACATCCTTCGCTCGTGTTCGACGCATCACAAGCTCACTACGGCCTATCACCCACAAACAAATGGTCTTACCGAGCGCCTAAATCGAACATTGATAACAATGCTCTCTATGTACGTTTCCAAAGATCACCTTGATTGGGATAGTACTTTGCCTTATGTGACATTCGCGTACAATTCGTCACGCCACGACACCACTGGCTTCTCCCCCTTCTATTTATTGTTTGGCCGCCATCCAGCGTTACCATTCGACACTCTTTTTCCATCAAGTACGCAAACGGTTATAGAGTACGCCCTGGATGCCCCTGCTCGGGCTCAAGTGGCCCGCCAAATCGCACGGGAACGTCTTCTTGGCTCGCAGCTCTCTCAGAAGGCTCGCTACGATAGCCATCACAGAGTAGTTTCCTACTCTCCAGGTTCATTGGTCCTCCTCTGCACACCATGCCGCCACGTTGGCCTCTCTAAGCTCCTGTCTCGCTACTCGGGGCCTTACAAGGTTTTACGTCAACTTACCGATGTCACATACGAGATTGCTCCGTTGGACAGTCAGTCATCGTCGTCCGCACCCGTTACTGACGTCGTCCACGTGACCCGCCTCAAACCGTACATATCCGCATATGACCCAACTCTCCTTTAGGCGCCGAGGCGCCGCTGCCAGCAGCGGGGGGTTATATGTTACACGACATCGGTAACGAAAGAGCATCATAGACGACGAAGACGATGAAAGCGACCGTGCTCGTGTTGTTGTTGCTGCTGTTCTTCCATCTTGGCTGCAGCTGCCTCTGACTCTCCATGTATATTTTGTAAATATAATTATTTCATCCATTCTCTCACCCCCGTAACAATATTTACACCAACTTAGATTCTAACCTCCAGACAGACGCGATATTTCTAGATTTCGCAAAAGCGTTCGACAAGGTACCACACCAACGTCTATTACTAAAACTTTCTCTTGCCAACATTAACCGCAACATTTTGCGATGGATTGAAGCATTCTTGACAAACCGATCTCAGTTCATTACGGTTAACAACCGCGCATCTAGCCCCCTACCAGTGACCTCCAGCGTACCGCAAGGATATGTTCTCAGACGTTTACTCTTTCTAATATACATCAATGACCTGCCTCTGCACGTGTCTTGCAACGTTCGTTCGTTCGCAGACGACTGCGTCATTTATCGGACAATTACTAACACATCGAATCAAGGCTTGCTTAAGGAGCACATCAACCGTCTACAGCAATGGTGCGACCGTTGGTTAAAGGAACTCAATCCTAAGAAATGCAAGCTGATGGTATTTTCTCGTCGGCATGACCCATTTGCTTACACATACACAATCAGGAACATTCCCATGTGTTCTGCGCAGTCTTAAAACTACCTAGGTATTACTATATCGAACGACTTGTCCTGGCGCACACATGTCACTAACTTCATTTCTTCTGCTAACAAATCCCTTGGTTTTCTCAAGCTTTATCTAAAATGCACCCCCAAACCGGTTAAATTACTGGCCTACAAGTCAATGGTTCGTCCGAAACTGGAATATGCATCTGCCATATGGAATCCTCATCAAAACTATCTCGTCCACGCACTCGAAGCCGTTCAAAATCGTGCCGCAAGGTTCAATCATTCTAATTATTCATATGACACGTGCATATCTTACTTAACGAAAGAATTTAAGTTGCTTCCCTTGAGTACGCGCCGGCGCACTGCAGCAGTCTC
Source organism: Rhipicephalus microplus (assembly GCF_043290135.1). Taxonomy (NCBI): domain Eukaryota; kingdom Metazoa; phylum Arthropoda; class Arachnida; order Ixodida; family Ixodidae; genus Rhipicephalus; species Rhipicephalus microplus. The sequence continues at coordinate 2,870,024 of NW_027464607.1, forward strand.
ACTTTTGCACAAGTTTTATCACACCTCGCTTCATCAGCCACCCTATATCCTCCCCGCAGCCCAAGCATCTCATCGTACATGGCACACTTTCCAAGTGGGCCGCCCTCGCATGTGCACTGTTACCTTTTCCGCCTCATTGTTTTGCCATGCCGCTACAGATTAGAACAACCTTCCCCACCAGATCGCCGCCATCATATTATTTACTGTACTAGTGCTGACGTATGTAACACCTTAGCCTATGTATGTTTCTCTATTTTTCTCGTGTTCAGTTACATGTTATGCAAATTATGTACTATAGCGCATCTCTTTTTTCTTTTTTGTGTTTAGTTATGCATTAAGAAAATTATGTACTAATGTATTCCCACCCCTTATTACCTTGAGACACCTTAAGGGGTCTTTAGGGTAATAAAATGAAAAAAATGAAATGAAAATCTGTGTGTGTGTGTATGTATGTGTGTATGTATGTGTGTGTATGTGTGTATATAAAGGTATGTGTGTGTATGTATGTGTGTACGTATGTGTGTATGTGTGTGTTTATGTATGTACGTGTGTATATGTGCGTCTATTTATGTATGTGTGTATGTACATGTGTACATGTGTGTGTATGTATGTATGGGTGTCTATGTGTGTATATGTGTGAGTATGTATGTGTATGTATGTATGTATGTGTGTATGTATGCATGTGTGTATGTATATCTGTGTGTATGTGTGTGTATGTATGTGTGTATGTGTATGTGTATGTGTGTATGTATGTATGTGTGTGTGTGTTTGTATGTGTGTATGTATGTGTGTATGTGAGTATGTATGTATTTTACAAAATAAAATACTGCAGACCCATTTAAGGGCCCCAGCAGGAGGGGCAAAGATCATAACATTGCACACAGGTGTAAACAGCAAGAACAAAAAAGATACATCATATACAAAAGATACAAAAACATAGATCATGGTTAAATACGCTCAAGTGCCTCTACAGAGCTGGTTAACGATTGAGGTAGGCAGTTCCAGTCGTTTATGGTTCGAGTAAAGAACGAATAATTGAAACTGTTTGTTCTGGCGAAATACGGTGTTAATGAATGAGTTTGTCGATGCCGGGTTTGTCTTGTCGTAAGCGGTTTCAGATATATATCACGGTTTATTGACAGCTTGTTGTTATTTAAAAGAAAAAGAAATTTGAGCCTGTGAATTTTACGACGTTTTCAAGTGTGGGTATACTGTTTTCATTCATAAGATTTGTGGGGGAATCAGTTCTTCGGTACTTGGAGTAAATAAAACGTACCGCTTTGCGTTGGATTAGCCCGAGAGCCTCAATGTTTCATGTATGTGTGTATGTGCGTATATGTGTATGTATGTGTGTATGTGTATGCATGTGTGTATGTATGTATGTATGTGTGTGTGCATGTATGTGTGTATGTATGTGTATGTATGTATGTATGTGTGTATGTGCATGTATGTATGTGTGTATGTATGTATGTATGTATGTATGTATGTATGTATGTATGTATGTATGTATGTATGTATGTATGTGTATATATGTCAAGTCAAGTTTATCAAATAGTTCAGTTGAGTTACATTGTTAGCGTTTTACAGCAGGAGATCCCAAAGTTTCAGAGAAACTGACAGGGGGACATTCTATGGCTACATGGATGGGGTAATTACAAAAAATACTGCAATAGTATACGTACATGTGACTAATAATGAATAAGCTTGGTTAACAACAAAAATACGATCCATACACAACAAAATGGTAATACTCACCATTTTAAAATAACATGGAAATAGTCAAAAGCTAGTGAAGACAAAAACAATATTAATGAACAACTCTACGTGACAAATGCAACACGTTTCATTATCACTGTTATCAATTATACAAAGGTAAATTGAAGTAGTCAAGTAGCAGAGAAATGTGGAGAGCTATTAACAGTTAATTACACAAATCGGATGAGTTGATTCATTCCTGAACGTAATATTTCTTGCTGCGCGAAGTGAAAATATGAATGTTATGCGATGATTTCAATTCGAAAGTCAAAGAATTCCACATGGTCATGCTAGTAAATAAGGTTGAGAACTTGCCGTAGTTTGTCCTTATGGCCGGCAAAAGAAGATTATTGCACTGCGGAAACCGGGTGATGTTACTATTAGTTAAGTGACGATAATCGATACATGCGATCAAAATGTCATGCGTGATGAGTCTAAAGGCGACAATGGGCATTCTATGACAAGAATGATTGTCTCTATGGAAGTATGTTAAGCTGAGGAAACAATGACCTACAGGAGTAGTAAAATGGCTGAAAGTCATTAATCTAACTGCTTGATTCTGAAGTCGCTGCAAATGTTCGATATTCGTGAAATACGTGTTGGCCCAAGATGATATACAATACGAAATATGGCTATGAATATAAGCAAAATACAAAGTACCTATGATGTGAGGCAGAAAATAAGTTCGTGTCAGGATGATAACGTGAATACCAAATTCAATCTTTTTAACGAGTGATGCTGCATGTTTGTGAAGCTTTAGCTCGCTATCTAACATCACGCCAAGAAACCGCGCTTCACTGGAAATGTTTATGACGGCATTACCAATGTAAAGGGAAGGTTCTATGTCAAAAGAAGTGCGCGGGAAATGGAACAACATTAACACAGTTTTAGTAGCATTGATCTGATGATAATTGGCCTGGCACCATAAAGTTATGTTATTTAAATCTGTGTTGAGGTCAGACTGGAGTGAAGAAACTGATTTAGATGACTGAAAGATGGTTGTGTCGTCAGCGTAAAGTATGCACTTGGTCCTTGTAAAAATGGTAGGTAGGTCATTAATAAACATCAAAAATAATAGTGGGCCTGAAATTGATCCCTGTGGAACACCAACGTTAATTAACTTTGGCGTTGAAAGATGGCCATTAACATCAACCATTTGAGACCGGTTACTGAGGTAGCTCTTAATAAAATTTAGTGGCGGACCAGACATACCAAATGATTTGAGTTTAGCAAGTAGTACGTGATGATTTATAGTGTCAAAAGCCTTCGTCAAATCGATAAACACAGATCCCACAAGTAACCCTCTATCAATAGCTTGTTTAATTTCTTCTATTAAGGTAATTAGTGCCACCTCAGTTGAATATCCTTAATGAAATCCGAAATGTTGTGGAGATAAAAGAATAAATTTTTTCAGATAACGCAATAATCTAATGTGGAATAACTTTTCAATTACCTTACCGAAGAAAGGCAGGATACAGATTGGCCTATAATTCTGTACAAAACTCTTATCACCCTACTTAAAAACTGGAACTATTTTACCAGCCTTAAGGCAGCTCGGAAACACACCCGCTGAAAACAGCTTGGTAATAATTACTGCCAAAGGTGGTGATATTAAGTGTGAAACTAGTTTTACTTTAAAATGATCAATATGACCTGAACCAACACTTGTGGTCTTTAGTGATGTGATGACCTGAAGGACTTCATGTGTAGACGTCGACTGAAGATAAAAAGAATGAGTACACCGTGGTATATCGCGTAAATGACCTGGTGATTGCTGCGTATCCGCAGATGCGCAGAAATGCTCATTGAACGTGGCGGCCACTTCATGTTTAAAATTTCTTTAAAAATTTAAGAATTTTTAAACATGAAGAAACTGATTTAAGAATTCTTATGATTCTTTAATGATGTGTGTGTGTGTTTGTATGTATGTGTGTATGTATGTATGTATATGTGTGTATGTATGTATGCATGTATGTATGTATGTATGTATGTATGTATGTATGTATGTATGTATGTATGTATGTATGTATGTATGTATGTATGTATGTATGTATGTATGTATGTATGCATGTATGCATGTATGTATGTATGTATGTATGTATGTATGTGCGTGTGTGTATGTATGTATGTAGGTGTGTGCGTGTGTATGTATGTATGTACGTATGTATGTATGTATGTATGTATGTATGTATGTATGTATGTATGTATGTATGTATGTATGTATGTATGTATGTATGTATGTATGTATGTATGTATGTATGTATGTATGTATGTGAGTCGAGAGAAAGGCTTTGAGGTGGTGGAAATAAAATGAGAGGTGCATAGGTGTGGTGGTTTTCAACGAGACAGAATTCACTTCGGTTGGCGGCTAGGTCATGGGGTGGGTTGGCGACTTGCAGGACGCAAAGTAGCTTTTTTGGAGGGCAAGCGGGCCCTTCTGGGTGCAGGATAGCTGGTAACGAGGAAAACAACCAGGGAGACTCTTTGACAGGTGGTATGGACAGATACGATTCCAAAGTGGCCCCAGTATCTAAGATAGGTAGGGTCCGGGGCAGAAATAGACGTAGCCACGAGCGCCGAGCCAATTCAGACATAGGGTATATTAACATGCAGGGTGGTAGGAAAAGGCTGAAGTGGGAAGAGATAGAAGAACAGCTAAGGGAGGAGAGGCCGATGGTATACGGGTTTTTAGAAACACATCTCAGGGACACGGAACAAGCTCCCAACAATGTGGACTACGTACGCGTGGGAATGTTGTAATAGAACAGAAGGCAGCAGAAAGGGGGGGTGGTATTGGGGCACTCATTTATAAAAGTACAGACTGGCAAAGGGTCAAGCAGGAGTGCAAGGAACATTAATGGCTAAAAGGGAAAGTGGCAGGGCAAATGACACTCCTGCGTTTTGTGTATTGTAGACGGGAGAATGGGCCGGAGAGGAAAATCAGGCAATTGTAGAGTGTATATCAAATGACATTCAGGAGGTAGGAGGAGAGTGCCAGGTAATTATTCTAGGAGATATGAATGCGCACACAGAAGATATAGGTGGGTATACCGACCCGAAAGGCAAATCGATCATGTATGTGTGAAAGGCTTGATTTGATCATTTTTCAACAGTACTGAAAAGTGTAATCAGCAGTCATGCTGATTACAAAAATTAGCAGTCATGGTTTTTAATGAGAATGGAGGTAGTGAGCTTAGAATACAGGAAATCACGCTAGAGATAACAGATAAATACAAATATCTGGGGGTATGGATAAGCAATGGGGCCGAGTATCTAAGGGAACACGAAATATACGTGACGGCTAAAGGTAACAGGAATGCAGCGGTAAGGAAAAACAGGGCACTGTGTAATTACAATAGGTATGAGGTTGTGAGAGTAATATGAAAAAGGGTCATGGTTCCTGGTCTGACGTTCGGCAAAGCGGTTTTGTGCATGAGCTCAGAAGTTAAGCACGATTAGAAATTACGCAACGTGTAATAGGTAGGCTTGCTTTAGGAGCTTACGGGAATACACCCAATAAGGGAGTACAAAGTGATATGGGATGGACATAATTTGAGAGCAGGGAAGCTAGCAGCAAGATAAAACTTGAGAAGCGATTGAGGGAAATGAGGGAGGAGCGTTGGGCTGGGAAGGTATTCAGCTACTTGTACATGAAGAATGTCGATACAAAATGGAGGAAGCGAACCAGAAAATTGATTGGTAAATACTGAGGAAAATGCAGGGAGGCAAACCAAAATTAATTATCGGTTAAGAAGATGGTGAAGAAAGCTGAGACCGATATGTGGAGAATTGGCATGATAAAGAAGTCCGCACTGGAGATCTATTAAACTTTTAAGCAGGACATCGCCAAGACAATTAGCTATTACAATACTCAGCGTAGCTCTCTACTGTTTAAAGCCAGGACGGGGTTTTGCGAACCAAGACATATCGGGCCAAATACGAAGGCGTAGGCACGGTATGCAGTGCGTGTGGAGAGGAAGAGGAAACTGTTGAACACTTGATAATGTTCTGTGAATGGCTTCACCCTATAGTTCAGGATGATGGTGCAGAGTTTTTCAAAGCACAGGGGTTTAGGGACAGAAAAGGCAAAATAGACTTTAAGCGGGTAGAATTAACTAGAAGGAGGTTATCTGATTGAAAGCTAAAGTCAAGACACGAGTGAAAATTAAACAATTCACTGCAAAGTACGAATCCTCAACCTCACTATTTGAAGGAAAAAATAAATCTCGTGTTTGGTTCATTAGGTATTACGGCTTGGTGTCGCTAGCCACCGCCCGAGTACAGCCATATCCATCCCTCCATCCATGCATCAATCCATCCATCTAACCATCCATCCATCCATCAATCCATCCATGCATACATCCATCCATTCATTCATTGATCCATCCATCCATCCATCCCTCCATTGTGTAGCAACACGGCCGAGCTAAGTCAGACATAGGCTATATTAACATGCAAGGTGGCAGGAATAGGTTAAAGTGGGCAGAGATAGAACAGCAGTTGAGGCAACAAGAGCTGATGGTATATGGTGTTGTGGAGACACATCTTCGGGACATGGAGCAACCACCTTGATATCTGGACTACGTATGGGAATATTGCAATAGAACAGAAGGCAGCAAAAAGGGGGTGGAATTGGTGCATTCATACATAAAAGTATGGGTCGGCAAAGAGTCAAGCAGGGATGCATGAAACATTATGGCTAAAAGGAAAAGTAGCTAGGCAGATTTCACTCCTTGGTTTGGTGTACTTGTGGACGGGAGCGAACACCAGAGAGCAAAACCAGGCAATGGTGGAGTGTATATCAAAGGACATGGAGTGATTAAGAGGAGAGTGTGAGATAATTATACAAGGAGATATGATTGCTCACATAGAATATATAAATGAGTATACTGGCCCAACAGGCAAATTGATCAAGGCTATGTGTGAAAGACATGATTTAATCATTTGCAACAGTACTGAGAACTGTGAAGGGCAAATGACATGGGAGGTAGGAACGCTTGAGTCCCAATGGTTACCGCCGGACAGCGCTGAAAACACCACCCCGACTGATGCTTCATTGCGTGCCATGATCCGGGCGATTATACGGGAAGAGCTGCAATCTTTCGGCCTCTCAATAACACCGAGTCCACCTCCCCCCTCCAACACTGTTTTGCGCGACGTTATCAAAGAGGAGTTGGCGTCCATGACCGGGCCAGCGTATGTAGACTCTCCAGTACCTCGACTCCAGCCGACGTATGCACAAGTCCTCGCTGGCTCACCACCCGTCGTACAACCGATGCCAGCTCACTCGACGCCTGTCCCACTGGCTTCGTTAACTCCGAGTGCGCCTAGCCAGCCCTTTCACCCACCATGGCGGCCGCCACTTCCGATCTGTTATTACTGCGGCTATCGGGGCCACATTGCACGCGTCTGTCGGAAGCGTCAGCAGGACGAGCGTCGTGGATTCGACACGCACGGACGGGATGATGGGACAAGCTGGTACGCTTACCAACGTCGTCCTTATGATCCGCCGCTACGTCGCTCACCGTCACCAACTGCGACATCTGAGCGAACCACTTCATACCGCTCTACTAGACGCCGCTCACCCTCACCTTTCCGCCGCTCCACGTCTCCATTGCGACCTGTCTCGCAATTCACCAACCAACGCCCGGAAAACTAACCTCTGCAGCCTTTGGAGGAAAAGCTGCATCGAACGAAAAGACAGAAATTGCTCCAGTGCGTCAATATAATAAGATATCTGTTTTAATAGAAGGTATGTACGTGGACGCTTTGATAGACACTGGTGCTTGTTTGTCTGTGATTGATCGTTCCTTGTGCTTACGTCTGCGAAAAGTCGCCACCCCTTATGATGAACCTACACTGCTCGCTGCTCAAGGGGACGCCATTAGACCTGCAGCTATGTGCACCGCTCGTGTTTTCATAGCTGCTCTTCTTCATTTTGTGCATTTTGCTGTGCTGAGTTCGTGTGCCCACCAGCTTATATTAGGCTGGCATTTTCTGTCTACGGCGAACGCTTCCATATGCTGTCGAGAAAATGTTGTTCACATGATGGAAACTGACTATGCCCTGTATGCGGATGACAAGCCCGTTCGCTTGCTCGCTGCTGAAAATACCGAGCTACAGCCTGGTCATCAGCGAATAGTTACCATCACTTCTAATGTGATCGACTCTGGTGACGTGTTTGTCCAACCATCTGCACGCTGTCTCGCAAGAGCTAATGCCCTTGCTTCAGGTCTAGCGCGGCTCCACAATGACTCCGGACTTCTCTACGCTACAAACCAGACGTCTGAGAAAATTCTCATTCCTAAAGGCACCACAATGGCTTGCGTTACTGAATCCCAACCTGTCTTTGTTGTCCTGTTTATGACAGCGTGTTCTGACCTTCCTTCTATAGGACGTTCATCAAGCGTTTCTGTTCTTGCTGCGACTATTAGTGCAGAACTTCTCTTGGTATTCCTCCGAATTTATTAAGCTGGATTAAGCACTTTTTGACGGGACGCATGCAGTTAACGTCAGCTAATAACTGTCAATCAGCATTTGCTAAGGTAACATCCGGCGTGCCGTAAGGTGCCGGTTTATCGCCCTTTCTGTTCCTCATTTACATTGATGACTTGCCGGCTAACATTAAATCTAATATCCGACTTTTAGCTGACGATTGCGTCATCTACACCGTCATTAATAGCCCTGTCGATGCTAATAAGCTACAACGTGACCTCTACTCAATTGCTTCATGGTGCAATAAATGGCTCATGCCCCTAAACATAGATAAGTGCAAATCATTGTCATTTACCCGTAAGCGTGCCGTACTTGCCAACATATATTCTATTAACGCCGTGCCCATAGCTTCCGTATCATGCTACAAATATCTTGGCGTCCACTTTACTCCATCGCTATCCTGGATCACCCAAATCGATTCCATCTGCTCTACAGCATCCCGTACACTCGGCTACCTTCGACGCAACCTGAAGTGCACATCCTCCGACGTAAAAAAACTAGCTTTCATCGCCTTCGTACGACCTAAACTTGAATATGCTTCAGCAATCTGGCATCCTTCACAAGCCTACCGAACAACTACATTAGAGTCCATCCAAAATCGCGCAGCTGGCTTCATATCTTCGCAATACTCACCCAAAACCAGCGTTACCGAGCTAAAACACTCTCTTTCCCTTCCAACTCTTGAATCCCGCCGCTTGATTACCCGTCTATGCCTTCTGCACCGCTTCTACTATCATTCACGCTCAAGACATCAGTTGCTCCAATCTGCTCACAGAACTTCATCGCGCATAAATCACAGCAGGCCCATTGCACGCATAAATGGCCGTACGACAGCATTTATCACCTCATTTTTTTCTAATGCAATAGCCCTCTGGAATGCCTTACCGGATGACTCCGCTTCATGCGCCGACAGGGAAACGTTCCGCGTTAAAATGAACGAACATTTTTTCAAGCCTCTCTCCTGATAATCTCAACTACTTCGTGTTTATCGCCAATCGCTTTAGAATTGTACTTAGTTTTGCTCTGCAATTGTTTAACATATGTAAAGCATTGTGTATACTTTTTATCTTGTTCTAGTTCGTTCATGTGATTTATGATTCCTGTCTCCTGTGTAAACTTATTTGCTTTTACTCATTTATTTATTTATTCACTTATCCTGTTGAACATTGTGGCGGGCTCGGTGGCACTGCCAGGTGGGCTCGGTGGCACTGCCATGATGCGGTCCACTAATCCGCTTCTGTTCATCATGCAGATTATGACGTCCTTCGTCATGCGAATGTTGCTGCCCTTTCCCGCGGAATCAACGAGCGCTTCGTTGGCCAAGGCGAACCCGTGCACCAGCTGTGTCATCAATTTGCAAATCGGAATCGGCAACCAATCGTCCCGTTCAATGGCGCCACCAGTCCAAGCATGGATCCTCGACAAGATGCCATTCGCCCTACCGCCATCGTCAACAGCCAGCCAGCGGCCTATAAAGGAGCAGCGAATACCCCCCGCGCGCTGTGGGCTCGGTGGCACTGCCATGATGCGGTCCACTAATCCGCTTCTGTTCATCATGCAGATTATGACGTCCTTCGTCATGCGAATGTTGCTGCCCTTTCCCGCGGAATCAACGAGCGCTTCGTTGGCCAAGGCGAACCCGTGCACCAGCTGTGTCATCAATTTGCAAATCGGAATCGGCAACCAATCGTCCCGTTCAATGGCGCCACCAGTCCAAGCATGGATCCTCGACAAGATGCCATTCGCCCTACCGCCATCGTCAACAGCCAGCCAGCGGCCTATAAAGGAGCAGCGAATACCCCCCGCGCGCTGTGGGCTCGGTGGCACTGCCATGATGCGGTCCACTAATCCGCTTCTGTTCATCATGCAGGTCTGTAAATCTCATCCTCTTTTCGCTAAAAAAACAAGTAATTATTGTCTTGTGCAGCTACCGAGCCCGCAGTGCTGCTTTTCCATTGTTTTTCAGTGTCTTTCCGTGATTAGATCCCTATTATTGCTTTCCGGTGATATTGAAAGCAATCCTGGTCCAGATAATGCCGCGCTGCTTGCCGAAATGAAGAAGATTTCCGCTGGTCAGGCTAAGATGATCGCTGAAATGCAGGAACTAAAGAACCAATCTATGGCTACGACCGCGTTACTGGACACGTTAAGTAAAAGGCTGACGGACCTCGAGGGTAATTACCAAAGTGTGATAGCCTTGCAAGGAGACATGCAATCTATACAGGCAGACAGCGAACGTACGGCGCAGCTGATCCATAAACTGGAAGCGCGTGTAGACGATGCTGAAAACAGATCTAGGCGAAATAATTTGGTTTTCTACGGCCTACCAGATCCGTCTGCATCAGAGCCATCATCAGATTCTGAAAAAATTATTTTACGTCATTGCTCAGATTACCTAAAGGTACAGCTTGAGCCCAAGGATATGGAGCGGGCACACCGAATTGGTCGGCATTCCTGTAACCGCAAACGCCCAATTATAGTAAAATTTGTGTCTTATAAAACGAAGGAAGCTGTTCTTTCAAAAGGACGTAACTTCAAAGGCACTGACTTTAGCGTCGCAGAAGATTTTTCACCAGCTGTTAGGAACGCCCGTAAACACCTTGTCGCCTTCGCTAAAGATAAATCTGCACCCTATTCCTTGCGTTTCAAAACGCTGTTCATGGGCCCAAAGCGGTACGTATACGATGAAGCTTCTCAAACAGTCAAAGAAGCATAGCAACCACAAATCGAGACAAAATTAATCCGTCGTCCGAAACCAATAGGCAAGTCACGTCTTCCCATCTCGGTAATCTTCACTAATATACGCAGCTTCATTTCAAAACGTGAACATGTGTCCAACCTTGTGCTGACATCTAAAAGCAACATGTTAATTCTTACCGAAACTTGGCTTAGCGACCACATTTCAGATTCGGAAGTACTGACAGATTTGCCTAATTTCAGTCTGTTTCGTGCTGACCGACCGAATGCACGAGGCGGAGGTGTCCTCATAGCTGCCAGCCAGGAACTATCGTGCTCTGTTCTTAGTATCAGGTCGAACTTAGAACTACTTTTCATTCATTGTCACGCCGCTCCACAATCAGTACTTGTGGGCGTTTGCTATAGACCCCCCCACAGTAGCCCAGCTTTTGCCATTGAGCTAAACAATGCACTCTTCGAAATAACATCGAAGCATACCAAGGCTAGCCTTCTCCTTTTCGGAGACTTCAATTTTCCAGACATTAATTGGCACAACTTATCTCCCCACTTAGTAAGCGAGACGGAGGTAAAAAACTTTCTTGACGTTTGTCTTGATTTTAATCTTAGTCAACTAGTGTCTCAACCAACGCGTATCACGGAAAACACAGCTAACGTATTAGATTTAATACTAACAAACCAACCAGACAAATTATCATCGATCGCCTACCTAAAAGAAATCAGTGATCATAAGGTCATTCACGCGTCCTTTAACTTTGGGGCAGTTCCGCGCTTGAAAGTACAAAAAACTATACATCTTTACAAGAAAGCAAACTACAAAGCTATGTACGATAACCTGTGTGAGTTTTTAGCTTCATTTGAAACGTCTTTCAATAAACGCACTATCCATACAAATTGGCAAATATTTAAAGAAAAAATTAACAGCCTAGCAGACAGATACATTCCAAGGATAGCGATAGGAACGCAACCAGAAAAACCATGGTTCAGCAATTCTTTAAAAAGGTTGGATAACAAAAAGAAACGTTTATACCGAGCAGCAAAAGGTACCACAAATGTATGCGCATGGGATAAATATTACACAGCGGAACGCGCATACTTGTCAGCTGTTCGGGAAGCAAAAAAAACGTACTTTCACGAAGACCTGCCCAAGATGCTGGTCAACAATCCAAGGAAATTTTGGCAGGTGATTAATCCTCGAGATGTAAACAGCAACACGCTAATTAACGAAGACGGTGAAACGGTCGACGACGTGGAGTGCGCTAACATTTTCAATGCAGCTTTCGCGTCAGTATTCACCAAAGAAGTTAGCTTACCATTTCCTTCTACAGCGTCAAGCACACCTAATACCATGCCAGTTATAACTTTCCATGTTGATGGTATTTCCTCTTTAATTGATAATCTCAAACTATCATCTTCAGCCGGAGTAGACAACATAAACTCAAAAGTGTTAAAAAATACTAAAGATATCAGTGCTGCTTATTTATGTCTATTGTTTTCTCAGTCACTTTCCACAGGCACCATACCTCATGACTGGACGGTGGGAAGGGTTGTTCCAATCTATAAATCAGGGGACAAGAATTCCCCACTTAACTATCGCCCCATTTCACTTACAAGCGTACCTTGCAAAATCATGGAACATGTCATTTATACAGAAATCATGAAATTTTTAGACTCGAATAAATACTTTCATCCTTCACAGCACGGATTTCGCAAAGGGTTTTCTTGCGAAACCCAATTGGCAGCGTTTCTGCATGATCTTCACACAAATCTCGATACTAACCTACAGACAGACGCGATATTTTTAGACTTTGCGAAGGCGTTCGATAAGGTACCACATCAACGATTGCTACTAAAACTATCTTTGGCAAATGTACACCCCGACGTCTTACGATGGATTGAAGCATTCCTTAATAACCGCTCACAGTTTGTCTTTATTAACAACAGCACCTCTGACTCCCTGCGTGTAACTTCCGGTGTTCCTCAAGGATCTGTTCTCGGGCCTCTCCTCTTTTTAATATATATTAACGATCTACCTGGTCATGTAACATGTAATATTCGCATGTTTGCGGATGATTGCGTCATTTACAAAACCATTACTAATACATCTCACCAAATTTCTCTTCAGGCAAATATTAACCGTCTGCAACAATGGTGTGACTGTTGGCTAATGACACTAAACCCCGCTAAGTGTAAAGTTGTGACATTCTCCCGTCGACGTAACCCTCTGTCCTATTCATATTCAATCAATAACATATCATTAGAAGCTTCGCCCTCATACAAATACCTCGGTGTTACCCTAACTAAAGATTTATCTTGGAACGCACATATCACTAACGTCATCTCATCTTCTAATAAATCACTTGGTTTCCTTAAACGCCACCTAAAACAAGCCCCAAAGCATGTTAGATTACTAGCCTATCAAACCATAATCCGCCCTAAACTCGAATACGCATGCGCAGTATGGAGCCCCCACCAAACATATTTAAGCAATGCTCTCGAAACCGTGCAAAACCGTGCTGTAAGGTTCATATACTCTCAATATTCATATCATGTCAGCGTGTCTTTATTGCGAAAGGACTTAGGTCTGCCGACCCTTGCCTCTCGTCGCCGTGTTTTATCACTATCTCTTTTTCATAAGTTTTATCATTGTTCGCTCAATCAAACGCCGTACATTATTCCCCCTGGCAGAACATCGCATCGAACTGGGCACATCAACCATGTGGGCCGCCCCCGCACTCGTACTACTACCTTTTCAGGTTCTTTTTTCCTTCGCACAGCCATAGATTGGAACAGCCTGCCTCACCAAATTGCCGCCCTAACCAGCGCACCCGCATTCATGCAAGAGATATCTCATCATTTTTCAGAATAACAATTACTGGATGTCATTTTTCATCTTTCCAACTGATTGTATATACCACAAAATCATGTAAACCATATTTCCACGTCATGTTTAATAATGCTTATTCAAATGTCATTTCTAACAATGTATAATGAACATATGTAAACCCACCCCTTATGTAATGCCCCTGTTGGGCTTTTAAGGTAATAAAATGAAATGAAATGAAATGAAATTGTACCCTATCTTGTTATTTGTCCCCCCTTATGTAATGCCTTCGGGCCTTTAAGGGCAAAATAAATGAAATGAAATGAAAAGAACTGAACTCTTCACAGACAGATGAGTTGCTTGCCTTGCTACAAAAGCATAGGAGATTGTTTGATGCCCATTCCTCATCTCTGGGACAGACGTCCGTTATTAGGCATCGTATCCAGACCAATGGCACTTCCATCGTACGCCATCGACCGTATCGCGTCTCTTCGTCCGAGCGTGAGGTCATTGAACAAAATGTAGCCGATATGCTGCAACGGAACATTACACGTCCCTCCGCGAATCCTTGGTCATCTCCTGTTGTATTAGTAAGGAAAAAAGATGGCTCCATGCGACTTTGCGTGGACTACAGAGCACTTAATAAGATTACCCACAAAGATGTTTACCCCATGCCACGCAAAGACGATGCTTTGGATTCACTGCAAGGTGCCGAGTACTTCTCAAGCTTAGACCTGCGCTCAGGTTACTGGCAAATACCCATGCACGAGGATGAAAAAGAAAAGACAGCGTTTTCAACACCAGATGGGCTGTACGAATTCAACGTCATGCCATTCGGCCTTTGCAATGCTCCAGCAACATTCGAGCGGATGATCGACACAGTTTTACGAGGCTTGAAATGGAAGACTTGCTTGTGCTATTAGACGATATCGCTATTTTCTCGTCAACCTTTTCTCAGCACTTGAAACGACTGGACGAAGTTCTTACGTGCCTTGAAACGCAGGCCTTCAGCTGAACACCAAGAAGTGCCGTTTTGCGAGCAAGACGATTAAAGTGTCAGGCCACATCGTAAGCAAGAATGGTATTCGTCCCGATCCAGACAAGATTTCCGCTGTCCGACAGTTCTCGCGTCCTCAAAAAGGCAAAGATTTGCGCAGCTTCCTCGGCCTCACTTCTTATTTTCGCCGATTCATTCGAGACTTCGCCTCAATAGCTTCACCATTGCACAAGTTGCTCGGATCAGGCGTCGCCTTTGTGTGGTCTCCTGAATGTGAAGTGGCGTTTGCCCAACTGAAGTGTGCACTCACATCCGAACCAGTCCTCTGCCATTTCGACGAAACCGCGCCTACGCGCCTGCATACAGACGCTAGTGGTCGAGGCATTGGTGGAATTCTCCTATAGCGAGACAAATATTCACGTGAGAAAGTCGTCGCATACGCGAGCCGTGCACTGACCCCTGCCAAAAAGAATTATACCATCACCGAACAGGAGTGCCTAGCGGTCGTATGGTCGATACAAAATTTTCGACCTTATCTCCACGGCCACCACTTTACTGTGGTTACGGACCATCACGCCTTGTGCTGGCTCTCGACAATCAAGAACTTGTCCGGCCACCTTGGTCGCTGGATTCTTAGCTTACAAGAATACGACTTCACGATTACATACAAGAAATTGTTTGCCGTGTGACATCTTTCATTCTAATAAGTTTCTTGGTGACCTTGAGCGTCACCTTCTTTCTTAACCTTTTGTTTCTTTTGTATTGTTGTCTGTTGTTTTCTACAATTACGTTTTGGTGTATCCACTCCTGCTTGAGCAAGCACATTGGCCTGCAGTATTGTGAAATAAATAAATAAAATAAAAAAGTCGGGTAACAAACATTAAGACGCCGACGCACTTTCGCGTTGCCCGCTCTCTTCGGAGCCACTTAACAAACCCGCCACTGCCGCACTCGAGAAGCTTTCGGCCATCTCTTCCCTAGATGTTTCGTCATTGCTACTGTGGACCCAACTTCTCCAAGCGAGTGTGGTTTGTTCTTATCTCACCAACGTGCTGACCCTTATTGTCGCCGCATCATGGACCGTCTTGACGGGACTAGCGGGCCCCCTAACGCCCGTCTTCGCCGACAGCTGACGCAATTCAAGCTCAACAACCACGTCCTGTACCGTCATATCTACCACCCTGATGGTCAACGCTGGGTGCCCGTTCTACGTCGCTCTCTTCGGGCTCAAGTCCTCAAGACATATCACGACGACATGTCTGCTGGACACATGGGCTTCCTGAAAACGTATGACCGCATGAGATGTCACTGCTACTGGCCGGGTTTGTCCACCTGGGTCGCGAAGTACGTTGCCTCATGCGCCCTTTGTCAGCGTCGCAAGCTACCTACATCAACTCGAAGTGGACAATTACAACCGCTCCCGTGTCCCCTGCAACAATTCGAGGTAGTTGGCGTTGACCTGTATGGTCCGCTTCCTATGACTGTCACGGGCAATCAATGGATAGTCACAGCTGTCGACCACCTGACCCACTACGCCGGAACACTTCCCGTGCCTTCTGCATCAGCTTCAGAAGTGGCTGACTTCATCCTTCGAGCAATAATCCTTCGACACGGAGCTCCTCGTGTAATCCTGAGCGACCGGAAAAGAGTATTTCTTTCAGAACTCGTCGAAAAAGTGCTCAAGGCATCCGGCACTACACACAAAACAAGCTCCAGTTACCATCCTCAGATGAACGGCCTGACAGAGCGCTTTCATCGTACACGGTCAGATATGATAGCGATGTGTGTCAAGCCGACCACAGAAACTGGGACACCTTTTTGCCATTTGTCACTTTTGCGTATAATACCTCTGTACAGTGCACAACCGGTTACTTGCCGTTCTACCTCGTCCACGGTCGCTTCCCCTCTTCTTTCCTCGATGTGCCGGTCAAACAATGTTCGTCTTCATGTGAAGAATACGTGTCTCGTCTACTTCATTAGCGCCAGCTGGCTCGCGTCAACACTGAAGCCAAGCAACAGGATCGCAAGCTTGAATATGATGCATCTCATCGTGCCGTGTCCTTCAGCCCTGGCGACGAAGTCCTCCTTCTTACACCCGTTCGCACTCCCGGCCTGTGCGAGAAGTTTCAGTTAGGTTTTATTGGCTCCTACACTGTCTTGGAGCAAACGCCTCCTGCGAATTATCGCGTGGTACTCGTTCTTCTTCCGACGGACCGCCGCTACAGGGCAGCAGAAATAGTCCACGTGTCCCGCATGAAGCCTTTCATTCGGCGTTCCTCTTGCTTTAAACTGCGGCCAAGAACTGGGGTCAGAATGACCGCTTTCACATGGGGGGGGGGGGAGTTAGTGTAGGCATTCGTTAAGCACATCTACTATCTTTACACATGTTCTGTGCCTTGGGTGTGGTCGCTTCATCGTGCCTTCTGGGCCTAATAAAGGTTGCCTTCAGCGTTACATCACAGTATGTATATATGTACGTATCTATGTGTGTATGTGTGTATGTCTGTGTGTATGTATATATGTGCGTAAGTGTGTATGTATGTGTGTATGTATGTGTGTAAGTATGTGTGCATGTGTGTATGTATGTATTTTTGTCTATGTGTTTGTGTATTTGTGTATGTATGTATGTGTGTATTTATGCGTATGTGTGTATCTGTGTATGTATGTATGTATGTATGTATGTATGTATGTGTGTATATGTGTATGTATGTGCGTATGTGTGTATGTGTGGATGTGTTTGTGTATGTATATGTGTGTATAATGGTAGGTGTGTGTGTATGTATGTATGTGTGTATGTATATCTGTATGTATGTATATGTGTATGTATGTATGTGTGTATGTATGTGTGTGTGCATGTATGTATATATGTGTGTATATGTGTATGTGTGTGTATGTATGTGTGTGTCTGTATATGTGTGTATAAATGTATGTGCGTATGTATGTGTGTATGTATGTGTATATGTATGTGTGTATGTATGTATGTGTATGTATGTGTGCATGTATGTATGTATGTATGTGTGTATGTATGTATGTATGCACGTGTGTGTATGTGTGTTTGTATGTATGCGTAAGCAGGCGTGTGCATGTATGTACGTGTGTGTATGTATGTGTGTATGTGTATGTATGTATGTGTGTGTATGTATGTATGTGTGTATGCATGTGTGTATATATATATATATGTGTGTGTGTGTGTGTGTGTGTGTGTATGTGTGTATGTGTTTGTGTATGTATGCGTGTGTGTTGTGTATGTGTGTGTATGTATGTGTGTATGTATGTGTGTATGTGTGTATGTTTGTGTATGTGTTAGTTATGTTGGGTTTTGTGGCGCAAGAGCAACTAAGGCTATGCTGCGTCAGACTCATGGTGAGAATACCTACAGCGGACAGGGCTATGAGAATGACTCTGAAATGTCTTGACGGCAATGACATATGGGATATGATGAGCGGTGAAGCGTGGCTGTAGAAAGGCCTAAAAGGATTGGCTCCGTAAACGCGTGAAGTATATATCTCTTCTAAGATTATGAGTGTGATGCTCGGGGTGGTCAATATGTATGGTTGGTGCATGAGGTTATGTTAAACCGTAACGGCTTTTACATAGCACTAATGCCATACGTGTGTGCTTATACCTAGGGGCCGGGAGGCAAGTGCCTCGTTGTAAATTCCAGAAGCAGCAGATGCCTCTCTGAAGAGGCTGTGCTGCGAGTCACATCAGTCAATTTTGCTATGTCTATGGGTAGCATAGTTTGGTGTAGTTAGACCTTGTTCAGAAGTTGTACCTCATTCAAAAAGCTGATCACATCAGCTATGGGTACTAAGGCCTCATCGCCCAAGAGCAGTATTGAATGAAACGGAATATTTAACCTGTAAAACATACGGAAACGTTTTTCTCTTAATGTTTCCATATGTGGGCAAGCTATTAAAATGTGCATTACAGTTAGTTGCTCTTGACACTTATCGCAAGTTGGGGTTTCTTTGCCTGCCAATAGATAGCTATGTGTGATGTGCGTATGATCTATTCGTAATCGACATATAGTTACTTTGATAAAACGTGCTTGATGAAGACAGGTCTTCCATTCACCAAGAACAGGTATAATTAGGTGAAGTTTATTGGTATTGTGTCGTGATTTCCATTCCTGCTACCAGTGAAAGGTGGTGGCCCGGCGAACAGCTTGAATCCCATCTCTGGCAGGTATGTTGGTTTTTGACTCACGCATCTCTTTTGCTGTTGCAGCTATTTGGTCGGCCCTTTCATTGCCTGGGATCCCGACATGACTCGGGACCCAACAGAGGCGTATGGTGTGGTCATCATGTGTTGTATAGCATGTTTAAAATATCGCCTATGCTGAGAATTATAATTGAGACTTTTCAGCGTGCTTAACGAGTCTGTAAATATTACAGCTTTTTTTTATGTTTTGAGCTTATAATGTATCGTACTGCCATCCATAACGCGTAGCACTCAGCGGGGTAGATGGATACGAACTGCGGTAGTCTAGTTATTTTAGTTATTTACTCATGTGTTGCTCCTACCACGCTGCTTCCGACATAAGCAGATGTCTTCGAACCATCAGTATAAAATTCTTCGTAAGTGTTGTACGTTTGTTGTAATGTAAAAAATTCTTGTAGTATATGTTCACATGGGGTGTTTTGTTTTTAAATATGTGTGAGTGAAAAATCTAAGAGTTTGGAGAAATCACTCCATGGGGCCGAACTGGGTGGCCTTCTGGCGATGGAGAGTGCTTCGTTAGGAACATTTAGGGCGTGAAATGTTTCTTCAAATCTTAGTATTAGTGGCCTAATTACGTTTGGTTTGTTGGCGTAGTGTTGGTGTAGTGTTGTCGTAGGTCACAGCGTGTGACAATACTGTGGCATATATGATCTGGTGAAGAACGAACTCTAAAGACATACGTGAGCATTAGTTTCGTTCTCCTATATTCCAAGGATGGTTCGTTACTTTCGGCGTATAAACTCGAAATAGGTGAGGTTCGATAGGCACCTGTTGCGAGGCGTAACCCTTTCTTATGGACAGGGTCTATGCGCTTAAGGTACGACTCTCTTGCTGAACCATAGATTATACTAACATAGTCTAATTTGCTGCGTACTAAAGAGCGGTAGATGAGTAGGAGGCACTTATGGTCGGAACCCCAGTGCTTTCGGGAAAAGACTTTCAGGACATTGAGAGCGTTCTTCGATTTCACCTTGAGATTATTATTGTGTGGAAGAAAATTGAGCCTCTTATCAAATACGACCCCCAGAAACTTCTGTTCTCTTTTTATTGGCAATACTGTTTCGTTTATTTTGAGTACGGGGTCTGGGTTAAGCCTCGTTTCTGGGAGAACGCTACAGCAACCGCCTTTTCCTCAGGAAACCGGAAGCCGCTTTTGTTATCCCATTGTGTTAGCTTGTTTAGTGCTATTTGAGTCTGTCGATCGCACGTCGCCATGTTAGATGACCGGCACGCTAATTGGAGATCATCCACATATAGTGAATGCATAAAAGTAGACGGTATGACCTGGTTCAGAGAAATCATTTTGACGACAAAGAGAGTTGTGCTTAAGACACAGCCCTGAGCCACGCCGTTCCCTTGAGCAAAAGTTTCTGAAAGTGTGGTATCCAAACGAACCTGAAAAGTACGGTTAGATAGGAAGTCGGACAAGCAGTTGAGCATCCTTCCGCGAATTCCTAGATCTGCCAGGTCTCGTAAGATACCGTACTTCCACGTTGTGTCATATGCCCTTTCACGATCGAAAAATACTGCTAAGCAGTGCTGCTTGTACAGGAAAGCTTCTCGTAATGTATGTTCAAGGCGAACGAGGTGATCGGTGGTGGCACACCCTTTCTTGTAACCACATTGGTAGACATCTATTAAGTTATCGGTTTCTAGGAGGTATGTTAGCGTTATATTAATAACGCTTTCGTAAGATTTTGCCATACAACTTGTGAGTGCTACGAGCCTGTAGCTTGTTGGTAATGTAGGGTTTTTTCCGGCTTTGAGAAATGGAATTTTAATAGCTTTTTGCACTCTGTTGGCATTCTTCCAGTGATCCAAATAGCGTGAAAGAAGTGCAGCGAAGCCTTTACCGCTTCCTGGGACAAATGAGTGAGCATTTGGTAAAGTATTTTGCCCGGGCCAGGTGCTGTTTTTTACCTTGAGAAAGCTCTCTGTTAATTTCCTCCAGGGTTAAGGGGGAGTTGTATTATCTGTCGTGATAACCTTTAATGGGAAGCTTTTGTTTTCTGTAGATTGTTTATGTTTTAGGAAAGCTGCCAAATAGTTTGCTGAGCTCGAAATAACGCAAAAGCGCTGCGCTAGCAGGTCTGCCTGTTCGCCTAAATTTGTCTGGATGCCAGGGGTTAAGGGAATGGGGATGGTATATGAACTGTAGTTACCGTTCAACTTGTGCACCTGATCCCACATTGTTTTAGATGTGATGGAACGGTTAATGGATGAAATGTACTTTTTTCACGAGAGTTTTTCAACCTGCCTGCGAATAGATCATGCCTTTGCTCTCGCCTATCTTAATGCAAGGAGGTTCTCTCCTCTAGGATATTGCCACGTTCCATTTCCCAAGTTTTTGTTATCGTTCCGAAACACCACACCATTCTCGGCGCAAACCGCGCCTGCAGGTTTCGATAAGGTTCCGGCTGTAGTAGATCATTTCGATAAGATCACGCCCACTGTGCGAATGGTACAGATTGTTCTGGAACCTACGCCACCGCCAGCGATAACGCTAGAACATTCGACGGTAAGGGTATAAATGCCGACGCGCTTCGCCGCTAGTCAGTTGTTGATCGAAGGCCGACGCTGCGTTCACCGCTATCAGTCCGAGACTGCTATCTGTGCAAGACTGCTGCTGTAATTAGACTTTCCCTTTACCGGGCACAGGTTCGCCCAAATAAACAGTTAAATCCCAACACGAAATTTTCTGTCTTCGGCCACGTGACGACCCCGTGACATCTGGTGGAGGTGCTGGGTAAAGGCCAAAGGGCATCACCTTAAACTCGAAGAGGCCATCCGGTGTTATAAACGCCGTCTTTTTTCGGTCTCTTTCGCCGACTTCGATTTTCCAATAGCCAGTCTTGAGGTCCATTGACGAGAAGTACTTGGCGTTATGGAGCCGATCAAGTGCGTCGTCTATTCGTGGGAGAGGATACACGTCCTTTCTTGTGATTTTGTTCAGGCGGCGATAATCGACGCAGAAACGTAGGGTCCCATCCTTTTTCTTCACTAACACCCCGGGGGATGCCCATGGACTCTTGGACGGCTGGATAATGTCATCTCGCAGCATTTCAACAACTTGTCTCTTCATGGCCTCACGTTCTCGCGTCGAAACCCTGTACGGACTCTGACGGAGTGGTCTGGCATTTTCTTCGGTTATGATGCGATGTTTTGTGATTGGGGTCTGCCGAATTTTCGATGACGACGAAAAGCAATCTTCGTATTGCAGGAGCAGGGCCTTGAGCTGTTCTTGCTTATCGTTCGGAAGTCTGGGACTGACGTCGAAAGCTATGGGAGGGGCTTGGTTCCTCTGAGCAGGTTCCGCAGAATCGGCGAGGGCGAAAGCACTGGTGGCTTCGACAATTTCTTCGATGTATGCGACCGTTGTTCCTTTGTTCACATGTTTGTACTCATTGCTGAAATTCGTGAGCATAACCGTTGCTTTGCCTCCCCGCAGCTCTGCAATTCCTCTTGCGACGCAAATATTTCGGGTGACCAACAGATGCTGACTGCCTTCAACGACGCCTTCCAAGTCAGGTGATTTAGGAGCGCCGACTGAAATAATGACGCTTGAGCGAGGCGGAATGGTGACTTGTTCTTCCAGCACATTCAAGGCATGGTGTCCTGACGGCGTGCGCGGCGGTAGTGCTTCTTCTGTGGATAACGTTATCGACCTTGTTTTTAGGTTGATGACAGCACCATGGAGGCATAAGAAGTCCATGCCAAGAATGACATCTCTCGAGCAACGCTGTAGGACTACGAAGTCTCTAGGATAAATACGGCCGTTAATGGTGACTCTCGCTGTGCAGATTCCTGCAGGCGTTACGGGATGACCTCCGGCTGTGCGGATTTCAGGGCCTTTCCAAGCTGTCCTAACTTTCTTTAACTTTGCGGCGAACGACGCACTGATGACAGAATAGTCGGCTCCAGTATCGACGAGAGCAGTCACACTGTGGCCGACGATAAGAACGTCGAGGTCGCTAGTTCGCCATCTCGCATTACAGTTAGGGCGTGGCGTCGGGTCACGGCTGCATCGGCTTGTTCCGCTGCTTCCATGTTGCGTCGTCCGGCCACCTTCGGTAAGTGAGCTTTTGCCTTCAGGGCTTTGCCTGGTTGGTGTTGTGTTCAAAAAGCTCCGTCGCGGCGGCGTCGTCGTCGGAGGATCTTCAGTAATTCGTCGCACAGCAACCGCACCTCCATCGGTTGCTGCCCTTAGTTTCCCGGATACGGGCTAGGAGACCGGCCCCGCGTTGGGCCAGAGTACTGCCGGAGGTGCGGTGACATGCGGCGGCTGGGCGACGGCGAACGGGAAGGACTTCGTGGTGTCCACTGAGTTCCTGCCAGGTAGTCGGCGATGTCACGTGGCCGATCTCCTGGCTGCGGACGCGGTGCATTGACGGCGAAGCCATGCAGTCCCATCTGTCGGTACTGGCAACGGCGGTATGTGTGCCCGGCCTCGCCGCAGTGGTAGCAGAGCGGTCGGTTGTCAGGTGCACGCCAAACGTCCGTTTTCCTCTGTGCTCTGCGCTGGCCCGCTGGGGAACGGTAGGATGTCGGTGGGGGTGGTGGCGGCGGAGGCGTCTGGCGACAGAAGTGCGACGGGGTGGCGTTTTGGCGTGGACGGAAGGAGCGTTGTGGCGCACTGCAGTGGCGTAGCTCATAGTTTCTGGCTCGGGCGGCGGTGTTTTGAGAATTCGAAGCGATTGCCGGACTTCTTCTCGCACAATGTCGGCGATCGAATCCACTTGAGGCTGCGCCGAAGGCAACAGTTTGCGCAGCTCTTCCCGCACGATCGCTCGGATCGTTTCGCGCAGGTCGTCGGAGTCACTGGCTTGAGCAGCAGCGCATTCTGGAGTCAGGCGACGATTGTACTGTCTGGTGCGCATGTCCAGCGTTTTTTCGATGGTGGTCGCTTCGGATACAAATTCTTGGATGGTGTTTGGTGGATTCCTCATTAGTCCCGCGAAGAGCTCCTGTTTGACCCCTCGCATGAGGAAACGAACTTTCTTTTCCTCAGGCATGTCTGGGTCAGCGTGACGAAATAGGCGGGTCATCTCCTCTGTGAAAATTCCAACCTTTTCATTTGGTAGCTCAACCCGGGTCTCGAGTAGAGCAGCGGCCCTCTCTTTGCGAGCGACGCTCGCGAACGTTTGCAGAAATGCGCCGCAGAAGACATCCCACGTTCGGAGCCTGGACTCACGATTCTCTAGCCAGGTCCTTGCGGTGTCTTCCAGGTAGAAGTACACACGACGGAGCTTTTCTTCGTTGTCCCAGTGGTTGAGGGCGGCCACACGGTCGTATGTTTCTAGCCAGGTTTCCGGGTCTTCAAACGATGAGCCATGGAACGTTGGTGGTTCCCTGGGTTGATGAATGACGATCGCGGGCTGGGACGCTCCGGTTGTCATTGTCACTGCACGAGGTCAAGGTCTTGGTCTTCCGCGCCTTGTCTTGTAGAAGGCCGTACTCCGGTGGGAGACCTTGCTGTCGGCGGCTTGTTCGCTGCTCTTGGTTGGCGTCGGTGTTTTCTCCGCGACGGGGGCGGGCTTCACGGCTTGACGAGGCGTCCGGTACATGAACGAAGCAGCACCCAACGTCACCGACGAAGAAAACCTCGATGTGAGCGAGTACCTTCAACGCGCCGAGGAATCCCGACAACTTGCGCGTCTCCGTATCAAGAATCAACAGACGACCGACAGCCACCGTTGCAACCTTCGACGACGCTTCGTGGAATACCAGCCCGGTGAACGTGTTTGGGT
This sequence comes from Rhipicephalus microplus, assembly GCF_043290135.1. NCBI lineage: Eukaryota > Metazoa > Arthropoda > Arachnida > Ixodida > Ixodidae > Rhipicephalus > Rhipicephalus microplus. Next base: position 2,894,760 of record NW_027464607.1, read on the forward strand.
GTGGACGCCGATACGCCGACGTGGACTAAGTGAAAAGCTTCTGCGACGGTACTTCGGACCGTACAAGGTGGTTCGACGTCTCGGCCCACTTGATTACGAGGTTGTCCCCGACGGCATCACGAACTCTCAACGACGCCGATCGCGACCTGAAGTCGTCCATGTCGCGCGCCTCAAGCCGTTTTATGCACGTTAACAAACTGAAACAGTGTTTTTTGTATTATTGTTGTATTGTAATTTATTCATTGTACTTTCTTGCATTATTATTGTATCTTCATCTTTAGTTAAAGCATCGGGACGATGCCTTTTTTTCAGAGAGGGGCAATGCCGCGTTCCATTTCCCAAGTTTTTGTTATCGTTCCGAAACACCACATGATTCTCGGGGCAAACCGCGCCTGCAGGTTTTGAGAAGGTTCCGGACTGTAGTAGATCCTTTCGATAAGATCACGCCCACTGTGCGAACGGTACGGATTGTTCTGGAACCTACGCCACCGCCAGCGATAACGCTAGAACATTCGACGGCAAGGGTATAAATGCCGACGCGCTTCGCCGCTTGTCAGTTGTTAATCGAAGGCCGACGCTGCGTTCGCCGCTATCAGTCCGAGACTGCTATCTGTGCAAGACTGCTGCTGTAATTAGACTTTCCCTTTACCGGGCACAGGTTCGCCCAAATAAACAGTTAAATCCCAACACGAAGTTTCCTGTCTTCGGCCACGTCACGACCCCGTGACAATATTTACGAAAAATGCCCCACTCCTTGTGTTGCATTTGTTTAGCTTGTGTGCACTCTTTTGTCCACCAGGGTTCAAGTTTTTTCTTTATAATGCCGGAGGATTGTGGTATAGTTTGTTCGGCTGCCGCAAGTATGCAGGCGGTGACTGTCTCGTTCATTTCCTCTATGCTTAGGCCATCAAGCATCTCTTTTTCTAGGGGAGCTTTTTTAGTAAACAGTGGCCAGTCTGCCAAATGTTGTTTCCATTGCGGTGGTTGGGATAGAGGGGTGGGGAGGGTTTGTGTTAATGTTATGAGAGCGGGCATATGGTCACTGCTCTAAACATTATCTATCACGCTCCAGTTTAGGTCGCAAAAGAGCTACGGTGAGCACAGCGCTAGATCTAAGCAGCTAGTGGCTCCTGTGCTTGGAGGTGACGCTACCAGTATTTAAAAGGCATACGTCATTGTTCAGAATAAAATCTTCGAGGGTTTGTCCTCTGGTGTCAGTTGTACTGCTTCCCCAAAGCATTACGTGCGCGTTAAAATCCTCTGCAATAACAAACAGTTCAGGCGGTTGGTCCAAAATATGAACTATATCTTTAGTTGGGAAATGCGTCTGTGGGGGGATATAAATGGAACATATGGGGATAGTTTTGTGAGCTAAAATGGTGATGGCCACGGCCTCGATGTGACTGTTGATGGTTATCTCTCTCACTGCAATACCACTTTTGACGACAATAGCCACGCCGCCGGACAACCGGCTAGCGTGGACGCAATCGCACTGTACTACGGTAAAACCTCTGAGGAAGTTGGTGTGTTTTTCTCCCAGATTGGTCTCCTGTAAGCACATAGCCATTAGGGAGAGACTACTTAGCAAATCTTTTATGTCACCTATGTTGTGAATGAGTCCTCTACAATTCCAATGGAGAAGAAAAGCCATTTTGGGCAGTGAACTTGAGCGGAAAAGGGGAGTTAGAGTTGATTTGTTGGCGATAAAACCTTGCTGACATGTGTGTGATACTATAGTCAAAACAGAGTGGTACCACAACCTTTAAGGTTATGGAAAACGAAACTTATTTTACAGGACTTTTTGGAGGCCGTGTAATTTGTTATTTGTCCTTTTTGGAGCGGTCGAGAGAAACTCACCGCTCCTTCGGCACTGCAGGCGGCTTTAGTCTGGCGGTTTTGTCCATAGCTTCATGAGAAGCGTTGGACCATCGCTCTGCCGAGCGAACCGTGGGCGTTGTAAGCTTCGGCTCAAGATACGAAGCCTTCAAACCCTCTACACCGGACATCGACGGGGCTCCCGCAGTCTGCCCGTTGCCCTGGCACGTGCCAGTGCATGTCGACGCACGTGGTGTGGCTGTGTTGACTGAGGCCAGAGCAGCCTTGGCTACTCCCGCAGTACGGGCAAGCGGCGGTCGCTCCAGCATGCTGTGCGTAGCTTGGGCGGCCACCTGATGCCGTCGTGGTGCTGCCCCTTGTTGCAACACTTCAGCAAATGATTTTGTTGCATAGTAAGGGGAGACGCGATGCCTTGCTTCGCGGAAACTGACATTGTGGGTGACTTTGATGGTAATTATTTCTTTTTTTTTCATACTGCACAGGTTCAAGAATACGCCGCGTGTTCCCCATCGCAGTTCACGCAGTGCGGTTTGGCCTTGCAGTCATCATCTGAAGAGTGGCCTGTGATACAACACCGGTCACAGGTAAGCAGCCCAGGGCAACTCTGAGAAGCATGTCCGAATCTTTGGCACTTGAAGCAGCGCTGCGGATTCGGACTGTAGGGTCTCACAGACAGTTTAAGGTAGCCGGTATCTAATTCATGCGGTAGTGTGGAGCACCCGAAGGTCACAATTATGTGCTTGGTTGGATTTTCTTTGTTTTCTCTTCTCACTATGATACGCTGTATGTGAATGACATTTTCGTTCTTCCAGCCAGCCAGACGCTCATCGTTTGTTAGGTCTTTTAGGTCATCGTCTGACACAACGCCTTTGACGGTGTTCATCGTTCGGTGCTTAGAGACGGTTACGGGCTTGTCCCCAAATGCTACTAATTTTTCTAGTTTCTGAAACTGTGTTTTGTCTTTAACTTCTACCAGCAAGTCTCCGCTTGCCATCTTTGTAGCCTTATAGCCAGTTCCGATAGTCTCGGTTAGGCACCTGGACACGAGGAATGGGGAGATGTTGCGAGCTTTTTGTCCGAGTTTTCGCAATAAATAACGTCGTACTTAGGAAAATGGTCTTGTTTTTCCGAAATCGGCATTACGTTTGCTTTGGTGTGCCACCTTTTGAAGGGGCGATCAATGGAGAAGGGGTTTTGTGATCCCATAGAAAAGTGCAGTTCGTTCAGTAATTGCGCCTACCACCCACCACGGAGCCCAACAAGGGGACGTGGCAGAACATGTTGTCACGCGCTAACCCTAAATCGCACACCACACACCGCTACGTCTTGCCACTCCTTCCAACCAGCCCGAACTCCCCCTTCCCCACACACGCCACCCCCACCACTCCAGTCCCAATGATGATGATGACGCCGTCACGTAGTGCCCTCTCTCGGCCAAGTCCCGATGATGATGACGCCGTCACGTAACGCCGTCTCTCGGCCACCCTCACAGGTCTCCCCCCCCCCTCAAAATGTGAAGCCACCACTACACATCGCCTGCAGCGTCATGGTACAGTGTCAGCTGATCTGCGTGTCTCACACCGTGGCGACGACCCGTTTTGGGGTCCACTAGAACAAAGTCATTCTGTCCTACACGTCTCACTGCCCGAAAGGGACCGAAACGCCGGGGTGCAAGCTTCGAGGAGAAGCCCTTGGTGGCATCGCTGAGGGAGTGGCTTTCGAGCAGAACAAGATCACCCTCCTGTATTGTCAGTGGCCGCCTGTGCTGGTCGTAGCGAGTCTTCTGAGCGCGCCACATGTGGTTTTGGTGTGTCCTAGAGAAGTCAAGTACCTCCTACAGACACTTGGAGACCTCAGTAGCAAATGCACGGTATGCTGTCGCAGGAGGCTCCGCGTCGTCTTTGGCCTCAGCATGTGTCCATGGGGTTCTCAGCTCCCGGCCAAAACAGAGAAAGGCAGGCGTGTAGCCCGTGACAACGCTTTCAGCCGTGCGCATGGCTAGAGCAATTTCAGGCATGTGCTGGTCCCAGTCTTTGTGGTTAGAACAATAAGCCCTAAGGCACTGCTTGATAATGCCATTGTGGCGCTCCACCATTTGCCCGGCAGGGCGGTACGGAACAGTGTGTCGGTCTTGTATGCCCCAATGCTCAAGGAGGCCCTTCCACAACCTGCTTACAAACGGCTTTCCATTATCACTTGAAATGGAAACAGGTGTGCCATGTCCGCAAAAAACCTGGATCATGCAGGCCACCACACTCTTGCTGTTTGCTGCCCGCAACGGAAAAAGTTCAATGAACTTGGTGAACTTGTCAATCACCACGAGAAGGTACTTGTGGCGTCGAGGCGTCATAGGCAAGGGCCCAATTATGTCCACGCTGAGCTGTTCCATAGGGGCAGTGGCCCATTGACTGCTCATCAGCCCTTCTGGCTTCTACCGGTGGGCTTTGGTGCGCTGACACACCTGGCAGCATCGCACATACTTGGATATGTCTGAGCGCATACCCAGCCACACGAAATTCTGAGAAACGCGTTTGAGGGTCTTAAAAAAGCCGGAGTGGCCGCTAATCGGTTGGTCATGGGACAGTCGCAGGACCAAGTTGCAGAGATGGTTTGGTAGCCAAGGTACTTTCCTGTTCCCTCGGTGCTGTACAAGCAACGCACTCTCTTCCATCTCGGTCGTCTTCGCCAGGTCTTTGATCAAAGTTGATCACTGTCAGTGGGCGGAAGCTTCCCTCCCTTCATCACAGTTCGTAGTTTTGACAGTATGGGGTCCTGCTCTTGTTCCTGGGCGAGGAGCCCTGCATCATTCAAGACAGTAGTGTCGTCCACTTGAGATGCTACAGCAGCTGCCTCAAAGCTGATTTGTGGGCTGGGCTCTGGAACAGCCATAGGGAACAGCGTCTCGTGTAGACTCGGGCTTGGAACTTCCTGGTGCTGAAGGGGAGCTCTGCTCAAGGCGTCGGCTGGCACATTTGCAAGACCCCGCCTGTGCTTGATTCTGCAGTTGAAACTTTGCAGCCGCAAAACCCAACGCTTTACACGTGGTGAGGCCTGGTCTGTGGTGAACATCCAGGATAGTGAGGAGTGATCACAGTGTACCTCAAACTCGGTGAACTCAAGGTATGGTCGGAACTTGTCCACTGCCCACACCACAGCCAGACACTCCCATTCTTGCACTGTATAGCGCTGCTCTGCCTCAGTGAGGACCCTGCTAATGAAGCTGATTGGACGCAGTTGAGCATCACTCTCGGCTGCCTGCAGAAGCACCGCTGCAATGCCGACTCCACTGGCGTCTGTTTCCGCGACGAATGGTCTGTTGAGGTCCGGCAAATTTACAACAACATCGTCGGCCAGGGACTGCTTAAGTGCTCTAAAGGCTTCCTCTTGCTGCAGCTCCCACCGCCAACATTGCTTTTTCTTAAGGAGTTCTGTGAGTGGACGTGCAGTGATAGAAAACTGAGGTATGAACCCTCTGTAATAGCCTGCTAGTCCCAGGAAGGCCTGCAGCAGTTTGAGTGTTGTTGGTTAAGGATAGTCCAGCACCGCTCGCACTTTTTCCTTGTCCGGCCTACACTGCCCGGGCGATATTTCATGGCCAAGGAACTTAATGTATTGACAGCACACGTGTACCTTCTCGGGGTTAATGGTCAGCTGTGCCGAACTTATCCGCTTCAACACCTCCCGAACATGCTCAAGATGATCCCCTAGGGTCTCCGAATACACCAGGACATCATCGAGAAACGCCATGGCAAACTGGTGATTAATTCCCTCCAGTAGTCGGTCCATCAGGGTCTGAAACGTGGCAGGACCTCCGGCAACTCCAAAGGGCATTCTCATGAACTCGAAGGTTCCCCGATGGCAAATGAACGCTGCCTTTGGAATATCTTGCTCTTGAACAGGGATTTGAAAAACCCTGTGAAAGATCAAAACTTGAGAACCACCTGGCTCGTCCCAGCTGTGCCAGCAACCAATCAGTCCTCGGCATGGGGTAGACTGGCACCTTAGTGCGTGCATTTAGCTGGCGGTAATCCATAGCCATGCGGTAGCCACCAGACTTCTTCTCAACCAAGACTGGAGCACTGGCATGCTGACTTTGGCTAGGGCGGATGAGGTTCTGTGCCAGCAGGTCTTGAATGCAGTTGTCCATGATGGCCTGCTTCTTGGAATTCACTGGTCGCAGTTTGCATCGAACAGGTGGGTTGTCTCCCGTGTCTATGTGATGCTCTGCCAGGGTTGTGCAGCCCAGAGTTGTGGTGAAGATTTCGCTGAACTCTTCTAAAATGTGTTTCGTGCGTGGGTCTAGGTCCGACGAGTGGCCGAGAATGATCACATTGCAGGCTGCAGTCGCCTCCGGCACAATGGCACACACACTGGCATCGCCCTCAGCAAAAATGCAGCGCAGACTGTCTCCAAAATCATCCACTGCCTCTGGCTTTTCCTTAACGGCCTTGACAAACGGCACAATTCTTTGTGGTTCTGTGCCGACAGTCCACCCACCAAGTGACACGTGCAGAGAGATGCCACTCACCGTCAAGAAATCCCTACCAAGTACAACGTCACGGCACAGGTCAGGAACGCACAAAAACTGCTGTCTGCGGCAACCGGCAGCCCACTCGATCTGGCACTTCAGAGACCTGGTTGACTGCGACCAGCCTGATGCCAAACGCAGCACGCGTACGTCTGCCTTGGGTTTGGCTCCAGAAGCTTGGGCCGCCGCCGCGGCGTGTGGTCCGAAGAAGCTTACACTTGAGCCTGTATCTAGCAGGGCCTTGAACGTCGACGACCCGATACGGACGTCCATAAGGGGCTCTTTGCCACCGGCTGTGGTCGCTACTTGGTGCGCACTGCCGTAGGTGCCCGCCGGGGCAGCACCTACCGCCACTGGTTTCCCGGGCACTGTGCTTGCAGGTGACCCAATCGCTGGCACCGGAAGCAAACGGGTGGCCCCATTCCTCGACCCGTGGCACAGTTACGAGATATGTGGCCGAATCCACCACAGCGATGGCACTGCACACGCATTGCTCCACTCGCGGGCTCCTGCCGCGGCATCGGTCCTGGCCCGTAGGGTGAGAACGGAGGCGCTGTGTCGCACGAGTACTGTCGGTCCCGGCAGTACGACGGGTCTAGCGCAGCTGGATGCAGTGGCCAGTGATAAGTCGGCGGTGCCGGTGGGGCAGCAGCAAACGAAGCGAACGACGCCGTCGCCATAGTGTTCGGCTGCGGCAGTGAGCGATGGTCGGGGGCCTGGCTAGGGCGGAACGCCAGATCTCTGGCTACTTGGTTGCTAGGAAGTGGCGATGGTCAGTATTGGAGGCGACGCCAAGCCCGCTCCATTAGGCCATCGGCTGCCTTCACCAACTCGGCGAGGTTGTTGTAGGCATGCCCCTCCGCCAAATCTTGCAACTGAGGGTGCATCTGCCTCAGTACGCGCTGCACCTTCTCGGCTTCGGAGACCTCTTCCCCGATGCGGTCGTAAAACGTAGCGATCGCATATATAAACTCTTTCAAATTTTCTTCCGGGTGCGGCGTGCGCTGTTCGAGCTCCGCCTTCAGGCGACGCTTCGCGTCAATCGACGAGAATCGACGCGTCAATCGACGAGCGGAAGGCGGCAGTGAATTGCTCCCACGAGTCGAACCCGCGCACGAACCGCCACCACAACTTCGCGCCACCCTCTAGGGCAGCCGGTACCACGTGTGTCAGTCGCTTATCGGCGGCGACCCCCGTCACGAGGCAGAAGTTTTCCAAACGTTCAAGAAACTCCTCCGGCGACTGCAAGTCTCTAACACCGGAGTAGCGGGGGAGGTGCGCAGCGGCGAGCCGAGGCGCCGAGTCGTCGGTGGCCCGAGGGACCGCGTCAGTGTTAGCGACCCCAGTCCATGCTCCCACGTGCAGAGCCGTGGGCAGCGGCGTCGCCATCACTCGATCGCGCACGACCGCCGCGATTCGTTCGTGCTCCATGGCAGAGCCGTCGGTGCCCAGCAACAGCTCTTCAACGAGACCTTGGAGCCTAGGCATGTCGTCCGCTGCTGTTGTCGGGTCTGAAGCCATCCCGGACGAGCCCCCACTTGTCACGCGCTAACCCTAAATCGCACACCACACACCGCTACATCTTGTCACTCCTTCCAACCAGCCCGAACTCCCCCTTCCCCACACACGCCACCCCCACCACTCCAGTCCCAATGATGATGATGACGCCGTCACGTAGTGCCCTCTCTCGGCCAAGTCCCGATGATGATGACGCCGTCACGTAACGCTCTCTCTCGGCCACCCTCACAATGTAAACATGTGTGCACAACGCCAGTAGTACGCCACTGCCATAACCTAATATGTCTACCCAAGTTTCGATATTTACACCAGGTTAACCCTTGCCGCCAGGAAAAATTGGAAGTAAAAAGACGTGAGGAGAAGACAGGAAAGATGTAAAGTGAGAACAAAAGACAAAGATGTAGGGAGAGAGAGATAGGAAAAGGCTGACTGCCGATTTCCCCTGGGTGGGTCAGCCCAGAGGTGCCGTCTACGTGAAGCTGGGGCCAAAAGGGTGTGTTGCCTCTGCTGGGGGGCCTTAAATGTCCAATCACCCAGCGTCGGCTCAACCCCTAGGATCCCCTTTTCCCCGGACACGGCTCAGCCACGCACGGCTAAGCGTGGGAGGGAACCGAAATCCCCCCGTTAGCTCGGGTCCATGGTGTCGCTACACACCAAACGCCTACTTGCGCAGGCGCCCCTGCCGGGGTAGGTGTATGTGTATATGTATGTGTGTATGTGTGTGTGTATATGTGTATGTATGTGTGAATATATATGCGTGTGTATGTATGTATGTATGTATGTATGTATGTATGTATGTATGTATGTATGTATGTATGTATGTATGTATGTATGTATGTATGTATGTATGTATGTATGATGGGCTCGGTGGCTGTGCGACAACACACCAGTAACCCACTTCTGCTCATCATGCAGGTTTTCCTTTCTGCTGTCACACGCGTGCTACTGGGTGCAGTAGTAATGTCAGTGATCGTCGTGAAGGAACCGCCAGGCCTGTGCATCGGGATTGACTTGACAAGTCGGCGCATCCGCGTTGACAATAATTCCGCCTGTCCAACTGCGCCTCCGCCTGGAAACTTGATGCTTGTCCAAGTACCGGGAGCCCTGCTGTCAACAAGAACCATCGCTGAGCCAGCTCTAAAGGAACCACGATCACCGCCCATGCTCTGTGGGCTCGGTGGCTGTGCCACAACGCACACCAGTAACACACTTCTGCTCATCATGCAGGTTCGTAAACCAGATTGCCTTTACACTAAGAGAACTAGCAAATACTTTTTGGTACAGCTTCCGAGCCCGCAGTGCTGCTTTGATATTGCCTGTGAGTGTCTTAGTGTGATTAGGTTTATTTTGCTAGAGTCAAGACATATTGAAACGAACCCTGGTCCTGATACCTCTTCTGTACTTGCTGAACTGAAAACACTGTCCGCTAGCCAAAGCACAATAATAGCCGACCTGCAGGACCCTAAAAGCCAATGCGCGGCTACAAGTGCCGCACTCGTCAACTTAAGCAAGAGGTTAGCGGATCTGGAGGGTCAATATCAGAAACTACTACCACTTCAAACAGGGATACAGACTTTATGGGCGGATACTGAGCAAACAGCAAGGCTCGTTCACGCCCTCAATGCGCGAGTTGACGATGCGGAGAATCGCTCAAGACGAAACAATCTTGTGTTTTACGGCCTTCCTGACACAGCAGAATCAGAAACATCGGCCACGTCTAAAGAAAAAATTAAACGTCTTTGCTCAGACCACCTGAACGTGCCACTTGAACCTCAAGATATAGAGCGAGCACATCGTGTTGGTTGCTATTCAGCTAATCGTCGGCGCTCAATAATTCTTAGGCTTAATCATTATGAGAAAAAAGAAATGATACTCTCAACTGGGTGCAAACTTAAGGGCACCGACCTCAGCATCGGTGAAGAGTTTTCCCCAGCAGTTGGAAACGCCCGCAGGCAACTTGTTTCTTTTGCGAAAGCTAAATCTGTGTCATTTTCTTTGCACTTTAAAACTCTCTTCATTGGTTCTAAGTGTTACCTGCTCGATGACGCATCGCAAAATGTGAAAGATATATAGCAGTCATCGCGTCATCAAAAAACAAGCCACTCACCTCGAACGAAATCTATATCTCATGTTTCCCTTTCAATAATTTACACTAACATACGAAGCTTCCTTCCCAAACGAGAGCACGTGTCTAACCTCATGCTGTCGTCGAACAGCAATGTTCTTGTAATCACGGAAACGTGGCTTTGTAGCGACGTCTATGACTCGGAAGTATTGGCTGATCTGCCAAACTTCAGCGTCTTTTGAAAAGATCGTGACGGGACTAGAGGAGGAGGTGTGCTCATTGCAGTTAGTCAACAGCTGTCGTGTTCTGCTATCAACATCACATCAGAATTAGAAATAATGTTTATTCCAGGCCATGCCGAACCACAGTTTGTCATTTTAGGTGTTTGTTACAGGCCTCCGCGCAATAGCACCGACTTCGCTCGTAAACTAAACAATACACTAAATGTCTTTTGCTTTCGGCACCCAAATGCCAACCTTCTTCTTTTTCGAGACTTTAACCTGCCAGACGTTGATTGGCGGAGCACCGTACCCTCTTTAGTAATCCAAACTGAAGCGAAAGATTTTCTGGACGTTTGCCTCAACTTTAATCTAACACAACTTGTATCAGAGCCGACCCGTGTTACACAAGACACTGCAAACACTTTAGACCAAATACTGGTCAACTGTCCAGACAGTTTGTCCTCCTTTACCTTTCTTAGAGAAATAAGCGACCACAAGGTTATCCATGCTTTTTTTTTTTTTGCTTTGCTCCCGCTTTGTGGCATAAGCGCGAAAAAACTACACACTTATACGACAAAGGTAATAATGATGCAATATGTGAACATTTGCGAAATTTTCTACCTTTCTTCCAAGATATGTTTCATAACCGCACCAATAATGAAAAATAGCTGATATTCAAAGAGAAAATAAACAACTTAGCGAACCGGTACATACCAAAAATTACCTTTCGAACGCATGAACAAAAACCATGGTTTATAATTCGCTCAAAGCACTAGAAAACAAAAAGAAACCAATGTATCGCGCCGCTACATGCAGGACGGACACATTTGCATGGGAAAAATACTACGCTGCTCAACAAGCATACCTATCAGCGATTCGCAAGGCGAAAGATGCGTTCTTTTGCGATGACCTTCCGAAACTTTTAATTAATAACACAAAGAAATTCTCGCAGGTGATAAATCCTCAAGAAAGGCACAGTGTAACACTTGCCAATGAAGAAGGTGAAACGTTCGACGATATAGAATGCGCGAAACTTTTTAATGCAGCCTTTGTGTCTGTATTTACAGAAGAGTTCACCACGCCCCCCTTTTTTTTAGCGTACCATTGCAACAAGTCATATGCCGACCATTACATTATTCCCAGATGACATCTCATCGTTGATCGACAATGTTAAACTCACATAGTCAGCTGGCGTGGATAACAATAATTCGAAACTGGTAAAGAATACTAAACATGTCACCGCGGTTTTCCTGTGTTTGCTGTTCTCGCAGTCACTTTCAACTGGTGAAATGCCATATGACTGGAAGGTGGGAATGGTTGTTCCAATCCACAAAGAGTGACAGGAATTTCCCGCTTACTTATCGCGCCATTTCATTAACGAGTGTGCTCTGTATGCTCATGGAACACGTCATGTACACAGAAATTATGAAATTTCTTGACTGGAACAAATACTTTCATTCTTCACAGCATGGGTTCCACAAAGGCTTTTCCTGCGAAACACAACTGGCCATTTTCCTGCATGATATTTATACCAACTTAGATTCTAACCTCCAGACAGACGCGATATTTCTAGATTTCGCAAAAGCGTTCGACAAGGTACCATACCAACGTCTATTACTAAAACTTTCTCTTGCGAACATTAACCGCAACATTTTGCGATGGATTGAAGCATTCTTGACAAACCGATTTCAGTTCGTTACAGTTAACAACCGCGCATCTAGCCCCCTACCAGTGACCTCCAGCGTACCGCAAGGATCTGTTCTCTCACCTTTAGTCTTTCTAATATACATCAATGACCTGCTCTGCACGTGTCTTGCAACGTTCGTTGTTCGCAGATGACTCCATCATTTATCAGACAATTACTAACACATCGAATCAAGGCTCGCTTAAGGAGGACATCAACCGTCTACAGCAATGGTGCGACCGTTGGTTAAAGGAACTTAATCCTAAGAAATGCAAGCTGATGGTATTTTCTCGTCGGCATGACCCATTTGCTTACACATACACAATCAGGAATATTCCCATGTGTTCTGCGCAGTCTTAGAACTACCTAGGTGTTACTATATCGAACGACTTGTCCTGGCGCACACATGTCACTAATATCATTTCTTCTGCTAACAAATCACTTGGTTTTCTCAAGCGTTGTCTGAAATGCACCCCCAAACCGGTTAAACTAATGGCCTACAAGTCAATGGTCCGTCCGAAACGGGAATATACATCTGCCATATAGAATCCTCATCAAAAATATCTCATCAACGCACTCGAAGCCGTTCAAAATCGTGCCGCAAGGTTTATTCATTTTAGTTATTCATATGACACGTGCATATTTTACTTAACGAAAAAATTTAAGTTACTTCCCCTTAGTAGGCGCCGGCGCACTGCAGCAGTCTCACTTTTGCACAAGTTTTATCACACCTCGCTTCATCAGCCACCCTATATCCTCCCCGCAGCCCGAGCATCTCATCGTACACGGCACACTCTCCAAGTGGGCCGCCCTCGCATGCGCACTGTTACCTTTTCCGCCTCATTGTTTTGCCATGCCACTACAGATTAGAACAACCTTCCCCACCAGATCGCCGCCATCATATTATTTACTGTACTAGTGCTGACGTATGTAACACCTTAGCCTATGTATGTTTCTCTATTTTTCTCGTGTTCAGTTACATGTTATGCAAATTATGTACTATAGCGCATGTATTTTTCTTTTCTGTGTTGAGTTATGCATTAAGGAAATTATGTACTAATGTATTCCCACCCCTTATGTAATACCCCTTAAGGGGTCTTTAAGGTAATAAAATGAAAAAAATGAAATGAAAGTATGTGTGTATGTGTGTATGTATATGTGCATGTATGTGTGTATGTATGTATGTGTGTATGTATGTGTGTATGTATATGTGTGTATATAAAGGTATGTGTGTATGTATGTGTATACGTATGTGTGTGATTATGTATGTACGTGTGTATATGTGTGTGTATGTATGTATGTGTTCGTACGTGTGTACATGTGTGTATGTGTGTATGTATGTGTATGTGTGTATGTATGTGTGTATGTATGCTTGTGTGTATGTATATCTGTGTGTATGTATGTGTGTATGTATGCGTGTATGTGTGTGTATGTATGTGTGTATGTGTGTGTATGTGTGTGTATGTGTATGTGTGTATGGTTTGTATGTGTGTGTATGTGTGTGTATGTATGTGTGTATGTATGTATGTATGTGTATGTGTTTGTATGTGTGTATGTATGTGTGTATGTGTGTATGAATGTATATGTGTATGTGTGTGTATATGTGTATGTATGTGTGTATGTGTGTATGCATGTGTTTATGTATGTATGTGTGTATGTATGTATGTGCATGTATGTATGTATGTGTGTATGTATGTATGTATGTATGTATGTGTGTGTATATATATGCCAGGTCGAGTTTATCAAATAGTTCAGTTGAGTTACCTTGTTAGCGTTTTACAGCAGGAGGTCCCAAAGTTTCAGAGGAACTGACAGGGGGACATTCTATGGCTATATTGATGGGGTAATTACAAAAAATACAGCAATAGTATACGTACATGCGAGTAATAATGAATAAGCTTGATTACCAATAAAGATACGATCAATACACAACAAAATGGTAATACTCACTATTGAAAAATAACATGGAAGTAGTCAAAAGCAAGTGGAGACAAAAAACAATAATAATGAACAACTCTACGTGACAAGTGCAACACGTTTAATTATCACAGTTATCAATTATACAAAGGCAAATTGAAGTATTAAAATAGCACAGTAATGTGGAGAGCTAATAACAGTTAATTATACAAATTGGATGAGTTGATTCATTCCTGAACGTAATATTTCTTGCTGCGCGAAGTGAAAATATGAATGTTATGCGATGATTTCAATTCGAAAGTCAATGAATTCCAAATGGCCATGCTAGTAAATATGGTTGAGAACTTGCCGTAGTTTTTCCTTATGGCCGGCAAAAGAAGATTATTGCACTGGCAAAACCGGGTGATGTTACTATTAGTTAAGTGACGATGATCAATACATGCGATAAAAATCTCATGTGTGATGAGTCTAAAGGCGACAATAGACATTCTATGACGAAAATAATTGTCTCAATGGGAGTATGTTAAGCTGAAGAAACAACGACCTACAGCAGTAGTAAAATGGGCTGAAAGTCATTAATCTAACTGCTGTATTCTGAAGTCGCTCCAAACGTTCGATATGCGTGAAATATGTGTTGGCCCAAGATGATATACAATACGAAATATGGCTATGAATATAAGCAAAATACAAAGTATGTATGATGTGAGGCGGAAAATAAGTTCGTGTCTTGATGATAACGTGAATACCAAATGCAATTTTTTTAACGAGTGATGCTGCATGTTTGTGAAACTTTAGCTCGCCGTCTAAGATGACGCCGAGAAACCGCACTTCACTGGAAATGTTTATGACGGCATTACCAATGTGAACGGAAGGTTGTATGTCAAAAGAAATGCGAGGGGAATAGAACAACATTAACACGGTTTTAGTAGCATTGATCTGAAGATAATTGGCCTGGCACCATAAAGTTATGTTATTTAAATCTGTGTTGAGGTCAGACTAAAGTGAAGAAACTGATTTAGATGACTGAAAGATGGTTGTGTCGTCAGCGCAAAGTATGCACTTGGTCCTTGTAAGAATGGTAGGTAGGTCATTAATAAACATCAAAAATAATAGTGGGCATAAAATTGATCCCTGTGGAACACCAACGTTAATTAACTTGGGCGTTGAAAGATGGCCATTGACATGAAACCTTTGAGACCGGTTACAGAGGTAGCTCTTATTACCAGACATACCAAATGATTTGAGTTTAGCAAGTAGTACGTGATGATTTATAGTGTCAAAAGCCTTCGTCAAATCGATAAACACAGATCCCACAAGTAACCCTCTATCAATAGCTTGTTTAATTTCCTCTATTAAGGTTTTAGTGCCACTCAGTTGAATATCCTTGACGAAATCTGAATTGTTGTGGAGATAAAAGAATAAATTTTTTCAGATAACGCAATAATCTAATGTGGAATAACTTTTCAATTACCTTACCGAAGAAAGGCAGGATACAGATTGGCCTATAATTCTGTACAAAACTCTTATCACCCTACTTAAAAACTGGAACTATTTTACCAGCCTTAAGGCAGCTCGGAAACACACCCGCTGAAAACAGCTTGGTAATAATTACTGCCAAAGGTGGTGATATTAAGTGTGAAACTAGTTTTACTTTAAAATGATCAATATGACCTGAACCAACACTTGTGGTCTTTAGTGATGTGATGACCTGAAGGACTTCATCTGTAGACGTCGACTGAAGATAAAAAGAATGAGTACACCGTGGTATATCGCGTAAATGACCTGGTGATTGCTGCGTATCCGCAGATGCGCAGAAATGCTCATTGAACGTGGCGGCCACTTCATGTTTAAAATTTCTTTAAAAATTTAAGAATTTTTAAACATGAAGAAACTGATTTAAGAATTCTTATGATTCTTTAATGATGTGTGTGTGTGTGTTTGTATGTATGTGTGTATGTATGTATGTATGTATGTATGTATGTATGTATGTATGTATGTATGTATGTATGTATGTATGTATGTATGTATGTATGTATGTATGTATGTATGTATGTATGTATGTATGTATGTATGTATGTATGTATGTATGTATGTATGTATGTATGTATGTATGTATGTATGTATGCATGTATGCATGTATGTATGTATGTATGTATGTATGTATGTATGTATGTATGTATGTATGTATGTATGTGCGTGTGTGTATGTATGTATGTAGGTGTGTGCGTGTGTATGTATGTATGTACGTATGTATGTATGTATGTATGTATGTATGTATGTATGTATGTATGTATGTATGTATGTATGTATGTATGTATGTATGTATGTATGTATGTATGTATGTATGTATGTATGTATGTGAGTCGAGAGAAAGGCTTTGAGGTGGTGGAAATAAAATGAGAGGTGCATAGGTGGGGTGGTTTTCAACGAGACAGAATTCACTTCGATGGGCTTCTAGGTCATGAGGTGAGTTGGCGACTTGCAGGACGCGCAGTAGCTTTTTTGGAGGGCAAGCGGGCCCTTCGGGGTGCAGGATAGCTAGTAACGAGGCGAACAACCAGGGAGACTCTTTGACAGGTGGTATGGACAGATACGATTCCAAAGTGGCACCAGTATCTAAGATAGGTAGGGTCCGGGGCAGAAATTGACGTAGTCGAAATCTCAGGGACACGGAACAAGCTCCTAACAATGTGGACTACGTACGCGTGGTAATGTTGTAATAGAACAGAAGGCAGCAGAAAGGGGGGTGGTATTGGGGCACTCATTCATAAAAGTACAGACTGGCAAAGAGTCAAGCAGGAGGGCAAGGAACATTGTTGGCTAATAGGGAAAGTGGCACGGCAAATGACACTCCTGGATTTCGTGTATTGTAGACGGGAGAATGGGCCGGAGAGGAAAATCAGGCAATGGTAGAGTGTATATCAAATGACATTCAGGAGTTAGGAGGAGAGTGCCAGGTAATTATACTAGGAGATATGAATGCGCACATAGAAGATATAGGTGGGTATACCAACCCGAAAGGCAAAATGATCATGGATGTGTGATAGGCTTGATTTGATCATTTCCAACAGTACTGAGAAGTGTAAAGGGCAAATAACATGAGAGGTAGGAAGGCTGCAGTCGATGATAGATTATGCACTCATGTCACATAGGATGTATGATAGGCTCAGGGGAATGCACATAGATGAATGTGGCTCCAGAAGTCTGGGTAGTGATTAGAAACGTATCAAGCTAAGTTTTGGAACAGAAGTGAAAGTGGGAAGGAGACAAGATGAGCAACTACAGAAAACATTTTATCCAGAAAAGCAAATAGAAATAGCTACTAAAAAATGAGACAGTAATCACTTAGGCTAATAAAACAGTGTGGACATACACGAATTTAATTAGACTGTTTCAGCTCGAGCTTGCTAAGGCACGTGACAAGTCACCCCGGATAAGAAGACACAAACCCAAAAGTTGGTGGGATGAGCAAGTTAAGAGAGCCATAGCAAAACGTCAGGAAGCCTCTAGGGAACACAGACATGCTAAGCAGCGGGGTGAACCAACAGGTAATGTATAAAGAAAATGGGAAATCTTTCTAAGCTGTAGAAGGGATGCATCCCTTCTGATCGATGAAACGATTAGAAGAAAGGGAGCTCAGTGGCTGGCAGAAGTACATAATAAAGATAGAAAGGCACCTTCGCAATTTTGGAACCATCTAATCTCCCTAAAAAATGAGACAAGCCTAAAGCAGAGGTTTATAACTACAGCTCAAGGTGCTAGGCTAGAAGAGTACGAAGCTATTGAATACAAAAGAACAAGGGTGACAAAAAAGTTTCAACAAAGAACTGCTTCATGCACCATAATTGACAACGAGGAATCAAGTGGCGCAATGGCTCCATTTTCACAACGACAGTGGGAAAGGGTTGAGAAAAGTGTTTCTAGTAGTACATCAACAGGCCCAGATGGCATTCCAATTATGCTAATAAAGACATTAGGTTCGAAGTCTAAGCAGGCTTCGAGAGAGGCAGTGAGCAAAATAATAATCGATGGTAAGTTCCCGATTGATGGAAACTTAGCAGGATGAGCATGATCTATAAAGGAATGGGGACAAGCTAACATAAACTACCGTCGCATGACAGTGACCTCAGTGGTCTACAGGCTGGCGATGCAGATTATAAAGGAAAGACTGCAGGAATGGATAGAGGATGAGGGGTTGCTGGGGGAACTGCAGAATAGGTTTCAGAAACACAGGAGGTGGAAGACAATGTGTTCTCACTGACGCAGTGCATCGAAAGAGCAGAAAAGGAACACAGGCCCCTATGACTAGCATTTTTGGGTATGAAGATAGCGTACGATAGCGTGGTTCAAGAGGAATTGTGGGGAATACTGGACGCACTAGGCGTGGAAGATGTAGTCACTAAGCTTTTAAAGGATATCTATAAAAATAACAATGTAATGATAAAGTAGGAAAAACAGGTATCCAAGCCTGCACAGGTAAAACGTGGGCTTAGGGTGGGGTGTGCCCTGTCATCCTTATTATTCATGATGTACCTACAAGGATTAGCGGCCAAATTTGAGGGAAGTGGACTGGGCTTCAACCTCTCTTTCGTCAAACAAGAAAAATTTATTGAACCGGCACTGCCATCATTGATGTACGCAGATTATATAGTGCTAATGGCCGACAACAAGGAAGATTTGCAAAGATTGATGGACATCTGCGGTAATGAGGGAGATATGTTAGATATAAGATTCAGTAGGTAAAAATCAATTCATAATTTTTAATGATAATGAAGGTAGTGAGCTTAGAATACAGGAGGTGACGCTACAGATAACAGATAAAAACAAATATCTGGGCGCATGGTTAAGAAATGGGACCGAGTACCTAAAGGAACATGAAATATACGTAACGACTAAAAGTAACAGGAATGCAGCAGTGATAAAAAATAGGGCACAGCGGAATTACAATAGCTATGACGTGGTGAGAAGAACATGAAAAGGGGTCATTGTTCCGGTTCTGATGTTCGGCAATGCGGTCTTGTGCATGAGATCTGAAGTTCAAGAAAGATGAGAAATTAAGCAACGTTGAATAGGTAGGCTTGCTTTAGGAGGTCACGGGAATACACCTAATCAGGGAGTACAAGGTGATATGGGATGGACATCATTTGAGGGCAGGTAAGCTAGCAGCAAGATAAAATTTGAGAAGCGATTGAGAGAAATGGGGGAGAAGCGTTGGGCTAGGAAAGTATTCACCTTTTTGTACATGAAGAATGTCGATACAAACTGGAGGAAGTGAACCAGGAAATTGTCTGGTAAATATTTAGAAAACAGCAGGTGGCCAAACCAAAAAGAACTATCGGTTAAGAAGAAAGTGAAGGAAACGAAGACGTACACGTGGAGAATTCGCATGATTAAGAAGTCCGCACTAGAAATCTATCGAACGATTAAGCAGGAAATTGCCAAGGAAAGGATCTATGATAATAATCGGGGTAGTTCTCTACTGTTTGAGGCCAGGGCGGGAGTATTGCGAACCAAGACATATCGGGCCAAATACGAAGGTGTAGACATAGTATGCCGTGCGTGTGGAGAGGAAGAAGAAACTGCCGAACACTTGATAATGTTCTGTAAAGGGCTTCACCCTATAGTTCAGGATGATGGCGCCGAGTTTTTCAAAGCACTAGGGTTTAGAGACAGGGAGGCTAAATTTTATTTATTTATTTATTTACAAATACTGCAGGCCCTGTTCGGGCCCAAGCAAAAGTGGGTAACAAATGTCAGTGACAAACAGAATATAAAAATATAAGAAAATACAATACTTGGTACAAAAATAAGGAAATTCTCAACATCAGGAAAATATAAATAATTCATAGCAATAATGGCATTCATACCAAAATACAAAAAATCTCAGCACTAATGAGGAACATAATATATTGCATATTAAAAATCAAGTGTTAGGTCATTGACGAGATGGGTGAACGATTGTGTCGTGTCCGCATTAACGACCTCCTGAGGTAACTTGTTTCATAACGAAAAAGCATCAGGAAATAATAAGTACTGATGAGCGTTCAGATGAATGAATGGTTGTCTAACTATTTTATTATGATGAATATGGTCAAAGCACACGTTCGGGTTGGTTATGTAGCGATTGGGTGGAATTTCGAAGTGACCATGCTACAATTGATAGATGAATTTTAATCGAGAGATTCTACGATGAGCGAGTGTTTTCAGATTTGCCTTCTCGCAAAGGGAAGAGACGCTTGCAAAACAAGAGTAGCTAGAATAACTGAACCTCAGAGCCAGGTTTTGGATCCTCTCTATTTTTTAATTAAGTTTTTTTGATACGGCGCCAAGACAAGGTCTCCATATTCTAACTTAGGCCTGATAAGCGCTTTGTAAGGTATTAGTTTTATAAAAGGTGAAGTGCGACGCAGTTTACGTTTTAAAAATGCTAACTTCTTTAGCGCATCGCTACAGATGTTATCTATATGAGTTTCCCAATTTAAATTGCTTGTAAGCTTGACACCCAAATATTTCACTTGCGTAGCCTTTTTAACAAAAGTGTTATTAAGAGTATATTGGAATTCTAATGGATTTTGTTTGTTCGTAACTGTGATGGATGCCGTTTTTGATGCGTTGAGCTTCAAGCCCCACTTACCACACCAGGCGCAGATGGATTGCAATGCATCGTTGAGTGTGGCTTGATCAGAATGCTGAACAATGTCGGCATAAATAACACAATCGTCCGCAAGAAGTCGCATTCTCACAAGCGATTGAACTGAGAAATAAATATCATTTATGTATAATAAAAACAATAATGGTGCAAGCACGCATCCTTGCAGCACTCCTGAGTGTACATCTAATGAGTCAGAAACGCCGTCATTGACCATCACATATTGTTTCCGTGATGACAAATAGCATGCAACCTAACGGACAATGTTCTTATCAACACCAATGGTTGACAGTTTCGTAATTGAATCATCGTGTGGTACTACATCAAACGCTTTAGAAAAATCTAAAAACACTGCATCGATCTGGCCCTTAAGGTTTAGTGAATTTGCAAAGTCATGAGTGACCTCAGCTAATTGAGTTGAAGTTGATAGGCCAGACCTAAATCCGTGTTCGTTGTCGTGAAGCAGTCTATTGTCTTTAGGCGGATAGAATTAACAAGGAGGAGGTTATCTGATTGGTGGCTAAAGTCAAGGCACGAGTGAAAATTAAACCATTCACTGCAAAGTACCAGTCCTATACTTCACTATTTAAAGAAAAAATGATAAACCTAGTTGGTGGTTCACTAAGAGTTACGGCTAGGCGGCGTTAGCCGCCACCCGATCTAAAGGGTACAGCCACATCAATCCTTCCATCTATCCAGGCTCACTGTGCTCGCTTCGGCTGAGGTGATTTGTGGGCTCGTTCGCTCTCCCTGTGCTGTGCCGTTGCCTCGTTCGGATGCTTCGCATTCGCGGTCGTCGTTTTTATGGCCACGTGTTTTGCGAATCAGCGCATGGTCAGTTTGCTGACCATGACATCCAGCCATTCAAGTACATGCTTCGTGACTGGCTGTATAGGCGGGTATCGATCGTGCTCAAGAAAAGCTATCGGTCTTTAAGGCCCCGAAGCATCCCTCGAGACGTCAGCAATGGGCTCGTAATAATAAGCGGGCTGGCGAAGAACTGACAACAGACAGCGTCGTATGCGAGTGGCACTTTGATGAGACCTTCATTGGGAGAACATACCGGCACGTTGATGATTGATATGTGGGGTTTAACGTCCAAAAACCACTATATAAATTTCAGAGACGCCGTAGAGACGCCGTAGAGACGCCGTAGGGCTTCGGAAATTTAGACCACCTGGGGTTCTTTAACGTGCACCCAAATCTGAGCACACGGGCCTACATTTCCGCCTCCATCGGAAATGCAGCCGCCACAGCCGGGATTAGAGCCCGCGACCTGCGGGTCAGTAGCTGAATACCTTATCCACTAGACCACCACGGTGGGGCTACCGGCACGTTGTAAACGGTGAGGTTGTAGAAATACTCCGTGATCGACCGAGTTTGTCGGACGACGCTGTGCCTACGGTGTTCCCGGACGCACCGAAGTACTTTAAAAAAAGCACTCGTGAAAAGAAAGGACCGAAATATATGTGAGCAGCACGGACCAACTACGAAACGGCAAAAGCACAACTAAGTCAGCAGACAAGAGCCCGAAGTACTCGTGCAGCAACAGGAGCTCGAAATTCCCAATATTCCTGAGGTCGAAACATCTGACGCAGTCGACGCTGTCGCCGAAGTTCAATGTGTGTGTGTGAATCTCCGTCTTCCTGACAAAATATGGAACAAGTTAACGTTTGGTGGTGAACATGAATGTCCGTTGTACGGTGTATGTGTCAGTTTGACACGGTGTATGTGTCAGGGCGGACAAGTTGACCATGTTTTGCTGCCCAAGCTGGTGAAGTTCAAAGCTAATAGCTGTGAACAGAACTGATTGTGTTGCTTTGTGTACCTGAGGGACATAGTTCATTCGCAGTGTACAGTCTCGCCGCAGCAAGAAGCACAGTCGGTGCTCGAAAGGACACATGCACTTGGCATGTCCAAATGCCAAAAAAAGCTCCCTAACACACGCCGCAGCTTACGTACAGCTCAAAAAAAGCTGCTGAATGCAAATTTCTTGGTGGCAATATCTTGTCACCAAGAAATCAGGGGCCATTGTCACACCGAACAGTGAGTTAGTGGGTGCATTTGACAAGGGAGGCTTACTTTATCCTTGTGAAAATCTGGCCAGACTGGTGAAATCCTTAGAGGATGCTTTTACTTTGTTTTCTTACTGAAAAATTGCATTCCTTCAGCATGATTCCATACAGTTCTTGGCGAGAATCAAGCCGGATAGAGTTGGCTGTGAAATTCACAGCAAGGAACTTACTGCTAAAGTAGTGCAGTTTTTTCTGCTCCCGTGTATGCACTTCTGGATCAAATCTTTAAAGATAGGAGTGTCCAAAGGGAGCGCCAGAAACACTTGAAGTTGAGAAGGTGCAACTAATCTGACTTCTTCACGTAACAGGAATGTATGTGATAACGAATGTGTGCCAGATCCATGTGATGGCATATGTGTCGTGAATAAACACGTTTTACCACTTCTCTTGCGCGTAGTTATTACCCATCTAAGGTCATACCTTAACAAAAATAATTTGTCCTAGCATAGCGAGAACAATCGCTGAAGTAAGTATAAAATAGCCTCCAGCCACAGCATCCCGCTCTCGTCTCGGAGTTCTTCAAGGAAAAGATGCCAGAAAATGGAATTCACGCTGTGGGGAACCCCTTTAAAGTACAAAAAAATAAAGGTGGGCGATGGGAGGGGGAAGATTGAGAAAAGCCGTACACTTCAATTGTAAAGAGTTTACACTTCACCAAGGGAGAACACACTAAAGTAAACTATCCATGCGAGCAAGTGATTTCGTTCAGCTGCAGCATAATAAACAATAAAAACAGCAATGGGACCGAGTACCTAAGGGAAAACGAAATATACGTGACGACTAAAGGTAACAGGAATGCAGCAGTGATGAAAAATAGGGCACTGTGGAATTACCTTAGGTATGATGTTGTGATAAGAATATGGAAAGGGGTCATTTTTCCTGCACTGACGTTCGGCAATGCGGTCTTGTGCACGAGATCAGAAGTTCAAGCAATATTAGAAATTAAGACGTGGAACGGGTACGCTTGCTTCAGGAGCTCACGGGAATACACCAAATCAGGGCGTACAAGGTGATATGGGATGGACATCATTTGAGGGCAGGGAAGCTAGCAGCAACATGAAATTTGAGAATCGATTGAGAGAAATGGGGGAGGAGCGTTGGGCAAGAAAGGATTTTAGCTACTTTTACATGAAGAATGTCGATACAAAAACGAGGAAGCGAACCAGGAAATGGACTGGTAAATACCTATAAAACAGCAGGTGGCCAAACTAAAAAGAACTATTGGTTAAGAATAAAGTGAAGGAAACGGAGATTAACATGTGGAGAATTGGCATCATGAAGTCCGCACTAGAGGTCTATCGAACTTTTAAGCAGGAAATTGCAGAGGAAAGTATCTATGATAATACTCAGGGTAGTTCTCTACTGTTTGAGGCAAGGACGGTAGTATTGCGAACCGAGACATATCGGGCCAAATACGAAGGGGTAGACACGGTATGCAGTGCATGTGGAGAGGAGGAGGAAACTGCCGAACACTTGAGAATGTTCTGTAAAGGGCTTCACCCTATAGTTCAGGATGATGGCGCAGAGTTTTTCAAAGCACTGGGGTTTAGGGACAGGGAAGGCAAAATAGACTTTAGGCGGGTAGAATTAACTAGAAGAAAGTTATCTGATTGGTGGCTAAAGTCAAGGCACGAGTGAAAATAAACCCTTCACTGCAAAGTACCAGTCCTCAGCTTCACTATTTAAAGGGAACAAAAAGATAAATCTAGTGGTTAGTTCACTAAGTATACTGCTAGGTGGCGCTAGCCGCTACCCGATCTGAAGGGTACAACCACATCCATCCATTCATCCATCCATCCATTCATCCACGTCGGTAGGTCGTGCAAGGTCGAGCAGGTCGGTTGGTGCAGCAGCAGCGCGCAACGAGAGATATGTTTACCTTTATTTCTTTAGGTTTGTGAACACCATTATTGTTTCTCCCTCCTTGTCAATAGCTTGCGTGACGAGTGCTGTGGGTGTGGGACGCGGGCAACGTTGCAGTGACATTGACCACGTGAATGGGCTAGGCGGCTGTTTCGAAGAAGTTCGGGGCGCCGGGTTAGTTGTCAAACAGCTAGAACCGAACACGAAGGGGACCTAGTGAGAGTCTACTAGCGAAATTGAACACGTGTTTGTGCGGTGTAGGCGGCAGCTTCTAAAAGTTGTTGAGGTGGGAGAGTTAGTGGAGGCGGCTGGATAGCGGAATTAGGATTGAGCTTAGGGCTGTCGGGCGCTCGGTCCGATGGTCAGGCAGGCGATGGCTAAAGAGGCTTGGAAAACCACAGGCGAGAGTGAGCTGGTGGAGTGCGAAGAATGCAAGCGCTGGTGCTAATTGGACGAGACAGATTTCTCAAGCTTGGCCGACGCGCAGGCGAGCTTCGTGTGCAGGCTGTGCGAGGCACTGAAGGCGGCCGTGCAGCGCATGGATGCTAGCATCGAGGGGCTTAAAGGGGAGCTTAGGGCGGAACGGGAGCAAAAGATGTAACTCCAAAAACCGCTCGGAGCGTCGCGTGAGTGGAAGGAGGCTACCACCAGCCTATTAGAGCAAATGACGGGTGACCTTTAAAAAGAACGGGAAGGGCGTACCGAGCTCAAGCAGCGGGTAAAGGAGCTCATGGTGTTTTGCCCCGGCCCCGAGCGGTGTGAGACGGAAGACGTATGTAGTGGAAAAGGCGACAAGCGGTAAGGAGCAAACGAGAAGGGAGGTCAGGGGGCCGCAGTGTCTGGCAACAGCACGCAGGCTTCGAGATTATACAGCTCGGTGGCGCGGCACTCTTCCCGCAGGGCATCAGCACAGGACCGACGGCAAAGAGAGAAACAGGCGAAGCAAACAGGGGTACCATCACAAACAGGACGCTACAGATTAGGGCGTAGAAGGATTTTAGTTGTGGGGGACTCTAACGTGGCCAGCGTTAGGGATGGCGTCTTCGCGACAGTGAAATCAGATGGGAGAGTGAGGGTGGAGGCCCATTCAGGGAAGAACATGGTGGATGCACTGGCCAAAGCTCAGGAGGTTGTAGAGAACAGCATCGATGGCGAAAATCTCGCCATTATTCATGCTGGGCTCAATGATGTGTTCAAGGGCAAGGATCAGAACCTTCAGAGACAGTTAGAGGATGGGATGCGTAAGCTCCGAGAAGTCTCTGGGAGTGTGCATGTGACCATATGCACAGTCCCAGAAGTCTGGGGGCAGTCTCGTGGGATTGAAAGGAGGGTAGTGGAGGCCAACTATGGGATCAAGGTATGAGCCGGCATTTCGGATACAGCGTAATGGAAGTGAACCAAGACGTGTACGAGCCCGGCACTCGCTGCTTTGCACAGGATGGCATTCACTACAGTGGTGCGACAGGCAGGAGGGTCGGTAATAGAATGGGTCGTCAAGCCACAGCTATTTTAAGGGAACCCAGAGCCCTGAGGCCAACAGTGTAGCCAAAGACGGTACTAAAGGGGCACAAATATTCAAGCCACGCGCAGTCCGGGGGACAAGAAATCGACATAAGCACAAGGGCCGAGCTAAGTCAAACGTAGGCTATATTTATTTATTTATTTATTTATTTATTTATTTCCAATACTGCTGCTCTCATCTGAGAGCGTAGCAGGAGGGCAATACAAAAAGTGCAATATATAAAACATAAAACATTTCAGGAACAATGAAATATCTAATAAATGTAAAAAAAGAGGTTACAATAAATATAAGGCAAGAACAAATAGCGTTTACCAAAATATATACAATGAATACATTTATCACACTATTGAGACAGGCCTGTAGTTATATCCTCTCTGTGTCGAGGATTAGTTGCTTGTGCCTTCAATTTTATTAACAAATTCCGAGAATGATTTGGTGTTTGTGATCGATGGATGTACTTGATTCCATTCCCTAATGGCAAGTGGAAAAAAAGAATGCTTGAAGGTTTCATTACTATATGAATATTCTGTTAGTATATTGGGATGCTGTTGGCGTGTAGGTCGGGTTTCGGAAAACGAAATGTACTTCGACACGTTTATCTTGAAACTGTTGTGAATTATCTGAAACAAGAATTTTAAGCGGGCTTCTTTCGCCCTTTCTAGCAGCGTTTTTAGATTGGATGCGTTTAAAAGGTAAGTTGGGGAGTCAGTGCGCCTGTACCTGTTGTGAATAAATCTTATCGCTTTTCTTTGCACTGCTTCCAGTTTCCTTATGTTAGTCTTTGTATGCGGGAACCAAACCACGTTGGCATATTCTAAAATCGGTCTTATAAATGTCTTATAGGCAAGCAGCTTTATTGGGGTGGGAGCTAGTTTTAGGCTTCTTTTAAGAAAAAATAACTTACGTAGTGCTGCTGCGGAAACGTTATCTATGTGCTGGGTCCAGTTAAGGTCCGAAGTAAGCGTCACCCCTAAATATTTATGTTGGTTTACTTTAGGTAGCATGGTGCCGTCGACTGCATAGTTGAATATTGAGGGCTGTTTTCTTTTAGTTATTGTGATCACAGCGGATTTTTTTACGTTTATTGACATCTGCCATTGTTTACACCATTCGGATATTGTGTTTAGGGAGGCACTCAGCGCAAGGTGGTCTGTATGGCTATTGATTTCCTGATATATAACACAATCGTCAGCAAAAAGTTTTATGTTAGTGTCGATGTTTGTTGCAATGTCGTTGATATAGATTAAAAATAACAATGGTCCAAGAACTGATCCTTGTGGTACGCCTGATGATACAGAAACGGTTTTCGATGTAGCTTGTTCAAAGAATACGAATTGTTTTCGATTGAGCAAAAAGTCCTTAATCCAACTGGCGAATGAGGTGTTACCTAAGATGGCTTCCAATTTCGCAATTAATTTGTTATGGCAGACACTGTCAAATGCTTTTGAAAAATCTAATAGGACCATATCTGTTTGACTGCGGCGATTGAGGCTATGTGCAAGGTCATGTACAACTTCGGTCAATTGTGTAATAGTTGATAAACCGTTTCGAAATCCATGCTGGTTGGGAGAAAAAAAAATGTATTTGTTCAAGGAAAGATGTGATGTGTTTAAAAATAACATGTTCTAGTAGTTTGCACGATGTACTTGTAAGAGATATAGGTCTATAGTTCGATACCAGGACTTTATCTCCGGATTTATGTATTGGTATGACTTTAGCTAATTTCCAGTCAGACGGTAATTTAGCGAGCTGCAAGGATTTCCTAAAAATTATTCCGAGATATTTACTACTCCATTCCGCGTACCTTTTAAGAAATTCGTTCGGAATGTTATCGGGACCACTAGATTTCCTGGGATCAATTTTCAATAAAAGATTCATGACACCGGCATCTGTAATGATTAGGTCATCGATGGTCGTGGTAATGCGCGAACTAATAGAGGGTACATTTTTATTTTCAGCTGTGAATACAGATTGAAAAAAGTTGTTAAATGACTCAGCTTTATCTTGTTTTTCTTTTGCAGATAGTTGTGTCACTGCCCCCTTTACACTGAAATGTTTCCAGAACCTGCGAGGGTTATTTGCAAGGAAACTCGGCAGAGTTACGTTAAAGTAATGATCTTTTGCCGCTTTGGTTTTATCTCGTAGATCAGTCTTAGCGTTCTGCAGTTTTAAAGTTATCGACTGGCTTTGGTTATTTTTTGCTGTTTTACGAAGACGATTCACGCGACGTTTTGAGTGAATAACTTCACGCGTGATCCATGGGTTTGACCTCTGCTGTTTTCTAGTTTTTTGGGGAACATACTTATCGATACAAAAAAATATAATTGATTTGAACTTAATCCATAGAGCGTCTATGTCACATGATGCGTCCGACGCGAGTTGTGAAAAGTTGGCAAACTCGTAGTCTAAGTGTGTTAGTATGCTGTTGTCGTCTGCTCTTTGAAAGTCAGCAATCACAGACACTTCGTCACGATTGATTTGGGTATTGCTAATAGGTAGAATGCATAGCGGTATATCGTGGTCCGAAATGCCTTCAATAATACTCGATTTAACGGCACTTATCGGGAAGTGTTGGCTGAGAAGGATAAGATCCAGGATGTTTTTAACGGCACCTTGTGTGCGCGTAGGCTCAGTTACGATTTGTTGAAGGTTAAAGGCAAGCATAATATCAAGGAGAGCTTCAGAGGCTGCTGACGAGTGATGCATAGTATTCCATTCTATGTCAGCAAGATTGAAATCACCCATCAGCAGTACTTTCGAATTTCTCACATTTTGATGCATGAATTCTTGAATGGCCGATATACTTTCATGACCCGATGACGGGCTCCGGTAAACACACCCAATGAACACAGTCCCTGAGTCACACGTGAGTTTACAAAAGATTGCTTCAGCTTCTAAATTGTGCGCCAAAACGTGGAAGGAAAAGCGATTCTTTATCAGCAGAGCAACACCACCCCCTCGCGTCAGACGGTCCTTGCGGATTACAGAATAACTTGGGGGAGCAATTTCAGAGTCGTACACGTCAGGGGTGAGCCATGTTTCAGTGATAGCCACAACATCAGGTTCATATTCAAGCAACAGATTTTCAAGAGCTTCGATTTTGTTTAGAATACTTCTAGCATTTATATTCAGTACAGTTATTTCTTTAATTTTGCGCCTTGACGAGTGTAAGGCCGCCCCTTCGTGTCGTCCTTTTTTTGACGAAGCAGAACTTTGTCATTTTTTTCGTTATTCCAAACGAAGGCTTGGCCATTAATATAGAGTTTGTCGAAGGCTAGTGACACCTTCTCGTGTTTCTGTCGATTTTCTTTTGCACTCTCCCAAAGCCTCTTTCTGACTTCCCGTATTTTACGCGAGAAGTCTTCACCAATGGACAAGCCAGAGTTTTTCAGTTTGTACCCATTTTTGAGTATTCCATTTTTTTGTCTAGAATCCAGCAGTTTGAAAATCACTGGTCTGACTTTATTTCTCTGTGCATTCCCTAATCGGTGTATACGTTCGATTGCAACTGGTTCAAGTTCCAGTTTTTCTTTAATAATACCTTCGTTTACGGCTTGTTCTAAGCTTTCACTTGTTTCTCCCTCCTGTTCAGCTAAGCCGTACACAATAAGGTTTGACCGGCGGCTTCGATTTTCAAGGTCATCTATTCTTTTTTGCAGTGTTTCAATTACCTGTTTCATGTTTAATATTTCACCGTGAGAAGCTTCGACTTTCTTTTCTAGTTCCGTTATTGCGTCAAGCTTTTTATCAATATCGGTCAGACGCTTCTCTTTTATCTCTTTTATGTCGGAAGCAATTTCCTTTATCTGTCTTGCGATTTGGGTTAGCTCAGGCCCAGGGTTTGTTTCAATATCGCCCCCAAGGAGCAATAATTTCTTCGCTAGGTCTATACATATTGACACAATTCCACAAAACTGCCGCGGGCACAGCAGCACAAGCAAGAAACGGTTGTCTGATCGAATACAAATTCCATGTTCCCTTCTCACCTGCACGATGAAGACGAAGGGGTTAAGCGTCCGCATTGCCTGAGTGCCGCTGTGCCCACAGCCTGCGTTGTTTGGTGCGGGCGCTTTTGTAGTCGTGGTTATCCGTGGTGGCGCTGCTTGTAGGTCGATTGCACTGGTTGCCTTGTAGTGACGCAACACAGATTCAACTGCCACGAAGAGCAGGATATCTGGTGCGTGTAGTGTCGATGCGTTGAATGCCTGCGCAGTCCACGTGTCCGTGGTCAAGATGGCGTTTCCACCGCTGACAGAGAACAGCAAGTCCGGGAAGAGCTGCAGCATCTGCACGATGAAGACGAAGGGGTTAAGCGTCCGCATTGCCTGAGTGCCGCTGTGCCCACAGCCTGCGTTGTTTGGTGCGGGCGCTTTTGTAGTCGTGGTTATCCGTGGTGGCGCTGCTTGTAGGTCGATTGCACTGGTTGCCTTGTAGTGACGCAACACAGATTCAACTGCCACGAAGAGCAGGATATCTGGTGCGTGTAGTGTCGATGCGTTGAATGCCTGCGCAGTCCACGTGTCCGTGGTCAAGATGGCGTTTCCACCGCTGACAGAGAACAGCAAGTCCGGGAAGAGCTGCAGCATCTGCACGATGAAGACGAAGGGGTTAAGCGTCCGCATTGCCTGAGTGCCGCTGTGCCCACAGCCTGCGTTGTTTGGTGCGGGCGCTTTTGTAGTCGTGGTTATCCGTGGTGGCGCTGCTTGTAGGTCGATTGCACTGGTTGCCTTGTAGTGACGCAACACAGATTCAACTGCCACGAAGAGCAGGATATCTGGTGCGTGTAGTGTCGATGCGTTGAATGCCTGCGCAGTCCACGTGTCCGTGGTCAAGATGGCGTTTCCACCGCTGACAGAGAACAGCAAGTCCGGGAAGAGCTGCAGCATCTGCACGATGAAGACGAAGGGGTTAAGCGTCCGCATTGCCTGAGTGCCGCTGTGCCCACCTATTAATATTAATATGCAGGGTGGTAGGAATAGGTTAAATTGGGAAGAGACTGAAGAGCAGTTGAGGCAGGAGGAGCTGATGGTATATGGCGTTGTGGAGACACATCTTCGGGACATGGAGCAACCACCTTGCAATCTGGACTACGTATGGGAATATTGCAATAGAACAGAAGGCAGCAAAAAGGGGGGTGGAATAAACGTTTCTCTCCAAGAAGACGTTTTATAGTTCACAAGCGCCGAACAGAACATTGGGCTGTAAGCCTAAGTGACGCGCCTTAGCTTCAGGTACTTCCTCTTTTCACGTGAACATGCTCGCTCCTTGTGGAGTGCCTTATGTAAAAACGCAATTGTGTGAGCAAAGAAAACTTGGTCGCTTGATTCTTCAGGCTCAGACCATGTTGTGCGTGGCCCGCCCAGTGTGACATTTTTTTTCAAGCAGGAAACAAGCTTTTCCAAGCTGTCCATGTGAAAAATCGTTGTAGCTAAACAACTTTGAAAAAGTGATTTAAAAGGCGTCCATGAATGCAAAGAGCTTCTCTGAAAGGCCTACCCATAGGCGTCCGCACGAAGGGAGAAATGAGGTGGGAGCTCCCCCCCCCCCCCCCCCGCCAATTCGTCACCTGGTAGGGGGACTCTAAATCTGATCTATACATTGACTAGGTGGCGGGGCACTCCTTTAGTAATCTAAATGTGGCCGCAAAATCTGCATCATACACTGATTATAGAAAGGAGGCGCCCAGCAATGAACCTTCGCCCCCCCCCCTCCTAAATGGCAAGCACGCCTATACGCCTTCCCCCTCAATGTGGTTAATTCACCATTCCCAGTGTGCTCGAAGTGTCGGGAGATAAACATCTATATCGTCGAAGTGCAGCTCGCATACAGCCGAGTTTTTTTTTTTTTTTTTTTTGAAGCAGCTTGTTAGCTTGTGGGATCGATCTCCACCACTGTGCATACAGAGCTTCGTCTTTTGGAAAGCCGAACAACGCATGTTTTTTTTTTTTCAGCCGATCTGTGGCTTTTAGGGCACCCCGGGACGAAGCAATGACTTTGTTTTCACGCCGTGAGAGTCCATACAGAAGCATTGGTGTCAGAGTGCCACCACTATAAAAAAACGAGGACGAACGCGCCCGACGAAACTGTCGGAAACGAGCAAACAACGTTGGATGGATGGATGGATGGATGGATGGATGGATGGATGGATGGATGGATGGATGGATGGATGGATGGATGGATGGATGGATGGATGGATGGATGGATGGATGGATGGATGGATGGATGGATGGATGGATGGATGGATGGATGGACGTGGCTGTACCCTTTAGATTGGGCGGTGGCTATCGCCACCTAGTCGTGATACTCAGTGAACTAACCGCTCGATTTATATATTTTCCTTTAAGTAGTGAACATGAGAACTAGTACTTTGCAGTGAAGGGTTTAATTTTAACTCGTGCCTTGACTTTAGCCACCAATCAGATAACCTTCTTTTAGTTAATTCTACCTGCTTAAAGTCAATTTTGCCCTCCCTGTCCATAAACCCCAGTGATTTGAAAAACTCGGCGCCATCATCCTGAACTATAGGTTGAAGCCCTTTACAGAACCTTATCAGGTGTTCGGCAGTTTCTTCTTCCTCTCCACACGCACTGCATACTGTGTCTAACCCTTCGTATTTGGCCCGATATGTCTTGGTTCGCAATACTCCCGTCCTGGCCTCAAACAGTAGACAGCTACCCTGAGTATTATCATAGATTCTTTCCTTGGCAATTTCCTGCTTAAAGGTTCGATAGATCTCTAGTGCGGACTTCTTAATATGCCAATTTACCACATATCAGTCTCCGTTTCCTTCACTTTCTTCTTAACCAATAGTTCTTTTTGGTTTGGCCACCTGCTGTTTTCTAAGAATTTACCAGTCAATTTCCTGGTTCGCTTCCTCCATATTGTATCGACATTCTTCATGTACAAAAATATGAATACTTTCCTAGCCCAACGCTCCTTCCCCATTTCTCTCAATCGCTTCTCAAATTTTATCTTGCTGCTAGCTTCCCTGCCCTCAAATGATGTCCATTCCATATCATCTTGTACTCCCTGATTTGGTGTTTTCCCATGAGCTCCTAAGGTAAGCCTACCTATTCCACGTTGCCTATTTTCTAATCTTGCTTGAACTTCTGATCTCATGCACAAGACCGCATTGCCGAACGTCAGACCAGGAACCATGACCCCTTTCCATATTCCTCTCACAACATCATACCAATTGTAATTCCACAGTGCCCTGTTTTGCATTACCGCTGCGTTCCCGTTACCTTTATTCGAAATGTATATTTCGTGTTCTCTTAGGTACTCGTACTTGAACTGGTATAGCGCATTACGGGGAATAAGAAACGGCCGAGCAGACCGACACAAGAGGACAGAGCGCTAACTTCCAACTCGGTCTGCTCGGCCGTTTCTTCTTCCCCGTAATGCGCTATACCAGTTCAAGTACGACGAACCAACTCGCCCAATCTTCAACACTCTTAGGTACTCGACCACATTAGAAGGGCAAGAGTGGGGGCTAGTTGGTTGAACATTGTTGAGACTCACACCGCGCTGGAATTAAACACACAAATAAAAGACACACTGAAGCACAGGTAGGACACACACGAGCGCGAAATGTGTGTCCTACCTGTGCTTCAGTGTGTCTTTTATTTGTGTGTTTAATTCCAGCGCGGTGTGAGTCTCAACAATCGACCACATTGTTTATCTATACGCCCAGATATTTGTATTTATCTGTTATCTCTAGCGTGACCTCCTGTATTCTAAGCTTCCTACCTTCATTATCATTAAAAATCATGACTGCTGATTTTTCGTTACTGAGTATAAAATCTAACCTATCTCCCTCATTACCGCAGATGTACACCAATCTCTGCAAATCTTCCTTGTGTTCGGCCATTAGCACTATCTGCGTACATCACTGCTGGTAGTGCCTTTTCAATGAGTTTTTCTTGTTTGACGAAAGACAGGTTGAAGCCCAGTCCACTTCCCTCTAATTTGGCCTCTAATCCTTGTAGGTACATCATGAATACTAAGGGTGACAGGGGACACCCCTGCCTAAGTCCCCGTTTTACCTCTGCAGGCTTGGATACCTGTTTTTGCCACTTTATAATTACCTTGTTACCTTTACAGATATCCTTTAAAAGATTAGTGACTACATCTTCCACGCCTAGTGTGTCCAGTATTCCTTACAATTCTTCTTGAACCACGCTATCGTACGCTGCCTTGATATCCAAAATCGTATAAACGATTGCGCGCGCCCCCACGTGGCGCCCCCACGCGGCTCCTCCTTGGAGGCTTCAGTGCGCTTCGTAGGCGCCGCTTGCCGCTCAACACACTTCCCTATTCTAGCCACTGTGCCTATACACTATCTATGACACTACCAGAGAGAGAGAGAGAGAGAGAGAAAAGACTTTATTCACAGAATCCTGCGTGGGGTAGGTGCCGGCCTCGCAGGGCGTGGTCTACCCTTGTAATGTTTTAGTCTATGCAGTCCTAGAAACACGGGGCAAAGAACTCGAGGGTTGAACCTGACCCGACAGGGGATGCTTGGGTTCCCGCGCCAGGCGCGTGCATGTCACGAGTTCCCGTTTTCCTCTGCCTGGCCAGGACCCCTTCGAGCCGCTGGATCGCCCATTTCTGAGATTGACTGTCCACCGAGCGGATCCACTGCTCCAACTGCGCTGGCAGTTCTTAGCGGGCGGTGCTGTCGTCGGCACCAGTTACTCTGCCATGAAGATTCCCCAGCCCTGCTGCTTACATCACCATCGACCCCGTCACATGAACCGCCGCCCGGTATCGCTGCACTGTCACACCTCACTATCTGTCCTAGTGTCATCAGTTCTTGTTCGCATATACTGCACACAAGGCTTGCGAACTTCTCGGGACATATGTGGCGCGCCATCACCAGTGTTAACGCACACGTCACTTGTAGGTGACGAAGCAACACCGACTCCGCTCGGGAAAGTTCTCGATGCGGGCCGGGCATTCTCTTCTTTCTTCCCTGTGCCTCCTGAGTATCGCGCCGTAGTCGACTAGGGATTCGGGATCTTGTTCGTCGCCGACACCCACGGGAATGCTCTCGCTGTCGTCCCGGCACCTGATGAGTTCTCGTGCCGCTGCATCGGCATCCTCGTTGGGGTTGTTCGCGTTCGGTAGGTCCCCCATGCGGGCTGGGAACCACTTTATTGTAATGTTTGGCCCAGTCGGGTGACGTTCCGAGGTTCGCGAGGCTCTGGCGAGCCCCATGATCCGCTCCGCCTCCTCCCAGACCGTGCTTCTGGCGTAGTTCCTGACCACTGTTTCGGAGTCACTCAGGATCGTTTGAATGCCCGGTACTCCCAACACCAGGCCGATTGCTGCCTCTTCTGCCCAGCATGGGGTGTTCGCTTTAATTGTACCCGCATTGATCAGCTCACCCGTTGATGCCCGTATGACTGCCATTGCGTACACGCATATTCTCAATGGATGTTTAGCCACGTTCTCGTCGCAAGAGTCTCTCGTTTTTGTCTGAATAAACAGTGAATGAATGAATGAATGAATGAATGAATGAATGAATGAATGAATGAATGAATGAATGAATGTACTGCTTGGCCAGGGCCGCTGCTCTCGCCTAGTGTCTTTCTCCGTCCTTCTCCGGGTTCACGTTCCTTTGCAACGAGAACACTATGATGCCCCTTGACGCTTCGTCCCTCAGGGGGACCTGGCTCTCCAGTTCGTCGTCTTCCGCACCTCCATGAGCGGGTGAGTTGATTCTCACTCTCTCCGGGATGCTTCTGCCCGTCTTCGTGCTGTTTAGTTGAGCTAGCAGTGCCGTTCGTTGGGCCTCTCCGATCTCTGAGAGTGTGTTCTGCACCCCCAGAGCAAGCAAGGCTGACGTTCTCATGCCTGGCAGTAGACCCAAGGCGTTCCTGTAGGCCTTCCTTATGGCGGCGTCGATTTTCTCCTCATCCACTCTGGCCCAGTGGTGGAAGGCTCCCGCGTATGCTGCCTGGCTGACGACGAAGGCCTGCAACAGCCGCAGAAGCCCCCTCTCGTTCATGCCTTGGTACCTCGTCGACACCCGCTTCACGAAGCGGGTGGCGATCCTGATCTTCGTTACGATGTTCTTCATTGCGGTAGCGTTCGTCTGGATGCCGTCCACGAACATCACCAAGACTCTCAGCCCGGAGACGTGCGGGATAGGCGCCCCGTCGCCCGTCCCGACCACGATGTTCTCTGCCGCGGCCTGGCTGGCCGCTTACCGGAACTACCCCGGTGGTGGCAGGATCAGGAGCTGAGACTTTTGCGGCGAGCACCGCAGGCCCGTACCCAAGAGCGCGGCCTCGACGGCGCACACCACATTTTGGAGGTTCGACTCGATCTCCCCGTCGCTACCGCCGGTGACCCAAATGGTGACGTCGTCAGCGTATAGGCAGTGCTGGATCCCCGGACTCAGTGCTTCGAGGCGTTTGATTACCTGGATCATTATTATTGTTACGGTTAGACTGAGTTTAACTATGTTTATTTACAGGAGAGATCAGGCGACGATCGGCGATGATGGCGAACATAGGCTGAACCAAGTAACTTCCTCTTCCTCTACCTTTGTCCCCAAAACATGGCCCGGCTCATACCATATCATTCCCCGGTTCACAGACGAAGCCCGCTGGGCGAGGCGAATCATTGGCGTATTGTGAGATGGAACTGCTTGAGACGAGCTACATGCGCCAACTGTGTTTGGCTTGACCGACGACCAGCTGACGTCAAGTGTGCCACCATGTAGGTCAAGTCACTCAGGCGATTTACAATAACGAATGGACCGACATAGTGCGCTAAAAATTTCTGGCATAAGCCACGTTTCCGCTGAAGGGTCCACAACCACACAAGGCCCCCTCTTTCGAATGAAACAGTGTCATGGCGTTGATCATACCTCTACTTGGAGTGATCTTACAATGCCAGTGTGCGAATATGGGCAATTTGGCGGGCTTTTTCAGCGCGGCACAGTGTTTAAGCAACTGAATCATCCGTATTAAGATCGAATGGAAGTATTGTATTGAGGCAGCTGCGCGATGGTCGAGCGTAGAGTAGGTAGAATGGAGTGAAGTCCGTGGTTTCGTGCTTCATTGTATTATAAGCATAGGTAATGAATGGCAAAATGTCATCCCAGTTCCTGTGATTTGAGGATCCATACATAGCTGCCCCGCCGCGGTGGTCTAGTGGCTAAGGTACTCGGATGCTGACCCGCAGGTCGCGGGATCAAATCCCGGCTGCGGCGGCTGCATTTCCGATGGAGGCGGAAATGTTGTAGGCCCGTGTACTCAGATTTGAGTGCACGTTAAAGAACCCCAGGTGGTCAAAATTTCCGGAGCCCTCCACTACGGCGTCTCTCATAATCATATGGTGGTTTTGGGACGTTAAACACCGCAAATCAATCAGGATCCATACATAGCCAGCATATTAGTAAGCGTGCGGTTTGTGCGTTACACAAGGCCATTCGTCTGGGGATAATATGGCGTTGAATGGCGGAACTGCAAAGTGCAGAGACGGAGCAATTCCTATACAGTGTCGGCGACGAACTGGCGACTGCGATCACTGATGATGACACGAGGTGGACCATGGCGAAGAATGATGGATCGTAACAGGAAAGAGGCGACGGAATCCGCTGTGGAAGATGGTATCGCAGCAGTTTCCGTATATCTGGTAAGGTGATCGACGCAGCCTATGATCCAGCGGTTGTTGTTGCAAGACCATGGAAACGGTCCTATCAGGTTGATACCAACTTGTTTTAAAGGTGTTGTGGGTGGCGTTAGAGGATGAAGGAGACCATGCGGACTGCTTGTAGGACGTTTGTGGTGCTGGCATTTGTCGCAACTGTAGACGTATTGCTTCGTACATTGTTGCATTTTAGGCAAGAAGAAGCGCTCTCGAGTTCTATGCAAAGTGGGGATGAATCCAAGATGGCCAGACATCGGGTCATCAGGCATGAAATAGAGGACGTTATACCGCAGGCTTTGGGGAACCACTAGCAAATACCGCGCACCATTTGCCGAGAAATTCACCTTGTAAAGCAGTTCATCGCGAAGACAAAAGCGACTACTGCCCTTGGGGCTTCTGACAGTGGCGAATAAAGTCTAAAGTCAAGTCATTGCGCTGTTCCCGCTGGAACGTTGTGACATCAGGAAATGCGCGTAAAACAGTTGCAAATCAGATGTCAAACGTGTCTGTATTGCCGTCAGTCGTAGACAATGGAAGGCGAGAAAGACAATCGGCGGCGGTATGACGCCATCCACTTTTGTATGCAACATTAAAGTCAAATTTCTGGAGGCGCAGAGTCTGGCACGCAAGGCGTCCAGAAGGCTCTCGGAGAGTAAGGAGCCAGCATAGGGAATGATGGTCTGTTACAATCGTGAAAGGACGCCCATACAGGTAACAACAAATTTTCTGAATAGCAAATACGGCTGCCAAGCATTCTTGTTCGGTCACAGTGTATTTTTTTTCAGTCTTGCTGAGGGAACGACTTGTATAGGCAACGACATGCTCTCTGTCATTATGACACAGAACAAGAACACCTCCGATGCCAATACCACTTGCGTCGCTGTGTACTTCCGTAGGAGCAGTTGGGTCAAAATGGCGGAGAATTGGCTCTGATGTCAGCAGAAATTTGAGTTGACAGAAGGCAGCGTCACATTCAGATGTCCACTCGAATACACTGTCTTTTCGCAAGAGGCTGGTCAATGGGTACATGATGTCCGCAAATTTAGGCACAAAGCGTCGAAAATAAGAACATAACCCGAGAAAGCTGTGAAATTCTTTTTTAGACGTAGGTGGCTTAAAGGCGTTGACCGCTTCCATTTTCCGGGGGTCAGGCCTGACCCCATCTTTGTCTCTCAAATGACCAAGGATCAAGGCCTGCCGTTCACCAAACCGACACTTCTTGGAGTTCAAGACCAAGCCAGCCTTTCCCACACAGTCCAGAACGAGGCTCAAACGAACGTTATGTTCTTTGAATGTGCGGCCAAAAATAACAACGTCGTCCAGATAGCACAAACAGATCTCCCGTTTCAGTCCGCGAAGAATCGAGTCCATAAATCTTTCAAAAGTTGCGGGGGCATCGCATAGCCCAAATGGCATCACATTGAACTGATATAGTCCTTCCGGTGTTACAAATGCCGTTTTCTCTTTGTCAGTAGGGTGTATGGGGATCTGCCAATATCCTGATCATAGATCGAGTGAAGAAAAGTATGAAGCAGAATTTAGACAGTCAATTACGTCGTCAGTCCGAGGCAGCGGATACACATCCTTTTTAGTCAAGGCATTCAATCGTCCATAATCAACGCAAAACCTCCAGGAACCGTCTTTCTTGCGAACCAAAATCACAGGTGCTGCCCACAGGCTGCACGAATCTTCAATAACGCCCTTCTGCAACATGTCCTGAACCTGTTCAGCTATAACTTTCCGCTCAGATGACGACACCCTGTAAGGCTTTTGCCGAACCGGATGAGCAAAGCCT
The DNA here is from genome assembly GCF_043290135.1 of Rhipicephalus microplus. Taxonomy (NCBI): domain Eukaryota; kingdom Metazoa; phylum Arthropoda; class Arachnida; order Ixodida; family Ixodidae; genus Rhipicephalus; species Rhipicephalus microplus. The sequence continues at coordinate 2,934,097 of NW_027464607.1, forward strand.
GTGTCGATGGCGTGCTGTGGTCGAGAGCATGGTAAAGAGAGTCACTTACCCTTTTCACCGAAGTCAAACACTGACCCATGTCGTTGTAATAGTTGGACCAATTTTTATTGTTCAGCGCCTTGCTAACCATGCTCAAAATGTGGGACACATGGAAGGTACTTCGTTTAGAGGTGCCCACGCGTTTCTCACTTTCCTCGTCGTTGATGGCGACAATAGAATTTTCCGTGACACCTTGGAACAGTGCGAGCTTCATTCCTCGAGGAAGGATAATCGGCGCAGACGAAGAATTAAGTGCCCACAAAAACGCACAGCCATTCGTAATTGAAATAATCGAATGAGGCACTATTACATATTTGCACACTGAACCATGAAAAATTAAACGATGGCATCAAATACTGATACTGCAGCTATTGGAGTAGATAAGGCTACTAAACTCATAGACCATGGTGGTAATGTCAGCTCTTTGGAAGCAATCAGTAAGTCTTCCGGAGGCAGCTGCTGCTCAACTAAAGCGGGAAGGTCATCACCACCGCTAACAGAAACTTCACCCGTACTGCAGACGACGAAATCGCCACACTCTTGGAGGAAGTCAATGCCTAGAATAACATAATGTGTACACCGTTTCAGAATCAGGAACTCAGTTGGGAAAGCCTTTCCCACCAACAACATATTAACGGCACATACTCCTACGGGTTGAAGTATGTCCCCGCCCATGCCACTAAATCTACCAGAATCCTAATAGGAAAACTTAACTTTGTAGCCTAAGCTATCTTCAAACAAACTGCTCATCACAGAAACTGTGGCACCAGTATCCACTAAAGCCGTTGCACACAATCCGTCTCTTGACACACATATCCGGTTTCTGTCCATCCTAACTGGCGGAGGTATATGAGGTGAATCCTGTTGTGCGACCTCGCCTCCATCGGCCGCACCGGCTAGTTTCCCGGCGGTGGTGGTGGCGACCACCGCCGTAGAGGTGAAGGAGAGCGATGTGTTCGGCCAGGCGGAGGTGTCAAGCTACGGTCACAAGTCACAAGCGGGGGAGGTTCCACGCCGGCTCCCTTGTCGTAGGGTGCTATTGGGATACGTGGCGACCAAGGATTGTCATAATAATTGTGGCCACTGCGAGGAGGCCTTGACGATGGCTCGTATCTCGATGTTATCTCTCTCTGCCGACGGCAGAACCGAGCAATGTGTCCTGGAGCACCACAGCTGTAGCACACAGGAGGTTGACGATATGCATTTCGGAAAGCACCACGAGGGCGTGGTGACACAGGTTTGTATTCGTTCAGGTTCTGATAGTCGGCGGCCAGCTGTCGAGGGTAACTGAAGCGGCGCTGGTGCCTCGTGTCTTGGCAGTGACAGCGCTGCGGCCTCGGTGGTATGCCAGAAACGTAGTCATACTGCACGATGCCTGCTGCAGCAATGGAAACAGAATGCTGATGCTGGTCTGGAACCGGCAAGGGTGTAGCTTCGCAAGGCGTCACGCGAGTGTGTCGACTGAGTTCTTCACGCACGATCTCGCGTATTGTAGATGCAAGATCAGACGGCGCGTAGTTGTCAACACTCGCTACTGTGGTCACATTAGGTAATCGACCAAATTTAGGAGCAATGCGCCTCATCTTCAGCGTCTCAAACGTGCGACAGTGCCGTATGACATCGGCTACTGTACCAATGCTGTCTTTGCTGATGAGAAAGTGATAAACGTCCTCTGCGATGCCCTTCAACAGGTGGCTGACTTTGTCTTCCTCGAACATGCAAGAGTTAGCGGTCTTGCATAGTTTCAGGATCGCCTCGATGTACATCGTGCACGTTTCGCCTGGGACCCGGGCTCTTTGCAGCAGCGTTTGTTCGGCTTGCTTTCTCTTTGCCACGATGGCCCCGAAACACTCCTTGATTTCGGACACGAAGCGTTCCCACATTGTGGGGGCGTCCTCATGGTTCTCCTATCATGCGAGCGCCGTGTCCCTCAAGAAGAACACCACGATAGTCAACTGAGTTGCCGCATCCCAAGTGTAGTAGTTGCTCACCCGCTTGTAATGTTTGATCCACTCGTCCACGTCCTCGCCAGATTTGCCCCCGAAAGGACGGGGCTCTATCAGATGCTGACGCTGCCAGACCAGCCGCGGCTGAGGTCGGTAGTAAAGGTGTCGCTGGAACTGGCGGTGCACTGCCGTCAGCTGTGGGGTTCAGGGTTCCGTCTTCACCGTGAAACATCTCGACCACCAGCAGTAACGGGGGTAGCCCAGCAATGCGGCGGCTTCAGCGTAGCTCAGGTTGTTGCAGAACCGTGTTGCTTGGTTAAGTACCCAGCACCTCCTTCATGAAACTGTTACGGTTAGATTGAAGTTTAACTATGTTTATTTGCAGGAGAGATCAGGTGACGATCGGCGATGATGGCGAACATAGGCCGAACCAAGTAACTTCCTCTTCCTCTACCTTTGTCCCAAAACATGGCCCGGCTCTTAATGTATCAATATTGCTACATTCATGCATACTGAGATTCTATGGGGCGACGCACATGTGTGCCTGACGAGGAAGACGAAGGGTGGGCTCCACTCGATCGCTGGTGAACTGGTCACGCCATTACCGCTAGTTTCAAATACATCTAATCCACAGCCTCGTCGATACTGCGTCTCTTCTTTTCCGTAACATATTTGGTGGAGGTGGAACGTTCCCCGTCCTCACCACGAAGCTTCGTAGTGGCCGCACGGTTCAGTCTCCAGCCATGGCTACCAATAACAACAACCCATCAGCGTCTCCCTCTGTAGCTCCAGCCACCACATACCTGACGCACATGTGTGCCTGACGAGGAAGACGAAGGGTGGGCTCCACTCGATCGCTGGTGAACTGGTCACGCCATTATCGCTAGTTTCAAATACATCTAATCCACAGCCTCGTCGATACTGCGTTTCTTCTTTTCCGTAACATATTTGGTGGAGGTGGAACGTTCCCCGTCCTCACCACGAAGCTTCGTAGTGGCCGCACTGTTCAGTCTCCAGCCATGGCTACCAATAACAACAACCCATCAGCGTCTCCCTCTGTAGCTCCAGCCACCACATACCTGATGATGCCCCACCCTCGTGATCCCGGTACATTCTCCGCCCAACCTGGGCATGACGTTGACTACTGGCTCCGTATGTACGAGCGTGTTAACCAGACACACCGATGGGACCCTACAATGATGCTCGCCAACGTAATATTTTACTTGGACGGCACCCCATGTGTTTGGTTCGACGTCCATAAGACCGAGCTCACCAGCAGAGATATCTTCAAGGAGCGACTACGCGACCTCTTTGGAGACCCGTCCGGTCGCCAAATGGAAGCGTGTAAAAAACTTGCCACTCGTGCGCAGTCCTCAACTGAGTCATATGTCTCGTACATACAGGACGTGCTCGCGTTGTGCCGGAAAGTGGACGAGCAAATGACAGAGAGTGACAAGGTGGGCCACATTCTCACTTTCACTTTCACTTTATTATCTTAAAGACCCCTTAGAGGGGGTATTACATAGGGGGTGGGAAACATACAAAAATGTAATACATATGCAGGATAAGTATAAGTATGAACAGGGGTAACCAATAAAGAAATAAAATATACAAGTGGAGGATCATTATACTTATCAACAGGCGTAACACATTGCAAAAAAGAGAAGACAAAGCGAGAACCATAGGCACAAAAAGGAACACTGTAATATATTCAAATTGAAAAGAAACGAGTGACATTTTGTGTAAATGTTGAGTGGCACATTATGGTGGCGAGATCAGTGGAAAGGAAATTCCAGTCGGAAGCTGCACGAAAAAAGAAGGAGGCGGAAAATGTCGTGGTACGGGCACATGGCCGGCTGACATGAAAGGAATGAGTGATGCGGTGAGATGTGTGGGCAGGAGGCAAGATATAGGGCGGGTGGCCGAGCTGACTGTGATAGAGCTTGGGGAACAAAATGAGGCTTGTAACTCGGTGACGAATGCTAAGGTTTGAAAGATTATATTCTTGTTTAAGAGATGAAACACTCACGTTATACGAATACGAGGAATGAATGAATCTAGCTGCTTGATTCTGGAGTGATTCTAGTGCGTCGGTTAAGTATGCTTGATGAGCGCTCCAGATAGGCGACGCGTATTCAAGTTGGGTGCGAATTAAAGATTTATAAGCTTGCAGTTTTACAGGAGGGGGAGCATCACGTAAGTGCTGCTTTACGAATCCAAGCCATCTGTTAGCTGATGATATGATATTGGTAATGTGGACGCGCCATGGTAAATCGTTACTCAAAGTGACTCCGAAGTACTTGTAAGTGATGCAATTTTCCAATGCAACTTTACTGATTTGATAAGAATAGGTGAGGGAGCTGCGCCGATGGTGAAACGAGGACTTGCATTTATTAGGGTTTAGTGTCATTAGCCCATGATTGCACCAGTTAAGCACATGGTTAATGTCATCTTGCAATGCGACTTGGGCTGATATGTTAGTGGTAGATTACGCAATCGTCTGCAAACATGATAATATTGCTGGATACATGGATAGGTATATCGTTAATGTATATTAGGAATAATAGGTGTCCAAGAACAGATCCTTGCGGGACGCCTGATGTTCCTGCCAGAGGGTACGAATTATGCCCATTAACGGTAACGAATTGGTAACGATTAGTCAAAAATTCTCGAATCCAAGTTAAAATTTTAGGGTCTAAGTTTAATTTCGAAAGTTTCAACATCAGGCGGTTGTGGGGTACTCTGTCGAATGCCTGTGTAAAGTCAAGAAAGATAGCGTCAGTCTGTATGTTATTGTGCAGGTTAGTGTGCTGATCATGAACAAAAAGAGAAAGTTGGGTTTCACAGGAAAATTTTTTTCGAAATCCATGCTGTGTGGAATGAAAAAAGTTATTAGAGTCCAAGAAGTGCATGATTTCAGTGTAAATGACGTGTTCCGTGAGCTTGCAAGGCACGCTTGTTAAGAAAATTGGGCGACAATTGAGAGGACATGATCTATCGCCTGATTTGAAAACTAGAATGACCTTCCCTATTTTCCAGTTTATTGGTATGTTACCTGTGGATAATGACTGAGAGAACAACAGCGATAAATATATGGCAAAAATACAATATATAAAGGCATCGCGGACGACGCTTTCAACTTGCTCGTGTATACCAATGTCACGACAGTAGATATGATTACTAAGGAATGCCACCGCTTCGATATGGCCAAAAGCCGCCGCCTTCTGCCTCAGTTTACGCGGCTACCAAACACGGCTGTTACGTCAACCTGCACCGATCTCGGTTCCACACCACCCATGCAGGACAGTGTGACACGTATAGATCGACGGGAGCTTGAGGCGCAAAGTCCAGCACCATTTCCTCCAGATCCACTCGACCATGACGCCACACAAACACCTCCGGCGATCTCCATTATCCAAGCCGTCGTAAGGCAGGAAATTGCAAAGCTCGGTATTCCTGTGGCCTGCTCTGCCTCCCTACCAACCTCCAGACCAATGATAATAAATGCACCGCGCCGTGATTTACATTTTATTCCGCGATCCCGCAATCCGACGGAATGGAGAATTGCAGACGACAGGCCGATCTGCTTCGGCTGCCACCGAGTTGGTCATATCTTCCGCTACTGCCGCAGCACTTGGATTCCCTCAAACTGGAGCCCATTTTCCCCTACTCGACCATACGAGGACTCCCGTCGGTATTCACCCAGTCGTGTGTACCCTTCTTCCGACGTCCCTAACAGCTGCTCCACCACTCGTTCGCCGTCACCACAACGTCGCCATTCCCCATCGCCCCAACCACGCCGCTATCCGTCGCCGATCAACTATGGATCCTTTCGGACGGGAAACTTGATCATGCTGCTCCGGGAAGTAGTGCTGCATCAATTGCGACTGATCCAAATCCTCCGTTGACAGTCCCCACTGATACGAACTTGATTGAGGTGTATGTGGACGGTATTTCTTTGACGGCGTTAGTCGATACCGGAGCTCAAGTGCCCATAATGAGCGCTCATCTGTGTCACCTGCTCAAAAAAGTGCTCACGCCTGCAACAACTAAAGCCCTCCGTTTTGCTGATCGTGTAACTGTGGCCATCACTGGAATGTGTCCCACTCGCGTTAGTATTGCCGGCCGTCATGTCCCCGTTTTATTTACGGTGCTTGAAAATTGCCCTCACGACCTAATCTTTGGCGTGGACTTCCTATCGACGCATTCTGCCCTCATCGATTGTGACGCCGGTACTCTCTGCCTAGAACTTCCTGTTCTCCCGGATTCTCACCCTGAACTCCCGAACAGCTTGTGCACCACTGACTTCTTCCGGATACCACCTAAAGCTCTCACATTCGTTGAATTGGCAACACCCTCTCCCGTGCTTGACGGCGATTAAATCGTGACGCCGATTCCTGATGTTCTCCTGGCGCACGGCATTACTGTTCCACACTCCGTCGTAACCATGGCCTCTAACCGAACATATTGCTACATGCATGCATACTGAGAATCTAGGGGGCGACGCGCGTTTGTGCCTGACGAGGAAGACGAAGGGTGAACTCCGCTCGATCGCTGGTGAACTGGTCACGCCATTACCACTGGTTTCAAATACATCTAATGCACAGCCTCGTCGATACGGCGTCTCTTCTTTTCCGTAACAATATGTTAAAAAAGAACGGCGAGATCACTGAGCCCTGCGGGGTCCCGACGCCACCCAGCCGCCTCTCCTCAAGCTTCTTGTCGCCCAGCTCCAGCCGGGCTGTAAGGTCCGACAGGAACGCTCTAACGTAGTTGTAATACCTCTCGCCTATGCTCAGGCGGGAGATCTGCTCCAGGATTGCAGAGTGTTTCACGTTGTCGAAGGGCCCCTGGAGGTCCAGGCCCAAAATGGCCCAGTTATCTCTCCCAGGCAGCCCTCCCGGGGGGTCCAGGATCTCCCGTTGGATCAGCAACATGACATTCTGGGTGCCCAGGCGTGCCCGGAATCCGAGCATCGAGTCCGGGTAGATGCCGTGTCGCTCCATATGTAGTCGTTCCACTGGGCGTTGATGACGTGCTCCAGCACCTTGCCTACGCACGACGTGAGCAAGATGGGACGCAGGCCCACTAAGCCTGGTGGCTTGTTGGGTTTGGGCAGGAGAATCGTCTTGGATGTTCTCTGCGCTTTCGGTAGGGTGCCGCTTCTCCAGCAATCGCTGAAGTATCTCGTTATCGCCGCAACTGATGAATCGCTTCGGTTGCGGAGTGTTTTGTTGGAGATCTTGTTCGGCCCGGTGGCAGATCGGCCGTTGAAGTTCCGCATTGCCAGGCGGACTTCCCATTCCTCGATGCCTTTGTCTAGATGGGCGTTGGGTTGCCCCTCGTAGTTTCGATGACTCTCCCGCTTCGAATCCAGGAGGTATCGGTTGTTGAGTTGCTTGTGCATTTCTTCTTCCCCAGCCGCCGCGTCGTGGTATGAAGGATCTGCGCCATGTGGGTGTGTTGGAACTCTCTGCCCTTGGTTTCGTTCATGAGCTGTTTGAGGATCTTCCATGGACCGCTGCGATGGAGTTGTCCGTCAACCTGATTGCATAGGACGAACCATTTATGGTTACACAGATGTTTGCTGTGCCTCTCGATCTCTGTGCCGAGCTCTGATATCTTCTTGTGGAGCTTCCTGTTAAGTCGCTGTCGTCGCCATCTTCGCTGTAATGCTCATCTGGCATATAGGAGATGTGCGAGCCTTGAGTCTATTGTTTCGGCGTTCTCGGCAGTCTCCATCTCTTTCGTTGCTTCGTCCGCGGCTTCGTGCAGTCTCTTGGACCATTCTTCGATGTCGGTGATATTCCCTAGGTCGAATTTTCTGAATTCGTCCCAGTTCACTATTCTGTATTTCTTGATCTTGCCTGGGTTGCCGTTCGTGTGGGCTAGCGGGATTTCTATCTCTAGGATGCGATGGTCACTTCCTACATTGATTCCGGTGTTTCTCTATCTCACTGTGCCCCCTTCTGGAAGCAGCGCAAAGGCTAGATTGGGCTCGTGTCCCTGGCCGTAGACGTGCCTATTCTGGATGGTTGCGCCGGATTCGTTATCGGAGTGAAACCGGCCTCTGCGGCATCTTCGATTAGGTCCCTGCCTTTTCAAGTTGTGACCGTGTACCCGAGCTCTTCGTGCTGGGCCTTGAAGTCCCCACAGATCAGCGCTATGACGTTTCCCATTTTAGCCATCTCTTTCCCCAACGCAAGTCTGGCGGCTTTGACTTTTCCAAAGAGGGCTTTGAATTTTTGCCCGTTATGCCTCGGGTTGCTGTATACGTTAGCTACGAGAAGCGACGTCGACGTCTTTCCTCTTCTGCTGCCCCGTGAGTGTCCTTTGCCCGTGAAAGCGAGCTCCGTGACGTATATTTCTATGGCTGTGCTTCTGTCACCCGGAAATTGTTGGTGCATGGTGTGTGCCAGCCCTTTGCGGATTAGCGTGGACACTCCTTGTTCCGCGCCTTTACCACTTGTGCGGGCTGAGGGCAGGCTGTCGTGCGTTTTGTACCCCATAAGTTTTAGGGTCTCTTCTAGAGACCCCAGAAGAGAAGGCAAACTGTTCCTTTGACAATGCAACGAAAATAAAGGTATCTGTGGCGTTGTGAACAAACTTATTCGACCTAGAGACGGCGCTGGAAAGCCTACCATGCAAGGTCGTGCAAGGTCGAGCAGGTCGGTTGGTACAGAAGCAGCGCGCAACGAGAGATAAGTTTTCATTTATTTATTAGTGTTTGTGAACATCATTATTATTTTTTAAGACATATAGTCTTTATTGGGGACCTTCGACACAAAAATTTTGGTCTGTCTGTCAGTCTGTAATTTGTCTGTTTCTCCACTCTAAACGGCACCGGGTAGCGGCTTTACATTCAGGCACCGTTCCATGAATGGGTAGATGGATGGATGGATGGATGTGGCTGTACACCTTAGATCGGGCGGCGGCCTAGCCGTGATACATCGTGAACCGCTAGATATATATATTTTCCTTCAAATAGTGGCCCCGCCGCGGTGGTCTAGTAGCTAAGGTACTCGGCTGCTGACCTGCAGGGCGCGGGTTCGAATCCCGGCTGCGGCGGCTGCATATCTGGTGGAGGCGGAAATGTTGTAGGCCCGTGTACTCAGATTTGGGTGCACGTTAGAGAACCCCAGGTGGTCTAAATTTCCGGAGCCCTTCACTACGGCGTCTCTCATAATCATATAGTGGCTTTGGGACGTTAAACCACACATATCAATCAAATCAATCAATCCTTTAAATAGTGAACACGAGAACTAGTACTTTGCAGTGAAGAGTTTAATTTTAACTCGTGCCTTGACTTTAGCCACCAATCAGATAACCTTCTTTAAGTTAATTCTACCCGCTTAAAGTCCATTTTGCCCTCCCTGTCCCTAAACCCCAGTGATTTGAAAAACTCGGCGCCATCATCCTGAACTATAGGGTGAAGCCCTTTACAGAACATTATCAAGTGCACGGCAGTTTCCTCCTCCTCTTCACATATACTGCATACTGTGTCTACCCCTTCGTATTTGGCCTGATTTATCTTGGTTCGCAATACTCCCGTCCTGGCCCCAAACAGCTGAGAACTACCCCAAGTATTCTCATAGATCTTTTCCTTGCCAATTTCCCGCTTCAAAGTACGATAGATCTCTAGTGCGGACTTCTTAATCATGCAAATTTTCCACGTATAAGTCTTCGTTTCCTTCACTTTCTTCTTAACCAAGAGCTCTTTTTGGTTTGGCCACCTGCTGTTTTCAAAGTATTTACAAGTCAATTTCTTGGTTCGCTTTCTTCATTTTGTATCGACATTTGCCATGCACAGGTAGCTGAAAACATTCCTAGTCCAATGCTCCTCCCCCTTTTCTCTCAATCGCTTCTCAAATTTTATCTTGCTTCTAGTTTCCTGCCCTCTAATGATGTCCATCCCATATCACCTTGTACTTCCTGATTTGGTGTATTTCCATGAGCTCCTAAAGCAAGCCTACCTATTCCACGTTACTTAATTTATATTTTTTCTTGAACTTCTAATCTCGTGCACAAGACCGCATTGCAAAAAGTCAGCCCAGGAACCAAGACCCCTTTCCATATTCCTCTCACAACATCATACCTATTGTAATTCCACAGTGCCCTATTTTTCAACACTGTTGCATTACTGTTACCTTAAGTCGTCACGTATATTTCGTGTTCCCTTAGGTACTGCGTCCCATTGCTTATACATAAGCCCAGATATTGGTATTTATCTGTTATCTATAGACTGACATCTTGTATTCTAAGCTCACAACCTTCATTATCATTAGAAATTATCACTGCTGATTTTTTCTTACTGGCTCTGGAATCTAACCTATCTCCCTCATTATGCAAATGTCCAGACCATCAATCTTTGCAAATCTTCCTTGTTGTCGGCCATTAGCAGTATATCATCCGCGTGCAGTACTGCTGGTTGTGCCTGTTCAATGAGTTTCTCTTGCTTGACAAAAGAGAGGTTGAAGCCAAGTCCACTTCTCTCTATTTGGCGTATAATCCTTCTAGGTACGTCATGGATGACAAGGGTTACAGAGGACACCCCTGCCTAAGCCCCCGTTTCACCTCTGTGGGCTTGGATACCTGTTTTTTCCCACTTTATAACTGCCTTGTTACTTTTAAAGATTTCGTTAAAAAGATTAGTGGCTCCATCTTCCACACCTAGTGCGGCCATTATTCCCCACAAGTCCTCTTGCACCACGCTATCATACGCTCCCTTGATATCCGAAAATGCTAGCCACAGGGGCCTGACTTCCTTTTCTGCAATTTCGATGCACTGCGTCAGTGAAAACAGATTGTCGTCCAACCTCCTGGGTTTCCGAAACCCATTCTGCAATTCCCCCAGCAACCCCTCATCCTCTATCCACGCTTGCAGTCTTTCCTTTATAATCTGCATCGCCAGCATGTAGACCACTGAAGTCACTGTTATAGGAGGGTAGTTGTTTATGTCAGATTGGTCCCCTTTCCTTTATAGATCATGCTGATTCTGCTAAGTTCCCATCCATCGGGGACTTCGCCATCGATTATTGTTCTGCTCACTGCCTGTGCCAAAGTCTGTTTAGACTTCGGACCCAATGTCTGTATCAGCATAATTGGAATGCCATCTGGGCTTGTTGATGTACTACTTGGAACCCTCTTCTCAGCCCTTTCCCACTCTCGTTGTGAAAATGCAGCCATTGCGCCACGTGATCCATCCTTGTCTATTGTGGTGCATATGGCACATCTTTGTTGAAATTTTTCTGTCACCATTGTTCTTATATATTCAGTAGCTTCGTCCCCTTCTAGCCTAGCACCTTGAGCTGTAGTTATACACCTCCGCTCTAGGCTTGTTTCATTTCTTAGGGAATTTAGATGGTTCCGAAATTTCGCAGTTGCCTTTTTGTCCTTTTTATGTACTTCTGCCACCCACGGAGCACCCTTTCATCTAATCTTTTAATTGACCAGGAGAGATGCTGCCTTTCTAGAGCTGAGAACTACGTCCCATAATCTTTCAACGTCATTTGTCAGTTCATCCCGCTGCTTAGCGTGTCTGTGTTCCCTAGAGGCTTCCTGCCGTTTTGATATGGATCTCTTAACTTCTTCATCACACAAACTCTTGGCTTTGTGTCTTTTTTTGCGGGGAGACAGGTCACGTGCCTTAGCTAGCTCTTGCCCAAACAGTCTAATGACGTTGGTGTATGTCCACACTGTATTATTATCCTCAGTTATTACTTTCGCAATTTGTTTAGTAGCAATGTCTATTTGCCTTTTTGAATGAAACTTTTCCTGCAGTTGCTCATCTTGTCTCCTTCCCACTTTCGCTGCTCTTCCAAAACTTAGCTTGATTCGTTTGTGATCGCTACCCAGACTTCTGTAGCCACCTAAATCTATGTGCATTCCCCTGAGCTCATCATACATCCTATGTGACATCAGTTAGTCATTTATCGTTGACTGCAGCCTTCCTACCTCCCATGTTATTTGCCCTTTACACTTTTCAGTACTGTTGCAAATGATCAAATCATGCCTTTCACACATATCCATGATCATTTTGCCTGTTGAGTCAGTATACCCATCTATATCTTCTATGTGCGCATTCATATCTCCTAGTAACTTTATCTCTCACTTTCCCCCTAATTCCTCAATGTCCTTTGATATACACTCCACCACTGCATCGTTTTCCTCTCTGGTCTTTGCTCCCATCCACAAGTACACCAAACCAAGGAGTGTCATCTGCCCAGCAACTTTTCCTCTTAATCATAAATGTTCCATGCATCCCTGTTTGACTCTTTGCCAACCCATGCTCTTATGTATTAATGCCCCAATTCCACCCCCGTTTTCGCTGCCTTCTGTTCTATTGCAATATTCCCATACGTAGTCCGGACTACAAGGTGGTTGCTCCATGTCCCGAAGATGTGTCTCCACAACTCCATATACCATCAGCTCCGCCTGCCTCAACTGTTCTTGTATCTCTTCCCACATTAGCCTATTCCTGTCACCCTGCATATTAATATAGCTTATGTCCAACTTAGCTCGGCTCTTGTGCATACGTCGACTTTTTCTCCCACGGACTCTGTGTGGCTTGAATATTTGTGCCCCTTTAGAACCGACTTTGGCTACACTCTTGGCCTCACAGCTCTGGGCTCCCCTAAAAAAAGCTGTGGCTTGACGACCCATTCTATTACCGACCCTCCTGCCTGTCGCACCACTGTAGTGAATGCCATCCTGTGCAAAGCAGCGAGTGCCGGGCTCGTACACGTCTTGGTTAACTTCCATTACGCTGTATCCGAGTTGCCGGCTCATACCCTTGATCACTCAATTCGCCTCCACTACCCTCCTTTCAATCCCACCAGACTGCCCCCAGACCTCTGGGACTGTGCATATGGTCACATGCACACTCCCAGAGACTTCTCGGAGCTTACGCATCCCATCCTCTAACTGTCTCTGAAGGTTCTGATCCTTGCCCTTGAACACATCATTGAGCCCAGCATGAATAATGGCGAGATTTTCGCCATCGATGCTGTTCTCTACAACCTCCTGAGCTTTGGCCAGTGCATCCACCATGTTCTTCCCTCACTGGGCCTCCACCCTGACTCTCCCATCTTCCTCCACTCTCTTGAAGACGCCATCCCTTACCGTGGCCCCGTTAGAGTCCCCCACCACCAGGAACCACCAGGAACGCCCTAATCGCTGGCTTCTTGTTTGTGATAGCGCGCGTGTTTGCTTCACCTGTTTCTCTCACTGCCGTCTGTCCTGCGTTTCTACCCTGCTCGAAGACTGCTTTGCCAGCAAACTGTATGATCTCGGAGACTCCGTGCTCTGGCTAGACACTGCGGCCCCCTGACCTCCCTTCTCGCCTGTTCCTTCCCGCTTGACGCTTTCTCCGCTCCCCTCGCCTTTCGTTTCAGAACGCTCGGGGCCGGGGCAAAGCGCCATTAGCTCCTTTACCCGCCGCTCGAGCTCGGTCCACACTTCCCGTTCTTTTCGAAGGTCAGCCTTCATTTGCCCGAATAGGCCGGCGGTAGCCTCCTCCCGCTCACGTGACGCTCCGAGCTGTTTTTGGAGTTCTATCCTCTGCTCCCGTTCCGCCCTAAGCTCCCTCTGAAGCTCCTTGATGCTAGCCTCCCTGGGCTGCACGGCTATCTTCAGTGCCTCGCACAGCCTGCACACGAAGCTCGCCTTCTGCGCGTCGGCCAAACTTGAGAATTCTGTCTCGTCCAAGTAGCCCCAGCGCTTGCATTCTTTGCACTGAACCAGCTCACTCTCGCCCATGGTTTTCCTAGCCTCTTTATCCATTGCCCGCCCGACCATCGCACCAATCCCTGACAGCCCTAAGCTCAACCCTAAATCCCGCTATCCAGTCACCTCCGCTAACTCTCGTACATCAACATCTGTTAGAAGCTGCCGCCTAGCCCACACACACACGTGTTCAATTTCGCTAGTAGACTCTCACTAGGTTCCCTTCGTGTTCGGCTCTAGCTGCTTAACAACTCCATGGATGGATAGATCGAGAGATGTGGCTGTACCCTTTAGATCTGGCGGCGGCTAACGCCAGCTAGCCGTAATACTCAATGAACTAACCACTAGATTTATCTTTTGTTTTACTTTAAATAGTGAAGTTGAGGACTGGTACTTTGCAGTGAAGGGTTTAATTTTCACTCGTGCCTTGACTTTAGCCACCAATCAGATAACGTTCTTTTTGTTAATTCTACCCACGTAAAGTCAATTATGCCCTACCTGTCCCTAAACCCCAGTGCTTTGAAAAACTCTGCGCCATCATCCTGAACTATAGTGTCACGGGGTCGTGACGTGGCCGAAGACAAGAAACTTCGTGTTGGGATTTAACTGTTTATTTGGGCGAACCTGAGCCCGGTAAAGGGAAAGTCTAGTTACCGCAGCAGCCTTGCACAGATAGCAGTCTCGGACTGATAGCGGCGAACGCAGCGTCGGCCTTCGATCAACAACTGACAAGCGGCGAAGCGCGTCGGCATTTATACCCTTGCCGTCGAATGTTCTAGCGTTATCGCTGGCGGTGGCGTAGGTTCCGTTCCAGAACAATCTGTACCGTTCGCACAGTGGGCGTGATCTTATCGAAATGATCTACTACAGTCCGGAGCCTTCTCGAAACCTGCAGGCGCGGTTTGCGCCGAGAATCATGTGGTGTTTCAGAACGATAACAAAAACTTGGGAAATGGAACGTGGCATTGTTCCCTCAGAAAAAAAGGCATCGTCCCGATGCTTTAACTAAAGATGAAGGTACAATAATAATGCAAGAAAGTACAATGAATAAATTACAATACAACAATAATACAAAAAACACTGTTTCAGTTTGTTAACGTGCATGAAACGGCTTGAGGCGCGTGACATGGACGACTTCAGGTCGCGATCGGCGTCGTTGAGAGTTCGTGATGCCGTCGGGGACAACCTCGTAATCAAGTGGGCCGAGACGTCGAACCACCTTGTACGGTCCGAAGTACCGTCGCAGAAGCTTTTCACTTAGTCCACGTCGGCGTATCGGCGCCCACACCCAAACACGTTCACCGGGCTGGTATTGCACGAAGCGTCGTCGAAGGTTGTAATGGTGGCTGTCGGTCGTCTGTTAATTCTTGATACGGAGACGCGCAAGTTGTCGGGCTTCTTCGGCACGTTGAAGGTACTCGCTTACATCGAGGTTTTCTTCGTCGGTGACGTTGGGTAACATGGCATCGAGCGTCGTTGCCGAGCTCCTTCCGTAGACCAATTTGTATGGAGATATCTGCGTCGTCTCCTGCACCACCGTGTTGTATGCGAAGGTCACATACGGAAGAATGGCGTCCCACGTCTTCTGTTCGACATCGACGTACATTGACAGCATGTCGGCGATCGTCTTGTTAAGCCACTCGGTGAGGCCGTTGGTCTGTGGGTGGTACGCTGTCGTCCGGCGGTGGTTTGTTTGGCTGTATGCCAAGATCGCTTGAGTTAAGTCGGCAGTGAATGCAGTTCCTCTGTCGGTGATAAGGACCTCCGGGGCGCCGTGACGTAGGACGACATTTTCGACGAAGAACTTAGCTACCTCGGATGCACTGCCTTTTGGCAGGGCTTTCGTCTCGGCGTAGCGGGTGAGGTAGTCGGTAGCTACCACGATCCACTTGTTTCCGAAAGCCGACGTCAGGAACGGCCCCAGTAGGTCCATACCAATCTGCTGGAAAGGTCGGCAAGGTGGATCAATTGGCTGAAGAAGTCCCGCTGGCCTTGTCGGCGGTGTCTTGCGTCGCTGACAGTCCCGGCATGTCCTCACATAACGAGTGACGTCGGTGGTAAGACGTGGCCAGTAGTACCTTTCTTGTACCCTCGCGAGCATGCGAGAAACACCGAGGTGCCCTGCCGTCGGATCGTCGTGCAGGGCCTGCAGGAGTTCTGGTCGCAGAGCTGAAGGCACCACAAGGAGGTACTTAGCTCGAAGCGGTGAAAAGTTTTTCTTTTGTAGAAGACCGTTTCGTAGAAAGAACGACGCAAGTGCGCGCTTGAATACCTTCGGGACTTCGGCGGTCCTGCCTTCGAGGTATTCTATTAGGGCCTTAAGTTCGGGGTCGGCGCGCTGTCGTTCAGCGAAGTCGTCGATAGTTATCGTTCCCAAGAAGTAGTCGTCATCCGGGTCGTCGGGTAGGGGTTGGTCGACAGGCGCACGAGACAGACAGTCAGCGTCGGAGTGTTTTTTGCCGGACTTGTAAATGACAGTAATGTCATATTCTTGAAGTCTCAGGCTCTATCGTGCGAGGCGACTTGAAGGGTCCTTCAAGGTGGCTAGCCAACACAAGGCGTGGGGGTCGCTCACAACTTTGAAGGGCCTGCCGTAGAGGTAGGGGCAAAATTTCGACGTAGCCCAGGTGATGGCGAGGCACTCCTTTTCTGTTGTGGAATAATTTGCTTCTGCTTTGGAATGCGATCGGCTGGCGTAACTAATAACCCTTTCAAGTCCGTAAGCCCTCTGCACAAGAACGGCGCCAAGACCTACGCTGCTAGCGTCAGTATGTATTTTTGTCTCGGCGAATTCGTCGAAATGGACAAGTAACGGAGGCGTCTGGAGGCGATGTTTAAGCTCCTGGAAAGCGTGTTCCTGTGGCGTTTCCCACTTGAATTTTACGTCGGCCTTGGTAAGGTTAGTGAGAGGATCGGCTATGCGGGCGAAGTTTTTCACGAAGCGCCTATAATAGGCGCACAGGCCCAGAAATCGGCGCATGGCCTTCTTGTCAGTGGGCGGTGGGAAGTCGGTGATGGCGGCTGTTTTCCGTGGATCGGGACGAACTCCAGAATTGCTGATAACGTGCCCCAGAAACAAGAGCTCCTCATACGCAAATCTGCACTTTTGTGGCTTCAGTGTGAGTCCGGACGTCTTGATGGCTTGAAGTACAGCTTCAAGGCGCCGAAGATGCTCGTCGAAACTCGAGGAAAACACGACGACGTCGTCCAAGTACACAAGGCAAGTCTGCCACTTCAATCCTGCCAGTACTGTATCCATAACGCGTTGAAAAGTTGCAGGCGCTGAGCAAAGGCCGAAGGGCATCACCTTAAACTCGAAGAGGCCGTCCGGTGTTATAAACGCCGTCTTCTCTCGGTCTCTTTCGTCGACTTCGATTTGCCAATAGCCAGTCTGGAGGTCCATTGACGAGAAGTACTTGGCGTTATGGAGCCGATCAAGTGCGTCGTCTATTCGTGGGAGAGGATACACGTCCTTTCTTGTGATTTTGTTCAGGCGGTGATAATCGACGCAGAAACGTAGGGTCCCATCCTTTTTCTTCACTACACCACGGGGGATGCCCATGGACTCTTGGACGGCTGGATAATGTAATCTCGCAGCGTTTCATCAACTTGTCTCTTCATGGCCTCACATTCTCGCGTCGAAACCCTGCACGGACTCTGACGGAGTGGTCTGGCATTTTCTCCGGTTATGATGCGATGTTTCGTGATTGGGGTCTGCCGAATTTTCGATGACGACGATTAGCAATCTTCGTATTGCAGGAGCAGGGCCTTGAGCTATTCTCGCTTATCGTTCGGAAGTCTGGGACTGACGTCGAAAGCTATGGGAGGGGCTTGGTTCCTCTGAGCAGGTTCCGCAGAATCGGCGAGGGCGAAAGCACTGGTGGCTTCGACAATTTCTTCGATGTATGTGACCGTTGTTCCTTTCTTCACATGTTGTACTCATTGCTGAAATTCGTGAGCATAACCGTTGCTTTGCCTCCCCGCAGCACTGCGATTCCTCTTGCGACGCAAATATTTCGGTGACCAACAGATGCTGACTGCCTTCAACGACGCCTTCCAAGTCAGGTGATTTAGGAGTGCCGACTGAAATAATGACGCTTGAGCGAGGTGGAATGGTGACTTGTTCTTCCAGCACATTCAAGGCATGGTGTCCTTACGGCGTGCGCGGTGGTAGTGCTTCTTCTGTGGATAACGTTATCGACCTTGTTTTTAGGTTGATGACAGCACCATGGAGGCATAAGAAGTCCATGCCAAGGATGACATCTCTCGAGCAACGCTGTAGGACTACGAAGTCTGTAGGATAAATACGGCTGTTAATGGTGACTCTCGCTGTGCAGATTCCTGCAGGCGTTACGAGATGACCTCCGGCTGTGCGGATTTCAGGGCCTTTCCAAGCTGTCTTAACTTTCTTTAACTTGGCGGCGACCGACCCACTGATGACAGAATAGTCGGCTCCAGTATCGACGAGAGCAGTCACACTGTGGCCGTCGATAAGAACGTCGAGGTCGCTGGTTCGCCATCTGGCATTACAGTTAGGGCGTGGCGTCGGGTCACGGCTGCGTCGGCTTGTTCCACTGCTTCCATGTTGCGTCGTCCGGCCACCTTCGGTAAGTGAGCTTTTGCCTTCAGGGCTTTGCCTGGTTGGTGTTGTGTTCAAAAAGCTCCGTCGCGGCGGCGTCGTCGTCGGAGGATCTTCGGTAGTTCGTCGCACAGCAACCGCACCTCCACCGGGTCTGCCCTTAGTTTCCCGGATACGGGCTAGGAGACCGGCCCCGCGTTGGGCCGGAGTACTGCCGGGGGTGCGGTGACATGCTGCGGCTGGGCGACGGTGAACGGGAAGGACTTCGGGGTGTTCATTGAGTTCCTGTCAGGTAGTCGGCGATGTCACGTGGCCGTTTTCCTGGCTGCGGACGTGGTGCATCGACGGCGAAGCCACGCAGTCCCATCTGACGGTATTGGCAACGGCGGTAAGTGTGCCCGGCCTCGCCGCAGTGGTAGCACAGTGGGCGGTGGTCAGGGGTGCGCCAAACGTCGGTTTTCCTCGGCGCACTGCGCTGGCCCGCTGGTGAACGGTAGGTCGTCGGTGGGGGTGGTGGCGGCGGTGGTGTCGGGTGACGGAAGTGCGATAGGGTGGCGTTTTGGCGTGGACGGGGAGGAGCGTTGTGGCGCACTGCAGCGGCGTAGCTCATAGTTTCTGGCTCGGGCAGCGGTGTTTGGGGAATTCGAAGTGATTGCCGAACTTCTTCTCGCACAATGTCGGCGATCGAACCCACTTGAGGGTGCGCCGAAGGCAACAGTTTGCGCAGCTCTTCCCGCACGATCGCTCGGATCGTTTCACGCAGGTTTTCGGAGTCACTGGTTTGAGCAGCAGCGCATTCTGAAGTCAGGCGACGATTATACTGTCTGGTGCGCATGTCAAGGGTTTTTTCGATGGTGGTCGCCTCGGATACAAATTCTTGGACGGTGTTCGGTGGATTCCTCATTAGTCCCGCGAAGAGCTCCTGTTTGACCCCTCGCATGAGAAAACAAACTTTCTTCTCCTCAGGCATGTCTGGGTCAGCGTGACGAAATAGGCGGGTCATCTCCTCTGTGAAAATTCCAACCTTCTCATTTGGTAGCCGAACCCAGGTCTCTAGTTGAGCAGCGGCCCTTTCTTTGCGAGCGACGCTCGCGAACGTTTGCAGAAATGCGCCGCAGAAGACATCCCACGTTCGGAGCGTGGACTCACGATTCTCAAGCCAGGTCCTTGCGGTGTCTTCCAGGTAGAAGTACACACGACGGAGCTTTTCTTCGTTGTCCCAGTGGTGTAGGGCGGCCACACGGTGGTATGTTTCTAGCCAGGACTCCGGGTCTTCGAACGATGACCCATGGAAAATTGGTGGTTCCCTGGGTTGATGCATGACCATCGTGGGCTGGGATGCGGCGGTTGTCATTGTCGCTGCAGTCGCGGTCATGGCCTTGGTCTTCCGCGCCTTGTCTTCTAGAATCCCGTACTCCGGTGGTAGCCCTTGCTGTCGGCGGCTTGTTCGCTGCTCCTGGTTGGCGTCGGTGTCTTCTCCGCGACGTGGGCTGGGTTCACGGCTTGACGGGGGCGTCCGGTACATGAACGATGCAGCACCTCCACCAGATGTCGCGGGGTCGTGACGTGGCCAAAGACAAGAAACTTCGTGTTGGGATTTAACTGTTTATTTGGGCGAACCTGTGCCCAGTAAAGGGAAAGTCTAGTTACAGCAGCAGTCTTGCACAGATAGCAGTCTCGGACTGATAGCGGCGAACGCAGCGTCGGCCTTCGATCAACAACTGACAAGCGGCGAAGCGCGTCGGCATTTATACCCTTGCCGTCGAATGTTCTAGCGTTATCGCTGGCGGTGGCGTAGGTTCCAGAACAATCTGTACCGTTCGCACAGTGGGCGTGATCTTATCGAAATGATCTACTACAGTCCGGAACCTTCTCGAAACCTGCAGGCGCGGTTTGCGCCGAGAATCATGTGGTGTTTCAGAACGATAACAAAAACTGGGGAAATGGAACGTGGCAATAGGGTGAAGCCCTTTACCGAACATTATCAAGTGTTCGGCAGTTTTCTCCTCTTCTTCACATGCACTGCCTACCGTGTCTACCCCTTCGTATTTGGCCCGATATATCCTGGTTCGCAATACTCCCGTCCTGGCTTCAAACAGTAGAGAACTACCCCGAGTATTATCATAGACCCTTATCTTGGCAATTTTCTGCTTAAAAGTT
Source organism: Rhipicephalus microplus (assembly GCF_043290135.1). Classification (NCBI taxonomy): domain Eukaryota; kingdom Metazoa; phylum Arthropoda; class Arachnida; order Ixodida; family Ixodidae; genus Rhipicephalus; species Rhipicephalus microplus. Next base: position 2,954,545 of record NW_027464607.1, read on the forward strand.
CGATAGAACTCTAGTGCGGACTTCTTATTCATGCCAATTCTCCTCATGTCAGTCTCCGTTGCCATCACTTTCTTCTTAACCGATAGTTCTTTTTGGTTTGGCCACCTGCTGTTTTCTAAGTATTTACCAGTCAATTTCCTCGTTCGCTTATTTCATTTTGTACCGACATTCTTCATGTACAAGTAGCTGAAAAACTTCCGAGCCCAACGCTCCTCCCCCATTTCTTTCAATCACTTCTCAAATTTTATCTTGCTGCTAGCTTCCCTGCCCTCAAATGATGTCCATCCCATATCACCTTGTACTCCCTAATTTGGTGTATTCCTGTGAGCTCCTTAAGCAAGCCTACATCACATCACATCACTTTATTTTCTTAAAGACCCCTCAAGGTGGTATTACATAAGGGGTGGGTATACAGTGTAGCCAGGTGACTTCACTCGGTAAGAAAGTTTGTTACTTTGTCCAAGAAGTTTGATGAATTGGTAATGGCTGCAATGGTGTGGGACAGGCTATTCCAATCTGTTGCTGCTCGGGGGAAAAATTAAGAGGAAAGTGTGAGGGTGCGAGCACGTTGGCGTGACACTTGCAGTTCATGTCCGCGGCGATGAGGTATGCGTGTAAGGGGAATGATGTAAGGTGGATGACAGATGTCACTGTAATAAAATTTGTGGAATTATGATAGCGTGGCAATACGACGACGAAGACAGAGATTAGACAACCCGTATTCCGCTTTCAGTGATGATACGCTAGCTCGGTAATAATAAGTGGAATGAATGAATCTAGCAGCACTGTTTTGGACAACTTCCAGTGCATGCGTATTCTAGTTTTGGTCTGAGGAGTTATTTGTAGGCTAGTAGTTCTACGTGCGTGGGGGCATGATGAACATTGCGTTTCAGGAATCGCAGTGTTTTATTGCCAGATGCTACGATATTTGTAATATGAGTGCGCCAAGTTAGGTCATTGCATAAGGTCACCCCTAAATATTTAATTGGGTTAACGGCTTCGATGCGAACTCCAGAAATTGAATACGGAAAAGAAAGGGGAGCAGAGTGCTGAGAGAAAGTTACAGATTTGCATTTACTAGGATTTAGAGTCATTAGCCATTGCTGGCACCAGTCTATGACGTGGTTAAGATCAGCCTGTAAAGCATGTTGGTCGAGAGGGTTATTTATAGTTGAATAAATGACGCAGTCATCTGCAAACATTCTGATGTTAGCTGAAACTGTTGAAGGTAAATCATTAATATAAATTAAGAACAGAAGGGGTCCAAGGACGGATCCTTGAGGCACGCCTGAGGTTACTTGGAGCGGGCAAGATGTGCTATTTATAAGAACAGTTTGAGAGCACTTTGTTAGAAAAGCCTTTACCCATTCGAGAATATTGGGATCTATGTTTAACTGACCAAGTTTTAGTATTAATCTTTTATGGGCCATTTTGTCTAATGATATGGCATAATCTAAAAAGATGGCGTCAGTCTGAACGTTGAGGTCAAGGTTAGTGTGTAAATTGTGAAGGAAGATGGCTAGTTGGGTTTCGCATGATAGACCTCTGCGGAAACCATGCTGTGAAGGGTGAAAGAACCGGAACGAGTATAGATGATTTATAATGTGAGAGTATATGGCGTGTTCCATGATCTTGCAAGGTACACTGGTTAATGAAATGGGTCGGTAGTTAGGTGGAGAGTTTTTGTTACCGGCTTTGTAGATTGGAAGGACCTTGCCCACTTTCCAATCCTCGGGTAAAGTTGCAGTAGCAAGAGACTGCGAAAATAACAAACATAGATAGGCAGAAGAGATGCATTTATTATTTTTAAGAAACTTTGACGTGATTTCATCAATGCCCGCAGACAAGGAGAGTTCGATGTTCTCAATCCGAGAAGCTATACCACAGACAGAAAGAACAACAGGTGGCATTTTCGATTGAATGAGGCCGGAGGGAACTAAATAAGAAAAAGGCGTATGATTTTCTATGGTATAAACAGATTGAAAACTACGATTAAATTGATGAGAATACTCAGCATCAGACAAAACTTCACTGAGCTCATTCGTAAGGCTTATTGTATGAGCACTGTGAGAGTTAATTACTTTTCAAAACTTCTTAAGATTATTTTCTTATAGTTGGGGAAGTTCAACATGAAAAAAGACATATTTAGCGGTTCGCGTTTTTTTCAAATAGGAATTTTCAGCTGCGTAGTATTTTTCCTACGCGTGCGCACTGTTTACGAGTTTAGCTGCACGATAAAGCCGCTTCTTTTTGTTATCTAATCTTTTAAGCAATCTTGTGAACCATGGTTTTTAAGAATTTTAGTGGAAAGTGACTTTAGGTATGTACTTATATACAAGTTCATTTATTTTAGCTTTGTAGACGTTCCAGTTGTCCTCAATGCTTCGGCTTTGAAAGTCCACTTCAAACAGAGGATAAAACTTGATTAAATCGTCATTGATTGCTTGATAGTTAGCTTTATCCTAAAGACGAATGGTCTTTACAAATGTGTGGCATGGAACTTACGCAAACTGAAATATGGCTTGGATAACCTTATGGTCCCTAATTTCTTAGAGGTAAGTAATGGATGATAAGCATTCGGGACTGTTTGTTAGTATTAAATCCAAAGTGTTTGCCGATACCGGCGTGATGCGTGTTGGTTCCGAGAGCAACTGTGTGAGATTGAAATTAAGGCAAACTTCAATGAATTTGATTGCTGCGGAGTTGTTTATAGTGAAGAATTGATTACACCAGTCAATACTTGGGTAGTTAAAGTCGCGGAGAAGTACGACACTGGCGTTACTGTGTGTTGTAAGAAGCTGGCTTAGCATATCATTCAGTTTCTCTAGAAAGTATGGGCTGTTTCGTGGTGGTCTGTAACATACGCCAAGTACGACTGTTTTTGGTCTAGCCCGACATAAAAGCCATAATATTTCTATGTCAGTCACGGCATTAATAACGGAGCATGAAAGCTTCCGACTAGTAGCAATGAGCACGCCTCCCCCTGGGGGAGCCCTCGCGGTCTTTCCGGAAAATATCGAAATTTGGCAAGTCAGTGAGAAGTTCGACGTCGTTGACATTATTAGACAGCCAGGTCTCTGTGAGTACCAGCAGGTTACTAGCGGAAGACTATACAAGATTTGATATGGACTCTCTTTTCAGTAAAAAGCTACGTATGTTTGTGAAAATTATATAAAAGGACAGATCATTTGAAGGGGCGGTTTTTGCGTGACAGTGCTTTTTCTGTTTACAAGGTGATTGCTAGATAGTGAATTCTTTTACCATTTGGGAAAATGAGTAAAAAATGTAACGGTGCGGCCCGATGTATAGCGTTTTGCACCGCAGAGAAGAGGGAGCTCTTTTAGATTCAGCAAACGCAAGAAGGTGTTTTCGCGCAGTACCTATTGCAGCAGAAAAATCCTCTCCCACGCTGCATTCTGTGCCTCTGAATTTGCGGCCACAGGAAAGGATTGCGGATTTAGACTTGTAAAAGGTGAACTTAACTATCATAGGAAGACGTCGGTTTTCGCTGAATTTACCTAGACGGTGTGCACGGTCGATTTCCTTTGGGTCTACACTAGCGCCTAATTGATTGCGACAGATGTCAATAATTAGTTACTCCGCCTGGGCGAAGCATTCTTTGGTGATTGTTTCAAGAATACCATAAAAAATTAGGTTATTTCAGCGCGAATTATTCTCCGCTTCATCCAGACGGGCTTCAATATTGCCAACTAAGCCAGCTGTTTGCGTACAGTCAGCCCTCAAGCTATCAATGTCGGTCCTGATTGACAGGAGGCTTTGGTAGTGGCTTTCCAAGTCAGTTAGGCTTTGACTTACATTACTTACCCCTTGTTCTGTAGACAATGGCTTCTCTTTGAGATTCTTTACCTCCAAGATTAGTTGAGACTGTCCGGCGGTTAGTTTTCACAATTCAGACAATACGGCAGATGTATCAGGACCAGGATTAGTCTCGATATCTCCAGCAAGTAACAGTAAACATCGAATTGCATGAGCGATTTGCACAGCAACAGCAAGACAACACCGTGGGCCCAGTACCTGAACTAAAAAGAAATTGCTTGTTCGTTTAGTTAATAGGGAGTATTGATTACACACCTGTGCGGCAAAGACGAAAGGATTAGTGGTCATCATTGTGGCACAGCCACCAAGCCCATGAAATGTTGAGCGCGGGTGGCGTTCTTTTATAGGTGACTGAACGATGAGGGTTGATGAAGATGGCACCTCCCAAGCAGCACCAAGGGGTGAATGCCCAACAGACACCACCACCGGGAGGCCAAACGCAGAGGAGCAGAATTCGGTGTCGCGTCCAGTGCGCAGTAGCGGATTCGTTGTAATGCGGGTCAGGCATGTATTTTCAAGAGATGACAAGACGATCTGGGTGATTACGGGAGCGATCACCTGCGCGGCAAAGACGAAATGATTAGTGGTCATCATTGTTGCACAGCCACCAAGCCCACCTTTCCACGTTTTTTAATTTATAATCATGCTTGAACATCTGATTTCATGCACAAAACCGCATTGCTGAACGTCAGCCCAGGAACCATGACCCCTTTCCACATTCCTTTCACAACATCATACCTATTGTAATTCCACAGTGCCCTATTTTTCATCACTGCTGCATTCCTGTTACATGTAGTCGTCCCATATATTTCGTGTTCCCTTAGGTACTCGGTCACATTGCTTATCGATACGCCCAGATATTTGTATTTATCTGTTATCTATAGCGTGACTTCCTGTATCCTAAGCTCACAACCTTCATTGTCATTATAAATCATGACTGCCGATTTTTCCGTACTGATTCTAAAATCTGACCTATCACTCTCATTACCGCAGATGTCCATCAATCTCTGCAAATCTTCCTTGTTGTCGGCCATTAGCACTATATCATCTGCGTACATTAATGCTGGTAGTGCCTGATCAATGAGCTTTCCTCCTTTGACTAAAGAGAGGTTGAAGCCAAGTCCACTTCCCTCTAATTTGGCCTCGAATCCTGTTATGTACATCATGAATAACAAGGGTGACAGTGGGCACCCCTGCCTAAGTCCCCTTTTCACCTCTGTGGGCTTGGATACCTGTTTTTCCCACTTTATAACTACCTTGTTACTTTTAGAAATTTTCTTTAAAAGATTAGTGACTTCATCTTCCACATCCAGTGTGTTTTGTATTCCCCACAAGTCCACTTGAACCACGCTATCGTACGCTCCCTTCATATCCAAAAGTGCTAGCCACAGGGGCCTGAGTTCCTTTTCTGCTATTTCGATGAACTGCGTCAGTGAGAACAAATTGCCTTCCAACCTCCTGTGATTTCGAAATACATTCTCCAGTTCCCCCAGCACCCCCTCATCCTTTATCCATGCCTGCAGTCATTCCTTTATAATCTACATCGCCAGCCTGTAGACCACTGATGTCACTGTTATAGGACGGTAGTTGTTTATGTCAGCTTTGTCCCCCTTTCCTTTATAGATCATGCTCACCCTGCTAATTTCCCATCTATCGGGGACTTCGCCATCGATTATTGTTCTGCTCACTGCCTCTGTCAAAGTTTGTTTAGACTTCGGACCCAATGTCTGTATCAGCATAATTGGAATGCCATCTGAGCCTGTTGATGTACTACTTGGAACCCTCTTCTTAGCCCTTTCTCACTCTCATTGTGAAAATAGAGCCATTGTACCACTTGATCTATCCTTGTCTATTGTGGTGCATAAGGCACTTTTTGTTGAAATTTTTCTGTCACCCTTGTTCTCATATATTCAATAGCTTCGTCCCTTTCTAGCCTAGCAAATTGAGGTGTAGCCTAGCACCTTGGGCATGCTGCTGTTATAGTAATTTTCTATGTTATAAAAAAACTGTTTCTCGGTTGTACTTTGTAGTTGCTTTATAGTTGTTTTTAATTTATTCATTTCTCTTCCATCATCGCAATGTTTATTTTATATTCAATTGAAATGTTATTATTGCTTTATGCTTTATACTTTGCAACATGCTTTCTTCTATTGTTTTGAAACAAACTTCACCACTGTCTGTCTGGGGGACCGGAGCTTTGTCAAGCCGAAGAACTATCGGCTTTTTCTCCAGTTCTTCCTTTTTCACCTTTGCATGAAATGGTGAAAATAAAAGATTTTTTATTGATTGATTGATTGATTGATTGATTGATTGATTGATTGATTGATTGATTGTTATAAACCTCTGCTCTAGGCTTGTTTCATTTTTTAGGGAGTTTAGATGGTTCCGAAATTTCGCAGCTGCCTTTCTGTCCTTTTTATCTACTTCTGCCAGCCACTGAGCACCCTTTATTGTAATCTTTTCATTCATCGGGAAAACTGCTCCCCTTCCAGAGGTAAGAAAAATGTCCCATTTTCTTTAAACATCATCTGTTGGTTCGCATTGCTGCTTAGCATGTCTTTGTTCTCTAGAGGCTTCCTACGTTTTGCTATGGCTCTCTTAACTTCCTTATCCCACCAACTGTTCGGCTTTGTGTCTTCTTTTCCGGGGAGACAGGTCACGTGCCTTAGCTAGCTCTAGCCCAAACAGTCTAATTACATTGGTGTATGTCCACACTGTATTATTATCCTCAGTTATTACTTTCGCTATTTGTTTAGTAGCAATGTCTATTTGCCTTTTTGAATGAAACTTTTCTTGTAGTTGCTCATGTTGTCTCCTTCGCACTTTCGCTGCTCTTCCAAAACTTAGCTTGATTCGTTTGTGATCGCTACCCAGACTTCTGTAGCCACCTAAATCTATCTGCATTCCCCTGAGCTCATCATACCTCCTATGTGACATCATACATCCTATGTGACATAAGCCATCTATCGTTGACTGCAGCCTTCCTACCTGCCATGTTATTTGCCCTTTACACTTCTCAGTACTGTTGCAAATGATCAAATCATGCCTTTCACACATATCCATGATCATTTTGCCTGTTGAGTCAGTATACCCATCTATATCTTCTATGTGCGCATTCATATCTCCTAGTAACTTTATCTCTCACTTTCCCCCTAATTCCTCAATGTCCTTTGATATACACTCCATCATTGCATGGTTTTCCTCTCTGGTCTTTGCTCCCATCCACAAGTACACCAAACCAAGGAGTGTCATCTGCCCAGCAACTTTCCCTCTTAACCATAAATGTTCCATGCATCCCTGCTTGACTCTTTGCCAACCAATGCTCTTATGTATGAATGCGCCAAATCCACCCTCCTTTCTGCTGCCTTCTGTTCTATTGTAATATTCCCATACGTAGTACGTATTGCCAGGTAGTTGCTCCATGTCCCGAAGATGTGTCTCCACAACTCCATATACCATCAGCTTCGCCTGCCTCAACTGTTCTTCTATCTCTTCCCACTTTAACCTATTCCTGTCACCCTGCATGTTACTATAGCCTACGTCCGACTTAGCTCGGCCCTTGTGCTTACGTCAATTTCTTCTCCCACGGACTCCATGTGGCTTGAATATTTGTGCCCCTTTAGAACCGACTTTGGCTACACTCTTGGCCTCAGAGCTCTGGGTCCCCCTAAAAAAGCTGTGGCTTGACGACCCATTCTATTACCGACCCTCCTGCTCGTCGCACCACTGTAGCGAATGCCATCCTTTGCAAAGGGGTGAGCGCCGGGCTCGTACACGTCTTGGTTAACTTCCATTACGCTGTATCCGAGTTGCCGGCTCATACCCTTGATCACACAATTCGCCTCCACTACCCTTCTTTCGATCCCACGAGACTGCCCCCCGACCTCTGGGACTGTGCATATGGTCATATGCACACTTCCAGAGGCTTCTCGGAGCTTACGCATCCCATCCTCTGTCTCTGAAGGTTCTGATCCTTGCCTTTCAACACATCATTGAGCCCAGCATGATTAATGACGAGTTTTTCGCCCGCCATGGTGTTCTCTACAACCTCCTGAGCTTTGGCCAGTGCATCCACCATGATCTTCCCTGACTGGGCCTCCACCCTGACTCTCCCATCTTCCTTCACTGTCTTGAAGACGCCATTCCTTACCGTTGCCATGTTAGAGTCCCCCACCACCTGGACCCTTCTACGCTTCAATTGCTGGCTTCCTGTTTGTGATGGCGCTCCTGTTTGCTTCACCTCTTTCTCTCTCTGCCGTCTGTCCTGTGATTCTGCCCTGCTCGAAGACTGCCGCGCCACCGAGCTGTATGTTCTCGAAGCATCCGTGCTATAGCCAGACACTGCGGCTCCCTGACCCCCATTCTCGCCTGTTCCTTCCCGCCTTTCGTCTTCTCCACTACCCACGCCTTCCATGTCACACCGCTTGGGGCCGGGGCACAGCGCCTTTAGCTCCTTTACACGCCGCTCAAGCTTGTTCCGCCCTTCCCGTTCTTTTCGAAGGTCACCCTTCATTTGCCCTAATAGGCCAGCGGTAGCCTCCTCCTGCTCACGCGACGCTCCGAGCTGTTTTTGGAGTTCTATCCTCTGCTCCCGTTCCGCCCTAAGCTCCCCCTGAAGCCCCTTGATGCTAGCCTCCATGCGCCACCCGGCTGCCTTCAGTGCCTCGCACAGCTTGCACACAAAGCTCGCCTTCTGCGCGTCGGCCAAACTCAAGAATTCCGTCTCGTCCAAGTAGCACCGGCACTTGCATTCTTCGCACAGCAACAGCTCACTCTCACGCGCTCCTAGCCTCCTTAGCCATCGCCCGCCCGACCATCGGACCAAGCGCCTGGCAGCCCTAAGCTCAACCCTTATCCCGCTATCCAGCCGGCTCCGCTAACTCTCCTACCTCAACATCTGTTAGAAGCTGCCGCCTAGCCCACACACACACGTGTTCAATGTCGCTAGTAGACTCTCACTAGGTCCCCTTCGTGTTCGGCTCTAGCTGCTTAACCACTCCATGGATGGATGGATGGAGAGATGTGGCTGTACCCTTTAGATCTGGCGGCGGCTAACGCCAGCTAGCCGTAATACTCAATGAACTAACCACTAGATTTATCTTTTGTTTTACTTTAAATAGTGAAGTTGAGGACTGGTACTTTGCAGTGAAGGGTTTAATTTTCACTCGTGCCTCTGGCGTCATCTCATATCGTTGATTTCGTTGACCACGCACGGGCAAACGTGACGAACCACCTCTGTTTTTACACTGGCAATGTGGCTGCTGTGTAGGTTTCAGTTGTGGTGAACTCAAAGTGCGACACACTGGCAGCGGCACAGTTTGCCATGGAGCACTTTGAGTGACTGTTGCTGTTTTTGTTGCCATTCATGAGCAGCTGAAACTTGAGTGCAATTTCCGAAGCTTCATTGGTGGTGTTATTGCCACTGCTGCGACTCAAGCTGCGCTGTCCTATGGGTACGCCTATGGTCATCTCACGAGCCAGGCAATGCTTTCACGCAACGTCCCTCTCAACGTGTCAATAGACTCCCATAACAAAGGAAAGCCTGACAAGAGACATTTAAATTTTCAGAGACATGCATATAGCTAGAGGGACTACACAGCTCATGTAAAGAGCGTTGCAAACTTGTAAGCATATCTACTTCAGTGAGTGCACTCCATTGTCTGTTGCATTCCTTCGTAAATAGCTTACAGCCTTAAATTTCACATCAGTGTGAAAGCATGTTTGTTTCCTTTGTTCTGCTGTTTTTTGTAACGTCGTAAGTCATTGCCCTGCGCATTTACCCTCATGCAGTTTCCATAAATTGAGGTATTGGCTTATGCTTGAGAATCGAGGCATGTATTCTATCCCTCATCCTCCTGTATACGGCACATCATACACATATCTAGTGCAGAGCTGTGTGTGTTTGATAATTCCCTTTACTTGGTGTGCATTAATATTATTTCTGATATTGGGCTCGGCAGCACCGCAATGGACCGAGCTAAACTTCCTTGCCTCTTCTTGGTGCAGTTTCTTGGATTTTGGTGCCTACAGCTCTCGGAACCTCCCGGAGTGCAGCTCGCTTGCCCTGCCGCGGTCGACACGCTGGGTCTGCCGTTCACGAGCCGTCTTTCGATGTGGAAGGCGGACGAAGTGGCAGCTGCTGACCCCGAAAAGCCCCGCGCACCCAGTTCTACGCAGCCACTTCACTCCCACTGGCCATATCTGGTGACATCTTGGCGATACCGCACCTATCTGGAAGCCGGGACATCCAGCACGGCGCATGCGTTCAACCTGGACATAAAGCCCGCCCGGATCGTCGCGGCGCTCAGTGGGCTCGGCAGCATCGCAATGGACCGAGCTAAACTTCCTTGCCTCTTCTTGGTGCAGTTTCTTGGATTTTGGCGCCTGCAGCTCTCGGAACCTCCCGGAGTGCACCTCGCTTGCCCTGCCGCGGTCGACACCCTGGGTCTGCCGTTCACGAGCCGTCTTTCGATGTGGAAGGCGGACGAAGCGGCAGCTGCTGACCCCGAAAAGCCGCGCACCCAGTTCTACGCAGCCACTTCACTCCCACTGGCCATATCTGGTGACATCTTGGCGATACCGCACCTATCTGGAAGCCGGGACATCCAGCACGGCGCATGCGTTCAACCTGGACATAAAGCCCGCCCGGATCGTCGCGGCGCTCAGTGGGCTCGGCAGCACCGCAATGGACTGAGCTAAACTTCCTTGCCTCTTCTTGGTGCAGGTAACAAACCGCTATAGTTTTTTTTACTAAGCGAACTAGTTACCATGCCCTAGTTGTGCTGCCGAGCCCACAATGGTTTTGTACTTTTGCTTATGACTGTACAAACGCACTTATGCAGCTTCTCTTGTTAGCTGGCGATGTAGAGACCAACCCTGGTCCTGACTCCCCCCACTCTTCTGGCTCTGCCGACGTCTCGTCGCAAATGCTCAAGGTACTTAAAGAACTACAAACTGGTCAGGCAGTTATGTTAAAGCAATTAAAAGCGATTCAGACAACACTAGTGGAGCTTGAAAAGACCTTCGGAGAGATGAAAGAACAGCTAGATAAGATCGAGTCAGACCATGCTTCCCTAGAGACTATGAGGCCGCTACTGACAGCCTTGCAGTCGGATGCTGATGGCAATGCTCAACATATAAAATTGATAACTGCTCGAATCAATGACGCAGAGAACAGATCAAGGCGCAATAACTTGGTTTTTTATGGGCATCAGGACGCCCAGAACGAATCGTGAGAAGAGTCGGAAAAAATAGTAATTGAGCACTGCAATCGCCTCCTTCAAACTATCGTTCAACCCCGTGACATTGAAAGGGCCCATCGCATAGGTACGTTCCGCACCGGAAAGTGCAGACCAATAATAGTGAAATTCGCGCATTTTAAAGATAAGGACCATATACTATCACTTAACAGTAAGCTCAAAGACACCGTCTTCAGCATTTCTCAGGATCTCTCCCTTAGTGCACGCCTTGCCCGTAAGCGCCTAATTCAATTTGGGAAAACTCAAAACTCGAGCTTCAAGCTACGCCATGAAACACTGACCGTAAACAACAAAACCTATGTATTTGATCATGCTTCAAATACGGTTGTCGAAAAGAGCTCATAGCAGCCAAGAAATAAACTCCGAGTCACGTCCTTTTCATCAGTCTTTATCATTTTTGTTAACCAACATACGGAGTGTCATTCCGAAGCGGGATAAGCTATGCGACCTGATAAATTCTTCATCTTCAAATATTGTGCTACTAACAGAAACGTGGCTTAACTCGTTAGTCGATGATTCGGAAATATTTCCTTGTCTCTCTGACTATGACATATTTCGCAAGGACAGGGATAACAACTTGCGTGGTGGTGGTGTCCTTGTAGCGACGAAACGGGACCTACGCTGCGTGCGCATCAATATTACATCACCATTAGAAATTGTTTGGCTCTGCTGCCACGCATCCCACCCGCGCATCTTGATCGGAGTTTGTTATCGCGCTCCTAGTACTGACAGTTCTTTTTCACGTCTGCTTCATGAAAATTTGAACCAACTAAGAACGACCCACCCAAACAGTCCTATATTGTTATTTGGCGACTTTAATTTCCCTAATATAAATTGGTCTGATACTGCTTCTATGTCATCAAAAAATACCTCCCCTGGCGAGTTCATCAACACTCGCCTCACTTTCGGATTGTCCCAACTGGTCTCTCAGCCCACGCGTGTTACCGACCACTCGTCTGACATATTAGATCTTGTTTTAACTTCACACCCTGAGAACGTCTCCCCTATCACCTACCTGCGTGGCCTGAGTGATCATTTGGTTGTGCATGCATAGTTGTCATTCTCATGCAGTTTACACACAAGTAAAAAAACCAGAAAAACACTTACGTTGTACGATAAAGGGGATTAGGACAGTATGAACCGGGATTTATCAACGTTCTTTGAAAATTTTTCAGCCAGCTTTGCGCAGCGTTCTCTTGAATCCAACTGGCTTCTTTTTAAATCGGAGATGCAACGCCTAATACGCCTTTATATTCCTACTAAAACGATATCGGAACGCCCGAGTTCTCCATGGTTTAATACATCCCTTAAACGCTTAAACAATAAGAAAAAGCGATTATTCCGGGCAGCTAAAAATTCTAACACGAATCAAGCCTGGCAAAAATATTACACCGCTGAAAACGATTACAAATCCTCAGCCGCCCACGCTAAACAAAGTTTCTTCTCTGTCACATTACCCTCTATGCTACGCATTGATCAAAAGCGCTTCTGGAAAACGATTCATCCCAGTGCATCTAACTCTGTTTCCCTGTGCGATAGCTCTGAACTCCCTATTCCGGACCGTGAAGTACCAGATATATTAAACAGCGCATTTAGCGCTGTTTTTACACGTGAACCCTTGAATGACCTTCCTACTGTCCCTTCTTGTGATAACCCCCCCATGCCGAGTATTATGTTTGAACCACAAGGCATAGTGAAAGTAATTGACTCGCTGAAAAATTCATCATCTGTTGGTATTGATGGTATAAATACTAAAGTGCTAAAAAACGCCAAACGCATGAGCAGCTTGTTTCTCTCACTCATTTTTCAACAGTCTCTGAACACAGGATCGGTTCCCTATGAATGGCGCATCGGCAAGGTCATACCAGTATTTAAAAAGGGAAATCGTTTGAGCCCCAATAATTACCGACCGATTTCAATTACCAGTGTCTGCTCTAAAATCATGGAACATGTATTGTATTCGCACATTGCCAAATTCTTGCATTCCGTTAATTTCTTCAATCCTAATCAGCATGGTTTCCGTAAAGATCATTCCTGTGACACTCAGCTTTCCATGTTTCTTCGTGACGTACAATCATGCCTAGACCGCAACATTCCAACTGATGCAATCTTTATTGATTTTGAAAAAGCATTTGATAAAGTCCCACACAATCGCCTACTGCTAAAATTGTCTCGCCTTAATCTGGACCCATTTGTGTTGAACTGGATAAGCGCATTTCTAAATGACCGCCAGCAATTTGTTCACGCCAATTCGCATACATCATCACTCACGCACGTGCTCTCCGGTGTTCCACAAGGAACCGTTCTGGGGCCACTTCTTTTTCTCATATATATAAATGATCACCCCGCAAATCGAACGTCCGTCTCATCATCAAACGTCCGTCTTTTCGCAGACGACTGCGTCATTTATCGCTCTATAAGTAGCACCTGTGACATATCCGCACTACAAGAAGACTTACTTCGCGTACAGGTTTGGTGCAATAACTGGCTGAGGTCGTTAAATGTCCAAAAGACTGTGCACGCTTCTTTCCACCGCTGCCACAATTTTGTGCAGCCTAAGTATACTATTAAAAATATTGCTATTGATTCTGCCGACTTGGTTAAATACTTAGGTGTCCATATATCCCACGACTTAAACTGGTCTTGTCACATTAACCACATAACGAACTCAGCTAACCGTGCTCTTTGCTACCTGCGCCGTAATCTTGGCCTAACCCCTCCCTCAATAAAATTACTTGCATACGAAGCTTTCGTGCGGCCCAAATTAGAATATGCAAACGCTATCTTCGATCCTTACCAAACTTATTTCATCAACACCCTGAAATCTGTCCAAAATCGCGCGGCTCGATTTGTTTTGTCTGATTACTCTCATTATTCAAGTGTTTCAGCGTTAAAAGCAGACCTTAACCTTCCTTCACTTCAATCTCGCCGCAAAATAGCTCAACTATGCCTTTACCACAAATTCTTCCACTCGCAACAACTCAGAAATTAGTACATCCGACTAGCCCACCGTATTTCCCGTACTAGCCACGCCAACGCAGTCTATCCGGAACGTGCCCATACTAATACATTCCAACAATCATTTTTCATACGCACATCCCGAGACTGGAATGACCTACCTGCTGAAGTTGCTACCATCATGGACCAATCTCGTTTCAAGCACGCCATTGTAGTGCCCCCATAATTAATGTACCCATTGTGTTGCTGTCGCTACGATATTGTAACCCTCCTTTCTAGTATTGTGCCGCACCCCTTATATAGAAGGGCCGCCATAACTTCTGTACATAGTCTGCTGCCGTTACCATGTTGTTACCCTTCTTTCAAGTGCCGTGTCATGCCCACCCCTCATGTAATGTCCCTATGGGACCTTTGAGGAATCAATAAATAAATAAATCAATAAATAATTACACGTCTTGAATTAGGCTACTACAATGTACATATCAATCTACCGTGTGACCTCGTTTATACATTCCTCCAGTTATGCCGACACCTATTTATGACGAATTTGCTTGGTCACAGGAAAACATGTCAAAATATGTATTTACTAAAGACCTAAAATATGTACTAATTTACTGAAGCCTATTATGTGAGGAAAGTTCACGCCAACCCTACCATGTACAACACCTTTGTTGTCATCTGAGAATCGAATAAAATACTGCATTTACTAGAAGGTAACATAAACTTGGCTGTCATGGGTTCAACAAACAATTTAACTGAATGTAATATTCCAGCTTTTTAATATAAAACAGATGTGTGAGAGAGAGTGTGTGAGACACAAGTATTCTGTGCCATTCATGAAATGGGTTATTTATCTCCTTGCAGTTTTTCCTTCAGCGATGTAAATTTGTAGCTTTAAAATCGCTTGTGGGTAGTCCTTGAAAACAGGGGTGTTCTAGGGCTGTTACATCTACAAAGCCTTTTTTCGTAGGATTGCTTGAGATTGTCGACAAGCTAGTATTTGAGGTCCAGATATTTCCTGTTTTTATCCACTAAAATATTCCTGATTGATATGTAATTGCACATCTTATCCTTGTGCTACTCAGAAGAAAGCATACAGCATGCAAAAACAACGCGATGTAGCTATCTTCTTTCTGCATGCAGAATAACCTCCTCTTTATATAATTTTTAACATTCAATTGAATCTTTATTTTCATGTTTCATGTAGATGAACAATAGTGAGAGTAAAATCTGCAGTGAAACAGCTTGACTAGCTCCCGCTACCTAAAATGAAAGGGTCAGAAGCATTGACATACAAATAAGATAACAAAAGCATACTATCCAGAAATATGATAATTTTAATCAATTAAGTAATCTAAATGTAAGCAGGATACAAGAGTTCCCATAACGAGAAAAACAAAACATCAGAAACTCAAAAGGCTATGTATGTATACATGTGTTACAATATGCATAACAGGTGAAACATAAAAAGGGATAACGACATCATGATACAATTTATAAGGATAATGATGCAACATGATTTCTGGTTATAAGAAACTGATGCAACTTACAGGTTGCAGCCATGCACGGAATTGGGATGAGCTTCAAGAGAACCTATGTGAACGCGGAAAAGTGGGCTCTGTCATTTTGGAGACGCGATACTACTGTTAGAATACCACTGCATTTCTGTGCTGCCCTGCAGTGCACAAGTGTTACGTGAAAAAGGTGGCCTTGATGCATTTGTTATCTGGGTTGTGCTTCTCGTTTCTTAGATGATACAACCACCTCGGTAGTACTATTGCTTTTTTGTAGTGTTGCTGTCGAGGGCTGTTATTCTGGTTCTTCTCATTATATGGCCACTGAGGGACCATTTCGCATAGCAAGTATGTGGTATTAGGTATCATGCATACTATTAGGTATGTGAGAAAGTGTTTGCGCTAGCCATTACACAAGCTCATTGGGCATTTTCAATAATACATTATTTTTTCTTATACCAGGCACTTTGCAGCTGGTTGAAAAGTTGCTCTCCTCCCTTAGTTCAGGCTTTTTGAGTAAAAATACTACAACCTTGATGGTAGTTGTGAAGCTTGGTATATATCTTACTGTGCCTGAACACTTTCCTGTCCACATCCATGCCCTTTGACAGCCGGCTATAAATTGATTTCACCTTGAAATTCTGCTGTACTAGAAGTGCTTACCAATGGCTAATGTTATCTATCATGTAAAACAATTTTTTAGTTTCGCTTTTTCATTTGCCATTCTCACTGCAGGTGTCTTCTGAATGTCTTTAAAGGCCAACTCCGGCGATTTTTTGACCGTGTCAATGTAATGGTGTTTCTAGGTTCCTGAGACACTCCTGTCACGAGCCCAGTAGCTGAAATGCTTAGAACATTTCAATATAATCTTTAATAAGCAAAAATTTGCAAAACCGAAATCCGACCAGGCGTTTTGTCTGCATCATCATCATCAGCCCGACTACGTCCACTGCAGGACAAAGGCCTCTCCCATGTTCCGCCAGCTAACCCGGTCCTGTGCTTGCTGCTGCCAATTTATACCCGCAAACTTCTTAATCTCGTCTGCCCACCTAACCTTCTGTCTCCCCCTAACCCGCTTCCCTTCTCTGGGAATCCAGTTAGTTATCCTTAATGACCAGCGGTTATCCTGTCTACGCGCTACATGCCCGGCCCATGTCCATTTCCTCTTCTTTATTTCAACTATGATATCCTTAACCCCCGTTTGTCCCCTAATCCACTCTGCTCTCTTCTTGTCTCTTAAGCTTACACCTACCATTTTTCTTTCCATTGCTCGCTGCGTCGTCCTCAATTTAAGCTGAACCCTCTTTGTAAGTCTCCAGGTTTCTGCTCCGTAGCTAAGTACCGGCAAGATACAGCTGTTATATACCTTCCTCTTGAGGGATAGTGGCAATCTACCTGTCATAATTTGAGAGTGCTTGCCGAATGTACTCCACCCCATTCTTATTCTTCTAGTTACTTCAATCTCGTGGTTAGGCTCTGCGGTTATTACCTGCCCTAAGTAGACATAGTCTTTTACAACTTCAAGTGCACTATTACCTATCTCGAAGCGCTGCTCCTTTCCGAGGTTGTTGTACATTACTTTCATTTTCTGCAGATTAATTTTAAGACCCACCTTTCTGCTCTCCTTGTCTAACTCCGTAATCATGAGTTGCAATTCGTCCCCTGAGTTACTCAGCAATGCAATGTCATCGGCGAAGCGCAGGTTACTAAGGTATTCTCCATTAACTCTTATCACTAACTGTTCCCATTCTAGGCTTCTGAAAACCTCCTGTAAGCACGCGGTAAATTGCATTGGGGAGATTGTGTCCCCCTGCCTTACACCCTTCTTGATTGGTATTCTGTTGCTTTATTTATGAAGCACTATGGTAGCAGTTGATCCCCTGTAGATTTCTTCCAGAATGTTTATATATACTTCATCTACGCCCTGATTCCGCAGTGTCAGCATGACGGCTGATATTTCTACTGAATCAAACGCCTTCCCGTAATCTATGAAGGCTATGTATAGTGGTTGGTTATACTCTGAGCATTTCTCTATTACCTGATTGATAGTATGAATGTGGTCAATTGTTGAGTAGCCTGTTCGAAATCCTGCTTGTTCCTTTGGTTGATTGAATTCTAATGTTTTCTTTACTCTGTAAGCAATTAACTTTGTAAATAGCTTGTATACTACAGAGAGCAAGCTGATCGGCCTGTAATTCTTCAAGTCCTTGTCATCTTCTTTCTTATGTATTAAGATGATGTTAGCGTTCTTCCAAGACTCTGGTACCCTTCCCGTCAGGAGACACCTCGTAAACAGGGTGGCTAGTTTTTCCAACACAATCTGTCCTCCATCTTTCAGCAGATCTGATGTTACCTGATCCTCACCAGCAGCTTTGCCTCTTTGCATGCTCTCCGAAGATTTTCTGACTTCTATCATTACTGGTGGGGTGTCATCTGGGTTACTGCTAGTTCTTATAGTATTAAGGTCGTGGTTGTCTCGGCTACTGTACAGATCTATGTAAAACTGCTCCGCTATTTTAACTATCCTATCCATATTCGTAGTTATTTTGCCTTCTTTGTCCCTTAGTGCATACATCCGACTTTTGCCTATCCCAAGTTTCCTCTTCACTGCTTTGACGCTTCCTACGTTTTTCAGAGCGTGTTCAATTCTCTCCATGTTATACCTTCTTACATCGCATACTTTACGCCTATTAATATACTTCGAAAGCTCTGCCAGTTCTATTTTGTCTGTTGTACTTGACACTTTCATGATTTGACGCTTCTTAATTAGGTTCTTCGTTTCCTGGGAAAGCTTGCCAGTGTCCTGTCTAACTACCCTGCCTTCAACTTCCACTGCACACTCCGTAATGATACCCGTTAGATTATCATTCATTGTATCTACGCTAAGGTTGGTTTCCTCACTAAGAGCCCAGTACCTGTTCTGCAGCGACACTCTGAATTCCTGTACTTTCCCTCTCAGTGATAGCTCATTGATTGGCTTCTTGCGTATCAGTTTCTGTAGTTCCTTCTTCAAGTCTAGGCGAATTCGAGACCGTACCATTCTATGGTCACTGCATCGTACCTAGCCAACCACTTCCACATCCTGCACGATTCCTGGGTGTGCAGTCATTATAAAGTCTATTTCGTTCTTATTTTTGCCATTAGGGCTCCTCCAGTTCACTTGCGGTTTTCTCGTTTTCGGTAGAAAGTATTTAAAATCCGCAAATTATTGCGTTCTGCGAATTCTACTAGTAGCTCTCCTCTGGCGTTTCTAGTGCCGATGCCATAATCTCCTACTGCCTGGTCTCCAGCCTGCTTCTTCCCTACGTTTGCATTAAAGTCGCCCATCACTATAGTATACTGTGTTTTTACCTTACTCATTGCCCATTCCACGTCTTCGTAGAAGCTTTCAACTGAAGCGTCATCATGGCTGGATGTAGGCGCGTAAGCCTGTACTACCTTCATCTTGTATCTTTTATTCAGTTTAATTACGATACCTACCACCCTTTCATTAATACCATAGTATTCCTCTATGTTGCCAGCTATGTTTCTGTGAATTAGGAACCCCACTCCCAGTTCTCTTCTGTCTGCCAAGCCCCGATAGCAAAGGACGTGCCCATTCTGTAGCACAGTATAGGCCTCATCTGTCCTCCTAACCTCACTGAGCCCTATTATATCCCATTTAACACCCTCTAGCTCCCCAAATAGTACAGCTAGACTTCCCTCACTAGATAAGGTTCTAGCGTTAAACGTTGCCAAGTTCCGGTTCCAAAGGCGGCCTGTAGTCCAGAGATTCTTAGCACCCTCTGCTGCGTTGCAGATCTGACCACCGCCATGGTCAGTTGCTTCGCAGCTGCTGGGAACTGAGGGCCGTGAGTTATTTGACGTATGCGTGTGGGAGGTAGTGGCCAGATACTGCACCAGGGTGGCCAATCCTTCTCTGGTGAGAAGGATGGTCTGCATATGACGTACTATTTGTTAAGAACCGGAGGCCGTATACTGGTTCCGCCGGCGTGTGGTACGAAAACTCTGAAATCCAGACCAGTGAAGCACCGGCCAAACACCACCTCCTTGTGGTCAGCACAATAAACGCTGTAGCAGCTAAAGTAGCGATGCCATTGGCTGCGTCACTTCCGTTGACATGCTAAACATGACTTCACACAGACAGTGTTGTGAATAATTCTGGCAAGCGAGGTGAGCTTTTCGAGTCAATCTTTAAACTTCTGAGGGAAACAGCACCAGCCTCAGTATCATATACCAACTAGCCCTTCAAGAAACCCTCTAAAATAATCTGCACTTCTCTCAAGCCTGTAATTTGGCTTAAATGACGGAAATGTGCAAAGGAGCGTACCCAGCGAATTTCATTGAGATCCATTGACCTCGAATAATTGCCGGAGTCTGTCTCTCGGAAACTCCAAATTTTGGCGGATACCGACGAGTCTTAGTCATAGGAGGAGGAGGAGGAGGTAAGTTTATTTACAGAAAGGCAGAGAGGTCGGCCTGAGCGATAGCTTGCTCTAGCCTGCTACTCTACACTGGGGGAAGGGAAAGGGGAAAAGAAAGATTAATGGATGACGATGGTGAGATAGAGAGGTGAGTATGTAGTGTTCTTTCTAGCTGAGACACATTTTATAGCCGCGCACATAGTCCAGTTGTTTCTAAAAAGGTAATAACTGCTCTTGTGACCGCAGTTGCACTGTTGGTGTCTGGCCAAGGGCCCAACATGGTCTCATCAGTTAATGACCTACTGCGATATAGTTCAGTAGAAGAAATCAGTGTTTGTCGTTCACGTGCGTATGCTGGGCAGACACAAAATATCTGCTCAAGTGTTTCTGGCACATCACAGTGTTCCCAATTAGGACCAGTGTCACTGCGACCGATGATATGTGCGTAACGTCTGGCGTACGCTACACCAAGACGAATGCGGTGGATCATACTTGTGAGTTGCCGTTTCAATTTGGGAGGCATGCGGAACCTCATTTCCGGGTCCCATTTGTGAAGTCGCTGGTGTCGCCGTTCCGGTTTGGTCCAGTGCTGAAGTGTGTGGCTGCGCATCACGCAGCGAAGCAGGGCATTCGTGTCAGCTCGTGAAAACGCAATGCGTACTTCAGGGGCACTGCTTAAGGCATTTTTAGCTTCAGCATGTGCCTCTTCGTTTCCCATCACGCCGCAATGAGCGGGAATTCACTGGAAAGTTATAAGATGGCCATTTGTGGAAGCAACCTGATAAGTTCTGTGATTTCTATTGCCAAGCTGTAATACGGACCTTGCTTCATGATGCAATTAATGGTTTGCAAAGCGGGTTTGGCATCACAGAAAATCGTCCAGGCTCGAGGTCGCTCTCCGGAAATAAACCTTATTGCCTCTTGGATAGCGACAAGCTCTGCGGCAGTTGATGTGGTTTTATGGTCCACTTTGAATCGTCGAGCGATATCCATGTCTGGGATGACAAAGGCTGCGGCGGAGGTGTTTAGCGTGGTGGATCCGTCGGTGTACACGTGCAGAGAATCACTGTACGTTGTATAAATGTGATATAGCGTCAGTTGTCTAAGGTCAACAGAAGAAATGAGCGACTTCTTTGTAATTCCAGGTATCGTAAAAGAGATAGGTGGTTTAGGCAGGACCCTTGGAGGCACTGCAGGGGCATTTGGCGGAGAAAACCTTGATGGTATAATATTTTCATGCCGCGATATTACTCTTGAGAAACTGCAATCTGGGCGAGTGGCGAGTAGACAGTGGGTGCTGTCTGTGTCTGCTCAGTAATCGGAGGTGAACTCTAAGTGGCTCGCAGAGCATGTATATACTGATGGGACAAGCCCGAGCCTCTGCGATTGTCCCATTTGTTGAAGTACAGCGCGGTATACCCAAGCATCTTCGTAAGCATTGAACTTGAACACTTTCTAGTGTCTTCACACAACTAGGTCTCATATTGGAAAGCACCGACATGCTGTATCGAATGTATCCCACAAATAGAGCATTGTACAATTTAAGTAGCGATGATTCTGATGGGCCCCATCTTGCTCCTGCTACGTGGCGAAGAATGAGAGCAAAGCTCTTCAATTTAGATTTAAGTACTGCGACATGCCTCGTCCACGATAGATCTCTGTGTGCGACAACCCCAAGGAACTTGTGGTGCGTTACAGCAGGTATTGCTGTCCCATTGATAAATATGGGGTATTGCGACATATGCTTGCGCGTGAACGCAAGCACTGCGCATTTGTCGATTGAAAGAGTGAGCCCCTCACGTCGTAGATATTTGTACGTGATCGTCACTGCATGCTGTAGTCGAGCTCGCAATTGCGGACGAGTAGTTCCGGATGCCCATATGCATATGTCATCAGCGTATGCAGTGATCTTCACCGTGCTGGGAAGTTCGGCTGCTAAGCCGATCATTGTGACATTGAATAGGATCGGGCTGAGAACTCCTCCTTGGGGAACACCACGATGAACCTTATATCGATCGGTGTCTCCGTTACTTGTCGTCGTGTAAATGGTGCGGTCCCTAAGGTAGCTAAAAATCCAAACGTACAGTCGTCCACCGATGTCGAAATCTTCCAGTGCGTCAACGATTGCATAATGCAGCACATTATCGTAGGCACCTTTAATGTCTAAGAAGACCGCCGCCACTAGTCTGCGTCGGCTTCTTTCCTCTTCAACGCTGGTGATCAAGTCGACCACACCATCAATGGCAGATCGGCTGTATGACTGACCACACCATCAATGGCAGAAAAGCTGTATGACTGTCCCTCTTTGGCTATTCTTGTAGACGAGTCTGACCTCAGCTACTTGGGCATTGTACGTCACCGTTTGCTAAAAGCCCATATGACTTCATGACTGTGCACAGCATTTGAGCACTCTATGCTCGTACTGCTATTCGAAAACCCCTAAAAAAAAGTAGTGAGAGAAGTTTGCTTTGTTTAAAAAAATATCGTGGGTTTGATGATGCAGATTTTCTTGCATTCAATTTATTCAGGTGTCTTTCGTAGTTCTACTGTGCAGTTGCACAGAGAAAAAACCAAGACACTTGTGCATTTGAATGTACATGCTTGTTCATTCATTCATTTTTATTTCCTTAAGGACCCCACAGGGGGGTATTACATAAGGGGTGGATACACAGGAAAAGAGAACATTTGAACACGTTAGTTTTCGCAGCACAGGTGATTTGTAACATTTGTCGCGAAGGATGATGGGCAGGTGGTTGAAGCAATGGAGCAGGGAAGGTCGTTCCAATCCTTGACGGCGCGGGAAAAAAAAGAAGCGGAAAAAGTGGCAGCTCTGTTGCAATAATGGGAGACTTGAAGTGGATGGCTTGTGCGGTGTGAAATGTATGTCGGAGAGAGGATGTAAGGAGCTGCATTGAGACAAGAATGAAAAAGTTTATGAAAGAGAAAAAGGGTGGCAAACAGAGAGGGGTGATAAACCGGATTGTGCTTTCAAGGATGAAATGCTGATGTCGTATGAGTACTAGGAGTGAATGAATCGAAAGGCGCGATTTTGGACAGATTCGAGGTCGTTAATGAGGTATGTTTGGGGCGGGTTCCATATGGGGGAGGCATATTCGAGTTTCGATCTGATGAGGGACTGATATGCTAGTACTTCAAATGTTTTGGTGCATGACGTAGGTGACGCTTCAAGAAGCCCAGAGTTTTATTTGCCGATGAAATGACGTTAGTAATATGCGCATTCTAAGTGAGATCGCAATACAATGTGACACCTAGATACTTGTAGGATGGTTGTGATTGTACAGGGACGTTGGCGATATGATATGAAAAAATGAAAGGATTCTTACGGCGGGTAAACGTAACAAGTTTGCATTTGTTAGGGTTAAGAGACAAAAGCCAATTATCGCACCATTCTTGAATGTGGTTAAGATCGTTCTGGAAAGATTTTGGTCGTGAGTGTTAGTTACTGTCCGATAGATTACACAGTCATCTGCAAACATGCGGATTTTGCAGGATACGCTGAGGGGTAAGTCGATGATGTATATCAGAAACAGGAGGGGGCCAAGAACTGAACCTTGAGGTGCGCCTGATGTTACTTTGAGGTAAGCAGAAGATTAATTATTGAGATGCACAAACTGAGAACGGTTAATTAGAAATTCTTTGATCTAATTTAGTACACTTGGGTCTAAGTTTAACTGGGATAGTTTTAGCATTAGTCTTTGGTGGGGTACCGTGTCGAACGCCTTTGCGTAATCTAGAAAGATTGCGTCAGTTTGTAAGTTGTTGTCAAGGTTAGCATGCAGATCGTGAAGAAATATTGCTAGTTGTGTTTCGCAGGAAAATCCTTTCCGAAAACCATGCTGGCTGGGGTGAAAAAAGTTGTTGGAATCTAGAAAGTTTACAATCTGAGAGTAGATGACATGTTCCATAATTTTGCATGGGACGCTTGTTAAAGAAATGGGGTGGTAGTTCAATGGACAGTTCTTATCACTTGATTTGTAGATGGGAATGACCTTGCCCATGTTCCAATCATCTGGAAGAAGGCCTGTGGAGAGCGACTGTGCATTCATCAAGCACAGAAATGGGGCGATGGTGTCATGGATATTTTTAACACTTTTGAGTTAATATCGTCGACGCCACTTGATAAGGACAGTTTCATGTTTTGAATAATACTTGAAATACCGCCTGCGCAAAAAACAATTGAGCACATAGAGGATGCCAATAGCACTGGGGCAGGAGAGGAAGGTACGCTAGATTCGTTAGTAAATACAGATGAAAATGCGCTGTTAAAAGCATCAGCACATTGATCATCTGAGAGCATGTGACCAGAATCATTAGTAAGGTGGATGGTGCTGGTAGACCGAGGGTTCACAATCTGCCAGAATTTACGTGCGTTGTCGGTTAGCATGCCTGGTAAATCCTGGTTTAAAAACGTATATTTTGAGTTACTAATAGCGGTAGTATATTCTTTTTCGGCTGCGTTGTATTTCGCCCAAGCTTCAGGCGTCTCTTTTGCTTTTACTGCGCGAAAAAGGCGCTTTTTTCTATTCGCTAGTCTCTTTAGTTTGTTTGTAAACCAGGGTTTCTGCGGCGTGTTACGGAATGATGTTGTGGGAATAAATTTGCTAATTAATTTATTCATCTTATTTTTGAAAATCTCCCAATTATCGCTCACAGATCGGGAGTGAAACCTATGTTCGAAGTCTGGAAAGAAGTTTTCGAGGTCTTTGTTAATGGCCTCATAATTACCTTTATCGTATAAGGCAATTTTTTTTTGCGTTTGTCGCGCAGCTCAAGAGGAAAGGAAAAATCTGCATGTATTACTTTATGGTTACTGATTTCGAATAGGTATGAAATGGACGATAAAGAATCTGGGCGGTCGGTTAGTATTAAATCTAGGATGTTAGCACAGCCGCCTGATATGCGCGTGGGCTCTGACACAAGTTGAGATAAGTTAAAAGTCAAGCAAACGTCTATGAAATCTTTCGTTTCGACATCGTATGCCGACGAGGGTGCAGGGTTATGCCAATCAATTTTTGGGAAATTAAAGTCCCCAAAAAGTGAAATGTGAGCGTTAGGGTAGGTAGTCGTGAGTGTGCTCATTATATTGTTTAAATCACGTGAAAAACCTGTATTGGTGCTCGGTGGCCTGTAGCACACCCCCAGTAGGAATGTTTGAGGGGAAGCGTGCCAAACCAGCCACAGAATTTCAAAGGCAGATTTTATGTTGACAGCAGAACGGGGTATTTCTGGGCCAACAGCGATTAGCACACCCCCGTCCCGGCCGCGTTTGCGGTCGGTGCGGAATAACTGATAATCAGGTAAGTGCGAAAGCACTTCGGCGTCAGTAACTGCATCGGTTAGCCAAGTTTCTGTTAGTACCAAAATATTACTGTTGGAATACGCCACAACGTTTGACACGAGTTGGCACTTCGGCATGAGACTACGAACATTAGTAAAGATAACAGAAAAAGAAAGTTCATTGCGTGTGTGGATTTGGCAGTGGTGCGGTTTAGTCTGTGGGCGCGGTGATTGCTATGCGACTTCTATAACCGATTGTGATCCGTGGTCAAAAATGTACCATTTGGAACCCATATACAAAGTTTTGAAACGGATCTAAAATTTACCTGATCTCTGCTTAGCGACAGCGACGAGATGACGGCGGGAAATACGAACTGAGAGGGAATAATCTTCTCCAATGCTGAAATCTGTTCCTTTCAACTTTTTGGCATTTGAGAGGGTTTTTTTTTTTTGGTTTTGTAGAATGTGAACCTGACAATTATCGGGCGGCAACGATCATTGGTGTGGCGGCCGAGGCGATGCACTCAGTCAATTTCTTTCGGGTCAAGTTTTATTTTCAAGTGTTCAAGACAGTGGTTAATGATAAGTTCTTCTGTTTCAATATTTGTTTCTTTGGCGTTAGTATCTGGAAGGTTATAGAAGATTAAGTTGTTGCGGCGTGACCGGTTTTCTGCGTCATCCAGCCGTTTTTCAAGTTCGGAAACTAAGTGCGTGGTTGCGGTAGTGTCGGCTTGAATTGCGGCAATGTCAGCTCGTATGGGCAAAATATTTTGGTAATGGCGTGCTAGTTTGGTCATACGCTTTCCTAGATCCGACAATGTTTTGTCGGTTGTGAGGAGTTGCTGCTTTACTTCTTCAAAATCGGGTATTAGTTTGTATTGTCCAGCACTAATCTTTCCGAGTTCTGTGAGAATTTCGTTAATTTACGGACCAGGGTTAGTTTCAACGTCACCAGATAACAACAAGAGTACGGAGTAAACGGCATATAAACACTCGGCAATGATAGCGACAAGACACTGTGGGCCCGGCAGCAGGACTAGAAAGTAATCACTTGATTTTTTTGCGTAAAGACTGGTGTGCTTACTAACCTGCATTGTTGTGAGGAACGGGTAAGCGAACAGCATTGTGTCACAGCTGCCAAGCCCACAAGCTGACGCCGGTGACCATTCGCGATATATAGGTGCTCGGAGTGGTGATGTTGACTTTGATGGGGCTGTCCAAGGTGAAGTGGGGGAGGAGTAGTCTAGCCACGGCGCTGGCAACAGCGTCGGAGCAGTAGCGGAGGGGGGCGGGACAGTGCCTGCTTCGTCATTGCCAGGCAGAAAGGTGCAGTTTGAGGATGGGTCCAACGAAATAATTGCCAGGCCAGACATCACCAGGCGAGTGACAGTTGCAAAGAACACCTGCATTGGTGGGAGGAACGGGTAAGCGAACTGTATTGTGTCACAGCTGCCAAGCCCACAGGCTGACGCCGGTGACCATTCGCGATATATAGGTGCTCGGAGTGGTGATGTTGACTTTGATGGGGCTGTCCAAGGTGAAGTGGGGGAGGAGTAGTCTAGCCACGGCGCTGGCAACAGCGTCGGAGCGGTAGCGGAGGGGGGCGGGACAGTGCCTGCTTCGTCATTGCCAGGCAGGAAGGTGCAGTTTGATGATGGGTCCAACGAAATAATTGCCAGGCCAGACATCAGCAGGCGAGTGACCGTTGCAAAGAACACCTGCATTGGTGGGAGGAACGGGTAAGCGAACTGTATTGTGTCACAGCTGCCAAGCCAACAGGCTGATGCCGGTGACCGTTCGCGATATATAGGGGCTCGGAGTGGTGATGTTGACTTCGATGGGGCTGTCCAAGGTGAAGTGGCGGGGGAGTAGTCTAGCCACGGCGCTGGCAACAGCGTCGGAGTGGTAGTGGAGGGGGCGGGACAGTGCCTGCTTCGCCATTGCCAGGCAGGGAGGTGCAGTTTGATGATGGGTCCAACGAAGTGATTGCCAGGCTGGGCATCAGCAGGCGAGCGATAGTTACAAGAAACACCTGCATTGTTGGGAGGAACGGGTAAGCGAACTGCATTGTGTTACAGCTGCCAAGCCCACCATATTGTTGAAAGCTTTGTGCTCTACTTTCAGAGAGAAGTGCCCATGCACAGTGTTGAAGGGCACTGACACAAACTTTCATAGCTAGTCTGTGGTATGTGTAATTGCGTGTATCACACGTGCATATAATCTACAAGATCTGAAGAGCAAATACTGCTTGGAAGGTAATTTACATGCATTTTGAAGATTGTGTGCCCTATCTTGTGCTATACACTGCACATGACGACACTGACACCATACGAAGTGAGGTGAACGCAACTGACAGCCAAGTCCTGTGATGGCTACCATTGCAACCGACCTCCGAGATGCTCAGCTAAATCGTGATATCATAGTCAGCATTGTGCTTTTGCTGCGCTGAAGCCAGCGGGCTCCTTTCCCCCATATTCAGTTCTTAATGTTTATAATGCATACACATACAAACACGCCCACAACTCTACGTAAGCTTTGGTTGAAACCCTCCCCTGAAAAAAAAAGGTTTCTAGTAGGGGTGTGTGAATATTTGAAATTTCGAATATGGTTATAATGTGCTTACTATTTAA
The DNA here is from genome assembly GCF_043290135.1 of Rhipicephalus microplus. Classification (NCBI taxonomy): domain Eukaryota; kingdom Metazoa; phylum Arthropoda; class Arachnida; order Ixodida; family Ixodidae; genus Rhipicephalus; species Rhipicephalus microplus. The sequence goes on from NW_027464607.1 coordinate 2,982,465, forward strand.
TTGAATTTGCACTGGAATGTTCCTATTCGAAACTGTTTAGACATCGCAAAGACAACGTCAACATCCGATTCGCAGTGGCCCTATATTTAGTATGCGTCACCTGAGATCATCTCGTATTGCGGCAAAGCTACCTTTCAGGCTCTGCTACAATCACAAATATATTGAATAATTGAATAAGAACTGCTGGTTCCAACATTAAAATAATTGATGTGGCAAAATTGGGAGCTCAAATAATGCTGTTTTTGACCTAAAATTTGGCCAGAAAGTATTTAAAAAAATCATATGCTAAAGACTTTTAGCATCCAAAATTCCAGATGTCCTTATATATCGATGCCGACGAAGCATATTAGGAATGAAGGAATCGAAGGGAGCTCATCCTTGTCCGCTGCAGTTGGGCTTCCACAGAAGTTTTAACAGAAGGAGAGGCTGAGGAAATGGCATCTTTGCCTTTAAGGTGTAAAGTGCTGTAGACAACACGTAGATAGCACCAAATCTTGTACACAAATACAACTCTGCGTCTGTTTTGCTTCATTCTTGATGAGGAAATACCACATCAACCTAGCCTAAGAAACCTGTCAATTTTTTATGCCCCTAGTGTCATACTTTTTAAGTTTATCTGGTTGCGGGAAAGAGTCTCAGCTGAGGTGGCTGTGTTTCGATATATGCAGAATGCTTGAGGCCTCTGACTACGTTCACAAACTCATTTTTCGTGCTGTCTGAAGAGAAATGGGCTCTGAGACGATGTGTTAAAAACACACTGACATTTATGATAAACACAGAATAGAAACCTACAACACAGAACCAGCAAAAGCGTTAAATCAATTGAGTAACAAGACTATCTCACTGAATGAGGAAAACAACAAACGCAGATGTTTAATGCAGAAATTTTCAAAATTTCAGGATGAGATAAAAAGCCAAACGCTGAGGTGCTGGGCAGAAGGTGGCGGCGGGCGATGTGGAGCGGGGTGTGTCTCGATGTGCGACGATGACGCTTGACGGCTTGGGTCCGACTACAGAGCAGTCAGCCTGCATCGGAGATGCAATGCTCTACGCAGAGAACGGCTAGCCCGTCCAGAGAACAGCTTGCGTCGAGACGCGATGCTTGGCACAACAGTGCCCATTGGTCAGGCCACGTCCGTCGCTGTGTGGAACGACTGGCCGTGGAAACGCCTTGCCGAGATCCGTGATGCTCTCGGCAAGGAACAGAGCAGCAGTCCTGGCCGCACTCCTAGACGCAGTACTCGTGCTGGCAACGCCGCCCCAGCTTGGTGGTCGGACGGCAGTAGCGTGGATAGCCAGTTTCCCTGGCCGGAACCTGGATCGCCAGCGTCTGACGCATCGGCCCGCTGTCTTCAGTCTGCAGCTGCTTCAGCTAGTCCCCAGCCACAAAGCTTCTCGCCTCATAATCCTCACAGGTGGCCCAATCGTGGTACGCCACCTCTATGAACCACCACAAGTCATCAGCCGATTGGCGCACAGTTGGCTTGCAATCCCATGCGCCTTGCCTCGCAATCTCGTAGTCGTCGTCGTTCTTCCTCACTCATCACAATAACCCACCACACAAGAAAGTTGTTTCCCTAAAACAACTTTTCTCACACCAGCACAGTGATGAGGAACAACACATAGCACTACTAATTCACAACCAGATTTTTTATTAGGATGACATTTCAGACCAACCAATACCCGAAACCGTACTTGTGTACTCACAAAAAAACCTAGAACAAAGCCACTAGAGGTTATTCATTTTCGATCTAGCTGTATGATAGACTCATTTAAAATATATAATAACAATTCTGAAGCAACACTTCAAATCGACCCTGTTTTCTAAATGATCCATAGGTAGATTCAAACTCATTTCTTCTAATATCAACTAAACACAGGGATGTTGCAACCACACTATACATAAAAAAATTAGCTACTCTCAAATGCCCGTTTAACACGTCAAAATACTTTAATACTTTATCGGCACAAGAAGAAACACTGAACGAGCAAACATACTGGCATATGTTCCGAGATACATTACATTACAAAAAACTAAACAACGCATACCTTCCCGAAATCGTTCCCTCGTGCAAGCTACTTTCAACACCAGCATTTTGCTCTAGCTGTTGTCCTGATAAATCTAGAACAATTGCAGAAAATGCCATCTGCAGAGTATCTGGTATGCCCGGATATTTATTAGATTCCTTTATATTCTATTTCATAAACAGCAGCAACTCATTCAGTCTCCTAGGCTGTCTTCACAGAAACAGAATCGATATTATCGAGTATAGTTGTCTTGATAACTTTTTTCACGTTAGTGTCACATGAAACTAGAAACGTAACTTTCCAGCCCTCATAATTATGGCGTTCCAATACTCGAAAACACCTACCACTGAAGCCAACGTACTATCAGCGTCAAATGAAACCGGAACAGCGGCAAGCCTTTGCGATGGTGTAGTGCGTGCTGTCCAGTTATCACCATTGACAGGTGTACGCATCCTGTTCAGCAGCTTTGCGCATATATGCGTGACTGTTCGCAGTGATAAGTGGACGGCGTGCACTATACCATCGCGAAGGCTTGCCACTCTTCCGGTTTCATTTGACGCTGATAGTACATTGTCAAGCCGTGTAAGACATGTCACTGACTGCCGTAGCCGTCACCCGTCAAGCCACTTTTGCTCCCAAGCCAGCGCTTCCATTTGTGCGACGTACAACTATAAGTGAAAGCTCATCTATGCAGAAAACATGTTTTTTTAGATGAATTCTTTCATCATGAGAGCTTTAGTGAAGCCCTCGTGCAAAATGCAATGGCTAGCAGCCATGTGACCATTTCCAGAGGGCTCCAGACATTGAGCACTTTTTGTTTTTTTAAAGGCGATAGTCTTTTTTGAGATACTTCAACGCAAAAATTTTGGTCTGTCTGTTGCTCAAGTACAACCACATCCACAGCGCCCACCAATATTGCTCAAGTTTCTGCATTCATACTTGTGCAATTGTCGATTGAAAAGCAAATATTGTGCATATCTGCTGCACAATATCAACACGTCAATATTTTGCGGTGTGTTTCTTTATACTAGAAAAGGTATACATGAGTAATTATAAGAACTTTAGCGTTTATTACGCTGCACTGACAATGAGACGCTATGCACGAAAAGGCGAGTTTCCTACTCTTTGCTAAGACGATATAGTGCAGCCACCTACCTTGAAATCTACAAAATATGGCCTCCAAGATTGTGTGTGCTCGCTATAACGGAGGCCATCCTTTCGTTTTCTGCGATTCTTGCCAGATGGCGATCGTGTCTCACACAGCGCGTTTAGAATTCCATTCACCGATGTTCTCATGCAAAACATCATAGTCAGCGCTCACAATATTTCATTCTATTCACTCTCTCCAGACAGAAGACTGCCGTCTTTCGATGACATTTGCAGTTGAACATGTAGGTGCGAGGCCAATTCTTTAGTAGCCACCTCATGCTCTTTAAAAGTGGTCTTAACCTACCTTATTGGCAATATTCAGTTTTTTTTTTTTTTTGCAAAATAAGGAGAACCCAAACTTGTGAAAGCAAGTAAAAATAAAAACACATATTTTTTTTTGGGGGGGGGGAATTTGTTTTATGACTCGCAGCTTCTTGACTCGCACATATACAAATGCAGCCAAATTCAAAAACACAAGCGAATGCATGCACAAACATGCACACAGAAGCGCACTCGCACAAAACATTCACAACAGGATAAAGGACGGGCGCAACTATCATCTATCATTATTTGAGACTTCGCCCATAAACGTCTTCAGGAAAACGCATGCACACACACTCAAATGCATTGTCAAAGAGTTTCTGTATATATTTGTGGGCAAAACAATAAATAAATTTAGATGAAAGTAGCTCCCGCCTTGCCTCTTGTTATTGCGAATATCTTGTTTTGTTGCCCCACCGCGGTGCTCTAGTGGCTAAGGTACTCGGCTGCTGACCCACAGGTCATGAGATCGAATCCCGGCTGCAGCGGCTGCATTTCCGATGGAGGCAGAAATGTTGTAGGCCCGTGTGCTCAGATTTGGGAGCACGTTGAAGAACCCCAGGTGGTCTAAATTTCCGGAGCCCTCCACTACGACGTCTTTCATAATCATATGGTGGTTTTGGGACGTTAAACCCCACATATCAATCAGTTATCTTGTTGTGTTTTTTGCGCTCTCAATTCCCAAGAGATACACGTGCATGCACAAAACACATGCACACACGACTTTGTGTTAGTTCGAGAGTGAACTCTAGCTGTTTAAATTGTGTGCCTAAACTCATCGAAAGGTTCTACACAAATGGTAGGGTTCCCCAACATTCGGGCACTGTTAGTGCTAGGGAGTAATGGGTTCGTTACATACAAATTGAAAATGGAGTACTTGTGGCTATATTTTAGCTCTAGCCATACTATTTTCTTTATGTTGGTGTTCTAGCTAATTAAACTACTGCCTTGATTTAACATTGATCAGTGTGTGGGTGTGTCTGCTATAATAAATTGTTGTTGTTTGCCATGAACATATCTCTACATTTTTATGCATTAATTGCAGTAGCAAGCACAATATTTGTGGTATCTGTTTTTTTTTTCAATCCAATGAAAAGCTTTACATTCATTATGTCTTGATATGGTATGGTAGCACGTTTATCAAAATTTTGTGTGTGCAGAGCCGATGAAGTCTTTCATACATCACATACAGCTGAAAGTGCTAGGTGAGCATAACAGATAATTCTACTCCAGCAAACAAGGGAGGCCTTGTCAATATGAAGTTAATGTGCTTATGAAGCCTGTATTGTGGCAGCCTATCTTTGTGTGCTGCGGTATGCTGCATAGGTGGGAACAGAAGCTTTATAGCTTTTCAATTCCAGTTATTGCTGTAAAGAGAACACTAGTGCTTAGATTTAAGTCCACTTACAACGTTTGAAGCACAGAATAAAGTAGGGGCGTGTAGTAATACTATACATGCTGTAATTTTATGTACAGATTATGGTGCACCTAAACAAATGTTTCAGACTAGAGAGGGTTTTAGCTTGTCCACTATTTTGATATATGCAAAATGCAAATAATTGAACAGAATACGGGGTACCTAATTCATCTTGCCACGACAGATCTTGCCAGTATCTAGGCTTCTCACATTCAAGACTACGACATCTGGTATAACACTAACACAAAGGAGTTTGCAAACAGACTGAAACTCTTATGTACAGCAATCCTAACAACCCCTTTGCACATTGCAGAGGCTTGTCCTCCAGGCAGTGCAATTTACTGGTTTTTGCGGCCTCCGAACAAAATTTAGATATGAAGATCTGCGAAAACAATGGTAAATTTTGTCATTATAGTTCATGGTCTTTATTTTTGTCATTTTTGCTGAGATATAATTCTGTGTTGCTGTCACTAGTTACTATTTTTCAAACAATACTCTCAACTTAGTTGATCATCTTGCAGCTTCAAAGCTTTTTGTGGTCACGTGACCAAGCCACCTACACTGCTACGTGCCCAACTCAGTGCTCCGAAATCGAAAATTCTCCTCATAGATAAGGCGATATGAAAATGTTTAGAGGGAGTAAATGAGTCTTGCGTGTATTGTGCTTCTTTACCCTTATTGAGACTTCACTCAAAAAACTGCCTGTAGCCTGCCCTTCAATGGCATTTTCTAGCCATAACAGTTCACCGGATACAATAAGTTTTTTTAGGCATACGCTACAAATGTTAAACAAACCATGGTGCTGTGTGAACATTTTTGTGTGTGCGCGTTTGTATGCTGTGTGCACCATTTGCACATTTTAATGACGGGAGCAACAAATGACAGCGATTCTGTGACTTATTTATTACATTTTATAACTGCCTTAACATGATAAGCCAAAAGAAAACTATATAGATTTGTTGGACTCTTCACACAAGCATATAATTACTGTTAATAACATCCCTGATACTTTTCTTGGCATCATTGCTACATCTAATATTATGTCTAACAAAGATAATTAGCCCTTAATTGTACGATTATTTCCTTCATTCATAGTGAAGATCTCCTTCTGAGAGACTTTGTGCCTTCAGATAGTATATAAGTGATTACTGCCCAGTTGGCAGCTCATAAGATCACATGCGTGATGCCAAATAGGCAGACAAAAAAGTGTTTCACACTCGCCATCATGGCTACTGTTCTGACTGGTGCTCCGACATAAAAGACGCATATATAACCCAAGAAGTGGAAGGGGGCATAGCTCAGTTGGTCGCGTCAGTTGGCTCATTGGACGCGTTATTCGAAGGTCGCAGGTTTGGTCCCTGGCCACGACACTTCATCTTTTTGGCCACTTTTCTTCGGGGGAGCTCTCCAAACTCCAAAACTTGTTCGTGCCCCCCCCCCCCTCCCAGTAAAATAATCCTGGCACCGCCCCTGCTTCCCTTTCTTAATATAAGAATTGCTTCTGATACCATCTCCTATACTTGGCATGATTAGTCATTTATTTTAACATACTGCAGTTCCGAAGGGCTATCACAGGGAAATGTTAGATCTGTTAATACTGCAATGTCGGCTATATTTCAATCATAGTGCACTGCATACATTACTTCCGTGTGCGTGAGATCGTAGGCGTGCACACAAGAAAAAGCGCAGCTGCCTCTTTAGTAATCTAAATGGTGCTTCGATTCGGCTTCGTACCCGTTCCCATTAAGACGTTCCACGTAACCTTTAATGCAGTGTTATGTACGTGCATTTTTTTTTTGTTTGACGCCAATTGCGTTTAAATAGCCCGCCGGATTAAAGCGGCGCATGCGCATAAAAACGTTCGGCAGGCGCCATGTTTGTTTACATTCTGGAAGTTGTTACACGTTGTCGGAGTCCTGCGCCAGTGTTTCCTACTTTCACTTTTCGTGTGGAGCTAATTTCTACGTTTTGTGCGAGAGTTTTGTGCGTACAGCAGACGTTTGCGTTCAAGTTGTGATTTCTTCTATACGCAGGAGCGGCGCGTTGATATTCGCCAAGTCGAGCCTGTCCTGAACAATGACCTCGGGTAAGACGCATTTCTGGCCTGAACATTTTTCAGCTGTGTTGAGTACTGAAGGTACAGGGACTATAACAATTGAGTGCCAAAGCTGTATGGGTGCACCTTTACTCGCATGTGTACGGAATGTGCCATTGCATACCTCTGAAGTTGCTTACGTGCCATTGAGTCGCCGACCGCAGCTGGCATCATAAATATGTATACAGACGGAGTCGCACTTGTCTAGAGCACCCAGCCGGCCGCTTCAGCTGCCGTTTTCTGACGAAATGTGCCAATAGTGACACCGTCATGGTCGTTTCAGGCCCTTATGGTGCAATTATAGCATGAGTGAAAGATTGTAGCTAACGTGTAGTAGCAGCTGCGAACATCAACTGCGTCCACAGCCACGCGCTCTGCTGCTTTAGACAAGTGTGATCAGTGCTCACGTATTCAAGCATGGGACGTTAAGGATAATGCACGTACTATCACTTGATGGCTTAGACTCGAATATTTGAGTCAGGGCGAGTATTCAGTATCACCGGAAACATCGGACGGCGGAGTGGAGTTCAACCTTGCTGTGTGCTCGTGCACCCGCGAAATTGAATCATGTTTTGGCTCGCGTCGGAACAAAGTGCCCCGGCATCTTTTTTTAACATTTGCTAGAGATAGCAGGGCACGTCGTTTAGCTGCATTTTTACAGCTTTTTTTCTTTGAAAGAGTTGAATGACAAGAACACAGGTCAAACATTTCCTCTGAAAATATTTTTTAATTAGTAAGTGACTTCTTACGCTAAGAATTCCTTGAAACATAGACACAAGTTCGCAGGTGAGAAATAAGTGTTTAGAAGGACACGAAGTAGTAGTGCATGAACGTTGTCGCGGACAACCTTCTTGGGAGATTTCGAGCCATTAAAAGCGTGCATGTCTCAACGGCTTCTGTTTTCCCCTTCGAAGTGGGCCATAAGACAGGACCCAAGTGCACCAATCAGTGTCAGTGGTTTCTGTGTGCTGCAAGGAGGAGAGCCCAGCGGAATCTTGAGGACATCAGTCACCAGCGAGCCTTTGTGCTGCCCGGACATTCCCTGTTCTTGGTGTCATTAGATAAGTTAATAATTTTGTTTTAATCCCCAGCTTTGCTTCCCTCCTTGGTGTTTCATTACATTAGCCATCGAATCATAGGGAAATTACAAACGTCATCTTCGTTTTTCAGTGTTCCGGTCTGACCACCTTCACCTTCTCGGTTTGCGATAGTTTTGTGCAAAATAGTAACAGAGAGTCATTTGAAGTCTCCCAGATGAAGTAGAAATTTGACTACACCTAATTACATAGTGCTTTTTTTTTTGGTGCTACATTGCTGAGGCATCAAGTTGCGTGTGGCATCTGTTTAAAAAGTTAGCATTGTGTGCATTACTTCACTGCTGGGTTTACCGTAGTTGTGCTCTTTTTCCTTAGCCATGCCGGCAGGCCCCTCTGATGCGTTTTCACCTTTGAGGAGATCGTGCATTGCCATCTGCTCACTTCACGAAGCCTTTTCCATCCTTGGCTTGCATTCGTTAGTGGGCTTTCGTTTTTTTTTAGAATGTTCGCTGAAGCTAAATTGTTCTTCTTGATGCCATTTTTCGTACTGTTTGTGTGTTCGTAATAGCCCTAATTTTTGTAAGTGCCTCTTGCAGTGTTGTCTCCAGCCACAACAAAAAAGTATCTCGAAGTGGTTGTTGTAGGTGGGCATAGTGTGCCGAAGTAGCCATCTCCTGTGGTCTTACAGCTTGAATACTGCTTTGCGGCAGTCATTAGTTTATCTTCGACTGCTTGGTGAATGGCAGCCTTTAGGGTGGGGGGAATAAAAAACAAAAAAACGAGGCATTCAAAAAGCTTTTTTTTCTGCAGCGATTTGTGTGTGAGATGCAAGGCTAAACATGCACACAGTATACACATTTCTATAATCTCTTTTGTATATGATATATTTGCGACAGTTGTATGTCTCACCACTCAAGTGTTACCACCGACATGTTGGCTGCAATTTCTCTAGTTTGTTTCAGTTATCATTCTGAGCTTGTTCTAGTCCAGTGCTTAGACAAAGGTGTTTTCTAAGGGTCTTCAGTTTACCCTATCGTTTGTAAGCTGATTCCATTTTATCCCTGCAAAATTCTTAATTTTCTCACTCGATCTAACTCGCTGCCTTCCCCGACCCTTGGTACCGATTCTTCATGCAGAAACCATCACCGGTACTGTATCTCATCACCTTAACCCAACCAAAAATAGCACTTTAATTGCTTCAGCTATTCGGTGGTGTTTGTAATGAGCAAACCTGCAGCACACAAGCTATTCAAACGTTTGATTTACTGTAGTCTAGGTGTTTTATAAGAAAAATAAAAAGCTCAACTTTCGCAAAGGAGTGTAGACTACGCCAACCTCCGATTCTAGACATCATGCTGCCATAGAAGCACAATTGTTTTGGCTGCTGATATGAGTTGCACTCGCTTTTTGTTTTGCTTACATACATCGTCTTCAAGGGCACAGCTCAGTTAATTAAATTTATTCATTACCAACAATTGTAGAAATGTTCGAACAGCAACATTTGCAGTTGTGAACTGTTACAAAGACATGGCTACTGCCAACATGACAGTTATATGTGATACCTCCACTGAATTGACACAATGAAATCTATATGTGCTCTTAGTAACTGGAAGCCAAAGAATGGGTGAAATAGGTGCATAAAATATAATTTATTCACTTGTGTTTCAACTTTTAAGTCGGTTGAAACAATGTTGTCTGCAGGCCTCGGGAAATCTTTGCTGCATATTGCTTCCAGCCTTCAAGACCTGGAACAAAAAAGATTGACAGCCTTTGCAGCCAGTTGGTATAAAAAAAATCACAGAAAGCCAAAACATGCGGGCTTCCAAAACTCGCTATACAAGAGCTGTTAGCTGAATTATGCCCGATATTGACCAAATTTCACCAAAATAATAATAGAACACACACCACACACATCTTATCTTAATGAACACAACAATAATTTCTCATGGATAATTTATTTATTAGTAGTGAATATTTACATACAACTACCCAGTTGACCTGTCTCTTCCAAATTTCGAATTGTGCAACACACTACTTCTACACATTGCCCAGCATGTGAGCTTGACAACCCCATAGTCCCAATGTTGTGACACACAATCATCATTTGATCTATTCCTGCATTGTCATCATTATCATGAGCCTGACTACGTTCCACTGCAGGACAAAAGCCTCTCCCATGTTCCGCCAGTTAACCCTGCATTGTGATGACCCCCAAATGTAAGTTACCAGCATGTTGATGTTTGGTGTTTTGTGATGCAAGGGCAATTTGATGGCCAAAAGTGCCAGGTCATGAGACAATTAAGAGAGAGAAATAGAGAGGAAAGGCTCGGAGAAGACAAGAGGCACAATGATTATGATAATGCATGGCGAAAGGTCATGATAAAGCCATGGTTGAGATATATGGCATTAGTGCAAGGGCCTTATGAACGCCCTTGCGTCCAAGGGCTTTGTTTATATAGCCACCACGGCAGTGACCTCTCAGAGTTTTTGCTACAGAATGCCTGGGTATTTGACATTAAAAGTGATTCCCTACCAACGAACATTGCTGGCTGAAGTGGTATCTGTTGTCAGTAGGGTAATGGAAAGTGTTTTCTTCTGGGCATGTCCGATACCTTGTATTAGATTGAACTGTGACGCACTGTTAGTGCTTCACTATATCTCTCTGACAATGGTAGATTGCCACTAGACAAAAGGTATGAATGTGTAGTGTGAACTTCTCCTGTTGTTAGCCTCGCAAGTCTTACTTCTCTGTATCATAATTTTGATACTGGTGGCAAATGACCAAGTTGCGGCTTGAGGGGGGAAGCAGGTTCGGTGACGGAGCACGATCTGTCGGTTGAAATGCCGACATCTCCGCTGCCCGTTTCTCCGGCCGCCTCAGATGAACGCCAATCATGTGCAACAGCAGGAAGTGAGTGACGATAAGATCTGCATCTTATCGGCGAGCTAGTGCAAGCTGCGAAAGCTCGCGACAGTACGCAAGGACTCAGACCCGTAGGAGGCTGGATCCACGACTATACTCTATGATGACAGTACGCAAGGACTCGGACCCTTAGGAGGCTGGATCCACGACTACTCTATGATTAATTAACAAGCTGCTTGAAAGGACTGCTAAATGCTGGACGTACAGTGAGACCAGTTGCATCTCCAGGCTACTTCCCTGGTGTTTTCTGAGGCACTTATATGCAAAGTGAAGCATTTTTATTTGTGTACACTTTCTTAAATACATAGATTTCTTTTTGTCATTTTCTCAGTTTGTTTTTTGGGCACCTTTCATTCTCTGTCGAGCATTTCTCAGCTTTGGTACACTAAATTTTAATAATTTTTGCCTTGTTCAAAAGCTGGATGTTTAGTGAGTGTACCGATTGATGTGTATTGTTTGAAGTCCCAAAACCACCATATTGCTGCGATATATTGATCACATTCAAATAGACCACCCTTCACCGTGCTACACAGAGACCGTGGCAGCACGAGCACCTGGCCAGACCCAGCTCGCATGCGTCACGCACTCGGGGTTCTAGTGAAGGAAAAGAAGAGGTGTTTCAAGATTTTCTTGGTGTTCGACGGACTCGCAGTTTTCTCACAGTCAACTCGAGGGCACAAGTTCGCCCTAATAAATTTGTTTTCATAAGCCTCTGTGCTTTAGTATCGCTACAATATGATGAGAGACGCCGTAGTGGAGGGCTCGTGAAATTTCACCCACCTGGAGTTATTTGACGTGCACCCAAATCTAAGCACACGGGCGTACAGCATTTTTGCCTACATCGAAAGTACAGCAGCCGAAGCTGAAATTGTTTAGAGAGTGCAAGAAAGTGCCATATGCAACTATAGGACAACACAAACTTTATTAACAATAAAATTTAAAAAAAAACTTGTAGGAAAGCTAGAGCCATAAAACTTGCATTTTGCCCTCTTTGCTAGCTGTAGAAGAATTTCATTCAGCAGGATCTGTACAGCCAAATTACTGAAAAGGTGATCAAAAGAAACTTTAATGACTAATTAAAAAGTAATGGTAAGAGCAGGGGTGCGACAGCTGCGCCAATTCGATACAATTCCCAATTGTTATGCCACCCTGTGCCAAAATGCTCAGCTAGCCTCAGTTTTGTCAGGTGCACTAATTTCAGCGAAAAATGCAAGCTACGTGCCGTTTGCACCATCAGTCGGAGCGCCTAGACTCTAACTATATGCCTAGAACATACTTGAAATATTTTAGACACCCGCCCTACACTCGTGAGACGCGATCAACCAGACAAAGTAACGCTGGCCGCCCATCGGTCACTGACCGCTGCGCTATCGGCGGAACGACAAACTTCAAGACAGAAATGCGTTGCTATAGCCACCAACGCTTCGCCGGAAATGTAAATGTCCCAGCCTGAAAACACGGCTGTGGCTTGTCAGTAACTAAAGCTGGAAGCGTATGCCGGCATTTCCAGCCACCACGTAGATTGCTTAGCAGTAAGTAGCACATAATTTTTTTTATTTGAAGTTGCGTTAACCTGGCCACCGTCCTGGCGATAGATATTTGGTACAGTTCCCGAAAGTATGTGCAGATATATGTACAATGAACACGTGGCAATCTATCATCTGCCACTTCTATGGTGACAGACACACTGCAGCAGCCATGAAACGGTGTTCAAGTGGCACACCGGTTTCCTCTTCTCGGCGCCTCAAACGAAGTAACTAAGGTTGTCTCAACGAAGGCCAGTTTTCAAACCGAGCAAAACTGAACATGTCATAAATTGTAAAATGTGAAGGGCGTTCATTGTCTGCATTCACTTATATAGAAAGGACATGTAATGTCTCTGCAGGGGAGCGACCACTCGGATTCCATAATTGACTTCAGCGGGGCTGGTGCGAGAAGCACCCATAGAGAGGTGAATGCCTAAATGATGTAAAGGGTCAAGAATCTTTAGGGCAGTAGGTGTCGCAGACTGATAGGTTATTTTCCCTTAGTATAGGCGAGTGCGTTTCAGGCTGCGATACAAGTTCATCAGACACTTCTTGTCACTACCCCACATAGCGCGTGACAACACTTACAAAACATTCACGCCTTTATGCACCTGTTTCTGAAATACAGTAGACTCTCGATAATTCAAGCTCCTTTAATTCTTACTTTCAGTTAATTAAAATAAAGTTCAACTTTTTTGGTTAGCCCTCTATTCTTTGAAAGCCCACCATTCAGTTCACTTTTTGAGGTTCGATACCAGAACAAATTTGCTGCTTTGCCACTAATTTCAAAATTTACATGCTTATGCATGCAAATCATAACAGTGTAAAAATGAAAAATAAGCACCTCAGGCCTTCAAAGAAACGGGCTTTGTAAGTAAATAAATGTTTGAAATGAAGCACACGCATGGTAAATCGTAAAAAAGCAGTTGGCAATTCACAATTTGTGAAAAAGGTCTGATCAGCAGTAAATGCCCAATAAACTTGTGGACCTTGCATCTCTGCTTTTTGTTCATTGCATGCAGTTAGGGTTCAAGTCCTACGCCTAATTATAATGTGTGGTGTCACCTCACCTGAAGTTGTACATCTGAGAACTTTCGATAAGTAAACAAAATTCAGAGGTGTGTTTCAGTTTGAATTAACAAGAGTCGACTGTACCTTATGTACGAGGGTTAGCCTGGTGTAAATATTAGGCCTATTAATTTGTTTTTGGCATTACGAGACGTTGACCATGTCCTTGAATTTCAGGTTTGGAATGAATGTTTTTTTTTTGGAGAACAAAGCACACATGCCTTTTTGTGGATTCAGTTGGAACCAGTTTTCTTCTGATTCCGAGACCTTGTTCAAACCCAGGTGAACCTGCTGCTCACACGTTACCAGGTTACAAGACAAAGCCAATCTGGACATTATCACCATACGTGCCGTAAAATGTATTGCTGAGAATGGACAAGCGCAAGGAATTCATTTTTATAATAAAAAGTGTACCACTTTGCCACTTATACCACCTTGCAGCACTCCCGCTTGGACAAATGTTTGGAAAAGAATGCTGCCCACTCGGACACGAAATGTCCGGCTGGACAAGTAACTTTTCATAATAATGAACATTCTTACACGCACATCACGGGGAGACAAGTCTCCTAATATCCCAAAGCACCATGTTGTGCTTTGAGCCTCTTAGATATCGAGGTACACAGAAAGTACGGTTTGTGGACGAAAGTTTCTCGGATTTGTGCTTCTCTACATATTAGGTCGTCGGTCATTTATGTACCCTCTCAGAACCCGCACTGAAATTGGTTCAGCAGATTGTTTGTTTGAAGAATAGGGACAAGTCAGCAGTTTATCATTTTTTCGAAAAGTTTACAGAGGCAGCTAGCAAGTGCCATGATGATCCTATAACTCGTAAAGGAGGAAGGGTTCTTGCCCCGTTTCAATATGTAAATGACAATAACCTCTTTCCAAGTAGGGATATGTGCCAGACAATCAGATAGCATTGTACAAGGAAAGTAAGGTTATTTGTGTTTCAAGGGGTATGTTTTTCAACATTTAGAACCTGGGGGAGAATTACTGCAGCAGTTTAGTGTTGTTAGTAGCTCAGCTAAGCTGAGAGGTTGGCTGTATGCCTCGTATTCTATACATTTGTGTTCTATTTTCTGCTTTTGATTTTTTATCTTCGGAAAGCCTCACTTATAGTGCGCCGAGGAAGTTGACCTGATCTTCCAAGCTGTCCCCCTGTACCAAGCAGTGAATGTGCATGGTCTTCCTGCGACCCCACTAACCATGTTCCAGACTTTTGCCTCCTGCGTGTATGAATTGATGCTCGATAAATACTTGTTCCAACTTTCCCTTCTCGCCTGTCGACGTGTCCTCCTGCCTTAAGACAGTTTTTAAGGGGAGATGCTACTTGAATACACTTTTTTTTTAATATTCACCCTAGAGCAATGAAACTTGAGCAATTTATGGAACTTTTTATGTTAATTTCAAATGTATAATTAGTTTTATTGCAAGTTACACACTTTTAGCTCTGCAACATGACAAAGTGAAAACCTTAACCGTTTTGCCCCCGCCCCTATTTTCATCCCTAAACTTCTGTAATTTTTTTATCATTCATAGTTTTTAATGCTTCAAACAAAGTGTAGAGTGCAAATAACTAATTAGCAAGCACATACAAAATATGTAATACGAGTAAAAAATAATAGACATAAAAAGTCCATATTTCACCTACCTAGTAAAGGTATACATACAATATATACTGCGACTAAAATACGCCAGCACCACGACTTTGTCTCTCTTGGCTTTTTCGAGCCGACTCCTCACAGACATTTCGCTCACAGACAGGGCCATGAAAGGCTTGCCAAACTTCCGCTCCATCTGGCAGAGCCTTGTGCCAACTGCAAGCTAGGAAGAAGTTCGACAGGACTGGGAAATCCAAACTAAGTCCAGTGTCGTGCCATTTTGATGCCATGCTTGTGCCACATACCGTCGTACATAGTGACATTGTCATCCCTGCTAAGTTCTCTCACTGCGAGCTCTTTCGACCTCTCAACATTGGCGCTGACGTCATCCATTGCCGCATCACGAACTTTCCGGCTGACGGGTGTGAATGACTTTTGATGCATTGGCTATTGCAAGCCAACAACTGCCGCAAATCGTACCAGCTGCTTGCAGCCTATTCTTAAAGAGTGCACCGCACAACGGCTTTCACTTGCGAGCAATGCCTTTTTTCATTCATAACGGAGATAATTACACGAGAAAAGCATTGTTCAGCTGTGCTGCTCGACAAGACATAGACCCCGCAAATAGGTTTCACAGCACATACAGGCGCGCAGTGGCCAATGGCGGTCCCCGATTCGTACCATGTGATAAGCCAGTCGCAGCGCTCGAAAACGCACAGAAGAGTGCTTCTTTTTATTATTTCTTGTGCTGCATCAGTGAGAGAAACTGTTATTTGAAGAGTGAGGATTGACTCATGCAATCAACAATCGCGAGCAGCGACGCATTATCGGCGGCAAGGTGCTCGAAGACTGCGCACTTTCGACCTTTTAGGTAACAAACACCTTGTGCTCTTTAGATGCAATTTTAATGCATTTTCAGTTAAGTCTTGACCTGTATTATTTTTTTCATAACAGTATAGAGGTACTAATCTTATCGAAACAGGCGAAAATAAAAAAAATTCATAATTTAAAAAAAAAACTTGTTTTTCGACATTTCACACGTTTTGGCGCTCTTATGAAACTGTTCCCAATTGGCTGTCTTTGATTCAGTTAGAATCTTGTGGAAGACATTCGCCTGACCCATTAGGGTCCGTTTTTTTTTTAACATTTGTCAAAGCAGATGTCATTTTTATTGCATATGCATCTGAATAAGGCGCACTAAAATTTTCAATGTGCAAGTATGTTTAGCTTAGAAGTTACAGCCCGTGACAATATGGTCGCGTAGGAAAATCACATACCACAAAATTTATTTCTGGCTTTGACACATTGTGAAAAATATAATTATTGAGTGGATGAGCACTTATTTACTGTATTTGCTGTGATATGGTAAAACGTATGGAATGCACATTCTGTCTTCGGCGCACCTGTGCCTTTTTCCATCAGGCACAGTTCAAAGTGCACCGTTAGGTCATACCGTGGGCCAGAAAGAGAGCACTGTCACGAAGCGTCAACATTCTTCTACGAACAGGTTCGTTTGGCTTGTTGTTCCAAATTGTCAGGTAGTTTTGAGCAATTTGCCTTTGGAATCGTCAAGTTGAGCGATGCTTAATCCTGAGCTGAGGATAAGCACCTAGCCATTACTTATGGCTACGTTGCAGAGCCTAGTAAATATAGGCCACCACTACTTCCTTCCACGGATTGCAATTCGGAAGGTACCTACATTTGCGTCCATCTGAGCAGTGCCTCCTATAAAGCCGTTATACTGAGTAACAGCATTAGGATGAGAGACTTTGATCCTTTTCTTCTGTGCGCGGGAATACCTATCCGCAGAGGACATGGGCTCTACACCATGCACGGTGCTTGCAATTGTTACGACAGAGTTGTCCATCCAGCGTACGATCATTATCCCATCATCCGAAAGTGCGTGCTCTTCGTATCCATGGGTCATGCGTTTGATCAAATCAGGTTGAGCAATGAGGCACACGGTTCCTTCGGCACACGGTTTTGCCTCACTGTGCCCGCTGCTCCATAGTTGTTTTCTTGCATGCACCTGAGTGCAGGCTGGTGAAGAGATAATCGAAATAAAAATGAAATGATGGATGACGAACTCCAATAAGAAATTGTACCATTCTAAGGAAAGGCACTGCCACTTTTCCGAAGTCCTTTTCATAAGGCGTGCTTGTTACAGTGTCTTTCTATTTTCCTTGGTATACTTCGAAGTTTGCAAGGTCGCCATTTTTCGCATTCAGGCAGCACACTTTGTAGCCAAAGCCGATAGGTTTTCCACGAATTAACTGCTTGCAGCCATGATGATCATAATATTCTGTCATGCTTTCGTCGTAACTCAACTGACGCACCGGCTGATAGTGCTGCAGGAACTTTGCCTTTAGAAG
This sequence comes from Rhipicephalus microplus, assembly GCF_043290135.1. Taxonomy (NCBI): domain Eukaryota; kingdom Metazoa; phylum Arthropoda; class Arachnida; order Ixodida; family Ixodidae; genus Rhipicephalus; species Rhipicephalus microplus. Next base: position 3,000,002 of record NW_027464607.1, read on the forward strand.
TTTCATCAGGGGGCACAACCTTGTCAGCTTGTCGCTCAAGGTAAAACTCGTATTGTCGGCACAATGAAGAAACCTTATGATTTGCACGAAACGGCTTCTTCGCAAATAAAAATATTTGGCGCGTTGCTAGGGCAGTTTTTTGTTTACAGTGAAAGCTATACAAGGCTAGCAGAAAGGAAAACTCGTCCGGCAGCGGTGTTAAGAGCGGTCTCCATTGGCTGTGTTATCAGTTACGTTGTTCACAGCATCGTACCCAAGCACGCGTGCTATTGGCTGTGTTGTGACGTGGACCATTCTGTCGCAGCCGTGGCGCTGAGCACACGTGCATCAGTTTCTCCTGAAACCTGCCACGTCGGTATGAAAAGGACAACTCTAGGAGAACGGCGACAGTAGAATAGTCAGAGAGCTCGCATTTGCCAGGACGATAGGGCAGCCCGGGCACAAAAACAGGCCAGGGAGGTCGAGAGCCTGCAGCAACTGCGTACAGATAATCCGGCAGCCTTGCAAGCCGCGCTAAATCACGAACAGGAACGCAAGCGCCGGCGGGCGGATCCTGCAAACCACGCAGCCGAATAAGCTTGCGATTTCAAACGCTTACAAAAACGCGGCGTCAATGTGGTGATTACAGGAGCGTGCTCATTGGGACAAACGCCAGCTTTCGGCTAGTTTCTCCCATGCCACATTGACTTTGGCTGCGACCTCTGTGACCGCCTACGGTTCGAGAACAACTAATGTGATTATGGCATAGCGAAACGCATTTAACTGTTCATTACACTCCTCCATGATCGCCATCATGAGAGACGCAATGTGAAATAAACACTGCGGTAACCAAGCCAAACATGTGTCTAACCTTATCAAGAAGCACGAAGATGTAACCAATATTTGTGAAAGGCTCCAGAGAAGCATCGGGTTGAACCCACTGCCGAACACCGGGGCCACACATTTCAGTTTTCGCTGGTTAACCACTTGGACGCAGTGCTTGGGCGGTGATTTTTGTTTGTTCAATTTTGTTTTTCAAGTGCACGGCTTTTCAGTGCAATCGCACACACTCTTAGACAAACAGCAGAATCCCGCCGCGGCTTTACTAATGACGGAGCGCATGCCCAAATCGGCCATTGCACAATACTTGGCTCGTAACGCAGCGATTTTTGAGCTGGTAGCGTCATTCGTCGGCACAAGAAAAGCTGACCTGAAAAAAGTATTGTAATTCTAGGTCGTGTGCGGTGCTATAGTGAACCTTGATTACCGATCAGCATGCTTAAAAAGTGTTGCAGGGTCCCTTCAAGAGTGTACAATGCACAAGGCATCACTTGATGATTTTTGCTACCATAAAAATTGATTTTCAGCGCAGCTGCGGCATGCTCACTGTGATGACACAAAGCAGTTTTTAAATACTGTCGATCATTAATAAGTATAGTATTTGCTATATCAAACTCCCACCCGGGAGAACATCCCCTATATTGGACACTGCATCGAACCATAAAAAATTAATTGCTTCAAAGCACAGGCTTAAGCGTAAACAATATCCGAGGGCACCATAATGAGAAGTGATTTGGCCTCGTTGCAATGTTCGCATTTCCTTCATGGTTGGCGCAAAATGGCACCTGGCCCAAGAAACATGGCCTTCGAAATGACCTATCTTTGGTGTTCTTGGTTTTACAAGGCCCAGCTCAGAGGCTTCGCTTTTCTTGCTTTTCACGCCAAAGCAGGAACTGGCTACTATGAAGCCAAAAGTGGTATCGCTATGACCAACATGTCGACAATGCAGACTTGTTTGTCGGCAGCGTTGTCTTTTGTGGCTTGCGGACTTCTCGCCTCATTCCAGACAAAACCTCACTACACATGGAGCTGCTTATAGACATGAAATTTTTCTTGCACCGCTGGACATATATATACTTGCTGATGACTCTACTACCTCAATTTTGTTTTCCCAACTTTGACTCAACGCTTTACGCATAGAAATATTGGAACGCTGTTTTTTTACCATCTGCTGTCTTTCATAATCATTGGCCTCTTTTCGAAACTAATTTTCAAACCACTGAAGTTTCCAGCATCACCATTCGTCTGCATTTCGCACACTGTAGTCTGTATGTTATCACTACATGGCGATATTTTGAGGTGGAAGATAAAGTAGAGGAATTTTGACCTTGGCATAGGGTATTTTCCGAAAATTGCTTGGCAACATTGAACTCTTCAGACCTTGAAAAGAAAATACACAGACTACCGTGGAAAAGTCCGGGTAGACGTTCCAAAGAAGCACCAAACCCTCCCTGTCAAAGACACCAGACAACCAATCTATGAAAATGACCAGCAGATCAAACAAGGCGGAAAGTAGAGAACTGTGTGAAATTTGCAAGCAAAAACCTAAACTACAGCACTGGAAGACCTGATTCGGCGACGACAATGTCTGATACATTCAAAAATACAAGAGCCTGCAGCCATCCTCCTATGTTACCAGAAAGCCTCACTCACTGTCCAGGTCGAGAGAAATGTGAATGAGCTAGTCAGTTTGGTGGGAACCAAGTCTGCTGAGCCGTAATCAAAGTTGTGCAAGGAGTATAGAGACGACACAATATTTAGAGAACTTCAAATGCAAACTTTAGGATGGAACAAGGAAAGCTGTGCAGACACTTGGCTAAGGAATAAGAGTCCAAAAGTAGCAAGTAAAGCGACTGACTCAAGAGTCGGACGAGACGTGTAAACGGCTGCCTGCGTGCAGCTAAAACTGTGTACAATACGGCTGTTGGTCAAGAAAAAACACCAGGCATAATTGGAAGAAGCAAAAAAACTGCAAGGACATATATTATGGAGTCGCTGCGTCGGCAGGTAATAGAAGGGCACTTAACTGAGTAGCCTGAATTATTGTCTAAAGTTCCTGGGAGTGAAAACATCAGATTGCTTGCTCATGCAAGCTTGTGCAACCATACAGAGGCTGCTAGAGCGTGTATCTCAACATGCCCAAGCAAACGAATCCTTAGCAGGTACGTATTGAAGAAGTACTGACACAGTTTTTAGACTTAGCAAAATAGACTTTTTCGTTTCTGTGGTATATACCAACACCCTCCACACACTGGAGTTATGCAACAGATATAAATTTTTGTCCGATTTTTCTTTAAATTTTTGTGGCTGAGCACCAAAAAGCCAGCCCCTTCTGCAATAGACATTACTTCAACAAGTCAACACAGTTTCACTAAGTATACGAACTCGGCATCCTAAATGCAGCCTTAATCACAAAAATCACTGACTGGGTCACGGGAGACCGCAGAAATTGTTGTTTATGTGTACCACTAGCATATGGCAGATCTGCTGCTAGTACATCGCGAATCGCTGTCTAAAAGTGACATCACAGAGCAGCCGTCCCTTTGCTATTCAAACCGGAAATGTCTGATTTGAGGTAGCGGTACCAAAGATATATTCAATGTATTCCCAGGCACAATAGTACTCTATAGTGTTCTCGAAACCTGTGTTCTCATTTAGTGCAACAATCCCAAAAGTTTAAAATTTGTGTCAGTACTTTTTTAAGGGTGCCAGAGCTAAGACTAGAGAACTGCCTTCGAGCAGCAAAAGACCTACTACAATAAAACCTCGTTAATTTGAACTCTGTTATTTTGAAATCCCACTTAATTTGAAGTATCTTTGTGGTCCCGTATTTTGCAATGCAAGTTTGAGCGGATAATTTGAAGCAGCGGTCGGCACAAGTCTGGTTAATTCGAAAACTTGGGGTGCAGTGTGCCCATTCCCGATTTCGCCACAAACTCGCGGAAACGTTGGACCGCTTGGCAATGTAATTCAGCGATACTAATGAGTGGTAGCTGAAGCATCCCTGGCTCACTGCTTCTATTACGAAAAATAAAATTATATAAAAAATGTAAAAATACAATATAAAAATATGCGCCTGTGAAAAATAAAACGTGCTTCACTGCAGCACATCAGTGGCATGCGGGCAGCATGTCTTATGCTTCTCGCAATGTCAGCGTGTGACAATTTATCCATTTTTTTTTTGTGGGAAAGAAATTAATACAGGACTGTTCAGACAAATCCGCGATGTGTGCGAACCTCTGAGTGCCGGTTGCTCCAGCGATTCAAGCTCTTGCACAGTTGGTGGAGTTCTTGCTTGCAACGCCTACTTTGAAAACTAGAGCAGAAAGCTTAAATGGTGATGTTTTCCAGCCAAAACACGATGCGAATTTCGTCACTGTCCATTATTAATTTTTTTTATTTTACGAGAAAAAATGGGCGAATGGTCGCATCATGGCGTGCTGATGCAGCGAGGAGCAGGCAGCATGCTGCCCGTGTGTCACTACTGTCTTGCAGTGAAGATGTTTTTCGCAAGCGCGCATTTCAGTTCATCACGACAGCGTTTTTTTCGGTGGCAGCAGCCAGCCCAGCCATTCCATTGTGTTTGTGACAAAATCAAGACTACGTATTGCTGGAAAACATAACCGTGGAGCCACTAACTAGCCGGCACAGCAAACGACCACCCCCAATTACTTCAAGTGATTCCAAATTCCTTGCATCCCGCTCTTTGTATGTTTTGTTAATTCCGAAACCCGCTTAATTCGAAGATTCCTCGCAGGCCCAGTAACTTCGAAGTAACAAGGTTTTACTGTGCAGTGAAGCAGACTATGGCTGTCAGTTTTCAATTGACCTCCAGTGCAACTTTCACGCAACATTGTACCATAGTAGTTTGTTCACATATGTCCCAAAAAGATTACAAGTTCTTACTATGGAAAAAATTTGCAGATCCCACGTACAGTGGGAATCGATGATATGCGAAGCATGAATGCGAAATGTTGATACGTCACTTTAAAATCATCACAACATTACGAGGTGGAGGTAAATGATGCCGTACATGACTTCCATGTCATGATTATCATGTTTTGATGTGTCGTTTACCTTGGCGACCTATTCACGTCACGCGATACCAAACTTAGTATATGTGGAGCTAGCGAAATGACCACGAGAACGCTACGAGCGTGGTATGTTGTCATGTTCTTACATAACACGCGTGTCAGGATTATTATGTTTGCATCGGTCACATACTTTCGTCATCCATTGGCGTCACGTAATACCGAATTTGGCATATGCGAAGCTAGCCAAACGGCTCGAGTGCATCATCAGTGTTGCATGTAGTCATGTTGTTAAATGACACGCATGTCATGATTATCACGTTTGGATGTGTCAATTACCTATGTCGTCCGTTCGCGTCTCGTAGTACCGAGTTCGATATATGTGAGGCTAGCGAAACGGCCGCGAGTGCATCATGAGCGTAGCATGTAGTCATGTTGTTACATGACATGCATCTCATGTTTATCATATTTGCGCCGCTATCATACCTTCGTCATCCATTCACGTCCCGTAATACCAAATTTGATTTAAGTGAAGCTAGCGAAACGCCCGCGAGCGCATCGTGAGCGTGGCATGTAGTCATGATGTTACAAAACATGCGTCATGATTTTTATGTTAGGGTCGGTCGCTTGTGTTCGCCATGCAATCATGTCATACCATACCCGTTATGCAAGATGCCATGTGAACGAAATCATTGCAAGAGCTGCAGGACCATGAAATGTAAAACATGACATTATTGACATACATGTCATTATTTTCATGTTACAACTAGTCAAATATGTGCTTCATACCGTCATGTTATTCCATACCAAGTTTGGTATTGATACAATTATCGAAACGGCCAGAAGAGCTAAAAGTCGTAGGCAGCTAGATAGATAGATACGCTCAAAGTCGCTGAAGTTCGCTAAGAAATGCTTCGCATTTAATAGATGCTTTGCTATATATATATATATATATATATATATATATATATATATATATATATATATATATATATATATATATATATATATATATATATATTGTGGGCATTTGTAACTTACATCGTCCTCATCCCTTTATAATCACAATCACCATCATCCGCTTGTCTCTTTGCCCTCATTGCCACTCTGGGTCATCATCATCGTCTTCGTCTGTGCGCTGGCTCTGCCCATTCGTTTTGCGAGGTCTTTCCTCAAATAAACGCTGTCGCAGCCAAGACTACCAAGACTTCATAATATATATATATATATATATATATATATATATATATATATATATATATATATATATATATATATATATTGACCGAAGCTGTTCGAGTGTGACATGAAGTGTGTGACTGTGCCCGAAAACTATCAAACATGTTCAAGCATGTTCCACAGAATTTAGGCGAATCCCACTACCCGCCTCTCAGCATGATACACATGACAACAGAGGGAGAAAAACATAGAAATAAAGAATTCCAACTACAAAAAATTCTTCGCAAGGCAGGATTCGAACCCGCATACCCTCCATCTGGAGGTGAGCATCTTAACCACTCGGCTATCCAGGCACATCGGCAGAGCATAACATAGCAAGGGAGTGGGAGGGGGAAGCGAGTGTGTGGTGGAGAGAGGGGTTGGTCAACAGACAAAGATAAAAGCATAGCACAGGAAAAATTAGGGGAGAGAAATTGTGTCCGGAGGGCCATGGGGTGAAGAAAGTAGACACACATTGAGCAGCCCGAGCATCTTGCAGCTAGACATGTCCGTTACCAGGAAGTATGAGAGGCAACGGGCCCATGCTTTGCTGTGCACAACTTAATGCAAACTGTTCGGAATATTTGTGGTTTGACAATGTATTTTGCTAGTTCTTTGGCGATATGAAATTGGGGGTGATACAAATATTTTCACTCTCCTCGATATTTATGTAACCAAGAGCCCACCACTGCATAAGTTATATCTCCTAACTCTGCTACATTTTCTGCATGCATCAATGTCAAGTTTGGTAAAAATGGGACCACCTTAAAGGAACCACAAAGCAAGGAAATAGCAATCATGCCTTCTGAGACGTTATGCTGATGTGTGGGAGGCTTGGCACTTTGGGAGTCCTTTGATGTAGCACGCACTGGTTACACAGTGGCTCCATCTGCCCCCCTTCCAGACGCAGCCGCTCTATTCGCTTAGGTTTGTAGCTGCCACTCTTGCCGGTCCCCGAAATGAATGAAGCAGGTGTCTCAGCCCCCGACTCTCGTCACCGTATTCAAAAACTAACCTTACACTAAACTCTCGACTCAAGTGACTTACCGGCGATAAAGGCCAACTGCAACTAAATTGTGCACACTTCAAAAAACCGTATATGAGCGGTCTTGCTGAAGACAATGAAAAAAAACTCGCCAACAATGCAATTTTCAATACCGAAACTAAAAAAAAAACTGAATCATTACAGCTAACCAGAAATGAAGTAGACAGCAGCTTGACAGTCCGACTGATACAGGCAAATCGTCTACTCTGCATTCCAGACTATACGTTTCGCATCAGTGCCCCATATGATAACCAAAAAGGCAAAGAATGTAAACATTCACCGTAAAGGATACATGATTATAAAGGCTTCAAATCACACATCTGAATGACAGCTGCCCGCTTCATGCCAACAGTCTTGTCCTGCTGTGTCGGTGGGAAAAAAAGCTGCAAAATTTTTGCGTCAGTTCTCCTCTAAAACAGTAAAACAGTGAAGGTAATTTCCCCTGTACCTTCCTTGCCTTCATTAATTGTTGTTTTTATTAGAGTACTTGTAAGTATTCTACGAAAGCTTTAAACTGTTAATGTTGCTCTCACAGATGTTCCTTTGTTTGCAAAACTCTTGTAAAGTGTTGTCAGCATCCAAGTAAAGTCATGTAGCCTGACGGCAGGTGCGATTCTGCTATGTGAGATTACATCTGTTAACAAGACAACTTGGGTGTGACAACTGTACAGAAGGTATTCACATAAAGTCATCCACAAGGAGCTCTAGTGCCACAGCGACCGTAACTGTGGTCACGTGCAATCATCTTAATACCACAACCAATGTGCTTGGCATGAGTGTATTGCTGTGGATTTTCGTTTCCTCATAATTTAACAAGACATAAAAGTTCATGTGTCAGATCACTGAACGACGTCTATTTTGGCCAGGTCTGGGCCACACACCTGCTAGATGGCCACACACCTGCTAGATGAGCTCAATGAATACTCTATAGGATCTTGCCGCACTTTTATGTGTGAATACACTTTATAAGCGATCCCAAACCATCCACCGCCGTCGGCGGCGTCCGCAATCTTCTCTCTATCTTTAAAAGAAAGAGGACTTGGCGGGCCGCAGCGCGACGCTCTACCGAATCAGCCACGGACGCGACGCTGATATCGGTGTCAGTAACGCGCCTTATACCCCCTCCCCCTTCGCTCGCTCCTCCGCTCTCCTCGCTCGCTGCAGATGCGCGCGCACCCCTCTCTCTCGCGCGCCCGCCTTCTCTCTCAGTCTCCCGTCGAGAGCGGGTCGTGAGGGGGAGTAAAGTTAAAATCCGTTGGCATTCGCCAGTGAGTTAACGTAAACTCCCCCGTGTGATCAAATTGCGATTCCCAGGAACCATTACACCATAAAGGCACCATAGTGTGATTAATAAATATAATAGTGCGAATTAATAAATACTCCTCATAGCATCACCCCGTGTATTCGCACTTAACCATGTTCACCCTCGGGGAAATGCTTGGGAGTTTTTTTAAGCACTGAATTGGCTTTGTAGCAGCATGTTCGAGTGCCCACATTCAATTTTGGCTTGAACCCTGCCTTTTCTAATTTATTATCTTTTTATTAACCTCACCAAGGTCATGTGAATTTTTGTACCCCACACAACATTTTTCAAGGCAAACCTTATGCTTCACAAGGGGCGCTTAAGGCTTTCGCCTTAATGAACGCGGAATTCAAACTACTATCAGTGCAGCCGTAAGCCAGGCACAACGTATAATTAGCCCATGGCTTCACCACAGTCAATCAGTGAGCATGTTTAATAGGCTGCACTTATAGATGGCATACTTTGATGTTGCTGAAACCGCTGTGTTGAGACATAAGTATGTGAAGACACATCACTTGCCATTTCAAATAAAAGGTGTTATGAAACGTTTTCCGGAAAGCTTCAACTGTGTGTGTATTCAGAATCATGGCCGTCCATTCACAACTATACCTCGACTAAGTTCATTTAATGATTACATTCAATTCCCAGCTCACGTTGCTTTAGGTTGGCAAAAGTCTCTGCCGTCGACAAAACATGGCGACCAAGCCACAGTTGACCGAGGTTCACGGCATCACATCGTCTCCATGGCAGCACCACAAAATAGTCACGAACGTTGTTTCCACTTTGATAAGTTGTGCGGCATCGTATGACGACGCATGCAGTATGCACAGTGAGGACGAAGCCACCCAGAACACGCTGCAGAACGCAATCTAACGAAACCAGCGAGAAAAAAACTTAGATGTGGCACCAAGCGAGTGAAGGCAACACGTGACAGAGCGCAGATGTACTTGAAAGCAGAAATATGCAGATCACTCGCTGTACTTCTATCGTATACACAGCTGAGAGCACGAGAATTGCTGTTAGTTTTTGGCTATGTCCTAGCTTCCTAAAAAATCTGTCATTTTGGAGCAAACCAAGGATACCGCTGTGTTAATAACTTTTCTTGCCATGACGTTTGACTGACGTCGCATGTTAATTGCCTATGATGGTAGGCAAGGTCCCGTGGACGTTTAGAAGCTCGAGAGATTCAAATGGGCCTGATTAATTATAGAGAGATACTTTGGGATCTGTATGTCTCATCTTTATTGAAGCAGAGTAATTTACTGCCGGGCAGCTTCATTTTCGTTTCCCGACCCTTTCAATACCATCAAAACATCTCATACATCCTTCGTTGGACATGCAGACGTTCCGGCCACATCCTTTTCGCTGTGACGCCGCTCGTTCGCTGTCAGGCTCAATCGTGGAGTGCCAGTACGTTCCGAAGCTGCATCCATGATGTCGCGATCGAGCTATCTATTGGCTGACACCCTCAACGCAATTGATGAAGCGTTTCCCATTAATTCTAGACTTAATACTAAAGACGAAGTTTCCAAATACGGGTTTGCCTGACGGCCGCAGCGGAGGCATTTAAGCAACCAAACTCGGTAAAAGAACTGCGCAGCTTTTTGGGGCTTTGTTCATACTTTCGCCGATTCATTCCTGGCTTTGCCAATATCGCATACCCGCTCACGTGTCTGCTTCAGAAAGGTGCGCAGTTTGACTGGACCCCGGAATGCGAGTCTGCTTTTTCGGAGTTGAAGTTTCTTTTGAGGTCTCATCCGATTCTTCGACACTTCAATCCTCTGGCGCCCACTGAGATTCACATAGACGCCAGCGGTATTGGTGTAGGTGCTGTCCTGGTTCAACGCTTGGATAATCAAGAACACGTCGTAGCGTATGCAAGTCGCTCGCTCAGCAAGTCCGAGCGTAACTACACTATCACAGAGCAAGAATGCCTTGCAGTAGTCTTCGCAGTGCAGCGCTTCCGGTCCTACCTGTACGGACGCCCCTTTACCGTCGTAACAGACCATCATTCTCTATGCTGGTTGGTCAATCTGGGTGACCCATCTGATCGGCTGGCGCGCTGGGCACTTCGTCTACAAGAATATGACTTCACGGTTTCCTATAAAAGCGGCCGACGTCACGCTGACGCAGATTGTCTTTCGCGACTACCGCTTCCAACGACGGAATGTGACGCGGACACCGTCGATACCTACATTGCATCACTCCACCAACCATTTCCCGATAACAAGACCTTTAAGGATGAGCAACAAAGGGACAGCACCATACAACAGCTTCTTGCTACCAAACCAAAATCATCGCCTACGCGCTTCTGCATCCGAGACGGGCTAGTTTACAAAAAGAATAACACCAACACCGGCTCACGATATCTTCTGGTGGTTCCGAAGAGTCTTCGCGTTTATGTCTTGCGGGCTATGCATGATGACCCAACATCCGGTCATCTAGGCACAGCGAAAACTCTTTGCCTTCTTCAAGAAAGATTTTACTGGCCCAAAATGCGCCAGACGACGGAACAATACGTGTCTAGCTGTAACAAGTGCCAACGTCATAAGCGCCCAACAAGTGCTCCTTTAGGGCGATTATATCTGGTGCCGCCCCCTAGAACTCCATTCAAGCAAGTCGGGATTGACCTCCTTGGACCCTTTCCCCGGTCTTCTGATGGAAATCGCTGGATAGTTGTTTGCACCGACCATTTAACACGGTACTGCGAGACAGCTGCCATACCATCGGCAACTGCAGCCGATGTGTCTTCCTTCATACTACGTTTTGTAATTCTTCGACATGGACCTCCCAAAATTGTAATCAGTGACCGTGGCCGACAATTCACAGCAGACGTGTTGGAAGAGATGCTTCGTGTTTGAGCTTCAAGGTTTTGGCACTCTACGCCATATCATCCCCAAACGAACGGTCTAACTGAACGAACGAACAGAACTCTCTCGAACATGCTGTCTATGTATGTTGCATCAGATCACAAAGACTGGGACAGTATTCTACCCTTTATCACATATGCATTCAACACCGCTCAGCATGAAACTACCGGCTACAGTCATTTCTTTCTTCTATATGCTCGACCACCTCGTCATACCCTGAATACCATCTTCCCGTGTTTGGACCACCATGATCCCTGCATATCCGAGATCATCTGTCGGGACGAAGAAGCTAGACGCCTTGCTTATTTGCGCACTCTTGCTTCGCAAGATCGCTCGAAGGCACATTTTGACCGCCGACGCCAACACGTGACGTACAATCGCGGCGACCTAGTGTTGCTGTGGACACCAACTAGAAAACGCGGTTTGAGCAAGAAACTGCTAGCGCACTATGCGGGACCTTATCTTGTTGTAGACCGTATCAGTGATTTAGTTTACCGCATAGCGCGTCTCCATTCAAACGGCCGACGGTCTGCAAAAACTAAACTTGTCCATGTTGCACGTTTGAAGCGCTTTATTCCTCGAGAGACTGTTTGACTCGCCCAGTGGGCTTCGTCTGCGCGGAGGGAAATGTTACCACATGTGTAACTTAGGTATGTGCACCTGTGTAGCGGGGAACATGGTGGTGGTAGAAGAAGAGGACATTCGGTTGGTGGCAAGAATTCGCTTCTGCGCGTTCACTGCTGTATACCGTCGAGTCGACCGTTACATCGGCTCTGAATAAACCCCTCTCGTAGACGTAACAATATTGTATACAATTACGTGCATCAGCTCCTCGTGCTTCCCCACTTGAATCAAACGACGCATTTCTAGAAACGCTTACAACTCAGTGGCACCAAAACTACGCAGCTGAAGAGTGTTACCTGTGGTGAGAATAATGTTCGGGACATCGGAAGATTTACGCTCGCCATAAGTGGTTCAGCTTCAAAACATTACGCATTCGTCTACGATGACAGTGAAACCGAATGACGCGATATTGGTAAGAAATTCTAACGTGGGGAAGCAGGCAAGGTTCCTTTTGGCGTTGCATAAATCAGTTGCCAGACATTAGGGTGGTTGTTGCCAGACTGCCGCTAAATTTGGCGGAAAATTTTTCCTGTGGTTGTGGCTTCTTCGTAAGAGTTTGGTGCCATCCGCGGTGCATTTCACGAGTGCATGAGTGACGCTGGCCGTTTTAATTACCGGAATGAACCGAGCCTAGAAGAAGTCGAGCGAAGTGCTGCCGGGCAATTAGGAGGCCATTTTAATTAACAGAATGATCCGCGCATTACAGAATTCGTTTTAATTAACGGAATGAACCGAGCCTAGCAGAAGTCGAGCGTGGCGCTGCCGTGCAATTAGGCAGCTAGGGGAAGCGTAGCGTCCCCCGTCGTAACGCGTGGTCAAAACGTTTTCAGCCAAATATAGCGGCAGTCTGGCAACAACCATCACACTCTGGCAACTGATTTTTGCAACGCCAAAAGGAACCTTGCTGGCGATAGGACTTGAAGGTCTAACATCAGCGGTCGTCGTTCGCAGTTGCTTTAATATTTCGGCCGACAGAAACACGTACGACATCTCCACAAGAGCGCGAGATTTCTCCCCTCGCATGGAGGAAGGAATCGGCTCGTTCGTGACGGCCACATTTTCATTTTTAAAAGTTCAATAGATACGATCGGGTGGTGGCTATCGCCATCTAGCCGTAATACTTAATGAACTAACCATTAGATTTATCTCTCTTTTTTTTTCCTCTAAATAGTGAGATTGAGGATTCGTACTTTCCAGTGAAGGGTTTAAGTTTCACTCGTGCCTTGACTTTAGCCACCAATAAGATAACCTCTTTCTAGTTAAGTCTACCCGCTTAAAGTCTATTTTGCCCTCCCTGTCCCTAAACCCCAGTGCTTTGAAAAACTCTGCGCCATCATCCTGAACGATAAGATGAAGCCCTTTACAGAACATTATAAAGTGTTCGGCAGTTCTTTCTTCCTCTCCATACGCACTGCATACTGTGTCTACACCTTCGTATTTGGCGCGATATGTTTTGGTTCGCAATACTCCCGCCCTGGCCTCAAACAGTAGAGAACTACCCCGAGTATTATCATAGATCCTTTCCTTGGCAATTTCCTGCTTAAAAGTTCGATAGATCCCTAGTGTGGACTTCTTAATCATGCCATTTCTCGACATGCCAGTCTCCGTTTCCTTCACTTTCTTCTTAACCGATAGTTCGTTTTGGATTGGCCACCTGCTGTTTTCTAAGTATTTACCAGTCAATTTCCTGGTTCGCTTACTCCATTTTGTATCGACATTCTTCATGTACAAGTAGCTGAAAACCTTCCTAGCCCAACGCTCCTCCCCCGTTTCTCTCAATCGCTTCTCAAATAGGCAATATGCGAAATTAACAGCGCCATCTAGTGAACGCAGCAGGTACCCTATCTGCCATTTTGATGCTGGCGAGGCTCGACCACTACGCACGGGCGACCCGCATGCGAGCGTACCACGGAACGTACGCGCTTCGACTGTCGCAGTCAGATTTTTTTTGCTGGCGAAATGCCAGTACACTGCTGTGTACCGCTGTGCAAGCAGCGCGGAGTCACAGACAGCGATGGGAGAAAGGTATGTGGCATGAATTACGTTTTTGCAACGATCATTTAAACGCAAAACAGGGTATGGCGTGCAGAAGCTTTATGGGCACATTCTAGGTTGCATGAATCTCCGCGGTGCACGGGCTGCACGAGAGCAATGCAGGACTAACCATTTTTCTGTGTTACTCAGACAGGCCGTGTTTTTATAGGTTTGTCAGCTTTGCGGCTAGGTGTTTTCACTACGTCGGCCCTCTCCACGACAGTGGTGCTCTTCGATTTACCGTCTCGGACTCGCCGAGAAGCTGTCCGGCATTCGAATTTCTCTATGGCTTCGGGGAATCCTCGGACTACCCGCGGCGAGTCCGAGATGGTAAATCGAAGAGCCCCGGTGATTCTCTGCAGTCGAGTGGAGAGTGCGCCGCTGCTGTTGGGGTAACTAGTGTGATAGAACCGAATTGTTAGGACGGGCTGTTTTGTGATGAGATTACACCATGTAGGTAGACGACGTATAAATGTTATTTTTGAAGGTGATTGCGCACAGAGACGTGTAGTGCTTCCGCTACTCCGAGTAACATGCCGTACACGCATCCTAGAAAGGCAACTCGGTTGCTTGTCCGCGTTCATACTCCGTTGTGTCCCCAAGTACGGTCACCGCGCAGCAATAAAACTGTCATTCGGAAGATGAGGGCTATGCCCACTTTCGAACAGAAAAGTATCTGCTCAGGCGCTTAACTTCAGTTCCCCCAACGTGCGCGGACGCAACTTTTCCATTCGGTCCTCTCTCACCGATATTCCTTTACCAACGAAATAAAATTGAAAAGATAGCGGGGAGCGCTGCCGTAGGTTTGGAAAACTGGCACCATGAGTATCGCCAGGGCTTGACTGAATGACGTTCTGCATGAGTTCAGAGCGCGGCAGTTCCATTTATTCGTGAGACGGGATTCATTCTCTGCATTTTAGTCTCTTCGGCTCAGTTGTGTTGCAGCTGTTTGGTTGTGTTGCAACTCACCTCACCTGAAAAATGTTTCATGTTGCATTACCAAACATACAGCTGTGGAGGCAGCCATAACTTAGTTGTACGGGATTCTGCCTTTTGGCTGCCTTAGACTCGCAGATCATAGAAACCTTTGAAGCTACCTGGAGATAAAAAATAACTGATTTAAATTCCCCCCAGTGTCCACAAGTGACTAATGCCTCTTAAGGCTTGCTGTGAAGGGCCATATCTAGGAAAGGCTGCTAGAAAAGGGGAGTGTGCGCAGAAAAAACTGAGGGGGGTGGGTCACATTACAAGTGCATCATTAGTCCTGCAATGCACGTATTAGTGTGACCTCTATTCTTTGTGAGATGAATTTGTGATAGTGCCTGTGTTTGTAAACAACAATCAAACAGCTAAGAGAAGCCTAGCTCATGACGTCGTACTGAATGTTTGTTTGCTTATATCTTGTAGGTATCCTTCCACCGCTTTCCGAAAGATGCAATGATATACAAGAAGTGGATTGTTGCGATCAAGAGGGATGAAGGCCCGGAATTTCAAGTCGGCAAGTCAACGAAGGTCTGCTCGAAGCATTTTAGGTCATCGGACTTTATACCTAGCGTTGTGAGTGGCCGCAGCCTCCTTCGGGACTCGGCAGTTCCGTCAGTTTTTGCTTTTTCCAAGGAAAAGAAAGAACGGAAGCCCCCAAAGCCACGTGCTTCACCACAAGTAAGAAGCCAAAACCCGGTTCTAGGCCCAGGAGTGCTAGGTGATGAGCTTATGCATAGCCCAGATGAAGTGAAGGCAGCACCGATTGGTCTAGAGGAACCCACTAGGCTCAACAGCTCACTTGAAGGTGAAAATGCACGTTTGGCCGAAACGATAAAACAGAAAAACAACGAAATCGCGCGGCTCCGAGACGAGCTTTGCCAAATCAAGGAGCAGCTTGTTGCTGCAAAAGGAATCATCGGGCAACTGGGCTTCGAAAAGGCGTCCTTGAGTTGCCAACTTGCTGCTGAAAGAGAACGAACGGCTCCCTTCACAGTGGAACGGTTCAAGGAATGCGACGAAGACACGCTATTTTACACTGGGCTGCCAAGCTACAACCATTTCAAGAAACTTCTGGTCTACTTGAACCCCGGTGATGATGGGTGCAACGTTCTACGTTCAGAACGTACAGAAAGCAGTGAACCCAGATCATCGCGAGGGCGGAAGAGAAAACTAAGCACGGAAAATGAGCTGTTTTTGGTGCTAGTCCGACTGCGCCTCGGCCTGTTTGAAGATAATTTGGCTCACAGGTTCTGCATTGCCCAGTCAACTGTGTCCCGAATATGCACATCGTGGATTAACTTCCTGTATGCCAAACTAGGCCTGTTACCTCTGTGGGCTCCTAGAAGAATTGTAGATGCTACAATGTCACCCGAGTTTAAGGAAAAGTATTCATCGACTCGAGTAATCCTGGACGCCACGGAAATACAGTGCGAAGTGCCATCATCCTTGTCCCTACAGTCTACAACGTACTCCCCATACAAGTCGAGCAACACATTCAAGGGACTCATCGGCGTCCTGCCTAATGGCCTTGTCGCCTTTGTGTCAGAGCTTTTCACAGGATCCAGCTCAGACAGAGAGTGTGTGATTAGGAGTGGTTTTTTAGACTTGAAGTTTGACGACGAAGATGCTGTTATGGCAGATAAGGGCTTTCGCATCGAAGATCTCTTGGAAAAGAATGGAGTGAAATTGAACCTGCCGCCGTTCCTGAAGGGTGGCACATTCTCACCTGAGGAAGTGAAATCTACAAAGGAGATTGCTGCTTTGCGGATACACGTGGAGCGGCGGATACAGCGGATAAAGGCATTCCACATTTTTGATAGACCCATACCGTTAACCTTGGCTCCACTGATTAACCAAATTTGGACTGTGACGGCAATCCTGAGCAACTTCCAGTCTTCTCTCATGCAACAGTCAAGTGGCAAACCGCAACAAGAGCCTTAGATGTGGCAAGCTAAAAAATTACGCCCTTTCCCACGAGGGGATTCCTGCGAAGGATGCGGAGCGTAACGGGGCTCCATCTGAACAGCACTTTGCGACTTATCACAAAGTATATATTTTTGCAATGCACCAATGAAGTGCAAGAGTTTTTTTTTTTCAGCGCACGCACTTGCTTTCACGAGACGAGCCCGCTTCCACTTTAAAAGCTCTGAAGCGACAGTGTTGCTGGTGTCCTCCTGGGCCGGCACGAGCCCCGACCATGAGATGGCTCCTGGAGCGACAGTGTTGCCGGCGTCTTCCTGGGCGCATGCGCAGGTGGCGTGCGGACGACGGACTATGGAGGGACAGAGCCCAAGCCTAAGATGCATTCGCAGTTACGCTCCGCATCTAAAAGAACACACAGCACTTGGCACGTTTTAATGCACCGACGACTGATGATTGACTGGTTGTGAGGTGTAACGTGCCGACGCTACACAGGCGATGAAGCGCGCCGTAGTGGAGGGCTCCGGAGTAATTCTGATCACCTGGGGGTCTTTAACGTGCACTGAAATCTCAAACACGCAGGCAATTTCACTTTCCGCCTCAGTCCGAAAAGCGGCTGCTCCGGCCAGGAAACGAGCCCACAAATGGAGGATGACTGCAGGATCAAAAGGGAGATGACAGCACGGACCGTGAAACTGGTAATCTGCAGCTGTGTGACTTGAGCACTCAGGGGCGCCACGTGCGCGAACAAAAAGCCTTGAGCAAGAAGGCAATGTTGTGCGCTGTTAAGTTGTTGCTCACTGTGTGATTCGTTCAAAGACGTAACCACCAAACTTGTATTCACCGTGTAAATACTTGTGCAATTTTTTTTCCTGGTCATCTCCGGACACCATTCACGCTACCAAAAGGCTCCCGAACCTGGATTCACAGCAGTACTTTGTCAAGCTCTATTATTATTTCTTCGCTCATTTGTAATCCTTCCTTATTGTTCATATACTGTGTTGTGTTTGTTAACCTATCTCAAGTTGACTCTCATTGTAACAAATCTTGCAAATATTGACTATAAACTGGTTTTGTTTTGTCCATGTGCAGCTCAATGGCAGAAAATGTGGTTGTGTCCAGTCTTGACACGCTTTCGGTTACCACAGACTAAATTTTAAGTAATCTAGTCCAAAAAAATGCTCACAAAGGGATTGAGTGGTGCTAGCATGTACATTATAACTTATTTGGATGAGATAAGAATTTAATTCGCAGCATTGCAATGTAGCCCACAATCATAGCTTTTCTCCCCCCCCCCCCCCTTTAGGCATGTTTCGTTGCCTTTTTTGAGGCCGTAGCACTTCTGTGTATCGCTGTGTATCACATGTTAAAACATGTGGAGCTGTCCACCTTGAATGGCTTGAAAGGTGCACTCTCTGCGTGCGGAGTATTTCTCTATTTCAAAAAAAAAGTGCAGGAACACAAAAGTACATGTCCCTTGTGACTCTGTAGCATGTGGTTAAGAAAACTGCTACGTTGTGTTTGCGTCTCTTCCTGCAATATCACTCAAACTGATGCGTTACAAAGCATCACTATGCCTGAAAAATGGTGTTTTTCTGAACTTTCATCGGCGAGATTTTAAATTATTCAAGATTACATCGAGCGAGTGTGAGCTCACGTACAATATCTATATTCTCTTAGACGTATCCAAAACTTTTAAGGGCTCACTAAGTTCTGTATGAATACAAGCAACTGGATGCTGCAAGTATGTACTAAGATTCATTAAACACTGCTTAAAAAACCTTGGATGGGAGTCTAATAATAATAGGTATGGCATGCAATCTTTTATCTTTACCCAAAATATGATGCATGAGATTTTTCATTTCCTTATTGTGGTCTCCACAACTTGTGCTGTGGCAATGTGAAGTCTAGTGAAAAAAGTGAATCTGAAAAAATTCTTGCACGAAATCAGCCTGTGTATGTTTGGTTCACAATAAAGCAGCCAATGTTTTTATTTCCACATGTCCGCAAAAGGAAAATTTTTTTGTCTCAAGGTATTATGTTGTGTTGCCTTCTCTGTGTTGAGATTTTGGTGCACGTTAAGATGCCCAGGCAGCCAAGACAATTTGCAACCATCCATTACAGGGCACAGTATTGCCCAGATGCACAAATGGCAAGTAAAGCTCGGAGCGTTATTTTTTTAGTATTGAAAATTCCTCTGGCACGAAGGTAGCACCGAGTTACCTCTTGGCTAGGGTGTGCAGGTATTGTGCACGCCTCATAGGTTAGGTGTAGCTTTGGCGCACTAATCAGCCGAAATCTGGAAGCTTCACTGATTACCGCCTGGCAAGATGGGGCAGCATTTGCTCAAAGAAGAAGGCATCAAGCTTTTTGCGCATATCCTCCCACTCGTTCCTGTCGAACCAAATGCGCTCAATGCCAATCCACTTTTCCGAACACACGACAAAATCGCCCCACAAGCAGCCAGTGAGGGCCATCTGCCCAAGCACCTGAGCATAATACTCATGGTCTCTGTCCAGCTGCGGTTCAGCATTTTCCCCGAACACCAAGGAAAACTTTCTTTTCTTCGCTTCCTCTGGCTCAGAGTCTTTCAGAGAATGGGGGCACTTGACCTCCAACACACCATATGAAAGTTCTTCTGGGTCGTACACGAGTCCGTCTGGTGTTGCACCCAACCAAGGGCACACAGGGTCTACCACAAGGCCGCAATGCTGCACTGACACATTGTGCCCGTAGCTGTTCATGACAGCTATATACCTATCTTTGGCCATGTTCTCATTCCTTATGCCATATTGCACCGGACGGACGTGCGTGAGGTCCTTCGGCTCAATGAGGTTACGGAGGCCCTTCTCCGTCCATGCCTGCCGCCTGACGACGCGGCCGAAAGTTGACGCTGTCAGTCGATTTGCCCGTGCCTGTCGCCAGCGTTCACTGAGCCGCTGCTGCCTTGAGTTCAGCTCGAGGTCCCGAGCTTCTTCTTGTGACAGCTGGATCTCCTGCACAATGTGGAAGTAAATATAGCATGAGAAAGCGCTAGAAACTTTTAACGGCTCAGAGCTTGCATACACTGTACTTTGATTACTAGCAAGACCCAATCAGCTTTCCTGCAGCCTAGCTGGTATGCCAATGTTTGTTTTCGGTACCGTGCTGCACTAAGATTAATATCCAGTCATCAAAAGACAGATTTAGGAGCCACTTTTAGGAGAGTCAATGGCATGAATGGCAGAACAGCAGCAGCAATGAAATTGTGCTTTTTAATAAGAACAGGCAAGAGAGGAGCACAGTTCCCGGTTTTTTAAGCAAAGCTTGGATAGCTAGGGTTCCATATATTTTTTGCATTTGGATATAGAAGCTCATGAGGCTGCAAATGTTTTCAAAGCGCAATACAATAAAAAGAAGTCCACACGTGTGTCCCCTCATGTTTAAAATGGCATATGCAGTGGATGGTGACCGCGCACAGAAAAAAAAACAACGGGGTGTTTGTCGTCCTCGCAAAAGTAGCTAGAGATTTGGGCTTGAGAGTGGCACACACCCCAACCGAGGCATCGGTGTTTGCACCACAGAATGAATGCGCACCTGAGTCGGGCTCCACCACCTGCCGCCGCAGCGTTAGCGCCCGGTCATCCCTATTCTAAAACTCTATTGTTATAATGCAGGTTTGACAAAATCAGAGGACATGCAATCGACAGTGGCCCCAAGTTCGATTAAGTGTAAGTCTTGGTTTACATTACACTGATGCATTGAAATGAATCAAAATACGGATATTGGGTGGTAAAGCTAGCAAATAGCAAATGTTAGCCTGTAGAAGTACATATGAGTGAGACTGTTTAATAACCACACAGCTTAACATCCTTCAAAGCGTAGAACATAAAGCAATGATCTGCACTGATAAAATAAAGCACAGCATTAGTGCTGGGTTTGCCTGTAGTTTAAAATTGCTTAACCACTATCATCACTGGGGCCATTGTCTTGGCATTTGTAACATTTGGTGGAAGCAAATAGGGCATTCATAATTTTCTCGTTTTCTCTTTTTACAGAGGACTGCATAAGAATATTTCTAGGCTGCATGTGCTCTACATCTAGGTCCACCTAATCAGTTAAAAGCATCAATGGTACACACTCCACCAGTGCAGAGAGAAGTATTTTTTCTATACTGCACTTACAGTCAACACCCTCCATTCTTCAGCCGTGAATCTGCCGGGCAAGGGTGGCTGTGAGGCTCCGTCACTAAACAGAGTCAAAGCTGGCACTGGTGTCACGGTGGCTGCCCCTTGCGAAATGCTGGGTGACATCCACGTAGTGAAGCCTGCAGGGAGTTTTGCCTGCTGGTACGACAGTGCAGACCCCGCAGGCGCAGGCCCAAGCTTTGTGTCCACTGACGGCCCCCCAGCAGCACGGAGAATGGCAGCAAAGGCGAAGGTCCCGAGGCTCTGGAGGTCCTCTCCCAGGCTATGGATCGCATCAAGGTGTTGCTGCTCCTTTTGCTCCTCAGCCCGCGCATCAAAAAGTCGCACGGGCATTGGCATGCCCATGCCACCCTCACGTGGACTCCGCCAGTCCACGTTCTGCACGGCCATAGGCCTGATGCCTTGTCGTCGGGGGCGCCTCCATTGCTGCGGCAACTCGGTGCATGAAAGCTCTGGTGGTGCCTCTTTGAAGCCCTTCTGCTTCAGCAGAACAAGGAGGCGCAGAGCCGCAAGAATGTGGCTGCAGGCACCACCAGCCCCAGCGGAGCACTCACAAGCGGAATCTGCCACTGCTCCACTGTCGCTTTTCAAAGCCAAGCTGACTTTGTACGGCCGCCCACTCTTCTTCTGGCTTCGGTAGCACGTGGCACGTGCATAGACAATCCCGAGACTGTAAGAGCAACAACAACAACAAAAAAAAGAACTTTGTAAGCTGCACACAGTCAAGTTTGTCATCTTTTTACCGAGTGCCATATCACAAGTACGAATAAAGCTGTCGTGGCACTTGCCATGACAGCTTTATGCAAAGCAACAAGGTTATGCAACCTACTCTCCACAAAGTAACGACTATGTCATTCGGGAAAACCCCTGCGCAGCTGACGTTACAGTGCAATAATACAAAACCTGCATGAAGTGCTTCAATGTGAACAACCTCTAGTGGAACATAAAAAACACTGCTTTTTATTGACGAGTTGGAAAACCACATGCCAATGCTGCTGAAAAATCTCCAAACCAACATGCACTGAATGAATCAGGTTTTTAAGGAGTCCCACTGTTAACTTACGTTGACACTTGCGGTGGATCAGTTCCGTTCTTTCTAGCTGTCCTTGTAGACCCATTTAGTCTAAATGTTTAGTGAACAAATTAGCGTACGTCGTGTTTTATACAAAGCAGCATGCGCACTCGTAAAGGCAGCACATTAATATTAGACCAGTAATGCATACGTGCGGACGCGAAATTTGTTTGCGCAAAAAACTGTTTTCATAGTACGAGCGATGTCCTTCAAGGCATGCACACTGCACCACCGGAACAGCTGCGAAGTTCCTGCGCGACCACGCCTGCTGATCGGACGTGCTAAAAATAAACGCCAAACCATAGCCTCCTCTTGCCAAGCCATAATGACAAGTTATCCAAGCACGTGAGCACGCGTAGTGAAAGAAACACGCAGTGACATGACCGACCTCGCCGAGAACGCCCGCACGACGTTCACATCGGCGGCACTATTTGTACGTTGCTCCAAAAGGAAAAGCACTGCATGCTTTCAGAAGGTTACACAAAACGTCGCTTACCTACCTTGTGTCACAGGCGTTGGTCACAACCGACGACGGCAAGGTGTACGCTTCCACGGCGAAGGCATAAGATTTTGTTTGCTGCTTGGATGACGTCGGCGCCTGGTTTATTAGGTCCGCTACAGTGTCGTTCGATATATGCGGCAAGTTTTCTAAACAGTTTGTCCACATCACATGTTCGGGCACTGGGAAACGTCTTGCTGTGGCCATCGCAGTAGCTCAGCGCAGTGAAGCGGGTGTTCAGAAGTCGTACGGCCGTACTAGCGAACGCGTTTCCGTCGACCGCTCGCCCACATTAAAATGGCGACGGGGTCGAAGTGCACAGTGTTGCCAGAGCACAAAGCAATTTCGCATATGGTCTATTTTATCTTGCTGCTAGCTTCCCTACCCTCAATTGATGTCCATCCCACATCACCTTGTACTCCCTGAATTGGTGTATTCCCGTGAGCTCCTAAAGCAAGCTTGCCTATTCCACGTTGCTTAATTTCTAATTTTGCTTGAACTTCTCATCTCATGCATAAGACCGCATTGCCGAACGTCAGCCCAAGAACCATGACCCCTTCACATATTTTTCTCACAACATCATACCTATTGTAATTCCACAGAGCCCTATTTTTAATCACTGCTGTATTCCTGTTACCTTTAGTCGTCACGTATATTTCGTGTTCCCTTAGGTACTCGGTCTCATTGCTTATCCATATGCCCAGATATTTGTATTTATCTGTTATCTCTAGCGTGACCTCCTGTATTCTAAGCTCACTACCTTCGATATCAATAAAAATCATGACTGCTGATTTTTCCTTACTGAATCTAAAATCTAACCTATCTCCCTCATTACCGCAGATGTCCATCAGTCTCTGCAAATCTTCCTTGTTGTCGGCTGTTAGCACTATTTCATCTGCGTACATTAATGCTGGTAGTGCCTGATCAATGAGTTTTCCTCCTTTGACTAAAGAGAAGTTGAAGCCAAGTCCACTTCCCTCTAATTTGGCCTCTAATCCTTGTAGGTACATCATGAATAACAAGGGTGACAGTGGACACGCCTGCCTAAGTTCCCGCGTCACCTCTGTGGGATTGGATACCTGTTTTTCCCACTTTTTAACTACCTTGTTACTTTTATAGATTTTCTATAAAAGATTAATGACTCCATCTTCCACACCCAGTGTGTCTAGTATTCTCCACAAGTCTTCTTGAACGACGCTATCATACGCTCCATTGATATCCAAAAAAGTTACGGCATATTCACGGGGTGAATGATGATGAATGGGCGAAGCTCCGGAGGGATTCATCGGTAAACTGTGAATCTTCCGTGTAATTCGCCCAGTCGATCATCATGTAAAGACGTGAGAAACGCTGTGTGTGTATATACACAACTCAACTTTTTTTGTTCTTAGACGATGGATGGCTTGCGATGTCCCTTCATTATGACGGCTTTATGGTCTGTGAAATGAAGGGAGAGCGGTTCCTGTATGGGTTGCAGTGGGCAATTTGCAAATACTAGGTCTATGCATGTTCCTCGGATCGTGGTAGGTTTCATATGGTCAAACGATATACGTCTGAGTGCATATCTAGAAGCCATATGTTGGATAAGCCAATTATTGTCTATGATAGCCACGTTAAAGTCTCCAAGTAGTACAAATGGTCCATTCTTGTAATTGTTCTCATAATTTCGTAACGCAGTGTCTGTCACACACACCACAGCTATGGCCAAACGAAACGTCCAGGAAGTCGCGCTTGAAACGCGCGTCGGCACCTTCGTGTTCTTTCTTGGCGCGTTTTGCAGAAGCCTCTCGAACTCTCGCTTCGGGGTTCGCCTGTCGATACGCACGCTTTCTCGCCGCTTCCCGTTGTGTGTCGTTCGGCAGGTCCTGTTCACGCCGCAGCCGTGCCGCTGCGGCCTCTTTTTCACGTACGGCAGGATCTTGGCGGCGGCGTCACGCCGCTGCAGCCTCTCTTTCACGTACGGCAGGATCTTGGTGGCGGCGTCGCGCCGCTGCAACCTCTTTTTCACGTACGGCAGGATCTTGGCGGCGGCGTCGCGCAGCTTCACGGAGCGCTTCTGCCTCGCGCGCTCGCACATCGGGATTCTGTCTGCGAGCGCGAGCTGCTGCCGCCTTGCGCTCTCTCCGCTGTGCAGCCTTATCCATCCGGCGACTCCGAGCGCGCGCCAACAGCGAACGGATTTTATTACAACGCTCCCCCTAGCGTACGTCGCCGCACTCAATCGAACGATTGCCTTCAACCAATGACACGCGCCATATGTGACATCATTCCTATTTTATAAGATCTCGCGTCTTTCATCAACTACAAGTACCGCTTTCTAGTTTATAACATCTTGCATCTTTTCATCATCAGCTACAAGTACCACCATCTAGTAAACACTACAAGAACTAAACGAGAGGTGGCTACATGGATGGATGGATGGATGCTATGAGCGTCCCCTTTATAACGGGGTGGTGACAAGTATGCCACCAGGCTCGACAAAAAAAAATCTTTTTTTCTTTTTTTTATGTTGGCCTAATGCCTCTACTTCGATAAATTCTATCTTAATGGAAAAAAGGGTAAATTTTCAGCTTAAGTTCTCTGCCATTTACGGCACACTGTCCATATTTTATTTTTCCAATATTTATTTTTGTCCTTTCTCTCTAATTTTCTGCCACCAATACTCTAACCGTCTCTTACTTATTTCAATCGCGGGTGTGTTCAGCTTTCCATTGTTGTCCCTAAAACCCAAGGCTTCCTGTAGGTTCGTGCCCAAACGTACACCTGGGTGGATATCTCCACATTCAATCAGAACATGCTCCGCCGTTTCCTTATCTTTCCCGCAGCATGTGCATTGTTCTTCTTCTTTACTGAATCTTGCTTTATAACTACGCGTTCTAAGGCAACCCGATCTCGCTTCAAACAGTAAAGCGCTTCCCCTTGAATTATCGTAAAATGCCTCCCTCCTTATTTCATTTTTGCCCTTTCGGTAGTTACTCAAAGCCGGTTTTTTCTCCATAGCTGCCATCCAGTAAATCCTCTCCGCCTCCCTGACTTTTCCCTTAACGCTCTTTGTTGACATATGGCTCACAATACCAGCCGTATATTTACTAGTGAGTCTTCTAGTTCTTTTTTTCCACTGTGTGTCCACGCTCTTCCTATACAAATAACGGAACACCTTCTCTGCCCATCTACTCTCCTTCATATTTCTTAGCCTTTCTTCGAACCTTATTTTGCTCTGCGCTTCCCTCGCCTCAAAACCTGCCCACCCCATATCGCCCTTTACAGCCTCGTTTGTCATCTTCCCGTGAGCACCCAACGCGAGGCGTCCCACAGTCCTTTGATTTACATCCATTCCCGATTGCACCTCTGCCCTCATGCACACCACTGAGTTCCCAAAAGTAAGCCCTGGAACCATTACACCCTTCCACAGACCTCGAAGCACCTCATACCTATTGTATCCCCACAACGCTCTGTGCTTCATTATTGCCGCATTCCTCTTTCCTTTTGCTGCCGAGGCTTTTTCCTGTACCTCCATGTATCTATCACTCTCATTTACCCATACTCCAAGGTACTTGTATTCACTTACCCTCGGTATTTCTTGGCCTTGTATGGACACCGTCTGATCACAGGGATCATTGAATACCATCAAACCACACTTCGTTACACTGAATCCTAGTCCAAGAGCTTCACCTTCCCTTCCGCATATATTCGCCAGCTGCTGTATATCATCTCGACTGTCCGAAAATAGGACGATATCGTCCGCATAAAATAAACCTGGAAGCTTCTGCTCAATCATCATGCCGCCCTGTTTGTGTGACAAATTAAAACCAATGTTGCTACCTTCTAGCGCTTTTTCCATACTCACCATGTACAGCATGAATAACAGTGGGGACAAAGGACATCCCTGTCTCAGACCCCTGCTAACCTCAACGTTCTCTTTGCTACGCATTCCTTCCCACTCTATGCAAACTGTATTTTCTCGGTATATTTCCCTCAAAAGCTGTATACAGTCGTCGCCCATGCCCATTCCTTTCAATATATCCCACAAAATTTCCTGATTAACGTTGTCGTATGCCCCAGTGATGTCTAGAAAAGCCACGTACAAGGGCCTATTCTCTATTTTAGATATTTCTATACACTGAGTGAGAACAAACAGGTTATCGTCTAACCGCCTGTCGACTCGAAATCCGTTCTGAAGTTCTCCCAAAATATCGTTATGTTCGGCCCATGTTTCTATTTTCATTTTTACTGCTTGCATCGCCAACCTGTATAGTACCGATGTAATGGTTAGTGGTCTATACGAGCGAATCTTGTCCTTTTCTCCCTTGCCTTTATAGATTAAGTTCATTCTACTTTGTCGCCAACTGTCCGGTATTTGTCCGTCCTTTAAGCTTTTTTCTACTGCTTTTAACAATGCTTCTTTAGTGTTATGTCCTAGTTCGTTAATGAGGCTAACGGGAATCCCATCTAAACCCGTGGCAGTGCGCTTTGGAATTTTTCCTTCGGCCTTTTTCCAGTTGAAATTATCTAGTACTAGCTCTTCCTCTGTTGCTTTCTCCGCCACACTTTTACTCACTGGGGAGATCCCCTGGACGCTCTTTTGAAACGAATCGGCTGTTACTTTTTGGATGTAACCTAGCGCTTCGTACCCTTCCAATTGATTTCCTCCTTCATCTAGAATATGTTGTTGCGTTGTGACAGACTTCCTACCTAGCGCCTTTATGTGGCTCCAAAAAATCCTAGGCGCGGCCTCCTTTTTTTTGTGTATCTCTGTCATCCAGCGTTCACTTTCACCTTTAATTTTTGCCTCTACCAATTT
Source organism: Rhipicephalus microplus (assembly GCF_043290135.1). Lineage (NCBI taxonomy): Eukaryota > Metazoa > Arthropoda > Arachnida > Ixodida > Ixodidae > Rhipicephalus > Rhipicephalus microplus. The sequence continues at coordinate 3,027,409 of NW_027464607.1, forward strand.
CTGTACAAGGGATTTTTTCTCCAAATATATTTCCCATATTTTTTTGACTTCGTCCTGCGGCCGCTTCTCCTTTTTTGCCTTTCTATGCTCCCGTGATGCTTCGCGTCGCTTCTCGATCGCCTCCCGGATTTCCTTGTTCCACCAACTTTTTGGCTTCCTTTTTCCTTTCCAGCAAACGGTTTTCTTCTCTTTCCCTATCTCCTTCGTCATTAGATGTAACAGCTCCCTATACTCCCAGTCCTTGCCTGGTATTTCGCCTACTTCTTTCTCGACTCTTGCGGCTATATTTATTATTTGTTTGTCATTTAAATACGAGCTGCCAGACTTTAATTCCATGCTCATATTTTTAGTTTCGTATCCCATTTGTAATGTTATTCGTTTATGATCACTACCCAAGCTGTTAATGCCTTCCTCGTCTATCCTCATTTCTGTCAGTTTGTGGTAACTTCCTTCAGTCATGAGACAATAATCAATACTTGATTGCTTGTTTCCGACTTCCCATGTGATCTGGCCGTCACATTTAGGCCCCGTGTTAACTATCTCCAGACTATGTTGCTCGCAAAGATCTAGTAATAACTTCCCATTGGTGTCTGAATATCCGTCAAGGTCATGTATGTGGGCATTCATGTCCCCTAGAAGGATGATTTCGGCTACATACAGGAGACGGTACCGCCATCTGGTGAACACTGCAAGAACTAAACTAGAGGTGGCTACATGGATGGATGGATGCTATGAGCGTCCCCTTTATAGCGGGGTGGTGACAAGTATGCCACCAGGCTCGACAAAAAAAAAAAACCTTTTTCTTTTTTTTTTTATGTTGGCCTAATGCCTCTACTTCGATAAATTCTATCTTAATGGAAAAAAAGGTAAATTTTCAGCTTAAGTTCTCTGCCATTTACGGCACACTGTCCATATTTTATTTTTCCAATATTTATTTTTGGCCTTTCTCTCTAATTTTCTGCCACCAATACTCTAACCGTCTCTTACTTATTTCAATCGCGAGTGTGTTCAGCTTTCCATTGTTGTCCCTAAAACCCAAGGCTTCCTGTAGGCTCGTGCCCAAACGTACACCTGGGTGGATATCTCCACATTCAATCAGAACATGCTCCGCCGTTTCCTTATCTTTCCCGCAGCATGTGCATTGTTCTTCTTCTTTACTGAATCTTGCTTTATAACTACGCGTTCTAAGCCAACCCGATCTCGCTTCAAACAGTAAAGCGCTTCCCCTTGAATTATCGTAAAATGCCTCCCTCCTTATTTCATTTTTGCCCTTTCGGTAGTTACTCAAAGCCGGTTTTTTCTCCATAGCTGCCATCCAGTAAATCCTCTCCGCCTCCCTGACTTTTCCCTTAACGCTCTTTGTTGACATATGGCTTACAATACCAGCCGTATATTTACTAGTGAGTCTTCTAGTTTTTTTTCTCCACTGTGTGTCCACGCTCTTCCTATACAAATAACGGAACACCTTCTCTGCCCATCTACTCTCCTTCATATTTCTTAGCCTTTCTTCGAACCTTATTTTGCTCTGCGCTTCCCTCGCCTCAAAACCTGCCCACCCCATATCGCCCTTTACAGCCTCGTTTGTCGTCTTCCCGTGAGCACCCAACGATACAGGGGACGGTACTGCCATCTAGTGAACACTGCAAGAACTAAACTAGAGGTGGCTACATACAGGCTACAGGGGACACACAGCCCACGCCCTAAGGAGCTTCGCCCCTAAAATGCTAGCCACAGGGGCCTGAGTTCCTTTTCTGCTATTTCCATGCACTGCGTCAGTGAGAACAGATTGTCTTCCAACCTCTTGTGTTTCCGAAACCCATTCTGCAGTTCCCCCAGCACCCCCTCATCCTCTATCCATGCCGTTGTCAGATAGGAAGGAAACGCGGCGCCGAAGGCGCTTTTTCTCGGAGTCACACATAGCTCATCAACCAATCATCCATACGACTGTCCTGGTAGCCCCGGCGACATTACATACTAGCACCATTGCAGTGACTGCAGCGCCACGGCGAGTCATGGCGCGAACTAATACGAGGGGCCGCGCCCTAGGTGCTTTTCTTGCGACCGCACGCTGCCTAGGCACCCAAATCGCGCGAACATCCCTAGGCGCTTTAGTCCTTAGCGGTGCGCCGACGTCGACTGTCAGCGTTTCCACTAGTTTGGTCAAGGTTGATTTTGGTGTTGTGCGGTGGTGTGTATGGATTGCGGTATTATTCCTTGCGAATCTGGTGATGTGGCAGTGATTCTCGGCCAACCGATCCTTCAAAGGGGGGAGATTGAGCGCCGTGGGTGTTTCGAGCAAGCGGTAGCGGCAAGGTTCTTTTTGGTGTTGCATAAGTGAGTGCCAGACTGTGAGGGTCAGTGTTGCCAGACTGTTGCTAAATTTGACTACAAAATTTTCTCTGTAGTTGTGGTTTTTTCGTGAGCATTCGGTGCCATCCGCGGTGCATTTCGCAAACTAGCGACGCTAAATCAACCACGCCTAGCAGAAGTCGAGCGTGGCGCTGCCGTGCAAACAAGAGGCCAATTTAATTAACGGAATGAACTGCACACTACAGAATTCGTTTTATTTTCGGAATGAACCGCGCCTAGCAGAAGTCGAGCGCGGCGCTGCTGTACAATTAAGAGGCCGTTTTAGTTAACGGAATGAACCGTGCCTAGCAGAAGTGCAGTTCATTTTGATAATTAAATTAGCCTCGTAATTCCACGGCAGTGCCACGCTCGACTTCTGCTAGGCTCGGTTCATTCCGTTAATTAAAACAAATTCTGTAATGCGCGGTTCATTCCGTTAATTAAATTGGCCTCTTAATTGCACGGCAGTGCCACGCTATACTTCTGCTAGGCTCGGTTCATTCCGTTAATTAAAACGAATTGTGTAATGCGCGGTTCATTCCGATAATTAAAACGGCCTCTTAATTGCACGGCAGCACCACGCTCGACTTCTGCTCGGCTCATTCCGTTAATTAAAACGGCCAGCGTCGCTCATGCACTCGCGAAATGCACCACGGATGGCACCAAACTCTTACAAAAAAGCCACAACTACAAAAAAAATTTCAGCCAAATTTAGCGGCAATCTGGCAACAATCACCTCAAAGTCTGGCAACTCACTTATGCAACGCCAAAAGGAACCTTGCCGGAATATTATCGCAATAATACAAACCGCCGCACAACACCAAAATAGAGGAAACACTTACACACATATAACCCAACCAGCGGTGCCTTTATATACCCGCACCGCTACAGCCAGCACGGGCGCACCGCAAGGAGGATACAAAAAATTTGCTGGAGTGGAAGCCGCCTATGCGCCGTTACGGGAGAGAGTGAAGCCGCGCCGAGCGTGCGGTGGCCATGTTGCCAGTGGCAGAAAAGAGCCGAGCGCTGCAAATTTATGCTTCATCGCGCTGCGGGTGAAGTGACTCGTGTGTTTATATAAAGCAATGAAAACAAGTAATTCTGGTTGTAAATGTTTATTGCAACTTGTACGCAGCCAAGTGGCATCTAGAGAACTCAATTAAATTGCATATGCATCAAATAGCGATGCCTAAAGCAAACACATCATCGAAAACATAGGTGCCCTACTGGTGGTTGAAAATTATTGCCCTTGTCAAAAGTGGTCCCACCTTACTTTTCACTGATTCTCGGTTTTTTTTTTCCTTCGTCATGTGTTGTATCCTCACTTTTACGTATTGTTCGGCGATTTGCCTGCACAAACTGTAAACCTTATCAAGCGTATCAAAGTCTAGGACGTGCTGCTCTAGTTTATGGAACCAGTTTTTCTCGGAGGAAGCTCATAGAACTTTCAGGATGAGGTGTTTTACTCTTGACTTCACCGTTGTGATGGAATCACATTCAGCCTGTAGCCGCCTCATTTCTCGACTTCTTTACAGATGCTAATGACATCTCGCGACGGTGAAACAAGACCACCTCGCCTCCTACATTTAATTAAAGGTGTCAGCTCATCTGAGTGCATGGCTGCTATACACTCTTCACAGGTAGTTGCAGTTCGACCTTTCGAACAGTGAAGCCTGCTATGTATGGCACCACGGAACCGACAAAAACAGAAAAGCTTTCGGGCTAGTCAATGCGATGCGTATTGTCGTGGTCATCGGGCTGCAGGACTGGGGCCTTGTGCATGTCAGTGAGATTGCTTCTTGGATCTACCATGGCTGAAGGAGTCGTTGCATTCGATACGGAGAGAACATCTTCGGAGCAGTGTCCAGAACTTGAAGACGTGACTTCCGTCGGAACCAATAGACGCTTGTATGCGGCCATAAACTGCGATATAAAAAATTAGCAATGATTATATATCGTGAAGTTAAATCTAATCGAATTGAATTTTTCAGGAAGTATCACGAGCGTAACCACAGTCATAATTTACGACATATTAGTTTCAAGAAAGACACGCTTCGTACAAATTACGGTACACAAAAACTAACTTACCAAATTCCCCACTTTCTTAATGAACACCCCACTGTGATGGCATTAATTGAACAAAGTTCCTCCATTTATGTTTTCAAAAAGAAGATACACACATTCCTTCTAAAAACTCAAACAGATTCTCATACCTCTTTCGATTCATTTTATTTTATGTAACTTTTATGTGCTGCTGTGACTTTATGAATTTTTTTTTTTTTTTGCTTTTGTCTGCCTGTTTGTTGTGCGTAAATAGTCTCTTATTATTTCTTTATGTGCTAATTCATAATTGCTGTTCATTTCTTTGTTAATACTGGCTTGATGTAAAAAAAAAAATTTGTAAATGTTTTTTGATATTGTATGTATCTCAATTTCTCAATTTTTGTACTGCTATATATAACCTGTTTATGTATGTGTGTACATAGGGGGTTGGCGCTTTGTCAGGCTTTCTTTGCCTTTACGCCGATCCCCTAGGCAAACTGTGTACACGGGTTGTCTGAAATTAAATCAATAAAAAAAAAAAAAAAGCTGTTGGGTTGTTGTTATGGCCACCTCATCTACGTATTGATTCAAAGAAGTTTTCCGCATAGTCTTGACTGAGTTTGTGTGTCAGTAAGTATTTCAGCTGACCCTGGCTGACAAGTCTGTCAAACATTCTTTCCGTGCTTGCCATGCGTATCCAAAAACCAATGAATCCGTTTTTTTTTTCAGTCCTTCTGTCACTGCCGGATCTCTCAGCCCGTTTATGTACGCTCGAGTCTCCGCAAAAAACGACTTCTTGAATGCTTCGTTCCCCTGCCGAAGGGGCGCTTTGTACAACCTTGCCAGCGGGTTCCTGGAGTTTTAAGATGTCAAACAAGCGATTAAAAGTTCTAATAAACGTAGATCTTGTGCTGGCACCCTTGAATTGCGGCAGCTTTAGCTTTTGTTCGCAGAAGTACAAAGCGTCGGCAACTGAGGCACTCGATCAGTTGTACAGCATATCATACCTTCATTTTCTTGCTTTTCACATTGGACGCGGACTTTCGTAAGTTTATTTCCGAGCCACAACCCTTCTTCACGTTGAAGTGCCTTCAATGCCACTTTATAACCCCCTTTCACATGCTTCCCTTCAATGTCAAAGAGGTGGTCAACACTCTGGCGCAAAGTGCACAAAGCGAAGTAATCCCAGTCTTTCGCATTCGACTTCTCACGGCGAACGGCCCACTCCCAGAGGCTCCGCGTTACGGGATCTTTAGGAAACCTGTAAAACAAATCCGGACTGTTATGTTTTGCACGCTTAGATCGCGTCAGCTATAGCTCCCTTTAGTAACGAGCGTGGAATGGCTATGTCGAAGACGTTTTCGTGTACGTACAGGTGGAATGTGAGGCCACAACCTTTTTTCAACCTGTTGGCACATCCGTGAACGACGCAAGAGGCAACCATCTTAAACCATCTGTCTTTACATGCCGACAAGGTGAAACAAGAACGGACGAAATCAGCAGCTCGCCATGGCGCTGAGCACGAGTTTTGCCACTGGCAAGATGGCGGCGGCTGGCTTCACTCGCACAGCGCCCCTTCCACTCCAGCAAGTTTTATGTATCCTCCTTGGCGCACCGCTAGAGACTAAAATCACAGAACACCTACCAGTTTAGAGAACGGAAACTGTACCTTTGGGCTGTTTTACCAAAATAACATGCAAATACGTAGCGGCGGCGTACTGAAGTGCAATACCGCGAGGCCAGATGAAGCGGTTAGTACTATCATCATCAATAAACGCACGCGTTTTTTTTTTTTTTTTGCTGCAGGTGGGGGGATTCGCGGCTGGTTCGCGCTGCTCGCTTCCTCTGGTATTTTTTTTTGTTGTTGTTAAATCGCGCTTTGCGTCTGTAATTATCTCCAGGTGACCTAGTTGGCCTCTACTGGCAAAAAAACAACAACAATCAAGTAAGGTTTGCATCATGTATTGCGAGTGTCCAAGCCGGTACAACCAATGTATATTTTTTATTTATTTGCAAAATACTGCTAGCCTAAAAAAGGCTGTAAGCAGGAGTGGGAATACAAAGATGATATATATACATACTGCGCAAAAGAAAGCGATAACGGCATGCTTCACACTAGGTACTCTTCTACAGCAATAATATCATCAGTTATATCGATCATCACAGCAGTAGGTAACTACACTGTAACCATTATATTCTAAATGCCAGTAATACATACATGGAATAAAAGAATATATGTATTTCCTTACATATAAGGTGACGATACATAAAAGTAGAAACACACAAGTGAACATATACAAAGAAGATTAGTAAACTCGTACATTTACACAGTCGTCAAATGAGCCTGAAGTGTTGAAATGAAATCTGCTGTGGTCATGCGTTCCACGACATCGGCTGGGAGCTCGTTCCATTCCCTTACTGTTCGTGGGAAAAATGTGTTGTGAAATACATCTGTTCGGCAGTTATAGTCTCGTAGTTTTTTTGAGTGATGAGAACGTGTGATTCGCTTACTTACAGGTTGAATGAAATGATCCCTTTCTATTCCTATTTTATTATGATAAATTTTGTATAGGTACCCTAGTCTTTCCGTGTGGCGTCGTAATTCCAGGGGTTCCAATTCAGCCCTTTCCACTAACGTACTTGCCGATGTCCGCCAGCTGTACATATTAAAAATAAAGCGTACCGATTTTCTTTGAACACTTTCCAAGTGGACAATGTTCCTTTTCGTGTGAGGGTCCCATACTATCGATGCGTATTCGATTATTGGTCGGATAAACGTTTTATAGGCTAATAGCTTCATATCTTGAGGAGCTTGGCGCAAAGTTCGTCTTAAGTATCCTAGTTTAGTTACTGCTTTTTTCTTTATGTAAGAAATGTGCTCATTCCACCGAAGATCCGATGTGAGTATGACACCTAGGTATTTAAAAGATTTTACTTTGGATAATACGCTTCCATTTAAGCTGTAGCTAAGCTGTAGCGGTGAATTCTTTCTAGTTATCCTCATGAGAACGGTCTTTTGGGGGTTAATTTTCATTTGCCAGGTTTCACACCATTTCTCAACGTGCTGAAGAGCTTCTTTTAGTTGGACGTGGTCATGAAGGTTGTCAATTCTGTGATAAATTACGCAGTCATCTGCGAATAGTTTAATTTTGACCGGTACCTGGTCAACTATGTCATTTATAAATATTAGGAAGAATAACGGCCCCAACACCGACCCTTGTGGAACGCCCGACCCGACAGCTGCAGGAGTTGAGCAAACATTATCAATTGAAACACATTGCTGTCTGTGGCGCAAGTAGGCCTCTATCCACGATACTAATGCAGTATTCTTTAGAATTGCCCTAACCTTTATTATTAGTTTTGAATGCGAAACACAATCAAAAGCTTTTTGGAAATCCAAAAAAATCACGTCTATTTGAGATTGAGCATCAATAGCAGCAGCAAAATCATGCACGGTTTCAAGGAGTGCCGTCACTGTAGATTTACCTTTGCGAAAACCATGTTGCCTATTATCAATAAGGTTGTTCTTTTCCAGAAACGACGATATGTGCGCGAAAATTATGTGCTCTAGCGTCTTTGAGCAGGAGCACAGTAGGGAGATTGGCCTGTAACAAGTTACTTGGCGCGAGTCCCCACCTTTCGGTATCGGAATAATTTTACTGTACTTCCATTCTGTTGGTAGTTGAGCTTCTGAGAGCGATTTTTTAAATATTAAACATAAGTACTTGGAGCACCATTCAGCGTACCTGACTAAAAAGGTGTTGGGTATGCCGTCAATTCCAGGAGTTTTCTTTGTGTCCAATTTTAACAACAGTGACAGCACACCTTCTTCGGACACAAAAATATCACTTATAGACGGAGCATCTTTTGCAGGAATGAAAGATGGGTCACTAGCATCATCCTGTACAAATACGGAGCAGAAAAAGCGGTTAAAAGTCGATGCTAATTGTAGTTTATCCGACACGTTGCCACCGTTCACAGTAAGGTTTAACTGCGATTTTTGCTTTGAGGAAAAATGTCTCCAGAATTTAGCCGGAGCCGTGTAGAGAAAGTTTTTTAATGTCACGTTGAAGTAGTAATTTTTAGCTTCAGCGATACTGTCCCTAAGAGCCAAGCGTATGGCACACAGTTTCGATACATTCGCAGGAGAGGGGCGTTGCCGGCACGTTTTTCTTATCCTTTTCGCTTTGCGCTCAAGGCGAACAACTTCCTTAGTAAGCCATGGTTTTGAAAATTTTTTTATGCTTTTACTTTTCATAGGGACAAAATCTTTGATACACTTAAGAACGAGATTTTTGAAAAATAGCCATAACTCATCGATACTGCAATCACTTGATTGATAGAAAGAAAGAAAATTTGAGAACGATTCATCCATTGCATCCAAAATGCCCACGTCATTTGCACGTGCGAAAACCGGGACAACACGCACTTCGTTTTTCTTTTTAGGCACATGGCCAAGATTCAGTGTCAATGTAATCAACTTATGATCCGATATTTCATCGAGAACGGCAACTACGGGTTCTTTACTAAGCAGGTTTCTGCTAACGAGAAAAAGGTCTAGGATAGAATTCGCTGAGTTGCTGATGCGAGTTGGCTCTTTGACTAACTGAGAAAGGTTATGAAAGAAAACTAGATCAGTTAACTGTTCTGCAACAGTGCTAAGAGGCTCCGGAATTTCGTTACTCCAATCAATGGATGGCAGATTGAAGTCACCAGCTATCAAAAAATTATTGATGTGGACGACGTTGTCACATAAGAATTGGTTTAGTTTCTCGAAGAATGTACTGTTGTCATTTGGGGGGCGGTAAAATCCACCTACTACTAAGCTGCATTCATTCAGGCATATTTTAGCGATGACACATTCAACACCAGCTATAGGGGAAAGTCTGTTTATATGTAACGTATCTTGGTAAAGAATGGCAACTCCTCCCCCTCGGGAGCTTCTATCATTACGAAGGATAGCGTAGCCTGGCGGGACGATTTCAGAATCGGATATGTCATTGTGCAACCAAGTTTCCGTAATTACGACTACCTGAGGTTTATACGAGAGAATAACACTTTCCAGCACGTCAACTTTATTCACAATACTGCGAGCATTAAACTGGAGGCAAAGGAATGGTTTATTAACGACCGCTGGTCACTGTTCGTTTCTAGTATTCTTGCGCTGAACAAGAACTCTCATTTTTTGGCTGTCATCCCATTCAAAAAGATTGTTTTCAATTTTAATTTTATCGTGAATCAGCTTAACTTTTTTACCAGACTTTCTGATGTCAGTTGTGCTCTCCCACAGGTTTCTTCTTTTCTGTCTAGTGCACGCGGAAAAATCCTCTGCTATAGAAGTTCGCTGTCCTTTTAACTTATAGCCGTTTTTCAAAACATTAATCTTTTCGCGGTAGTCAAATAACTTTAGGATTACAGGCCGAGGTTTGCGACTATGACTACGGCCTATCCTATGAATCCTTTCGATAGACGTTATTTTTGTGCCTAGTACCTCTTCGAAAATACCTTTCACAACACTTTGCTCAAGGTCTGCTTGTGTTTCATTCTGTTTTTCTGGAACGCCGAACACCAAAAGGTTGTTTCTTCTCCCGCGGTCCTCAAGGTCGACTAACTTTTTTTCCATGTCCTTCACTTTCTTGTCCAGAAGGTGGGTGACTGAGGAGACCTCTTTAATAAGAGAGGCTGTCGAGTCGACAACCTTAAATTTCTGTTCAATTTCATCGAGCCTTTTCTGTATCACCTTTTGCCCCGCTAGAATCTCAGTGAGCAATTCTTCGGTGGTAGGACCTGGGTTTGATTCTATATCACCGCAAAGAATCAACAAAGCACATGCGAAATCCTGCACAAACATAGCTATAGCACTGAAACACTCTGGGCATGTCAGCTGGATAAAACAGCGGTTACTGGATTTACAGGAAGACGCAGTGTTACAGACCTGCATGTAGAACAGGAACGGATTAGTTGCCATGTTGACCGTTGGCCAGCTGACACACCCACTGAAGGAAGCCGTGCGACGAGTTACATTTAAAGCCGGGTCCGGTGACGTAGACCGCGCTGCACGTGACTTGATCCCATCTTCAGTGTAGTTTAGCGAAAACCATACGCTGTCGCAGCATGCCGCCGTGGTTTCATCGGTAATGTTCGTTGTTGCTTGAGATGCGCTGGCTTTGGTCACTCCAGCAAAAAGTAGAATCTGCATGTAGAACAGGAACGGATTAGTTGCCATGTTGACCGTTGGCCAGCTGACACACCCACTGAAGGAAGCCGTGCGACGAGTTACATTTAAAGCCGGGTCCGGTGACGTAGACCGCGCTGCACGTGACTTGATCCCATCTTCAGTGTAGTTTAGCGAAAACCATACGCTGTCGCAGCATGCCGCCGTGGTTTCATCGGTAATGTTCGTTGTTGCTTGAGATGCGCTGGCTTTGGTCACTCCAGCAAAAAGTAGAATCTGCATGTAGAACAGGAACGGATTAGTTGCCATGTTGACCGTTGGCCAGCTGACACACCCACTGAAGGAAGCCGTGCGACGAGTTACATTTAAAGCCGGGTCCGGTGACGTAGACCGCGCTGCACGTGACTTGATCCCATCTTCAGTGTAGTTTAGCGAAAACCATACGCTGTCGCAGCATGCCGCCGTGGTTTCATCGGTAATGTTCGTTGTTGCTTGAGATGCGCTGGCTTTGGTCACTCCAGCAAAAAGTAGAATCTGCATGTAGAACAGGAACGGATTAGTTGCCATGTTGACCGTTGGCCAGCTGACACACCCACTGTTGTTCGGACCCGACCGCTGTATACGGTCGGGTCCGAACAAAACAAGTCACTCATACATATCGAAAGCTTTCAAACCATGTGTAAAGACTTTTGAAAGCTAACAAGCATATGCATATAACTGAACATCAAAATCACTGAATGAACGTCGCTCTCATTGTGTTGCGGCGCTCGAGTTTTATAGCGTGGCTTCAAGACAAAGGTCGTATTCTGCCGTCAGATGCGGCGCTTGCCCTGTAGTGTTGATCTTCAAGTGAAGTGAATGCATGATGTGGAATCGGAAAGGAAACTTGCACATTGCCGATAGATAGCTCGCGTAGTGAGAGCAATGTAGTTTTTTTTAATTTGTCAAATAAGCAATTGCGGATGCGTGCACTTCTGAAATTTTTTCGCTCTGCAATGCTACCTTGAGTACTTCACAATTGTGTAGTGTCGCGTCGTGTCGAAAGGGTAGGCACAAGTTTTAATTCTCAGCCGTGAGCCCATATGAAAGGTAATATGTATTTAGGTGGTGGGCATAAAAATATTCCAGGCTTGCTACATTTATTGTTGGAGTTAAGTTACACGGTTACTACAGCTAGATTTCACGTCGCAGGGAATGACCGGTCTGCTGTGTATGCAGAGAACATGTATGCTTAAGGAACAGTTCCGAGGTCTGTGCTTACAGATCGAAAAGGCCCGATTCTAAGAAAATAATCTTTAGGCACGCATTGTACAATTTTCTTGTTTGTACGTTTTTGCTGGTACTCTTACATCACACTATCTGCTCAGTCCTGAGCACAATCTCTTTTTTTGCATAGGCATATCCATAGAACTTGAGTACTCTCTTGCAAGCAAGCACTCCTGAAATCAATTGGTGGTACATGATGTGAATCTGTCCGAATACTGGATCAATAAAAGTCACATTTATTACGCACTCGCTATTGTGTTTACTTTTTCAATATACTTGTCCTTGATAGCTGAAATTGTTTTCTCCCTGCTACTGTTAGAGGTTAGGACTTGAAATACGTACTATCTTGCAGTGTGGCTGTAGATAAGTAAAGATCATGTATGTTTCAACTACCTGTGCGATTTCCTAGATTTTTTTTCATGACCGTAGTGCACAGAATTTCACTTCTTAGTGGTAGACACTATAGTTATGACAACTTAATTTAAACAGAAGCAGATGTGCACAGAGAAATCTGGAACATTTTTCTGCCAAAAAGAAGAACAGTACCACATGCAATGAACACAATCTTACTCTTCATGACAGCATTCACATCTTTGAGGAAGCTGTGCTGCAACTGCTCATCACCTTTATGATTGATTATTTTAGGAGCCCATTGAACATATGTGCAAAGCTAAAGCAATTGAGTGCAGTCTTATGAGCTTTGGTGCATCTTTTTGTAAACATGTATGAGCTAAACACAGTTAATTAAGACAAAACAGTTCTGGGTGTTGTTGGTAAACTGTCACAAGGAACAACTAAATGTCTAAGGATGTTCGCACAATTTCGCATCTAGGCCGCGCGTGGTCGTGAGAAAAGCACCTTGTGGGGACGCTACTCTTATTAGTCCGCGCCATGGCTCGCCGTGGCGCGGCAGTCACATGTCTGGAACGGTGCTGGAATGTAATGTCGCGTCCCGGCATGTCTTCCGCCCCAGGGTCGTTTGAGGGGGAAGTTTTCGTTTCGGGCAGAAGGCCATACCCAGGCAAGGGGGCCGCCGCTCGGCGCCAAACACACGCGGCCTGCCTCCATGCCTGCAGTCTTTCCTTTATAATCTGCATCGCCAGCCTGTAGACCACTTATGCCACTGTTATAGGACGGTAGTTGTTTATGTTGGCTTTGTCCCTCTCTCTTTTATAGATCATGCTCATCCTGCTAAGTTTCCATCCATCGGGGACTTCACCATCGATTATGGTTTTGCTCACTGCCTCTCTCAAAGTCTGTTTAGACTTCGGACCCAATGTCTTTATCAGCATAATTGGAATGCCATCTGGGCCTGTTGAAGTACTACTAGGTACCCTCTTCTCCGCCCTTTCCCACTGTAAGGGTGGCTAGAATGGGGAGGTGTGATGAGCGCGGCGCTTTTTGCTTGCCGGAGAAGGCCCATCGGCGCGCCGATGCCGCTAGGGGCGCTGATGGCAGCGGCGCACTTCGCAGAGTTTTCCTCGGGTGCGCTGTTTTTTTTTTTTTCAGAGCAGAACAGATGGCCATTGCACTAGCACTCCTTGATCCACAAAGGACTGATATTTATACGGACTCTAAATCCGCTGCTAGGGCCTTCGCTTCTGGTTCCGTTTGCAAGGAAGTTTTGAGAATTCTCGCTCACAAGGAACTCACCCACCACACAATTATTTGGTTCCCTGCTTACCTTGGCTTAAGGGTTGGAGGCCTTCCCAATGTCAACGAGCTAGCCCACTCCAAGGCGCGAGGCTTCACTTACCGCGCCGGGACTTGTGCTTCTCAGACAGAGGAGTCAGCCAGCAGCCTTCATTTTAGGGACATTTTGACTACCTTCAACGAGATCACGAAGCATTATCAATTAGGCCGTAGGTCATTTCCATTGCCACACGAAAAGTTGTCCAGGCCACAGGCAATCTCTCTTCGCATGCTTCAGACGGGAACATACCCTAGCCTCGTAACCTATAGCCATTACTCCGATATTTCAGAACTTTGTCCAGACTGCCAGAATCGCAGTGATTTTAACCACATGCTCTGGAGGTGCCCCTCTTTACAAACAAAATATGAAGAATTTTCTGAGAACTCCTTTCATTTAATGCTCACGAGTCCGGTTCTCATACAACAACTCAAGGCTGTCCAGAAGGCCCTCGATGCGGCGGTGAGGCTGGGCCTCCCCGTCCCAACGTGGGAGCGGCCCGCGATTCTACCCCTATAAAACGAGGGTGGAATCCTTCAGGACCCCAATAAAAGTTTTTCATTCATCCATTCAGAGGCGGTAGCTGCTTTACAAGTACTTCGTCAATCGGTGATTGCGATGGGTTACTCTGAAATGCCTGAATGCGTCAACGACAAAAAAGTAGATCCAGCGTCGCTGCATTACGCTTGCCCGCAAAACTTAGTGCTTCAGTTCAGCCTCTTGAAGAGTCCCAAGTGTGGCAACGTGGATCGCTTAGGGAAAGCGTCGCTTTGTCTGTAGAAAAAATTCTGCATGAGATAGAATAAGATGAGGAAGACTAGTAGTAGTAGTAGTAATAGACTTTTATTCAGCCAAATTTACAGGCCGAGCATTTCGACCGCCTGTGCGATCAGTCGACGCTGTTCTTCTTCCCCTTCGGCGCCGATCCAGTCGTGCCAGGAGGTGATGGAAAGGGATGGGGGAGGGTAATAGCTGGATTGCTGAGCAGTTGGGCAGTAAAACAGGCAGTGTGACAGGTCAGCGTATGGGGAGGGACAATTAGGACAGCAGGGGTTAGACCTATATTTATAAAGGAAAAGGCGAGAGGGGGTTTTCAGGCAGTTCATTTGGATGTGCCGTAGAGTTCGAGCCTCGAGCGCAGTGAGTGATGTATGAGGGGGAGGGTAAAGACGCTTGTCGAGCCGGAGATATACCTCCTTGATAGTGTGACGCAAGGAGATCTGCCCATCGTTATTCGCGGTGCTCTCACTGTCTTCCGAAGGTGTGGGCCAGGGAATGAACGGTGCCCGGTGCAATATATCGCGGGCAAGCTGATGAGCTAGCTCATTGCCGTTAATACCCGAATGCCCAGGAACCCAGCGGAGAAAGACAGTGGAGGGTTGAAGAGCAGAGGCCGCTCGCTCGACCTCCTGTGGAAGAGCAGGGGGCAACGTGTTGTTCTGTATGTGACGGATGGTGGAGTGAGAGTCGGAGTAAATCGTGTACTCGGGGAGAGAAGGGAGGGAGGAAAGGAAGACTACGAAAGACTTCCATCTGATGCACTAGCAGTGCCTCTCGCCCATGAATCATGCACCACTGAGCGGTGGATGGTCGCCCTGTATATTATGTGGCAAGCTACGATGTGAGAAATCTGGTACTTAGTAACAATAGTGATGAGTACAAAAACACCTGCCTTGTTTCGCAGTGTTGGTGGTTACGCGTTATAAGTAACACCGTTGCTGGTGTAGCACGTTACTTCGGCATTTAGTATTTGACGCACTTGTTATACATGTAGAAATGGAGCTGCTGCTTAAATTGTGCGAGTTGTAGTTGTCAGCAAGTCGTTCCTGCAAGATGGTAGCGCTATTTATCAGTTATGTTTCTAAAATACAATTTGCTTCTGTTGATAACAGGTCACGGAGCACTAAGTTTTCAGTACCTGGAAAAGCAAGGCTCACGTTTCCATAAACAGTTGCAATTCTAGCGGGCCCTGTGTAGGTTGAAGGGACAA
Source organism: Rhipicephalus microplus (assembly GCF_043290135.1). Classification (NCBI taxonomy): domain Eukaryota; kingdom Metazoa; phylum Arthropoda; class Arachnida; order Ixodida; family Ixodidae; genus Rhipicephalus; species Rhipicephalus microplus. Next base: position 3,042,922 of record NW_027464607.1, read on the forward strand.
AATTATTTACACTGCAAATATTTTACACTGCAAATACCTGCGATTATGGTCCGCTAGCAGATGCAAGCTGCCAGAATTACTGTAATTTTTTAGGTCAGTGATCATATATTTGCGGAAAGGGTTGGCGGTGAAATTATATTTCGACTTTCTGTAACAATGAGAAATGGATTTAACATGCGCCACATTGTTATAAGCCATCACATGGAACTCTCCGGTGCACATTAGGCCACTTTGTTCTACGTCCAGCATCTTGTGCAAAATTTGCCAGTTTAATTCACCTAAATTAGCTATAGTTGTTTCAGTCAGAGACATCATTTCTTTTCTTTCAATATATCGAGGAGCACGGGACCAAAAGCTCGAGGGATGGACAAAGCACCGACCCAGTCACAAGTTGGCAAAGCAGCAATACACGACAGACATTCATACATGTAGAATAGAAAATAAGCTTTACAAGTATAAAATAGCACCAAGTTCGAATACAAAAGTTATGAAACAAAGATTCACAAATAGAGAGTGAGGAAATACATATGTATCATAACACTGCATGAACATTAAAAGCAAAAATCCATAAGTTGAGTGATCGAAATTCCGGGAGATCTACTCTTCGGGAAAGTGAATCAGCTGGGCGAAGCATCTAATGTGACGATTTTGATTATTTAAAATACATATATCTATAGCGCTACAGTTGGGAATTAAACGTAAGAAATAATTACACATAATATTACGATGAAGTGTCAGAAATCATCAGGATCAAAACTATACACTAATACACAGAGAGATTACACTATATGATACAATACAGTAGTAAGAATTATTTAAAAAATGCGCAAGACAGCCAATCGTAGCGACATTTCTTGTAATATTTAAATATTTAAATAGATTCATAGGAAGTTCTCAATGGCAGAAGAAAGGACAAAGTGTCGATGTCTTCGTGGTTTAAGGTGGTTAATAGGTAAGGTAGCCTGTAGGACAATGTTCATCCTAAACGCTTCTAGGAATAGGTAAAATCCACATTTAATTATTCGTGCCTAGTGAGACAAACACTAGGGTTTACGTTTATCTTAGCAAGATAAATTATGGTACTACAACCATGTTTAACGAATGCTTGATGACATGTCAATTATAAATACGAGGCACGGGCACATTCATTCAAACTTCTGATCTAGGAGTATAATCCATAAAGAACCCCAGGTGGTCGAAATTTCCGGAGCCCTTCACTACGGCGTCTCTCATAATCATATGGTGGTTTTGGGATGGTAAACTAAACATATCAAGGCCTTTTCAAGAATGGTTTTCAGAGATGAGATTTTAAAGAGCTTAGGTACCATGTACTGCCCTACATTAGCACGATCAAAATGATTTTACTGAAAACGGGTCACCACCACACAGCGTGGGAGCAATTTTTGTGTAGAGCGGCGCGTGCTGTCTCGTTTGTCTCCCCCGCAATGGTGCCCATGGATGGATGGATGGATATGGCTGTACCCTTTAGATCGGGCGGTGGCTAGCGCCACCAAGCCGTAATACCTAATGAACCAAAAACTATATTTTTTTCCTTAAAAAAAAGAAAAAAAAGGGAAAAAAAGAAAAAAAATAAAGAGTTTGAGGATTCGTACTTTGCAGTGAAGAGTTTAATTTTCACTCGTGCCTTGACTTTAGCCACCAATCAGATAACCTCCTTCTAGTTAAGTCTACCCGCTTAAAGTTTATTTTGCCCTCCCGGTCCCTAAACCCAAGTGCTTTGAAAAACTCTGCGCCATCATCCTGAACTATAGGGTGAAGCCCTTTACAGAACATTATCAAGTGTTCGGCAGTTTCTTCTTCCTCTCCACACGCACTGCATACTGTGTCTACCCCTTCGTATTTGGCCCGATATGTCTTGGTTCGCAGTACTCCCGTTCTGGCCTCAAACAGTAGAGAACTACCCCGAGTATTATCATAGATCCTTTCCTTGGCAATTTCCTGCTTAAACGTTCGATAGATCTCTAGTGCGGACTTCTTTATCATGCCCATTCTCCACATGTCAGTCTCCGTTTCCTTCACTTTCTTCTTAACCGATAGTTCTTTTTGGTTTGGCCACCTGCTGTTTTCTAAGTATTTACCAGTCAACTTCCTGGTTCGCTTCCTCCATTTTGTATCGACATTCTTCATGTACAAGTAGCTGAAAACCTTCCTAGCCCAACGCTCTTCCCCCATTTCTCTCAATCGCTTCTCAAATTTTATCTTGCTGCTAGCTTCCCTGCCCTCAAATGATGTCCATCCCATATCACCTTGTACTCCCTGATTTGGTGTATTCCCGTGAGCTCCTAAAGCAAGCCTACCTATTCCACGTTGCTTAATTTCTAATCTTGCTTGAACTTCTGATCTCATGCACAAGACCGCATTGCCGAACGTCAGCCCAGGAACCATGACCCCTTTCCATATTCCTCTCACAACATCATACCTATTGTAATTCCACAGTGCCCTATTTTTCATGACTGCTGCATTCCTGTTACCTTTAGTCGTCACGTATATTTCGTGTTCCCTCAGATACTCGGTCCCATTGCTTATCCATACGCTGTTATGCCAGCGAGTCCTCGTCAAACGTCCGTGCCTCTGAAAAAGGCAATCTGGGTCAAGGCCAGCCCGCAGTCCGCCTGACGCGAACATCTCAACGGCGTGAACACGCGCGGCGCTTCTCTGGCCCACGTGCATTGAGTCAGCTGCGCACGTGACAGCGAGCCGGCGTCCTCGTGTCTGGTGGTCTGACGCATAGCGCGGCGACCCCCATTGGAGGAATCTGCCCTGACGACCAGCGGCGCTTCTGATTGGACATTTTGGTTGGACCCGGTGCAAATAAAAGAAGCCCTGCGGCGTGTCGCGATCAGCGGTCTTAGGCGAAAGGCTGACCTATGTGTTAGAGAGGAGAGCTCGGCTCTTCGAATCTCTGTCGGCCCCAGTGCCGAAATTGTAACGCCTCTGTATATATGCTGTACATAAACCTTGTTTAACGCACCGTCGTCTCGTCCGCTCGTCTTATCAGCTCTGCGCAGAAGCAGTCGCGGGCTGAGAAACATACGCTACCAAACGGCTGGTGACCTTCCCGGCGGAGTTGAAAGCAGTGGCGCCTTCGGGGCCGTGTTGGCGTCGCCGTCTTTCGCAACAACGCCCAGATATTTGTATTTATCTGTTATCTCTAGCGTGACCTCCTGTATTCTAAGCTCACTACCTTCGTTGTCATTGAAAATCATGACTGCTGATTTTTCCTTACTGAATCTAAAATCTAACCTATCTCCCTCATTACCGCAGATGTCCATCAATCTCTGCAAATCTTCCTTGTTGTTGGCCATTAGCACTATATCATCTGCGTACATTAATGCTGGTAGTGCCTGATCAATAAGTTTTCCTTGTTTGACTAAAGAGAGGTTGAAGCCCAGTCCACTTCGCTCTAATTTTGCCTCTAATCCTTGTAGACACATCATGAATAATAAGGGTGACAAGGGGCACTTCTGCCTAAGCCCCCGTTTCACCTCTGCAGGCTTGGATACCTGTTTTTCCCACTTTATAACTACCTTGTTACCTTTATAGATACCCTTTAAAAGATTAGTGACTACATGTTCCACGCCTAGTGTGTCCAGTATTCCCCACGCCGGTGCATGCAGCGCCCCAAGCGGCATCAGCGCGCTTTGGGGACCGGCTTCGGCAGCCGCTTTTCACACCTCCCCATTCTAGCCACCCTACCACTGTCGTTGTGAAAATGGAGCAAATGTATGATAATAGGCCAACGCCTCCTCTAGAAAGATGCCTGCCGCATGAGAAGAAAAACAGCTGCCTCGCGCTTTCTCTCCTTCATTTTAATATGGATGGATGGATGCTATGAGCGTCCCCTTTATAACGGGGTGGTGACAAGTATGCCACCAGGCTCGACAAAAAAAAAACCTTTTTTTCCCTTTTATGTTGGCCTAATGCCTCTACTTCGATAAATTCTATCTTAATGGAAAAAAAGGTAAATTTTCAGCTTAAGTTCTCTGCCATTTACGGCACACTGTCCATATTTTATTTTTCCAATATTTATTTTGGTCCTTTCTCTCTAATTTTCTGCCACCAATACTCTAACCGTCTCTTACTTATTTCAATCGCGGGTGTGTTCAGCTTTCCATTGTTGTCCCTAAAACCCAAGGCTTCCTGTAGGCTCGTGCCCAAACGTACACCTGGGTGGATATCTCCACATTCAATCAGAACATGCTCCGCCGTTTCCTTATCTTTCCCGCAGCATGTGCATTGTTCTTCTTCTTTACTGAATCTTGCTTTATAACTACGCGTTCTAAGGCAACCCGATCTCGCTTCAAACAGTAAAGCGCTTCCCCTTGAATTATCGTAAAATGCCTCCCTCCTTATTTCATTTTTGCCCTTTCGGTAGTTACTCAAAGCCGGTTTTTTCTCCATAGCTGCCATCCAGTAAATCCTCTCCGCCTCCCTGACTTTTCCCTTAACGCTCTTTGTTGACATATGGCTTACAATACCAGCCGTATACTTACTAGTGAGTCTTCTAGTTCTTTTTCTCCACTGTGTGTCCACGCTCTTCCTATACAAATAACGGAACACCTTCTCTGCCCATCTACTCTCCTTCATATTTCTTAGCCTTTCTTCGAACCTTATTTTGCTCTGCGCTTCCCTCGCCTCAAAACCTGCCCACCCCATATCGCCCTTTACAGCCTCGTTTGTCGTCTTCCCGTGAGCACCCAACGCGAGGCGTCCCACAGTCCTTTGATTTACATCCATTCCCGCTTGCACCTCTGCCCTCATGCACACCACTGAGTTCCCAAAAGTAAGCCCTGGAACCATTACACCCTTCCACAGACCTCGAAGCACCTCATACCTATTGTATCCCCACAACGCTCTGTGCTTCATTATTGCCGCATTCCTCTTTCCTTTTGCTGCCGAGGCTTTTTCCTGTACCTCCATGTATCTATCACTCTCATTTACCCATACTCCAAGGTACTTGTATTCACTTACCCTCGGTATTTCTTGGCCTTGTATGGACACCGTCTCATCACAGGGATCATTAAATACCATCAATCCACACTTCGTTACACTGAATCCTAGTCCAAGAGCTTCACCTTCCCTTCCGCATATATTCGCCAGCTGCTGTATATCATCTCGACTGTCCGCAAATAAGACGATATCGTCCGCATAAAATAAACCTGGAAGCTTCTGCTCAATCATCATGCCGCCCTGTTTGTGTGACAGATTAAAACCAATGTTGCTACCTTCTAGCGCTTTTTCCATACTCACCATGTACAGCATGAATAACAGCGGGGACAAAGGACATCCCTGTCTCAGACCCCTGCTAACCTCAACGTTCTCTTTGCTACGCATTCCTTCCCACTCTATGCAAACTGTATTTTCTCGGTATATCTCCCTCAAAAGCTGTATACAGTCGTCGCCCATGCCCATTCCTTTCAATATATCCCACAAAATTTCCTGATTAACGTTGTCGTATGCTCCAGTGATGTCTAGAAAAGCCACGTACAAGGGCCTATTCTCTATTTTGGATATTTCTATACACTGAGTGAGAACAAACAGGTTATCGTCTAACCGCCTGTCGACTCGAAATCCGTTCTGAAGTTCTCCCAAAATATCGTTATGTTCGGCCCATGTTTCTATTTTCATTTTTACTGCTTGCATCGCCATCCTGTATAGTACCGATGTAATGGTTAGTGGTCTATACGAGCGAATCTTGTCCTTTTCTCCCTTGCCTTTATAGATTAAGTTCATTCTACTTTGTCGCCAACTGTCCGGTATTTGTCCGTCCTTTAAGCTTTTTTCTACTGCTTTTAACAATGCTTCTTTAGTGTTATGTCCTAGTTCGTTAATGAGGCTAACGGGAATCCCATCTAAACCCGCGGCAGTGCGCTTTGGAATTTTTCCTTCGGCCTTTTTCCAGTTGAAATTATCAAGTACTAGCTCTTCCTCTGTTGCTTTCTCCGCCACACTTTTACTCACCGGGGAGATCCCCTGGACGCTCTTTTGAAACGAATCGGCTGTTACCTTTTGGATGTAACCTAGCGCTTCGTACCCTTCCAATTGATTTCCTCCTTCATCTAGAATATGTTGTTGCGTTGTGACAGACTTCCTACCTAGCGCCTTTATGTGGCTCCAAAAAATCCTAGGCGCGGCCTCCTTTTTTTCGTGTATCTCTGTCATCCAGCGTTCACTTTCACCTTTAATTTTTGCCTCTACCAATTTCTGTACAAGGGATTTTTTCTCTAAATATATTTCCCATAATTTTTTTTACTTCGTCCTGTGGCCGCTTCTCCTTTTTTGCCTTTCTATGCTCCCGTGAGGCTTCGCGTCGCTTCTCGATCGCCTCCCGGATTTCCTTGTTCCACCAACTTTTTGGCTTCCTTTTTCCTTTCCAGCAAACAGTTTTCTTCTCTTTCCCTATCTCCTTCGTCATTAGATGTAACAGCTCACTATACTCCCAGTCCTTGCCTGGTATTTCGCCTACTTCTTCCTCGACTCTTGCGGCTATATTTATTATTTGTTTGTCATTTAAATACGAGCTGCCAGACTTTGATTCCATGCTCATATTTTCAGTTTCGTATCCCATTTGTAATGTTATTCGTTTATGATCACTACCCAAGCTGTTAATGCCTTCCTCGTCTATCCTCGTTTCTGTCAGTTTGTGGTAAATTCCTTCAGTCATGAGACAATAATCAATACTTGATTGCTTGTTTCCGACTTCCCATGTGATCTGGCCGTCACATTTAGGCCCCGTGTTAACTATCTCCAGACTTTGTTGCTCGCAAAGATCTAGTAATAACTTCCCATTGGTGTCTGAATATCCGTCAAGGTCATGTATGTGGGCATTCATGTCCCCTAGAAGGATGATTTCGGCCCCATTACCAAATTCCTTAATATCCGCACTCATGCAATCCACTATCTCCTGATTCTTTTCTCTGCAGTTATTCCCCGTCCACAAGTAGGCTACCCCTAGCCACGTTTCCTTTCCACCTACTGTGCCCCGAACCCAGAGGTGCTCTGAACACGTCTGTTTTACTCTAACCCATTTGGCTCCGCGGTGAATTAGCATTCCTACACCCCCACCTTTCCTTTCCGATATGGTCCTGTTACACCCTTCCCAAACATAATTTTTAATATGTGGTGGCTCTTCCAAGTCTCTAAGGTGTGTTTCTGTAACCGCATACACGCCTATCTGTTCTTTGTTTAACTGCTCCTCAATCTCTAACCATTTTGCCTTCTTTCTGCCACCCTGCATGTTTATGTAACTAATTGCAACACGCGCCTTTTTCCTTTTTCTTTTACCTTTTTTCTGGTTTTTCGCAATTCTACCTGTCAAAGCGTCCTCCTGGTTGCTTTCCCTGTTACGAGCTACCCCGGACTCCGAAGGGCCCGTGAGCCCCCCAAAAAAGCTACTGCGCGTCCTGCCAGTCGCCAGCCCACCTCGTGTCCAAGCCTCTTATCGAAATGAATCCTGTCTCTTTGGAATCCACCCCACCTGTGCACTTCCCTGTTTAAATCCACTACCTCGAAACCCTTCTCTCGACTAATCCGCCATATCTCCTTGTTTGCGTCGACAACCGCTCTTCGCAGGTTGACGTTGCGCACCGGTACTTCCGGTACTGTGCATACTACAATTTGCACCTGGGGGGACACGGTGCGCATGTCATCCACCCCTCTCGCCAAGGCCGTCGCTAGTCCTGACGATTCTTTTTTCAGGACGTCATTTAACCCTCCCGCAATTACAACGAGGTTACGATTGCCAGCCTTAGCTGCGAGTTGTTCACCCGCTTGACTCATTACTGTCCCCAGCGTTTGTCCTGGGAACGTCCCTATCGCAACTCTCTTGTCACCTTTCACCCTTTCTTTGATTGCCGCTGCGCATCGGACCAAATTTGAGTCACCGGCGATGATGACCTGTTCAGACATTCCTTCTGAAACCTGCACCTGGCTGCTGACTAGGTGACTAGCGTGAGTCACGGCTGCTGGTTTGCTCCCTCCCTCCCTCAAAACTACTTCCCGGTAGCTGGGCCCTGTGGTCAATGTATCTGCCTTTGTCATGCCTGTTTCCTTCATCTCTCCCGCACGGGGGGTCGTCGCCATAATGCTTCCGCCGTCACCTGCGTCTTCGTTCCCTTTCACGACCTTCGATAGGCCCTTCTCGGCTGCCCGGAGCCTTTCTTCCATGGCTGACGTTTTCTCTCGCTCCTTCGCCAATGCATTCTCCAGCGCTGCGATTTTCTCCATGAGCCCACTCTGGACCGCCATCATATTTTTCATTTTCTCCTCGAACTCGCACTGTCTACACTTGGCGTAATCTTCTGCTTTCTCCTCCGCACTAATTTCCACCTTCCGCCCTACCCCGCACTCGGAACACTTTACGGTCTTTTTGACCATGGCTAGCTCAGTTTACCGATGCCCACGTGTTAGAAAACTGTACTAAAATACACTGTTCTAAGCCAAAAAGAACCACAATAATAAATAAATACGCTACACTTCACAGCACCTGCGCATGCACGTGGTCGGTCTACGCGCAGGCTTCAGCCACGTGGTGGCTGGAGAAAAAAAGACACAGTACAAAATACTAATAAAAAAAAACCGTACACCGTACTAGACCTAATCAAGCCTTACGCTAGCGCCTTACGTTCTCATAACGCTACATATAGAGGCAAGCTGGAAACATGCAAAAACACTTATCTGTAGCTGTCATTCCGGAGCTCTCCAAAAACACGTCCGACCTCTACCACTCAGCTCTCACTGTCAATGTTCTCGGTCGCTAGCGTCACTTGTGGCGAACGGTGCAACAACGCAACACTTTCCATAGCCTCCGAAACAGTAGTGCACAGTTGCAGGTCTTGAACAATTCTCGACTGATGCGCCCCTATGGAACACAGATGAAAAACGCTTAGCTGGTACCGGCCACCGCCGTGATGATAGTGGTTGTCGCGAGCGTCATCGTGCGGTGCTTGTTTAAAACTGAAGGCAGGCTGTCTCCACTGGGAGCGCGAGCCATTCTTCAGGCATAGATGGATGTGGCTGTACCCTTTAGATCGGGCGGCGGCTGACGCCATCTAGCCGTAATACTTAGTGAACTAACCATTAGACTAATCTTTTTTTCCCCTTTAAATAGTGAGGTTGAGGATTCGTACTTTGAAGTGAAGGGTTTATTTTCACTCGTGCCTTTACTTTAGCCACCAATCAGATAACCTTCTTCTAGTTACGTCTACCCGCTTTAAGTCTGTTTTGCCCCCCCCCCCCCCCCCGTCCCTAAACCCCAGTGCTTTGAAAAACTCTGCGCCATCATCCTGAACTATAGGTTGAAGCCCTTTACAGAACATTATCAAGTGTTCGGCCGTTTCTTCTTCCTCTCCACACGCACTGCATATTGTGTTAAGGTGAGCTAGAATCTAGCTCACTTTAACTGTGTCTATCCCGTCGTATTTGGCTCGATATGTGTTGGTTCGCAATACTCCCGTCCTGGCCTCAAACAGTAGAGAACTGCCCCGAGTATTATTATAGAACCTTTCCTTGGCAATTTCCTGCTTAACAGTTCGATAGATCTCTAGTTGGACTTCTTAATCATGCAAATTCTCCACATGTCAGTCTCCGTTTCCTTCACTTTCTTCTTAACCAATAGTTCTTTTTGGTTTGGCCACCTGCTGTTTTCTAGGTATAGGCGAGATGACGCTAGTAGTACTATCATCATCAATAAAGGCACGCGTTTTTTTTTTTTTTTTTTTTGCTGTTGGTAAAAAGATTTGCGGCTGGTTCGCGCTGCTCGCTTCCTCTGGTATTTTTGTTGTTGTTGTTGTTGTTAAATCGCGCTTTGCGTCTGTAATTATCTCCAGGTGACCTAGTTGGCCTCGACTGGCAAAAAAACAACAACAATCAAGTAAGGTTTGCATCGTTTATTGCGAGTGTCCAAGCCGGTACAACCAATGTATATGGTCGGGTCCGAACAAAACAAGTCACTCATACATATCGAAAGCTTTCAAACCATGTGTAAAGACTTTTGAAAGCTAACAAGCATATGCATATAACTGAACATCGAAATCACTGAATGAACGTCGCTCTCATTGTGTTGCGGCGCTCGAGTTTTATAGCGTGGCTTCACGACAAGGGTCCGATTCTGCCGTCAGATGCGGCGCTTGCGCCGTAGAGTTGATCTTGAAGCGAATGCATGATGTGGAATCGGGAAGGAAACTTGCACACTGCCGATAGGTAGCTCGCGCAGTTAGAGCAATGTAGTTTTGCTAAATTTGTTAAATAAGCAATTGCGGATGCGTGCATTTCTGAATCTTTCTCGCTCTGCAATGCTACATTGAGTACTTCACAATTCTGCAGTGTCGCGTCGTGAGGGTAGGCACTAGTTTTAATACGCAGCCGTGAGCCCATATCATAGGTATTATGTATTTAGGGGATGGGCCGAAAAATATTTCAGGCTTGCTACATTTATTGTTAGAGTTAAGTTACAAAGCTACCACAGCTAGAATTTCTCGTCGCAGGTAATGACCAGTCTGCTGAGTATGCAGCGAACATGTATGCTAAAGGGACACTTATGAGGTGTGTGCTTACAGATCGAAAAGACCCAATTCTAAGAAAATAAGCTTCAGGTATGCAATTGTACAATTTTGTTCTCTGTACATCTTTGTTGGTACTCTTACATTACACTATCTGCTCAGCCCTGAACACAATCTCTCTTTTTTTTGCGTAGACATATCCACAGAACTTGAGTACTCTCTTGCAAGCAAGCACTCCTGAAATCAATTGGTGGTACATGATGTGAATCTGTCCGAATACTGGATCAATAAAGGTCACATTTATTACACACTTGTTATTGTGTTTACTTTTTCAGTATACTTGTGCTTGAAAATTAAGTTGTTTTTTGCCTGCTACTGTTAGAGGTTAGGACTGGAAATACGTACTATCTTGCAGTGTGGATGTAGATAAGTGAAGATCATGTATGTTTTAACTACCTGTGCAATTTCCTTGATTTTTTTCATAACCGTAGTGCACAGAATTTCACTTCGTTGTGGTAGACACTATAGTTATGACAACTTAATTTAAACAGAAGCAGATGTGCACAAAAAAATCTGGAACGTTTTTCTGCAAAAAAAAAAAACAGTACCACATGCAATGAACACAATCTTGCTCTTCATGACAGCAGTCACGTCTTTGAGGAAGCTGTGCTGCAACTGCTCATCACCTTTATGATTTATTACTTTAGGAGCCTATTGAACATATGCGCAAAGCTAACGCAATTGAGTGCAGTCTTATGAGCTTTGGTGCATCTTTTTGTAAACTTGTATGAGCCAAACATAATTAATTAAGACAAAACAGTTCTGAATGTTGTTGGTAAACTGTCACAGGGCACAACTAAATGTCGGAAAGCCTGTTAATGCCCATCACTGTGGGTGTGTTCATTATGTAATGCAATTAATAATTTCCGACGATTCACATGCCAACTATGAAGTGATCGTGAGTTGTACAGTCGTAGGCAAATTTAGATTGATTCTGGCTTTTAGGGGTTCAAACAAATAACATTGTAGCCTCACAGGAGACAAGACTGCTTGTCGAAACATTTGCTTTGACCCCTTATGTTAACATATTTTTCATATTTTCGAGCTTCCATGTTTTAAGGGTAAGTTTAGTTCACCTGCACCAATCCGAACTGGTTCACAGCTGTGCACGAGAAGTTCAGAACTTGTGTGGCAGGAGTTCAGCGGTGCGGCATCACAAGTGAATATCAAGGTGCCGACAAGGTGGAATCCTTATTTTTGTTCGCTTAGTTTAATGAGGTGCAAACATCTTGGCAAAACACGCCGCATTTATAGGGGTGGGTACAGCACCTACGTCTAACGCTATGTTGTTTGTTAAGCTGTGCGAGCGGCTGCACCAAACCAGCGCCGTCAGAGCAAAAGGTACAGGAAAGTCATGAAATAGTTTTGGTGCTGTACCTTTCCTGCGCTTTTTGAAATGAATGGCAAGATTTAGAAGATGCCATTGCTGTGCCACTGAAACGAATGGCGAGGTGCAGCACTTTGTAAAATGGATCATGTGGTGCAGGCAAATCGAACAAATCCTTAAGCACACAAGCGTCTTAGCGTTTCACCCCATCGAAATATGGCTACAGTGGCTTGGATCAAACAGTGTGTTGTTGAGCTCAGCGGCGCCACACAATCTAACTAATAGTGTTACAGTTTCAACTATATTGAAGTGTAGATTCCATGCCACGGTAGGCAGGCAATGCTTGTAGCCAATCTAAAGCACCTCTTCACGATATGTGCAGCAAAACATTCACAAATACAGCATTACACATGTGAGGTTAGAGATGACCTGTTGTAGTGGACATTCAGATGTTTCAACGTGCTTGCAGAGTGCACATTCGGGGGTAGTCATCCTGTCATTGCATGGCAGTCTGGAAAAAAAAGTAACATCACCAGATATCAATGCATAATTATTGCATGGAATTTTTCAAAGTAAAACAAATAAACTCAGTTAATTAGTAAACAGCAGTATTTTATACATATATGTAGTGGTACCTCATAACACGTATATCACTCAGGACTGCTTCTTCACAAGGCATGTCATGTAGCAAGTTCCTTGCCCATTGTACACATTTGCTTCCATGTCAGGTGGACCAGGAGGCTGTGGCAGAAAAAGAAGTATTTATCATTTATGTGACGCTTCATTTGTCACACTATAGCAAAACCAGACCCATAATTATGTGATGTTTCTCAAACGCGACTGCAGTAAACTATTAAGTAGTAGGTTTTTTGCACAATATATGGGCTATCTAAGAAGACACGTGCGAGGCGACAGTGATTTATTTGCCTTCTTTTATCGCAACGGCCTGTTTGGTGTTACCTGGTGATAGAATTTCAGACTTAACTATTGAGTCAGCGACTCAATCCCACGTGAAGCCATGCACGCCGCAAGTAACGCACGTTTTTCCGGTTACAGATTGGACGTTCAACAATATTAAAATTTAATACTGCAATGCGCTGCCACCGTGTGACACCTACGCAGTCATTGGCAAAAGAAAAACTACATATGTTGAAATGAACCAACTAGCCCCGCAAGCAACCATCCTTAAAAAACTGATGTAGTTTCTACTCACCGGCCCGGGCTTCCAACGGGTGTTCATCCGATGAAAGCTTCAACGGTCGCTTCGTTCCCCGAAAGTCACTCGAATTCCCTTCGCGAAAGCATTTGAACGAGTAAAATAAACAGAATGAGAAAGAATGTGCCGGTCGGCAGAGGCTCGAAATATTTACAGCGAAACAAAACAGTCCTAGACACCTCCGAACGTACCGCGAGCCGTTACCTGCCATCGCAACCGTTGGCCACCGCCACGGAGGAAGGAAAGGAATCTCTCATTCCTCCGTGGCCGCCGCAAACTTTGAAATGAGGATAATGATGTCGATAGGCTGCTACTGACATCGAGTCAGGTGATGTTTTTGCAATCTCTCTTTTTTGCAAAAACATCACGTGCTCACCCTCGATTGACATCGAGGGTGAGCACGTGATGTTTTTGCAATCTCTCTTTTCGCCTTTTGATTTTGTGTGTTGCTTATCTTCTTTCTAATATATATATGTGTGTCGTAGTAGTAATAAAATCAGTTGAAAGTCTGCGCTCGTCCTTGTCTCTTATGTTAGTTGTCTGAAGTTTTACGCGCCTAGAAGTTTTATATGGATTACCAACTAGCCCAATCCCACACTTTACTTAAGTACATTTCTAGTTCCTCGGGCACTGTTAATTGTAGCTCCTTTCCCCCTTTTTTGCTTGTGACGCTCATTTCACTTGCCCTGTGCCGGGCACGGGCACTGGCTTACTGCATTCGTGTCGGTCAGCTACCGCTGGACGTTCAGGCTGCGTTCGGGACCCTGGCTCCATCCGTCGGTCACGGAAGGCGGGTCTGCAGGATTCTGCGTTCGGAAACCCTGCGACAAGCTCGAATACTTCGGGACTTTCTGTACGTTCAAGTGGACCGCGGTCCTGGTGACAGGTCTGCAAGGGTGAAAAAACGGCACGAATGGACGAAGCTGATCGACCATGCTGTAGAGAGCAGATGGAAACAAGAGCTGCTTCTACTTCGGCGCCAAAAACGGCGTCCCCAAGTGCGCTCTGCAGGACAGCTCCACGTTGAAGAGGGAATTAGCCTTCCAGACTACGTCAGGACAACGCTATCCCTGGGACCAAAGTTCGCCGTGGAAAAGAAAAACTCACCTGCGGAACTGCTTTCGTTAGTGCGGAACGTTTCAAGGGCTGCCCCGGACAGTGAATCTGAGAGGTGTGTTTCAGAAGGTGTTGATGTCCTCTACCGATATGCGCCTCGAGGAAAGACCATTCCAGTGAGGAAAGTCGTCTCCTACCTAAAGAGCAACAAACTATGTCTGCTGCCTTCGGACAAAGAAGGTGGGTTTTGTGTCGTAAGAAACCGGACCTTCATGAGTAAAGGCCACGCGGCTATTGACTCTGTGTTTAACCTTTGCCCGCAAATTAATCTGAAGGATGCGAAGCGAAAAGCGTGCAACATGCTTGATAAGCTTAATCTATGTAGCCTCGTGAGATCAGTTAACAAACAAGAAAGACTGGCGCTTAATTTGTTTTTTTTCTGCAAAGACGCATAAGATTGATATGCCCTTTCGTGTTATAATCTCTGAACGGGACACATGGCAGAAGTGTGTTGCCTCTTGGCTTCAGAGGTACCTAAAACTGTTGCCGATTAATGATCCTTTTCTAGTGAACAATTCTTCGCAGATTGTTGGCTTCCTCCGTCAACACGTGTCCACTCGTCGAGTGGGTGTTTCCATCGACATAAAGGATCTCTACTATTCTCTGCCTCAAAAACCACTTGTTGATGTCATTGAAAAAGCAATTTCTGATTTTGGTGCTGTTGCCTTTCAAAACGAGTGTGGTATTTCTGTTTCTGGCTTCCTGGATGTGCTGAAGCTTTACCTTGCCTCCACCTTTGCGGAGTGGAATGGTGAAGTTTTTCTGCAAAAAACAGGCGTGTGCATTGGCTCATGCATCGCCCCAGTGTTGAGCGATTTATATCTCGCTCATTTGGATAGAAAGATTCATCAACGGTTGGTACAAATGAATGTCAGTAAGTGCTTCCGGTTTGTCGATGATTACTTAATTTTGTTTGATTGCGATCTTGAGGTCCTTAGTGAGTGCTTTCAGCAAGTCTTGCAAGTGTTCCAGGAATGCCTTGAACCACTGTCTCTCACGTATGAGTTGCCGGAAAATGGTTCCCTGAGGTTTTTAGAGTTAATACTAACTTTTTCAGCTGGGCACGTGTGTTGGACGTATGAGCCACGGGGGAAAAAACCCCTTTTACCGTACGCGTCTTCTCACAGCAAACTGGTGAAGCGTGGAATTGTAAAGGCATGTTTATATAACGCTTTAACAAAATCTTGCTTCCACTCAGTCCAGCGAAGTTTCGACAGGCAGATTCTCCGTCTAGAGGCAGCGGGCTATCCCGGTTCGTTGCTAGTTTCTGTGTGTGAGAAGCTGCGCAGACAATCAAGGGCCGGTAACGAGGGGGACGTTTTACAAGAAGCAACTCCCAAGAGGGTGGCGGTGATACCGTATCTACATGGTATCTCGCATAAACTCAAGAAAATAGGCCAGAGAGCGGGCGTGTCAGTGGTTTTTTCCGCACCGAATAAATTGTCAAAATTATCTGTCCAAACAAGCCCCGTAGGAACCACTACGAGTAGCTGCAAAATTAAGCACCGAAAGAAGTTTGTTGAGTGTGCAACAGGGATTGTTTATGGCGTACCTTTGTCTTGTGGACTTGAGTACGTCGGTCAGTCGGGCAGGTGCCTCAATGTAAGACTTCAAGAACATTGCCAGAAAGTAAGAAATGCAGGACGGGACGGTTTTTTGGCCGCTCATTGTTCCGAATGTGGATGCCAGCCTTTGTTCGAACAGACAAGGGTTCTCGCGTCCCACCCTAATGAAGGCACAAGACTTGTAATTGAAGCTGCAGCAATTGCTCGAGGTAGCTGTATCAGCAAACCATCGATAGCATTATCTGGGAAAGAATTGACGTTTTTAAATTCGGCACGTGAGGGCCCAGGGTGAGCACGTGATGTTTTTGCAATCTCTCTTTTCGCCTTTTGATTTTGTGTGTTGCTTATCTTCTTTCTAATATATATATGTGTGTCGTAGTAGTAATAAAATCAGTTGAAAGTCTGCGCTCGTCCTTGTCTCTTATGTTAGTTGTCTGAAGTTTTACGCGCCTAGAAGTTTTATATGTAGTATTTGATCATTTTAAAATAAAAATTGGCCCCGACGAAGGCGCCTCTACAAGAAAGTGCAAGAAAGGAAAGAAAAGGAAAATAAACCGGGGGATCAAA
The DNA here is from genome assembly GCF_043290135.1 of Rhipicephalus microplus. Lineage (NCBI taxonomy): Eukaryota > Metazoa > Arthropoda > Arachnida > Ixodida > Ixodidae > Rhipicephalus > Rhipicephalus microplus. The sequence goes on from NW_027464607.1 coordinate 3,059,293, forward strand.
ATTAGTTATGTAAACATGCAAGGCGGCCGCAAGCAGGAAAAATGGATTGAGATACAAACCCAACTCGAGAAAGAAGAAATTGACGTGTACGCCCTGACCGAAACCCACCTGAGAGATATGGAGGAGCCACAAGTGATGGATGATTACGGATGGGTGGGGTGCAACAGGGCAGCGGGAGAAAGGAAAGGTGGAGGCGTGGGCATGTTGATTAGGCGAGGAGGGAATTGGCAGAGGGAAAATCAGGGCTGTAAGTAGCACTTATGGGTTAGTGGAACGGTGGGGGGAAAAAAGACACGGTTGGGAGTGGCCTATCTGTGGACAGGGAATGACGCCGGAGAACAAAATAAAGAGTGGGTGGACTGCCTCAGGAAGGACATAAAAAAATTTAAAGAATCTGGCGAGGTGATATTAGTAGGAGATTTAAATGCCCACATTGAGGATCTAGATGGATATACAGACTATAACGGTGCAATGGTTATCGATATGTGTGAAGAACAGCAACTGGTAATAGTTAACCGGGAACATAAACGCGACGGGCCGATAACGTGGCAAAGCGGCAGTAGACAGTCTTGCATAGACTACGGCCTGGTCTCAGAGCACACGTACGAGCGGTTGAACCAAATGACGATAGATGAAGAAGGAGAAAACAGTCTGGGCAGCGACCACAGGCGTATAATCCTGAAATTTGACAGTGGGGGGGCTAGGAAGAAAACACAGGAGGTTGGGCTCCCGAAAGTAAGCGAAAAGCAGATAGCAGACATCGTCAATAGCATCGAAAGAGAATTAGAAGCACAGCCAACAAAGGTGTGGGAATATGACGAGGTTGTTAGTTGTATACAAAAGGAAATAAACAAAGTAAGGAAAAAAAACCGCTGGAGGGGTAAACGGAAACCACGAAGCTGGTGGAACAAGGAAATTAAACTGGCTATTGAAGAGCGACGACGGGCCTCTAGACTGCACAGAAAAGCAAAGCAAATGGGATATCAGGATGATGAGGTGCAGTTACGGTGGAGCCGGTACCGAGAAAAGAAATTTGAGGTGCAGAAACTAGTACAAGCGAAGATTAAAGCTGCGAGTGAGAAATGGGTATCAGACATACGTAAAAAGGATAAGAGCGCCCCCCCAAAATTCTGGAACCATTTAAAAGCATTGGGAACGATGACTAAAGAGATGCAGACTCAGATACAGGACGGGGACGGTAACGTTCTCCTGGGGGACAGCGCATTAGAATACCTACATGAAGTCATAGGAAATACTTTCGGCCAAGCACGCGAGAGGTCGGCTAACTGGACACAGGTGACAAATAAAAGAGTGGCAGATGAAAAATTTAATATCGAATTTTTGGACTGGAAAAAGGCAGAACACAGTGTTCCCAAAAGTACGGCAACAGGACCGGATGGAATCCCGATACAGATTATCAAACATTTGGGACCAGCGGGACAGGCGCACTTGTATGGAGCCATCGAGCGCGCTATAAAATCCAAGAGGATTCCTGCGCACTGGCGCGAAAGTAGAATGAGTTTGATCTACAAATGCAAGGGAGAAAGGGACAAGGCGAGCTCTTACAGACCGATTACTTGCATCTTGCCCCGTCGTAACTTGCATCTTGCCCCTCCATCAGTCAAATTACTAGCCTACAAAACACTAATTCGCCCAAAACTAGAGTACGCATCCGCCATTTGGGACCCATTCCAAATTAACCTAAGTAAGTCCATCGAACTAATTCAAAACCGAGCAGTTAGATTCATCTACTCAGATTACTCGTATCATACCAGTGTTACCACCCTTAAAAGAATAGCAGATCTACCTAACCTTGACCTACGCCGTAAGGTTTCCAGACTATCCTTGTATCACAAAATGTATCATACGTTTCATTACAACTGTCCCATTCAATCAGCTCATCGTACTTCAGCCCGCACAAGCCACCACAAGGCCGTGTACCAACCTCCTGCATGTACCACAGCCCACCATCACTCCTTCTTCGCTCAAGCAGCCAGGGACTGGAACGATCTTCCCCCAAGTGTCATCCATCATAGCAACACGGATAGATTTAAAAATGCCATAGAATCATTGTTTTATTAACTCTATATTGTTTGCCCACACCCTCATGTAAAGCCTCCTGTTGGGTGGCCTTTGAGGTATATTAAATAAATAAATAAATAAATAAATAAATTACAGTCACGTCAGTGCTCTATAGATTAGCTATACAAGCCATCAAAGCCGAGTTGTTGAAGTGGGTTGAAAGTAACGGTATTTTAGGGGAACTGCAAAATAGATTTAGGCCGGGTCGACGCTTGGAAGACAATCTTTTCATCATAACCCAGACCATCGAAATTTCGGCAGCACAGGGCAGACTAACATGGCTACTGTTTCTGGACATAAAGGGTGCCTATGACAACGTGGACAGGGGATTGCTGTGGCATACACTGGAAGAGGAGGGGATTGGGTCGGAATTTGTAGGGCTGCTAAGGAATAACAAGGCACACATTACATGGGAAGGGCGTACATACACAGAGCCCGTGTACATTCGAAGAGGTTTAAAACAGGGGTGCCCTCTTTCGCCATTGCTGTTCACACTGTACATTAGAGGAATGGAAAAACGACTAGAGGAGAGTGTATTGGGCTTTGATTTGTCACACCGAAGCAATGGAGTGTTAGTGGAGCAACGGATTCCGGGATTGATGTACGCAGACGATATAGTGCTGTTGGCGGATAGTGCGGAAGAACTTCAAAAACTGGCTGACATTTGTGGGGATGAGGCAACGTACCTAGGCCTACATTTTAACCCACAGAGTCTCATGGTGTTCAACGAGGAAGCTCATGTAGCACCAATAAGGATACAACAGGAAGCCATACCATTAGTAAATAAGTACAAATACTTGGGGATCTGGCTTAATAAAGGAAAAGGCTACCTGAATGCTCATGAAGAACACCTCAAACTGAAAGGGAGACGAAATGCAGCAGTAATGAAGCATAGAGCACTTTGGGGACACAATAAGTACGAGGTAGTACGAGGCATCTGGAAAGGGGTAATGGTGCCGGCGCTCATGTTCTCTAATGCCGTATTATGCTTAAAGTCAGATATCCTGTCGGGGCTGGAGGTTAACCAAAAGGCAGTCGGCAGGTTAGCTCTGGGAGCTCACAGTAAGACTACAAACGAGGCTGTACAAGGCGATATGGGTTGGGCTTCATTTGAGGCGAGGAAAGCACAAAGTAAAATACGGTTTGAGGAGCGACTTAGACATTTAGATGAGAAGAACTGGGCAGCCAGAGTGCACAGATACCTGTACCTGAAAAGTGTGGACACCCAATGGCGGAAGAGGACGCGAAAGCTGGCGACTAAATATAACTTGACCGCGGCAAATAAGCAAAGGGGGCCAGTTAAAAAGCAATTGAGGGAAACAGAGACGCTCATGTGGAAAGAGAGGATGGAAAGGAAGGGATCGCTGGGAATCTACAAGGCAAGCAAACAAGAGATCCGGAAAGAGAACTTTTATGACAACAATAAGGGTAGTGCGTTGCTCTTTGAGGCGCGGGCTGGCTGCTTGGGAACTCTAACTTACAGGAGCAAATATTCGTCACAGGATGAGACATGTGTTGGATGTGGCATAAATAAAGAAACAATCGACCACATAGTCATGGAATGCCAAAAGATTCAGCCGGATAGAAATGGGGGGAAGGTCACACTTCCTGAGGCGCTGGGCTTCGCGGTTGATGGAAGCATTAACTGGTCAGCAGTAGGTATTACTAAGCAGCGGCTGGAGTATTGGTGGAGGAAAAGCAGAGAAGTCGATAAAATAACATCCCAGCCAAGAGTGGCGGCTGGGCAAAATTAAAAAGACATCCGAGTTGAGGGACAAAATTTAAACTCGAACTATTAAGGTAGGCTAGATGGCGCATGCCGTCACCCCGATTCAAAGGGGAGGCCTTTAATCATTATCATCATCATCAGCAGCAATAGCGCGAGTGGCGAGAGCGGTTCCACTCTGGGTGTTTGAAGCAGAAACGCACCGCGGTTGATTTTTTCGCCCCCTACAGGGGAGCACTTGAACTTGAGAATGTCCGGGGCCGATAAGTGATCGGATAAGTTAGTTCACAACGCCACCGCTACCCTTATTTTCGTTGCAATGTCAAATGTACTTACAGTTTCCCTTCTCTAAGTGGTAGTGTGTTCTGTGCTCTGGTCGCATACATCATAGAGAAACATACGTTGGAGACGCGGTGGTTACATTCATTACAGAACTCTCGGTACAGTTAGAGGTGCGCTTTTCGTTCCCGGAAAGCTGGAAACTCTCTGCTATCGTGGTATCGCTGGTATGATAGTGGTGGTTTGCGATAAACGAAGCGCGTACTACAAGGACAGCTGCACGACACTGTACTCGGCTGCCGCAACGTGTGAAGACCTTGACCGCCTACAATGACAACATTGGTGAGTGCGTCGAAACCGTTATTGTAGGGAGTTGACAAGTAGAGCACGCTGCATTTTAAGTGGCACCTTTCCCAACTGGTGCTTCGTCGGCTGCGTGTGTTCTGGAGGTCGTGGTAAAAATGTTTCCTACCCTTTCGATGTCCTCTTCCTCGAAGTGTAGCGCTGCAAAGCGAACCCGTACTGATATAGTAATAAATACCGCTAATTGTCGCGATTGTTGCAAAGCTCCGTACTTAACTAATTAAAAAAAAACTTACCACGTAAAGTTCAAATGCGTCATGAATTGTGTCTGTTATCGTTTGGTGGCACACAGTGCAACTATAGAGAGAGAGAGAACTCTATTGAAATACAGAGAATTTAGCCGGCATGTAAAATTCGCTGACTTGCTACTCTGCGTGGGGAAGGGAATTGAGGATTGAAAGCACAAATAAGGAGAGAGAGAGAAAAAAAAAAAAACTAGAAACCACATGAACATAATTGCTTTCTTGCAGCACCTTCACGTGCACTGGTTTGTTGAGACGAGGAAGGGACTGACAGTAATACAAGTTCTAGCGAATGCATAATTTGCGAGACACTTTCTTGGGTTCTTTTAACTAACGCCAAGACGACTTAAGGAAAAACCTATGTGGCATCCTTTAGGGTTGGCATTGTCTTTGAAGTGTTTAGTTAACATCACCACTTCTTTTGCATGCTTATTTGAAGTGAATGTGGTGAGCCGCGCAGAGCTCAGAAATGAATCCATTCAGCCGCCTTGATCGACGAACTGCTTCATCACCTCAGGTCTCGTCAACATGAAGAAAGGAGCATGCAGTGCGCTTTCATAAAACTGTGTGGTTAGAGTTATGTCCAGACGTAACTACTATAGCCAGCGCTATTGTTACGTCCACCTGTTAGACATAACTATAGCCACCACTTGCGCTACGCCCACGGTACTACGGTGACGCTTGCATCTGCTATGGTAACGTTTGGCACTGCCACTCGCAGAATTAAGTGGTCATGCACTCAGTTACACTGTCGTATCACCGAATTACCGGTGTCACTAGAGCGTTGAAACCCACGTCATTTATTGTTCCGGACTTTTTCGCGTATCAGCAGCTCTGTTGAAACAAACTAGCTGATGAACTCGTGGAAGACGTTGCCGGAGCCAGTCTGCCTGCTGCCTTTTCGTTAGCTTCCTTGAAACGGTCAAGAGCAATTATAATGGAATCCTGCCCACACCGCGGTTAGTGGTAAACTGCAGCTTTTAACCGGATGCAAGTACGGTTTGCGTGCCCTTGCTGGATGGATGGATGGATGGTAAAACTTTATTTTGTCAGAAAGCAACTGCGGATGATTCTGTGTTAGATGGCCATCAACCGAAGGTTGGCGGCGACCTGTGTGGCCCACTCCACGACCCTTAACTGGACGACTGGGTCTGAGCTGGTCAACACGAGCTCCCAGTGCTCAAGAAAGAGATCACACATAATATCCACCGGCGGCGGCACTACGCTAGATTTCCAAAGTATGTGATCATATGTTGCCACAGCCTGACACCATTTGCATTGCGGCTTAATCTCCTCCGGGTATATTGCCCCGCCGCGGTGGTCTAGTGGCTAAGGTACTCGGCTGCTGACCCGCAGGTCACGGGATCGAATCCCGGCTGTGGCGGCTGCATTTCCGATGGAGGCGGAAATGTTGTAGGCCCGTGTGCTCAGATTTGGGTGCACAATAAAGAACCCCAGGTGGTAGAAATTTCCGGAGCCCTCCACTAGGGCGTCTCTCATAATCATATGGTGGTTTTGGCACGTTAAACCCCACATATCAATCAATCAATCCTCCGGGTATATATTGTTCAACACGAAAGGGTTGGGAAAAAGATCGCACCTGCAGTTTTCTCCAGACGCATTCCTGCGCCTTAGTCAACCGCTTGTGCAGGGGCGGATAAAACCTCCGCTCTAGTTTATATTAAGTTCTTACGGTAAGTTCATACGGTAAGTAGGTCCATCTGTCCCGTGTCTCGATATGTAAATGTCTCATCTGAAAACCTCTTTCCCCCTAGTTATAATGACGCAGCCCGTGCAGCCTACTTATAGAGCATTGTTAGTACACTCTATTATTGCCACCGTTAGCCGCAAGATCAGGCTACAGATGGCAGCACCATTGCGGCGTTCAGAGCGTAGTATGTGCGATGCGGTCGCCGATTGGCAGTGCGTATTCAAATGTACTGTACTAAGTAGGCACCACTGCTTCACCCTGAGTGGTTTGGGCCGATTGTTCTCAAAGAAAGCAGGTTGACTACAGCCCAATACGGGTATATACGCCCTTCATTGCCCCTTTAATGTACAAAGCCGGCCTAACTTTTCTATTATTTTATTTATGTATGGACATAATTTTAACGGCTTCTATCGTAACGTCTAAATGTAGCTTTTGTAAAAGGTGAAAGGTACGTCCAGTCATAACGATCAGCTGCTGAAGTTACGTCCGTCGCGTGGTTCACAATATGCACTTGAGTTTGATAATCATTTGGCCGGTCTCAGTGGTTGGATCGTGTGTTACTGGGGTATTGTCGCTTGGCAGTGTGCTTTCGTCGCCAAAACACACGATTTTGTTTCAGCAAAACAGTACGGCACTACAGCAACGCATTTTGGCGCGTCCGCCGCTGTCAGCCGGTCTGAGAACTGGCTAACCCCCCTGTCCTTCCTTTCTTCCTCCGCCGCTGCCACGAAGGTTATTTCCTTTAAGGAAATAAATATATAAGCAGTGCCTTTGGAACATTAATGCTTTAATGTTAAAGCAATACTTGCAGAAAAAAAAACGCGATCAGGCTCAGACCAATGATCTCACACGTACTACATGCATTGCGCTAGCCAACAATGCCACAGCTGCTAATCGGTTAGTAGTTTTTTTTTGTATTGTTGTCTACAACTTTAACATTCCTTATTTTTATGTCTGAACGGCTTTTATCGCTACGCCTAGACGTAGCTTTTGTGGAAGGTGAAATTTACGTCCTGCCGTAATGATAATCGGTTGCTCAAGTTGCGTTAATTTTTGTGGTTCACAATGTGCACTTGAGTTCGATAATAATTTGGTCACTCTCAGAGGTTGGCTCGTGTGTCACTGGGATATTGTCACTTGGCGGTGGGCTTTCGTCGCCAACATGCACTATTTTGCTACAGCAAAACAGCACGGCTCTGCAGCAGCGCGGTTTTGCACGTCCGCCGCTGCCACGAAAGCTGTTTCCTTTAAAAAAAAATTATATAAGCAGGGCCCTTGGAACAATAATGCTGCAATGTTAACACACTTGTGCAAAAAAAAAAAAAGAAAAAAAAGGAACACTGTTAACATGTGTTGGTTTGGTGGGTTTAACAAGCCAGATTTGCATTGTTGTCACGCTGGACGTAACTTCAAGATTTCTTATTCTTAACGGCTTCTATCGTCAAGTCTATACGTATCGCTAGACTCTCCATTAAAAAAAAAAAACATGCATGCTTTGTGGTGATAGTCAGGAGATTATTCGTGCAGCTTGAGCCAACCTTTTTATTATTTGGTCTTTTGGACAATTTCGCGATTCTTGCAGAGCTCATAGAATCCCTGCCGAACTGTTCTGCTCGTTGTACTTGTTCTGAATACTCTCATTTCACTAGCGTCACTGCCTTGAAAGCTCGTGCTGGTCTTTTTAAACTTTCCCATTGTCAAAAACTTGCTCACTTATATCTTTTTTCATAAAATCTATCATCATCCATTGCTTCATAAGGATTTTTTTCAGTCACCCTTAGCAATCTTTCCTCAGCGCGATCATCCTCTGAAGGTCATATGCATAACATGCCATACCTCATCATTCACTAATTCATTCTCACCAAAAACAATCATTGAATGGAACGAGCTGTCTCGAACTACCGTGATAGAACGGAACATTTCAACATTTAAGGAACTTTTAAAAATTTATGACGAAGTTTAGCATTTCGTGCTGGTTTCATTAACTCGTTTCTTTTTGTGGTCTATCATCATGTAATTCCGTTATTTTTCATTGCATGTTTAGTTGTTTCTTTTTCTATATTTCCAACAGACATGGGGTTATTGTGTTGCTCTTTTCATATGCATATGTTATATTTCTTGTTTGCAAAATTTTTATGCTTGATGTGTATTCATTGCACAAGATTTTTTTACCCCACCCCCCTATGTAATACCCTCCCAGTGCAGAAACCCTTTAGGAGTTTCTTAAATAAATATATAAATTTATATTGATGCTAGCTATGCTGTTTTTTTTAACTTCGAGAGCTATGCTGTCTTTTTTTAACTTCGAGAGATGTAAGAGACATGAGTGTGGATGTTTTTCCCCAATTTCGATGTTCCTTGAGCAATCCAGAGTTGTGAAGCAGCGTTCTCCCTAAGCCATCACTCAATGCTTCTAATGGCAATGGCAGAGCAGCTGTTGTTAGAAAATAAGACTGCCACTTGTCTGCCCTGGCAGAAATGCAGTCTCGAATTAGCCGTATTATCCTGCTCACGTGTGCAGCCATTGTTCAGCTTGATATGGTGGACAATGGATAATGTATCATGCCACTTGATATAGGGGTTGAGTTCTTTTTCATTGTGCAATGGTGAACTTTGAAATTCTGAAGCATGCCTAGAGCTAGACATGTTGCATGGAAATTTTTGTACAGTAAATACTTCTTGAGACTCGTTTCACAGGAGGAGTAAGTTGGTGAACACTCGACTTCAGACAGGCATAGAAAGACTGTTTTATGCCAGATGGGTGTTTTAGCTAGCTGAACAATTAGTTCTTCTTTAAAGGAACACTGAAGAGGTTTTGAATTCGCAAATTTGTTGTGAATTTGGTATTCGTGACGTCTTTCAGCATGTCTACGGAGGTTTTTTTTTGCGAGGTTTGATTAAACATTGACGCTATGAGCGAGCAAACTTCGACCGAAGGAACGCCCGCCGGCACGCGCAGGGCGCAGCACGGAAGAGATAGACACGTGGGGAGGTGACGTGACCTTCAGGGTCGAGCCGCTGCCAGTTAACTACGCGCCGAGCCCCGCCGCGGTGGTCTAGTGGCTAAGGTACTCAGCTGCTGACCCGCAGCTCGCGGGATCAAATCCCGGCTGCGGCGGCTGCATTTCTGATGGAGGCGGAAATGTTGTTGGCCTGTGTGCCCAGATTTGAGTGCACGTTAAAGAACCCCAGGTGGTCAAAATTTTCGGAGCTCTCCACTACAGCGTCTCTCATCATATGGCAGTTTTGGGACGTTAAACCCCACCAATCAATCAATCAACTATGCACCGGGCCCCCTGCGTCGCTCAGACCAACTAGTTCTAGAAATGTTGGCTCAGACAGCTCTGCTTGTTTACTTTGCGGTTGGACCTTGTTTCTGCTGCGATCTGGTGCCTGGCGAAGCATCAGTTCTGCCAGTTCGTAGGGATTTCTTGCCATTGCACTGTTCTTTTGATTAGAGATTTTCGCCATGCGACATTCGCTAGTTGTGTTTTTGAAAAGTTGAAGGGACTCGCGATGCCGAGTTACTGCGCGGCATATGGCTGCTGCAGCACTTAGGGTCGCGATGAGGTCGCATTTCACAAGTTTCTTCGGGATCAGAAGATGGCTGTGAAATCGGCCGCTGCAGTTAAAATAAAATACTTCAAGCATACAATGTGAAGCGCGCTGTGGCAGTCACGAATATGCCGAATTTCGAGGCCCCGGCAGCACTCCTCTTTCCCCATTTGCATGCAGTGTGTGCACGAGGGAAAGCACATGTAGAAAGATATTGGTACGCTAATTTGAAATTGGCTATTCTACACGACAGTTGTGTGGTTCTAGCGCAGCTAATACACCGTTTGCATTTTAACACATCATCAATGTAGTACTGGGCAGAATTTAGAAAAAGCGGTGGTATTATAAAAAAAAAAGAATTGCAATATATGAGCCAAACTATTCTTGCACAATTTTCAGCATATAGTTCAGACAACACCTCCTAGGAGGCGTTCGTTCAGAGCATTCAGAGCACTTGATAATGTTCTGCAAAGGGCTTCATCCTATAGTGCAGGATGATGGTGCAGAGTTTTTCAAAGCACTGGGGTTTAGGGACAGGGACAGCGAAATAGACTATAAGCAGGTAGAATTAGCTAGAAGGAGGTTATCTGATTGGTGGCTAAAGTCAATGCGCGAGTGATAATTAAACCCTTCTCTGCAAATTACCAGTCCTCAACTTCACTATTTAAAGAAAAAAAAAAAGATAAGCGTAGTTGTTAGTTCACTAAGTATTATGGCTAGGTGGCATTAGCTGCCACCCATTCTAAAGGGTACAGCCGCATCAATCCCTCCATCGAGTAAAGGTACTGTATATGCTACCTTCAGGTACCTAAACGTAGCATATACAGTAACTAGCATGGAGGAAGGAAAAACTGAGGAGAGGCCCCATCTTATCCCAATGTATTGCGAGAAGTGTGGTGGAGCGACGTAAAATTTATGGGGCAAACAAACCAGTGTGGGGCATACAAAACAGCAGATGCTCTGCGGCATACTCCAGCGCTGGTTCACTTCTGCGCGGATTTATAGCTCCGGCGTAAACTTAACGCATGTTGTATGGTTTTCATGCAGTAAAATGTTGCGAGCACGCCTTTCCGAGACTGTTCGTGCATGGCAGGCCCCAGCGCGGCGTTCTGAAATACTTCATGGAGTGTTTTTGTGCAACAGCACAGAGAGCAACAGTACGCGTTGTAATTAAAATCATTCAGCCCCTGTATCATCGTATTCAAACTCACCCCGCAGTGACTTAAGCGTTCTGCACGCTGTAAGGCCTTTTTTTTCTTAGCCAGATTTTCTGATCTATAAGCTGATTAGCAGTTATTTGGTCATAAATAGTGTCAGTGTCGCAATGCACGATTTTGAGAGCTTGCTCCGTAGATATTCCGTGCAACGCCAGCCTAGTACTTGACGTACTTCAGTAAGAAGGCACCACTGTATTGTACATGCGATCGTGCACGTAAAGTATGTAATTCGAGTGCGCACACAACTAACACGCAGCGAGCGCACACCGTACAGTACATACACGTGTAGTCTGATAACTAGAAAAGTTTATTGTCCTTCCGTATGAACGACACAACTTATAGAAACTCCACACGATGCCTACAACACTAAAAATGAAAGTTCGCGTGTGTTCTCAGTAGGCGCAATAAGAACCAACGGAGCGCCCAGCTGAGAGCTCCACATGCAAATACCATGCATTATTGATCATCAGTGAAGCGAACATAAGTGCCACCAGGTACCTCCGGCAGAGCATGCGATTCGCACCGCGTATACACTACAGCTGGGCATCGCACAGCTTTCCTGAAAAACACGCAAAAGAAGCAGCACTCGTGAATTGACTTGCTGCCAGCAGAGAACAGCTACCACTCCGCCGGCGCCACTTCCAAGGATGCTACGGCGGCTGATCGCTGGAAATCGCGAAGTGTTCATCTGCTTTTCCGCTAGGAGGTAGGGCGGGTGTTTGAGATGTGGTGGCTTCACGAATATGACGTCATGGCCTCTCCTATATTTTTCCTTCCTTCATGGTTCAGAGTGTATATCGCTACTGCGGCAACAGCGGCACTCGTCTGGCTCTTGTTTTTTTCTCGCAGTAGCATACTGACTCATTGGGTGCACCTTGGCCGCTGCAAAGTACGATACTGACTGCATCAACAATGTTGCACTCTGAGCTGTGAAATCCACGAACAGCTGATGTTTCTGCACGCGGACCGCGCCTAGCACGGACCGTGCTAGTGCATGGCTAAAAGCCATTGCCGATGCTGCTGTTTCTTACCGAATTTTATAGCCACTGATAAGCGTTTTATTTGTAATAGTTTTCTACACTGAAATTGAGCACTGGCATATGCTTCTTATACGTGCCAGTCTATTTCCAACGGGGGTGAAGGTGGCTGGCTGGAAAGTGGCGACAGGCTCGAATATGTACGGATGTACATATTCGAGCCGGTCGCCACTTTCCAGCCAGCCACCTTCAATATTGAGGTTTTTCGTTTATATATATATATATATATATATATATATATATATATATAAAAGGAAAGAAGTGTATACCTAAGGGCTCGTTTTTCCGTGTTTTGACACAATATTAATGAGATCTAACAGACAGTAATGCCAAGGAATGTACAGGGGAAGCTATTAGAACCAATGGAATGTAAATAAGAAGAAAGAAAAGTGGATGAAAAAATAACCAGCCGTGAGCAGGAAACGAACCAAAATGAACCCTATATATATATATATATATATATATATATAGATACATGTATAGAACTGTTGTTCCGGCACAGCTGAAATGGCACTCAAAAAAAAGGAAGATGACAATGTGGTTGTTGTGGGTTGGACTCTCGAGTTTCCCTGTTGGCCTGCATGACTGTGCGCTGTTTAAGCCGTTAGCAAGACCCGCTGTGGGTAAATAAATCTTCCCCGTAACATCTTTTGGTGAAAGGTGCGGGGTCTTCACACAACTCGCCTCTGGAACTCCGCAGTGGACGCCAGCTTTCTCCAGCCGCGATGCCTGAAACCGGCACTCAGGCCTCGCCATCCGCGCCGGCTCCATCACCTGTAATTACCCCCAGTCTTTTTGACCCTGGCACGTTTTTTGGAACGGACAGCACGGACGTCGAAGAATGGCTCTCATTATTCGAGCGCGTCAGCGAGCACTACAGGTGGGACGAAACGCTTATGCTGTCAAATATTCTATTCTATCTATGGGGTACGGTCTGTGCCTGGTATGAGACGCATGAAGAAAAAAAATTAACCAGCTGGGACACATGCAAGCAAAAACTTCGCGACTTGTTCGGTCTGTCAGTCGCTCGTCAGATGGCAGCCAGGCAGGAACTCGCGTCGTGTGTTCAATCATCGACGGAGTCGTACGTCACGTACATCCAAGACGCACGGAAGACTGACAAAAACATGTCGGAGGCGGACAAGATCAGCAACGTGTTGAAAGGCATTGCTGATGATGCTTTCAACATACTAATGTGTAAGAACTGTACCTCTGTCGGCTCCATCATATCTGAATGCCGACGATTTGAACAAGCTAAAAGCAGGCGAATAACCCACCACCTCACGAGACTACCAAACACCGCTGCGACTTCATCTTGCGAGGATTCTGCAGCGCCTCGTTCACTTGCGCCTCCTGTGAATGTGGCAGGGATTGTTCGCCAGGAGATGGAGGCCATGGCACCCGCTTCTTATCAGCCCCCTGCGCAAGACAATTGGGCAACAGTCTCGCTTATTCAAGTCGCCGTACGTCAGGCGTTTGCTAACCTGGGCATCCAGGTTCCCCAGCCCGCCAGGCACATGCCGCAGCCCATGAGCACTCCCGTCCACAACGCTGACCACCACTCTGCTCTACTTGTCTCTGCGGCAACTTCGACTCCTCGGTTTCCACCACGCTGCCGAAATCCATCTGAGTGGCGCATGCACGATGATCAACCCATCTGCTTTTCTTGCTCTCGAGTTGGGCGCATCTCCCGCCATAGCCGCAACAGGTGGTATTTCCGGCCAAGCTTTCCTAATGTCGACCGCCGTCAGGACCGTGGACACTATTCCCAACCTGCTTTTCCTGATGAACATCTTCAGGACCCTTCACCTCGCTGTTCATCTCCACGCTCCGAACCATCCTACGCTGACGTCGTCGCCCAAAGAAACTGGCCTAGCCACTCGCCGTCACCTCAGGGTCGGCCGTCACGCTCCCCTCAACACCGCCGCTTTCCGTCACCGGCGTATTCTGGTCATCCCCCGGGAAAGGGACGAGTGTAGCTTCTGGAGGTGGCGCTGCGTTGACGACTCGGAACGAAAACCCTCAACCGGCTACAAATTCAAGGCGCAATTTACTTCGAGTGTTCGTTAATGGCCACGCCGTTACTGCTCTAATTGGCAATAGTGCCCAAGTATCTGTTATTAGTTCTACACTTCGATCTCGCCTGAAAAAGGTTCTCACACCCGCTATAATCTCTACTGTTCGAGTGACCAATGGAAGTCGAACATCGGTGCTTGGCATGTGCACTGCCCGCGTTATTGCTGCCTGCCACCACACTTCCGTTCTCTTCGCAGTCCTCGATGCTTGCCCACACGGCATCATCCTTGGAATTGATTTCTTAACTGCCCACTCCGCCCTCATCGATTGTTCTACCCGTGTCTTACGGCTCGAATTGCCTTTGTGCACCGATTTCACTCCTCCAAGTCGCACTCGGCTACAATTCGTGAAGTCTCTACGGCTACCGCCTCAGGCTGCTATGTACATTCCTGTGTTGCCCTTTTCGTCCGTTCCTGATGGAGACTATTTGGTGGCTCCCCTCATTGATTCGACCCTTACGCACCACATTGCACCAGCACATACTATAGTGGTTGTTGCTAACAACACGGCGCTACTTCCAGTTCTGAACTTCTCTACGTCGACCCAAGTTCTTCTCTAAGGCATCACTTTAGCCGATCTTTTCACTCTTGGTGAATGTTCCATTTCTTCTTTTACCCCTGACACTAAGACCATGGCGAAACCTGTCATCACCCCACAATATAAAGCATTCCTCGACAAAATGATATCAGGCGACCTCTTACCTGCCCAAGTTGCAGCGCTACGGGGTGTTCTATTTTCTTACCTGGATATCTTTGACGTCAATGACCGTCCCCTGGGCCGCACAAGTGCCATAACCCACCGCATTGACATTGGCGATGCCAGACCACTCCACAAACGCTCTTATCGCGTGTCACATGCTGAGCGCCAAGTTATACAGGTGGACGTCGAGAAAATGCTGAGCAAAGACATCATTGAGCCTTCATTGAATTCTTGGGCATCTCCTGTGGTCTTAGTTAAAAAGAAGGACAATACCTGGCGCTTTTGCGTTGGCTATTGCCACCTGGATCGGATCACCAAGAAGGACGTTTATCCTTTACCCCGAATCGATGATGCGCTCGACCGCCTCCACGGCGCCAACTATTTCTTGTCCCTTGACCTTCGATCCGGATACTGGCATATTTCGGTCGACGACCGCGAGAAGACAGCATTTATCACACCCGATGGCCTTTACCAATTCAAGGTCATGCCTTTTGGGTTGTGCAATGCCCCGGCTACTTTTGAATGTATGATGGACTCTCTTCTCCGCGGTTTCAAATGGTCAACCTGCCTTTGCTATCTGGACAATATAATCGTTTTCTCGCCCTCCTTTGAAAGCCACCTGTCTTGTCTCTCGGCAATTCTTGACGTTTTTCATTGCGCTGGTCTCCAACTGAATTCGTCGAAATGCTCATTTAGATGCCGGCAGATTAAACTACTCGGCCACCTTGTTGACGCCACTGGTGTTCAACCTGACCCTGACAAAGTCCGTGCAGCCCGAGAATTCCCGGTTCCGCGCTCCACACAAGAAGTTCGCAGTTTTATTGGGCTCTGCTCATACTTCCGCCGCTTTGTCTTCACCTTTGCGTATATTGCTAGGCCCCTCACGGATCTCCTTAGAAAGATTGTGGCCTCTTCTTGGGGGGAAGGACCAAGAACATTCCTTCGTGTCGCTGATTACCGCCCTCACATCACCAGCTGTGTTGGCTCATTTTGATCTAGCAGCTCGGACAGAGCTTCGCACCGATGCAAGCGGCCATGGCATTGGTGCTATACTCGCTCAGATACAGAATGGCACCTACCGTGTGATAGCCTACGCTAGTTGCCTTCTGTCGCAAGCGGAAAAAAAATTATTCCATTACTGAGCGGGAATGCATAGCACTCATTTGGGCCATTGCGAAATTCCGTCAGTACTTGTACGGACATCCGTTCGCAGTCATCACGGACCATCATGCGCTTTGCTGGCTGCCGACGCTTAAGGACCCTACAAGAAGACTCGGCCGATGGGCACTTTGCAGTCATCACGGACCATCATGCGCTTTGCTGGCTGTCGACACTTAAGGACCCTACAGGAAGACTCGGCCGATGGGCACTTTGATTACAGGAGTACACGTTCTCGGTTGTGTACAAATCTGGAAAGCTGCACAGTGATGCTAACTGCTTATCCCAGAATCCCGTTGATCCACCTAACTCCATCGATTTTGAATCTGATGCCTGCGTTTTAGCCATCGGCGACTTTTTGAACGTGGCCGACGAACAGCGCCGAGATCCATCGCTGCTCACCATCATTGACCGCCTTCAATTGAGTCATACTGACCCTTTCCTTAGCAGATTCCTGCTTCAAGACAACGTTTTGTACCGTCGTAACTTACACCCCGACGGCGCAGAACATTTACTCGTCGTACCACATCATGTGCGAAAGGATGTTCTGCAACAATTCCACGACGCTCCAACTTTCTGGACATCTAGGAGTCTCCAGAACCATGTTCAACGACAAATATTCTGGAAAGGTCTCTACCCCTCCGTTCGCCGTTACGTCCCATCTTGCGACCTCTGCCAGCGCCGAAAGAAGCCTACTACTTCCCTTGTCGGTTTTCTTCAACCTATCGAAGTTCCAGCCGAGCCATTTTATCGAATGCGGTTGGACTTGCTAGGTCCCTTTCCTACCTCCACGACTGGAAATAAACTAATTGCAGTGGCCGGAGATTATGCCACTCGGTATGCAATCACTCGAGCGCTACCAACCAGCTGCACAACTGACGTTGCCGACTTCCTGCTCTACGACATTATTCTCCAGCATGGCGCTTTGTCACACCTGCTCACAGACCGTGGTCGCTACTCTCTGTCTCGTGTGGTTGATGATCTACTCCGATCTTGTGCTACCCATCACAACTTCACATATTACCACCCTCAGACTAACGGGCTTACGGAGCACCTAAACCGCACATTGACAGACATGCGTTTTAGGTACGTATCTACCGACCACACTGATTGGTACATAGCTCTGCCGTTCGCCACTTTCGCCTATAACTCGTCGCGTCGTGGAACAGCGGGCTACTCCCCATTTTATCTACTCTTCGGACGTCATCCCTTACTGCCCTTCGACACACTGCTTTCATCAGAGCACCCATCCTCCACCTCGTACGCTGCCCCGCCGCGGTGGTCTAGTGGCTAAGGTACTCGGCTGCTGACCCGCAGGGCGCGGGTTCGAATCCCGGCTGCGGCGGCTGCGTTTCCGATGGAGGCGGAAGTGTTGTAGGCCCGTGTGCTCAGATTTGGGTGCACGTTAAAGAACCCCAGGGGGTCTAAATATCCGGAGCCCTCCACTACGGCGTCTCTCATAATCATATAGTGGTTTTGGGACGTTAACTCTTTCCTTACCGCGCCTATTCAATTTCGATCAATCTGATCGATGGGTTCAATTTGAAATTCCCGCGCCCCAACGCGCCGAATGGACATGAGGCGCCATCTGAAATGAAGCTCAGGAAGCACACAACCCGTGTCAGTTTCGGTTTTGGTTTCCAGACACCCGCTGATTTTTGACCTTGCTTGGAAGATAAGCGAGCGCCTGGCGATAGCGGCAGCCATGGCGTCGTCGTCGCGCGCCGGGTCTAAAAGGAATCGTCGTATTTCTCGTGATTCTAGTGTTGTCACAGTAGATTTTTCGGATGAAAGTGGTAGCAGTGGCTCTGAAGAAGATTCCCTATCATCGGAGTTTAGCACCGACAGCGATGAGGCCCTCAACACACCGGGAACGTCATCGTCACCTCGACGGTGAGTTTTTTTACGGGATTTATCGCGTTGTTGAGCGCCTGCGAGGGGACCGAGCATGTTGTCACAGTTATTATCTCTATCCGCAGGGTCTCTACGTCCTATGGGCGCGATTCAATGCCTCCCGCTGCACAGCGCGTGCAGTTTTGTCCAAGACGGAAACCGGGAGTCGATCTGGGCATGGCGCGACGGAGCAGCGCTAATCGGTTTTTTCGAGCCCTGGATTTCTTCTTGCTGTTTTTCTCAACGGAACTCGTCACAGCGATGTGCGAGAACACAAATAAATACGCCTGGGCGCACATTCTCGAGAAACCAACGTACTCGGAACGCGACGGATCGTGGAAAAATGTTTCCCCAGATGAAATGATGAAGTTCATCGGACTCCTCATCTACATGGGGATAGTGCAACTGCCTCGCCTGCACCTCTATTGGAGCACAGCAGAGTTGTTTTCTGGGCTAATCCCACGTGGGGTTATGCCAAGAAAACGTTTTTTCTCCTTCCTCGGTATGCTGAGCGTGACGGATCATGAAGCTACCAATCCCGCTACAGACGGCAAGCTGCACCGAATTGCTTTTTTACTTCGGCACATCAATGATGTATCTGCGCTCTATTTCCAGCCAGACCGTTACATTTCCGTTGACGAAAGAATGGTGAAATCCAAAGGCCATTCGGGAATACGACAGTATCTTCGCGACAAGATTGTCAAGTGGGGATACAAGCTGTGGGTCCTCGCCGACTCCAATTCCGGCTACACAGTGCAGTTTAGTGTCTACACCGGGAAGCGTGAGACACCGAGCGTAAATGCACTCGCATTTGATGTCGTGACTAGCCTGTGTGAAATGTATTTTGACCAGGGATACACACTATTCATGGACAATTTTTACACGTCCACGTCTCTTTTTTTTATACCTCCTAGAGCGGAAGACTCTTGCTTGTGGAACGACACGGAAGGATCGTTGCACGTTCCCTGCGGAATTGAAGGACTCCACATGGGAGAAAAAGGCCAAGAGGGGAGATGTTCGATGGCTGCGGCATCAAGGTGTCCTGTATCTTCAATGGAAGGACAGACGCGTGGTGCACATGATGAGCACTGCCCATACTGCGAACAGCCATGCAACAAGAAAACTAAAGGTCGCTGGCCAATGGAAGAAGGTCCCAGTTAGGAAACCAAGACTAGTTGAAGAATATAATGCAGGCATGCTTGGAGTAGACAGGTTAGACCAGCTCATCGCATCGTACAATGTGTTGATGAAGTGCGTCAGGTGGTGGAAAACTTTGTTCTTCCACTGTATCGACATCGCTGTTGTGAACAGTTTTATTCTTTTTGAGGCCCATAGAGAGAGCACCTCGAAATTCCAGAACTGCACCGAGCGCCTCGTTATGACCAGCTTGCCTTTCGAATGGAGCTTGTGAAGCAGCTACTGGAAATTGAAGCCACAGGTTTTGGTAGCGCCCCTCCCCCTCGAGAGTCTGCGCACAAGCCAAAAGTGATGGAAACTAGGCGCAACTGCAAGCTCTGCTATGCGAACCGCAAGGTTGAGCACAAGACAAGCGTCTTTTGTGAAACGTGTGGCGTTTACTTGTGCTTCATCGCGACCAGAGACTGTTTTGGTGAGTGGCACCGCCACCACAAGGGATAAAACATTTTTGTGTGGTCTCACAGTTATTTACGTGTACTCTTGTAACCTCTGTGGTTTTTAGAAGCAACTACTACCTAACCAATGTATATTCAGAATTTGTATTGCCATCTTTTCGCTTGTTACACCCACTTTAAAAAAAAAAAAAATTGTGTACTTGAAAATTTTTTTGTTTGTTATTTTTTTTATTCTTACTGTATATTAATAACTTCTTCTAAATTTATTGAAATAAATAGACCATTCATTCCTCTACATTTTCATGGGCTGCAGAGCATCTAAAATATTTTTTATCTGCAGAAAAAATGTTTTTTCTTGCACCCTCAGAAAATTGTCCCGTAATCACAAGTGCTAACTTTTTTTTTTGCTATGCTAACAATTTTTTATGTGTACTGTTGAAACTTTTAGGATAGTTAGCTATGTAAATATGCCACAAAACGTATATCTTGAATTTTTTTTACTGAGATATTTGTGCCCACCATGCTTACTTTTCCACATTTTTTTTGCGGTAGTTGCGAGAAATTTGTTGTTTGGGATTTTTTTTCTGCTATTGTGTTGCAAACACATGTTTTGTATTTATATCATTAGAAAGTGCATTTATTTGTCTACAATTTGGTGTATTACAATCAACAAAAAAACATTGTTATATAACGATAAACTTTTTTTTCTGCACCACATGAAAACGGGTCTTTTCCTGGCGGTAAGGAAAGAGTTAAACTCCACATATCAATCTATCCACCTCGTAGGCTCAGGATGCGATCGCCCGTGCCTGCACGGCATGCGCGGTAGCCCACGCTCGGTTATCGTCGTTGCAGACAGCACAAAAGTCTTTTTTACGACCGTCGACAAAGGGATGACATTTTTTTCTACGCGATCTCTTGTTCTCCTGTGGCTCCCATCTCGACTTGTCGGCCTCTGCGAGAAACTACTATCGCGATACGCTGAACCCTACCGAGTCCTTCGTCAGGTCACACCTGTGACCTACGAGATTGCCGCTACCACAAACTCATCGGGTCCTGCACCCAGAGCGGAAGTAGTCCACGTTTCTTGTCTCAAGCCGTACGGCACAAACTCGCTCATTTAATAGGCACCGAGACGGTGCCTTATCAGCTGGGGGGATGATACGTGTATGTAACTGTTGCTCCGGCACAGCTGAAATGGCACCCAAAAGGAGGAAGATGACAATGTGGTTGTTGTGGGTTGGACTCTCGAGTTTTCCCCGTTGGCCTGCATGACTGTGTGCTCTTTAAGCCGTTAGCAAGACCCACTGTCAGTGAATAAATCTTTCCCGTAACAATATATATATATATACATACAATTTCTTATTTTGTTTGTGAATTAAGTTTAGTTTTTGTACTTACACCTATTATTTTTGGTCAATTCTCATAGGAGGCCCTCCCACAAAACTGCGATGCCTTCATATTTATATATATATATATATATATATATATATATATATATATATATATATATATATATATACATACATATATACATATACATATATATAAAAGGGAAAGAAGTGTGTACCTAAGGGCTCGTTTTTTCGTGTTTTAACACAATATTAATGAGATCTAACAAACAGTAATGCCAAGGAATGTACAGGGGAAGTTATTAGAACCAACGGAATGTAAATAAGAAGAAAGAAAAGTGGATGAAAAAATAACCAGCCGTGGGCATTCCATTGGTTCCAATAACTTTCCCTGTACATTCCTTGGCATTACTGTCTGTCAGATCTCATTAATATATATATATATATATATATATATATATATATATATATATATATATATATATATATATATATATATATATATTAAAATAGAGATGTTGTACGTCGAAAAATGTTCAGACGCAGCTTGGCAAAATATGCTTTACGGTCTAGCTAATGGCGAGCGGCGTGCGCGAGCTACTACTGCAGCCACCGATCATCGTCGTCTTCTTCATTGCCAGCAGAGCGTCCGTTATTCAGATTCATTAATTCATTACAATTACTCCCCGCGAAATAAGGAGCCATCCTGGCGACCTATGGACAAGTAAACACGGGAGGGTCGTAGCAGGGCTTAAGTCTCGAGACGTGGACAATTTCCTGGCCACGACGATGTTGGTCAGAAGATGGTTCTAGTGGCTCAATGAGGTAATTCACTGGCGACGTTTTTTGTAGCACACGATATGGGCCGTGATACTTGGGGACCAACTTGGTAGAAAGGCCAGGTGTAGCAGAAGGGACATGCAGCCAGACGAGTGAACCTGGATCGTAGCAAGTAGTGTTACTTGATGCGTCGTGGTGGTGCTTTTGGCGTCCTTGGTCTTGGGTTGTGAATGATCTTGCCAGTTGGCGGCATTCTTCAGCGTATGTAGCGGCTTGAGACAAAGTCGTGGACTCTGAGGAGTCAGGTTTGTACGAAAGAATGGTGTCCATAGTGCAAGAAGGTTCACGTCCGTAAAGGAGGAAAAAAGGAGAGAACCCAGTAGTGCTTTGAATGGCGGTATTATAGGCGAACGTGATAAACGGGAGCACTCGGTCCCAATTGGAGTGGTCTGATGAGATATACATAGACAGCATGTCACCAAGGGTGCGTTTGAAGCGCTCTGTCATTCCATTGGTCTGGGGATGATAGGCGCTTGTAGTGCGGTGAACGACGTGGCACTCACGCAGCAATGCTGTGATGACGTCTGACAAGAATACGCGACCACGATCGCTCAGTAACTCCCGAGGTGCTCCATGACGTAATACGATGTTGTGAAGTACGAAAGTCGCAACGTCTTTTGCTGTAGACGAGGGAAGGGATGAAGTTTCGGCATACCGCGTGAGATGGTCGACGGCAACTATGATTCAGCGGTTACCGTCAGCAGTGTTGGGAAGGGGACCATAGATATCGATGCCGACGCGGTCGAATGGTCGGGATGGGCATGGTAAGGGTAACAAGATACCGCTGGCGTGATAAGGGGGAGTTTTTCGTCTCTGGCATGTCGAGCAGGCCCGAACGTATTGTCGTATAAAACGGTACATGCCACGCCAGTAATATTGGAGACGTATGCGAGAATAAGTCTTCAGGAAACCTGCGTGTCCACATTGGGGGTCGTCATGAAACGTGGAACAAATTTCGGATCGCAGATGACGTGGAATCACGAGTAGCCACTGACGTCCACCGGGTGCGTAGTTGCGTCGGTACAGCACGTCGTCGCGAGTGGCGAAGTGCTCGACTTGCCGACGCAATGAGCGAGAAGAGGGGAAGCCGTCCGCCCAGCCAGGATGTCTAGAATCGAAGCAACCCATGGGTCCTTGCGTTGCTCAGATGGCATCTCGGCGATGGTGACGGCAGTGGCATCACAGGTTAGCCTTTCGCAGCAGTCCGGGTCAGGGGGTAGGGGCGAACGGGATAGGGCGTCTGCGTTCGAATGTTTCCGGCCGGAGCGATAGACCACGCGAATATTATATTCTTGGAGGCGTAATGCCCATCGGGCGAGGCGACCGCTTGGATCCTTCAGTGACGACAACCAGCAGAGGGCGTGGTGGTCAGTCACGACGTCAAAAGGGCGTCCGTACAAGTAAGGTCTAAATTTCTCTATCGCCCAAATAATGGCCAGGCATTCCTTTTCAGTGACGGAATAGTTGATTTCGGCTTTGCTAAGAGTTCGGCTTGCGTAGGCAACGACGTACTCTTGGAAGCCGTCTTTCTTCTGTGCAAGAATAGCGCCTAGCCCGACACCACTAGCGTCGGTGTGGATCTCTGTGGGTGCCGATGGGTCGTAGTGTCGCAGAATAGGCGGCGACGTGAGGAGGCGGCGCAGTTCATTGAAAGAATCGTCACACGTAGCAGACCAGGCTGAAAGGTCTCTAGAGCCGGCGAGGAGCTTGGTCAAAGGAGCGATGATCGTCGCGAAATTGCGAACGAAGCGCCGGAAGTAAGAGCACAGGCCTATGAAGCTTCGGAGCTCTTTCATGGTGGTCGGTTTGGGAAACGCTGAAACGGCTGTAAGTTTGGCAGGGTCAGGATGAATGCCGTCTTTTGTAACCACGTGGCCAAGGATCGGAAGCTTTCGAGCGGCGAAATGGCACTTCTTCAGATTCAGTTGCAGCCCCGCGGCAGAAATACACGCGAGGACTTTCTCGAGGCGGGTTAAATGGGTTGCGAAATCAGTTGAAAAGACGACAATGTCATCTAAATAACAAAGGCAAACGTTCCATTTGAGGCCTCGAAGGATAAAGTCCATCATTCGCTCGAAAGTAGCCGGCGCGTTGCAGAGGCCGAAGGGCATGACCGTGAATTCGTAAAGCCCGTCGGGCGTGATGAAAGCTGTTTTCTCGCGATCGGCCTCTGCCATGGGTACCTGCCAGTATCCAGAGCGCAGATCTAAAGAAGAGAAAAATTCGGCTCCCTGTAGGCAGTCCAAGGCATCGTCAATGCGTGGCAGCGGATAGACATACTTGCGCGTGATTCGGTTGAGACGTCGGTAGTCCACGCAAAACCTGATGGATCCGTCCTTCTTCTTCACCAACACAACTGGAGAGGCCCAGGGACTGCTTGACGGTTCGATTATGCCACGTGTCAGCATGTCGTCAACCTGTTCATTAATGGCACAGCGTTCGGTAGTTGACACACGATATGGACGCTGCCGTAATGGCATCTCTTGACCGGTATCTATACGATGAACAACAGATGACGCTCGACCTAAGGAAGGCTGATTGTGGTCAAACGAGGCCCGAAAACGCTGTAGGAGCTTGATCAGCTGTTCCTGCTGCCCAGGCGCCCGCAGGGGCGCCTGCGCAAGTAGGCGTTTGGTGTGTAGCGACACCACGGACCCGAGCTAACGGGGGAGTTTCTACTCCCTCCCACGCCTAGCCGTGCGTGGCTTTGCCGTGTCCGAGGAAAAGGGGATCCTGGGGGTTGAGCCGACGCTGGGTGATTGGACCTTTAAGGCCCCCCGGCAGAGGCAACACACCCCTTTGGCCCCGGCTTCACGTAGACGGCACCCCTGGGCTGACCCACCCAGGGGAAATCGGCAGTCGCCTTTTCCTATCTCTCTCTCCCTATATCTTCGTCTTTTGTTCTCACTTTACATCTTTCCTGTCTCCTCCTCACTTCATTTTACTTCCAATTTTTCCTGGCGGCAAGGGTTAACCTTGTGTGGCTATCCAAACTAGGGTAAACCATATTGGGTTATAGTAACTGCGTACTGCTGGCGTTGCGCAGACATGCCCACATGCTCTGCCACGTCCCCTTGTTGGACTCCATGGTGGGTGGTAGGCGCTGTTACCGAAAAATCCACATTTTCCCATGGGATCCTCGACCCCCTCGCTAACTGATCGTGCCTCGAAAAGGGTACGCACCGACGCAACTTTACTACTTTGGCCTAAAAACAGAGAAACTTTCCCAAAATACCATGTCCTTCACTGCGAACAATCGTCTACAAAAGCTAGAGCAATCTCACCCTTCCTTGTAGCCAAGTGCTTGAGAGAGACTATTGGAACCGGTTATAAGGCCACGAAGATGGCAAGTGGTGATCTGCTTCTTGAATTAAAAGACAAAGAACAGTACAATAAACTCTCGCACCTTGTAGCCTTTGGCAATATCCCCGTCTCGGTGAGCGCACATCGTACCATGAATACAGTGAAGGGCGTGGTATCGGACGAAGATTTGATGACGCTGAGTGAAGAAGAGCTTCTTGATGGATGGAAGGACCAAGGTGTGATACATGTCCAGCGCATCAAAATCAGACGTAACAACAATGAAATAGCAACAAAGCACTTGATACTCACCTTCAATTCAACCACTTTACCTGAAACTCTCGAAACTGGCTATGTAAAACTCCATGTCCGACCTTTCATTCCAAACCCGAGGCGTTGTTTCAAATGCCAGCGATTTGGTCATGCATCCCAGAGCTGCCGAGGGCAGCTGATCTGTGCTAAGTGTGGCACAACCGGCCACAGTGCTGATGAATGTAGACATGATGAGGTCCTCTGTGCTAACTGCGAAGGTAGTCACCCCGCATACTCCAGAGCGTGTCCAGCCTGGAAAAAAGAAAAAGAAATAATAGCTATAAAAGTAAAGGAAAATATCACATTTAGGGAAGCAAGACAACGGATGTCGTTAACATTGGCACTAAAAACACCTTTCGCCGAAGTGGTGCAACGAGGGGCGGCACCACAAAGGCCCTTGGCAGTTGCCCGGACCGCGCCTAGCGTGCCGAGGCCAATGCCACAAGCCCCTGCGGCGGGAGCAGCCAGCGCTGCCCTGCCCACATTCAGCCTGTCCACACCAGTGACCTCTACAAGCTCTAGCAGCAGCCAGGGTAATCACGAGGCCAAGGGGGCTCCATCAACCGCCAGCTCGGTGGGGACAAAGACTTCGTCGATCGAGGCGAAGTCTAAGCGACGCACAGATCACTCTTTAGAGCGGGTGTCCAGTGCCTCGCAAGAAGCTATGGACACCAGTTCAAGCCAAACGGCGCAGGAAGCGCCGAAGGAGCGGCGAGCTTCGCTCGACCGCCCCAAAAAGGACAGAACGCCGATTACAGGGCCCGACAAAGGCCCTGTAAAATGAGTTAATCCCCGTCTTCTTTGCACACAGCACTTTTTCCTTTTTTATTTCCACAATGGACAAAATCATACAGTGGAACGTAAGGGGAATGCTTAGAAATTTAGATGACATCCAAGAGCTTCTGTGTAAGTTTAACGCGAAAGTGCTATGTGTGCAAGAAACGCACTTAACTCCTAAGCACAAGGACTTTCTACGACAATATATTATTTTCCGGAAAGACCGGGAGGATCCTGTCGTACCATCTGGCGGTGTAGCCATTATAGTCTATCGTAGTATAGCATGCCAGCATTTGAAGCTCCAAACGGCCCTGGAAGCAGTGGCCATTCGAGCTGTACTTCTTAACAAACTCATTACCATATGCTCTGTGTACATACCACCGCATCAACAGCTACACAGACGTGATCTGGAATCATTAATAGATGAACTCCCAGAGCCATTTCTGGTTCTAGGTGATTTTAATGCACACAATGTCCTGTGGGGCGATGCTCACTGTGATGCGCGAGGACGTCTCATTGAGCAGCTCCTTTTCTCTTCTAGTTTATGTCTTTTAAATATGAAGGAGCCTACATATTTTAGCCTTGCAAACAACACATACTCCTCCATAGATCTTAGCATTTCATCATCGTCCCTTTTACCTGTTTTTAAGTGGAACGTTCTTACAAACCCTTATGGGAGTGATCACTCCCCAATCATCCTGAGTGCGCCGAACAAAGATCAACTACCCCCGCAGGTTCCTCGATAGAAGATTGACTCAGCTGACTGGGAAGAGTATAGAACTCTTACACACATGACATGGACTGAGCTGTCTTCCCTGACCATAGATGACGCTGTCACGTATTTTACAGCTTTTATACTTGATGCCGCATCTAAATGTATTGCCAAAACGAGTGGCATGTGTTCTAAACGGCGAGTCCCATGGTGGAACGACGCATGCAGGAAAGCGCGGACCACTCAGAACAAAGCATGGGCGTTGCTTCGCGATTCCCCTACAGCAGAAAACCTGGAAAATTTCAAGCGGGTCAAATCGCAGGCAAGGAGAACGCGTCGACAAGCTAGACGAGAGAGCTGGACAAAGTTTATATCGAGTATCAACTCGTACACAGACGAGGGAAAAGTGTGGAATAAGATAAAGAAAATTAAGGGCCAACAAACGTATTCTCTTCCACTAGTTAATAGCCTCGGGGAAAGCTTGGAGGATCAAGCCAACTTTCTTGGCACACATTTCGAACACATATCGAGCTCCTCAAACTACTCCGAATACTTTCAGAATTACAAGGCACGAACAGAAAAACAAAAGTTAGAAAGAAAGTCCGCAAGAAATGAGGCATATAATGCACCATTCTGCTTAGCAGAACTGCGAACAGCACTCAGCTGCTGTAATACATCTACCCCAGGTTCTGACAACGTAATGTACGCGATGCTGAAGGAACTACCCTCCGAAACTAAAAAAACCCT
Source organism: Rhipicephalus microplus (assembly GCF_043290135.1). Classification (NCBI taxonomy): domain Eukaryota; kingdom Metazoa; phylum Arthropoda; class Arachnida; order Ixodida; family Ixodidae; genus Rhipicephalus; species Rhipicephalus microplus. Next base: position 3,086,963 of record NW_027464607.1, read on the forward strand.
CCTCTCTCTTTATAATCGCATATGGTTTTCGGGCGTGATCCCCTCCTCCTGGAAGGAGGCTGTTATAATTCCAATTTTGAAGCAGGGAAAAGATCCCTCTACTGTATCAAGTTACAGACCTATAGCGTTAACAAGCTGCCTCTGCAAGCTATTTGAAAAAATGATTAATTGCCGCTTACTCCACTACTTAGAAACAAACAAATTGCTCGACCCATACCAATGTGGGTTTCGAGAGGGTAGATCCACCACCGACCATCTGGTGCGTATCGAGGCACAGATCCGAGACGCTTTCGCCCGCAAACAATACTTCCTCTCTGTGTTTCTCGATATCGAGAAGGCCTACGACACAACATGGCGTTTCGGCATATTAAGAGACTTGTCTCACCTGGGTGTGCGCGGTAGAATGCTTTCCATAATTGAGAGTTACTTGTCCAATCGGAAATTCCGTGTCCGTGTGGGCAGTATTCTCTCCCAAACATTTGTGCAAGAAACGGGGGTACCACAAGGTGGTGTACTTAGTTGTACACTTTTTATTATCAAAATGAATTCCTTGCATCTGTCCATCCCCCGCAACATGTTCTATTCCACATATGTCGATGACATCCAGCTTGGCTTTAAGTCATGCAACCTAGCAATGTGTGAGCGGCAGGTTCAGTTAGGTTTAAACAAGGTGTCCAAATGGGCAGAGGAAAACGGATTCCGGCTGAACCCAGAAAAAAGTACCTGTGTCTTGTTCTCCCGAAAGAGAGGCGTGTACTCAGAACCTGACATTGAACTGAACGGTCAACGTCTGTCTGTCAATGCGGAGCATAAATTCTTAGGCTTAATCTTGGACAACAAGTTGACCTTCGTACCGCACATCAAGTATTTAAAAACAAAATGTTTAAAAGCCATGAATGTTATAAAAGTGTTGTCACGTACTACGTGGGGTAGTGATAGGCAATGCCTCATGAACCTCTATAAAAGCCTCATTCGCACCCGCTTAGATTATGGGGCCGTTGTCTATGGGTCTGCTACTCAAAGTGCCTTGAAGATGCTGGACCCCGTGCACCATTTGGGCATCCGCCTTTCATTGGGTGCTTTTCGCACCAGCCCCGTAGAAAGCCTTTATGTTGAGTCAAATGAGTGGTCGCTTCATCTGCAAAGAACCTACATGTCCTTTGTATACTTCCTTAAGGTGAAAGCAGACAAGAGGCACCCCTCATACTCTTCTATTAATCACTTGCCGAGCTCCATTCTTTTTCAAAACAGGCCTTCAATGAGGCAGCCCTTCTCAGTTCGCCTGAAGGGTCTAGCTGAGGACACTGGAGTGTCACTCGAACACAGTTTAATGGCTCCTGTAGCATACCCGCCACCGTGGCAGTGGCAGACTATAGACTGCGATGTGTCTTTTCTAGAGGTTACAAAACATGCGCCCATTGCCCATATCTGAACATATTTCCTGGAACTTCAACAGAAATACACACGTCCTGAGTTTTTTACAGATGCCTCTAAGTCTAACTCCTCTGTGTCCTACGCTGCTGTTGGCCCTTCCTTTTCGGATGCTGGCCCTCTACATCCAGGCACAAGTATCTTCACAGCGGAAGCTTACGCGATACTTGTGGCAGCTAAACACATTAAACAATTACAAATACAAAAAGCAGTAATTTATACAGACTCCCTCAGTGTGGTAACGGCTCTGCACAGTCTTAAAAAACAAAAAAACCCTGTCCTCGTTTCACTTTACTCCATTTTATGCACACTCTACACACTCAACCAACATGTTGTAGTGTGCTGGGTGCCAGGGCACCGTGAGATCCAAGGCAACGAGAGGGCGGATCAGCTCGCTGCATCCGTCCATGAGAGCACCACCATTACATCCATATCAATCCCGGCCCTTGATCTTAAGCCGTCTCTCAAATGAAACCTCAGGGACTACTGGCAGAGCAAATGGGATACACACACACAAAACAAACTACACGTTATCAAGCCACACCTTGGCCATTGGCCACCAGTATCAAAATCACGTCATACAGAGGTAATACTAACGAGACTCAGGATAGGACACACATACACGACACACTCATATCTTTTGTCCAATGGCGACCCACCATTGTGTGACAGATGTGGTGAAGCACTAACAGTTCTTCACATTTTAATCCAGTGCAAGCAATTGGACAGTATAAGAAAACAACACTTTCCATTACCCTACCGACAACATATACCTTTACACCCTGCAATGTTCGTCGGTAGGGAACCGCTTTTTAGTTTATTTATTTATTTATTTAATAATACTGTCAACCCTCCAAGAGGGTCATAACAGAGAGGACAATACAATTACATACATAAAAAATGTACAAGGTACATAAAGTTGCGTAACACTCGGCACTTCACAATGAAAACAGGTATTTCATTAATAACAATTCAGAATTCAAAATAAATCATTGCTAGCGTTTTTAAAAGAAACTCATAGTTTTCATATCATATACCCCGGCATTCCGTAGCACGACCTCTCCTGAGAGGTTTTTGCTGCGGTGGCTACACAAGAAAGCACGTGCCTCACGGCCCTTGGACGCAAGGGTATGAACGAGTGAGGCACTTGTGCTAATGCCATACGTATCCACCATCGTCTTTTATTATCACCAACTTTGTTCATCTATTCGCACCACACACACCTTTCACGGCATGGTCATGATTTTATCACTTGTATGTTTTTACCCGCATTACCGCGAGGAATTCTATGGCCCTTATACAGCCGCTAATCACATTGTCCACATTCCTGTCTCATGAACTGGCGCTCTTTGGCCATCAAATGGCCCTTGCGCCAAAAAACACCATATATCATCATCATCATCATCATCATCCTGCTGCCCAGGCGTGAGGTTGCAATCAATGGACTTGCGGAATACATCCATAGGCTCATTAGCGTCAGCTGCGGGTGTAATGGCACAAGTCGGTAAAAATGGCTTGTCTGGATAGATCGGGTCTTCGAAAATACAATTTAAGGTCTCGAGGCTCCCCAGACACTCGCCGCGTAGCAGGATGTATGGGCAAGCAGAAACGTTGCACGCATAAAGTACCGCCGAACCATTGGAAAAGTTGATGACGGCAAACGGGAGGATGATGGTTCGGTGTTGCACACTAGCTATGGTTGGTTGGAACAGGAGCGTCGAGTTAGTGGCAGCAGGGGAAAACACAGGCAGTAGGACGGCGGACAACGGCGCGATGTGGACGTCAGCTGCGGCAAACACTTTCGAGGGACTTTGGTGGTCGATATCAAGCCACGGATTCGTCAACGTGAGTTCAGCACGAGCGCAATCGACGAGGGCCTGATGGGTAGAAAGGAAATCCCATCCTAGTATGACGTCGTAAGATGAACGTGGGAGAACAACAAAGTTGACGGCGTACCAAACATCTTGAATAAGAACGCGTGCTGTGCACTGAGCTGTCGGCGCGATGAAATGGGAGGTGGCTGTACGCAGAGCAAGATTCGTAAGCGGCGTTGTAACTTTCCTCAAATCGCGACACAGTTTTTCACTAATTACAGAAACGACGGCGCCTGTGTCGACAAGTGCACGTACAGCAACACCTTCTACTAGCACATCGATTTCGTTGGTCGGACAAAGAGGAGGTCTTAGAAAGTTCGATGACGACGCAGTTCTTGCCTCCGGAACTGCGGCTGTCAGTTTTCCTCTCGAGCGGGTACTCGTGCGCCGAAGCATCAGGGAGACAGATCGGCGACGGGGTGGTAATGACCAGTGAGAATCGACAGGGCGTCGTGGGGACAATGAGTCGGTGATAGGAGAAGATGGTCGCTGGGGATTCTGGGCAGCTTGGTAATTTGCAGAATTCCCATGGTCTGGAGGCTGGAAGTTGCGACGGCGACAGTAGCGTGCTATATGTCCCACGAAACCACATGCGAAACAGATGGGTCGATTATCCAAGGTGCGCCATGGGTTAACGACAGAAGGTGCAGGTGGCTAAACGGAATGGGGTGCCGTGTATGTAGGCAGCGTCGTAGGGTAGGAGGACCTGGTGCCCCGGTATGCGCCAGAGACAGGTGGGGCTGGGGGTCTAGCAGCGACGGCAGTGAGGTCAACGGCGTAGGAACGGGTGGCGATGGAGGCAGTGCCTGCGTGACCTGTGTCTCAATGACCTGGCGTAAACGTGGGTCTAACGAGGTCACTGGCGCGGATGCTTCGGCCACAAGAGAAAGCTGACGCGCAACTTCTTCACGAATGAATTGTTTTATGTGGGGCAGTAAGACGGTGTGATCAGCAGCGACGTCGTGCACGAGGGCGGAAACTTCGGCCGTATCTTCAGCGGCCCTGCGCGTCGAGACACGCTGCTTACGCAACTCGTCGTACTCCTGACAGAGCTGGACAACATCGGTGACGGTCTGTGGGTTCCTAGCGACGAGCATCTGGAAGGTATCGTCGTCAACTCCTTTGATGATGTGCTTGATTTTGTCGCGTACGGTTAGAGAGTCATCAACGCGCTTGCAAAGAGACAAGATATCTTCAATGTAACTTGTAAACGTCTCATCTCTGCGCTGGACTCGACTACAGAGACGCTGTTCCGCGCGAAGCCGGCGCACTGCGGGATGACCGAAGACCGCGGCGATGGTGGTCTTGAAGGCGGACCAGTTGGTGATTTCGCCTTCGTCGTTCTTGAACCAGAGGCTGGCCACATCAGCGAGGTAAAAGCGCACGTTTGTGAGCTGGTCGCAGGCGTTCCACTTGTTGGAAGCACTTACGATTTCATACTCGACGAGCCAGTCCTTGACGTCTTGTTCATCGTTGCCGCGAAAAATTGGTGGGTCGCGTTGCCGAGGTACGCCAGTACAGTAGACTGTCGTTGGTAAGGCAGCTTGAGAAGGGCGAGGAGCAGTCATGGTGAACGGTGAGGGTAGCGTCCGATTACGAAGTTCCAGGTTGATGGGAACCCCGGCACCTCCACCACTTAAAATAGAGATGTTGTACGTCGAAAAAGGTTCAGACGTAGCTTGGCAAAATATGCTTTATCAGGCAGGTCTAGCTAATGGCGAGCGGCGTGCGCGAGCTACTACTGCAGCCACCGATCATCGTCGTCTTCTTCATTGCCAGCAGAGCGTCCGTTATTCAGATTCATTAATTCATTACAATATATATATATAGTGCTTTGTATATTGAATCAATAAACTTTATCTTTATTATTCTTATAATCTCCTCTTGACTGTTTTGGTGCGTAGCGACACCACGGACCCGAGCTAATAGGGGAGTTTCGACTCCCTCCCACGCCTAGCCGTGCGTGGCTTTGCCGTGTCCAGGGAAAAGGGAATTCTGGGGTTTGAGCCGACGCCGGGTGACTGGACCTTTAAGACCCCCCGGCAGAGGCAACACACCCCTTTGTCCCCGGCTTCACGTAGACGGCACCCCTGGGCTGACCCACCCAGGGGAAATTGGCAGTCGCCTTTTCCTATCTCTCTCCCCTACAACTTCGTCTTTATCTCTCACTTTTAGTTTGTCCTGTCTACTTATCTCTTCTGTTTACTTCCAATTTTTCTGGCGGCTAGGGTTAACCCTGTGCAAATAGCCTACCTTGGCCTAGGCGCATTGGGTTATGGCAGTGTTGTACGGCTGACGTCTGCAAGATATCGGCACCTGCAAACTTGCAGCGTCCCCTTGTTGGGCTCCGTGGTGGGTGGCCGCCAACGCTGCTGAACAAAAATAAGACCGGCATGCATTGAGCATTCCCCCTACTGTCTGATCGTACCGGCCTAAAGCGGGTACGCACCGATGACATAAATTTGTTCAACCAGCCTATAGAAACATTTCCCCGCTTCCACATTCACTGTGAATAAACCGGAAAGCAAGCCAGGACCGTATCTCCTTTCGTAGTTACCAGGCGTCTTACTGAAACTCTTGGGGCTGGATTCAAGGTAACCAAAATGGCTAGCAGAGACCTTCTCTTCGAAATTCGGGACAAAGCACAATTTGTAAAGCTAGACAGCCTCTCAACGTTTGGTGACGTACCGATCGCCGTAACACCACACAGATCTAGGAACATCACTCGCGGAGTGGTAGCTGATGCAGACTTATTTGACCTGACCGAAACTGAACTTTTGGAGGGGTGGAAGAGCCAAAATGTCACTAATGTACAGAGAATTATCATCAGGAGAGATAATAAGGAAACAACGACGAAACACTTGATACTCACGTTTGCATCCAGTAAACTACCAGAATCTATTCAAACAGGGTACACGGAGGCATCTATCAGGCCTTAAATACCAAACCCTCGTCGTTGCTTCCAATGCCAGAGGTATGGCCATGGCTCTAAAACCCGTCGTGGTCGCCAGACTGGTGCACGATGTGGAGTCCTAGGCCATGTGTCTGAGAATTTCAAACAATCGCCACACTGTGTAAACTGCGAAGGAAATCATGCCGCATATTCACGCTCCTGCACATACTGGAAAAAAGAAAAATAAATAATTACATTGAAGGTGAAGGAGAACATTTCATTTAAGGAAGCACGGCGAAGAGTCGCACCATTCTATGGACCTACATACGCTGATGCGGCGCGTCAGGGGGCACCGCCGCACCAGCCCTCGCCACTCCTTCGGCCCGCGCATAGCGAGCTGGCGGTTGTGGCACCTGCCCCCAAGGCGGCTGTAGTCCAGGCTACACCGCCTACTCCCAAACAGAGACCGGAGACTCCAGAGTCCTCGGGTCTCAAGCCCTCACCTCACCAGGCGAGGCCCCAAATTCGAACTAACAGCTCGCACGTGCGGGCATCCAGTGCCTCCGAGGAGGCAATGGATATGTCGGAACCCTTGGTGCCGAAAGAGTAGGGTGGCTCCTTGGAGCGAGCCAAGAAAACAAAAAAAGCAGATAACAGGGCCTTGTGACGGCCCTGTTACGTGAACTCAAACTCCCTGTCTAAACAGCCACTCGCTTTTCGTACACACAGCACTATTTTACATTCACCATGAACACTCAAATTATACAATGGAACGTCAGGGGCCTTCTCAGAAACCTTGACGACATCCAAGAACTTTTACACTAACACTTACTTAAAGTGCTCTGTGTACAAGAAACACACCTTAATTCAAAACACACAAATTTTCTTCGTACATACGTTATTTTCCGAAAGGACCATGATGATGCCATGACATCATCCGGCGGTGTCATCATTATAGTGAATCAAGGGATTGCATGCACACACAACTCCAAACATCCCTTGAGGCAGTGGCTGTTCGAGCGGTTCTTTTTGATAAACTGATCGCAATCTGCACTATTTACATTCCTCCTAGCTATCAGCTGCAAAAACGTGATTTACACTCTTTAATTGATGAACTTCCGGAGCCTTATGTTCTCCTTGGAGACTTTAATGCGCATAGCAGGCTATGGGGTGACTCTCGTTGCGACGCGCGAGGTCGACTGATTGAACAGTTCCTTCTCTCGTCGAGCGCATGTCTCCTAAATCGAAAAGAACCAACCTATTATAATCTCGCTAATAACACCTACTCCTCCATATACCTAAGCATAGTATCTCCATCTCTTCTGCCCCTACTCCAGTGGAAAGTTGTCAGTAATCTCTACGGTAGTGAGCACTTCCCGTAGTTCTGAGCACAACTACAGCAAATGAGTGTCGACCACGTGTTCCCAAATGGCTCATACACAGAGCCGACTGGCAACAGTTTTATACCATCGCTCGTCTAGGTTGAAGTGACATATGTACTTTGAGCATTGATGTTGCTGTCAACTACTTCACAGCGTTTTTGATTGATGCTGCAACAAAATGCATCCCACAAACAAATGGACACCCTGGAAAACTGCGTGTGCCATGGTGGAAATGTGAATGCCGAAACGCGCGCAAACAGCAATACAGAGAGAGCATGGAGGTTGCTTCGGAACTCACCGACAGCCGAAAATCTCAACACCTTCAAGAAAATAAAGTCTCAAGGCAGGAGAACGCGTCGGCAGGCCAGAAGAGAAAAAGCTGGCAGAAGTTTTTTGTCAGGGATCAATTCATACACACAAGAGGTTAAAGTCTGGAACATGGTTGGTAGGATAGTAGGAAAACAAGTACACACACTTCCACTCGTAAACACTCAGGGTGATACCTTGGAAGATCAGGGCGAACTTCTTCAGTGCACGCTTCGAACGGGTGTCCAGCTCGTCAAACTATACTGACACTTTCCAAAAATATAAAACAAGAATAGAAAAGCAGAAACTCGAACACAAATGCACTGGATACGAGGCATATGAATAAGCTTTCAGTTTAGCTGAGCTCCAAACATCTCTAAACTCCTGCAGTACTTCTGCCCCAGGTTTTGACCGTGCGGTGTATAAAATGTTAAAAAACCTACCAATCGAAACACAAAAAACCTTACTTTGCTTGTACAATGCTATCTGGTTTTCTGGCGCTATTCCTACCTCCTGGAAAGAGGCTATTATTATTCCCATTTTGAAAGAGGGCAAGGGCCCTTCTTCAGCTTTGAGTTTTTGGCCTATTGCACTTACAAGCTGCTTGTGCAAAGTCTTCGAAAAAATGATAAACTGCCTACTTGTAAATTTCCTTGAAACAAACAATTTGCCCGACCCATTTTAGTGCGGGTTTCGAGAGAGTAGATCCACCACAGACCACCTTGTTCGTATCGAGGCACAGATCAGAGATGCTTTTGTCCATAAACAATATTTTCTCTCTGTGTTCCTCGATATAGAAAAGGCTTACGATACAACATGGCACTTTGGAATACTAAAAGACCTGTCTTACCTTGGCGTGCGTGAAAGAATGTTTCACATAATAGAAAGTTACCTGTCAAACCGGACATTCCGTGTCCGAGTGGGCAGCGTTCTTTCCCAAACATTTGTCCAGGAAACAGGCATGCCGCAAGGTGGTGTACTTAGCTGCACACTTTTTCTCATCAAAATGAATTCCCTACGCTTGTTCATCCCTCGCAATATGTTCTATTGTACATATGTCGATGACGTCCAGCTTGGCTTTAAGGCATGCAACCTGGCAATGTGTGAACGGCAGGTTCGGCTAGGTTTAAACAACGGCTCCAAATGGGCAGAAGAAAATAGATTTTGGCTGAACCCACAAAAAAGCACGTGTGTCTTACTCTCCCGATAGAGAGGCATGCACTCAGAACTTGATATTCAACTGAAGGATCAACGTCTGTCTGTTAATGCAGAGCATAAATCCTTGGGCATAATATTGAACCCCAAGCGAACCTTCATACCGCACATCAAATATTTAAAAACAAAATGTGTAAAATCCATGAATGCTTGTCACGCACTACAAGGGGCAATGTCTCATGTATTTGTATTGGCGCTTTTTGGCCTGAGTTGCCCTTGCGCCACTAAAATCTACCATCATCATATTTGTATAGAAGCCTCAGTAGCCCCCGTTTAGATTATGGCGGCAATGTTTATCAGTCTGCGACTCAAAGTGCTTTGAAAATGCTGGACCCTGCGCACCATTTGGGCATCCGCCTTTCTACGGGTGCTTTTTGCACCAGCCCCATAGTAAGCCTTTATGTCGAGTCAAATGAGCGGTCGCTTCATCTGTAGAGAACTTACATGTTCTTTGTATATTTCCTTAAGGTAAAAGCAGACAAGACGCACCCACCATACTTCACTATTACTGATTTGTCGTGCCCCATTGCGTTTTAAAACAGGCCTTCGATGAGGCAGCCCTACTCAGTTCACCTGAAAGGTCTAGCTGAGGAAACTGGTGTGTCACTTGAACACAGTTTAATGGCTCCTGTAGAATACTCGCCATCGTGGCAATGGCAGACTATAGACTGCGATGTGACTTTCCTAGAAGTTAAAAAACACTCGCCCTTTGCCCATATCCGAACATACTTCCTGGAACTTCAACACAAATACACACGTCCTGAGTTCTTTACAGCTGCCTCTAAGTCCAACTCCTCTGTGTCCTACGCTGCTGTCGGCCCATCCTTTTCGGATGCTGGCCCTTTACATCCAGGCACAAGTATCTTCACAGCGGAAGCTTACGCGATACTTGTGGCGGCTGAACACATCAGACAATTACAAATACAAAAAGCAGTAATTTATACGAAACATTCTTGGTTATGGTTGAAAGCCGTTGTTCTTTAGTGCTGTGGTCTTCTTTTCGTCATAAGCTAAAGCTTATGTACCAAACAGCATACTAAAAAAAGAGAATGAAACAAGAACCTTGGTTTGATGGTGGCAGTCAGATGGTAATTAGGAAAGCACAATGGTTGTACAGAAAATTTAACAAAAGAGTATGCGTCTAATGAACAAGAGCTAAGGAATGTAAACCTCATGCTCAAATGAACAGTAAAAACAAGAAAGGATTCATTTTTTGCCGATCTGAGTGATAGGTTAAAGCAAAACTCGAAAAAGTTCTGGGAGTTACGTGAAACAAAGCAGAAAAGACTATGTGGGCATTTCTGCTCTGACTGTGCAGAGTAATACTTTATGCACCGATCAAAAAAAAGCTTTCAACAAATATTTCCAGTTAGCTTTTACTCAAAGCATGCCTGTTGATGTGGAGGTGCTTCCAGTTGTGCAGTCTTCCATGAAAAACGTAGACATTGACATTATTGGTGTTGATTGCATGTTATGGCAGGTAGATACAGTGTATGACAGCAGTTGGACCGGGCAGCCTATCCTCACTTGTTCTTGAGAACTGTCACGGCATCATTGCACAGCACTTGTGCATTATATATGAAACTACGCTTAAAAGTGGAACTGTTCCACACTACTGGCAACCTGCAAATGTCTGCCCAGTTCATAAACTAGGTGATAAAAAGCTCGTCGAAAGAACACGCCCATCCGGCTAACAGCAATTTTTCGTAAGTTATTTGAGCAGATCATATACAGTAAAACATTTAAATACCTGTAGTCAGTCAACTTCACACCACCTCAGCATGGTTTCAGAAATGGACGTTCATGTGTAACTCAGCTAGTTGAATTTCAGCATTACATTGCACAATCCTTGGACACTAGTACTCAAGTAAATGCAATGTTCCTCCATTTCTATAAAGCCTTCGATATGGTCTCACACAACTTGTTAAAATTGCAATGCTGTCTGCAAACATAAACCTTAAAGTTATTACTTGGATAAACAACTACTTAAATATTCACCAGCAAAGCGTAGTACTTAATGGCTCAAATCATCCGTAGGAACTGTTTCGTCCGATTACCACAAGGGAGCATATTAGGGCTTTTGTAGTTCCTGATTTATGTTAACAGCATAGTTGATGGTGTTCTCTCTCATTAAGTTATTTGCAGATGATTGTGTAGTGTATAGAGAGATGAAATTGGACAATGATGTTGAAATTTTGCAAAAAGATTTGTGTAGAACATCAACCTAACGTTGGAAGTCAAGTGGAAAATGAGTCCTAATATCTGGAATTGTTGCTGTATATCATTCACCAACCCGATTCGTAAACTAGATACAATGTACAAAATTAATAATTTAATAATTAGCAATGAATCTCATTATAAATATTTGGGCATTCATTTTTCCAGCTGCACATATTGTGCATTTTTGATACATTTCGGTTTTCTTGTGCCAAACTGCTCCAAAAGCATAAAAATTGCAAAATTTGTGCCAAACTACTGCAAAATAGCCTTGAAAGCTAGATTTTTGATGCCAACTCAGCTTGGGTGGTGAAAAAAATGTGGAGTTGATTAATAAAATGCGTCCAATCGTGTTTTTTCACTTTGCACCTTTCTGGTGACAAACGCTCCCATGCATGGTGCCGCCATAATCTCTAAACTGTTGTAAATATGTGTGACCCCGGAAAAATGTACTGCCGTCCACCGAGCGTGCTGCTTCTACTAGCTAGGCTGTGTGTTCTGGTGCCACTGTCACCTAGCGAAAACCAGAGTCGATTGGCGAGCGTAGCGGAGTTGACTCTCAGGTTCTTTGTTGCACGTAGCGCGTTCCTTCAGTCCCTACGGTTTTTATGTTGACACTGCTGTGTGGGGCCACCTACGCGTGTGTGTTTGCTGTGAGTTAATAACTGTAAACGTGGAGTCATTTCCCTTCATTCATGCGACGCGTCTCCTGAATGCTCCGGTGCGTGCACATGGGTTCTCAAAATAGGTTCCGTGAGTGACGGAACGCGTGCATCCCATTCCCGTTTTACGCTCATTAGCTACTAATTTATTTGCACAAGCAAGTTCTCATTGCATTTAGCCATTGCACGTGAAATCCGCACATTGGTGTCCGTAGGTTGAGAGAAACATTTGGTTATTTGTGAAGTTGTGGTGAGAGAACGCGTGTTCAAATCATTTTAAACAATATTAACCGGCACCTCCACACTTTATTCGCGACTTAAGACGTGTCGGCGATGACATGGCATAGTTTTCATGAATGGTGATTTGCCACTGCTCTGTTTTGTAATCGAACCTCACAACAAGCACTTTAAGAGGCGTCGCTGCATGCCGGCTCTGGGCTACACAAGCTTTTAGGCTTAGCTTTATGTTCGATCGGTGTTTGGGTTAGCGGCAATTCTACAGTGTCACTTCAATTTTTTTTTGTGCCCTTTATTCTTTCTGTGCAATAAAACTGGCCTTTGTACGTTCAGCTATTCATTAGCATAGAAACGAATTTCTTACCAATGCTGCGCGGTGCGAGCGTTTTACTTGAGTCGTGGCGGGGGTAACAATCACAAGTCAATGTATTATTGGGAGTTCTGCATAGACAGTGATGACCTATTGTATTGAAAAAAATAGAACTGGCCAACTTGTGCCGTAATAATAACGCGTGTAGAGGCATTATTGCTACTGTTCGTTTATCACTTAGGGATACAGACGCGCTTTACGACGTAGTCTGTGCGGTGAGGTTTATTAGCTCCCCCTCTGCACTCCTGAAGGGGGTCCCGCATGACCGCGAACGGCGGTAGAGCGCGCTTTTGTTGTCAGTTAAAAGCCCCTGACGCTATCATGTCAGTCTTTTCTTTAAGCGAAGGAACACTGTTACATAACCAAGATTCTTGTGCAATCACAGTTTTTGATTTTTTCCGACTGTTGTGGGTTTTTCTTTTTAAATGTTTCTGGGGAGCCAAGTTTTCAGCAAAACCCTTTTCTTTGAAATAGTATTTGACATGTTTGTTACGAGGGCTAGATAGGTCACATAATATGTAAAAAGGCAGTGCAGTTTATACCTGGTGATAATATGTTTAAAACTTCCTTCAAAATCTGTTTCAGTGGTATGTGTATTATAAGCCAATTAAAATATGCACTGGTGCCCCCATGTTGCTGCAAATTTGTATTTTCAAGCTCCCAGGACGATGTAATGCCGCTAGCTACTCCGAAGCAAGGTTCTCCTGCTCCAAAATAGAAATTTTGCTGCTCCCAAAACTGCTCCCAATTTAGTTTCAGCCGTCTCAACCCCGATTTTTCTGACAATTTCAAGTGGATTGAGGACATTGATATAACCCTGAAAAAGGCAGGTAGAATGCCATACTTTATGTAGTCGAGAGTTTGGTAGCTGACGAAAGACATAGATAAATAACACAGCACCAACCAAGGTAAAAAATGTATTTAAAAAAAGATTGTTTCCGCTTCCTTACGGGAGGGAGCTTTGTCCTTGCTGTACTTCATATACAAAAATTTTAAGCAACCTTCACAGATGAAACAAACCCGTTATCTCATGTATGCGAGACCTATTCTAGATTATGTTTGTGTAATATGGGATGATCATCAGCAATACTTGATTGACAAGACTGGAAAAAGTTGAAAACCAAGCAGCCAGGTTCTTTTGCAAGCGTCAAAGAAATAAAATGAACCTTGAAATGTGAGCCAGTAATAGTAAGGAGGCAGAAACTGTGGCCTAAATTTCTTCATAATATATATTACTATAGAAATTCTATTAAGCTGCTTGCTTATCTGTTTGCAATAACGTACTATCGTGAGCAATATGAGCCTAACACGCGAACGCGTGTCGAATAGCCTCGAACCCTACATCGGCTAATTTGCAGCGGCCGCTGTGGGAAACAAAGTGGAAAGGGCGGCGCGAATACGCCAGCTGTTGACACTCCTTCTTCGATATTGTTGCTTCAAAACGCAGCTTATAGCGGGTCAGCTGCTAGTGGCTGCTGTCAGGGATATGAATTCACTTCAACGTGCACATCACAACCAGTTGACCTAGCAGGCTATGAAGCTACAAACATCGGCTGTGACGTAGCCGGCCGTGATGCACAGGCTGTGCTTTTATTACATCTAGATGGTGCTCGCTGAGCATTTTGATGCGCATCCTTGCTTACGGTAAATTTTCGTGTTATTATTTCTAGCGGCCGAAGGCACGTGATAAACTGCCGTTTAACAGCAACGATCATGTGGGTATGGTGATGCGGGAGTGCAAACAGTCAGCGGAAGAGCGCCCACTTTTTCCTTCCATTTTGGCAGCGCCATTTTCGTATCACGTTAACTGTATTTTGAGGCTCTTGGCTACGCACTCGCGCGTTCGAACTCATATTGCTCACGATAGTACATCTGAAATTGAAGAGCCAGTTCACAAATTTTGAAATACTCCTACAAAACCCACTCTTTTGGCAGTTCCTTTTTTTAAAAAACAAGACAGGAACGGAACTGTCTGCCAGACGATATCATTAATGAAACTGATGAATCCTTTTTTTCTTTTCTGTAACAGCGCCCGTAATATCAATGCCAATACGTATGGTTTATTGTCTTGAAGCGTTTGGGTGTTTAAAACGTATGACTGTGATGTTTATAATTTGTGTATTTGACCATCATTTGAGTGTTTTTCTCTTAAAAGTATCCTGTGTATTGTTGTAACTATTGTATCATTTGCAAACTACGTTATATTACCCATGTTACAGTGGCTAGAATAGGGCAGTGTGATCAACCCGCCGGATAGCGCGTAACGTCTTGGGAGAAAACCGCCAGGTGGCGCTGGCATATGCTTGCCAGGCCCAGCTTCAGCGAAGTAGTGGTGGCGCTGGGAGGGGAGAAAGCAGCCGGCATCACAGGTGCAAGTAACCCCCAGGTGCAGGACGCTCCAGCTGAAAAGTCACAGCATGTGATAATCATCGGGGACTCGAATTTAAATTGATGCACAGAAACCATCAAAGAGAGGGTAAGAGGTGACAAGAGGGTTGCAGTAGGGGTGCTCCCAGGATGCAAGCTGGAAGCAGTCATGAGGCAAGCGAGCGCAAAACTCAAAACTACAGCTGATAGACGAAACCTCGTGATAATTTCAGGCAGTTTAAACAATGTCTTGAATGAAGATATAGCAAGACTAGCAACTACACTGGCGAAAGGCGTCGATGACATGCGCGCCACTTCTCCTGAGGTACAGGTAGCGATATGCACAATACCGGAGGTACCGGTGCGTGATAGCAACCTGCAAAAAGCGGTTGTCAATGCAAACCAAGAGATATGGCGGATGAGTCGAGAGAAAGGCTTTGAGGTGATGGAAATAAACAGAGAGGTGCATAGGTGGGGTGGTTTTCAACGAGACAGAATTCACTTCGATGGGCGGCTAGGTCATGAGGTGGGTTGGCGACTTGCAGGACGCGCAGTAGCTTTTTTTGGGGGGCAAGCGGGCCCTTTGGGGTGCAGGATAGCTAGTAACGAGCAAAACAACCAGCGAGACTCTTTGACAGGTGGTATGGACAGATACGATTCCAAAGTGGCACCAGTATCTAAGATAGGTAGAGTCCGGGGCAGAAATAAACGTAGCCACAAGCGCCAAGCCATTTCAGACATAGGGTATATTAACATGCATGGCGGTAGGAACAGGCTGAAGTGGGAAGAGATATAACAGCTAAGGGAGGAGAGGCCGATGGTACGCGGTTTTGTAGAAACACATCTCAGGGACATGGAAGAACCTCCTAACACTGCGGACTACGCGTGGGAATATTGTAATAGAACAGAAGGCAGCAGAAAGGGGGGTGATATTGGGGCATTCATTCATAAAAGTACAGACTGGCAAAGGGTCAAGCAGGAGTGCAAGGAACATTTATGGCTAAAAGGAAAAGTGGCAGGGCAAATGACACTCCTTGGTTTCATGTACTTGTGGACGGGAGCAAAGGCCAGAGAGGAAAACCAGGCAATGGTAGAGTGTATATCAAAGGACATTCAGGAGTTAGGAGGAGAGTGCGAGATAATTATACTAGGAGATATGAATGCACACATAGAAGATATAGATGGGTATACCAACCTGACAGGCAAAATGATCATGGATATGTGTGAAAGGCTGGATTTGATCATTTGCAACAGTACCGAGAAGTGTGAAGGGCAAATAATATGAGAGGTAGGAAGGCTGCAGTCGACGATAGATTACGCACTGATGTCACATAGGATGTATGATAAGCTCAGGGGAATGCACATTGATGAAGGTGGCTCCAGAAGTCTGGGTAGGGATCACAAACGTATCAAAATAAGTTTTGGAAGAGCAGTGAAAGTGGGAAGGAGATAAGATGAGCAACTACAGAAAACATTTTATCCAGAAAAGCAAATATAAATAGCTACTAAAAAATGAGACAGTAATCACTTAGGATAATAAAACAGTGTGGACATACACGAATTTAATTAGACTGTTTCAGCTCGAGCTTGCTAAGGCACGTGACAACTCACCCCGGAAAAAAAGACACAAACCCAAAAGTTGGTGGGATGAGCAAGTTAAGAGAGCCATAGCAAAACGTCAGGAAGCCTCTAGGGAACACAGACATGCTAAGCAGCGGGGTGAACCAACAGGTAATGTTTAAAGAAAATGGGAAATCTTTCTAAGCTGTAGAGGGGATGCATCCCTTCTGATCGATGAAACGATTTGAAGAAAGGGAGCTCAGTGGCTGGCAGAAATACATAAAAAAGAGAGAAAGGCAGCTGCAAAATTTTGGAACCATCTAAACTCCCTAAGAAATGAGACGAGCCTAGAGCAGAGGTTTATAACTACAGCTCAAGGTGCCAGGCTAGAAGGGGACAAAGCTATTGAATATATAAGAACAAGGGTGACAGGAAAATTTCAACAAAGAAGTACTTTATGCACCACAATAGACAAGGACGAATAGAGTGGTGCAATGGCTCCATTTTCACAACGAGAGTGGGAAAGGGCTGAGAAAAGGGTTCATAGTAGTACATCAACAGGCCCAGATGGCATTCCAATTATGCTGATAAAGACATTAGGTCCGAAGTCTAAGCAGGCTTTGAGAGAGGCAGTGAACAAAATAATAATCGATGGTGAAGTTCCCGATGGATGGAAACTTAGCAGGATGAGCATGATCTATAAAGGAAAGGGGGACAAAGCTGACATAAACAGCTACCGTCCTATAACAGTGACATCAGTGGTCTACAGGCTGGCGATGCAGATTATAAAGTAAAGACTGCAGGCATGGATAGAGGATGAGGGGGTGCTGGAGGAACTGCAGAATGGGTTTCAGAAACACAGGAGGTTGGAAAACAATCTGTTCTCACTGACGCAGTGCATCGAAATAGCAGAAAAAAAACACAGGCCCCTGTGGCTAGCATTTTCGGATATCAAGGGAGCGTACGATAGCATGGTTCAAGAAAAATTGTGGGGAATACTGGACACACTTGGCGTGGAAGATGTAGTCACTAATTTTTTAAAGGAGATCTATAAAAGTAACAAGGTAGTTATAAAGTGGGAAAAACAGGTATCTAAGCCAACAGAGGTGAAACGGGGGCTTAGGCATGGGTGTCCTGTGTCACCCTTGTTATTCATGATGTACCTACAAGGATTAGAGGCCAAATTAGAGGGAAGTGGACTGGGCTTCAACCTCTCTTTCGTCAAACAAGGAAAACTCATTGAACAGGCACTACCATCATTGATGTACGCAGATGATATAGTGCTAATGGCCGACAACAAGGAATATTTGCAGAGATTGGTGGACATCTGCGGTAATGAGGGAGATAGGTTAGATTTCAGGTTCAGTAAGGAAAAATCAGCAGACATGATTTTTAATGACAATTAAGGTAGTGAGCTTAGAATACAGGAGGTCACGCTAGAGATAACAGATAAATACAAATATCTGGGCGTATGGATAAACAATGGGGCCGAGTACCTAAAAGAACACGAAATATACGTGTCGACTAAAGGTAACAGGAATGCAGCGGTAATGAAAAACAGGGCACTGTGGAATTACAATAGGTATGATGTTGTGAGAGGAATATGGAAAGGGGTCATGGTTCCTGGTCTGATGTTCGGCAATGCCGTCTTGTGCATGAGATCAGGAGTTCAAGCAAGATTAGAAATTAAGCAACGTGGAATAGGTAGGCTTGCCTTAGGAGCTCACGGGAATACACCAAATCAGGGAGTACAAGGTGATATAGGATGGACATCATTTGAGGGCAGGGAAGCTAGCAGCAAGATAAATTTTGAGAAGCGAATGAGAGAAATGGGGGAGGAGCGTTGGTCTAGGAAGGTATTCAGCTACTTGTACATGAAGAATGTCGATGCAAAATGGCGGAAGCGAACCAGAAAATTGACTGGTAAATACTTGGAAAACAGCAGGGGGCCAAACCAAAAAGAATTATCGGTTAAGAAGAAGGTGAAGGAAACGGAGACTGACATGTGGAGAATTGGCATGATCAAGAAGTCCGCACTAGATATCTATCGAACTTTTAAGCAGGAAATTGCCAAGGAAAGGATCTGTGATAATACTCGGGGTAGTTCTCTACTGTTTGAGGCCAGGACGGGAGTATTGCGAACTTAGACATATCGGGCCAAATACGAAGGGGTATACTCGGTATGCAGTGCATGTGGAGAGAAAGAAGAAGCTGCGGAACACTTAATAATGTTCTGTAAAGGGATTCACCCTATAGTTCAGGATGATGGCACAGAGTTTTTAAAGCACTGGGGTTTAGGGACAGGGAGGGCAAAATAGACTCTAAGTGGGTAGAATTAACTAAAAGGAGGTTATCTGATTGGTGGCTGAAGTCGAGGCACGAGTGAAAATTCAACCCTTCACTGCAAAGTATGGATCCTCAACTTCACTTTTAAAGGAAAAAAAAATATAAATCTAGTTGTTGGTTCATTAAGTATTATGGCTAGGTGGCGTTAGCCGCCACCCGATCTAAAGGGTACAGCCACATCAATCCATCCATCCATCCATCCATCCATCCGTGTCACCCAAGGCGGTGATGCGCTTCGCAGAGACAGGAATCTAGCACGGGCGCGGGCAATGTGGAACATTTAAAGTATATTTTGTTACTCGTGCATGACCTCAAATGGCGACCGAGAAAATGTGCTAATTAGCTTCTGGGATTACAGGATGACTACGTGCGTGTGCAACTGAACTGAGCATGGATTCAAGAGGGGTTTCAGCACGGTTACGCAATTAACAGAATTCGTTCACGACATTTCTTGTTCACTTGATTCCGGAGAGCAGGTCGACGCCATTTTCATCGATTTTTCCAAAGCATTCGACACGGTATCTCACACCAAGCTGATATGCAAACTAACTGCCATATTAAACAACCCTGTCTTGGTCAAGTGGATAGAAAACTTTCTTTCAGATCGCGTGCAATTCGTAGAATTTAATGGTTCCGTATCTAATAAATCTAACGTAACTTCTGGAGTTTGCCAGGGCTCGGTCCTTGGACCACTGCTATTTCTGATCTACATAAACGACCTGCCTGGCAACATCAATTCTAAAATCCGTTTTTATGCGGACGATTGTGTACTATATGACACCATTAGCACACCGCAGTGTCACCAAAAACTAAACGAGTCGTTTTCTAGGTTTTGCGCGTGGTGTAAAACGCGGCAGATCTCCGTGAATTTCCGCAAAACAGTATCCATGTCTTTTACTCACAAACGCTCCCTGTCTAATTTCACGTACTCATCCACTGACATAAACCTCCAAAGAGTTACAGAATATAAGTATCTTGGCATTATTTTCACAAGTAACCTATCCTGGTCGAAACACATCGAATATGTATGCACAAAGTCACTTAAGAAACTGGGTTATCTTCGGCGCACACTCAGCCAAGCACCGAAAGAGACCAAACTCCTGATGTATAAAACACTAATCCGACCGACACTCGACTACGCATGCTCCGTGTGGAACCCTTACCGAAAAGGCGAAATTAACAAAATTGAAGCCGTTCAAAAGAAAGCCATTCGATTCATCTGTTGCAGGTATGACTGCGCTTTTTCACCAACCACAGCCCTCGTATCTCTAGAGCTAACCACCTTAGCTGCCCGTCTTGAAATTGAATCTCTAACCTTTTTTCACCGCATCATTCACTGTTCATATCGCCTGTCATCGAACAAATATGTCACATATGCAAGCCCCACTCAGACCAGAAGCAATCACACCCTTAACGTTTCCCCGTATCATCCCCGCACAGACACGTTCAAATATAGCTTTTTTCCGCGAACAATTGAGCGTTGGAATTTTTTGCCTGGCCACGTGCGCTCTCTTGACTTGCTTACATTTCCTTCTAAGATACAACTATTGTAAACTACGTACATATACCACTTTGTTTCCTTTCCCCCTTTGTACGAGTGCACTTTTGTACTTAGATGTGTATATTAGGTCGATCTTATGTAACCCTTTACCATGCCGCTAAAACTGTACACTTCCTTCTATGTTGACTTTCGAACACCTGGTTTTGTCGTTACTGTGTTTTCTTTCTTTCTTTTCGCTTTTGTTTCATTATTGAACTTGTTCGATGCACGGTTTTGTGCGATGTACCCACTCCTGCTATAGCCCCAAGAGGGGCTGCAGTATGTTAAAATAAATAAATAAAATAAATAAAAATATCGACAGGGTGCCGAAAGTTAGGGCGTGTCGGCACTGAAGCATTTTATCAATGTGATGTGGTAAAAGAGTGGAACGACGATTTCAGTTTTTAGGCATTGCTTGCAACACCTTCCGAGCGAACCATCATTTCCTAAAATGCTAATTTGTAAATGAAACTCCATCATTCGTAACATCAAACGCAGAGACGAGAATCATGAGCGTTATCTGGATGAAAACCTTTTATTTTCTGCACACTAATCATACAACACATTTTCGAGCAGTGACTCACTATTTATCTGTTTGCATTAAGGCGTTCTTAATAATTGGTCCCGTGTCTGTTTTTTTATGCTCAAGAAAAAAGTTTTATGTTTCACAAGTGCCTCACAGAACATTGTTTCCCTTTAGCTGCAAGCCTAGGTGATGCACCTGAGCTTCAGGTACTTCCTCTTTTCACGGGAAGGTGCTCACTCTTTTGTGCAGTGCGTTTGGGTAAACACGCAAATGGGTGAGCATAAAAAAACTTGGTCACTTGATTGGAGAGGCTCGGACCATATTGTGCACAGCCCAGTGTGACATCTTTTTTTTTTTTTTTTCAAGAAGGAAACAAGCAGTCACTGAGGACCCGCAGGTTTTGGGATTGAATCCCGGCTCTAGCGGCTGCATTTCCGATGGAGGCAGAAATGTTGTAGGCTCGTGTGCTCAGATTTGGGTGCGCGTTGAAGAACCCCAGGTGGTCTAAATTTCCGGAGCCGTCCACTACGGCGTCTCTCATAATCATTGTCAAAATGCAGCTCGCACACAGCAGAGCTTTCGTCAAGCAGCTTGTCAGCACACGGGATTGCTCTTCATCACTACGCAAACAGATCTTCGTTCTTTGGAACACCAAACAACGCATGCTTCTTTTTAGCCGACTTACAGTCTGTAGTGCACCCCGAGACGAAGCAATAATTTTGTTTTCCTGCCATGAGAGGGCATACAAAAGCATTGGTGTCAGAGGGCCACCAAAAAAAAAAAAAAAAAAAAAGAGAGAGAGAGAGAGAGAGAGAGAAACGAACACGTCGGACAACATTGTCGGAAACGTCCTAACGATGTATAGAAGACTGCACGCGCCCCAATGCAGCTCCTCCTCAGAGGTTTCAGTGCGCTCTGTAGGCGCCGCTTGTTGCTCATCACACTTCTCTATTCTAGCCACTGTACCCACATGTACCTCTTTTACGTAATGCTTTATGCTGATGTAGGTGAAGTGTAAATAAATAAACAAGTTTTTAAATCATAAAGACAGTGTTTAATGTGCTCCATGGTCAAAATACTTAGACTGTGGTACTAGCCACAGCACAGAGATACCTGTGGGATTTAAAGCTATGGCAGCACATGAGAAAGTGACGGTACTAAATAGATCTTAATTAGATTAGCCCAAGTTGACATAGTCTTTACTACACAGTTAAACAAAGTTCTCACGCATTCGATATGTGACAGGTAAAAAAAGTCACTAGGCTGGTCAACTAGAGGAATCGTTTTTATGGTTCTGTTGGGCACCTTTCAGGTGCCCATTAATATGAACGCATATGAAGAGAGTGTAAACTTCTGACAAGCAAGTGACATGCACGATATTTCGGTGACACGGTGGTAGAATTTTAAATACTAGATACCAAGGAATCAAACTGCCCCTACGTATGCAGGACTCCATGAGCTGTTTAGCTTGATTACAATAGTGTAAACATTTCTTGTGGTACACTAGTTTCCGCCAGGGTTGGCACTGGTAGCCACTTTTCACAACAGTCGCGAATTTGAGAGGGCCCGTGGTGGCTTAAAATTATGAATGGCAACATGACTAATTTTTTCCGGTTTTTGGTTTAGGTCTCGACTGAGTTATGCATTGAATACTCAGTGTCTTCAAAAAGATTGGTAACTACATTTTTTTTCTATTTTTCGTAGTTTTAGACCATCCTGTAGAAGGCGCAATTTAGTATGTTTGTCTTGCTTCTTGTGTGCGTCTCCTAATTCACCTAGATCCTGGAGGCACTGGTGCATTCATCAGCGAACTCACAGCAAAATTTACTTCGGTGGACTGCTTCACGAGGCAGTGGTGCTATACTGTGTTTTTTGGAGGCTTTAAGAGCTTTCATTTTCTTGAACGTTTCGCTTCTGAAGTGGCTAGGTGGTGGTGCGTGTTTCGACAACAGCTCCAACTATCCTAAATAGCTTGTCGGCTACTTCACTACTGTAGTACCCCCTAATTTAGTGCGTAGAGTTTAAATTTGTTAATAACATGCTTTTTGGGTGGCCCGAATAGTCTAGCTTCTTTTGGCAGCCTTCTGAAACTGCACTGAGGCGAATGTATAGCGTAAGCATGACCACACAGAAAGCGTGGTGCGGGCATTGTAACAGTTACGCTGTACTTTCAAATTTATTTCTGTTGCTTTGTAATCAAGTTTTTCGATGATCGGACTCATATTTCCACTGCAGCGAAAATTATGTTAGGTACAACAACACCAAGTGACTGTCTTGCTATTATGTCACTGATGAACAATAGTCAATACATAGGAGGCCTGCTGAAATGTACAGTCCAGTTGCAGACCCTGTGTGCATTGTCTGCAACCATTTTTGTCATCTGGGTGAATGTAGACCTGTACCAATTTCTCAGGGATGAAATATCTGGAGTTATTCGCAGACCTTAGAGCTCAGCCCCTTTCATGGCATTGTTACAGCTGCTGTATAGACTTGGCAATGGCACAACATTTTTTTTTTTAACACGAAAGTGTTTTATCCTGGGGTCCACCATGGCTCCGCTGACGTACTTCCGTCACGAAAGTGAAGTGCAAAAATATGCTAAGAAATTGCAAAGAAAAAAACAAACAAACTAGGAGGCAAGCTTTCTTCGCACGGAGTCAAATCAGCAACCTATCGATTCTCGGCGCGCAGGGCGAACCACTATGCTATGGAGCGTACGTTGTTTGGAAGGCTAACGGCAAGCCATCTATATAAACCATACACTGTTTGGCAGTCCTCAGAGCTTCGAAGCTTTAGCGCGTTTTCGTTATCAGTGGTGAGGTGGCGCGACGGGCTCGCGTTGGGCGAGCTTTAAAATTAGCCGCCTCCACGAAGCGTGGTCCCTCAAGCGCCCGCGCTTCGCAGACTTGTAGTTTGGGAGAGGACGAAGGTCAGTTCGCATGCTGTGCGGCCGCATTGACGAAAGGAGCGCGTTGCTGAAGCACGACGCAGGCAGAATTGCGAGAGTTCACGCTTGTCTTGCATGTGCTTGTGCACACGTTTCGTGCGTCTTTCTTTTCGTTTGGGCAGCGCACTTTAAGTGTCACGCTGTGACTGTTGTTAGTCGCATTCATCCTGCGTATGCCAACTTTGTTCGTGCTTTCTGCTTGTGGTGTGCGGTGCAAGTTTCGAGCTGCTTGCCGTTCTTACCGTGACTTTGGAACTTTCTGCTGTTCCATAAAGAATGAACAATAAACGCTGAACTACCTCTATAAAGACACGTTTCACTTTCGTGTTATACCAATTTCTGTATAGGGGGTTCAGCCACGTTTTTTAAAATTTTTAACGCGAAAGTGTTTTATACCGGTGTACACCACGGCTCTCCTGACGTGTTTTCGTACGGGATATGAAGTCAACAGATTTCGAAGAAAGAACGAGAAGGGATGGATCTGTTGTGGGGAATCGAACCAGTGACCTCTTTGTCTACAGCGCGGCGTTCACCACTACGCCTTGAAGCGAATATACATTGCCAAGAATGCTATCGGCAAGCCTTTTATATACACCATGTACAATTTGGGGGTCCTCAGAGTATCGTAACTTCAGCGCATTTTTGTCATCAGCAGCGAGATGGCGTGAAGGTCGTGTGTTGGGTGCGTTTTCAAGATCATCGCTTCTAGCCTTTCGATCAGTGCCCACTCCATGGAGCGTGGTCTCTCCTACGTGTGCGTTTATGAGGCTTGTGATTCGGGAGAACACGAAGGTCACTTGTACGCTGCTGCGTCTATGAAAAGCGCACGCTGCTCACACACAAAGAAGTAAGATTAGTGACAGTTGCTCCCGTTTGTCCTGTGTATATTTGGGTGTTCGTTTTGTTTCTTAAGTGTTCGTTTCGTGTTTTAATATCGCGTTTTATGTGTCGAGCTGTGGCAGTTGCTAGTCTGCGCGCGTCTTGTGTATGCTCATATTGTGCGTGCTTTCTGCTTGAGGTGTGCGCTGCAGATTTCGATCTAGTTGTTGTTCTTTGTGTGATTTTGCAATTTGTTGTTGTTGCATTCATTCCTTCACCTTTGTGGCAAAACACTGCATAAAATATGTACAACTATCTTTGTGAAGGCAGGTTTAACTTTCGGGTTATACCGATTCCTAGGAGAGGAATCAAACAAATTTTTCTTTAGTGGATAGCCACCCTGTTACAAAACATAAAAACTACTGTGTTGTCATTCAGTAGCGTAACAGCCATGCTATTGTTTTTGGCCTTCACAAAAAAAAGTGTTTCTGGTACCAAAATAGAAATTATACTCTCCACGTTCCTTTTGTTTGATATTTTTTATTATTGGCAAAGAGTATTCTTCATAGCGTTCGAAAGATTTTTTTTGTAGCGCCAGACGAAATACAGAAACAGGAAGGGATAGACAGAGGGGATAGAGCCCTACTCGATCCTCTCCGTCTAAGTAGTGCTCTATCTTCTCCGTTTAACCCTTACTGTTTCCTTATTTTGTTTTGCTCTACGAAAAATTCTTTCAAATGCATCACGAACAAGCCCACATTGCAACTCGTTCATACCACTGTGATCTCCCTTTTTCCCCTGTCTATGTTAGGGTCAGAAGCGACAATGAAAACCTCAGCGGGCTCTTATGTATTCAGAGTGCCATCTGTGGCAGTCTCGTAAGTCTGACAACCGAAAAAAAAAAATGGCATTCTAGAGAAAATAGCTTGTTCAATCTTGGAGGTGCCGCACAACATCAGGTAAGTGTGGGCACCCATGAAGTCCCACTTACTGTAAAAAGTACACCCAGATTCGGTTACACCTCTGAGCAAAACTAGGCACTCTATACTTCTTATGTTGTGCAGGGATTATTTTGTTCTTGCTGATACACAAGCAGTCAGTTGTTTTCAACGTATGTATTGTGAAACCAGAAACAAATTTAGAAATCATCCTAATTGAACAGCGCACTGGAGAACAAGAAGTAAGGGCACAACATGGGTGCTGACTTGCGGCTGATTTTTATTAAGAAAGAACATGCAAATATAAAGGTGAAAAAAAACGAACAGAAAACGGAGGAAAAGGAGTACCGACCTTGTGTGTTTCACAGGCTCTCGTTTTCCTAAAGTTTGACCACTCATAAGAACAGAAAAAATTAAGAGTCATTATGCCGTGTTAGCATTACCTTGCTTGAACCCTTGGCATCCAAAATTCTAATGACTAAAATCAAAATATTGTGTTATGTAGTTTTTTATTACCAAATAAGGAAGTGTACTTTGTAAATTCCCTGGAACTTAATGGGTTAATCCAAAGGGTTCTTTGTAAACCTGTGTAAAGAATGGCACGGTCTAGATGCAATAAAACTATACTACCAGTCCAAAGCTTAACAAAATGTTTGGGACGTAACAACAGCGCAAAAACAAAGGACTGAAGAAACAAGGCGCTTGTCTCTATTTTAGTGCTGTTTTTACATTCCAAGTATGAACCACCAACTTGCCCAACTTTTGCTTCCAGTGCAGTTTATCTCTAGTTAACATAGTGTTATTTAAGAGCAGTGATAGTGTAGATCCGCTTAAACAAAGGCTTCTTTGTAAACCTGTGTATGAGAGTAGTACAGTCAAGATTCAATAAAGCTGTGCTACGAATTCAAAACTTAACAAAGGGTGTTTAGTAAAGAGCAATAATACAACTTATCTTAAAAGACTTGTAAAACATAGCAATGTGTTAGCCTGACGAAGGGAAGGTCAGCAGCTTTGCTGTTGTGTCAGCGTCCGCGAAGTGGAACTCCATTTTGTATTTTTTTTTCTTTTAGGGGCGAAGCTCCTTGGGGCGTGGGCTGTGCGTCCCCTGTAGCCTGTATGTAGCCACCTCTAGTTTAGTTCTTGCAGTGTTCACTAGATGGTGGCACCGTCCCCTGTATGTAGCCACCTCTAGTTTAGTTCTTGCAGTGTTCACTAGATGGCGATACCGTCTCCTGTATGTAGCCACCTCTCGTTTAGTTCTTGTAGTGTTTACTAGATGGTGGTACTTGTAGCTGATGATGAAAAGATGCAAGATGTTATAAACTAGAAAACGGTACTTGTAGTTGATGAAAGACGCGAGATCTTATAAAATAGGAATGATGTCACATATGGCGCGTGTCATTAGTTGAAAGCAATCGTTCGATTTAGTGCGGCGACGTACGCTAGGGGGAGCGATGTAATAAAATCGAGTGGGCAAAATGTACAGAGGATTCATGGTTTACCAGGTTTACCTCCGGAGCTTCGCCCACTCATCATCATTCACTTCGTGGATATGGTGGAATTTTTTTTTAAATATTTTTTCGCAACCCCACCCCAGTGGCCTAGTAGCTAAGGTACTCCGCTGCTGACCCGCAGGTCACGGGATCGAATCCCAGCTGTGGCGGCTGCATTTTTGATGGAGGCGAAACGCCATAGGCTCGTGTGATCACATTTGGGTGCCCGTTAAAGAGCACCAGGTAGTCGAAATTTCCAGAGCCCTCCACTACGGTCTGTCATAATCATATAGTGGTTTTGGGACGTTAAACCCCACATATCAATCAATCAATATTTTTTTCGTAGCTGTCTGTCACCACTCTATTTCTTTCTGTGTGGTATGCATATTAATGACAACTAACCCACAATGATGCCAAGGAAAGTATAGGGGATGTTATTAAAAGTACTTGTAATCTACATGTGAAGTATAAAAAGTAGACCAAAAGATAACTTGCTGCTGGCAGGGGCCAAACCTGCGCACTTCGAATAACAATTCTGATGCTCTACCACTGAGCTACGGCGGCAGTAAACTCTCCATCCACTTTCAAGGGTATGTATGTGAATTTTTACGTAGGAGTGGCAGTGGCTCCAAATAATGCGACTGTAGCTCGGAGGTAGAGCATTGGAAGTGCGATTCAAAGGTCACAGGTTTGGTCCCTGCTAGCGGCAAAATACTTTTTCTTTTTTTTTCTTTATATTTAGATTACAAATATTTATAAACATCCACTTTAGAGGTCAGAATCTGCCCAGGCGGCACTGCCAAAAACGCCTCCACCAGCGCCCCCGTCGACGTGTTGGCCATAATTGGGTAGTGCACAGAGAGCCGTCCGCAAGCGAACGTGCATAGGCCCTCCTTTTTCATTGGTCTTGAGGCACGGTTTTCTGAAAATTATGGACCTAGCAAGCTTCGTCCTTCAATCCAAGCTCGCTTTATAAAAGTAGGAAGCTCATAAAAACGAAATGCAGACAGGATGCAAAATATGTTTAATTTATTTTGGCATGCTCCACCTGGCAATTTAAGTGCAAGCGAGCATTCCACAACATCGAATTCGAGGCAAGCACTAAACTAAGTGCATACACTAAGAATCTATGCGATCAGTGATATGAAGCTTACTTTATCCGACACGAATAGCCCTGGTGATTTTCGCTTTGCAGTTGCATTCTTGTTTGCAGTTGCTTGCTGTGCATTGAAGTGTTTTATTAAGCATGTTCAAATGCTTTGTCGACGGTTGTCTTCCGTGTGTGTATTGTCACGGGGTCGTGACGTGGCCGAAGACAGGAGACTTCGTGTCGGAATTTAACTGTTTATTTGGGCGAACCTGTGCCCGATAAACAGAAAGTTCAATTACAGCAGCAGTCTTGCACAGATATCAGTCTCGGACTGATAGCGGCGAACGGAGCGTCGGCCTTCGATCAACAACAACTGACAAGCGGCGAAGCGCGTCGGGATTTATACTCCCGCCGTCAAATGTTCTAGCGCTATCGCTGGCGGCGGCGTACGTTCCAGAACAATCTGTACCATTCGCACAGTGGGCGTGATCTTATCGAAATGATCTACTACAGTCCGGAACCCTCTCGAAAACTGCAGGCGCGGTTTGCGCTGAGAATCGTGTGGTGTTTTGGGACGATAACAAAAACTTGGGAAATGGAACGTGGCAGTATACTGCGAATGGGGATACATGCGTGTCCACTTTCTCAGTGTACAACGAAAGGCAAAACCGATGCCTCCGAGATAGCTCCGATAATGCCGGAGACCAACGGCCAGAAAAGAAAAAGACTGTTTATGGTCGCGATAATTTTGCGATTTACCTGTATGACGCACATGTTCGCGTTTCTTAATTAAAGCTGGAACTTTGAGCTTTCAAAGCCCTAGTGTGCGTAATGCTGTGTGGTGGCGATAACTTCAGATTATCGGTGGTCGCAGCGTGTGCGATGTTTATCCCAATTGCGCGTCACTTGTCTACTGTTGCACCGCAGATAGAGGATCTGTTAAGCTTCATAATCAAAGTTACTACGGTTTTTTGTCAAAACTACTCAAAGCAATAGCTGGAGACCTACATTATTACACTTACTCAAGCGAACGGCTGTGAAGGACGCGAGTATTCGATTACCCAGGACGTTTGCAACGGCCTGTACTTAGTGCTCTCGCCATTCTACTTTGCGAAAGCTGCGGAAATCAGTAAAACTAAAGTCATCTACGTCCTCGGCAATTCCCAACGCAACAGTAGCGCAGACTGGGGTCTTTTTTTTTTGACCGCGAAGCTTGCGTCTGCTCTTGTTTTCGCCATCGTTCAGGCGAGTGAACCAACAAGCACTTCACAGCAGTTCGGTGGCGCGTCTGACTACCGGAGATAAATTCATGGCTCCTTTTCTGAGTGTTCAATGTGCAAATACATCTAATATTTTGCTCAATCGTTTCGTATGCTGTAGTTGCATCTGGTTGCGCAGCAAACTGTGCAAGGGAGTCTGGCTTTGCACTACTCAGAACTGTGTCGACAAATGGCGCTGTGTGTCCACAAAACTCCAGAGTCTGACATTTATACTTATCTTGGCATCATTGTGAGTTCTCATTAACATTCTGACTAACAAAGAAAATAAGCCCTTAAATTTACGCTTCATTCTGTGCTGTTAGGCATGCAAGGGTGCTTGAATGAAGTGCATGCATGCTGTTCTAGCAGAATGCCGATAACTTAGGAGAATGATATTAGGTAAAGCTGCATGGGAATACCTGAATTGTCGGATACAGCATTCATACCATGAGTGCTAGTTTGGTGAATCACGACAAAAAAAAAAAAAAAAAAAAAAAAAAAAAAAAAACACGATGGACCATTTTTTCGAAGGGAACCCTGATGGGATGCCAAGAAGCAGTGGTGCGCACGACCTTGCCTCCTGATTGAAACGGACGTCGACGCAGGTGCTGGAAGAACGGTTGAGCACAGGAAGTTCAGGTGGGCAAGGCGAGTAATAGTAACCGTGCGTGACGTCATCGACTCCTTGCAAATGGCGCAGACCGTAAAGTCGGACAGGTCCGCGCCGAAATCGTGTCCAATCACTTCGGTCGCCACCTACGGGTGCTCATGGTTGCGGACGGAACTGACATTGGACAGGTGGTTGTCGAACCAGAGACCAGAGACAGTCGCACGCACAGCAACTGTCACTGAAGATAATTTGGAAGAACTCTCGTCGGAAGCGGGCGTCGACCCCGGCGTTGATGGTGGTGTGGTGGTGGTAGTGGTTAGAAGAGGAAGAAGGCACCTAATTTATGCAGCCCGGTTGGGAGCACGGCGCAGTGCCTATGGTGGCGTAGCGGACAGCTCTTGCCACACGTGCGACCGCGATCGGTGTTGCGGCGGCGAGATGCCTCCGTATCGGTTGGCGAAGCCCGGCGCTTGTGGGTGGGCGCTTTGGCAGAGGGCGCGCTGCACTTTCAAGACGTTGTCTACGACGGCGACGTCGAGGATTCGCCGGTGTTGGCCTTTCGCTCGGCTTCCTTGGCTTGTGTCTTGTCAGAAGTGCGCTGCGGGGGGTGGGGGGTGGGGGGGGAGCGGGAGCCCGTAAAAAACTAGCGCGCTCTGGCTGGCTCTGGCAGCCTGCGGGTAGCCAGAAGTGGAAAATCGAAACTGCCAAGGTGTTGAAGATGCTTGCGCTTGGCTTCCTTAACTCTCGTCTCATCAGTGTTAACAGGGCTCCGTCTCCATTCTTGAACGCGATCGCCGTGCTTGACTCGCGCCTCGTCGGTGTTGCAGGTGTTGCCACTCGCGAACGCGATCGGCTTTGCGAACCCTAGCAACATCGGCGACGGCCGGGCACAGAACACCTATATACTAACATTTAGAGAAGGGAAACTGTACCTCAGTGCTGTTAACTTTTCTCGGGGCAAAGTCGCCAGAACGCTTTCTAAACTGAATCTAGGAACAGCGCAACCTAGAAGTAGTTACTTCGTAACTACGGAAGCGAAACAACAAGGATAGGAAAGAGCCCTGACTTTTGGCTCTTTTCTGCCCTTGTTGTTTTGCTTCCGTAGTTACAAAGTAACTACTTCTAGGTTGCGCTGTTCCTACATTCAGTTATGTCTTACGAACTTGCCCTCGGCTGCTCGGCTGCTGTCCCTGGTACTCGGCTGCTAACCCGCAGGTCGCGGGATCGAATCCCGGCTGCGGCAGCTGCATTTCCGATGGAGGCGGAAATGTTGTAGGCCCGTGTGCTCAGATTTGGGCGCACGTTAAAGAACCCCAGGTGGTCAAAATTTCCGGAGCCCTCCACTACGGCGTCTCTCATAATCAAATAGTGGTTTTGGGACATTAAACCCCACAAATCAATCAATCGGTCGTTAGATTCCGGCTGGGCCTCGGAGTTGCAGCCTTTCTTTATCTGTTTTAATAGCTTTTCAGCTATAGATGCCAGTAGGATAGCTGGGTACCCAGCTATCCTACTGTCATCTATAGCTGAAAAGCTATTAAAACAGATGAAGAAAGGCTGCAACTCCGAGGCCCAGCCAGAATCTAACGACCGAAAAAGACCCGTAGTTTTACCCTACGTGCATGACATTTCCCACCGGATAAAAAAGATAGGGGAGAAATGCAGCGTCAAAGTGGTGTTTTCAGCGCCGGATAAGTTACAGCGGCTTTGCAAAGCAGTAAATCCTCTCAAATCACGTGCCACTAGTTGCTCAACCAAGCACAAAATTCGGTTTGTGCCGTGTGTAGTCGGGGTTGTTTACGCGATTCCATTCTCATGTGGTATGTGGTATTTCGGCCAAACGGGGCGTTGCCTTAATTAAAGGCTAAAAGAGCACCTTTATAATGTTCACAAAGCAATCCAGGGCCACATTGGGATTCACTGTCGCGATTGTGGATGTTCTCCCTTGTTTGACCAATGTGAAGTGGTTAAAAAGCACCCGTCACAATTAACTCGGGAAATTTTAGAAGCGCATTGTATAGCAAGAGCTGGCAGCACGTGTATTAGCGCCCCGTCTTTGGCTTTATCTGAACATGAAGTGGCCTTCCTTAATCAGCATAACTGCCTATGAATCTGTGATATGTGACGGTGCGATGTTGTGTGTAATCTTGTCGTTGTGTTGTGTGGTTTTGTATGCTTGCGCCGGTCTACATATTTGATGAAGTTTGACAATAAAGCTCAGTTGGAAGTTAGCGCTCTGTCCTCTTCTGTCGGTCTGCTCGGCCGTTTCTTCTTCCCCGTAATGCGCTATACCAGTTCAAGTACGACGAACCAACTCGCCCAATCTTCAACACTCGTGGACTTCAATAACATTGAAATTGTAACACTATTAGTTAGTGTATGGCACAACTGTAACACTATTAGTTAAAGTGTATGGCACTGCTGAGCTCAAAAACACAGGTTTGATCCCAGCCACAGTGGCCATATTTCTATGGGGGTGAAATGCTAAGATGCTTGTGTGCTTAAGGGTTTGTTCGATTTGCCTGCACCACATGATCTATTTTACAAAGTGCTGCACCTCGCCATTCGTTTCAGTGGCGCAGCAATGGCATCTTCTAAATCGTGCCATTCATTTCAATAGGCGCAGGAGAGGTACAGCACCAAAACTAGTTCATGATTTTCTTTTACCTCCAACTCTGATGGTGCTGGTTTAGTGCAGCGGCACATACAGCTTAACAAATAACATAGCATTAGACGTAGGTACTGTACCCACCTCTACAAACACTGCGTGTTTTGCCAAGATGTTTGCACCTCATTAAATTAAGCGAACAAAAATAAGGATTCCACCTTGTCAGCACATTGTCATCCACTTGCGATGCCTCACTGCTGAACTTGTGCTGCACAAGTTCTGAACTTCTCAGGCACAGCTGTGAACCAGTTTCGATTGGTGCAGGTGAACTAAACTGACCTTTAAAAGATGGAAGCTTGATAATATAAAAAAATCTTCGAACATGAGGTGTCAGAGCAAATGTTTCGACAAGCAGTCTTTTCTCCTGCAAGGCTACAATGTCATTTGTTTTAACCCCAGAAAGCCAGAATCAATCTAAATTTGCCCACTATTGTATGACCCACGATCACTTCATAGTTGGCATGTTAGTCATCAGAAATTATTAATTGCATCATAATATGAATACCCCGCAGTGAGGGGCGTTAACAAGCTTTCCGACATTTAGTAATGCCTTGTGACAGTTTACGAACAACACCCAGAACTGTTTTGTCCTAATTAACTGTGTTTAGTTCATACAAGTTTATAAAAAGATGCGCCAAAGCTCATAAGGCTGCACTCAATTGCTTTAGCTTTGCACATATGTGCAATGGGCTCCTAAAATAATAAATCATAAAGGGGATGAGTACTTGCAGCACAGCTTTCTCAAAGACGTGAATGCTGTGGTGAAGGGCAAGATTGTGTTTGAAACGAACACGCCGGGACCGTGGCTGGGCCAAGACAAACATTTATTGCCATAGCGCGGGTTATTGTAGCGTTGTGGGAGAGGGGTTATGGGGAAGGGAAGGAGAAGAACCTGTGGTGATAACGGTGGCTTCGGCTGGCGTGACGTCGTGGATACATCATTCCGTCCCCCCTACGGTGAGTAACGGTCTGGGGGTTTTCATTGCCGGCCCGAGCGACGCAACGCCGGAGTTGAGGGGGGCCCGGCGATCTTGCAACCTTGTTGGCGCTCGCCACGCTGTTCCTCCTGCTAGGGTCCCGCCGGCAGTTTCGAGGCACCGAGAGTCACCGGCTTCTCCCTGGTCATGCTCCAACTCACGTGGCTTAACCTGGTCGCTGTGGTTCACCAAGCGGGCTCCGTATGTCGATGTAATGCTGGCTGGAGTCCACGGCTCGCCTCACCCGAAGTTCCTCACCCAGACTGGCTCCTCGGGCTGCCACCCATCGAGGGGGGGACGGTCAACTGGTGAGGGCGGAATGAACACTTTGTTGTCCAGCCTGGAGTGAAGATCGTAGGCCATTAGGAGTTGCGCTGGTGTCCGGCCCCCGACCTGAGGCATCCTGCGGTACCTGTGCAAAATTCTAGCCAGGCGGGTTTTCAGCGACCCTTGTACATTCTTTTTCAATGAATACTTCACAGTACGAACAGCCCACTCTGCGAGCCCATTGGACTGGGGGTGATACAGTGCTGTTCGGAGGTGTACTATGTTATTCAGCTTCGTGTTAAATTCCCAACTCGTAAACTGTGGGCCATTATCGGATACCAGCGTCCGGGGCAACCTCAATGTACTGGACAAGGTGCGCAGAGCCTCTATGGTGGCGCGTGTGGTGGAACTCTTCATGGGTATCACTTCTACCACTTACTATGTGAATCCACCACAATCAGTAGCATGTGACCATCGATCGGCCCCGCAAAATCGATATGCAGCCTTGACCAACGCTCACCTGTTTCCGGCCATGCAACGGGGGGTTTCTTTGGGGGCATAGGGGCAGCTTGGATGCAACTGGTACAGGACTTAACCATGTGCTCAATGTCATTATTCATCCAGGGGTATCACATTAAGGAGCACCCTAGCTGCTTCAATGAGCAAATTCCTTGATGACTATCATGCAGCAGACGTAACATTACGTAACTCTTTGGGACGATAACTCGATGGCCCCAGTAGAGAAGCCCATAACACCCCGTTATCTCAGCTTTCCGGTTGAAGTATGGCATCAAGTGCTGGTCCTTAGGCTCCAAATTTCTTGGCCATCCCTCCTGCACCCAGTTTTGCACCTTTGCTAAATCGTCATCAAGCTCTGTGAGAGTTCCCAGTTGCTTCGCAGACATGACACCATCATTGAGGTTCTCCGTGAGCAGGACATACTCACGGTTCACAGTTTCTTCCTGCGTCTCTGGCTGGGAAGTTGCTGACGTGGGGAGTCGGCTGAGGGCATCGGCTGGAATGTTGTCTTTCCAGGGCTGGTGTTTGATGACATAATCATATGCGCTCAGCAAAGGGCCCATCGCTGGATTCGCAACGCGGCTATCACGGGCACTGGCCTGTCTGGGTGAAAAAGTCCAACAATCGACGCACCAAACACAAGTGCCAAGGCTTCACGCTCCAGTTGCGAGTAATTTTTCTCAGCTCCAGTCAATAAACAAGAGCGGAACCCTATGGGCCGAAGTACCCCGCCCCCGACAACGTGTGAAAGCACTGCGCCGATTCCGTCCGGGAAGGCATGACATTCCAGGACTAGCGGCTTGTGTGGGTCAAAATGCGCCAGAAAGTCTGCTGATTTCAGAAGATCTTTCACACTGCTGAATGACTGCTGTTGAGCGGTATCCCACTCCCACTTAGCTTCCTTCCGGAGTAGTTGATATAGGGGTGCCATGGCGGTCGATGCATTGGGAAGAAACTTGTGGTAGTACGTTACCATGCCGAGGTAGGACCTTAATTCTGCAGGGTTCCGTGGTGCCTGAATATTATGGATGGCGTCTATGTTTTCCGTCTTTGGTTGAGGACCTTGAGTGCTGATTCGATGCCCCGAAAAATCCAGCTCTGGTTGGCAGAACTTGCACTTGTCTGCGTTCAGGCGCATGCCATAATTCCAGAATTGCTTGAATACTTCGTGCAGGGTAGTACAGTCATTGCGTTTCTCTGCCACGATGACATCGTCTGGTTAGACCTGAACACCTGAAAGTCCCTGCAAAATGGTCTCCATACGCCGTTGGAACACGGACGGTGTGGATGCCACTCTAAAAGGCAGGTGAGTAAAGCTGAACAGTCCCTTATGCGTGTTTATGGTCGTGAGTCGCATGGCTTCCTCATACAATGGAAGCTGGTTGTATGCCTCCTGCAAGTTTATCGTGGTAAAAACTTCACCGCCATTTCATGTAGCCAGGATGTCCTCCACCTGTGGCAACATATTGCTCAGTGCGACAGGCTTTGTTGACCATTAGCTTAAAATCGCCGCAAAGGCGGATGCAGCCATTCCGTTTCACTACCGGTACCACTGGCGCTGCCCACTCCGCATGAGGCACTGGTACAATAATACCTGCGCCCAAAAAGCAGTCCAGTTCCGCATCGACCTTTGGCTGAAAAGCATACGGAACTTCGCGTGCTTTCCAAAATTTTGTCATCATCTTTTCTCGCGTCTCGAAATGTACCGGTGGTCCTATTATGAGCCCTAAACCTAGTGCGAACACATCAGCGAATTCTGCTAGCAACCGGTCCACGTTAACGTCGTCAGCACCGAGTAATAGCAGTTGCTCACCTGACGTGTTCACGTTCATTACTGGTGCTTCGAGCATGTGGAATGCTTGAATCAGGTCGCATCCGCAGAGGTTTGGGCCGGAGCAACCAAGGACTTGCAAAGATCCAGCCGTCGACCTGTTTCTGTACAAAACCTTGAACTGAAGTTGTCGCCGCACTGGAAGCCGTCCCAGGAAGCAGGCGATTTTCAATGGCGAACGACTCAGCTTCGACTACACTGTTTTGTTCCGCTCATATGTGGGCCACGTGATGACCGAAACCGGCGAGCCTGTGTCGACCTGCATGTTCACTGGAACCCCATCACAATCCAAGGTGCGCACGATGCGTTGCATAATGCCGACGTGGCCGTTGTGACTGTCCGCTGCTTCCAGCGCAAACATACCGTCCGTGTCAGTGTCTTCCTCCCGCGACAAGGCGTGTATTTGGCGTTCTGGTGGTATCTCCCCGAACCCACTCTCACGGCAACAGGCCCGAGTGATATGACCTCGTTGTTTACACTTTAAGCATGACGGCGAGCGGAAGGGGCAATCCTCGGGTCCGTGCCCTTTTTCTCCGCAGCGGTAGCACGCAACAATCCGTGGCCGGTTTCGTGGGCGATAGGAGTGGCCTCCCAGCGCATGCACACTTGCCTCAGTGGTGGGGCTTACTATCTTTTGCGCGTTGGCTTCGGCCATTTCGATAGATATCGAAATTTTTTCCGCTTCGCTCCCCGTTAGCTGTGGTGGTTTCGCGAGTAGCTGCTGACGCACTCCGATGTTGTGTAGACCACACACGATGCGATCTCGTAGCATTCTGTCCAACGAAGCACCAAAATTGCGGGTGTCCGCTATCTGTCGAATCTGCACGATAAAATCCTTGACCGGTTCACCGGGCAGCTGATTGCGGGGGAAGAACTTATAAGACTGTGCTATCTCGTTCGGTTGCGGCGAGAAGTGCTGCTTAAGCAAGGCTATCACTCGTGGGTACGAAAGTTCATTCACCTTATCCGGAGCACAACGCCCGCTCAGTACGTCAACAGTGTGGGTGGACAGTGCCGTCACCAGCAGGGCCCGCTTCTTGTTGTCTTCCGTGATGCCATTCCCCTCAAAGAAGGCTTCCAGCCGAACCTGGTACGCGGGCCACTTGTCGCTCGTCTCGTCGAACTGCGGCAGGCTGGCGTATCCTCCCTTAGGAGCGGCGGTCATGACGGACGAAGTTGATGCACCGCTTTCATCCCATCCTCATCCCCACTGAAACGAACATGCCGGGATCGTGGCTGGGCTAAGACAAACGGTTATTGCTATAGCGCGGGTTAATGTAGCAATGTGCGAGAGGATTTACGGGGAAGGGAAGGAAAGAGAGAGAGATTGACTT
This sequence comes from Rhipicephalus microplus, assembly GCF_043290135.1. Classification (NCBI taxonomy): domain Eukaryota; kingdom Metazoa; phylum Arthropoda; class Arachnida; order Ixodida; family Ixodidae; genus Rhipicephalus; species Rhipicephalus microplus. Next base: position 3,124,641 of record NW_027464607.1, read on the forward strand.
TATTTAAACATATCCTGAGGAGGCTGAGAAAGGGCCATTCTGACCCTTAATTCAACCTGGAGGCTCCGCCCAGGATGGCGCTGGCAGCCGAAGGCTTGTAGCGATGTCCCGGGCCCTCTGGACCGCCTGTAGTTGCAGCTTGTATTGATTGCTCTTGAGAGCTTCCTGCCAAGCCTCTTGGGTATTCAGTTGTGCTGCGCTATGGGTAGGGCACAGCCAGAGCATGTGTTCAAAATTGCAATAGGGATGGTTGCAAAGGGAGCATGTGGGCGGTGTGTCGGGGTCGACTCTGTGTAAGGTGGATGGTGTTATGCACGTACGTGTTTGCAATCTTCTGAGAGTTAGAGCTTCTGCTTTGTTAAGTTTTGGGTGCGGTGCTGGGAAGGCACATCTTTGTCCCCGGTAATGTGAAGTGATCTCGTGGTATGTGACTGCTTTGTCCTGGCTGCAGAGATTCTCGTACCGCTCACTCATCGAGGGGTCGTTGTCCGCGGCGCGGCGTGTGAGCTCACGCGCCAGGCGGTTGACCTCTTCGTTGGGATTGCAGTGGTCGAGTCCCGTTAACTGTCCCATGTGGGCTGGGAACCAGGATACGTAGATTTGAGCTTTCTCTTCCTTAACAAGGGTTTCTTTGCTCTTGTACTCTCTTATTGCGTTGACGGTGAGTTTTCCAGTGCTTCTAGCTACTAGGCCAGCCGCGAACGTTCGTGCCGCCGTCTTAGAGTCAGTGTATACTGTGGAGTAGGCTTGGCAGCTTTGCAAGGCTAGCGCGATCGCCATTTCCTCTGCTTCGTGGACATGGCTTGTTTGGACGGTTGTCGCGTTTATGAGGTTTCCGTCTATATCAACGACCGCTATAGCAAACGCCTCCCTGCCATAGTAGCGGGTGGCATCTACGAATAGGGCGTGCGTGTTGTGTTTTTTTGCCTTGTTTATGAGCGCCCTCGCTCTGTCCTTCCTTCGCCCTTTGTTGAACGTAGGGTGAACGTTGCGGGGATTGGCTCAACCCTAATGTGTTTCCTCACGTCATTACCAAGTTGTGTTCTTTCCTCTGGTTGAAAAATTGGGCAAATGCCTGCGTCTCGTAGGATGAGATGGCCTGCCTGCGTCAACGACAGGCGTGTGATCTGTGCCACTCTCTGAGCCTCGAAAATTTCTTCGGCTGTGTTGTGCAGACCAAGTTGCTCGAGTTTCTCGTTGCTCGTGCTATTGGGCAAGCCGAGTGCCGTTTTCAGTCCCTTGCGGAGCATGGAGTCGACTTTTTTGATTTCAGCCTTCGTAAGTTTCAGAAACGGGAACACGTATGCTACGTGACTTACAAGAAAGGCGTGATACGCCTTCATGATGTTGTCTTCTAGGAGGCCTGCTCTCTTGTTGGCGATTCTAGCAATGCCTCTTGAAAAATTGTTCGTGCTTTTTCAAGGCGCTTGAGTGCTTCTTTGTTGTGGCCCTCCTTGGCGCTTAACGTTAGCCCTAGTACTTTGACCATATATACTTGCGGTATCGTTTGGTTATTCTCAGCTTTGAGCACTACTTGCGGCTCCTCTTCGCCCGAATTCCGTCGAGGGTGAAAGAGCGTTAGAGTAGATTTAGGGGGGGACAGTGCGAGTCCAGTTCTCTTAAGAAATTCTTCAGTTGTAGTCAGTGCTTGTTGAAGGATTCCTTCCAAGGCACCATATGAGTGGGCACATGGGACCCATATGGTAGTATCATCCGCGTATATGGCATGGTGCACGGATGGGATTTGAGCGAGCTTCTCCGACAACTTGTGCATCGCCACATTAAAGATCAATGGCGAGAGCACTGACCCTTGTGGGGTGCCGATATTTCCGAGTCGTTCGGGTTCGCCGCATTGCTCTCCTATGCGTATGGTGGCGGTTCGGTTCGCCAGAAAGCCTTTAATGTAGTTGTAGAATTTCTCGCCTAGGTTCATGTGTGATATTTCACCCAGTATGTGTTCATGTTTCACGGTGTCAAAGGCCTTGGCGAGGTCCAGGGCTAATATAGCTTTGGGCGTGTGGAGGAGGCCGTAACATATGTGTTCTCTTAACATCAACATGGCGTCCTGTGTGGACAGTGCCCTGCGGAAGCCAATAATGTTGTGTCGAAAGAGCCCATTGCTCTCAATGTGGTCTGTGATACGGTTGAGTATTGCATGCTCAGCTACTTTTCCAACGCAAGATGTGAGTGATATGGGCCTTAAGTTATCGATGCTCAGTGGTTTTCTAGGTTTCGGGATGAGCGAAACCTTGGCACTACGCCATTCTTTAGGCACGGTACCCGTTTCCCATGCCTCATTTATCTTCTTAGTAATGATTATGATTGCTTTATCGTCTAGATTCCGTAGCAGTTTATTTTCGATTCCATCTGGCCCTGGCGCCGATCTGCCATTGAGTTGTTGTAGAGCGTACCGTATTTCAGCTTCGCTGAATGGTTCGTCCAGCTTTTCTTGCGGTCGACCTCCATATGAGGGATTTTTGTCTTCCCAGGCTACTGATTTGCTTTCCAATGGGAGATATTTTTGGCCTAGCATTTTGAGGAGAGCTTGGGATCCACCACTATCCTGGGCGTGCTTGTGCACCAATCGTTCAATTTGCAGCTGGGTGCCGCCTCTAGTGGGTTTGTCGCTGTCCGCCATAAGGTGTTTGAGCAGCCCCCATTTGCTTCCCTTCCTCATTTTGCCATCTGCTTCGTCACATGTGTTGTTCCACTGCTGGGCGCAGATTGTCTTGGCGTGAGATTCGATTTCGCGGCCAAGGTCCGCGATTTTTGTGCGTAAGTGTCTGTTGAGCTTGTTGAGCCACGCTTCTTTTAGGTCATGCCTTTTCTGCAGCAAACTGGCCAGGTGAGAGTCCATTGCCTGGATGGATTCATCAGTCTCAACTTCTTTGGTGGCCTCATTCGCTGCCATTTTTAATTCATTTAAGAGAGCTTCATATGATAGTTCTGTATTGCCCTTCTGCTCCCGTATTTTACGGAACTGGTCCCAGTCTGTGATTTTGAATTTTCTTGGCGCTTTCGCCTCGTTCTCCACGGTAATTTCTAGGATGCAGTGGTCGCTACCTAGGTCTTCGGCGAGGTTATCCCAGGTAGCTCTGACGTTCTTGGTGAAGGTTAAGTCTGGCATTGTGTCCCGCTGTACCGAATTACCTCTTCTTGATGGGAGGGCAAGGTTGTTTATCAGCTGCAGGTCCAGCGCATTCGCGCTTTCTGCTAGCTTGGTGCCTTTGCCTTCGCTTTTTAAGTATCCCCATTCGGTACTCCTGGCGTTAAAATCGCCCGCTACTATGAGCGGATTGTCACCCGCCATTTTTACCGCCGAGGTAAGCAGCCTGTTGAAATCTCTTTTCTTATCTGATGGAGAACTGTAAACATTGAGCACGAAGATGCTTCTTTTAACAGCCCTGTGTGGTAAGATTTCCACCAGGACCGTTTCCAGGCCTTTTTTGTATACGGGGGCGTCCCTTTCGGCGAACATTATGTCCTTCCGGATGAAGGTAGCCACTCCTCGCGTCTTGTTCTGCTCGGGGTGCAGGGTCGGCCTGGCTATCCTGTACCCCTGTATGCCAATGCTTTTAGCAGTTTTGCTTTCTCCACATTCCTGTAGCAATATTATAGGCGGCTTTTTTTTACAGGCTAGCAATAGTTGTGTTAGTGCTGCTTTGCGTTTCTGAAGTGAGTTACAGTTCCACTGCCAGATCTTAATCTCGTTACGGTCAGCAGCCATTTTGGCTTGGTAGCTTGTGTGCGTCGCGGCTCATTATTTCCGCGAGATTGCGTGCATTGACTGGTCGGACTTTAGCTCTAGAAGGTATGCTCGGCACGCTTGCTGTAACCGCTGGTTTGTCCGCGCTTAGGCTCTGAAGAGCACCTGCCCTAGCTGGGTTGACTGCTATCTTCTCCAGGCACACGAGCCTCTGGTCAGCTTTGTCAGTGTAAGTCTTAAAGGTTTCTATAAACTTGGCAAGCGTGTTCGCCAACGTATCAATTTTGTCGTTGAGCTTAGTTGTCACGGACTCGACATTTTTCAGTAGGGCTTCTTTTTCTATCGAGACCATCTCGATCTCCTCCGTCGTGTCGCTGTCGCTGTCTGCGGCTTTGCGTTTGTGTGTGTTGTGGATCGTTTGTTGTGAGCGTGTTGTCGGTGATGCCGGTGAGCTCGACAGATTAATTCCGTGGCAGCTCTCTATTCTAGCTATTAAGGCCCGGAGCTGTTCAAGCTCCTTCTTGAGGGCCCTGTTTTCTTGTTCAAGCGCTACAATACGAGAATCGGGAGCATGCTCTGGCTGTGCCTTACCTTTGGGCTGGCTACTTGTGTTTCGTGCTTCACCTGCAATCCTGCTGGCCCAGGAGCCATTGTTCGGCTGCTGCTGCTGCTGCGTGGCTGTTGGCCTCGTTCTCGATCGGGATCTGGAGCACTCCCGAGATGACAGGCGGTTGTCGAATCCCGACAGGGTCGAGGGGCGCCCTCCGGAACGAGAACGGCCTCTGGATCGAAAACGCCTTCTGGATCGGGAACGCCCTCTGGATCGGGATCTCCCCCTGGATGGAGAACGGTGATGGACGCTCGAGGCGTTCTCCCGTCCCGGCACCTGGTTGTGGCAGGGTTCCTTAAACGTGACGGATGTTGGTGCGTCTTGACGTTGTTGTGCTTGCCACTCTTGCTTTCTGCGTCTTCTTCTCCTTCTCACTATGTATGGAATGTGGAAGCGTCTTTTGCATTCGCGATCTCCGGTGGGGTGATTGCCATCGCAAAGCTTGCATTTCGGCTCGCAGTGATGCATGCCGTCTTGTAGCGTTTCAACGCAGTTGTGACATTTCTTGCTCGTTGCGTTTGTGTGCCGGCAAACATCGGCGCGATGGCCGACTCCTCCGCACGTTCTGCAAACATCGACTTGTCGCTTGTAGAGCGAGCAGGGAACCATGGCGGTTCCGCATATCACTGTGCTCGGAACGCACAACCCGTCAAAGAGGATTGCGACGACTTTGGTCTTTTTAATGCGTCTTGCCTCGATGGCAGTGGGATTTCGGTCGTGCACAATCAGGCGTTCGAGCGTTGCGTCGTCAAGGGAGAGGTCAACGTTCTTGATGACGCCCTTGCATGTATTATCGGGTGCGGCCACGTATGCGGCAACTTCGAACAAGCCTTGGTTTGTGTGCAGTTTCTGCACGTTCACGTATGATGTGGCATTATTTTGGTACGGCGTAGAAATAACAATGATGTTTTGCATATTGGTGGGGCAGATCGTGTCCTCCCGTGCTTGTTCGTCGGTGATCTGGGCGGCCATGATGACGGCTCTCGCCAGCAGAACGAGGTCGACTCGGGCTACGTCCAATCCACCTCTGGGTCTCATAATTACCCTAATCTGGTCTTTGGGTAGGCGGGGTAGCCTGGAAGCGGATACCACACGGTGTAGTGCCGATTGACTTTTTTTAAAGCCCCTGGGGTGCTTCGGCTGGTTGCTGTGCTCGACCGTCCCAGCGGCCAGCTCCTCATTCGGCGGAGTTGTCTGTCTTCGGCGTCCCATGGCGGTGGCCCATCCTGGTCCGTCGAAGATCTCCGCGCTTACTTTCATTCCCTCCACGGTTACGGTGGAAGGCATTTTCAGTGCCTGGTTGTCGGCTGCGACGTACGGAGGTTGATCCAGTAGCTGCCGCGTCTGGCCGAGCCCTTGGCTACGTGTAACGGCCGTACTCCTCGCTAACCCTAGGTGTGATTAGGGTTAGCGGGGACGCTCGCCGCGTCGCAACTTTAAAGTCCAAAAATATGTCTAAGAGTTCACTCACCGCCAAAAATGGCGTCTCCACTGAAACCGCAGAGCTTGCTTGTTCGAATAAGCACAAAGCCAAGTGATCTTGAAGCATAGAAACGACCGAAAACATTTAGAAAAGCGGGAGCCGACGTTTTCACGTCCGCGCTCCTCGACGCCACCTAGCGATCCTCCCCAAGGGAAGGAGAAGAAGCAGTGGTGATAATGGCGGCTTCGGCTGGCGTGACGTCACGGATACATCAGTGTTCATTGGATGTGATACTGTCTTTTTTTTCATATAGCAGAGAAACATCCCAGATTTCTTTGAGCACATCTGCTTTTGTTTAAATTAAGTTGTCATAACTATAGTGTCTACCACTAGAAAGTGAAATTTTGTGCACTACCGTCATGAAAAAAATCTAGGAAATCGCACAGGTAGTTGAAACATACATGATCTTGACTTATCCACAGCCACACTGCAAGATAGTATGTATTTCAAGTCCTAACCCCTAAAAGTAGCACGGAGAAAACTTCAGCTTTCGAACACAAGTATACTGAAAAACTAAACACAATAATAAATGTGTAATAAATGTGACCTTTATTGATCCAGTATTTGGACAGATTCACATCATGTACCACCAATTGATTTCAGGAGTGCTTGCTTGCAAGAGAGTGCTCAAGTTCTATCGATATGTCCATGCAAAAAAGAGATTGTGCTCAGAGCTGAGTAGATAGTGTACTGTAAGAGCACCAACAAAGATGTACAAACAACAAAATTGTACAATGCATGCCTAAAGCTTATTTTCTTAGAATTGGGCCTTTTCAATCTGTAAGCACACACCTCATAAGTGTTCCTTTAGCAGACATGTTCTCTACATACTTAGCAGACCGGTCATTACCTGCCATGACAAATTCTAGCTGTAGTAACTGTGTAAATTTGATTGATTGATTTGTGGGATTTAACGTCCCGAAACCACCATTTGATCATGAGAGACGCCGTAGTGGAGGGCTCAGGAAATTTTGACCACCTGGGGTTCTTTTAGGTGCACCCAAATCTGAGTACACGGGCCTACAACATTTCCGCCTCCATCAGAAATGCAGCCGCCACAGCCGGGATTTGATCCCGCGACGTGCGGGTCAGCAGCCGAGTACCTTAGCCACTATACCACTGTGGCGGGGCAGTAACTGTGTAACTTAACACTAACAATAAATGTAGCAAACATGAAATATTTTTTAGGCCCATCACCTAAATACATATTACCTATGATATGGGCTCACGGCTGAGAAAATAAAACTAGTGCCTACACTGTCGACACGACATTGCACAATTGTGAAGTTCTCAATGTAGCATTGCAGAGCGAAAAAAATTCAGAACTGCTCGCATCCGCACTTGCTTATTTAACAAATTTAGCAAAACTACATTGCCCTCACTGCGCGAGCTATCTATCGGCAATGTGCAAGTTTCCTTCCAGATTCCACATCATGCATTCACTTCACTTCAAGATCAACACTACAGCGCAAGCCCCGCATCTGACGGCAGAATCGGACCCTTGTCCTGAAGCCACGCTATTAAACTCGAATGCCGCAACACAATGAGAGCGACGCTCATTCAGCGATCTCGATGTTCAGTTATATGGATATGCTTGTTAGCTTTCAAGAGTCTATACACATGGGTTGAAAGCTGTTGATATGTATGAGTGACTTGTTTTGTTTGGACCCGACCGTATACATTGATTTTACTGGCTTGGACACTCACAATAAACAATGCAAACCTTACTTGATTGACGTTGTTTTTGCCAGTCGAGGCCAGCTAGGTCACCTGGCGATAATTAGACGGGAAGCGCGATTTAGCATTGAAAAAAAAAAATTCCAGAGGAAGCGAGTAGCTCGAACCAGCCGCGAGCCCCCCATCTGCAGCAAAAAATGCGTCTGTTTATTGATGACAATAGGACTATCAGGGCCATCTCGCCTGACGGTATTGCAGTTTAGTACGCCGCCGCTGCATATTTGCATGTCATGTTGATACAATAGCCCAAAGGTACAGTTTTCGTTCTCTAATCTGGTAGGTGTTCTGGGGCCGAGTCAGGTGCGCGCCCAAAAGGGCCTCTCCTCTGTTGGTTGGCGCCGGGTAAGCACGTGTTTCCTTCGTCTGCGTCCCCTTTGGAAATCGCCGGACTGTAACCTGCCTGGGGCATTGGCATATCGGCAGGCCTGTTTACTTGAGTGTTAGCTTCGGTACCGTACACTAAGCCAACAGCGGTGCCTAGTGCTTGAAGTGGTCGTCTCGCACCAAGCCGCACGTGCCGTAGGCATACGCGTACGAGGTTTGCCCTAACTCTCGCGACCAGGCCCAGTGGTCATCGTGAGAGTGCGCAGCATAGTCGCAAGGGACCTTTTCTTGACCGGCGTGTCAAAGCTCGCGATTGCCTGCTGCATCGTGCTTGCGGTTTTCCCTTATCGTGAACGTCCGCCTGCGGCAGCCTTTGCTCTTCACGTCCCGAGAACGGACGTTGTACTGTTGCTTGGGGTGCCGCCAATGGCAATAAAGTGGTGCATTTCTGTTATTCAAACACAGTCTGTTTTGCTATGCTGCGCTAAATGCCTTGTTAGTTGAGCGCGCGCGGAGCGGTGCGCTATGGGGGCGTACGGCTGGGCCAGGTGGCACGCCGGAGCGATACTAGCAGCGCTGCGCACGGCGGAGAACCGCCCTAGTTGGCAGCAGGCATACCGTGCCGCCGCTGCTGGTTTTCAATGGCGAGTAACACGTTGGCTTTCTATTGCGGCTTCCTTCCTCTCGAAAACTGTGAGCTATTTTCATCGATCATTCATAAATATTCAAGAAAGGAAAAAAACTTTTCAATAAATGTCTGCTACGAGGCTTCATTTTCGTGTTTAGCTTCATCAGCTTTGCCTTTGTATTCGTCGAATGTCATTAAAAGGATGGGCTATGTGTAATGTTTGTTATTACGTAGTGACTTAAGATAGAAATGGTTACAGCACAGTTGTCAATGAACATGCCAAAGAACAGTTGACATCATTCAGCTTGCCCACTGCGCGGATATTGACCTTGCATGCAAATCTAAAGTTACGGGAATAGCTCATTCGAGCACCCTGTTTCCATAATCAAGATATGGCAACAGCGTCTTCATCAACGGATAGTTTGTGCAGCTGTACTGAATGACAGAAGTTACTATAACCCACTCAATGAGGATTATCTGCAGCATTTAACCAACTGCTCTCAGTGCAGCCCTCGGTAACATGGCTGAATTTTAAAAAGTAGAACTTGCAGGCCCAAATTTTATACTAATTCCAACGACAAATCTGGTTCGTTGGGCAGTAGTACTTCAGAACCAACTGCGGATACAAATTCGAATGCTTTGGATGAGTGCAGCTCCGTTCCGGAGGTTAGAGGGGTGAAAGGTAAGTTAAGTGCGTACAAATTTATAATTTTAACAGGTGCACAATTTAGTTGTAAATTTATTTTTTTAGTTACCGCATCGAAGGAGTTGAAAGTATGTTGTGTAACGAGGGTAGTGGGCATGGAGCTCGAGGATAGAAAAAGAAGAAGACTTGCTGTGATCGCAGGCTTGCGTTCAGTTAGCCCTTGCGCTAAATAAAGCTCTCCTTCGCCGAGTTCGCCTGCTTGTTCAACAACCCGTTTCAAGTGGTGGAGGTGCTGGGCACATCTGGTCCTCACCCTGAAACTTCGCAGCCGCACACTCCAACGACCTCCTACAATGACTGATCCGGGGCCATCTCATGCTGCTACTCCAAATCTCGCACCTGTGCCTGTCTTCTGCGCTGGCGCTCTCCGGCAGCGCGACCCCCCCATATTTGGTGGCACAGAGGACCAAAATGTGGACAACTGGATTGCCGAGTATGAACTGGTGAGCGCCGTCAATAAGTGGAACGCAGCCGATAAGCTCACAAATATGAGTTTTTACCTGACCGACGTGGCAAAACTATGGTACAGAAATCATCAAAGTGATTTCAGTACCTGGTCGGAATTGGCGAAAACCCTCGCGGAAGTCTTTGGCCGTCCTGCTGTCCGCCGCCTTCGTGCTGAACAACGCTTGCGGGGCAGAGTACAGAGAGCAGATGAAACTTTCACGAGCTACATCGAAGATGTGCTATTTCTCTGCAATATCGTCGATTCGACTCTGGACGAGGCAGGCAAGATCAAGAACATCATGAAAGGAATCGACGACGGTGCATTCCAAATGCTGGCTGCGAAGAGTCCCCAGACGGTCGCCAAGGTGATTCAGCTCTGCCAAAGCTATGATGAGCTGCGTAGGCAGCGCGCTTCTACATGTTGCGCTGCTCAAGACACCGCGGACATCTCATCCCTCGACTATCGCCATGACACCGCCGACCACTCTGCGTTGATGCCAGTCATAAAGCAATTCATACGCGAGGAGGTCGCCGGGCAGCTATCTATAATCACAAGAACTACCGAGCCGATGGCACCCTTGTCGCCTTCGCTTCGCCAGGTCATTCGATCGCAAGTTGCCGAAGCATTGCCGCCAGCTCAGGCTCCCCCAACTGTTACCGCACCACTAACGTATGCAGCTGCAGTTGCTCAACCACGTGCGCCAGCGTCTCCGGCCATCTACGAAGCTACTCGCCACATTTATTCGTCGACCCCACCTTCCCGCTCGCTGACCGTCCCGTCTCCGGCTGTATATGAAACAGGTCAGAACGTTTATATGACGCCGCCGCCTGCACGACCATTTACGGTACCTTATTCAGCGAACAGTGCCCCTATCGTGAGCCAATGGCGCACTCCCGATGTGTTTTTCATGTGGCATCCCAGGCCACGTAGCTCGTCACTGCCGTCGTCGCAGCTTCCCTTCTCACGACATTGCAGGGGCCTCACATTACTACATGCCCACCATGCCGCGATATCCCGTTCCTGCCAATCCACCTCTAGACGTACGTCCCGGTCGCCGACCATCCGGCGCAAGCCGTTCACCTTCTCCTCGTCGTCGATCTATTTCTCCGATGTTACGTCGCAACAGCCCACCGCGAGGGGAAAACTGACGAGCGCAGTTCCGGAGGCAAGAACTGCGTTGGCAGCGAAAATTTCAAGACGTAACTGCTGTCCCCCGAACGAAATCGAACTCTATATTGATGGCATTAAGGTGCACGGACTTGTTGACACTGGAGCTGCCGTATCTGTAATTAGCGAGAAATTGTGCCGAAACTTGAGGAAAGTGACCACACAACTTACCGACCTATCTTTGCAGACAGCTACGTCCCATCATATTCAGCCTTCAGCTTTGTGCACCGCACGAGTCGTCATTCAAGGTGCGATGTACGTCGTCACATTTGTAGTTTTATTCCGTTCTTCGCATGACGTTATTCTTGGGTGGGACTTTCTTTCGTCAAATTCTGCTTTGGTCGACTGTGCTCGTTCTGAACTCGCGTTGTCTGTGCCGTGCTATGACCCTGATGATGGTGCTTCGTGTAGAGTGTTTGCTGCTTCTGACGTTGACATTGCCCCTTTCTCAGCTGTTGTTGTCTCGGTGTCGTGTGCCTCCCCTCCTAAATCGCCTGTGTTATTTATGCCATCGGTCCCATCTGCGTGCCGTCGAAATATCATGCTTCCGTTTGCCGTCGTCATTTTTCGCAATGGTCATGCTGCCATTTATGTGTGCAATCCGTCGCACAGCCCGTAATCCCTACTACGTGGAGAATGCCTGGGAAGCTACGAACTTTACGAGTGCATTCTTCCGGCTACTATACCCGATTCTGCGGTTTCGCTCCCAATTGGTGCTGTCACTCCTACCAACGCGCCTAATGATGCTCTGGACGTATTCTCGGATGCCATCGACTCTGAGCTCGCACCAACTCAGCGCGAAGAGATTATAAATCTTCTTCTCCGCTTTCGTTCTTCATTCGATCGTGACCAGTCAGGCTTAAGCCGAACCTCTGCGGTCGTTCACCGTATTGACACCGGTCAACAAGCCCCGCTAAGGCAGCGTCCGTACCGTGTGTCATCTGCTGAACGCCGTGTCATCGACGAACAAGTGGACGACATGTTGAAACGTGGCATCATCGAGCCCTCCAACAGTCCCTGGGCTTCACCGGTTGTTCTCGTCAGGAAAAAAGACGGATCCATCCGGTTCTGCGTTGACTACCGCCGACTCAACAAGATAACGCGCAAAGACGTATACCCTCTGCCGCGCATCGATGATGCTTTGGACTGCCTACAAGGAGCAGAGTTCTTTTCTTCGTTAGATTTATGCTCTGGCTACTGGCAGGTGCCCATGGCAGAGGGTGACCGCCTGAAGACAGCCTTTGTAACACCGGATGGACTATATGAATTCACCGTTATGCCCTTTGGCCTCTGCAATGCGCCTGCCACTTTCGAAAGGATGATGGATACCGTCTTGCGAGGTCTGAAATGGAAAACGTGCCTGTGTTATTTGGATGACATTGTGGTATTTTCAAGCGACTTTGCGACCCACCTCAGCTGCCTCGAGCAAGTTCTTACGTGCCTTTCCACGGCGAGACTTCAACTTAACTTGAAGAAATGCCACTTCGGCGCTCGCAAGCTTGTAATTCTCGGCCATGTGGTTTCTAAGGACGGCATTCTCCCGGATCCTACGAAACTTAATGCAGTTGCGGCGTTCCCAAAGCCAACCACCATCAAAGAGCTTCGAAGCTTCATCGGCCTATGTTCTTACTTCCGGCGCTACGTCCGCAATTTCGCCTCCATTATCGCCCCCTTGACCAATCTTCTTGCCAGAAGTTCTGACTTGTCAGCGTGGTCACAGGCGTGTGATGATGCATTTCAGGAACTTCGACGGCTCCTCACCACGCCTCCCATACTCCGACATTTCGATCCGTCTGCTCCAACGGAGCTTCATACGGACGCTAGTGGTGTCGGGCTAGGGGCCATACTGGCCCAACGCAAGGAGGGCTTTGACGAGTACGTCGTTGCCTATGCCAGCCGCACCCTCAGTAAAGCCGAGAAGAATTACAGTGTAACTGAAAAGGAGTCCCTCGCCATTATTTGGGCAATCGGAAAATTTCGGCCTTATTTATATGGACGTCCGTTTGATATTGTAACAGACCACCATGCGCTTTGCTGGTTATCTTCACTAAAAGATCCTAATGGTCGGCTCGCTCGTTGGGCATTGCGGTTACAGGAGTTCGATATCCGTGTTATCTACCGTTCTGGCCGGAAGCATTCCGACGCCGATGCCCTGTCACGTTCGCCATTGGCTTCAGAGCCTGTCGGCTCGCCTATCTCTACTAGTGCTGCCTTGGCCATCAGCATCTCGGACATGCCTTCCGAGCAACGCAAAGATGCTTGGATTTCATCTCTTTTGGACTTTCTCTCAAACCGGACGCCCGCTCCAGTTTCCAGGACGCTTCGCCGTCAAGCAGGACACTTCGCTATTCGGGATAACCTGTTTTACCGCCGAAACTACAGCTCGATCGGCCTTAAGTGGTTGCTCGTGATCCCCCGACATCTGCGCTCTGACATCTGTGCCATGTTCCACGATGATCCGCAATGTGGCCACGCTGGTGTGTTAAAAATATACACCCGCTTGCAGCTGCGGTACTACTGGCGCGGTATGTACCGTTTCGTTCGCCGTTACGTAAGGTCTTGCCTTACGTGCCAGCGACGCAAAATGCCCACTCAACATGCCACAGGTCCCTTGCAGCCGTTGCCATGTCCAGCACGAGCTTTCGATCGTGTCGGAATCGACCTTTACGGTCCGCTTCCCTATACTTCGAGTAGCAACCGCTGGGTCATTGTCGCTATCGACCACCTAACGCGGTACGCTGAAACAGCTGCGTTACCTTCTGCTACCGCAAAAGACGTTGCGTGTTTTATACTGCAAAACCTGGTTTTAAGGCATGGAGCACCTCGGGAGTTACTAAGCGACCGTGGCCGCGTTTTTCTCTCCGATGCCATCAAAGCGTTGTTGAGCGAGTGTCGCATCATACACCGCACTACCACAGCCTATCACCCGCAAACTAATGGGATGACATGGCGTTTTAATCGTACACTTGGGGATATGCTGGCCAAGTACGCTTCATCCGACCAGTCAAATTGGGATAGCATACTCCCTTTTTTGACATATGCTTACAACACTGCAACGCAAAGCACCACTGGATTTTCGCCTTTCTTCCTTCTTTATGGACGCGAGCCATCATCAACAATGGATACCATTCTTCCTTATCGACCAGACCCTTCAGAGATGACTGCCGTTTCTCGAGCAGCAGCACACGCTGAAGAATGTCGGAAGCTTGCTCGTGCGTTCACGTCACATGACCAGACGCGCCAAAAACATCGCCACGACGCGTCAACCACGCATATGAGCTTTGCTCCGAACTCACTGGTGTGGCTATGGATTCCTTCTACTACTCCAGGACTCTCCCACAAGCTTTCGTCCAGGTACCATGGCCCTTATCGAGTTGTGCGCCAAACATCCCCTGTCAAGTGCGGCGAGTTGGGCAGGTTGGTAACGATGCATGACTAAGAAATCTTAGCGCCACAGAACGGAAACAAAAGAAAGAAACGTAGACAACACGAGCGCTATAGCGCTCGTGTTGTCTACGTTTAGCGCTCGTGTTGTCTCGTGTTGTCTACGTTTAGCGCTCGTGTTGTCTACGTTTCTTTCTTTTGTTTCCGTTCTGTGGCGCTAAGATTTCTTAGTCATGCATCCCCTGTCAACTACCTTGTCGAGCCGCTGGATGCATCTCCGGACAAGCGCCGTCGGGGAAAAGAAATCGTACACATCTCTCGGCTCAAACCATACCATGACCCTTCTGTCTACAACTGTCCTTAGGTCGCCAGGATGGCTCCCTCATCGGCCGGGGGTGATTGTAACGAGGGTAGTGGGCATGGAGCTCGAGGATAGAAAAAGAAGAAGACTTGCTGTGATCGCAGGCTTGCGTTCAGTTAGCCCTTGCGCTAAATAAAGCTCTCCTTCGCCGAGTTCGCCTGCTTGTTCAACAACCCGTTTCAGTTGCTTTAAGTGCAAAAAAAAAAAAAAATCACCTTGTCTGCTTGAGCAACGTGAGTGACTTGTGTGGACCCATGGGTTCCATCGGTTGCAGGCAGCATGAGCTGCAAAGGACCCTTGCAGCACACAGGATCAGTCTGTGTTTCCTGCATAGTTAGAAGAAAAACAATTATACATGGTCAGCTACATGCCACCGGTCACATAGCCTGCGATCTGCACGTTGTAAGACAACTAACCGCGACGTAAGTGAATGTGAACTGCTGAGCGTCGACTTCCACCTCCTTCAAGAGCAGCGAGCCCTGCTCCAAGGCTTTTGATTGCGCATTCGCGTCTGGCGAGCAGTCGGCCTCCGACGCGTTCGACAGCACGTCCACGGGTGAGGATTCCTCGGGCGGATGAGGCGACGTCAAATTTCTAGCAGCTGATCGACTCCTCTTTGCCCACCTGCGGTAAAAGCAGGGCGAGTATAAGTCAGTGCGAAATCTGGCTGATTCTACCCTTCATCTTACCTTTCGTGTCTCTCACCGCTAACTCGCCGCTTTTTGTAAACATCCGGAAACAGAGTCGGCAGGTAGGCTGGGTTGGCCTGGCTCTCGCTCTTCGCATTGCTCACGAAGTGCCTGCTGCATATTCGTGTGTTTTTTTGCGGGAGCCACGGGTAGCCATCGGAGCTATTAGAAAGCAAGGTAATTTAGTGCAGTTCAGCTACTGAATGACAGGAGAAAGACAGAGAAATGGTCACTCACTTTTTCCGCCGCACAGCCTTAATCCAGGCTTCTCGGCGGTCTGTCTCGTACCACTTGCCGGGAAACGAATAGAACCTGACAATGGGCTCTTTTCCCTTCGTGTTTGCGACGCTGTTGTGGCACCCAACTACACAATATTTACAGCCCGGTCTTTTCCTCTTAGGCGCGCTAGTTTTCATCACGGCGAAGCAGCAAGCAGCGTACTCCAAGCGAATCTGCGGACGAGGGCGCCCCGTGTGCGGCAATGAATTGGAGCAAAGGCCGCCAGGGGAGGAAACGGCGCTGCACGTGCGCGGTGAAACTTGAGCCGTACGCCCCTATACGCGAGTAGGTGAGGGAATCGCCGCCCTGTAGCTCGCTAAGCATGAAGGCGCGGTGGTCATCCACTACGGTGAGTAGCGAGGTTACCACAACTCATATCTGAATCGTCTAACGAACCTCTTAATGACTATTGGCATAAGGGTACACTACCACAGGCATGGCGTCATGCTGATATTTCTTTATTACCTAAACCAGGCAAACCCATAGCAATAAAAAATCTGTGGTCGATATCCCTTACCCCATGCATTGGGAAGTTAATGGAACATGTTCTTTTACGACGACTGCAGCCTTTGCTCGACCGACAGTCATTCTTCTCACACTCACAGTTTGGATTTTGGGCATATCTCTCTACGCAAGATGTGCTTCTACAACTCAAGGATAAGGTTCTGGCCCCTCCGTCGCGTGCCCAGACAAGGGCCATCCTCGCCCTTGATTTAAAAGGAGCATTTGATAACGTGGCACACGATTTGATCCTACAGAATCTAGCAGAATATAATTTCAGCAGCCGCATGTATAACTACATTCATTCCTTTCTGCGTGACAGGACAGCTAGCATCGGGATAGGGTTACACCATTTAGACACGATTCACCTTACAGGTCGCGGCACTCCTCAGGGATCAGTTCTGTCCCCCATCCTGTTTAATATTGCCCTGGCAAGACTGCCAAAGCAGCTCGATCAGATCCCCAATATCGCCTATGCTATTTAGGCAGACGACATAACGATCTGGACGACGCGAGGCTCAGACGGGGCTGTTCAGGATTGCTTACAGCAGGCTGCTGAAATCGTTACTGTCTACGCACGATAGTGTAGCTTGACCTGTTCTCCTTAAAGGTTCTAGCTCGTTATTATCCGGGTGCGTATTATCACGCCTCCACCCCAGATCGTCGTGCACGTGGATGGCGTTGCTGTCCCTCAGGTCGAGCGTGCTCGCATACTTGGCTTGCACGTTGAAGCGAACGGAAGAGCGGACTACTCTGTTTCTCTTTTGTCCCGACAAACCCAACAGATTCTTGCCATAATACGACTGGTATCAAACAGGCGCTCGGGACTGTGAGAACGTGATCTGCTGCAGCTGGGGCAGGCCTGCGTAATCAGTCGCATCACATAACATCTTTCTTTCCACACACTTACCCAGTCGGAGCAGGGGTGGGTCGATGTAATGCTGCGAAAGGCGACCAAGTTCGCCCACGTCCTCCCACAGTACACTTGCCACGACATGTTTACTAGTCCTAGGGACCCATACACACTCTCCGAACTATTGGAAGCTCAGTGGACCAGCCAAAAGGAACGCCTTTTGCTCACACTCACTGGGCGACACGTGCTCTCGCGACTGGGATACCCAGTCTTGCACAATCACGTTGAAGACCCCGCTATCGGTGCCCCACCTTGGGTGCCTCTTACCTTGAAGGTGCATCCGCTCCCCCGGAACATGAGTTCCGAGTATGACGCGGGACGCCGGCACGCCCATGTTGGGTACCTGATGTGCATGCTCAGTGACATCGCTGAAGCCAACACATTTATACAGATTCTGCATGATGCCGCAACGGGTATACCGCGGTAGTGTTGGATGGCAATGCAACATTACTTACAGCTGCCTCTTTGCAGAGTTCTACTTCTGTGGACGGCAAAGTTCTTGGTGTAGCGCTTGCTGTCCGACATGCTCTTGACATTTCTGGGGAGGTTTACATTCTAACCGATTCACAACATGCATGCCGAGCCTTTTTGATGGGACGCGGTTTTCCCAAGGCAGCCCTCCACATCCTACTGAAGGCATCAAAGATTGAGACATTCAGCCCACAACGTATCTACTTGCTCTGGACTCCTGGTCACTCCTCCATGCTGGGTAATGATCGTGCTTACGGGGTCGCTTGAGAATTTACCCACCGAGCCGCCCGGCATGGCGAGGCGGAGATTCCAGATCAAGTGGGCCCTCCACTTGCATACCGAGACATATTGGTGTATTACACCCGAGCTAGATGTCCTATGCACCCACCCCCACCGTCGTTCTCGCGAGAGGAAGAGGTGGCACTCCGCCAACTCCAAACGTATACGTTCCCCAGCCTTCTCTTCATGCATAAATTATACCCTGACCACTACGCTGATTATTGCCCGGTCTGTGGCAGCTCCTCAACAGTATTTCATGTCACGATCCCCACAAAGTTTCCTACCCTTCCCGCTATCCTGCACCTTTCCACACCAAAGAGCTGTGGGACGATGCTCTCTGCGACGGTCCTCCCGAGGTCCGCCAGGCCTTGGTTCAACGGGCTAGGTTGGTCGTTGAGATCATCATAAGGAACCTGGACTAGGGTTCCTTCCCACATGCTTTGGTTATATGTACTTACTAAAATGTTTTTTTTATCTGGGTTAGCTGGAGGGAGGAGAGATATTGTGAAAGCAAATAGGTATTTCATATTTGTGGGAGTGCTGACACTTTTTGTAAAGTTGTTTGCACTGCTTGGCACACGTGTCTCGTGCAGATGTGTTTCAGTGTCATAACTATTGAGTGGTAGGTGGAGGTGTATTCGCGAGCATTGATCACCTCTATTATCATCATGGTTAGATTGATAGCGCTAGCGGTGACCCCTGGCGGCAAGCCTTGGTGGGGTACGAGAGAATTGAGTGATCCCCTTCGGCTGGTGGCGTTTGGTGCGGATGGTTGTCTCTTGCAGGGGGACATTGGTGCACGGTACCGCGGGCTGTTTTCTGGGGCCCTTGTGGCGAGTCAGACGTTAGCGATACCGCCTTGTGTTTGTCATGTTGTTGAGTGTTGTGTAATATTGTGAAAGGATGTTATGGTGTGTGTATCGCGATTGATGTTATAGTAATTTGGCTGACATTATCGTCATTCAAAAAGTAGTTAAATAAAAATGTGTATTGTTTGGTTTGTCCTGACGGTGTCTGCTCTGTATGTTCACTCCAAGAGCGTGGCGCGCGCTCGCCACTTCGAGACCCCACATATTTCTTGAATAAAATGAAGAGTGAGGAGAGGGGGGTGTTTTTTTGGATTAAAAGAAGCACCACCTAACTATGGTAAATTTGAAATTCTTAGGAGGTTTAATTCTAATTGGTTTTTGCTTTTGTTGTGTATTTACCGTATTGTATAGATTCAAGATTTCCCTTAGAAATGTGTATACCTGCTGGCTAGACTATTGAAATTCAGGATAAGGTATGGCTTCATATATTTTTTGTCTTTTACAGACCGGAAATTTGACTGAAGTATCTAAAGTTTGAGGTTGTCGAAGCTGTGACCTGCTACATTAAAATACTGTGCCAGTGCTTTCGGTAATTTTTTTGTTGGGTCTATGCCATGACCCCGAGGTGCGAAAATTGTAATGTAAAAAAGTAGCCCATCTTTGCTATGAGAACATGCTGTCACAAGAATTTTGCAAATTCGCGCTATAATAAAGAAGTTACAGTGTTTCTGACATCCATTTCAGCTGTTGTTTTTGTGGCTTCGCCAGCCAACTGCTCCATAAGAAGAGAAGGCGTAGCTTGTTGTGGCTCTGCCCATTTCAGCAACCTGACACGATGTCTGTGATACGTCATTGGCACGCAGCTAATGACTGACCAGGGCTTCTTCCTCACGAGCATGTGTTATAGCTGCGCGGGAATGAAGTGCGTCCCGAAGAGCATCCTTGCCCTAGCAGTAAAGTGATGAAAGGTCTCTTTATCTTGGAGGCTATTGTCCTGGTAGTCTTAGGCTTTTCAAAACAGCAAAGGGCAGCACAAGAAAGTGAAAATGCAGACTGTGCACCTGAAACTACATCACTTCAGGACCAAGGTGCCGTTTCGTAGGGCAAAGGACCAATCGATGAGCTAAATGGTACTTAAAGTGGCCCATGGACAAGCTTGTATCACTGCACTTACTAGGGGCATTTGTCAGGTATGGGAATTGTTTTTCGGAATGGAGGGTCTGCGGAGTGCGCAGCACTGTAATGTTCAGAAAACGTGATAGCTCTGGTTTACTGGTGAGCTTTCTTTAAGTGTGTAAAAAAAAAGTTGAGCCTGTTTACTGGTTCTTTAACAGGCTGCACCGCTCATGACAACTGGAATATTTGATCATTTGGATAAAGTTTGAACTGGTACAGGCAAAACTAAGTTTTATATGATGGACGGGCATAATCACTTGCGCTGCTCTAACGTCATGTTGACGGTGTTTGCTAGTCTTGCATCTTAATGGAATATTAAACAAGATTTTGAAAAAAAAAAAAAACTGGAAACATTGAAGTTCGACTCAGATGGTACAGCTGCTCCTATAAACAGCATTTATTCCACGAAATTTTGAGCAGATAGCTGTATTTTTAGTGAATATTGAGAGTGCGGCGACTGCACGGCACATGCACCAGTAAGAGGGGGGCAATCGGCTTGCTTTCTTTCGGCCAACTACTTGCCTTTCTCGACCTCTCCTGTCAAGAACTACTCAGAGTGTGCGTTGAGCCGTGTCCCTTCTGCCCCCAATGTGGCCAAGGCGAATCGATGGAGTCAAGCCTCCGAGCATTTGCCAAAGTTGCCACTTGGGCGGCATGATATTCGTAGAGTACATTTAGCTTGTGATGTGAAATAATTCCGGATCGAATAAAGTGATGTTTCAAGTGGGCCATTTTGGAAGACAGCGCCTTTTTTGAAACCACTAACGATATTGCGAGCAGCCCTGCAAGGCTATTTCACAGGTACACACAGCGACGACGGCATCTTGGTGAGCCTGCTCCTTTTGGCTCCACCTTGACTCTTCATGTCAATCATGTCGAGAAAGTTGATAGTGTATGCGGATGCGTTATATAAGGGTGCAAAGCCTAATTGTGTTGTGACGGCTGGAGCCTGCCTTGCTAGGGCTATCTATAGGTGAGGTGAGTGACGGGACAGGGTTGCCGCTGCTGCAATGTGCTTGTCGTTCACGAAGGTGCATTTTCATTCATTATGTTTTTATTGAATGAAACTTGGCTTTGCAAAGGTGTTTGCTTTGTGCTTTGTTACGAGATAAGGCATATCTTGTAATGATAAGACAGATCATTAGCTTGGGCTTGTAGATGATTGGGAATCAACATATTTGCACAGGGCAAGACTACGAGTATTTGCAGTGTAACTACGGAAGAAAAGAAGACAGAAAAGAGCGCTGACTTCAACTGAAATTTTATTAGCGAAAATGCTGGAAATAATATTCATGACATATACACTCATGACAGAAAGCAGCATATCACACCACAATCGCGCAACCTCTTGCATCACAGTGAAACAATCAGTATCTCATTAAGTGGAAAGTAGGTACAAATCCACACCTCAGCACGAACTCGCAATCTATTGCGTCAAAGCCAGATACTCGATTTTTTATTTAATCAATGTATCAGCGTGCCTTTGGTTGCACTCACCAAAAAAGAAATCGAGTATCTGGCTTTGATGCAATAGATTCTGAGTTTGCACTGAGGTGTGGTGTTGTACCCACTTAATGAGATAACGATTGTCTGGCTGTGACGCACTAAGTTGCGCGATTGTGCTGTGATGTGCTGCTATTTGTCACAATTATATATTTCCAGCGTTTTCGCGAATAAAATTTCATTTGAAGTCAGTGCAGTTTTCTGTCCTTGTCTCTTCTTTCGTAGTTACGTTGTAACTACTCGTCTTGCGCTGTGCAAATATGTTGATTCATCTTTCAAGCGTGCATGCCGAGACGCCATGAGTGGCTGGAGGCCGCCTCTGATTGCTCGTGCACTCCAGAAAATCGTATAGTCTGTCTCAGCCTTGACAGTGGTTCCACTTGCGGTGAGAAAATGGAGGGGGCAGCACCAAGCTTTAGGTATTGCTGTTTCGCTGACATGCTGAGCTTCAGCAACATCTCGTAGCTTTTCTCATAGTCACTATCTATATCCTTAGAATGTTAGGCTCGGTCGGAAAGGCGTGACAGGGCTTGTCTCTCCAGATGCCGCTTTTTGCACACCCTAGCGCAGAGCAGTGTTCAGGCTCTCTGCGTTGTGCAAAGCGCTTCACCGTTCACATTATGTAGCAGCACACAACACAAACCACACATTTGTAGACGTGTTTACAAGCTCCGTTTGAGAAAACAAATATGTAGCTGAGAGCTACAGTGCGGCTATGGTGTTGTTGGTCATCTGATGGCTGACCGCGTTTTGAGAGAGCAATATGCAGAAGCGGGCGGCTGGGGCCATAGAGTTGCTTGATGGTACTGCGAGCTGTTGGACGCATGCGAATGCCAGGATATAAGAGCTTCAAGCTTCACCTGCATATGTATCGCTCACATAGAATAGCTCAGACACCTCAAAGATGCGTCTGGCTTGAACACGTTCCTGTTAGAATGGTTGATTTCTCACTGAAAGAGTACCTAGCGAGCTGTTTATTTCATATGATTGCACGAAAATGAGTTTTATTTATCATTAGAAACTTTTGCGTTGATGTACAATTTCATAAAGCTTAAATGGTAACAAATGGCTGCTAAACTTGCCAGGCAGATGACAAAGCCAGCATTCCCTCTGGCACTGTTCACTGTCTGTTTATTTCTTGCATTCACTTTCTTGCATCCATAACATGCATCCAATGAAGATATCCACTTATAAAGGTATTGTTTTGAAGAAGCATTATTTGACAAGTTGTACATGCTTTTGAGCCAAAGCCTCGCTCAATACTAGCCAACACAAGTCTTGGAGACACATGTACTGTCATTCTCAGTGCTTCAATGGTGCCTCTTAATAAATTTGTATATATGGTGGCGCTAGATTTCTCTCGAGGTATTTTTGTGAGGCTGGGGCAGCTGCAGTGGCGGCTTGCAATGTCTATTGGTTTTGCAGCGGGCACGGTTGGTGTGATGTCAGTATCCGGCAGGTGTCCCAAAACTTCCTGTCTAGTTAACGGCGCAGCCACTAGACAAGCCATTTTGCGAGAAATTGATTAAGTTCATTATGTTTTGCCAATTCCTGGCTGAAATTAAGGTTGTGTCAACACAATTTTGTACCCAAGTACCCAATTTTATAATTGTGCCATTTATCTTGGCAGTGAAAATTTTGTTCGATATCTCTTCAAGGTGTTATATGGAAGTTATGATTTGTCGAGATGTGTGCCTTGAGGGATTGGTATCTCATGTATGTGCGTTCATCGGTGGAGTTCAGTGGGTCTGGTGTAGATTTAAAAATAAAAGCAGTTCTTGCTGCCTAACATGTTAGTGGTCACATGGCCCTCATCAGAAAGGCTGTGCTCGCGTCTTTGCACACGCTTCGCATCAGCTCAAATGTCAAACGGAGTCGTACTTTTACCAGCCCAGATAAACCTTTGCTAACGGCATGCTTTAGTTTTTAGAATTTCACCATAGATAATGTTGACATTGTCAAAAGTTTTGGACTGTACTTTCATAAAAAAATTGTTTCTCAAACTGTAGGTCTACTTGCGAAATCACATTATTTGATTCGATATGGTGATAAACTGCAGCTCTATCGTGCTTTGTTTTCATGTCGGATGAGCTACTCTTTTCTTGTTTGGGGCATGTCAACACAAGCATAAATAACTTATATATGCTACACACACAAACACACAAAAAAAACTTTTCGTCACAAAGCTGGAGTACACCAAACAGCTATTTACACGTTTTCCGAAAAGTACTGCTTACAACTTCTGCACATACAATTTAGCCCTCAGATACATTGTTTTAAACTTTCTGATGGAACAGTTTATACATTAGCTCAGTGATAAATACTCTCTGATCTCTTTTCGAAAATTCTGATTTCCATTTCCGAAACTGGATTACTTTATGTACTCAACATATGTAACAGCGCATAAAACTAGATAAGACGTTTCGAAAAGTTAATTCGAGCGCGAAAACTTGACACGATCACTCACACACGCACCCACCCATGCATCAAACAAACACAGCGCCCACTTCCAACTGATTTATTCATAGCTCGAAGGCTTGAATATATACAGGACACATTGTGCGTGTCCTGAAATGCTCTATCAACTAGCCCAACAACAAGTTCTTTTGCAAGATAAGACGGCACGAACGGAGAGTAAAGAGCACTCTTCTCTCTTTGGGCAGTCTTTTGGCAGTCAAAAAATCTGGAGCCCTCCACCACAGTCTCTCTCATAATCATAAGGTGGTTTTGAAACAATAAATCCTACATATCAATAAATCAATTAGTTTTATGCGCTCTTACATATATTGACAGAAAATGAACTACCCAGCTAGCAACCATCCATATGCTCATTTAATTATAAGTGAGCAGATGCTGTTACAAACTTTGAGAACTACTTGATAGAAAATATGAGATCTGCCAGAAAAAAATGTCTTTGAACCTGTGGCAAGGTTCCTTTTTTTTACAGAGTTCTCATTTCTACTTGTGTGGAAAATGTAAGCATAATCCCTGTGCATCATTTTGTAAGTATAGCATGTAGTTTTGTGTTTTTGGTGTGCCTGTAAAGTATGCTTTAGTTTACACAAAAACAAGGAAAAAAAAACTAAATGCACGACCATGTGGTGTTTGGTAACACAGATGCTTGTGCTTGGTGTTTTTCTTTCTGCTGTGCCCGCTCTCATGCTGTATGCCCTGTAAGGGGGGCGGGGGCGAATTTCTATCAGGGGAACAGTTTTACTTGTTGTTCAGGGCTCCATTTTTTAAATTGTATTTGAAGAAAAATGAAATAAAATTTAGTTGACACAAATCTGGTACATATGCGATTTGAAAGTTAGAAAATGTTTTGCTTGAGAGAGCAAACAAACGGTATTCTTCTAGTAAGTGAAGCTGTCCTGAACCTTTGTCACTGCTGCTGGATTTAAGCATGCATAAGAAAGAAAACAAGTAAATGCTCTTTCTCTTAGCTGTGAAGACTGGCTTCGAATGAGTCTTCCTTGTGCGCACAGTGAAGAGACGCCTCTCGTGCAGAAGGAGAGCCTGCTGTATGCCTTCTGGCGGGTGTGCGGTCTTGTCTGCTTCCACCGAGACATGATTAATGCCAGGTATCAACAGACCGAACCAGCTGTTCTTATTGCCACTACAGCTTTGGTCACATATGTGGGGCAGCGTGCACTGCGTCGCCTCATTTATGGGGAAGGTGAGTTCTGTGCTGTTTCCCTGGCCAAACTTTCGGAGTGTACATACCCTAGAGGTCAAACAGAATCTAGAGCACCCCGCTGCAGCCTTGGTGTTGATTTTGGATACTAAACCCCATCAGCGTAATGAAATGTCTATACAGACAGAATCATGCTTGTCCCAGCCAGTTGGTTCGGGGGCCATTTTCTGCAGGAATGTGCAAATGTCGAGGCTGTAAAGGCACCTAGCATAGTTGGGCTGTTGGCTAGGCCACTGTGCTGTAAATAAAGCACCGACAAAAGCTTGTAGCTTATGTGAAGTAAGCTACAACAACGCCCTCAGCCACGCGCCTCTGAGTGGTTCTGTCTTTATAAACGGTGCCCCTCCTGACCTGATTTAGCATTTTTTCTGTGCTGACTCTTATTCACTTCCTTGTATTGGTGCCATGGTACCTGTAACTGCTTGCCGAGCATCCTAAATGGAATCGTTTCAGGATGAACGGTTGAGATGCTAGCATCTATCAGCCCTTAACTTTACCAGTGTATGTGACACCCTTTGCCTGTCTTTCGTCGGCCAATCCCATTGTGATGAAGATTTTATTGCAGTGGCACAGGGAACCATAGGATGCAAAACTCACCCTAGATTCGAGATATTAAGGCGTGAGTCTGAGTGAGTTTGGCTGTGTTATATTTAGACGAGTCTAAGTGAGTCCAGTTTACAAAAACATTCCTGAGTCTGCATCTGAGTAAGTCCGAGTGAGCCCGCTTGTGGAAAACTTTGGTAAGTTCGAGGGAGCCTGGTTGACAAAAATATTCATGAGTCTTAGTGAGTTCGCTTAAATAAAATTTTGGTTAGGCTGGGCTCTAGTGAGTCCAAAGTGAAAAAGACATATTAAATGAGTGAGTGTGCATGAGCTTCATTAATTTTAGCAATGTATGGCTACAAATATTGTCACGGGGTCGTGACGTGGCCGAAGACTGGAGACTTCGTGTTGGGATTAAACTGTTTATTTGGGCGAACCTGTGCCTAATAAACGGAAAGTCCAATTACAGCAGCAGTCTCGCACAGATAGCAGTCTCAGACTGATAGCGGCGAACGGAGCGTCGGCCTTTGATCAACAACTGACAAGCGGCCAAGCGCGTCGGCATTTATACTCTTGCCGTTGAATGTTCTAGCGTTATCGCTGGCGGTGGCGTAGGTTCCAGAACAACCTGTACCGTTCGCGCAGTGGGCGTGATCTTATCGAAATGATCTACTACAGTCCGGAACCTTCTCGAAAACTGCAGGTGCGGTTTGCGCTGAGAATCGTGTGGTGTTTTGGGACAATAACAAAAACTTGGGAAATGGAACGTGGCATTGCCCCCCTCTGAAAAAAGGCATCGTCCCGATGCTTTAACTAAACATGAAGGTACAATAATAAAAAAAGTACAATGAATAAATTACGATACAACAATAATACAAAAAAAACACTGTTTTAGTTTGTTAACGCGCATGGAACGGCTTGAGGCGCGCGACATGGACGACTTCAGGTCGCGATCGGCGTCGTTGAGAGTTCGTGATGCCATCGGGGACAACCTCGTAATCAAGTGGGCCGAGACGTCGAACCATCCTGTACGGTCCGAAGTACCGTCGCAGAAGCTTTTCACTTAGTCCACGTCGACGTATCGGCGTCCACACCCAAACACGTTCACCGGGCTGGTATTCCACGAACCGTCGTCGAAGGTTGTAACGGTGGCTGTCGGTCGTCTGTTGATTCTTGATACGGAGACGCGCAAGTTGTCGGGCTTCTTTGGCGCGTTGAAGGTACTCGCTCACATGGAGGTTTTCTTCGTCGGTGACGTTGGGCAACATGGCATCGAGCGTCGTTGCCGGGCTCCTTCTGTAGACCGATTTGTATGGAGATATCTGTGTCGTCTCCTGCACCGCCGTGTTGTATGCGAAGGTCACATACGGAAGAATGGCGTCCCTCGTCTTGTGTTCAACATCGACGTACATTGACAGCATTGCGGCGATCGTCTTGTTAAGCCGCTCGGTGAGGTCGCTGGTCTGTGGGTGGTACCCTGTTGTCTAGCGGTGGTTTGTTTGGCTGTATGCCAAGATCGCTTGAGTCAAGTCGGCAGTGAATGCCGTTCCTCTGTCGGTGATAAGGACCTCCAGGGCGCCGTGACGTAGGACGATATTTTCGTTGAAGAACTCAGCTACCTCGGGTGCACTGCCTTTTGGCAGGGCTTTTGTCTCGGCGTAGCGGGTGAGGTAGTCGATGGCTACCACGATCCACTTGTTTCCGAAAGCCGACGTCGGGAACGGCCCCAGTAGGTCCATACGAATCTGCTGGAAAGGTCGGCAAGGTGGATCAATTGGCTGCAGAAGTCCCGCTGGCCTTGTCGGCGGTGTCTTGCGTCGCTGACAGTCCCGGCATGTCCTTTTATAACGAGTGACGTCGGTGGTAAGATGTGGCCAGTAGTATCTTTCTTGCATCCTCGGGAGCGTGCGAGAAACACCGAGGTGCCCTGCCGTCGGATCGTTGTGCAAGGCCTGCAGGAGTTCTGGTCGCAGAGCTGAAGGCACCACAAGGAGGTACTTAGCTCGAAGCGGTGAAAAGTTTTTCTTTTGTAGAAGACCGTTTCGTAGAAAGAACGACGCAAATGCGCGCTTGAATACCTTCGGGACTTGGGCGGTCCTGCCTTCGAGGTATTCTATTAGGGCCTTAAGTTCCGGGTCGGCCCGCTGTCATTCAGTGAAGTCGTCGGTAGTTATCGCTCCCAAGAAGTAGTCGTCATCCGGGTCGTGGGGTAGCGGTTGGTCGACAGGCGCACGAGAGAGACAGTCGGCATCGGAGTGTTTTTTGCCTGACTTGTAAATGACAGTAATGTCATATTCTTGAAGTCTCAGGCTCCATCGTGCGAGGCGACCTGAAGGGTCCTTCAAGGTGGCTAGCCAACACAAGGCGTGGTGGTCGCTCACAACTTTGAAGGGCCTGCCGTAGAGGTAGGGGCGTAATTTCGACGTAGCCCAGATGATGGCGAGGCACTCCTGTTCTGTTGTGGAATAATTTGCTTCTGCTTTGGATAGCGATCGGCTGGCGTAACTAATAACCCTTTCAAGTCCGTCAGCCCTCTGCACAAGAACGGTGCCAAGACCTACACTGCTTGCATAAGTATGCATTTCTGTCTCGTCGAATTCGTCGAAATGGGCAAGTAACGAAGGTGTCTGGAGGCGATGTTTAAGCTCCTGGAAAGCGTGTTCCTGTGGCGTTTCCCACTTGAATTCCACGTCGGCCTTGGTAAGGTTAGTGAGAGGATCGGCGATGCGGGCGAAGTTTTTCACGAACCGCCTATAATAGGCGCACAGGCCCAGAAATCGGCGCACGGCTTTCTTGTCAGTGGGCGGCGGGAAGTCGGTGATGGCGGAGAGGATCGGCGATGCGGGCGAAGTTTTTCACTAACCGCCTATAATAGGCGCACAGGCCCAGAAATCGGCGCACGGCTTTCTTGTCAGTGGGCGGCGGGAAGTCGGCGATGGCGGCTGTTTTCCGTGGATCGGGACGAACTCCAGACTTGCTGATAACGTGCCCCAGAAACAAGAGCTCCTCATACGCAAATCTGCACTTTTCTGGCTTCAGTGCGAGTCCGGAAGTCTTGATGGCTTCAAGTACAGCTTCAAGGCGCCGAAGATGCTCGTCGAAACTTGAGGAAAACACGACGACGTCGTCCCAGTACACAAGGCAAGTCTGCCACTTCAATCCTGCCAGTACTGTATCCATAACGTTGAAAAGTTACAGGCGCTGAGCAAAGGCCGAAGAACATCACCTTAAACTCGAAGAGGCCGTCCGGTGTTATAAACGCCGTCTTCTTTCGGTCTCTTTCGTCGACTTCGATTTGCCAATAGCCAGTCTTGAGGTCCATTGACGAAAAGTACTTGCCGTTATGGAGCCGATCAAGTGCGTCGTCTATTCGTGGGAGAGGATACACGTCCTTTCTTGTAATTTTGTTCAGGTGGCGATAATCGACGCTGAAACGTAGGGTCCCATCCTTTTTCTTCACTAACACCACGGGTGATGCCCATGGACTCTTGGACGGCTGGATAATGTCATCCCGCAGCATTTCATCAGCTTGTCTCTTCATGGCCTCACGTTCTTGCGTCGAAAGCCTGTGCGGACTCTGACGGAGTGGTCTCGCATTTTCTTCGGTTATGATGCGATGTTTCGTGATTGGGGTCTGCCGAATTTTTGATGACGACGAAAAGCAATCTTCGTATTGTAGGAGCAGGGCCTTGAGCTGTTCTTGCTTATCGTTCGGAAGTCTGGGATTGACGTCGAAAGCTATGCGAGGGGCTTGGTTCCTCTGAGCAGGTTCCGCAGAATCGGCGAGTGCGAAAGCACTGGTGGCTTCGACAATTTCTTCGATGTATGCGACCGTTGTTTCTTTGTTAACATGTTTGTCTTTATTGCTGAAATTCGTGAGCATAACCGTTGCTTTGCCTCGCCGCAGCTCTGCAATTCCTCTTGCAACTCAAATATTTCGGGTGACGAACAGATGCTGACTGCCTTCAACGACGCCTTCCAAGTCAGGTAATTAAGGAGTGCCGACTGAAATAATGACGCTTGAGCGAGGCGGAATGGTGACTTGTTCTTCCAGCACATTCAAGGCATGGTGTCCTACGGTGTGCGTGGCGGTAGTGCTTCTTCTGTGGATAACGTTATCGACTTTGTTTTTAGGTTGATGACAGCACCATGGAGGCATAAGAAGTCCATACCAAGGATGACATCTCTCGAGCAACGCTGTAGGACTCGAAGTCTGTAGGATAAATACGGCCGTTAATTGTGACTCTCGTTGTTGTTACGACCGGCCCTGGGGAGCCAAGCAGGAAGAGGTTGGGGGGAGAACCGGTTCTTAACCGACGGTGTCGTCCACCCCCACCTCCCCATTCGGGTTCCTCCTCGCCGGGAGAGCTCCGGGGTCTGCGGTGCGTTCGTGACCATGTTTGGTAACATTTTAGGGCGCCGTGATCATATATGGACCTCGTGTTGGGATGTGCCACTCCATGTGTTGTGAGGTGTGTTTCCCCCTCTCTCGTGGCCGAGGGGCCGGAGACACCGTATTGGCTGACGATGCGGACGGGGCGCCCAGTGTCAACGGCGCGGCGATATAAAATGCCGAAGACGTTTTGTATCACACTCACTCTTCTCTCTTTGGGTCAGTTGACCACTTTTCCACATGTAAATAAATCTCTGTTGTTCGTTCGGGCGCTTCTTCTCGCTGAATTGTTGGACGATGGATCCTGCGACGGGGCCAGCTACCGACAATGAGACCGGCAGGACCCGGAGTCCCAACAACTGGTGGCAGCTGATCTCTCCGGACAGTGGCTGCAAACCTCAGCCCATCGAGATCTTCACCCCCCCGCGCGAGAGACTGTTACGACCGGCCCTGGGGAGCCAAGCAGGAAGAGGTTGGGGGGAGAACCGGTTCTTAACCGACGGTGTCGTCCACCCCCACCTCTCCATTCGGGTTCCTCCTCGCCGGGAGAGCTCCGGGGTCTGCGGTGCGTTCGTGACCATGTTTGGTAACATTTTAGGGCGCCGTGACCATATATGGACCTCCTGTTGGGATGTGCCACTCCATGTGTTGTGAGGTGTGTTTCCCCCTCTCTCGTGGCCGAGGAGCCGGAGACACCGTATTGGCTGACGATGTGGACGGGGCGCCCAGTGTCAACGGCGCGGCGATATAAAATGCCGAAGACGTTTTGTATCACACTCACTCTTCTCTCTTTGGGTCAGTTGACCACTTTTCCACATGTAAATAAATCTCTGTTGTTCGTTCGGGCGCTTCTTCTCGCTGAATTGTTGGTCGATGGATCCTGCGACGGGGCCAGCTACCGACAACGAGACCGGCAGGACCCGGAGTCCCAACACTGTGCAGATTCCTGCAGGCATTACGAGATGACCTCCAGCTGTGCAGATTTCAGGGCCTTTCTAAGCTTTCCTAACTTTCTTTAACTTCGCGGCGAACGATCCACTGATGACAGAATAGTCAGCTCCAGTATCGACGAGAGCGGTCACACTGTGGCCGTCGATAAGAACGTCGAGGTCGCTAGTTCGCCGTCTCGCATTTCAGTTAGGGCGTGGCGTCGGGTCACGGCTGCGTCGGCTTGTTCCGCTGCTTCCATGTTGCGTCGTCACGCCACCTTCGGTAAGTGAGCTTTCGTCGTCAGGATTTTGCCTGGTTGGCGTTGTGTTCGGAAAGCTCCGTCGCGTCGTCGTCGTCGGAGGAGGATCTTCGGTAGTTCGTCGCACAGCGTTTGCACCTCCACCGGTTGCTGCCCTTAGTTTCCCAAATACGGGCTAGGAGACCGGCCCCGCGTTGGGCCGGAGTACTGCCGGGGGTGCGGTGACATGCAGCGGCTGGGCGACGGCGAACGGGAAGGACTTCGTGGTGTCCATTGAGTTCCTCTCAGGTAGTCGGCGATGTCAAGTGGCCGTTCCCCTGGCTGCAGACGTGGTGCATTGATGGCGAAGC
Source organism: Rhipicephalus microplus (assembly GCF_043290135.1). Lineage (NCBI taxonomy): Eukaryota > Metazoa > Arthropoda > Arachnida > Ixodida > Ixodidae > Rhipicephalus > Rhipicephalus microplus. Next base: position 3,155,984 of record NW_027464607.1, read on the forward strand.
CACGCAGTCCCATCTGTCGGTACTGGCGACGGCGGTAAGTGTGCCCGGCCTCGCCGCAGTGGTAGCACAGTGGGCGGTGGTCAGGGGTGCGCCAAACGTCGGTTTTTCTCGGCGCACTCCGCTGGCCCACTGGCGAACAGTAGGTCGTCGGTGGGGGTGGTGGCGGCAGTGGTGTCTGGCGACGGAAGTGCGACGGGGCGGCGTTTCGGCGTGGACGGGGAGAAGCGTTGTGGCGCACTGCAGCGGCGTAGCTCATAGTTGCTGGCTCGGGCAGCGGTGTTTGGGGAATTCGAAGCGATTTCCGAACTTCTTCTCGCACAATGTCGGCGATCGAATCCACTTGAGGTTGCGCCGAAGGCAACAGTTTGCGCAGCTCTTTGCGCACGATCGCTCGGATCGTTTCACGCAGGTTGTCGGAGTCACTGGCTTGAGCAGCAGTGCATTCTGGAGTCAGGCGACGGTTATACTGTCTGGTGCGCATGTCCAGGGTTTTTTCGATGGTGGTCGCCTCGGATACAAATTCTTTGACGGTCATATTTGCAAGATGTTTCAGCGCGCGAACAAAGGAAAAAGGACAGGGTAGACAGAAAGAGCGCTGACTTCCAGCTAACTTTATTGACAGAGTGGCAAGAATATATAATGCTAAAAAGGATGATAACAGAGCATGAAGGTAAAGGCACGCCTAATCTACACATCAGTAACAAAACACGTGTGACAGGTCCTCTATTGCCTCAAAGCCCAGCTAGGTAATCACGTTCAGCCTGTGATAAAGCAATCGTTGATGTACTTACACATTTATCTCCTAGCAAGTGTATTTTTTCAGCTTCAGTAATTTCTCGGGTAAGCTGGTTCCTGTGCCTTGCCAATATTGAGCACTGATCAAAGAGAGGGGTGCACCCACAATCTCGGCAATGAATGCCAAGATGCCCTTGTACCACATTGTGCACATTGTTTCGGTGTTCTCAGAGGCGGTCATTTATGCACCTGCCGGTTTGCCCGACATAGATGCACCCACACGTCAGTGGAATCAAGTAAACGTCTCCCACTGCGCATGGGATGTAGCGTGTCCTGTGTGCGACAGAGCACGAGGCAGAATTTGCACGAGGTGCATTGACCCGTTTGCAAAGCCTCTGCAATTTTTCCGGGGCAGAAAAAACCACAAAAACGTTGGCGTCTCGAGCAATCTTTTTTAGCCTGTGTGATACGTCGTGCACGTAAGGCAGTACGACAGGCCGGCTCTTTCTGACACTGTTTCGCTTATCCGGTTTGTCGCCTCGCTTCAAGACAGTGACCAGCTTTTCCGCCACCGAAACAAGAACATGCGCGGGGTAACCAGCTTTGGTAAGCCGCTCTACTTGTAGAGCAAAGCTGTGGTGTACCATGTGGGGGCATGACTTCTTTAAGGCATTGACAAGGCAGAGGTTAGCGATGCTCCGCTTGACCAATTTAGAGTGAGCTGAGCTAAAAGGCTTGCCGCTTCTTGGTTCATACATCCAGCAAATATGTTGGGAGTCTAACAAAAGCTTCAAATCTAGAAACTTCAGGTTGTTATCAGTGGGTGATCCGTGGGTTAGAACTAGTGGTTTCAGGCACTCTCGGAAAACAGTCAACACGTCAGAGGAAATGGTCTGAAAATTTTGACTATCGCATTTCAACAACACTAAGTAATCATCAACAAAACGGCAAACTTTAAAAACTACAGAGTCGTCAAGCTTGTTTGACAAGACACGATGAAGATGTGCTTCTGTCTACCCTGTCCTTTTTCCTTTGTTCGCGCGCTGAAACATCTTGCAAATATGACTACGCACCAACTCGCCCAAGTATCCACTCTTGGACGGTGTTCGGTGGATTCCTCATTAGTTTCGCGAAGAGCTCCTGTTTGACCCCTCGCATGAGGAAACGAACATTCTTTTCCTCAGGCATGTCTGGGTCAGCGTGACGAAATAGGCGGGTCATCTCCTCTGTGAAAATTCCAACCTTTTCATTTGGTAGCTCAACCCGGGTCTCGAGTAGAGCAGCGGCCCTCTCTTTGCGAGCGACGCTCGCGAACGTTTGCAGAAATGCGCCGCAGAAGACATCCCACGTTCGGAGCGTGGACTCCCGATTTTCTAGCCAGGTCCTTGCGGTGTCTTCCAGGTAGAAGTACACACGACGGAGCTTTTCTTCGTTGTCCCAGTGGTTGAGGGCGGCGACATGGTCGTATGTTTCCAGCCAGGTTTTCGGGTCTTCAAACGATGACCCATGAAACGTTGGTGGTTCCCTGGGTTGATGAATGACGGCCGCGGGCTTGGACGCTCCGGCTGTCATAGTCGCTGCAGTAGAGGTCATGGCCTTGGCTTTCCGCGCCTTGTCTTGTAGAAGCCCGTACTCTGGTGGGAGACCTTGCTGTCGGCGGCTTGTTCGCTGCTTTTGGTTGGCGTCTGTGTCTTCTCCGCGACGTGGGCTGGGTTCACGGCTTGACGGGGGCGTCCGGTACATGAACGAAGCAGCACCTCCACCAAATGTCACGGGGTCGTGACGTGGCCGAAGACAGGAGACTTCGTGTTGGGATTTAACTGTTTATTTGGGCGAATCTGTGCCTGGTAAACAGAAAGTCCAATTACAGCAGCAGTCTTGCACAGATAGCAGTGTCGGACTGATAGCGGCAAACGGAGCGTCGGCCTTCGATCAACAACTGACAAGCGGCGAAGCGCGTCGGCATTTATACTCTTGCCGTCAAATATTCTAGCGTTATCGCTGGTGGTGGCGTAGGTTCCAGAACAATCTGTACCGTTCGCACAGTGGGCGTGATCTTATCGAAATGATCTACCACAGTCCGGAACCTTCTCGAAAACTGCAGGCGGCGTTTGCGCTGAGAATCGTGTGGGCGATAACGAAAACTTGGGAAATGGAACGTGGCAATATCTACAAACAAAAAATAAAATAAAGCTATCAAAACCATACAGCAAATCACACTCACAAAAAAGACAAAAAAGTATAGCAGAAAGTGTTTGAATGGAACAAGATGCGTTGCTAAGAATTTCATGGGGCAGAAACAGAATCGATAACACAAAGTCGAGAAATTCACTGCACCGAAAAGGTGTAGTGAAAATCTGCGTGTACAGTGATTATGAACAGATTGTGATGAAACTAGAACTTCGTTCTGCGCTGAAAGAAACATCAGTTTGCCTGGATTTTCATTTACACTGTGTAAGATCGCTTTGAACTTGCGTATCAAAAATGACTCGCGCAGTTCCCTATCATAGTGTGAAGGGAAACCTGATTCCAGTATAGTAGCTCTTAGTTTATTGAATGAGTGACCAAGAATGTTAACGTGCTTAGACAAAGGTAGATTGGGTAGGCTTGTGGCATGTGACTTATGATTATTAAAGCACAGACTTAAAGACTGCGCCTTGCATGTTGGAATTTCAGGTTTTTTTTTCATTTTGAGGGAAATGATTTCTTTTTCTTTTTTCCATTTAGGACATGTTCTGGAGTAGGCTGGATGACTTTTATCAAAATTCACACAATGGGAAGGTGATTCGCAATCGTTGGACTTCTGTTTCTTAGAGCTGCATTTAGTGCATGTTTGCTTTCCACGGCATGTCTGGGAGCCGTGCCCGTATCGCTGGCAGTTAAAGCACCGTCGAGGATTTGGTATGCACGGCCTCACACGAAGCTTGGTGTACCGTGCATTTAATGTGCTTGGAAGGTCACTGGTATCGAAGGTTAATATCATGTGCTTGGTGAGGATTTACTCATTGTTCCTACGAATTTGTATTCTTTCCCCTTTTATGGCATTCTGGTTCTGAAAACCATCTAGAAGTTTTTTTTCACTCAGGTCTAATAAGTCTTCTGAGATCACTCCACGACTCGTGTTCATTGTCCGATGTGCAGACATGGTGACTGCTAGGTCACCAATGAGGTCATTCATTTTTTCATATTGGGCTTTGGTCTTAAGCTCTAAGAGCAAGTCACCGATAGACATCTTAGTGGCCTTGTAGTCAGGTCCGACTGTGCTTCCGAGGCATTTGGCTACCAAGAGAGGAGACAGTTTACGAGCAGTTGTGCTTCCCTCACTCTGTGTAACATGAAACTTCAGTAATACTTCATTGCTTTTCTGAAAAAAATGGAAGGTTGCATCGGTGCGCCCTCTTTTCGAAGGGCGATCATAAACAACAGAAGCTTGCTTCGCCATAGAAAAAAAAAGTGTGTATTCGACGAAAGTGCCAACCACCCACCATGGAGCCCAACAAGGGGACGTGGCAGAACTTGATGCAAGTTTGCACAACGCCAGCTGTACGCTATCACTATAACCGCATATGGATTACCCAAGGTTGGATAGCCACACCAGGTTAACCCTCGGTGCTAGAAAAAATAGAAGTAAATGGAAGAAAGGAGAAGACAGAAAAGGTTTAAAGAGAGCAAAAGACGATGATGTAGGTAGACAGAGACGTAGGAAAAGGCGACTGCAGATTTTTCCTGCGCGGGTCAGCCCAGGGGTGCCGTCTATGTGAAGCCGGGGCCAAAGGGGTGTGTTGCCTTTGCCAGGGGGCCTTTAAGGTCCAATCACCCAGCGTTGGCTCAATCCCCCGGATCCCCTTTTCCCTGGACACGGCTCAGCCACTCACGGCTAGGCGTGGGAGGGGTCAGGATCTTCCGTTAGCTCGGGTTTGTGGTTTGCTACACTCCAAACGCCTGCGTAGGCAGACGCCTCTGCGGGGCTACATCCCTCCTGTGGATCCTCGAGCACAGATATGGCTTCTTCTTGGTCGGGACGTTATTGCAACACACAAGGTGCGCGATACACGCAACGGGCCACAAAATGCTCCGTTCGCTCAGAAGCATGACCTTGGTTGGGTGATTGTTGGCAACATTTGCATCGGCCGTGCATGGAAGCCAAGCACTGTAAGTGTTTTGAAAACTCATGTGTTGAGTAATGGTCGGCCATCCATCCTAGAGCCTTGTTAATCTCACTTCAATGTAAAGAAGAGGGGAGTTATTCATCCTCAAGGCGAACGATTGTCTGGGTCGAGTGCCCTACCGGGAGTGGAAGTCGAAGACAACTTTGCTGAAACACTGTTTGAAACAACGAAGGAAGACAACGAACTTGCGCTGTCCATCGAAGATAGAATGTTTCTTGAGATCATAGATAAAGAGTTTGTTAGAGATCGCTTGAACAGCTGGGTAGGTTCTCTTCCGTTCCGCAAGCCGAGGTGCCGCCTCCCGAACAATAGACAGCAAGCTTTGTCTCGACTTCTAGGCCTGCATTGCACATTGTGCAAGAACTCCGAAATGAGGGATTATTTCGTGACTTTCATGAAGGATTTATTCTCGAACGACTACGCGGAGGTAGTTTCACCACTTTCTGACTCAAGGGAGTGCTGGTAGGCGGAAATGTTGTAGGCCCGTGTACTCAGATTTGGGTGCACGTTAAAGAACCCCAGGTGGTCGAAATTTACGGAGCCCTCCACTACGGCGTCTCTCATAATCATCAGTGGTTTTGGGACGTTAAACCCCACATATCAATCAAGGGAGTGCTGGTATTTGTCTATCTTCGGTGTATACCACCCACAGAAGCCTGGGGAGATCAGGGTTGTGTTTGACATCAGAGCGGAGTACAGGGGAGTTTCGTTGAACAATGTCCTCCTGATGGGACCGGACTTCACCAAAAGCCTCATCGGAGTGATAATACGTTTCAGAAAGGAACAGGTTGCGGTGATGGCGGACATACAGAAAATGTACTACAATTTCTTGGTCTGAGAAGATCATCGCGATTTTTTCAGGTTTTTGTGGTTCAAGAACGACAACGCAGAAGATATTGTGGAATGCAGAATGAAAGTGCACGTCTTTGGAAATAGCCCATCCCCAGCCATAGCCATATATTGGCTTCGAAGAACAGCACCAGAGGGCTCAGGTGCGTTTGGAGAGAAGGCAGCGAAGTTTGTGGAGAATGATTTTTACGTCGACGATGCACTGAAGTCCGTTCCCACAGAGGATGAAGCAATCGAGCTACTGCAGAAAGCGCAGCAATTGCTTGAAACAGTGAACATACGGCTACATAAAATTGTCTCAAATAGGAAGAATGTACTTCAGGCTTTTCCCGTTCAAGACAGTGCGGCAGACCTCCGGGAAATCGACTTCATTAAAGACCCATTGCCTGCGAAACGTAGCCTAGGGCTACTGTGGAACGTGCACGAAGATGCCTTCCTTTTTCGAACCCCACCTGAGGACAAACCATGTACGCGTCGTGGTGTTCGCGCAACGGTCAACGGCTTATTCGGATTTATGGCTCCAGTTACTGCACGAGCCAAATCCTTTCTACACGAGATCACTGCCGACAGGTATGACTGAGACACACCATTACCACTTCACAGAGCACAAGAATGGGAAGACTGGAAAAGCTCTATTCGAGCACTGGAAAGTTTTCAAATCGGAAGACCCTATGCACCGATATCGGTTTCAGAAGCTGAGCACAAAGAGATCCACATTTGATGAGATGCATCGACACAAGCAGTTGCAGCTGTGGCATACATAAAGGTCACCGACAAGACAGGAAGGCACCACGTCGGATTCCGAACGGGGAAGGTAAAGTTGGCTCCCCTAGCTGAGCTTACTATTCCGAGATTCGAACTCTGTAGAGCGGTACTCGCAGTCGAATTGGCTGATTTATTCAGCGGGAACTGGATCTGCAAGTAGACATGCTTAAGTTCTACATCGACAGCAAGGTCGTATTAGGCTACATATGCAACGAAAAAAGGAGATTCTACCTGTACGTGGCAAATAGGGTGCATCCCATTTGTAAAACAATGACGCCAGAGCAGTGGAACTACATTCACACTGATGAGAATCCTGTAGATCACAGTATAAGAGTGGTCTCAGCGACGAAACTGGGACACACATCGTGGTTTAATGGCCCTGAATTTCTTCGACAAAGCAAAGAAACTGTGTCGCGGCCATCGACTTTCTGCTCGGTGTCCCCAAAAGAAGATAAAGATGTATGCCCGGAGTTTAACACCTTGACGACATCGGTTGTGACAAAGCAGGGACTTGGGGATGTACGATTCAGCAGGTTTTCGAGTTGGAAGAAACTCATCTACGCCTTAGCATTTCTTTTAAGAATTGTTCATCGTGTTAAGGGTGACGTTGAGCAAAAAAATGCAGTGGAATGTCTCTTAACAGCCAGAGAGACTGGGCTTTGCGCTGTTCAGCAAGATTCCTGTCCTGAAAAGATAGGCGTCCTCCAAGAGAAGCCCACTTCGGAAGCTGAATCCATTTCTTGATGAGGAAGGCCTCCTACGCGCCGGTGGCCGCTTGTGCAGAAGTGATCTGCCAGAAGATGAAAAGCATCTTTTTATCATTCCAGGCTGGCACCACGTTAACAAGTTTCTCATACGTCTCTACCATCAACAAGTACAACATCAGGGCAGACATTTCACGGAAGGAGCAGTAAGATCAGCCGGGTTGTGGATTATCGCCGGCAAGGGACGCATCACATCCATCATAGGAAGATGCGTCTTGTGCAAGAGACAGAGGCCAACCACAGGAACAAAAGATGGTTGATCTGTCAAAGGAACGACTGACCACCGACCCCCCATTCACCAATGTTGCAGTCGACGTTTTTGGCCCATGGGTCATCACTGCCCGCTGCACAAGAGGCAGAGCGTCTAACAGCAAACGTTGGGCAGTGTTATTCATATTTCTGAGCATTCAAGCAGTGCACAATGAAGTCGTAGAAGGCTTGGACACATCCAGTTTCATAAACGCATTGCGGCGTTTTCTCGCCATACAAGGGCCTATGAAGCAAATTTGCTCTGACCGCGGCACCAACTTTGCGGGTGCTTGCAGGGAGCTAAACATCAGCCCACAAGACATGGATTGTTCACTGCTGGGAAGTTCCTATCTGAGAGGGGCAGTACGTGGGTCTTCAACCGACCCCATAGCTCTCACATGGGTGGAGTATGGGAAAGGATGATAGGGATCGCTCGTCGAATCCTCGACTCGATGCTGCTGCAATTCCACCATCATCGACTGACCCACAAGATCCTGACAACTTTCATGGCCGAGTTCTCCGCAATCATAAATGCATGGCCCTTTATTCCTGTGTCGTCTGATCCAGAAACGCCCGTAATTTTAACCCCAGCGGCAATCATAACGCAGAAGTTGGGATGCACGGCATCAGGCTTGGAGTATCCTGCAATCGGAGACCTCTACCAAAGCGATTGGCATAAGGTCAAGAATCTAGCGAGCCAGTTCTGGAGAAGATGGCACACCGCCTATTTGATTACACTTCAACGAAGAAAGTGGCAAATCAACCGACCAAACCTTAGTGCTGGTGACTTGGCGTTGCTCAGACAAACAGGTCGTTCGTTTTCAGTGGCCAGTCGGCGTGATCGTGAAATGCCTGCCTAGTGCAGACGGCAACGTCCGAAAGGCTGAAGTGATGACTGCAAAGAACGGATCTGTTAAGACTTTCGTTCGTCCCATATCAGACCTCATGCATCTTATGACTCCATGAAACGATAGTGGTGCCCACAGGGTAAAGCATCAGACGGGTAGTTTGCTGCTCAAGCGCTGCTTTGGGTTCCAAAACGAAACTATGCCTTTCGTTGTCATCTGGCTGAACATGGATCATCGTCTCGCAACACTGGACAGCTACGTCACCAGGGTGTCGCAAGAACATTTTCAGTTGAGCTAAGCTGAGTGCAGCGGCTGGCCCCACGCCACTGCCTTTTACGGCTAGAACCGTGTAATCGAGCTATGTAACCAAAGTATGTAACTCAAGAAAAAGTAATCTGATTAGTGTAACTTCTCTACTAAAATAAACAAAGTTTGATTGAAGTCCTGTTGTTATCTACCAGGATCGAGGGTGTGCTACGACTACATCGAACGCTGCCTTCCAGGCCGGATTATAAACAGTGCGACAAAACACACTATATATGTAAAAATATTCAAAATAAAAGAAACTCAGAATATAAATTTTGAACGTAAGTTACCCTAGAATAGTATAAAAAATAATAAATGTTGTACAAAGTGTTTCTATTCACATAGACAAAAGAAGTCGGAACCGAGGAGCTGCTTCATTGCTCATGCCATGCGGTGGAGCATTGCTTCATTTTTCGTGAGACACATGTGAACTCGTACACTTTTTCGATACTTTTTTTTTTTCGATAAGAGCCTGCACGTGTTTCAATACATATTGATGCCGGTGATGTGAATAGTCGCCCTATAAATCAGATGTTAATGAACTTCGCTATTTATTTATTTATTTAAAAATACCTTATAGGCTTTATTACGGAGCATAGAGTAAGGGGGGACATAGGAAAGAATGCTAGTGGGGGATACTTCTGCCACAATACAAAGCAACTACAAAGGAAAGCAACTACAGAGCAACTAATAACTAATAACTAATAAAAATACAAAGCAAGTAATAACATTGGAACTAATAACAGTGGTCGCACAAATGACAAAGAGGGGCTTCAAGCAACAACAAGAATTTCCCAGCCGCAAAAAAGCTTAAAGAACAAAAACAGAATTCAAGGAGGTTATACAATGCTATTGAGATAGATGTATCATTAATTGCTCGCGAAAATTTTCATGATTAGTTAAATTGACAATGACGTCGGGTAGGTCATTCCAGAGTGTTATGGCACGAGGCAAAGCCGATGAATTGAATGATTTTGTTTTTCCAAAGATGCGTGTGATGTTTTGCTGATTGTGAAGTCGTTTAGACATGAGCAATGGTGCCGTTAGTGGGAAGGGTGTTGGCCTGGACGCGTGAATATATTTATGAAGCAAAGACAGGAGGGCAACTGTGTGCAGTATGTCTAGATGCTGTAATGAAAGGTCATGTTTTATTTGTGTGACGCTCGAGGGGCAACTGTAAATACGTGAAATGAACCATGCCGCCCTGTTTTGCACAGCTTCTAGCTGGTTAATGAGATAGGCTTGGAAGGGGGACCATATGGGTGATGCAAATTCCAGCTGTGGGCGAACAAAGGTTAAGTAAGCTTGTTTGCGGACTTTAGTTGGCGCGTTTCGTAGGTTTCGACGTAAGTATCCCAGTGTTCTTGATGCGTTTGCAGGTATGTAGGTTACATGTGCCGCCCAAGTAAGATTAGAAGTGAAATGAACGCCGAGGTACTTATACGAAGACGACCGTGACACATTGGAATTATTTATGGAGTAATCAAATTCAAGTTATTTTTTCGACTAAAGGATATTACATTACATTTTGATAAATTTAGTCATTTGCCATGCACCACATTAGTTGTTAATGAGATTAAGGTCTTTTTGAAGAGAAAGGTGGTTATCGGTACTAGTTATAGAACGGTATAGAATGCAATCGTCAGCAAAAAGCCGTATTGACGAAGAAATATTAGTTGGAAGATCATTAATGTAGATTAGAAAAAGTAGTGGCCCCAAGACGCTACCCTGAGGCACTCCGGAGGTGACATCGGAAATTGGAGAGGAAGAGGTATTAACCAGAGTGAACTGCTTTCGAAAAGACAAAAAGTTACGGATCCACGATAAGGGTTAGCGAATCTAAACGAAGTTCTGTTAATTTTGAAATCAGACGGGAATGAGGTACGCGGTCGAATGCTTTAGAAAAATCTGGGAAAATGCAGTCAGTTTGTAAATTATTATCAATATTGAAGTGAGGATCAGTGGTGAATTCTAGTAATTGGGTGTCGCAAGAAAAACCTCACCTAAATCCTTGCTGATTCTCAAAAAAGAAGTTATTGGTTTCCAAGTGACAATAAATGTGCGAAGAAATGATATGCTCAAGCATCTTGCAGCAAATGCATCTTAGTGATATGGGGCGATAATTTTCTGGTGAGTATCTATTGCCACTTTTAAATAAGGGAACTACTTTACCTATTTTTCAATCAGCTGGCAGTTGTCCTGTTGATTTCGTGTAGCGTCACCTCTTTCTATGAACCACCTCACTCCACATAGGTTGGCATTTCAGTATATGCATCCAAGCATATTTTTTTACATTTTCTCACATCACATTACAAAAGAACAATATCGTGCACTGTTCTAAAACGTTTTACGCTGCTCTGTAGTCAGGGCCAAGATGTGCTCTGGTGGCCTCCTTGTCATGAGGAGAAACTGTACCGCCAGCGCCAGCACATCATTTATTTATTTATTTATTTATTTATTTATTTATTTGTACCCTCAAGGCCTACAGGCATTTCAGAGGGGAGTGGGTTACAAGGTTATACAAAAAACTAAAAGCAGCAACAAAAGTAGTAAGCAGATAAGTACAAACATACATGGGCCCTAATCATACAATGTTAGCTAGTGCTGCACGAAACTGATGGTTGTCTTCGATTGCGGCGGTCAGTCCGGGAAGGCGGTTCCAATCTTGTGACGTCCGAGGAATAAATGACTGAAAGAAGGCATTGGTGTTGCATGGTATTGTTCCTACTTTGTGTCGGTGATCCATACGAGAAGAAATATATGAAGGAGGAGTAATTAACTCACTGAATAGGGGCGAATTATGGTAGTAAATTTTGTGAAAGAGACAGAGGCGAGAGTGTTTGCGGCGCGAAGTTAGACTGGGTAATTGAAGCAAGTTTTTCATGGACGTGACACTTGCCGCACGAGTGAAATTACCGAGAATGAAACGTGCTGCGTTGTTCTGCACGAGCTCAAGTGATGTCACCAGATAGTCATGGCTCGGGTCCCAAATGGATGATGCATATTCGAGTTTAGAACGAACCAATGATTTATACAAAAGTGTTTTTAAAGAGGTAGGTGCAGAAAAGAAGTTGCGGCGAAGGTAGCCAAGCAGGCGATTAGCATTATTAATAACGGTATTAATATGAAGCGACCAGGTAAGATCAGTTGTTATGTGAATTCCCAGGTATCGGTACGACGTCACAGGTTCAAGAAGTGTGTTGTTAAGGTAATAGGAACCCGTCGAAAGGGCTGTTCTTGAAATGCGTAAGACTTTGCATTTAGTTGTATTAAGTTCCATTAACCATTGCTCACACCAGTTAGAAATTGCATTAATGTCCGATTGCAGTGCCGTAACGTCGTTATCGTTGTAAATTTCTCGAAAAATAACACAGTCATCTGCAAACAAGTGAATATTAGAGAGAACACAGCTAGGTAGGTCATTAATGTATATCAAAAACAAAAGTGGTCCCAAGACAGAGCCCTGGGGAACGCCGGAATGAACAGAACTGGGTGAAGAGTCATAGTTATTGGCTGTGACGAACTGGAAACGATTAGAAAGGAAATACTCAATCCATGCAAACAACTTAGGATCTAGATTTAACTTGCTTAGTTTGTAAAGGAGTAGTTTGTGAGACACTTTGTCAAAAGCCTTGGAGAAGTCGAGGAAGATACAATCAGCGGATGAACGGCGATCTAAAATTAAGTGTAGCTTGTGGGTTAATGAAAGCAATTGGGTCTCGCACGAGAACTTCTTTCGAAAACCATGTTGCGCGGGTGAGAAGAAAGAGTTAAATTCAAGAAATTTGACCAGATGGGAAAAAATTACATGTTCGAGAATTTTGCATGGAATGCTTGTTAGTGATATGGGTCGGAAATTGTTAGGCGTATGTTTGTTACCGGACTTATGGAGTGGCACCACCTTCCCGACTTCCCAATCCGCCGGCAGGATGCTCGTGTCGAGGGTCTGCTGGAATATCTTGCACAAAATAATAGAGGAATACACAACAGTACTTTTTAAGAACTTCGTATTAATAAGGTCAACACCGGGGCTCGATGAGGGTTTCAGTGACTGGATTATTTTACTTACACCACCTGGGTCAGTAACAATGGGGTCCATGGAGAGATAATTACAGTTCTGAAGTTCAGGTATTGAGGGGTTAGAAGAAACAACAAAGTTCTGGCAAAAAACTGCATTGAGTAGGGAAGAACATTCGCTACTGGGTATAATGGAACCATCTGGCCCAGTCAATGTAATACTATTCGTTTTAGAAGGAGTGATCACACGCCAAAATTTTTTAGGGTCGTTAATAAGCATAGAAGGAAGGGTGCGCTGAAGAAAGTGTGATTTGGCAAGTTTTACTGCTGCAATGTATGCTTTGTTGGCGGTTGTGTATGCGTTCCATCGGTAATCACTCGGGGATTTTTTAGCCAGACGATAGCAGCGCTTTTTTCGATTAGACAGCCTGTTTAACCGCTTGTTGTACCAAGGCGCCTCCGGGTTAGAATTTATTGTGCGCAGAGGGATGTATTTATCAGTTAGTTTGTGAACCTTATTTTTAAATAGGTTCCAGTTTTCTTGAACGGTACGCGTATCAAAATGCAACAAGAAAATATCCAGAAAGCAAGCTAGTTCGTTGTTAATAGTTTCAAAGTCTGCTCTTGAGTAGTCGCGAATTTGCTTAGTTGAGGTCGTAGCCTTGCTTAGTGGAACGTTTATATTAAATGAATCATGCCTTAGAGACGTGTGGACCTTACACGTAACAAGAGTAGCTACAGTCGAGCCCGCTTATAACTAACCTGAGCGGGACGTGGCATCCGTTCGCTGTATCTGGAAGTTCGTAGTAAATGAAACTCGGCTTTTAAAAATGTTGCGAATGAAAACGCAAACTTTTTTGCCCCAAAAAGTTCGTGACACATGTGTTTCGAAGAGCAGAAGTGATAAAGGCGGTCTCGAGTTCATTTAAAACGGCTGGGTGCTCGTTCGCCGAGGCCCGTGGCACAAGCTGCATGAGGCACTGGCTCCAAAGTTTCGTTGTTCTCGAAATCCGATTCCTCGAAATCCCTCTCGCCACGTACTTCATTCACAATGCCCCAATCCTTGCACAGTTTCGCAGTGTCGGCCTCATCGTCGGCCGTAATTAAACCACTGCAACAGATGTCTCGTTCACTCTCCGAAGTCAACGAAGCGCTGCCACAAATCGCCGCTGCAGTTCTGAAGCTTCAGGCTCGGCATGCGGCCCGACGTCGACGATGTCGGCCTCGCAAAAACAGTTTCGCGGGCATGTAGCCGTCACCACCGCCCACGAAATATTCACCATCTCCACGCTCAGCTGAATACCGGGACGCCCGAAGTGGCAAGTTGGCTGCCAGGTGGTCAATAGCTATGAGCAAGCGCTCCGCGACGCGGCACCTAACGCGCGGAATTCTCTCAAGCCAAGCGGTCACACTTTTGACGTTTTGTTGAAAAAGCAAGCTAGTCCTCCCGTCGGCCATCATTACCACACACGCACGCCAAGAGCGAGCAAGACGCGCACACACGACACATATGCCAGAACGCGTGGAACAGCTGTGGGCCCGTTTCCAGTCAGAAAACGAAACTAATTCGAACCAGCGTGGCGGGCGTCGCAACGCGGTGGAGACGGGCGAAGGGGTTGCGATCAAGAGAGGAAAGCAGATTTGCGAGAGAAATGCAAGGAGTTGCGATAAAAAGGGGGGAGGATGCGGCGGCAGGGCGACCTTCAAAACCAAAACACACGGGAAGGAGGCACGTTGGGTAGCTTGCTTGAAAGGTCCGTGAAACTCGCACGTAGAAAAACTTGGAAAGAGTGCCTGCGCGCGCAGAAGTCAAAGCATGGCCGCTTGGATTGGTGCGCGTGGCGGTGTTCGAAGAATCGGCGGCCGTGGTGAAAAATCGTTTTGTTGCGCCGGCGGGTTTGCGTGGCCTCACGAATTTCGATATTTCGTGATTCGTTCCGCGTAAATTAACAGCCGATTTCGCGCTTCCGCACACACGTGGAAGGCATGCTGAGTTGAGGGCGACGTGAGCGAGAACAAGTCCTAAACACGAAACGAATCACAAATTATCGGAGTTGGTGGGTTAGCGTACGCGTGTGCACTAGATGCCGAATATCGGATACAGTCGGTGGCCGACAATGTTGGTAAATGGTCTGGTCACTCCAGGCCGGCGACGCCAACGACAGTTCCAGCGATGAAAAACAGGGTAGATGGCCGACTGGTCTTCGAAAGATCGGTGGCAATGTGAAAACACGGGCCTCATGTGGCGATGCAGGGTGCTCAGAGTAGCGGGGGGCAAAGGACGGAGGGGTGCATAACAAAAAGCAGTCGGGGCATGAAGGAAACAAACAGCTTTCCTTCCTCCATGGGTTGGGGAGAGCGGCAACTAGAGGGTCGCGGAGGCAGGGTCAGCATTTAACAATAAGAATATATGGGCCCTTCGCAGATGCCTGATGGGTGGTCGATATTGGTTTCTCGGAAAGTCGGCACACCGCTGACTCCGTTCGCTGTAACCGATCAGCGGCGCTCGGAGACGTTTGTTGTAAGTGCGATTTTGTGCCATTTAACCAATGTGCATGTTGACGGTCACGCGAATATTGTTCGTTTTAAGCGAAAGTTCGTTTTAAGTGGGGCCGTTGTATGTGGGCTCGACTGTATAAGATTGTGCAAAAAGGTCAGTGGCTATGCACTTGCAGCAGAGCAGACAACTTCAGGCCGTAAACAAAATAAACCCATAAACGGCTGCTGATGTCTCAGGCTCATGCTACGCATCACCACTGTAAGCTGAAGTGCTGTCACCGTCAGACTCTCAAGTTCGTTTTCGCTCAATTCAGGTGTGTTTCAAAAACAGTTTCGAGCGGGGCGTATTTTTTTGCAGCGCAGGTGTGCACCCATGCGCGCGTGACGATGATGCCATAGGAGTGACTAGCGACACTAAATGCGGCCTTGTCTTTAAAGGGGCCCTGCAACACTTTTGGAACAGCCTTATTTAGCGCCGCAATGCACGTAGCGATGGTTACCGAGACGAATGCAACAAGAATTAGAGAATTGGTGCATGGAAAGTAAAGTTACGAGTCCTCAAAGTTCAAAACTAAAGCAGACAATGACGAAAAATGTTCTTTTTCGCATTGCACTCGCTTGCTGTTGTGAAAGACCGCTTCGAATCACAGCGTGCGTCTCATAAAGACACACCGGAAATGTCACCTCATGGTGGCCTTCGCACAATACCTCGCTACTGCTCTGTTTGACGGCGTCAAACAGGGTTACTACGAAAGCATGGTTACTACAAACTACGAGCAATGGGGAACAGACGGTCCCACGGTCAAACTATGTAAGATACACACGCCTATTTTGGGTGGGGTCGCTTCTCAGCTTACTTGCAAGACTCATTCTGCGGCAACGCCGGCACCCACCGCCTGTCACACTTATGGCTCGCTAAAAGTGCGGCATGCGTTTCCGCCTTTAGTTGCTGGCGTATCATAGCCTCGTTCGCAGGCTAAGTGTTGTGCTCATTGTTCTGAAAGTACATCATTTAGAAACAGAAATTACTTCTTTCTGAAAAAGAGTAAAAGAAGTTTTTGCTGTTTTTAGCGTTCACTCCTATAGCCTAGCTGCCACCTTATGAATATTGCATGCTATTTGTCGCATCAAGCCAATAAAAAGCGAACGGTCCTTGTCGTCACGTCGCCTGACATGACGTCACTTCCTATCACAAAAGTAGTCGATGTGTGTCACCGTAGTCTAAAATCAAGGTAGTTTGTCTTGTGAATTAAAATTATGACCACGTCAATTTCGGCGTTGCCATTTGCGCGGTGATATCGGCACATTCCACAGCACCAGAATAATCGATGAAAGATACATGCTCAAATAGTGTCGCAGGGCCCCTTTAATATTGCCACGTTCCATTTCCCAAGTTTTTGTTATCGTCCCAAAACGCCACACGATTCTCAGCGCAAACCGCGCCTGCAGTTTTCGAGAAGGTTCCGGACTGTAGTAGATCATTTCGATAAAATCACGCCCACTGTGCGAACGGTACAGATTGTTCTGGAACCTATGCCACCGCCAGCGATAACGCTAGAACATTCAACGGCAAGAGTATAAATGCCGACGCGCTTCGCCGCTTGTCAGTTGTTGATCGAAGGCCGACGCTCCGTTTGCCGCTATCAGTCCGACACTGCTATCTGTGCAAGACTGCTGCTGTAATTGGACTTTCCGTTTACCGGGCACAGGTTCGCCCAAATAAACAGTTAAATCCCAACACGAAGTCTCCTGTCTTCGGCCACGTCACGACCCCGCGACATCTGGTGGAGGTGCTACTTCGTTCATGTATCGGACGCCCCCGTCAAGCCGCGAACCCAGCCCACGTCTCGGAGAAGACACCGACGCCAGCCAAGAGCAGCGAACAAGCCGCCGACAGCAAGGTCTCGCACCGGAGTACGGCCTTCTACAAGACAAGGCGCGGAAGACCAAGGCCATGACCTCGACTGCAGCAACAATGACAACGGGAGCATCCCAGCCCGCGATCGTCATTCATCAACCCAGGGAACCACCAACGTTCCATGGGTCATCGTTTGAAGACCCGGAAACCTGGCTAGAAACATACGTCCGTGTGGCCGCCCTCTACCACTGGGACAACGAAGAAAAGCTCCGTCGTGTGTACTTCTACCTGGAAGAGACCGCAAGGACCTGGCTAGAAAATCGGGAGTCCACGCTCCGAACGTGGGATGTCTTCTGCGGCGCATTTCTGCAAACGTTCGCGAGCGTCGCTCGCAAAGAGAGGGCCGCTGCTCTACTAGAGACCTGGGTTCAGCTACCGAATGAAAAGGTTGGAATTTTCACAGAGGAGATGACCCGCCTATTTCGTCACGCTGACCCAGACATGCCTGAGGAGAAGAAAGTTTGTTTCCTCATGCGAGGGGTCAAACAGGAGCTCTTCGCGGGACTAATGAGGAATCCACCGAACACCGTCCAAGAATTTATATCCGAGGCGACCACCATCGAAAAAACCCTGGACATGCGCACCAGACAGTATAATCGTCGCCTGACTCCAGATTGCGCTGCTGCCCAAGCCAGTGACTCCGAAGACCTGCGTGAAACGATCCGAGCGATCGTGCGGGAAGAGCTGCGCGAACTGTTGCCTTCGGCGCAGCCTCAAGTGGATTCTATCGCTGACATTGTGCGAGAAGAAGTCCGGCAATCGCTTCGAATTCCCCAAACACCGCTGTTCGATCCAGAAACTATGAGCTACGCCGCTGCAGTGTGCCACAACGCTTCTCCCCGTCCACGCCAAAACGCCGCCCCGTCGCACTTCCGTCGCCAGACGCCACCGTCGCCACCACCCCCACCGACGCCCTACCGTTCCCCAGAGGCCCAGTGCAGGGCGCTGAGGAAGACTGACGTCTGGCGCACCCCTGACCACCGCCCGCTCTGCTACCACTGCAGCGAAGCCGGGCACACATACCGCCGTTGCCAGTACCGACAGATGGGACTGCGTGGCTTCGCCGTCAATGCACCGCGTCCGCAGCCAGGAGATCGGCCGCGTGACATCTCCGACTACCTGGCAGGAACTCAATGGACACCACGAAGTCCTTCCCGTTCGCCGTCGCCCAGCCGCCGCATGTCACCGCATCCCCGGCAGTACTCTGGCCCAACGCGGGGCCGGCCTCCTAGCCCGTGTCCGGGAAACTAAGGGCAGCAACCGATGGAGGTGCGGTTGCTGTGCGACGAACTACCGAAGATCCTCCGACGACGACGACGCCGCGACGGAAATTTCTGAACACAACGCCAACCAGGCAAAGCCCTGACGGCGAAAGCTCACTTACCGAAGGTGGCCTGACGACGCAACATGGAAGCAGCGGAACAAGCCAACGCAGCCGTGACCCGACACCGCGCCCTAACTGTAATGCGAGACGGCGACCTAGCGACCTCGACGTTCTTATCGACGGCCACAGTGTGACTGCTCTCGTCAAAACTGGAGCCGACTATTCTGTCATCAGTGGGTCGTTCGCCGCGAAGTTAAAGAAAGTTAGGACAGCTTGGAAAGGCCCTGAAATCCGCACAGCCGGAGGTCATCTCGTAACGCCTGCAGGAATCTGCACAGCGAGAGTCACCATTAACGGCCGTATTTATCCTACAGACTTCGTAGTGCTACAGCGTTGCTCGAGAGATGTCATCCTTGGCATGGACTTCTTATGCCTCCATGGTGCTGTCATCAACCTAAAAACAAAGTCGATAACGTTATCCACAGAAGAAGCACTACCGCCGCGCACGCCGTCAGGACACCATGCCTTGAATGTGCTGGAAGAACAAGTCACCATTCCGCCTCGCTCAAGCGTCATTATTTCAGTCGGCGCCCCTAAATCACCTGACTTGGAAGGCGTCGTTGAAGGCAGTCAGCATCTGTTGGTCACCCGAAATATTTGCGTCGCAAGAGGAATCGCAGAGCTGCGGGGAGGCAAAGCAACGGTTATGCTCACGAATTTCAGCAATGAGTACAAACATGTGAACAAAGGAACAACGGTCGCATACATCGAAGAAATTGTCGAAGCCACCAGTGCTTTCGCCCTCGCCGATTCTGCGGAACCTGCTCAGAGGAACCAAGCCCCTCCCATAGCCTTCGACGTCAATCCCAGACTTCCGAACGCTAAGCAAGAACCGCTCAAGGCCCCGCTCCTGCAATACGAAGATTGCTTTTCGTCGTCATCGAAAATTCGGCAGACCCCAATCACGAAACATCGCATCATAACCGAAGAAAATTTCAGACCACTCCGTCAGAGTCCGTACAGGGTTGCGACGCGAGAACGTGAGGCCATGAAGAGACAAGTTGATGAAATGCTGCGAGATGACATTATCCAGCCGTCCAAGAGTCCATGGGCATCCCCCATGGTGTTAGTGAAGAAAAAGGATGGGACCCTACGTTTCTGCGTCGATTATCGCCGCCTGAACAAAATCACAAGAAAGGACGTGTATCCTCTCCCACGAATAGACGACGCACTTGATCGGCTCCATAACGCCAAGTACTTCTCGTCAATGGACCTCCAGACTGGCTATTGGCAAATCGAAGTCGACGAAAGAGACCGAGAGAAGACGGCGTTTATAACACCGGACGGCCTCTTCGAGTTTAAGGTGATGCCCTTCGGTCTTTGCTCAAGCGCCTGCAACTTTTCAACGCGTTATGGATACAGTACTGGCAGGATTGAAGTGGCAGACTTGTCTTGTGTACTTGGACGACGTCGTCGTGTTTTCCTCGAGTTTCGACGAGTATCTTCGGCGCCTTGAAGCTGTACTTCAAGCCATCAAGACATCCGGACTCACACTGAAGCCAGAAAAGGGCAGATTTGCGTATGAGGAGCTCTTGTTTCTGGGGCACGTTATCAGCAAGTTTGGAGTTCATCCCGATCCACGGGAAACAGCCGCTATCGCCGACTTCCAGCCGCCCACTGACAAGAAGGCCGTGCGCCGATTTCTGGGCCTGTGCGCCTATTATATGCGGTTCGTGAAAAACTTCGCCCGCATTGCCGATCCTCTTTCTAACCTTACCAAGGCCGACGTGGAGTTCAAGTGGGAAACGCCACAGGACCACGCTTTCTAGGAGCTTAAACATCACCTCCAGACGCCTCCGTTACTTGCCCATTTCGACGAATTCGCCAAGACAGAAATACATACTGACGCCAGCAGCGTAGGTCTTGGCGTCGTTCTTGTGCAGAGGGCTGACGGACTTGAAAGGGTTATTAGTTACGCCAGCCGATCGCTATCCAAAGCAGAAACAAATTATTCCACAACAGAAAAGGAGTGCCTCGCCATCATCTGGGCTACGTCGAAATTTCGCCCCTACCTCTACGGCAGGCCCTTCAAAGTTGTGAGCGACCACCACGCCTTGTGTTTGCTAGCCACCTTGAAGGACCCTTCAGGTCGCCTCGCACGATGGAGCCTGAGACTTCAAGCATATGACATTACTGTCATTTACAAGTCCAGCAAAAAAACACTCCGACGCCGACTGTCTCACTCGTGCGCCTGTCTCACTCGACCAACCGCTACCCGACGAACCGGATGAGGACTACTTCTTGGGAACGATAACTATGACAGCGGGCTGACCCGGAACTTAAGGCCCTAATAGAATACCTCGAAGGCAGGACCGCCGAAGTTCCGAAGGTATTCAAGCGCGCACTTGCGTCGTTCTTTCTACGGAACCGTCTTCTACAAAAGAAAAACTTTTCACCGCTTCGAGCTATGTACCTCCTTGTGGTGCCTTCAGCTCTGCGACCAGAACTCCTGCAGGCCCTGCACGACGATCCGACGGCAGGGCACCTCGGTGTTTCTCGCACGCTCGCGAGGATACAAGAAAGGTACTACTGGCCACGTCTTACCACCGACGTCACTCGTTATGTGAGGACATGCCGGGACTGTCAGCGATGCAAGACACCGCCGACAGGGCCAGCGGGACTTCTGCAGCCAATCGATCCACCTTGCCGACCTTTCCAGCAGATTGGTATGGACCTACTGGGGCCGTTCACGACGTCGGCTTTCGGAAACAAGTGGATCGTGGTAGCTACTGACTACCTCACCCGCTACGCCGAGACAAAAGCCCTGCCAAAAGGCAGTGCATCCGAGGTAGCTAAGTTCTTCGTCGAAAATATCGTCCTACGTCACGGCGCCCCGGAGGTCCTTATCACCGACAGAGGAACGGCATTCACTACCGACTTAACTCAAGCGATCTTGGCATACAGCCAAACAAACCACCGCCGGACGACAGCGTACCACCCACAGACCAACGGCCTCACCGAGCGGCTTAACAAGACGATCGCCGACATGCTGTCAATGTACGTCGATGTCGAACACAAGACGTGGGACACCATTCTTCCGTATGTGACCTTCGCATACAACACGGCGGTACAGGAGACGACGCAGATATCTCCATACA
The DNA here is from genome assembly GCF_043290135.1 of Rhipicephalus microplus. Lineage (NCBI taxonomy): Eukaryota > Metazoa > Arthropoda > Arachnida > Ixodida > Ixodidae > Rhipicephalus > Rhipicephalus microplus. The sequence continues at coordinate 3,177,585 of NW_027464607.1, forward strand.
AATTGGTCTACGGAAGGAGCCCGGCAACGACGCTTGATGCCATGTTGCCCAACGTGACCGACGAAGAAAACCTCGATGTGAGCGAGTACCTTCAACGCGCCGAAGAAGCCCGACAACTTGCGCGTCTTCGTATCAAGAATCAACAGACGACCGACAGCCACCGTTACAACCTTCGACGACGCTTCGTGGAATACCAGCCCGGTGAACGTGTTTGGGTGTGGACGCCGATACGCCGACGTGGACTAAGTGAAAAGCTTCTGCGACGGTACTTCGGACCGTACAGGGTGGTTCGACGTCTCGGCCCACTTGATTACGAGGCTGTCCCCGACGGCATCACAAACTCTCAACGATGCCGATCGCGACCTGAAGTCGTCCATGTCGCGCGCCTCAAGCCGTTTCATGCGCGTTAACAAACTGAAACAGTGTTTTTTTGTATTATTGTTGTATCGTAATTTATTCATTGTTTTTTCTTGCATTATTATTGTGCCTTCATCTTTAGTTAAAGCATCGGGGCGATGCCTTTTTTCAGAGGGGGGCATTGCCACGTTCCATTTCCAAAGTTTTTGTTATCGCCTCAAAACACCACACGATTCTCAGCGCAAACCGCGCCTGCAGTTTTCGAGAAGGTTCCGGACTGTAGTAGATCATTTAGATAAGATCGCGCCCACTGTGCGAACGGTACAGATTGTTCTGGAATCTACGCCACCGCCAGCGATAACGCTAGAACATTCGACGGCAAAAGTATAAATGCCGACTCGCTTCGCCGATTGTCAGTTGTTGATCGAAGGCCGACGCTCCGTTCGCCGCTATCAGTCCGAGACTGCTATCTGTGCAAGACTGCTGCTGTAATTGGACTTTCTGTTTACCGGGCACAGGTTCGCCCAAATAAACAGTTAAATCCCAACACGAAGTCTCCTGTCTTCGGCCACGTCACGACCCCGCGACAATATAATGACACAGACTAAAACCAAAGCTCCTGTAAACTCGCTGAGAAAGCCACCTCCGCACTTGATATATGTGGCAGACCTTCGGAAATACTTTTTGTAGAATAAATTTTCCATAACTCCTAGCAACAGGCCTTTATTGAATAACTGGCATAAATTTATGGCACTTATTACTGCTCAACGCTGTCAGATTGCAAAGCTGACACCAAAATTTGATATTTCACTTGCGAAGGTTCTTTTGATTACAGAACTTTGATGTTACTGTAGCATAACCACGAGGAGCACACATTTTGGTCGCGTTTCACAGCCAAGTGCATTTTCCCAGCAACACACGCGCATTGGCTTGTGCAAAGGTCTGTCAAATATCACTATAGCCAAAACAAATTCAAATTGATTCTGAAAGTTGAGCACCTGACTAACTACTAGATAGTGCTGAAAGCACGAGAAAAATTCAAAATGCCAAAATCGATAATCCAAAGCGTCGATCACCGGTGATCAATTTGAATTGGGGTGGTAATCAAAGAGCTAACATTACACACGATTTTCAGAACAGACACATGCACACTGACAGCGTTGAATAGAATGAAGACCACATGAATTTGCTCCTGAGAATACCGGAGCTATTTTGAAGTTTGGTGACACTGTGCTCGTCAATACATTCACCCATGCTTGACCCCCGCAGGGGCACCTGCGCAAGCGCCCCTGCGGGGGTCTCTACTCCCTCCCACGCTTAGCCGTGCGTGGCTTTGCCGTGTCCGGGGAAAAGGGGATCCTGGGGGTTGAGCCAATGCTGGGTGATTGGACCTTTAAGGCCCCCTGGCAGAGGTAACACACCCCTTTGGCCCCGGCTTCACGTAGACGGCACCCCTGGACTGACCCACCCATGGGAAATCGGCAGTCGCCTTTTCCTCTCTCTCTCTCTTCCTACATCTTCGTCTTTATCTCTCACTTTTTATCTGTCCTGTCATCTCCTCTTTTCCGTTTACTTCAGAATTTCCTGGCGGCGAGGGTTAACCTTGTGTAGTTACCCAACCTTGGGTAGTTATATTCGGTTATAGCGGCGATGCATGGCTGGCGTCTCCACGTGTTCAATAGTCAATTTTCTTCGTTCAGCGAACTAGGAGCGCAGAGAAAACACAAAGGACGAAGCGAGGAACCACACAACACGAGCGCTCAACTAACAACTGATTTATAACTGATTTATAAATCAGTTGTTAGTTGAGCGCTCGTGTTGTGTGGTTCCTCGCTTCGTCCTTTGTGTTTTCTCTGCGCTCCTAGTTCGCTGAACGAAGAAAATGAATTACCAACTGGCCCACATTTTGATCCTTTTGTTCAATAGTCAACCTTGTAGCGTCCCCTTGTTGGGCTCGGTGGTGGGTGGCCACCATCGCCGCCGAACTTTATTGTATTTTATGGCAAAATCTTTTCCCCCCCTTCCTGATCGCTCCTTAAAAAGGTGGCGCACCGAAGATACTTTCCTGCCTAACACACGAAATCCGACATTCCCAAAGTACCATGTAATCCACAGTCAAAACGAAAAGAAGACAGTCCGAGCTATTTCACCTTTCCTCATTTCCAAAACTCTCACAGAAGCAATAGGCCCAGGTTACAAAGCAACAAAGATGGGAAGTGGCGATCTTCTTCTGGAGGTTCGTGACAAAGCTCAGTATGAAAAGCTGCCTAAGCTTGTAGCCTTTGGTGAAACCCCTGTTTCGGTGGGCCCACACAGGTCAATGAACACTGTCCGTGGCGTAATTTCTGATGATGATCTTACTGAGCTTTCTGAAAGTGAGCTGCTCGAAGGCTGGCAGGACCAGAACGTGGTCAAAGTCAAACGAATAACAATAAGACGCAACAACAAACTGACTCTACAAAACACGTAATAATTACCTTCGGAACAAGTGACCTACCAGAATCAATCGAAACCGGCTATTGTAAGCTTCGTGTACGACCATACATTCCCAACCCTCATCGATGTTTTAAGTGCCAACGTTTTGGTCATGGATCGCAGAGTTGCAGAGGGCGTGCCACTTGCGCAAAGTGCGCATTCATTCAACACATATCGGACAACTGCACCTCGGAAACAACTCATTGTTCGAACTGTGAAGGAGACCGCGCTGCCTACTCACGATCATGCCCCGCATGGAAAAAAGAGAAACAAATAGTAGAACTCAAGGTTAAAGGCAATCTCACATTCCAAGAAGCGCGATAACGCTTCGCAATACACAACCCATTTTATCCTTCCTTTGCAGATGTGACCCGCCGGGGCGCCGCGCCACATGCCTCAGCACCCGCGAATGTCACACAGTGTGTGACCGCGGTCGTGCCGCCAGCGCCCCCGGCTGGAGCAGCCTGTACTGCTCTGCCACCTGACAAACAGGGCCGGCAAGCGTCTCCTTCGCGTATCCTTCGGCGTCTGAGGCTCCTCCGGCGCCTCAGACGCCGAAGGATAGGCGCAACTCCTTGGAGCGTGCCAAAAAAGAAAAACCTCGAATCACAGGGCCCTCAAAAGGCCCTGTAAACTAACGCAACACCTCTGTATGCACAGCACCACACTAAATTAAAATGACGCAAATACTACAGTGGAACGTCAGAGGACTGTTTAAAAACCTCGACGATATCCAGGAACTTTTACACAAACATACACCTAAGGTGCTGTGCGTACAAGACACACACCTGAAACCGAAACACACCAACTTTTTACGTCACGTTATTTTTCGGAAAGACCGGAATGATGCCATTGTGCCATCCGGTGGTGTTGCCATTATAGTCAATCAAGGGATTGCATGCACACACCTAACACTACAAACATCCCTTGAGGCGGTGGCTGTTCGAGCAGTTCTATTGAATAAGCTCGTCACCATCTGCTCTCTCTACATACCTCCACAACACCGTCTTGAAAAGCATGAATTCGAGTCCCTCATAGACGAACTTCCAGAACCTTATATTCTCCTAGGAGATTTCAATGCACATAGCAATCTGTGGGGTGACTCTCGCTGCGATGCTCGAGGTCGCCTGATTGAACAGCTTCTTTTTTCTTGTGGTGCATGCCTGCTGAATCGGAAAGCGCCAACATACTACAACATTGCTAACAATACGTACTCAGCAATAGACCTCAGCATAATATCCCCATCTTTCCTGCCTCTACTTAAATGGCAAGTTATTAATGATCCATATGGTAGTGACCATTTTTCTATCGTTATCAGCTCACCAATAACAAAATACATGTCCTGCACAAGTTCCCAAATGGCTCACTGACAAAGCCGATTGGGAAAAGTTTCAAAAAATGACTTTATTATCTTGGACTGACATGGCGGCATTGAGCATAGAGGATGCTGTATGCTACTTTACAGCTTTCTTGGTTGATGCAGCAACAAAATGTATTCCCCAAACATGTGGACCGTCAAGCAAACGACGAGTCCCATGGTGGAATAATGAGTGCCGTGATGCTCGAAAAAAACAAAATAAGGCATGGAGGTTGCTTAGAGACTCGCCTACAGCCGAGAATCTTGTAAACTTTGAAAACGTCAAGTCGCAAGCAAGGAGGACGCGCCGACAGGCGAGAAGAGAAAGTTGGCACAAATTTGTATCGGGCATTAACTCATACACAGATGAGTCGAGAGTTTGGAGCATGGTTGGTAAGGTGGCAGGACGAGAAGCACATTCGCTTCCTCTAGTGAACACACAAGGGGAGAGTTTGGAAGACCAGGCAAACACTCTCGGAGTGCACTTTGAACAGGTCTCCAGCTCAACACACTATAGTGAAGCGTTCCGGCGATACAAAACCGCAGTAGAAAAACAGAGATTAGAGCGCAAGCACAGAACACATGAGGCATACAACGAACCTTTCTGTTTGGCTGAACTGCAGGCCTCACTTGCCTGCTGCAATAAATCTGCCCCAGGCCCGGACCGTGTGGCATATGAAATGTTAAAACACCTGCCCACTGAAACCCACAAAGCTCTCCTCTACCTGTATAATGCGATATGGTTTTCCGGCGAGCAACCCTCAGCCTGGAAGGAAGCTATCATTATCCCAATTCTAAAACAAGGCAAGGACCCGGCTTCAGTTTCCAGCTACAGGTCAACAGCGTTAACCAGCTGTCTTTGCAAAGTCTTTGAGAAAATGAATAACAGGTGCCTGATGCACTTTCTTGAAATTAGTGGCCTACTTGACCCATACCAATGTGGGTTTCGAGAGGCTCGGTCCACCACTGACCACCTTGTCCGTATCGAAGCACAAATTCACGACGCTTTTGTTCATAAGCAATTTTTTCTTTCTGTGTTCCTCGATATGGAAAGGGCATATGACACTGCATGGCGCTTCGGCATATTGCGAGACCTGTCACATTTAGGTGTGCGGGGTAGAATGCTGACAGTTATCGAAAGCTACCTGTCCAACTGTACATTCCGTGTCCAACTTGGCACTGTCTTATCTCGAGTATTTGTTCAAGAAACAGGAGTGCCACAAGGAGGCGTATTGAGCTGCACACTTTTCATAGTTAAAATGAATTCCTTGCACCTGTCTCTCCCAGGAAATATTTTTTACTGCATATATGTCGATGATGTGCAGATTGGTTACAAATCGTGCAACATCTCAATGTGCCAACGTCAAGTTCAACTAGGGTTGAACAAGGTATCTGAATGGGCAAACGAGAATGGTTTTATACTCAACGTGCAAAAGAGCGCTTGTGTCTTGTTCAGCCAAAAGAGGGGCCTCCATCCTGACCCCGACATTGACCTGCATGGTCAACCTCTGTCAGTGAAGACCGAGCACAAGTTTCTTGGTCTCATATTAGACACTAAGCTAACCTTCATCCCACACATCAAGTATTTAAGGGACAGGTGCTTAAAAACAATGAACATTTTGAAAGTGTTGTCACGCACTACATGGGGTAGTGACAGAAAATGTTTAATTAACTTATATAAAAGCCTCGTACGCACACGCCTAGATTACGGTGCTATAATTTATCAGTCGGCAACACCATCAGCCTTGAAAATTCTCGACCCTGTCCACCATCTAGGCATTCGCCTCTCTACGGGTGCTTTCCGCACCAGCCCTGTGGAGAGCCTGTACGTGGATTCGAATGAATGGTTGCTCCTCCTACAAAGATGTTCCCTGTCCTTTTTGTACTTTTTGAAGGTGAAGGCAGACAAAAAACACCCTTCCCATTTCACAATTAATGATTTGTCTTGTTCTGGCTTGTTCGAGAACCGTCCTTCGTTTAGGCAGCCCTATGCTCTGCGTGTAAGGAGCCTGGCCGAAGAAACAGGTGTGCCTCTTGAACACAGTTTGATGGCTCCTGCAACATATCTGCCACCGTGGCAGTGGCAGCTTATAGACTGTGATGTCTCTTTTGTTGATGTCACAAAACATGCACCACTTGCACACATACATACATACTTCCTAGAACTACAACATAAATACACATGCCCTGAGTTCTTTACCGATGTGTCAAAGTCAAACACTTCTGTGTCATATGCAGCAATAGGCCAATCCTTTTCCGAGGCTGGCGTTCTTCATCCTAATGCAAGCATTTTCACAGGAGAAGCTTACGCAATACTGGCGGTTGTAAAACACATTAAACAGACAAAATTACGAAAGGCGGTAATATACACAGATTCCCTAAGCGTGGTCAAAGCCCCGAAAACTCCTAAAAAACACAAGAACCCCGTGCTGGTGTCACTCTACTCACTTCTGTGCACACTCTACACATCAAAACAGCATGTCATTGTCTGCTGGGTTCCAGGGCACCGTGAAATACAAGGGAACGTTTTGGTCGACAATCTGGCTGCTTGTGCCAATGTCACTACTGCCAATGCATCAACACCAGTCCCTGCACTTGACTTAAAACCTTTTATAAAACGAAAGCTCAGGGGGTATTGGCAGAGCATGTGGGATAAACACACAGATAATAAACTCCATGCTATTAAGCCGCAACTAGGTTATTGGCCGCCACTATCAAAATCACGACACACGGAAGTAATACTAACAAGGCTTAGAACAGGACACACACATTCTACACACTCATTTCTTCTGCCTACCGGTGATCCACCATATTGTGAGAGATGTGGAGAGCCCCTTACGGTTCTCCACATTCTCGTCCAGTGCAATGAGCTAGATGCTCTAGAAAAAAAGCACTTTTTACTGCCCTACCGACAGCAGCTCTCTCTACACCCTGGGATGCTCATCGGTAGAGATCCGCTTTTTAATCTGGAAACACTTTTTACGTTTCTAAAGATGTGCAAAGCTTTCACCCGATATTTCGAGGTCATCCGTAGCACGACCTCTATAGAGTGGTCGTGGCTGCGGTGACTATATCTTCATCATGGTTTTATTATCATGACATTTTGCCATCAGCTATCACCACACATATGTCACGCCACTGTCATGATTTTATTACTTTCACGTTTTAACCCGCGTTAGAGCGAAGAATTTTAAGGCACCTTTACAGCCACGCACCATATCATTGTTCATATCTGTAGTCAATTGAAATGGCGCTCTTTGGCCATCAATTGGCCCTTGCGCCACTAAAAACTACTCATCATCATCATCATCATCATCACCCATGCTTGACATTCGGTCATTGTGCGGAATGCTGTAATGTACAGCTGCCTAATTTTTAAACCTGAATGCGTGAGCATCGACCACCCAGTCGATAAGCGGAATTTAACAGAGCACAAGCGCTAAATGAATTAGGACACATGTATGCTGGTAATAAACAGTCCTGTGCAGCTGTCACAAGCTGCGTTGTGTCGAGAACCGGACACCAGGGCACTTGCGAGATAGGGGTGAAAAAGATAGGGTTGTATTTGCGAGATATGGGGTGAAAACGTGAAGCCTATCTGGTGAGTAGTTTACGTTCAGTAAACGTGTACACTCCATGTGAAGGTCTATGCATGCTCAGATTCCTTTCGGTGTCCAGTAACACGGTAATGTAAAGAAATATGCATACAAGCTCGAAGTACCTGTGTGAAAGCACCTGTGTATCTGGTGTTTGTATGGAACAATATTCTTCCACACAAACACCAGATATCACACAGGCTCAAGAATATCGGACGAGTGAGGAGTTTGTGTGTTGTTCTCTGCACCGTTCAAATTAATCAGGCTCACCGAATCTACAAACCCCCTGAAAAAGCAGTCAACTGAATGTAGAGTTCAGCATAGAAACAGGTATGTGGCATGCTCCCAGGAAGTTGTCTATAGGACCCCCCTTTCCTGCGGTGCTTGGTATGTCTGAACGACCGGAAGGTGTCTGAATGATCGACTGAGAGAACTTCCTAACAATGTTAGAAACGGGAAAGATGGTTTTCTTGCTCAGCACTGCACTGAGTGCAACTGTGTGCCCTTTTTCAAGGACACAGTGATGCTGTACAAGCACAGGGATAAGCGCACCTGAGTCATCGTCGAGGCCGCGCAGATGGCACGCGAACAAGTGTCATGCATTAGCAAGCCCTCCATGTCTCTGTTCGAGAAGGAACTAAGGTTTCTCAAAGGTTTTAGTGGGTGCAAGTAGTTATATTACTTTTACTTTTCTGTTTCGTTTTGTTATAGACTTTTCTTTGCCTTTTTCTGTGCTTTTGTTTTTTCCCTTACTCATGTATTGCTCTTTGTGCCACATGGTTTTTGTCACATGGTTTACTGTCTCCTCTATATGTTTCCGTCCTCTGCGCAATAAACTCAGTTGGAAGTTAGCGCTCGTGTCCTTCGTGTCCTTCTTGTCTCTTTGTTGTCCTGTTCTCGTGCTACAACTATCGCCAGAAGTATGGCCATGGCTCACAAAGTTGTCATGGTTGCCAAACGTGTGGACAATGTGGAGTTTCGGGCCACACGTCTGACAACTGCGAAAAACGGCCAGATGGAGTAAACTGTGAAAGAAACCATGCCGCATATTCATGCTCCTGCTCATACTAGAAAAAAAAACAAAAAACATTACACTGAAGGTAAAGGAGAACATTGCATTTAAGGAAGCACAAAGAAAAGTATTGCCATTTTATGGACCTATATATGCTTATGCGGCGTGGCGGAGGTCACCACTGCACCAATCCTCACCACTTTTTTAGCTTGCGCTGAGTGAGCCGTGGCACTTGCCCCCAAGGCGGCAGGAGTTGTCTACTCCGCCTTCTAGCGAATTGAGACCAGAGACTCTAAGGTCCTCGAGTCTCAAGGCTTCACCTCATCAGGTGAGGTTAAAAAGTCGAACCACCAGATCGCACGTGCAGGCATGCAGTGCCTCCGAGGAGGCAACGGATGCGAAGGTACCCTTGGTGCTGAGTGAGTTGTGGCACTTGCCCCCAAGGCGGCAGGAGTTGTCTACTTCGCCTTCTAGCGAATTGAGACCAGAGACTCCAGGGTCCTCGAGTCTCAAGGCTTCACCTCACCAGGTGAGGCCAAAAATTCGAACCACCAGCTCGCACGTGCAGGCATGCAGTGCCTCCGAGGAGGCAACGGATGCGAAGGTACCCTTGGTGCCTGTCAGCGATGTCCGAATGAATGTAGTCAAGGCAAGGTTCAAATTTTAAGAAAAACTGTATTGTGCTAAGTTACAGGTGAATCCGCAGTGGTTACATGTATAAGGAAACTGGACTCGGTGCAGGAGCTCGATCGGATACGTCCGACGCCACTCGCGTCTCGGCTCGCTCTCCTCTCTCTGGCGATGCGTTGCTATGCGGTCTCGCTCGAAGGCTCACTTTTTTGTTTTTTGAATGTTCGTTGAACCAATGGGCAACCGCGTCGAGTGGACGCGCTCAGGGCTCGGAGTCCACGTTAACGCAGTGCAGCGTTTCCCGAGCAAGCATGGAGACGCTACCGGAGAAGGAGGCGCTGCCTGAGAATGAGACGCTGCGGGAGAATTCAGCTGTGTGAACTCGAGTGCCGCTGACACGGCCCTCCCGAAAATTGCGCCTGTCCTCAGGCGTGCGTGTCGTTAGATGGCGATGGTTCCGTAACTTCTAGGAGCGGCTCGTTATATCTACGAAGCTGCTCCACGTTGACGATTTTTTGGTTGATCATGCCCGGTGTGTGGGGTACTCTTTGGATCTCGGCCCTGTTTCCTCCGACGAGGGCCGTTATCTCGAACGGACCTTCATAGCGAGGGTCTAATGTACCTCGAGCGCTCAACTCAAGCAGGGCGAGGTCCCCCGTTATGAACCTCGGAGTTCGCCGCTTCTTGTCGTATCGGACCGTTGTTTTGCGCTGACTCTGCAGTAGCCTCTCTCTTGTCTCCGCACGTCCCCTTGCCAAGTCGTGCAGTCTATGAGACTCGTCGATGTCTCCCTCGACTGAGGCGAGGTTGAGCTCTTCTGGCAGTTTTGGGTCGTAGCCGTGCATGAGTCGAAATGGGCTGTAGCCACTGTGACGATGCTTCGTGGCGTTGATTGCTAGCGTTGCTCGGGGTAGTTCTTTCTGCCATTTGTCCTTGTTTTTTAGCATTTTGCGTAGCACCTGTTTCAATGTTCCTACCATTCGCTCGATCAGTCCGTTTGATTGTGGCCAGTACGGTGGGGAGTTCTGATGAGCAATTCCCAGTCTGCGATGAAATTGGTTGGTTTTCTTGTTCTCGAATCCCTTGGCTTGGTCCGTAATAATGACGCTGGGAACTCCAAATCGCGGAATCCACCGGTGTGTCATGAAGTCAAGGTAGTGCGTCGACGAAGTGCTCGGTACGGTCACGGCGTCCATGTATCTCGTGGCGTGGTCGATACACACGAGGATGTGGTCTCCCTTCTCGTTTAGCGGACCCATGTGATCCAGGGATATCACCGCGTTTGGCTCAGTAGGAATATCGCGTGGGATGAGGCAACTTTCATTCCAAGTCGTGCGGGCGTTGATAGTCTGGCACGTGTGGCAGGAGTCAACATACTCGCGTATGTCCTTTCTCATCGATGGCCACCAGTACTTTCGTTGGATCAGGCCTTTTGTCTTCTCGACGCCTAGGTGGCCGTTGTTGTCGTGGAAAACGATCATCTCACTGCTTCGGAGGGCAGCGGGAATGATCACCCTCCGACGGACCCGTCCTCCCTCGAGAGATTTCTTCACCAGTATGTCGTTTTCGATCTCGTTGAGCTTGCGATAGTCGTGTACCATTCTTCGTGGAGTCGTCGGGTGGTGCGGTTGGTCGACGACTATCGTTGGAGCACCGTACTCGCTTTCGCTCGGCCTTATGATGCCCTTGGAGAGGTAGTGATTCACCTGTTCTCGGATGAACTTGCGATCAGCCGGTGAGCACCTGTACGGCCTCGATGACACTGGTATATTGTCTCCGAGTTCGATGCTGTGCTCGGTGAGAGGACACACGCCCAAAGTGTCGCCTTCGGAAGTGAACGCTTGGTGATGCCTTAACAGAATTGCGTGAAGTTGTTCCCTCTCTGCCTCGGTGGCATCCTTCGTTATCTTCCGTGTGGCGTCTTCGACTAGACTCGTGAAGTCTTCGTCGGGTACGGGACATTTCGTGTTGAGGCGCACGTACCCTTCGTCTTCGGAAACACTCTCGTCCGATTGCCGGCAGAACGTCGCAATAAGCGTTTCCCCGGTGCGGTGTGGTGTGCCTTGTTTCGGGGGTGGCACTTCGGACGATGAAAATTTTTCGGAGGGCCCGACTGGAACGACAGTCACATCGTTTGACGTGTGAAACGTTACGTCAACGTTCGCAACTCGTCGCCAGTCTGATCCCAGAATCAGGTCGATGCCGCTGGGCAGTTCCGTTACCACGACGTCTTCGAGTCGCACATTCGTGGTGCCCAGTGTCACATCAAGCGTTGCAGCAAGAGTTGGGCATATGCTGCGGTTGAGAACTTTAATGTTCTCGCGCGATACCCATGCGTGCGTTGGAATGTCGTCCGTCAAGGCATTGGCACTCATGATGGATAAGTTGGCGCCACTGTCAATGCACACGCGGACGGGTCGGTTGTTAGCAGTATCGGACACTATTGGTAATGTGCCGCCCGTCGAATGCAAAAAACAGTTCGCTTGCCTAGGTGACGTAGTTCCTGTTTCGTGGCTGCTATTGTCCCTCTTCGCTCGTTTCTCGTCCGCTCTGATCGTTGCTGGCGTTTTCGGCTTTCTGCAATCACGGGACAGGTGACCGATGTCGCCGCAGTTGAAGCACGAACGAGCAGAGATGGGCCGCGGGTGTGGAGCTCCCGAGAAATCGCTGCGCGGGTTGGCCTTCGGCAAGTTGGCAGAGCTGCTGGCTGGCACCCGCTGGTTCGAACCCTGACCACGGCTTGCTGTAGACGATGACGGTTTCTTGTCGTTCTCGGCACACACGGTCGTGCGACGCCTCGCGTCGAGCAAAGCCGCTCTGTCAATGAGTTCGGTTACTGTGCCACACAGCTGCGCTGCGAGTGGGTTGACCCATATGTCGTCCTCGATGCCACTGAGAATGAGGGAAATACGTTCTTCCTCTGCTAAACGGTACAGCGCCTTGTTCAGAATGGCGTTCTTCGAGTACATGTACTCGACGATGGTCTCGGGGAACTGAAGGCGTCGCTTCGTGTGCAGTTCGAGGAACTCCTGCATTGTCAGCTTTCGTTTGAATTGGAGAATGAGCGCTTCCTTCCATTGCTCCCAGGTGTCATACCGTGAGCCGTAGGCGCTGTGCCAATCCTTGGCAGATCCCGTCAAGCGGCTTGCTGCTGTCACCAACGTCAGCGATGGCGTCCAGTTGGCGAGCGCTGCATTCTCCTCACTTGCGTAATTCATTCGTGAGTACTTTGTTGCGGTGTCCCATCGAACAAGGGGATTGAGGATGACGTGTCGCTTGTGGAATGAATCTGGATCGGGCTCGTCGTCGGTGGACCTCTCGACAGCGTGTTGGCGAGCAGGGCTTGTGTGTTCACGAGCGCGGCGAGGATCTGGGCCATGGAAGGTTCTCCCTCGTGCGTTGAAACGGTCGGCGCGGCGGGGCGTGCCGCGTCTTGGTTGGTGCCGTCGTTCAGTGACGGTGGCCGCGTCGAACGCGAGGACATCGTTATGTCAGCAGGGACGGAATGGTGCAGCCCGAGGGTTGGGGTCGTCACCCGTTTCGTTGGCAGTGAAGCGTTCTGATGGGCTTCGTGCACTGTCTCACGTTCACTCGTGGTCGCACGGTTAAGCTGGGCTCGCAGGCTGCTCAGTTCAGCGCAAAGCCTCGCGTTGCCGGCGGACAGCGTCTCCAGGTGCGCCTCCCTGTCGTCGTCGTAGGCAGCCTGGTCCTTCGTTGACGAGTCCGTCTGCTCTAGGGCTTGGCGAGTGATGTTGTCGCGGATGATTCTTGCGATGAGCTCGTCCTTTCGTCCGGAGCACCGTAGACCGCGTGCTCTCAGCTCGTCGACGAGTTGCTTTTTCGTTACATTGGCCATTCTGCTGTGGTCGAGGGTCGTGAACACACTTTCGACGATGGTCGTTTCGGAGTCCCGAGACGATGCACGGCGTGGCGTCGCTCCTTCTCGTGGCGTCGTTTCCTCCTCCGCATGCAGCTCGGTCGATTCACATCCTGTCGGCTGCGCCATGTCAGCGATGTCCGAATGAATGTAGTCAAGGCAAGGCTCAAATTTTATGAAAGACTGTATTGTGCTAAGTTACAGGTGAATCGGCAGTGGTTACATGTATAAGGAAACTAGACTCGGTGCAGGAGCTCGATCGGATACGTCCGACGCCACTCGCGTCTCGGCTCGCTCTCCTCTCTCTGGCGATGCGTTGCTATGCGGTCTCGCTCGACGGCTCACTTTTTTGTTTTTTGAATGTTCGTTGAACCAATGGGCAACCGCGTCGAGTGGACGCGCTCAGGGCTCGGAGTCCACGTTAACGCTGTGCAGCGTTTCCCGAGCAAGCATGGAGACTCTACCGGAGAAGAAGGCGCTGCCTGAGAATGAGACGCTGCGGGAGAATTCAGCTGTGCGAACTCGAGTGCCGCTGACAGTGCCGAAAGAGTGGCGTAGCTCTTTAAAGCGCGCTAAGAGAAATAAAAAGCTGATCACGGGGCCGGACGACCATCCTGCCACCTGAAACAAAAAGTAGTTCACTTGAACACACGCCATGCTCTGTACACACAGCAGCTTTCTTTGCTCAATATGCAGACAACAAAATTACAGTGCAACACCCGAGGCCTTCTTCAAAACCTCAATGACCTACAAGAACTCCTCCACGAACACAATCCAAAAGTGCTGTGTGTACAAGAGGCACACTTCAAACAAACACACACAAACTTCCTAGGTAACTTCCGAAAGGACAAAGGGGATTCCATGGCATCATCCAGTGGTGGAGCTGTTATAGTTCATCTAAGAATAGCATGTACGCATTTACCTCATCAAACTTCTTTCTAAGCGGTGGCTGTTCGAGCCATTATCTTCAATAAACTGATCACCATCTGCTGTCTATATACCCCTGTACCACAATCTACAAAAATATGAATTTGAGTATCTACATAATAGACCTGCTACTAGAACCCTATTTAGCCCTTGGGGACTTCTATGCGCATAGCAGTCTCTGGAGCGATTCTCGCTGCAATGCGCAAGGTCGCGTAATTGAATGATTCTTTTTCTCTTCTGGCACGTGTCTTTTGACCCAATGTATTATAACCTTGAAAATAGAACATTATTATTCATTGATCTCAGCATTGCATCTGCGTCTCTTTTTGCCCTCCTTAACTAGGAAGTTTTTGGGAATCTACATGGAAGTGACCACTTCACAGTAACTATAAGTGCACCAATAGCAAATCTATGCCCTCCACACATTACGAGATGGCAGACTGATGCAGCCGACTGGGAACGATTTCAAAACCCTACTCTCTTAAGTTGTACTGACTTGTGTACTATAAGCATACTAGCTGCTGTCGACTACTTTATAGCTTTTCTCATCAATGCGTCAACCAAATGCATCCCACAAGCAAATGGACAGTCCTGAAAATGACGTGTTTTATGGTGGCATAAGAACTGTTGAAACGCGCGCAATAAAACGAAGCCTGGAAGTTACTAAGGGACTTTCTGACAGCGGAGAACCTCACAAACTTTAAGAAGATAATGTCGCAAGGCGGCAGAATGCGCCGACAAGCGAGACAGGAAAGTTGGCAGAAGTTTCTATCAGGCGTCACTTCTTATATCGTGACGGCAAAGTGGAACAGGGCGACTAGGATAATAGGAAGACAGGTGTATTCGCTCCACTGGAAAAACCAGATGAGCCGCCTGGGCGAACAGCTGTCGAGTTCATTGCATTACTTTGAGGATTTTAAGCACTACAAAACAAGAATAGAAAAACAGAAACTGGAGGGAAATCGTATAAGATAAGAGGCATACAACGAATCTTTTTTGTTTACCTGAGCTACATGCATCTCTAAAATGCTGTAAAGGTTCAGACCGTGCAGTATATGAAATGCTGACAAACCTACTTCTTGAAACACAAAAAAAACCCACTTTCTCTTTACAATGCTATTTCGTTGTTCAGCAGGATGCCTACTTTTTGGAAAGAGGCTATTGTCATCCCCATTTTGAAACAGGGCAAGGATGCATCCTTTGTCGCGAGCGACAGGCTCATCGCACTAACAAGCTGCTTGTGCAAACGTTTCGGAAAGACGATAAACCACAGACCTATATATTTCCTTGAAACAAGTCATCTGCTTGACCAATTCTAGTGCGAGTTTCCCCCGCCGCGGTGGTCTAGTGGCTCAGGTACTCGGCTGCTGACCCGCAAGTCGCGGGATCGAATCCTGGCTGCGGTGGCTGCATTTGATGGAGGCGGAAATGTTGTAGGCCCGTGTGCTCAGATTTGGGTGCACGTTAAAGAACCCCAGGTGGTCGAAAATTCCGGAGCCCTCGACTACGGCGTCTCTCATAATCATATGGTGGTTTTGGGACATTAAACCCCACAAATCATCATTAACTAGTGCGAGTTTCGAGAAGGTCAATCCACCTGTGACCACCTGGTACATATCGAGGCACAAGTCCGAGATGCTTTCGTACACAATTAATACTTTCTTTCGGTGTACCTCAATATGGAAAAGGCTTATGACACGACATGGCGCTATGAAATATGAAGAGGCTTATCCAATCTTGGTGTACGGGTTGAATGATACTCATATTTGAAAGTGATACTCATATTTGAAAGTTACTTGTTCAACCGCACATTTCTTATTCAAGTAGGCAACGTTTTGTCCCTAACGTTTATCCAACAAGAGTGACTCATGGTGGTGTACTTAATTGTGCTTTTTATTATCAAAATGAATTTTTCGTGTCGTTACATCCCACAAAATATGCTTTATTGCACGTGTTAATAACGAGGACCTGTGGTTGTAGGTTAGGAACACGATGTTTATTCGATCAGGGCTAGCGCTCCCCTTTTTTCCTTTTCCTTCTTTTTGTCTAAGTCTTTCGCCTCCCCCAAGCCCGTGCTTCACTTCTTGATTTTTAACATCCTCTAAGGGGGAGAGAACGAAAGTTCAAGAAAGTCATTTCGCTGCTTCTAAAAGATACAGTTTCCGTATCTGGCGATTCACTTCGTGGCCAGTTGGCTAACGTATGGATGGACGTATGGATGGTACTAACGTATGGCTCTGACCACTTCGTCTCAGCCGTTATGCAGTTATGTCTTTAGGACAGGTGTTCTTGTACAGTTGACACGTCTGTGACACCAATCTGAGGTGAAGTCTGCTGATCCGACACGTAAATAATGCGAGCGTTTCCATCTTGAGCGGCGTTGCGGGTGTATTGCACACTCAGGTTCTCCAGTAGACTTGTTTACTGCAGCTCTTTGGAGTCTTCTCCTTGAAGTGCCCGGATACATGCACCGGCGTTTCTTGCTATGACCTGAACCCTGTGCCTTGCTCTCTTCCTGCTCCCTAGCAATATATTTGCTGTAATGCTTACGCGGTTGGTTTGCGCGGTGGCGCTTCCGCTGCAGCTCCTTTTCAGGACCCTCAACGTCGCTTTCAAAGGCAGAAGCGGCATTCTTACTTTCGTTTTAGGTGGCCATGCTCCTGTTTCGTCACAGCATTTTGTAGTTTTTCGAAGCTGAGCGAAACAATGTCCTGATGTCCGAGCTTTTGAATAAACAGCAAAGACACTACAGGAAACACAGGACTTCTAGCTTCACAGTCGAGAAGATCGAAGGGGCTACTGTTGTTTGTGGACACAATGTCGGCGGCCTCTTCTTTTGAGCCGGGAATGTGCTCTTGTTCGACCTTTTCTCTATAACCATCTTTGAAGTAGGTAGTGATCACCTCGTCGTACTGTTGCAGCAGTACTGGTTGTTCCCAGAATTGGTTCAGCTGCATGTTCAGTTGACGTTCTTCCCAGTAGAAAGACCAGGCTTCTGGAGTACTAAATGGAACTTGATAACGGCCAGCTTGCCTGCTCAGGCAGCGTTCAAACCTTTTGAGGTCGGGATGGTCTCCTACCTTACTTGGCCTCATGCATGCTCTCTATATCAATAGTGTCGAGGTGCCACATAGCCAATCATCACCTTGAATGTCGGTCGACATGAGGAGGGCACAAGTTGCGATACTTACATGGTACGAGCTTCCTTCTTGCTCGGTCCACCTGAAAGATGTTTTAACTACAGTGACTTCCTGGTTGAGACAATCAATCTTTCTGGTTGCAACTTTCTAATAAGCATCTGAGCCAATGAAGATGCGGATGTCGTCTGGGTGCCAAGTCTCTGGGTCAAACAGGTCTGCCGCATCGTGTCCCCCTGGTGTACTACAACTCGAAAATCTCAGGATCTAGTGGCGGATTAGCCATGGAGCTGTCACAGAACGAGCGGTAAAAATGGGCGCGCCGCCAAATTCTTGCGATAACGGGCGGGAGAAACGCCGCGAGGTCAAAAGAAAAAAAAGAAAACAAACATCCAAGGCTCCCCGGGCGCGCGACGCTCTCCCCTTGGAAGCGTGGCTTCGCCAATAAACCTCCTCACCCCACAACGGCGGCTGAGCAAGCACTCGATTTTTCCAGAAGGAACGGGGCGTGTATGCCGGGTTGACTCATCTGTCGGGGACGGCCCCCGTACAGTCTCGCGCCTCTCCCCAGCCTTCGCTGCGTATCGCGCCGACGAAATGACGAGAACTTTCTAGAATGTGGCGCGGAAGATATTTAATCGAGCGGCCGAGACGAGAGAGCAGGAGAAGACGGAAGTAGCGCCAGAGTGCGTAGGGATTCCGCCGCGTAGTCGGCGAAGGTTTTGTCCGTAGGGACGAAGCAGGAAATGAAGAGGATTTCCACCTGAGGGGTGAAGGCTCGAGCTACAGGCAAGAGCGTGTGTTTACCGCTATCGAGCGAAGACGCGCGGCAACAGCTGCGTGTGGGAAGCCGACGTGTTTCCGGCGGAGAAGTTTGAAGCTTGGAGAGTGGCCGATTGAAGACGCGAGGTTTCCTGGAAGAGAAACTTCGGCGAGGTTTCCTGGAAGAGAAACTTCAGGAGGCAGCGGAACGGCGACAACGCTGGACTTTGAGTGAGTGATTCTCGGAAGAGTATCATTCAGACTTTTGTTCCAAGGACTTTGGACTGAATAGGTTTTCTATCTCTTTAGTCTTTAAGTGTCTTGGTTGTTCAATGCATGCGACTGCATTGTAGTGCGTATCGTTGTCTGTGTCCGTTGTTTTGAGTGTGGCTGATTGTACTGTGTAGTACGTTGTTTGATTGGTTACGTATTGTATGTAACTATTGTGGAGTGTACATTCTTGTGTATTGTTTCCGATCTTCCATTTTTGAGAATGTAATATTTTTGTTTATCAACTCTCGGCTCTGACTTGTTCTTTGGGCCACAGCCGGCATCCGCTGGCGCGCCAAAAAGGACCACTTCTAAATTGTCCACGCTTTCGTGGTGCGGTTCGGGGAGTCGATACTTCGGCCCTTGGAATTAGCCCGGCGATCGCCTCCCTAATTAATGGGACCGGTGTGACAATTAATCTGGCGTCCGCGACAGGACCTTTTGGTGCACAGTGTGTCCAAAGTAGTGAGAAAGAGCCTCGAGTTGTTGATAGTGCTATCGGAACGATTTTGTGTGTTGTTCAGTGCTCTCGTTAACGAGTGCAGGGGAGTGTTCTGATAGACTGATTTAGGCAGATACTTTTTGCACGCGGCAAGGTTTTATTTGCGAGTTGCGAGACAAAATGGATCTCGAAAAGTTAGTCGCTCTTGGTGAGAAGATGGGTCTTTCTGGCGCCGAACTACGGAAGTGGGTCACCCTGAAGGAAAAAGAAGAAAAAGAGAGGGCCAAAGAAGAAAAGGCAGCTGAGTTGGAAAAAGAGAGGCTGGCGGTCGAAAGAGCCAAAGCGGAAAAAGTGGCCGAGTTGGAACGAGAGAGGTTGGCACCTGAGAGGGCCAAGGAAGAAAAAGCAGCTGAGTTGGAGAGAGAAAGGCTGGCAGCTGAAAGGGTGAAGGAAGAAAGAGAGCAAGAATTGAAGTTGGAGCTGGAGAGAGAAACACTGGCAGCTGAGAGGGCGAAAGAAGAAAGAGAGGAAAGGGAACGGCAGCGACAGCATGAGATAGAACTCGAGCGGCTCCGTTTGCAACAGCGAAGTGAAACTCCGGTCCAAGCTAGAGTTGAAAGCAGCGAACGGGAGGACCACGGATTCCGCTTGAACCCAAGCAAGCTGCTCGTAGCATTTGATGAAAAGAAGGACGACCTTGACGCGTACCTTCACAGATTCGAGACGATTGCAAGGAGCCAGAATTGGCCGGAACACCAATGGGCAACTGCTTTAAGTACTTGCTTGAGTGGTGAAGCGCTCAGTGTGTACGGTAGGCTGACGCCGACCGATGCAGCCAACTATGCAAAGGTGAAAGCTGCTTTGCTGAAGCGATTTAGATTTACGGTGGAAGGTTTCCGGGACAGATTTCGGACAGGAAAGCCAGCTGATGGTGAGACGGCTACGCAGTATGCCGCCCGACTTTGCCATTATTTCGACAGATGGATTGAACTTTCAGGGACAGCACAGGAGTACGATGAACTTGAAGAGCTCCTAATTAGAGAACAATTTTTTACTAGTTGCCACCCAAGCCTGTCACTGTACTTGAAAGAGAGGAAGGCTGAGTCACTTGAAGCAATGCTTGAATTGGCTGATCAATTCTTGGAAGCGCAAGGTGGAACTAATTCGGCCAAGGTCAAGAAGGATTGTCCCGATGATTCGAAGAAATTGGCTCCCGAAGAAAAGAAGCGTGCACCAGAGAGCATTCCGCAATGTTTTCTGTGTAACCGAGTGGGCCATCGCGCGAAAAACTGTCGAACGATCTTTACGAGCCCTACGGTAGTAAAATGTTTTAAGTGTGGTCAGACTGGGCACAAAGCAGACGCATGTTGAAACGGAGCGAGTCAAACTCACCAGGTATCCTGTGTGCTAGCAGCACCGAAATCCGATGATAATGCCGTCACCGACGGATTTGTAGAGTTGAAAAATGGGGAGAAAATTCCTATTGTGGGAGCTGTAATGTCAAAACAGCCAACCCGTGTTACGAAGGGAATGCCAACGCTGCCTGGAAAGGTTGCGGGGAAGAAGATTACGGTTTTAAGAGATACCGGCAGCTCCACTGTTATCGTGCGGAGAAACTTGGTACGGGAAAGGGAGTTAACCGGCAAAACGAAACCAGTTTGCTTAATTGACCGTACAGTTCGGATGCTTCCCGAAGCAGAGATTGAGGTTGAAACCCCATACTTCAGCGGGAAGGTTACGGCTCTATGTATGACGACCCCCCTTTACGACCTTGTCATCGGAAACATCGACGGGGCGCGAGGACCGAATGATCCGGAATGTTTGGGAGAAGACCTTAAGATAGGGCCCTCGCTAACCCAACGACCGCGAGATTCAGTGGAGGAGCAACCCATGACGGATCCCACTCGAGCCCAAGGTGAAGCCGTGGTGCAAGGGACTATGAATGATAAGATGATCGTGTTGAACGAGTTCACGGGCCGGGCAGCTGGACTTACGTCGGCACGACCTCAACCGACCGGCAGTGTAAAGGTGACGGAGTCGGCCAGCCAGGCCAAATGTAGAGACATGAACAAGCTGGTAAATAAACAAACAGGACCCGTCGAACCTCATGACCCGTTAACGGTGTCGGAAGTGACAACGATGGCTGAGACGCTGCCTCAGATACCGTCGTTGGAAAAGGCTCGCCGAAAAAGAACAAGGAAAAACAAGAAGAGATCGAGCGAGCACCGCAAGAAAGGACGCAAGCGCAGCTCGAAATACACAGGATAGATGCTGAGGTGGAATCTGAATGTGTTTGGCAGGGCTGAGTGCCATATGTTGTGTTAATGTTCTTGTTGTCCTGTGTCGCAACTGTATGTTGAGTGAGTCAAAATGTTTGTTTCGGTAATGTGATGTATAGTAGTGATGTGAGTATAGTAATTGTTGTAATGAGAGAACTTTATACATTTGTATTGTTTGGAATGTGTGATGAAGTGTTGTAGTCATGTACCTGTGGCTATTTCATGTGTCGTGGAATTGAATTACAATGTACAGTTGTATTGAGGATATATTGTGAATGTGACGTGTCATGAGCGACGGACTATGTTACAGTCTTTGAGTGTGTGGGGACTGTTCGCGCTCGTTTGTGTGGTTCTGAATATTATGAGATAATATTCTTAAAGTGGGGGGCAGTGTCACAGAACGAGCGCTATACATGGGCGCGCCGCCAAATTCTTGCGATAACGGGCGGGAGAAACGCTGCGAGGTCAAAAGAAAAAAAAAAAAAAAAACATCCAAGGCTCCCCAGGCGCGCGACGCTCTCCCCTCGGAAGCGTGGCTTCGCCGATGAACCTCCTCACCCCACAACGGCGGCCGAGCAAGCACTCGATTTTTCCAGAAGGAACGGGGCGTGTATGCCGGGTTGACTCATCTGTCGGGGACGGTCCCCGTACAGTCTCGCGCCTCTCCCCAGCCTTCGCTGCGTATCGCGCCGACGAAATGACGAGAACTTTCTAGAATGTGGCGCGGAAGATATTTAATCGAGCGGCCGAGACGAGAGAGCAGGAGAAGACGGAAGTAGCGCCAGAGTGCGTAGGGATTCCGTCGCGTAGTCGGTGAAGGTTTTGTCCGTAGGGACGAAGCAGGAAATGAAGAGGATTTCCACCTGAGGGGTGAAGGCTCGAGCTACAGGCAAGAGCGTGTGTTTACCGCTATCGAGCGAAGACGCGTGGCAACAGCTGCGTGTGTGAAGCCGACGTGTTTCCGGCGAAGAAGTCTGAAGCTTGGAGAGTGGCCTATTGAAGACGTGAGGTTTCCTGGAAGAGAAACTTCGGCGAGGTTTCCTGGAAGAGAAGCTTCAGGGGCTGCGGAACGACAACGCTGGACTTTGAGTGAGTGATTCGCGTAAGAGTATCATCCAGACTTTTGTTCCAAGAACTTTGGACTGAATAGGTTTTCTATCTCTTTAGTCTTTAAGTGTCTTGGATGTTCAATGCATGCGACTGCATTGTAGTGTGTATTGTTGTCTGTGTCCGTTGTTTCGAGTGTGGCTGATTGTACTGTGTAGTACGTAGTTTGTTTGGTGACATAATGTACTCAACTATTGTGGAGTGTGCATTCATGTGTATTATTTTCGATCTGCCATTATTGAGAATATAATTCTGTTTGTTTATCAACTCTCGGCTCTGACGTGTTCTTTGGACCACAGCCGGCGTCCGCTGGCGCGCCAAAAAGGACCACTTCTAAATTGTCCACGCTTTCGTGGTGCGGTTCGGGGGGTCGATACTTCGGCCCTTGGAATTAGCCCGGCGATCGCCTCCCTAATTAATGGGACCGGTGTGACAGGAGCATACCTCGGGTACCTGTAGTGCTTCCAACGTAACTGTGCTGCTGTTGAATCGACTCCTCGGCGTGACAGTAACGCGGTGACAGCGCAAACGATGCTGCGGCTCAGAATTCCCGAACGTCACCAATGACAGCTCTTCAATGCCGAGGACTCTGCACTAAAATTTCTTCGTAACATCAGTGCGGATGAATGAAAGCTGCCTGCTACTGTCTAGTATCACACGAACTAGGAATAATCGTGGCCTGCTCTCCGCCCAAACGTGACCAGTCTGGAGTAGTACAGATGTTGCTTCTGAGTCACCGGTTGAGGCCGCGATTGGTGTTGGTAAAGAAGTACCAGATGTACCAAGCTGGACAGTCGGTTGGGGAGAAGCAGTCATTGCCACGTATTATGACAATTCGCAGAGGAGATTTAGGTGTCCGTGTCGGCACTTGTCGCACTTGAGGTTCCGCGAAATTTGGTAGAATTGAGCGACCTGATTGCGCGTTCTGCACCCGAAGCAGCAGTGAGCATTGTGCAACCTGGATTTTTTATCTTCAACGGAAATGTTGGCCGCACATTTCGCGAGCTTGTGAGTTTTGTTGTTACACAGTATACAAGAAGGAGTGCGCTGCTGTGGAGATTCCATCGCCGGTAGTGCAGCTGCCGATGGAATGTCCTGTGTAGATCTCGTCAATGAGTTCACGTCATCAGGTACCATGGTCAAGTGGCGGAGATGTGACGACGGTGCTGTTTGCTTTCTTTTCTTTCTCACTTGACCTGAATTTTCAAAAAGGACAAGATGTTGGGTGCCTTATCCAGTCTTGCGTTCGGTAACCTGCACTTAGCTGATGCGTCACCATCCTGGGTGCTCTCTTCTTTCTTTTTCTGTTGGTACAATATAGCGAAGTCTTCTGGCAGGCACCTTATTAGGAAGCGATCAAGCAGTACAGTGTACCATTCGGGTGGTGCACCCAGGCCTGTGAGCGCCCTGACGCGGAAATGCAGTGTCGTGCAGCATCTGAAGCTTCTCCGCTTCCTTGGAACTCCGTACTGGTGACAGTGCAAGAAGTTGGTCGATGTGTTCGTTGATCAGAAGTTAGCGGCGACTGAAGCGCTCTTGCAATGTCCTGACGGCGACATTGTAGTTGTGGTCAGCCAGCCTGATGTTTTTGATTGCTCACTTGGCTACTCCCGTCAGGTATGTCAATAAATATTTGAATTTCTCGATCGGTGGCAACTCGTGGTTTTTATGGATTGTTGCACTGTAGTGATCCCAAAATTCGTGCCACTGACGTAGATCGCCGGCATAGGTTGGGACTAGAAGCATCGGAAGTGCGACAGACCGGAAACTTGGCTTACTAACTGGTTCTTGCGCTGCATGAGCAGATCTGATGTTGCTCTGGGTGGCAGTGACCCAGTCGCCGTTCTGTTCACTCATAGATGGGTCACTGAGACGGGTTGACTGTTCTCGTTCTTGACAGGAAGAACTGCGTGTCGGCGATCGCGTACAGAATCTTGTTGTGGTTGGTCGCATCCTCAACTTCTTCGATAATCTCGTCTTCAGTGAGGTATCTAGCTGGTGGAGCTGAGCTTCTTTCGTCTTCAAAACAGTGACTTGTCTGTTCATCTCGTGCACATCGGTGGTAAGATCCTGCCGTAGTCCTGTCAGTAACGTAATATTTCATGAGACACTGGCCCTCAGTCCCACACACCTTCCGAAGATCCACACACCTTCCGAAGACGCTTGGCTGACGACATCGTTGCCCAAGAACGACCACTCTTCAGTAGTCATAGGTCAGGAACACGATGTTTATTCAATAAAGGCTAACTCCCCCTTTTTTCCACTTCCTTCTTCTGTTTTTTTATGTCTCTCGCCTCCCCCAAGCCCCTGTCCCACTTCTTTATTTTCAACAGCACGTGTGTTGACGATGTGCAAATTGGTGTTAAATCATGCAATATTTGAATGTGTGAGCGGCAATTCAAGCTAAGTCTGAACAAGGTCGCAAAATGGGCAGACGAGAATGGCTTCAGTTGTAATGCTCAAAAAAGCATCTGCGTCTTGCTCTTGCGGAAGTGAGGCCTCCATCATGAACCAGATTATTTGCCTACATGGTCAACATCTGTCTGTAAAGATGGAGCACGAATTCTTAATGTTGTGTATTCGTATTGGTTCTGCGACGCCACCAGAGATGGCGCTGTGATCTATGCACCTGTTTGTCGTGTATATAAGTTCACTGTACAATAAACACTGGCAGTCGTCGGTAGCTCATGGCGGCAGTCATGTGTACGAGTTCCTCTCTTCCGTGATAGCGGCTCACCACGCTGCAATACCACATTGGCGACGAGGATGGCCACCGGTATATCTCCCCCGCCGCCGTTCCTCGAGACTCCGGGCACGCCAGCGATTCCTTGGCACCGCTGGTTCCGGTTGTTCCAGAACTTCGTGCTCGCGTCCGGCGCCGACGAGTGGCCAGCAACCCGCCGTCGCGCGCTCCTGCTTCACTGCCTGGGCCCCGAGGGCCAACGGATTTTCGACGCCTTGCCGGCACCGCCCCCACCCCAGCCGCCACTTTCAACTGAAGCCACGGTCAGCAAGTCGACGGAAAAACAGACGTCCGCGCACACCGCTGCCGTAAGCCCTCCGGACCCATACGACGTTGCCGTCTACACACTGGCACACTACTTCACCGCCACCGTCAACGTCCGAGTGGAACGTCATCATTTTCGTGAACGTCGACAGCTTTCCGGGGAGTCGGCTGCCGAATTTGCTTTGGCGCTCCGGGAATTGGCAGCCCCGTGTAATTTCGCCGCTACCGTGATAACTTGTGCGAACAGTTCGTTGCCGGAGTAACTTGCCCGCAACTCAGAGAATGACTGCTCCTCGAAGGCGACGCATTGACATTCGACCGAGCGGTAGAAATTGCCAAACTTCGCGAACAAACTCGCCAAGAAGCTGAAGCCTTCGCAAACCCGATTCGCCGCATCACGCAGCGCCAACGCGGACGCAACCCGGCTAGGCATAATAGCCCCCGATTTCGCTTCAACGGGTCCCGCCCCCCTAGCTCGTCGTAGCTCGTCGCGCACTCGCCAAAACTACAAGCCCAAGCCGGAAACTGCCGCTGCCGACCCCCTGCACGCCGTATCTTGTGATAACTGCGATAACTGCGGCGCAACAGGATGCGAACGGTCGCGCTGTCCCGCCCGCGGCCGCACCTGTTATGGTTGCTGACGCCGCGCACACTTCCAGAGCGTTTGTCGGAGCTCGTGTCACGGCCAACCACGAAGGCCTGCACCAGTCCGCGAACTCCTCTGCGACGATGACGCTGAGAGCGGTCACAGTATTTTGACCATCTGCACAAACAAACGCAGAGGCCTGTATGTTGACGTCGACGTGTCGGTGATTAACCCGAAGCCGCTCACGCGCAAAGTCTCGTTTCTCATCGACACAGGCTCTGCAGTGTCAGTAATTGGGGAAGGTCACTTTCGAAACCTTTTTCAAGATAAAGTACAACTCAGGACCCCCAGCATTACTCTGTTTGACTTTTCACGCCAGAAGATCCCTGTGCTTGGCCTGTTTGAAGCAACGCTGTCGTACAAGGCACAAACAGCCGTCGTACCGCTTTAAGTAACGCGCAGTGGGACCTCCCTTTTGGGATTAGATGCTGTGCAAGCCCTGAATTTCCAAATTTCAGGGAAGGAGCTACGCTGCCTGCACATGGTCGTTCAGCAAACGTCCGCCTCCGCAATCTCAACATTGCCTGCAACGAGCTAAGACGCACAAGGGCGCATTCCACCACAAGGCGTTATCGTAGAGCAACCGCAGAGTGAGCCAAAGTTTGGCATGCCTGCATTGCTGTGGGCCAGGTTTTCTCACCTGTTTACCCCAGGTTTGGGCCTTGTCAGAGGTTTTCAGCACAAGGTGAAAATGAAACAGGCAGTCTCCCCAGTCGCCCAAAAGTTGAGGCGCCTCCCATTCTCAGTACGCCAACCAGTAAGCGACCAACTACAGACCCTGCTCTCTGCCGACATCATCGAAAGGATCGATGCCTCCGAATGGGTTTCTCCCATCGTCGCAGTCCAGAAGGAAGATGGAAGCATTCGTCTTTGTGTTGACCTAAGGGAGCCAAACAAAGCCATTGTGGTCGACAACTTCCCGCTGCCTCACACTGAGGAACTGCTGCATGCCTTAAACGAAGCCCGCCACTTCTCAAAGCTAGACCTCGCCTCTGCGTACCACCAAGTCCTGCTGCACCCGGACAGCAGGGATCTCACAGCGTTTGTTACGCACGAGGGTCTTTTTCGGTTTAAAAGGGTCTGCTTTGGATTGGCGTCGGCCCCAGCAGCTTTTCAGCAGCTCATGACAAGAATCCTGCAAGGCTGTTATGGTGTTCTTTGTTACATAGACGACATCATCGTCTTTGGGAAGACTGAAAAAGAACATGCGAAGAACCTGGAAGAAGTTCTGCATCGCATTGCGAAAGCAGGTCTGAAACTTAACGAAAAATGTGTTTTCAATACAACAGAACTCTCTTTCCTTGGACATCGTGTCAGTGCGGAAGGCATAGCACCCCTTCAAGCCAAAGTCGATGCAATCGTCCACGCCCCGACACCAGCAGAACCCGGCACACTCCGTTCATTCTTAGGACTTGTCGAATACTACGCAAAGTTCATTCCTAGGCTTGCCGAGGAAGTCGAGCCTATGCGTCGACTGCTGCGCAAAGACATACCTTTTGAGTGGGACACAGCCGCCCAAGCAAGTTTTGAGAGAGTGAAGACTCTTCTGGCCTCCCACAAGGTGTTGCAAATGTTTGACCCAGCTCTTGCAGTGACTGTCGCAACTGATGCTTCTGCATACGGGCTAGGTGCCGTTTTGCAGCAAGTGGACGATCAGAAAACCCTGACCATTGCGTTTGCTTCGCGCACTCTAACCAATGCAGAAAGGAAGTACTCTGCCAGCGAGCGTGAAGCATTGGCTTGCGTGTGGGCATGCGAAAAGTGGCATGTTTATTTGTGGGGACGGCCTTTCACTCTTCAGACGGATCACCAGGCATTGGTAGCGTTGCTGTCTAACAAGGGAACAGGGCGACGTCCCTTTCGCATTGCAAGGTGGGCTGAGCGACTTCTACGCTACAACTACACCGTCGAATACCGCAAGGGCTCGGAGAACAAGGTAGCAGACGCGCTGTCACGTCTTCCAGCGGAAGGTAAGCCGGAATGCACACCTCAACCTAAAGACGACTCTACAGAAGTTGTGTTCCTAGTCGAGCCGCTGTGCATCGCTAAGGACCAGTTCGAGCAGTCCACCAGTGACGACGCCACTCTGGCAAAAGTCAAGGAATACGTTACTTCGTCATTGCCTCCGCACAAGCTCGTCCCAAGCCATCTGCTGCCGTACTTCATGCTACGCAACGAGTTGTCAGGGGTAAACAACTTACTTCTTCGTAAGGAGCGACTTGTAGTTCCACAGTCCCTTGCGCATCAGGTAATCTCCACAGCGCATGAAGCTCATCCTGGCATCGTCAAGACGAAAGCGCGACTTCAAGAACGGTTTTGGTGGCCGGGTATGGACCGGCAAACAGAAGTCGCAATACAAAACTGCAGCGTCTGTCAGAAGGCCGACAAGAGTGCGAAAACGGCACCTGCTCCACTGCAACCTGTTCCATTTCCAGAGCGCCCTTGGCAAAAAGTCGCCATAGACATTGTTGGCCCTCTGTAAAGAGCTCCTCAAGATTGTAGGTTCGCCATTACACTGGTTGACTATTTTTCTAAGTGACCCGAAGTACAATTCTCCAACGAGGTATCTACAAGAACGATCACCAACTTTTTGCTGTCAATTTTTTCTCGAGAGGGATACCCTGACGAGATAGTCACTGACAACGGGCCCCAATTCTCTTCAGGAGAATTTTCGCAATTCTTGGATGAGCGTGGTATCCGACTGACACATTCTTCGGTGTATTACCCTCAAGCCAACGGACTTGTCGAAAGGTTTAAT
This sequence comes from Rhipicephalus microplus, assembly GCF_043290135.1. Classification (NCBI taxonomy): domain Eukaryota; kingdom Metazoa; phylum Arthropoda; class Arachnida; order Ixodida; family Ixodidae; genus Rhipicephalus; species Rhipicephalus microplus. The sequence goes on from NW_027464607.1 coordinate 3,206,224, forward strand.
CGTGTTTTTAAGGACTTTGTACAGGTTGCTGCGTTAGAACATGGCCCTCTTCGACAAGCGGCACTGGAGTACTTGGGTGTTTACCGGTGCACACCTCACGCAACCACGGGAGTAGCACCAGCCTTGCTCCTACATGGACGACTGCCCCGAACACGACTGGACATCATTGGGCACTCATCCCCATCATTCTTCACAGACCCTGCCAAAGAACTTGGCCAGCTTCGGAAGAGAGTCGCACAGAAGCAAAAATACAGCAAGATGTACACAGACTTCCGCCGTGCAGCCAAGAAACCAAACATAGCAGTTGGAGACATGGTCCGTGTGAAGAAGCCGGCAGTCTCTTTTAAAGGAGACCTCTCGTTCAGTCGTTCTCGGAAGGTGGTGGAACAACGAGAGCCAGCCTCTTTCTGCCTAGACGATGGGCGAACATGGAACTCTTCCAAGTTGAGCAAGGTTCCTGCACACACCGCCCAGCCTCACCCAGTGATCCAAACGCCAGATGTTCACGCTCACCCAGCACAGCCTTCAAGCCCGTCACCTGTGCCTTGTGACAGTGGGCAATCAGCAGTGCCATTCGGTACCCCCCTCAGTGCAGTGCCCAGTGTTCTGTGCAGCCCTTGTGTAGCATCGCAAGAGACACAACAGGCTGTCTCTTCTCCACCCTCTCCACAACCGCCTTCTCGTTGGGAGCTACCCGCGAGGACAAGACGACCGCCTCGAAGATTTATGGATTACGTTTAGAGTGGATCCAGTGACATGAACGCGTGTGCTTGCTGCAATTGAGTGTATATTTTGGTGTAAAGTTTTTGGCATTTTGAGTGTACAGTTGTGTAAATATTCCATGCTTATTGTATATAGATGAAATGCCTCTCCACTAACACGTACTAACAATTACTAATCAACTAAAAAAAAAAAATGAGAGGGAATATGTTGTGTGTTCGTATTGGTTCTGCGACGCCACCAGAGATGGCGCTGTGATCTATGTACCTGTTTGTCGTGTATATAAGTCCACCGTACAATAAACACTGACAGTCGTCGGTAGCCCATGGCGGCAGTCATGTGTACGAGTTCCTTTCTTCCGTGATAGCGGCTCACCACGCCGCAATACCACACTTAGGCCTAGTTCTGGATAGAAAACCAACTTTAACATCACACACACAGTATTTAAAAATTAAATCTATAAAAACAATGAATGTTTTGAAAATTCTGTCTCACACTACGTGGGGCAGTGACAAGAAGTGTCTGATGAACTTGTATAAAAGCCTCTTACGCACTTGCTATCAATCTATCAGTCTGCAGCACTAAGCGCCCTACAAATGTTTGATCCTGTCCACCATCTCGGCATTCGCCTATTTTGGGGTGCCTTTCGCACTAGCTCCTTAGGAATTGTCTATGTTGAATCGAATGAGTAGTCGCTCCATCTGCAAAGATCCTGCTTGCCATTTGTATAATTTCTCAACGTAAATGTGTACATGGAACACCTTTCGCACTCCACTGTCAATAACCTATCCACTTCTACCCTTTTTCATAACTGTCCTTCCGTGCGAGATCCCTACATACTTTGTGGGAGGGGCCTAGCTGAGGAAATGGGTATACCTTTGCTAGAGCACAATTTGGTGGCCTACTCTGCAAATCTTCGGCCGTGGCAGTGGATGTTAATAGACTGTGATGTGTCCTTCATGGAAGGTACAAAATGTGCCTCTCTTGCACATATTCAAACGTACTTCCTTGAACTGGAGCACAAGTACAGCTGCCGTGACTTCTTTACTAATGCCTCTATATCTCTCACTTCCGTGTCATACGTAGCAGTCGGTCTATCATTTTCAGATGTTGGCATTCTGCACACTTATACAAGCATTTTCACAGCAGAACCTTATGCGATACTTGCGGCCATAAAACACATTAAGCAAACAGAAGGCAGCAATATACACTGATTCCCTGAGTTTGGTAAAAGCTTTAAAGATAATGAAAAAAAAAACACACAAAATTCCGCTATTTATTTTACTACACACAATTTTATGTGAAATTTACACGCTCAAACAGTATGCCGTAGTTTGCTGGGTGCCTGGGCACCATGAGATTCTTGAAAACATTGGTGGACAAGCTTGCTGCATCCGCCCTCGAAAGTACTGCCAATACAGCCATAGCTCTCCCTGCACTAGACCTGAAACACTATTTCAAACGAAAGTTGAGGGACTAGTGGCAGCGATTATGGGACAGGTAAACACAGAATAAGCTTCATTTTATAAAACCACATCTAGGAAATTAGCCGCCAGTATCGAGGCCACGCCACACAGAAGTAACACTTGCAGAAGGGTTGACAGGTGGGCTAGTTGGTACAAATTAATAATGAAATCATTGGAAGCGCAAACCAACGGGACACAAGAGAAGAGACAAACAAGCGCAAACTGAAACTCAGTTTATTCAGAGAAGAAATTACATACCAGAAAGATGAGAAAGGGAAAAACCTAGGGAGAAGGTTCCACCATGATCAGGTGTCGTCCAGAAACGACATTTGACAATCTAACAGTGATATAGACGGTGAACTAACACAACTATCAATATTCTTTTTAATAAAAAAAAGCTTCCACAATCTATCTAGTTTTCGTGTCATGATGGCTGTATTAGACAAATGTGCATGAAAATTCAGGTATGCAGCTACACTTTTTGCAATGGGCAGACAAATGTAAACCCGGGGCTGATTTCAGCCTATTGTAGTGTTCTCACAGGCCTTGGTCACAAAAACCTTGAGGAGGCATCGGTGCTCTTGTCCTTCTTTCACTTGGATATACCATGAGCACTTGTAACTCATTACATGCCCATGGATCACATCACGTATTGTTACCATAATTTTACTGTCTATAAACAGCTCTTACGCTTGTTTAGAGCGAGTGATTTTAGGTCTCTATACAGCCATAATAAACATTGGTCACTGCCAACACAACGGAAAAGACATGGCGCTCTTTGGCTACTGTGCCACGAAACCATGTTTGAGTTTACGTTGTTTTTGCTTCCAACCACCACAATCGCCTAGTGGCTAAGGCACTGGCTGCTGACCTGCAAATAGCAGGATTGAATCCCGACCGCGACGGCCGCATTTTCGATGGAGGTGAGAATTCTTGAGGTATGTGTGCTTAGACTTAGGTGCACGTTAAAGAACTCCAGGTGGTTGAAATTTCGGGAGCTCGCCACTACACCATCTCTCGTAATCATATGGTGGTTTGGGGATGTTAAACCCCAAGAATTATTATTATTAGTATTTTAAACACATGGTCTATTCATCAGGAAAGCTGGTATGGCCACAGTAAACGCATATATTTACTTTGGTATGGCATTAGACCATTTGTTCCACTGGACACTTGCATAAACAGTTTGTGTAAAGATCTAAGCTTTGGATGCTTTACTTTATTTAAAACTCGAAACTATTTTAGCACAAACACTTTGTATTTTATACCTTGGCATTTTCTATTCTCACCTAACTTGTTGCATCAAATCATGGAGCTACACATATGCCTCATATTGCACAGTCGTTACCATTTTGCAACAAAAGAGCTGTACGAACTATTGCATCCAAGAATGCACCATTGGCTTAACATTTCACTAGTCGCAACATATTGCCTTTTAATATGGTTAGGCAATACTAAAGCCTAAGATTAGTGCACAAAATAAGAATAATAACTGACCTTTTCACTCGTCAATTTGATTAAAACCTAGAGGCCACCCGCAACAAACAGAAAAGAAAAAGGGGAGATCCTTAAGCTTCACTTTCAAAAGTTGAGTGCGATAGCGAAATCCGGCCCCTAGTGCGCCCTTTAACCGCTAAGTGCATACTTAATATGTTTTGTTACACACACACAAACACACAGACACACACACACACATACAAGCACGTGCACACACACAGACACACACACTGACAAATAGAGAGAGTAGATTGTACCAGCGTGCACGAATGGTACATACAGGTTCTTGATCTAAAACAAGTCTCACAATGCCTCATAGATGGCAGCACATTATCTAGAGTTTGCTTGATCCACCCCTCTGGAAAGGCATGATATGTTTTCCGCTAGATGAACATAGTTGTCCATTTTTAGAGTTGTTTGAAAGTTCCTGCGTTTTTATCCCGGCCTTTTTCGACGTAGTTTGACGGCTGCCCAAATGCACCCTACAAATCGCCGAATGGGCTCATTTTTGTCATGACACTTGTCGAACAAAAAGCGTTAAGGAGACTCCTTCTATTACATGGCATTTATGTAGTGTTTTTTCCCGAAGCAGCTGCAAGTAATGTCATGGCTTTGTGGTAGAATACCTGCTTACCACCCAAACGACCCGGGCTTGATTTTCTATAGGACCGTAAACATTATTCTTTATTTTATTTTCTTCTTCCTCGATTTTTCGCTGGCGATTTTGCGCTCGCAACCAACGGGACCGGCGCTGACAGCAGAATTTCTGCGACACGAGCTCTTTACGCTATGGTGTTAAAGTCCTAATCTGCCAATAGTGCATAATGTCTACAGTCGTCGAACAATACCCTTTGTTGGTGCTCAAGTTACGAATAGTATCCTTAATATTATTAAATGTCCGCCAAATTTGAAGTAGTCGCTCGGAAAACTTTATCATAGAGTTGCTAGTTGTCGTAATAGTATCGTAAGTTTGTGTGCTCATGTCACATTATTTCTGTTGTTTTTCGCTTACATGAGCATATTTCAATACGTGATTTGTGATGGAAGATCTGTGTGCAAAGATTCTACTAAGTAAACCACAATATGCTTTGTCTGTGACAGATCTTTAGCTAGCCATATTGGCTGTGGATGCGCATGTTTTTACAGAATTTTTTTGTAAATCATTTCATTGAAAACAAAGCGTGCTTCTTCTTCTTAAATGCTGGCAATCTGATTTTATAAACATTATGTATGTACTCCTATAATACAAGCGTCGGGGAGGGTTAACGGCACTTGTATAATAAAGCGCCATCCACTGAAGTTAATTTATTTAGCAGTGTCCAAGGCTACTATCTAGATATCCAGGGCTACGAGCACAATTGCTACATGTCAGCTTACTACTTCTGGTGTTGCTAATACCCATATTGCTGTTGACCTCTTCAACGGAAAGAATAAGGTGCAAACGAGATTAACACAAAAAGTGATATGGGCGAATGCCAGGTTTGTCCTTCTCACTTTTTGTGTTGGTCTTGTTTGGGGCTCATTCCTTCCATTGAACATGCACCAATTATCCCAACATAAAGTTGTACTTGCAGTTTGCATTGTTATACAATTGTAACTGACTGGTCATATCAAACATATGCATCTTTGGGTACAATGTTTTCACATATCTTTAGTGTTATTTTGTAACATTCCGCCCCGCCACAGTGGTCTAGTGGCTAAGGTACTCGGCTGGTGACCCGCAGGTTGTTGCGGGATGAAATCCCGACCGCCGCAGCTGCATTTTCGATGGAGGCCAAAATGCTGTAGGCCAGTGTGCTCAGATTTGGGCGCACGTTAAAGAACCCCAGGTGGTCAAAATTTCTGGAGTCCTCCACTATGGCGTCTTTCATAATGATATGGTGGTTTTCGGATGTTGAACCCTACATATCATATTTTGTAACGTTTTGCTCATTAAAAAAAAAGTTGCAACACAGTCATCTTCCCTCTGCATGCTTTGCACAACTTCGGTTCTTAAGGTACGTGGGATCTGCTGAATTTTATTATTTTCATGTCTATTGGTTAATTTTTAATGTTTCATGTAAACGGTGACGCCGCTCAATGCAGAAACAAAGGCTTAACAGCTGCGCTCTAAAAAATCGGCAGTATTGTCAAGCGTGTTAATTTACACTTTTGCTTCATTAAGTTTTCTTCCGCAAAACCCGTCATGAATTCCCAGTGCAAACTGCGCCTCATTGTTCCAGAAGGTTCGTAATCATTCTAGGTCGTTCTGATAAGATTGCGCACAAGATGCGAATGCTCAAGACCATCCCAGAGCTTGTGCAACGACCAGAGATAAAACTGGAATATTTGATGGCAAATGTGTAAATGCTGCCACGCTTCACCACTTGTCAGTTGATCAATTGCCAACACTCTTTTGGCCACTAGCAGTGCCCTTGTGCTGCTGTAATCTGACCTTCAGTTTCCTGGCCTCAAGTTCAGCCGAATAAACAATTTCATCTGAACATTGAGTCTGCTTCCTTCATCCATGTCACGACCCTGTGACAGTATGATGTCCCCACTGCATTACTCGGCTAGACTGGCAGCTTGTTTTTCGAACAAATGAACGAGCTCCTTGAACAAATACCATTCTTTCACTCTTTTATAGCAAGGGTTTCTTCTCGGCGGACCTGATGCCTTACGTAGCATGCAAGCGTTTATTGGTCGGCTACCACCTCGAGTAAAGACCATGTGTCTCGTGGCACTTTCTGTTAAAACGAGTGCCACACTGGCTGCTTTGGATACAAGTGGCACTGGCAAACACTCTCGGGGACTAAATGTGCATAAATATCGTGCAAAGTGGGCAAGGGAGCGCTCGTACTTCTTTAGAGGGTGTGATGTCAGATTTATGACAGAAGTGAATAGGAACAGCAAAGTATGTAAATGAACAAAATAAAGAAATAAAGTGCGTTATTCAATATCTGTTCAAAAACTCAAAATAAAATACAAAAATAAAACTAAAATATCTTGAAGTAATGATAAATCCATTTCTGAAAGAAATATACTTCCTGACTGCACAGGGAACGTTTAAGAAGGAAGATAGAGCAGTGAGATAGAACAAAGTGCACACTTACAACCAATTTTATTGCACAGATGGCGAGAATATATATACAGTGAAAAGGGCGAAGAGATCACATGCAGAAGAAAGGACAAATGACGGCGCATGCGCCTGACCACCTTATTCCAAGCTTGAAATGACAACTTAACTGAACAGGTACTTGTATTCATTATCCGACAAATTGACGGATGGGGCACTTTTGCGTGATCTACTCGCCCTCTTGACCGTATATATATTCCCGCCATCTGTGCAATAAAATTGGTTGTAAGTGTGCGCTCTGTCCTATCTCTCTGCTCTATGTTCCTTCTTAAACGTTCCCTGCGCACCCAGGAAGTATATTTCTTTCAAAAATGCAATACCAGTCAGTCCAAGTAGCCACTCTTTTGCGGCAAATCCAGTCTTTGACATCTGTAGCCTTTCAGACATTTCTTTTGTTAACAGCCTCAAGTTGTCTAGTTCGCCGCAATTGAATAGCTGCTGACCTTAGTCCTTAGTGCACAATCTTATGGCTACTCTAATTACGTGCAAGGTTCACACATCGCTGGGGCGCGGTGTGCTGGTGCCAGCTGCAGAACTTTCCTCATGACAGGAAGGGCAACGGAGCACACCTTGACCCAAACTTCGGAGCAGCGCGAAACGTTTTAGGACTGCGCACCATATTGCGTGCCAACCTATCAGGAAAGAGATTGCTCATGTTAAGAGATGACGCTAGAAAAAATAGTAAAGTTCATTGGACATCTGATGTATAGAAGGATTAATCACTTCACTGGTGTCTATCTATATTGGAACACCTACAGGCTCTTATAAAAAAAAACAGAGAAATGTGTACGAGTTGACTTGTGTCTTGTGAAAAACTAAGGAATGCTTCACCCCATGGCACGAGCCATGAAGCAGCACCTCAGTTTTAATTTTTTTGTCTGTGTGAATAGAAACATTTTGTACAACATTTATTATTTTTTATTGGGTACGAGGACATACCGTGGCGCCACCATGCGGAAGCATCTCTGTGACGTGCGTAGTTGTATTGCTCAGTCACCCTCCCGCACGCAGCTCACAGCCCTTGTGTCTTCTTTTTTATTGTTATTCTTATGGTACTTCATTCAACGAAATCGGTAATGTACTGCTGGAGCTTCTTCCCATACTTCATGAAGTGATACATAACTGCCCTGGAAAAGCATTGCGCTTTTCATAATGCCTGACTGCCGGCGTCGTCTGCTATGGCCACCCGAATGAAAACAATGGAGGCTGAGTTCGCTGCTTCTGTAAAAGGTAACGAGTAATACTGTGTCAAAATTAAATAACTATGAACGGTAAAGAAAGTTATTTTTTGCTGCAAAAAATGCGCGCAACCACTTTACTTCATTCATTGTACGTTTCAATCTAAAGACGGGCCGCAGTTGACATGACAAGCATGGGTAAATTTACATTTTTGTTTAGCGCACATAGCCCTACAAAATACTGCGCAAGTGAATTCCTCGCTTTGTGGGAAGCAGCACAGCATTCTTACCGCCACAACCTTTCTGTTATGATTGTGGGAAAACGGGAGAACTACGGATGCGAGTGCCTCATTCAGAGTTGTGAGTTTTCTCTGCGCACGATCCTAATATTTATTGCGTTAAATTTTTACGGCGGTCACACCTTGCACTTCGATCTACATCGATCCACACATTGGTGAAAATTAATTATGAATGATTGGTTCAGTTCCAGAGCTTCTACCAAGGGGTAAATCATGATGAAAAAATGTGATCAGCTGCAGTCGTATGATTTTGCACCCCTGAATGAGCATGCTGACAGGTCTTGCAAACCGTGATCTAAATGGCAATTTCATGTTTCGGGGAAATTGAGTGCCCAGTTCTTTTTTTTTTACAGCTTTATTTATAAGCTGTGTGATATTTCGCAGCAGCTTTTAGAAGATGAATCAGTTTTCGAAACTGACCTTGCTTTTGCCTGTAGATCAAAACAACATTCAGAGGAAGTGACAGTGGCTATGGGCGCGTTCAGACTAGGGAGCCTTCATGTGCGTGCCGCCTACGGAAGCATCATGCACACATTCGTCAGCATTCCAAATCGTCAGTCACTGCTGGTCGAATGCGTCGGCAGGCCTATACAAATAGTTATTTATTCCAGCCTTACAGTACGTTCCAGAATGCACATCTCCACACTTGTCATGCACAAGATCACGCTCTCGCACTATATAGTATCATTATAAATCTCGCATCATTGTGTTTGTGGCTATAGTATGGAAGAACAAACAAGACATATGTATTACTTCTCGTTCACTGATAAGCGGCTAGGACTACAGTAGGCCATAACAAATAGGATATATGTATTACTTCTCGTCTACTGGTCAGCAGCTAGGTATAGGTGTTGACGAAAATTGAACGAGACTGGTTGACAAACAAAGTGCTTGACAGCACGAACGACAGGAGGGGATAGAAGGGACGAGAACAGAGCGCTGAATAACCAAAGTTTATTGCAAACCGACTGCGAATATAAAGGAAAACAGATTGTGCGCATAACCACGCAACATCAGCAATATTGCGCATAAATGGCCTACCTAATCAAGAGATAGTCATATCAGTAGACCCTAGATAACTAATTTCCTTCTTCCTTTTATGTCCGTCCATTCTAAGCTAGTCAAGTGTAGCATCGCTTTTTCCTCCCTAAAGGCAACTCTCTCTCTTGTCACCACCAGATAAAATGCAGGTTTTCACACCAAGTTCACCGCCTTCAACAAGCAGGTTTTCCTAATCCCCTGCTAACTTCCATTGCAGAGACTTTTCGTACGTCATTAAATGTGCCTGATAAGAGACAAAGCAATAGCCTACTCAACAATCGACATTCTAGCACGGCTGTCATTCCCTACGTACACGAGGTTTCCCATAGGCTAAAGAAGGTCGCTGGCAAAATAGGTGTACGAGTTGTGTTCTGCGCGCGACAAGCTCACTGAGCTATGTCGCAGGGTTAACAGTGAAAGGCCGAAAAAAGAAGCATACACTAAGAAATGCACTAAGCGTTATGTTGAATGTGTTTTAGCGATTGTATACAAGATATTGTTTACATGCGGGCTCTGTTTATTTATTTATTTAAAAATACCTTACAGGCCCTTGTTGCAGGGCATTGTGTAAGGGGGGTTACAAAGGGTGCGTGTCGCGACAAAACCGTAAGGAAACATCAAACTTTGAAAGAACACAACAAAAAATAACGCGTTATATGTCACTAAAGAGAGAATGTACAAAAAGTCATTTGAAGTTACACATCGGAACATTGCTGGTGGGAGGAGAACATATATCCGCAATACACTTACTAAAAAACACCTAGCACACACGTAGCCAAAGATATTTTAGAGCAGCGCGCAGAAAGCAATTTGTTCTTGTTTAAGAAATACAGGATAATAAAGGGCGATAAGAGAGTTTTTCTCGTGTGTATAAGAACATTATAAAGTAGGAAAATGCAGGCGGTCACAAAGTGTGAAGCGAAAAAAAAAAAAAAAAAAAACGGGAGGAAATGGAAAAAAACGAATGAATATAATTACACTGGAACGATACAGGAGGTGCAACAAATACTTGTAAAAAGGAACCAATCGAAGTGTCTATGACTGAAAGAAAGAGTGAAGAAGTTGTCTGAATTTTTCGGGGTCTGATTGATATGCAATGTCATTCGAGAGATCATTCCACAAGCGGATGACGCGAGGAAGAGCCGATAAGTTAAAGGCGTTCGTTGACCCATATAATCGCGTGAAACTTAAGTTATTATGCAGTCTACGAGATGTAACGCAAGGTTTATCGAGTTGAAATGGGAATGGTTTGTTACTGTAAACATACTTATGGAAGAGGCATAGGAGAGAAATATCCCGCCGAGTACTCAACAGTTGAAGAGAAAGGCAAAGTTTTATTTCCGTTATGCTGCTATGGTAGTCGTAATTTCGTGAGATAAATCGGGCTACCCTATTTTGAATAGCTTCAAGCATGTTGATTAAGTAATTTTGGTATGGGGACCAGATCGATGCGGCGAATTCAAGTTGTGGGCGAACGAAGGTCTGATGAGCTAGCTGCCGAACATGGGATGGACAGCTATGCAAGTTGCGGCGTAAGTAACCCAATGATTTTGAAGCTTTCGCACAAATGGTGGTGATATGGTGTGACCAAGAAAGATTTGGTGTGAAATGAATACCGAGGTACTTGTAGGATGATGCGTACGACAGAGGGTAGTCATCAATTATGTACGAATGGCTAGAAATATGTTGCTTGCGTGTAAAACACATAATTTTGCACTTCTGCTTGTTTAGCGATGTAAGCCATTCTTTGCACCAGTCATTAATCTTGTTGAGGTCATTTTGCAGTGTTAGGTGATCATCGGTACAGGTTATTGAGCGATATATAATGCAATCATCGGCGAAAATTCGCATGCGAGATGAGGTGCTGATTGGCAAATCGTTAATATAAATTAAGAACACCAGGGGGCCGAGGACGCACCCCTGCGGTACACCTGAGGTTACGTGGGAAAGAGGGGATTGGATATTGTTTATTACCGTGAACTGCTGGCGGAGTGAAAGAAAGTTTCGAAGCCAAGATAAAGTGAGCGAATCTAATCGGAGTGAAGATAATTTAGAAATCAGACGACAGTGAGGTACACGATCAAATGCTTTTGAAAAATGGAGAAAAATGCAGCCAGTCTGAAGGTTATTGTTCATGTTGCAATGTAGTTCTGACGTAAATTCCAGCAGCTGTGTTTCGCACGAAAAACCTTTTCTAAATCCATGTTGGTTGATAAAAAAGTAATGGTTAGATTCTAAGTGCCTGAAAACATGAGAAGCGATTATATGTTCCAGGAGTTTGCAGCAGATGCACGTGAGAGAGATGGGGCGATAACTTTCGGGTGAATGTTTATCGCCGGCTTTAAACACAGGGACTATTTTACCAATCTTCCAGTCAATGGGAAGCTGGCCTGTTGCTAATGATTGTCTGAAAAGGTGATACAGGATATTAACAGAAACAGAAAGGGTGTTTTTCAGAAGTTTGGAATTTATACCGTCAATGCCAGCTGAAGTAGATAGTTTAAGATCAGTGACAAGAAGTGCGATACCCTCAGGCGTTATTTCAATAGGTTGCATATAATCTATGTTGAGATCGGGAACGTTCGGAACGTCGGCGTGGTCTTCCCGGGTGAAAACGGATGAAAAGAAGGTGTTAAATGCTGAGGTGCAATGACTATCTGAGAGGGGAGCATGGTGATCATCTAGCAAGGAAATTCGTTTAACATCGTGTTCCGCAGATATTTGATTCCAGAATTTTCTAGGATTTGATTTCAGAAGGGAAGGCAAATCATTAGAGAAATACTTTTGTTTAGCTGATTTAATTGTGAAACAGTATATTTTCAGAACATTTTTGTACGCCTCCCATGCAGAGGACGTACCAAGTCGTTTAGCCGCGCGGTATAGACGCTTCTTTTTATTTCTGAGCTGCCGGATGGATTTAGTAAACCAGGGGTTTGTTTTATTATTTTTGACCGAAACAAGTGGAATATACCAGTTTGCCAGTGCGCATAATTTGTCTCTGTACAGCATCCAGTTATCATTGACGTCACGACTGGAAGAGGATGGCAGGAATATGTCATTGTAGAAGGTTTCTAGTTCGGAGTTGATTTTGCTGTAGTTAGCTTTATTGTAATCGCAGATTTTTTTATGTTCAATGCCAGAGAAAGGTGGTTGAATGTTAAGGGTTACTTGAAGAAGACAATGATCGCTGAATCCATCTATGTTCAGCATGGTGTTTACTGTTTTAGGAGCAGAGGTGAGAATTAGGTCGAGGATGTTTGAACCACGAGTGGGCTGATTCACCATTTGCGATAAGTTAAAGTCTAAGGTTAGGTTGATAAATTCTGTAGACTTGCGGCAAGGGGAAGACAACTGGTTCCAGTCAATCGCGGGAAAATTGAAATCACCAAAGATGAATATGGAATCGGTATGGCAGAGATGGATGGCCTCAGTGATGCTACTGCGCAGTTCTTCCAAAAATTAATGTTTACAGTCAGGAGGTCGGTAACAATTTCCGATGAGCAGTGTGGCGGACTTTGTTAAGCATGCTAACCAGATAATTTCTATGTTAGAGTGTACTTTGATGGCATACAATTGTAAAGTTTTTTTTACTGTGAGAAGAACCCCTCCACCCCGCCTATCAGTACGGTCATTTCGGTAAATGCTGAAATTTCTGCGATCAGGGAGAACTTCGTTATCGGTTACGTCAGGGTATAGCCAGGTTTCGGTGAAGGCAAGAATATCGCAGTCACAATCGTCAAGGAAGGAACATAACAAATCCCGTTTTGGCATCAGGCTGCAGATGTTAGTAGACGATAGCGATAATGTGGTGATGGCTTGAAAGGGCGAAGTCATATTCCGATCTTGCCCGCACGTGTTATTTAGCTATCTGTTAGTTAGTACAACATCATCACTGGCGACGTCATAAATGTAAACCTGTTTGTTAATGTGCAGGCGGTCAACTGAAATTTTGAAAGCCTTGTTTTGAGATTTCGCGAAGGTTACCAACTTGCGTCTTGCCTGTCGTGTAGCCGGGGAAAAGTCTTCACCAATAGAGTAGGTTGTTCCTTTTAATTTGCGTGCACAAGACAAGATCTGCTCTTTGTCCTTATAGAATGCTAGTTTTGCTATGATGGGCCTATTTTTTCCTTCAGTGAATTTGCCTAGCCTGTGAACACGCTCGAATTGTGAACTAGTGGTCGTTAATTCAAGTATTTAGAGCAAAACGCTATAACTTTCTGCTCCGCCGTGGCCCATTCTTCTTTCTTCTTATCTTCTATGCCAAAGAATAGAAGGTTTGATCGCCACTGCCTATTTTCGGCATCGTCGCATCGGGACGAAATGGCTGCCAACTGATCTGAAACTTTGAGGAGGGAGCTGTCAGAAGGACTATCTGCGTTTCGCTGCAATGCAATGGTTGCCTCAAGGGCAGCGACTTTAGCATCTAGTAGCTTGATCTGATTTTTGGCAGTTTCATGCTCTCCACTTACTCGTTTCAGATCGGCTAACATTGTGGCATGCTCAGCCTCTAGCTTTTTAATTGTTTGCAAAACCGAAGCGAAAGCGTCCGCTTCGGCTTTACTCATCGGTCCCGGATTTGTTTCCACATCGCCCGCGAGCATGAGCAGTAAGTTTCGAACGGAAGAACAGAGATTGCGTGAAATACACAACAAACGCTTGAGAACATCGTAAAACTCTGGTGGGCACGACACCGCAATGAAACAGGCATGACTGCACTTGATACAGGAAGCACCCTTCATGTAACTGACCTGTAACACCAGTGGCCGTAAGTCTCCCATCCCAAATGCGGCGTCGTGCCCAAAGCTGGCGGATGAAGAGTGAAGCTTATATGCGCCTCGGCTGACGTCACTAGGCGATATCGAAGTTCCATGTTGCCAGATGGTAGCGCCGATCTCGTCCAAGTTTAGCCACAGAAGGGTTCCATCCGGCCGGGGGAGAGGCAGGCGATCAGGGCTGATCGGCTCGCAGGATCCGGGGAGCCAGGAGCACACAGCCCAGGTGACCGCAGCCTGTAACACCAGTGGCCGTAAGTCTCCCATCCCAAATGCTGCGTCGTGCCCAAAGCTGGCGGATGAAGAGTGAAGCTTATATGCGCCTCGGCTGACGTCACTAGGCGATATCGAAGTTCCATGTTGCCAGATGGTAGCGCCGATCTCGTCCAAGTTTAGCCACAGAAGGGTTCCATCCGGCCGGGGGAGAGGCAGGCGATCAGGGCTGATCGGCTCGCAGGATCCGGGGAGCCAGGAGCACACAGCCCAGGTGACCGCAGCCTGTAACACCAGTGGCCGTAAGTCTCCCATCCCAAATGCTGCGTCGTGCCCAAAGCTGGCGGATGAAGAGTGAAGCTTATATGCGCCTCGGCTGACGTCACTAGGCGATATCGAAGTTCCATGTTGCCAGATGGTAGCGCCGATCTCGTCCAAGTTTAGCCACAGAAGGGTTCCATCCGGCCGGGGGAGAGGCAGGCGATCAGGGCTGATCGGCTCGCAGGATCCGGGGAGCCAGGAGCACACAGCCCAGGTGACCGCAGCCTGTTACATTGGCACACAGGCTGATGCATTAATGATCGGTTGAGGGAGCACGCTTACTCTCTAAAAGGCTCTCTTCCCAGCCACTTGGCGGCCCATTGTAAAAAGTGTGGTTTTCAGCCAATCTTTAACACGTGTGTGATTACGGGGCAATATAAAGATCAACGCGAGCACGAGATTAGTGAAGCCTTCCACATTCAACAATTTGGTGCTTGCTGTGTCAGTGTACCTTTGGTTTTTCTTTACGGCTGTGAAATTAGTTATCTTGGGTCCACTGATATGACTGGCTCTTGATTAGGTAGGCCATTTGGCACATGTATGTGTGATTTTGCTGATGTTGCGTGGTTATGCGCACACTCTTTTTTCCTATATATTGCAGTTGGTTTCCAATAAACTTTGGTTGTTAGTTCAGTGCTCTGTTCCCATCTCTTCTATCCCCTCCTGTCGTTTGCGCTGTAAGCACTTTCTTCGCCTATCATGCAGCATCAACCAGCCCAATCAAGCACTTTGTTTGTGAACAAGACTGAACGATAAAAATGTGTGGGAGTGAATATGCGAATATTCATCTTACAGGTCTATCAAAATGGTCCAAGCACTGTTAGTAACTTGTTAATTAGGATCATTTAACCAAATAGCTAAAATGACTTAAGGCAAAAAACGGGATTTGGAAAATTTGAGAGCGTCTCCCTGGTCCATTATTCGTGATAAAGAAAGCTTCACGTGTATAATTTTTTTTCCAGCTGCAAAGAAAGCCCATGAAAGCACATATTTCTGTGCTACAATTGTGCTGCTCTTAGCTGTGATCTGAGTGAACGAGAGCAGTTGCGGTCGCGACTCGTCAGCTGTAGCACTATAGGCCGAAAAATTGGCAGTTGTTTGTTGGCCCGCACCGGCTAGTTGACGTGTGTGATGGTACAATTTGTAGCAAATTGTAGAAGTGTGATGAGATTATGTGACGAGATTATGCGACTAGTGGAGGGCTCCGGAAATGTTGACCACCTGGAATTTTGTGTGCAGGATTCGTGCCCAATGTCCGACGCGGCCTGCTGGCTAGCCTGCGAAACTTGCCCATCGTTCGCAACTATGTTCACGAGCAGTTGGACAAGATTGCGGTAGATGTGGAGCGGTCGCTGAACAAGTGCTACGCCCACTGCACCTTCGTGCTTGAGCTGCCCGATAAAGGATGGACGCCGGTGAGTGCCAAGGGAGGGCAAGGCGCAGAAACGCGTTTCACTTGCCTTCATCTTGAGGCATAGTTGACTACCCATTCGGCCCTCATTATAGTTGCAGTGCCCCTGTGCTCTCATTTTGGCCAGAAATGGGGTAGTTCAGTCATTACATTGCATCATATTGTCACAGGTAATGGGTATGAGCCACCAACTGTAGGTGGAATCACTTGGAAGTGAAGAAAGAAGAGGGCTTATGCTTCCTGGTCTGAGGGCGAGCAAGACATCGATTCTCTGTTATTACATTCGTGGCACTGGTGGAGGTGCTGGGTAAATGCGCCTCAGCTGCAGATTTTCAGCCGACACACCGAGCTACTTGGAGACAGCTACAGCTCCACGGCAAGAAGCAGTCGCCGCCTGCGAGGACTATCTCCCGAACACGGTCCCCTCTCTCAAGACGAGATGGCAACTTCAACTACCAACCAGGCGAGTCAAACCAACGACGCCTATTCTTTACTCCCGCATGTTTTTCATGCGCCGCAAACACCACGCTCATTTCATGGAGACATTTATGAAGATGTTGATGACTGGCTTGACCACTTCGATCGAGTTGCCAACATCAACGAATGGGATGAAGCTCGCAAGCTTCAGAGAGTTTACTTTGCGTTAGAAGACTATGCCAAAATGTGGTATGAGAATCACGAGGGTTCCTTTGCGACGTGGCAAGAGTTCAGCTGACAGTTTCGTGATGTGTACCGCAGCACTGAAAGGAAAGAGAGAGCGGAGCAGGCTATCTCGTCTCGGAACCAACGACCCAACGAGAGAGTTTCGATGTTTGTCGAGGACATGCTTCGACTCTTCAAGCGTGCCGACCCTGCAATGTCTGAGGAAAAGAAGGTGCGGCATTTAATGCGTGGGGTAAAAGAGCAGCTCTTCGCCGGACTCGTGCACAATCCACTGACGACTGTGGCTGAGTTCATAAATGAGGCAACCACAATGCAGCGTACTTTCCAGTACCGGTCGTCACAGTATGAACACCACGACGTGACCCCTGCTGCATGCTCTATCGGGGCTGACAGCGAGAGGCATGCCCTCGCAGAGTTCATAAGAAGCGTCGTGCGGGACGAGCTGCGCCAACTCCAAGCAGCAGGACCCCAACCACCCGTAAGTGCTCTCGCAGACTTAATCCAAAATGAGATCCGACAGGTGGTCATTCCACTCGCGCCAACAAGGCCTGAGGCCCCTGTGCTGACTTATGCGGCGGCTCTGCGATCTCCTGCACCACATGGCCCTGATCCCACCATGGGGACAGTGAATCAGGCTAGCCATCGATTCCAGTGCGCCTCTTCGACTCGGCCACCCGCCTCAAGGGTTCCGAGTGCACCAACTTATCGTCCGTCTGGATCACGGCAGAACGCCACAAAGGCCAGCGTGTGGCGTACGCCAGATAACCGTCCACTCTGCTACCACTGTGGCGAAGCGGGTCATGTCTACTGTAATTGCCTGTACCGCCAACTTGGTCTCCGTGGCTTTCACCCTGATGCTCGGTGCCCGCGTTACGGTGAGCGTCCCCGTGACATCGAAGCGTACCTTGCGGGCTAGCAAGCTCCTCGCCTTGGTCAACGCCCCCAATCACGATCACTATCACCTTGCCGCCCCGCTTCACCAAGCATTCCCTCGTCATCTTATGCTCCTTTCAGAGGCCGGTCACCGAGTCCCCACAGGGGAAACTAGAAACCGCGGCTCCTGGGGGTGAAGCCGCGTCCCAACGAACTGTCAAAGAGCCTCCCTCGACGCAAAGACCGTTCTGACTTTCCAGTCGTTTCCAAAAGTCATAAGACTGTTTCAGCCGACATCACCGTACACGTCGATAATCACGTCGTCACTGCCCTCGTCGACACCGGTGCCGATTATTCGGTTATGAGCAGCGCCCTGGCATCCCAACTGAGGAAGGTAACTATCCCTTGGCAAGGACCGCCGTTGCGCACGACAGGGGGCCACCTCGTCACGCCGACTGGATTGTGCACAGCCCGTGTTCGAGTCCGTGCTTCGACGTTTACAGGGTCTTTCCTCGTATTACCTGTGTGCTCCCGTCCACTCATTCTGGGACTGGACTTTCTTCACGAACACGGCGCAATTATTGATTTATGAGACTTGCAGGTGTCGTTCTAGGACCCATTTCATCTCGAACTGGAAAACGCCCGCTCATCGAAGGCTGCCCTACGTGTATCCTCCGAATCTGTTACTCTGCCTCCCTGCAGCAGCCTTTTTATCAACGTTGAACGTGGCCAAGACGTCCCCGATGCTGTAATTGCAGAAGGAAATTTGTCCCTACTTTTTGCACAACAAATCTGCGTTGCCTGAGGTATTGTTCAGCCCAGTAGAAAGCAGGCTTGCCTATTTGTCACGAATTTCGGCGAGGAGTATCACCATCTTGCCAAACACACTGCAATCGAATACCTTGAGGATATTGCCGATGTCCCTGGTCCCTCAACATTATCTGCTCTTTCGTCCTGCGACGATTCCGTTATGACATTCGCAAGCACTCTCGACGTAAACCAGGGTCTACCGTCCGCACAACGGGAACGTCTTTTGAAGCTACTCGGCTCATTTCAGGACTGCTTCGCTACGACTTCGAAAGTTAAACAAACACCGCTCGCCAAGCGTCGTATCATCACCGAGCCTACCGAGAGACCCATTCGACAGCATGCCTACAGAGTCTCGCAAAAAGAACAAGACGTTATACGCCAACAGGTCAAGGATGACGTCATCCAGCCATCGACCAGTCCCTGGGCGTCCCCTGTTGTGTTAGTAAAGAAAAAAGATGGTACCCTGCGATTTAGCGTCGACTACCGAAAGTTGAATAAGAGCACGGAGAAAGACGTGTATCCTTTACCACGAATAGACGACTCGCTGGATCGCATTCGCTATGCTCGTTACTTTTGTTCCATCGATGCAAGTCGAACACTATCATCTGCAGAGAAAAACTACTCAGCAACAGAAAAAGAATGCTTAGCCGTTGTTTGGGCTATAACAAAGTTTCGCCCTTATTTGTACGGTCGACCATTCAGGGTAGTTTGCGACCACCATTCTTTATGCTGGCTTGCCAACCTCGAAGACCCTTCCGGTCGTCTAGCACGCTGGAGCCTTCAGCTGCAAGAATTTGACGTTACAGTCATTCACAAGTCAGGACACAAACACACTGATGCTGACTGTCTCTCACGTACGCCAATTGGAAGTACGAACGCGGACGTTGAAGAGAACGATACATTCCTTTCCTCTGTATCAGCAGCCGACTTGTCTCAACAACAACGCGACGACATGGAGCTAAGCCGGCTGATTGACTACCGCGAAGGCTGAAAACGCAGCCTTCCTCGAAACTTCGCACGTTCGCTGGCCTCGTTCTGCATCAGGGATGGAGTCCTCTATAAGAAAAATTTCGACCATACCCAGGCTACTTACCTACTGGTTGCACCCACCTCGTTTCGGGACGATATTTTACATGCTTGTCACGATGAACCATCATCCGGACACCTTGGCTACACGCGCACATTGGAAAGAATTCGCCGCTCATACTACTGGCCCCACCTCGCGAAGACAGTCAAGCAGTACGTTCGCACATGCCGCGACTGCCAACGCCGTAAGACTCCACCTGTCCGACCAGCAGGACTACTACAGCCTATCGCCACGCCGAAGACACCATTCCATCAAATTGGCATTGACTTGCTCGGCTCATTTCCAACTTCTTCGTCTGGAAACCGGTGGATTGTGGTTGCCACCGATTATTTAACGCGTTACAACGAAACAAAGGCCCTGCCCAAAGCTACCGCAGCCAAAATCGCACAGTTTTTCGTCACCAGCATCGTACTTCGTCGCGGAGCGCCAACTGTGATAATTACTGATCGTGATACAGCTTTCACCGCAGAAATGCTTCAAGAAGTGCTGAGACTAACTGGTACAGAACATCGGAAAACCACGGGTTATCACCCCCAAACAAACGGACTCACTGAACGGTTGAAGAAGACCATTGCAGATATGCTGTCAATGTATGTGGCCGTTGATCACAAGAACTGGAATGATATACTCCCTTACGTAACTTTTGCTTACAATACAGCAGTCCAAGAGAGTACAGGTTTCACCCCATTTCGCTTAGTTCATGGTCGAGAGGTCACTACAATGCTAGACGCAGTGCTCCTTCCCAACAACCTGAGCATGTTCAACGCGAACGCTGCATTGTTCGCTCAACGCGCCGAGGAGGCCCGTCAACTCGCCCGACGCCGTATTCAGGCTCGCCAAACTGCCGACGCACACCGCTACAACCTTACACACCGAGAGGTTACCGTCCAACCAGGCGATCAAGTTTGGGTGTGGACTCCCATCCGACAGCATGGTCACTCTGAAAAGTTGCTTCGGCACTACTTCGGCCCTTACAAAGTTCTGCGCCGACTCAGTGACGTTACGTATGAAGTTCTCCCTGAGGGCACCTCAAGACGTTCCCGTCGGTTTCCACAAAGTGATGTGGTGCACGTGTCAAGGCTCAAGCCATATTTCTCGCGTCAGCCATCGAACGTGGACTAACTTAGCATGCAATGACTATTTTTTTGTCACTTTCGTGACACTCAAAAATATTTTGAGTGCTGTTTTATTTGTTGAATCTATTGTTTCGATTGAAAACTATGTAGTCAAATTAGTATATGTACCTCCGCTACGTAATGCCTCACGGCGATGTAGGTGAAATGTAAATAAATAAATAAATGAAATGTCTCATATTTGCATCTTTCATTCATCCGTGCTTGGGAACGGTGCCGGCTGTGGCCTCTCTCCCTCACACACTCGGCGATCACCTGGTCGCCGAGGCGTGTCAACAGATGCCGGTCACGCTGGACTAAACAGCACTCGCATTTGGCTAGCGTAGTGTTGCTGTGCCCGGTATATCCACTAATGCAAAGAAGGAGACGCGTGCATTATGTTACATTTTGACCGACCCCTCTTCAATGAGCATAAGCTTTCGCTAAACACACTTTGAATTTCAAAGTGTCCATATATTTTAAAAATCTCTGCCTGAGCAAATAAATGTGAGATACCGTATTTACTTGCCTAATGAACACACTTTCTTTTTCAGAAAAGTTCACGTCAATTTGGGGGAGGGTTCATTACGCGGAGACAAAAGTCACCAGAGTTACAACAGCGAAAATTTTTCGGGTCGGCTTTGCTTGTTTGTTCCCGTAAAATGCGCGACAAATCTTTTTGTAGCCTGAAGCTCTTGTAGTTTCCGCCCGTAACGAAAGCACACTGATCAACGCCGAAGTGTCGTACAGCCGCTCAGTTTCAATGCTCCAGTGCATGCTGTTTGTAACCAGCCGTGTAGCTCGCGTACCGGCTCAAGACGCCCTGCGCAGCAGGTGTCCCAACTAAGTTCACAACAACAAACCGGACAACAAAAAAGTTAGTTTTGCCGCAAGGGCAAAGCAATGAATGCGATAGCAACAACTTGGAATGTAACGCTGAGAACACCTAGGAGATCGAAACGTGCAGCGCACTGTTCACAAACGCATGACGCACAAAAACAACGCACACGGGACGAGAGTGAACTAACAATGTTGACCACTCTACACGTAATGCGCTGTTCAAACGAAATCGACGCACCTAATGAAATCACAGGTACAGATGAGTGCAAACAAGTGTCCCAGTCATTACTTCACTGTGTTTGAAAAACACACTCTTTTCACAAACAGGGCCTCTCCAGTGAGCAAAGTTATTTTTGTGTGCCCGGCAAATAAACTCAATCGCTCTGGTAAAAGCCGAAGGCACGCGATTCTTCCCACCAAAGGATAAGCGCGCGGGCACAATCATCTATCCCCCCCCCCTCACCACCATCCGCGGGGCAAAGTGCGCTTGGGAGATTAGCGCGTCGGCGCATCCGCAAGAGCTGGGTGCTGAGCGTGGGTGGCTTTTTTTCTTTCTTGAGTTTTCACACATATAGATACGTACGTATTGATATACAATGAGTGACGCCCACGTCGGCGGCAAAACTCAGCCGAGAGTTTTCATATAATTGCTCTCGCAGTAAAGCGCTGCGTCTAATGGCGGCGCACAAACGTTGCTGGTGCACAATGCCGCGCCTTCGGGGCGGTCGGTGTGGTTGCACTTTGCATAGCCTTCGAGATGGCGAGCGCGCGGGGTGTTTCTACGCCGCAGGCGCTTCAGTTTGAAGGCTATGCGCTTTGTTTTTGTGCCGCTGTGCTTGCTTTTCACTATCGGCGAAGAGTTTTCTCCTCCATTCTACAGATAGCGCTTTGCCGTAAAAGGCGTGACTTTCAAATATTGACGTCATCTGCGCTCCCGTTGCTCGCAACTGTTTAGCATGGTTGGAAAACCATGTTTTGACTTTTATTGCGTTGTTATTTTATGATATAAAGGCTTGATATAATATTGTTTCGATCGTTAATGGCACTGGCTGTCATATCAAAATAAAATGAACAGATACGTTACAAAAAGTGTTTTTTTTGCTTTTTTCAAGGGCAAAGTGGGGGTGGGTTCATTATGCGAGGGGATTCATTACGCAAGTAAATACAGTATTTGTTAGTGCTTATTTTTCTTAGTTACTTCACACAGTTAATTTTGCGATCACCATAAGTGGTTGCTTGCGTAACACCCAAAGCTGTCTTCGTAATTCTTTTCTGTCTATAGTAAACAGCTCATTTGCAGTAACTGAAAATGGTTGTACATACATAATTAACAATCCTAATTACGTATTTTTGGGAGGCCTTTTTTGGTTAAATTTATCGTTAGTACAGATAAGTTCGCATGCTCTGCTAGGATGACGCATTGTTTCTAGCTTGGTGATGTTCTCACGGGGTTTGCCATCATTTGACTTACCTATAAGGAAGTTCCGGTATGATAGAACACAGAGACTGACCCTCCCGCATTCAGTTTCCTCATCGGTGCATTCAGTTTCCTCATCTCCAAGTCTGGAAGAAAATTTGATGACATATCTTCCAACCTATGCTCATTATTTTCGATTTTCAAAAATTAGGCTAGTCACAAATTGTGAAATTGAACATCTCCCCACATAAACAACTGCTCTGAAATTGATAATGAAAAGATTTAAGGGAGAAGACGGGTTGTAGAGACCGAAAAATTGTGAAAAAACTCGTTTTTTTATTGAGTTTTTCAAATCTACAGCTACTAGTGTACTTATAACGTGAATTTCATGCCTATAACATGATTATTTTAGCCACTAAGACCCTTTATACGGTGCTTTATAGCCTTTCGGGACGCGCCCCTGCCCTTTCATGTGTGCCAGCGCGGCCCGCTTGGTCTCATTTGAGAGAGCCGTCTTTCGCCTTCAAATTCCCGCCAGAATGGGTCCAATTCGACCATTGGCAGCTTGTAAAATGAGCGGCAAAAAGAAGTATCAGAGCGCCTTCCTATTCGCTACTTCGCGTACGTGACTTGAGCTTGCCTCCCTACTGGTGGAGGCTCCTGGCTTCGTCTGCTCCGGGTATTGAGGCGCGCATCCATGCGCACCATTTTGCTTCAGTGTCAGCGGAGAAGTTTCATAATGTAAAATCCTGAGCGCGAATTCCGCACAAGGTGCAAAGGGCGCTAGTAGCGAATTTCAAGAAGTGCTCCGTGATACAGCAATACCCCCGAGACACTACACTCTCCGCGTCCCATGGCAAAGTCGTCGACGCTACCTTGGAGGGCCTAGCTACTGCATCAGTTGCCATGGAGCCTGTGCAAAGTCCGTCAGCTGCCGAGCCTTCAAGCAGCAATCGTGTTCATCTAGATACTATCTATCGGCAGCAGTCTGACTTGGAAGAGGAGTGAGCTAAAGCCGAAGATAAGTTATCGGAGTTGTCGTCCGCTGCAGCGACGGAGCAGAAACGCGCATTCGTGGTTGACAGTGCCGACGAAGCAGCTTGGCCGCCTGATGGAACCACATTCACAATCATAGATTTGGACACAGTGAACAGCGCTTTGGTGGCATTTGCAAAGTGCAAGGCTTGCAACGGAGAACTGCAGATTGTCCACCACGACCGGGAATTTGGACTCACCGTGAAGTTCCGTTTCGTGTGTTCGACCTGTGGGGAGACTGCGTCGTTGTGGAGCTCGCCACGCGTACGTAGCGATGAACGCATGGAACCTTTTGCTGTGAAGGTTTTGGCCGCGCATGCCATGCAGGCAATGGGGAACAGACAGACCACGCTGAATGATGTGTTCTCGTTGATGGGCATCAGCCGTCAGGGTCTTCACACAAAAACGTGGCAAACTATGTGAAGACGAAGTTGGCACCCGTGGCCGATCGTGCTGCACGCAATTTGACGAGCGACTGCGCGTGGTTGGTTCGCGAACTTTACGCTGAACTTAATATAGGGCACATGGGAAACATCGCGGTATCATTTGATGGGTCATAGATGACCCGCGGTCATTCGTCGCATATCGGTCTCGGCACCGTCATAGAATTGTTCAGCGGCATCGTCATAGAATTGTTCAGCAGGCTGGTGCTTGACTTTGTTGTTTTGAGCGACTTTTGTGCTGGATGCAAGTCGGGCCCAAAGGAAGGTGACCCTTCTTATGCAGCGTGGAAGGAACATCACCAGTGTCGGAAAAACAGTGAACAAGAAGGCTGGGGAAAACGAGGTTGAGGCTGTCCTCATCCTCTTCAGGAGGTCACTTGAGCAGCACAACCTGTGCGGCACCACGGCGCTTTGCGACAAGGACAGTTGCAGTTACCTTGCGCTACAAGAAGATAAAGTTTATGTGTATATCCCAGTGGAAAAAGAGGACTGCATTAATCATTTCCAAAAGCGTATGGGCACTGCTTTGCGGAACTTGATTGCAAAACACAAAGGCCCTGGCCTTGAGAGTCTTGGGGGAAAAGGTCCGCTTGACAGGAGACCTGATCTCCAAGCTCACCAATTATTATGGGTGGTGCAGAAGACTGAGGTGCAAAAAACATAACGTAAAGCAGGAAGAGCAGGAGAGAAGACAGAACAGCGCCAACTACCAACTGTTTAATGACCGTCTAGGAAACACACTGGAAAGAAGACAAAATCGCGCATGCGTGCACAGCCAACAAACATCGCACAGCGTCATGAACAAGGCACTAAGTTATCCAAAAAATGCATTTCTGTTGCGTACAATACAATAGATGTATCACTGATACAATCGGGCCCTTTCTTTTTGATAAAATAGGCTTCCAATAGCTCTCTAGCTGTTTGTTTTTTGCTCCTACCAAGAATCGCCGTTTTTTCAAACAATGGCACACATCTGCAGGCTTTACAGTGCGCTGGAAGATGCGCATGCTCACGTTTGTCTAAACTATTGGCATGCTTCCTCAATCTGCCATTAATGCAACGCCCCGTTTGACCGATATAGAACTCCACAGCCTAGGGAAGTCCCATATACCACGCCTTGTACGCAGCGCCTAAAAAGTCTTGTGTGCTGCTTCTGGCAGCCCCTTTGCTCATCGCATGTGATACGTGGGCACAATTGAGCAAGTTTGTTGGCAGCTGAAAAAACAATCGGAACACCATAACGGGAAGCCACCTTCTTGAGGTTATGGCTCACACGGTGTATATACTGCCGCGAACCATGCATTGGGTTTGTTTATTTGTGTTTTGTTTTTTTGGCCTGGCTGCGCCGGCCTGTGCTATCGCCGTTTTCACAGCGTTTCGAACAAACGCTACCACAGCGTTTCGAACAAACGCTATCGAACAACGCTTCAGGCGTTGTTCGATAGTGCCGCGAACCATGCATGGAAACAACGCTTCAAGCGTTGTTTGTTAGAAACGCTGTTCGAACGAACAGCGTTTCTAACAAACGCTATCACGGCGTTCCCGATACAATTCGACTATTCGAGAAACCCTCGCGCCGAGGGATATAAATTCCCGCACAGCCGATGCCGCGTCATTCGATCCCCGTCGTTTTTCTGGCCGCTTCTTCGCCGCCTGTGTATTTTTTTCAGTTGTTAGGGGAGGAGAGGTTCGCTCCAATAAACTTGTTTTCCTCATAGACAACTGCATCGTCCTTTGCTGCGTGACATCTGGTGGAGGTGCTGGGTACATGAACCCTAAGCCATTGCCAAGCCGACAAGCACGCCCAACTCGTGTCAGCCGCCGACAGCAAGGCCTTCAGCCAGAGTTTAGACTGCTCCCGGATAAAAAAAGGAAAGAAGACGTAAAAACCACGATGATCAACGCAGGCACCATGACCAGCGCTACCAAACCTCCCGTCGTTCTGCAACAACCTCGTGAGCCCCCATCATTCCGAGGATCTCCTCGTGAAGACCCGGAAGAGTAGCTGGAGAAGCTGGAGCGCATCCGCATCTTTAACAGGTGGGATGACGAAGAAACGTTTCGTCATGTCTTCTTCTATTTGGAGGATGCAGCTCGAACGTGGTTTGAGAACCATGAAGGCTCCCTAACCGACTAGACTGTCTTTAAGAGCGAATTCCTCAAAACATTTGCTACGGTTGTGCGGAAAGAACGAGCCGCCCTTTTGTTGGAGACGCGAATGCAACAACCTAACGAAGGTGTTGTACTGTTCGCTGAGGAGATGAAGATGCTGTTCCGGAGAGCTGACCCCAAAATGGCAGAAGAGAAGAAGGTGTGCTTTCTGATGCGGGGAGTTAAACAAGAGCTCTTCGCTGGACTCATCCGCAACTCCCCTAAGACCGTCGCTGAGTTCGTCACCGAGGCTTCGATGATCGAGAGGGCCTTGGATATGCGTTCGCGGCAATACGATAGACCACTCAACACCCTTTCGGTGAACCCGGTAAACGCCCCTGGATTGGCCACGGAAGACTTGCAGGAGACCATCTGCGCCGTCGTTCGCGAGGAACTGAGGAAATTGTTCCCAGCAACGCCGCAGCCCCAAGTCGCCTCCCTCACTGACGTCGTCCGCGAGGAGGTTCAGCAAGCACTGGGGAATTCCACGCCGTCGGAAGCATCTTGCGAACCACAAGCGATGACCTACTCCGCTGCTGCTCGTCGACCCCGACCCGTCCCAACCCGTTATCAGGAGGCCCCGCCGTACCGCCGCCCAATGTCGCCCGCCCGACCCCCTGTAACCCGAAACCAGGCGCCCAGGAAGACCGAGGTGTGGCGAACGCCAGATAATCGTCCGCTGTGATACCACTGCGGAGAGGCCGACCACGTCTACCGCCGCTGCCCGTACAAGAGGCTGGGTTTGCGTGGGTTCTCCGTCGACGCACCCCGCCCGCGAGCCGGCCAGCGCCCATTTGAGATGGAAGAATACCTGTCGAACACCAGCCGTGGACCATCCCGTTTCAACCGTTCGCCGTCGCCCTACCCGTACCAATCCCCCAACCGTCGCAGCCATGCTGACTTCGCCCGTGGAAGGTCCCCTAGCCCACGAGGGGGAAACTAAAAGCAGCAACTTTGGAGGTGAAGTTGCACAACGGCGAGAAAATGAAAACCCTCCAACGACGCAAGACCATGACTCACGACATGCCCTCATCCCGACGACCCGACGACACCCTGACGAGACCCCCGAAAATGATGACAGCTACGCTGCGCGACGCGTACCCGAAATAACGAAGCCTGCCGCTGAGAAGACGACGATGACGACGCATAGTGCCCGACCATCAACACGTGCACGCCCCGACGCACCCGAAATTTGAGGAAAGCGGCATCCGACGTCCAGTTGTCCATCGACGGCCTTGACGTAGTCGCCCTCATCGACACGGGAGCCGACTACTCGGTCATGAGCGGGTCATTCGCGTCCAAGCTAAAGAAAGTTACAACCAGATGGGATGGTCCGCACGTACGCACAGCAGGAGGCCACCTCGTGACCCCAAGTGGAATGTGCACATCGCGCGTCACCATAGACGGCACTACGTACCCTTCGGAGTTCGTCATTTTGCCTAACTGTTCCCGCGACGTAATTCTTGGAATGGACTTTTTGACGGACAATGGCGCAATAATTGATCTGCAGACCAGGTCGATAACGTTTTCTTCCGATCACTCCACGACGCCGCAGCCGAACCTCGGACACCGTGCTGCTGTAAGGATCGCCGACGATCACGTCACCCTGCCACCCCGCGCAATCTTGATGATCGCCGTCTATTGTGAAGGTGCTGCTCCTGACGTCGACGCTATCGTGGAGACTGACCAAAGGTTGCTTCTAGACCGCGGTGTGTCTGTCGCAAGAGGCATTGCGCGGTTTAAGCAACGCAGATCCCACGTTTTGGTCACCAATTTCACCGAGGAGTACCAGCACCTAAACAAGTGCGCTGCAATTGCGTTCCTCGAAGAAACGCAAGAAGCGAGTCAAGTGATCGCGGTCGCCACCTTTGAACGCGCACGCGCAGATGCTTCCAGGCTGCCACATGCTTTCGACGTGAACCCGGCGCTGTCGCAAGAAAATCGGGACAGATTACTGGAGGTGCTCCGTCGCTACAGCGAGTGTTTTTCCTCGAACTCGAAGTTACGTCAGACACCTTTGGTGAAGCACCGGATAATAACCGAAGATGGAGCCCGACCTACCAGAGAGTCACCGTACCGCGTTTCTTCACACGAGCGCGAAGCCATCCGGACTCAAGTTGATGACATGCTCAGCGACGACATAATACAGCCATCAAAAAGTCCGTGGGCTGCGCCGGTTGTACTCGTGAAGAAAAAAGATGGCACTTTAAGATTCTGAGTTGACTATCAGAGACTAAACAAAATCACCAAAAAGGACGTGTACCCCCTGCCACGAATCGACGACGCCCTCGACCACCTCTGCCACGCCAAGTACTTCTCATCCATGGATCTGGAGACCGGCTACTGGCAAATTGAAGTGGACGAGAGAGACCGAGAGAAGACTGCATTTATAACCCCGGACGGTGTGTACGAGTTCAAGGTGATGCCGTTTGGGCTGTGCACGGCGCCCGCAACGTTTCAGAGAGTCATGGACACTGTGCTAGCAGGCCTGAAGTGGCACACTTGCCTCGTATACCTCGACGACGTTGTCGTATTCGCCCGGACTTTCGACGAACACCTCACAAGGTTGGAATCTGTACTCGAGGCCATTCGTACGTCGGGGTTAACGCTGAAGCCTGAGAAGTGCCGTTTCGCGTACGAGGAACTCAAGTTCTTGGGTCACGTCGTGAACGCCGCGGGAGTCCTACCTGACCCGGCAAAAACATCAGCCATTGCGAACTTCCCAAGGCCGAAAGATAAGAAGGGTGTGCGAAGGTTTCTCGGACTGTGCGCATACTACCGGCACTTCGTCGCAAATTTCGCACGCATTACAGAGCCACTCACGCGCCTGACGAAAGAAAGCACCCCTTTCAGCTGGGAAAACGACCAAGAAAAGGCATTCTGCGAGCTGCAACAACGCCTGCAAAACCCGCCCCTGCTTGCTCATTTCGCCGAAAACGCCGAAACGGAAATGCACACGGACGCCAGTGATATCGGTTTGGGTGCCGTCCTCGTCCAAAAGCAAAGCGGTTACGAAAAGGTAATCGCCTATGCAAGCCGTGGTCTGTCGAAGGAGGAGAGAAACTACTCTGCCTCCGAGAAAGAGTGCCTGGCTATCATATGGGCCATTTCAAAATTTCGCCCATACGTCTATGGTAGACTGTTTAAGGTTGTGACAGACCATCATGCGCTGTGTTGGCTCGCCAATTTGAAGGACCCCTCTGGCCGTCTTGGGCGGTGGAGCTTGCGCCTGCAAGAGTTCGACGTTACAATATTCTACAAATCCGGCAGGAAACACTCTGACGCCGACTGCCTGTCCCGCGCCCCCGTCGACCCACCACCACAGGACTCCGATGAAGACAGCGCGTTCTTCGGAATCGTGACAGAGAGCGACCTAGCCGCCCAGCAGCGTGCCGACCCTGACCTCCGCGCCATCATCGACTACCTCGAAGGACGCAACGTCGCCGTGCCTAGGGCGTTCAAGCGCAACTTACCAGCATTCAGCCTCAAAAACTCCATCCTAGTGAAGAAGAATTTCAACCCCGGAACGAGAACGAAATTATCTACTTGTCATCCCCGCAGACCTTCGTGACGAAATTTTGGAAGCATGCCACGACGACCCGTCTTCCGGACATCTCGGAACAGCTCGCACGATTACAAAAATCAAGGCGAAATACTTCTGGCCCCGCCATACATCCGATGTCACCCACTACGTCCGGAGCTGCCGTGACTGCCAGCGACGAAAAACACCACCGACGAGACCAGCCGGACTTCTGCAGCCGATCGCCGTCCCAACAAGGCCCTTCCAACAGATCGGAATGGACCTTCTGGGCCCGTTCCCTACATCCCGATCCGCGAACAAATAGATTGTCGTAGCGACAGACTACATGACGCGCTACGCAGAGACCACCGCTCTTCCTAGAGGAACTGCACAAGAAGTTGCAAAGTTCTTTATTAACTAAATTGTGCTGCGACATGGAGCCCCTGAGGTCCTAATCACGGACCGCGGAACGACCTTCACTGCGGAGCTCATGCAAGGAATCTTGCATGAGCTCCGCAGTGAAGCAACACAGATCACCGAAAAACGACGGCGTACCACCCCCAAACGAATGGACTAACGGAACGGCTCAATAAGACAATCTCGGATATGCTGTCCATGTACGTCGACGTTGAACATAAGACGTGGGACGAAGTCCTCCCGTACGTCACGTTTGCGTACAACACAGCTATTCAAGAAACCACGCAGATGACACTGTTCGAGCTCGTCTACGGAAGACGGCCGACTACGATGCTCGACGCCATGCTTCCGCACGTAGAAGATGACGACCTCAACGCCGACGTCCAAGGATACCTCCAACGTGCGGAGGAGGCCTGGCAGCTCGCTCGAGCTCGTATAACGGACCAGCAACTGGTGGATGCCGGACGCTACAATCTCCGACGCCGAGACGCCGAGTACCATCCTGGAGATCGTGTGTGGGTTTGGACTCCCATTCGACGACGTGGACTCAGTGAGAAACTTCTACGACGCTATTTCGGACCCTACCAGATTCTACGACGTGTTGGCGAACTAACGTACGAAGTGATCCCCGATGGGGACTCCCGTATATCACGACGACGCACGCGGCCCGAAGTCGTCCATGTGGTTCGCTTAAAACCTTTCTACGGACGATGACGAACTTTTAATTTGTGTGGACTGTTCTTATGTTAGCATCGGGTCGATGCACTCTTAGAGGGGGGGTAATTCATGCATTGGGTTTGTTTATTTGTGTTTTGTTTTTTCGGCCTGGCTGCTAAATCTTTGGCTAAACAGATAAGCAGAAGCAAAAAGGATTCCCTTACTGCTAAGACACATAAAGTCAACGTACCTCTCCGCACTATCATTAGTGAGCGTGGAACTTGGCAATATTAGGTTAGCAGTTTTTTGCTCAAAGCCCTAAAGCTTCTTGAAGTTCATGACCCTTTCTCAACAAAAAGTTCTGATGAAGTATTTGGGTTTTTTTGAGGAAACCATGAAATAGACAACCTTTTTTCCGAAGTATTTGGGTTTTTCCGAGGAAACCATGAAATAGACAACCTTTTTTCCGTAGATGTAAGTGACCTTTTTTACTCGGTTCCGCATTCGGAGCTACTTCGGGCAGTTAAGCAGTGTATAGAAGATAGTGGCGAAGACACATTTGTGTCTAAAACGGAGATGTCGTCCGCTAATTTTGTTACCCTCTTAGAAGCTTATCTCAACCACACTTTCGCTTCTTTTGAACATAGCATGTTTTTACAGAGGAAGGGCATTTGCATTGGGTCACGGGTAGCACTGATTTTATGTGACGTTTTTTTATCATCCTTTGACCACACACTACAAAGTGTTTTTACTTCATCTCATCCATATGTTCTTAAAGTATTTTGATATGTAGATGATTTAGTTATTATTGACAATAGATGCCCTTTTCCTTTTCCTGTGATGATTGAGCAGGTTTTAGATGTTTTTAAAGCAAATGCTAAGGGGCTCACGTTCACTAATGAACTTCCGGAAGATAGCTGCTTGCAGTTTTTGGACCTCAACCTGACAATTTCGGCTGGTCACGTATGCTGTGCGTACCTCCCTCGGAGTAAAAAGGAGTTCTTACTTTACAATTCAGCGCATTCAAATACTGTGAAACGCGGAATTGCTCTACTTTGCTTAGAGTTGGCACTACGCAGATCGTGTGAGCATATTATGCAAGCTAGCTTTATGCGTCAACTTCTAAGACTTTCCAAGACTGGCTACCCTCAGTCCGTAGTTAGTTCCGTGGTGGAATCCTTGCTGCAGAGGGTGAAAGGCAGAGTGTATAATGCAAATGCGTGCCCGAAGGAGAGAGAGCGGGTTAAGCCTGAGGTGGTCTCATATATGCACCGTGTGAGCCATAACCTCAAGAAGGTGGCTTCCCGTTATGGTGTTCCGGTTGTTTTTTCAGCTCCCAACAAACTTGCTCAATTGTGCCCACGTATCACATGCAATGAGCAAAGGGGCTGCCAGAAGCAGCACACAAGACTTTTTAGGCGCTGCGCACAAGGCGTGGTATATGGGACTCCCCTAGGCTGTGGCAAGTTATATCAGTCAAACGGGGCGTTGCATTAATGGCAGATTGAGGGAGCATGCCAATAGTTTAGACAAACGTGAGCATGCGCATCTTCCAGCGCACTGTAAAGCCTGCAGATGTGTGCCATTGTTTGAAAAAACGGCGATTCTTGGTAGGAGCAAAAAACAAACAGCTAGAGAGCTATTGGAAGCCTATTTTATCAAAAAGAAAGGGCCCGATTGTATCAGTGATACATCTATTGTTTTGTACGCAACAGAAATGCATTTTTTGGATAACTTAGTGCCTTGTTCATGACGCTGTGCAATGTTTGTTGGCTGTGCACGCATGCGCGGTATTGTCTTCTTTCCAGTGCGTTTCCTAGACGGTCATTAAACAGTTGGTAGTTGGCGCTGTTCTGTCTTCTCTCCTGCTTTTCCTGCTTCACGTTATGTTTTTTGCGCCTCAGTCTTCTGCACCAAGTATGCACCAACTAGCCCAAAAACAAGTCCTTTTGGAATGTTATAGGTGGGCTCTGAAGACCCACAGTGGTGATGTTGATCCTATGCACACATCAGCGATGGCCACTTATCATCACATCACGTCCAATGATGATGTGGCAAACCACACTCTGCCCACCTGGTCCAAATTCTTGGTGCAAACAAAATGCAGCAAAGGCCAAGGGGGAGCCCATTCCCAAACATCGTTGAAAGCTGCCTCCACATGTCTGACAAGCCTTACTTACCGTTTATGAGCGCTTGTCAGAGAGAAAGCTGTTGCAACGATGCCTGCGAGGGAAAACCCAAGATAACAACGAATGCCTGCATTCAATGATTTGGGCGCTGGCACCAAAGGAGCGACATGCTTCGCTATTCACAGTGGAGGCAGCTGTAGCAGAAGCAGTGCTCAAGTTCAATGGAGGCAATAAATAGGCATTAAAAGACATTATGGAAGAGCTGAGCCTAAACCCCAGCTGGCAAAGCCGCAGCCGCATGGCTGAAAAGGATCGACGGCGCACAGTAGCATCAGTCAAGAAGCGACAAGCAAAGCAGAACATGCACCAGTCCCTGAAAAAGCGCCACACAGTGACTCATAGTCAAAAGGAATACATGCCGGGTGCATTCTGAGCATTTTCAAGTGCAGTTATGTAAATAATTGAGTTTTATTTCTTTTTCTCAGTTTTCTGAAAACATGCTTTTTGGTGACTTTACTAGTTTGTAGGGTTGATATCTTGCAATCTATAACAGCTACAGCAATAATTTTTTCATTAACATAAAGCCCAATCTGTGTATTACAAACTGTTGAGAGCAGAATTTCTATTTGCTGCCCACATAAATTTAGAAGGTATTAAATTTCTTTGTATGTGATAGCCATGCCATGACTCCTCAACTTTCATCATCTGCAGAATCACTAGTTTTTCTTTAATTTGAAATATGCTTGCAGCATTGCACTTATTGCTAATTGCACTATCTAGCTATGCAATAATATTTACTTTTTTATAAGCACTTTCTTTTCTATTGTCTCAGAAAACAATAGAGTGGCAGCATTGTGTATCTTCAAAATAATTGACCTACAATGAAATTTTTTGCATATTTCAAATCAGCAGGAGAAACTACATAAGCATGTATATTTTCATCATGTTTGGTCCACAAATACAGAAAATATCTCTACACACCATGCCCCCCTTAATTGAAAATGTGTTAATTAGCAATTTTCGAGTGAAATAATTAGTGGAAAACATTTTGCCTTGGTCTATATATTGGCTGCAAAGACAATTTTAAGTGTAATAGTTTTTTAGTAAAAATTTTTTAAAGAGAAGAATCCTGTGTATGTTTGTATGGCATCCCGTCAGTCAACTTGAGCAGTGACCAGGGGAGCCTCGAAGATCAGCCTCGGAGTGGATATTCAGACAATTTCAGCCAAGAAGAATGGTATTCATAGAAGCAAATAAATATAGATGAATGTAGCTTAATATAAGTGTTGCTGGATAGGTTGAAGCACTGAGACTCTGCACATTAAAAATTTGGCAGGCAGATCTTTGAGGCATGACAGATGCCGATCTGCATTGAGCTCTATATTAAAGGCAAGCAGCTTCGGCTAGGTCGCACGAGAACTAGCACAGTAAAGCTGGTCTCTCTCATGATCTCTGATAGTACAGTATACTCTCGTTAAAGGAATCTGAAGGGAACCGAAAAATATGTTTTGTAGTTCATTTACAGAGAGATGAACAAGGAAGTGGTATTCAGGTACGAAACCGATAATATACAAGACAGTTGTTCCATTTAAAGGGGCCGTGCAACACAAATTAAGCGTGTTGTTTTCATTGCTTCTTCTTGAACTGGTTAATGCATCAATATCGGTGCATGAGTTGCGACACCGAAAACAAAGCTGTTATTTTATTTCTATGGAGAAACCGCACTGTTTTAGATTAGAGCGACACACAGCAGCTACTTTTGTTCTTGGAAGAGACCCTTCACTACTTGGGAGGGATCACATAGGCATTTTCATTGGTTTGACACAACAAATGGTGCATGCTTTACAAATTATAAAAGCACGCCTTATGCTTCCTCAGATGCAAAAGGATTTCTGTCTTTCAACTGTTTCATTACCATGCAAAAATGGCTATTTTTCATACGTATCGGGAAGATAGTTTTTGCCATTTTAAAAGGACTGCAGCAGATTCCAGCATACCAAATTTTGCAGAGTAAAATGCTCTTTCCAAAAAATATATCTTGTAGAGTAACAAAAATATTTTGAAATGAATAAAAGGGCACAGTGTGAAATTTTTCATAGCCAGTAGGTAAACAGTGCAATAAAAACTCTATATATTCAAAAATATTCAAAACAAACAAAATTCATGATATACATTTTGAACATAATTATTCAAAACAAACAAAATTCATGATATACATTTTGAACATAAGTGACCCAGGAAAAGTATAAAAAGTAACAAATGTTGTACAAAATATTTCTATTCACACAAAGAAAATCGGAACCGAGGTGCTGCTTCATTGCTGATGCCATGCAGTCATTGCTTAGTTTCTTAAGAGACACAAGTGAACTGCACTTTTCTAAGTAAATTTTTATTTTTTATTTTTTGGGTAAGAGCCTGCATGGGTTTCATTGTAGATGGATGCTGCACGGCTGGTGAATAATGCCTCTATAAATTAGATGTTCAATCAACTTTACTATTTCGTCTAGCGTCACCATTTTCTATGAGTCGCATTACTACGCGTATGTTGGCGTTCAGTATACGCATACAAGATTATTGTTTTTAATTTCTTACATTGTATTGAAAAAAGAGAAATATGGTGCGCATTCCTAAAACATTTCGTGCTGCTCCATAGTCGGGGTCAAGTGTGCTCCAGTGGTTGTCTTGTCCCGAGGAGAAGCTCTGCAGCAGACGCCAGCACAGTGCACCCCAGCCACGTGTGGGCCTCGCATGTAACCAGAGTAGCTATAAGATTCTGCGCAAAAGTCAGCAGCTTCGCTCTTGCGGCAAAGGAAGCAAATCGAGGTCGTAAACAAAAGAAATTCATGAACTGCTGTGAATTCTGAGGCTACCGCAAAACTTCATGGCCAAAAATCTTGAAGCTTAGGTACTGTCATCATTGAACTCTAAGCTCGTCCTCACTCAATGCAGGTGCAGTTGCAAGACAGTTTCAAGTGGTGCAAGTTTTTTGCAGTGCAGGTGTGCACCGCTGCACGCGTGACGCCGCCTTCATAGAAGCGACTACTGGCTTGGACGAAAATTGAAGCTTCCGAAGAAATAGTGTGGAATCTGTGTCTACGACAGCAATGCAAACAGAAATGTTTTAGTTTATTATAGTACAAAGGCGATAGGTTTTAACATAGTCATGCAGCTTTTTCTACTCCAGCTCTCTCGTTTTTTTAGTCCAGTATGGTGACATAAGTGTCCACAATTGGATTTCGAGCTGGCAAGAGAGTCCGTGCCCGGGACGCTCACGATATCATCTGCCAAGATTTGCAATGCTACGAGCCCAGAAAAAAGGTGACATTTCGGACTGAACACCGCTGAAATTTCATCTCACCGGTGCGTGCCCCAACATGGTGGAGGTGACGCAGGCTATATATAACAAGAAATAGTCCTGCACATGTCTAAGCAGTACAGGACACTGCGAGAATTATTCGAGGGGACGTGTGTAATTTATGCATTGTGCTACCTGAATTGAAGGTTGACATAAATATTAAAATCTACAAACGAAATCTATGCGTGTTTTTTTTAACTTCGTATCGAGTGAGATGCAAGACTAATCTGCCTACGTTCTGTTTGTGTTGATGTTCTCGCGGTTCTAGCATCGTGCCAGTGCCTGCATTCACAGCGCTTAGTGTGTTTTGGTGCATCGTTCCTTAGAGCAGATGCAGCGGCGCGACGCTGTGTATTGTAGGTAAAGATACAT
Organism: Rhipicephalus microplus; assembly: GCF_043290135.1. NCBI lineage: Eukaryota > Metazoa > Arthropoda > Arachnida > Ixodida > Ixodidae > Rhipicephalus > Rhipicephalus microplus. The sequence goes on from NW_027464607.1 coordinate 3,243,138, forward strand.
GATCCATGCCAGGCTCTCCAAACGTCCGCGCATATGATACATCTATCCCATCAAAACGGGCAGTACAGTACAGTGAATGGAGAAATGACACAACACCGCTTGTGTGTTCGACCTGGCAGGTGCATGTCATGCGAATGTAACCTTGCGTGCGCATGACATGTTGATGCGCCAGCGTCGTGTGATCTTCCGGGCTCGAGTTGGTTGTAATGAACCAATGAAAAAAAATCTAGCAGTGCAAAGCTTTTAAATGGGCACGCAGAAACTTCCACTGTTCAAAGTAAAATTTTACATGTAACCTAGGGAAGCGCTGTTTAAAAAGTAAATGACAAACAAAACAGCAACCACGTGAACATTTTTTTTTACCTCCACTCTGCATTCCCCTGATGACACTTCATGGTTTCACATTCGTTCTTTAACGTCCTGCAGCTGCACAGAAGCACCTCCTGTTTTTTATGCATGCGAGCAGATGCCGGGGAGGTGCCGAGTAGACGACGCGATGCAGATGAATACACGTGTAGAGGCTAATCAGCCTTTCTATTGGCTAGGAGGCCTTGTAGTTTTGACAGTGCTGGAAGGAACTTGTGGGATGGAGCATAGGTGGCCGTCCAATAGATTCCTGCAAGATGAATCTTGCCTGGTAACATAAATACCGTTCTCCAACTGTAGTCGAAAGCGAAATTAGAGGGTAAATAGCGCTCACATAGGCACCAGTTTTGGCATTTTTAGGCACTGATACGAATTTAGGCGCAAAAGTAAAAAATAGGCATTGATAGGCACTATAAAAACACTATAAAAGCTCCCTTTAACCTCTAATTCATGCTCCTATATCAAACTGGCACAGTAGCAAAGCATTAAACAAAATAGGCTCAAGTTCGCCAGTCAAGTGCAGTCAAGGCACAAAGGCGTGTGAAAAATCGCTGCGTTGCCAATACAAGCAAATTGAAAGTGATTCTTAAAGTGGAGTGGCTAGACTAACTGCTAGAAAGTGCTTGGTGCACGAGAATCAAATTCAACATGCTAAAATTGACTATCCAAAGCATTGATCACTGGTGATCAATTTGTATAGGCATGTTAATGAAAAAGTCAAGTGTGAAAGTGGGAAAACAATTGCAAAACAACACTTAAAGCACTGCACAATAGCCGCCACAAGGTAAGTCGTCTGGTACGTCTCTGTGAGAAACATGTGGTGATTGAAAGCGGGGTTCGACGTTACTGGGAGACTGAAATAAGAAAGGAACTGTTATTTCTCGTCGTCTCCTGTGGTTTTGTTACCATATACCGATTTTGATCATTTGTTTTATTGTGATAGCAATTATATGGACACTTTTGGCTAGATTTCGCTACCGGCATCGACATGGGCGTCTGCATCGATGTCATGCACCGTATATGTACACGGATCTATATATATGAAAACTCAAGAAAGAAAACAATTTTAGAAAAAAGACTTTAGCGTACGGAATTGAACATGGGACCTCCGCGTCATGCCTGCGAGCCGTTAACCACTGAGCCACCAAGAGGTACCTCCTTCAGCGTTCAAAGGGCAAGCTATTCATATCTACCGCCTACCGCTGTTGGCGGGCATCTCGGGGGGCGGAAACTATTATGTTTTCAGCATTATCAGCAAGATGGTGCAGTGAGCCCGCACTGACTCGTCTCTCAAGCGTACTTTGGCCTGCGTAGAGAATAAGGGGGCGTACGCATGATCGCGCACCCTTATCTTGCAGTGGGGAGAATCGTACGTCTTGGCTAGCCTTCAAGTTTTGTTGAAATGATTCTGGTGTAGTTACAGGGTGCACAAAGGTCACAGCAATCGTTTGACAGCCTCCGTTTGTGAAAAGGGCATGCTTTTTAGACACAGCAAAGTAACAACTGAGACGCTTATTCGCATTAATCTGTACCTGTGAGTCAGTTTCGTGCGTCATTTGTGCGTGAGAAACGCAGGCACGTTTTGATCTGCTTGCCATTCTGCGTGTGACCTTCCAATTTGTTGCTATCGCGTTCATTTTTAGGGGTAAGCGCCTTAATGTCGAGGCTTGTCTGGTGGCGTTGTGTGTCATAGCCGCTGCTGACGATGCTGATGATTATGAAGTGCGTTTCAGACCATACATTCTCTGAGCCATCATGGCACAGCACACGCAAGGTAAACAATATATACATGACCATGGCCATCACGGCGAGTGACTGACTTGTGCAGTATATAACTTCTCGAGATGCTCTACAATGCATTCTGTATTACTGGAAACGGCCAACAGCCACCAGAGAATGTGCCCAGACCTAGTCTTTGCCAATGTCTGGCAAGATCCTAAACCATAAAGCAGTAATAATTAAGGCAAAATGAAATTCACAACTCAACACAACATACCAGTTATGAACAATAATAAACATTTTATATAAGTATATGCCACTTAGCACTCATTTACATGTATGAGTGACCAATGACACTGGTGAATTAGGGTAACACCGAATGATCGCACTCGTTTGCCCACTCATCATCATACACTTCATGGATATGCCACGATTTTTTTTTTTTTTCATCTGGCCCCGCCGCGGTGGTCTAGTGGCTAAGGTACTCGGCTGCTGACGCAGGTCGCAGGATCGAATCCCGGCTGCGGCGGCTGCATTTCCGATGGAGGCAGAAATGTTGTAGGCCCGTGTGCTCAGATTTGGGTGCACGTTAAAGAACCCCAGGTGATCGAAATTTCCGGAGCCCACCGCTACGACGTCTCTCATAATCATATGGTGGTTTTGGGACATTAAACCCCACATATCAATCAATCAATTTTCATTCATCTGAGTATTCGGAACTGCGTGAACTCCAGGGGTGCAGAATGCAAACGAAAAAATTATGGACCATCTCCCCGAAGGAAACTATGATGGGATGCGAAGCAACAGCAATGCACAAGCCATTGACCCAGCTAAAACGGGTGTCGACGGAAGTGCTGGAAGAAAGGTTTGAGGCAAAACTTGATGCAGCTTTTACTCAAGTAAATGCTTTTTTGTAACGCAAAGACATAGAAGGCGTGCTGGGTTTCGTGTAAGTTTCATCACAAATAACTGAGCCGAAAGATCGTTTCCACTTGATGGCGGTGGAGAGGGTGAAGCAACAAAGAAGTGGTTTCGAGTGGATGGAAGAACGACACCACCTAGGTATGTTGGCAGGAGCAGGCAGCTTCTGCGGATGAGGGAGAGAGTGACATCAACGCGCAGCTGTGCCTTCACTTACTTGGCGTCATTTCAACAACTTTGGAAGGGGAACGCAGTGCAGCGTGTTGGCACTGAGACGCGAACAAACAGCGTTATCTAGGCTAGTCAAAGAACTGCTTCGTTTCTAAAAGCATCTCGGGGACCCTTTAAACAGCAATTATCATGAGTACAAACGACAAAGTAGGAGGAAAAGCACGAGTAGGACGACAAAGTAGGAGGAAAAGCACGAGGAACAGGCACAAGCGTGTGCATGGAGGAGTGAAATATACGTCAGTGAAGTTTTGCTGACTAGTAGTGCCACCTGTCGACGCAGCTTTGGCTAGTGCAAAGTCTGACTCCCTTGCACGGTTGGTTGTACAACAAGGTGCAACTAGCGCGTGGGAAATAACGATTTAGCTAAATATTAGCTGTGATGCTGCATTGAACTCTCAGAAAAAGGGTTGTGACTTTCTCTCCGCTAGTCAGACGCGTCAGCGAAGCGCCCTGAAGTGCTTGCTTTGTTGTGTACTCAACAGTTGCAGTCGGGGAAAAAAGGCAGCCTAGCACTTGAGGTATTGAACAAAGAACATAGGTGTTTAATACTGACAGTAAGACTTCATGCTGTGGATGCTCCCGGTCTAGTGATGTCTGGATGTATAGGTGTTCAATACTGACAGTAGGACTGTATGCTGTGGATGCTCCCGGTAAAGTGATGTCATGGTGTGGTCTTGCAGCTTCTTATATGTTGTTTTGTAGGTGGGGTAGCGAGTGGCTATGTTAACTTGATGATGCGTCCAGACAACGCTAAGGTCAGTAAGACATGCCTTTCCGCATTTTTGGTGCAGAGGACTAAGGAGTCCTTGCTGTGAGCCAGTTCAGTACCTTTGTAGAGGCCAGTGTTTTTTCTGTGGATATCGTCGGCCTTGTTCAGTGTAGCCAGGTGGTGCTGATTGGGCTGGTGCAGCCAGTGCTTGTTGCTGAGGAGTCTTTTGCATTTTCGAGCTTTTCTGGGCAGATGATCGATCGGGATGGTTCACGAACTCGATACCGATGCTCGCCTCACGAGGAAGCAGCTGGTTGTGGTGTCTTTGCCAGCTGAAAAATCCCTGTGACGTGGAGACATCCACATTGTAGGACACAGGTCTGGTTTGTTGTGCGATGAACCCTTGGACCCAACGTGGCGAGCCTCGATAATTTCGAGGGAGAACAGGATCACCAAGGGCAAGCATGCAGGCATGACTTGGTCGTCTGGCTGTCTGCTTGAATTGTTTGCAATGAACTCTTCCCTTCACTGCAGGCTTGACCGCATCCAGGGGTGTTCGGAGGTTTCTTTCCAACAACAGTGCTGCCGGCATTTTATTTGTCATTGCTTGAGAGGTCTTTCTGTATTGCAAATGGAAACTTCGTAATGTAATTTCGAGACGCTTGCTTGGTAGTCTTTTCGTAGGGACGACTTAAATTACTGCACAAAACATTCTACTAGTCCATTTGTGCTAGGGTGATATGGAGTGCATGTGACAAGCCTTGTTCTGAGATGTCTAAGGAAAGCTTGAAATTCAGTGCTGATGAATCGTTGGTAGTTGTCACGACTGTCTCAGGCAGACCGAAATGAGCAAACAATTCTCTCAAATATTGAATGGTTTTCTCTGAAGATGTTTCATAACGAAGACTTCAAGCCATTTTGGGTGTCAACTGCCATCAAAAGCATCTTATTGCGCACGGGACCAGCAAAATTCTTGTGAAGTCTTTGCCAAGGCAATATCGGCCACAACCACGGGTGCAGTGGTTTCAGTGCTGGGTGCCGAACCTTGCTCTTAACACGCTTGACAACTTTTGACAAGTTCTTCAAGGTCAGCATCGATCGTTTGCCACCACACATAACTGCGTGCAAATTCTTTGCTTCTTACATTCCTGGGTTCCCCTCATGCAGCTCTCCCAATAAGAGGGCTTGTTGCCGTTCAGGAACTACAACACACATGCCATACAACAAGCAGCCCTGGTGGATTGTTAGTTCCGTCTTTCTGTCCAAATAGGGTTTCTGTTACCCATTGGGCTTAAATGGCCATTTGTTGCGAGCCCACTCCAAGACCTGGCTGAGTGTGGTATCCTTACGTGTAGCATGTGCAATATCAGCGCTTGTTACTGGCAGTGACTCAAGATGCAGGGCATAGAACTGCTCAGTATCTTCTGCTGACTGCACTTGCTGTTCCTCGACTGGCAATCTCTAAAAGTAGTCTGCCTCAGCATTGACGTTAGACTTCTTTAATATCAGCGTGTAACGTTAAGCGGACAGTGCAAAAGCCCAACGCTGCAGGCCAGCTGCTGCGATTGGTGCAATTCTAGTCTTTGGTCCAACAATTGTTATGTAGCAGCGTTTGTAGTCTGTCAAAAGAAAAAGCATGAAGTATCGCCCGTAGATGTACTGTTGAAATTTTTTCACTCCGAAATACCAGTGCGAAACCCTCTTTCTCAAGTTGACTGAAGTTTTTCTCAGTCCCTGACAATGTGCACGAAGCATACGCAACTGGCCTTACAGATCAATCTGCTAGAACATGTGACAGAATGGCACCTATTCCGTATTTGGACAGATCACAGGCTAGTTGTAACAGCTTATCTGGGTCGCAGTGCGTCAGAATTGGTGAATTGGCCATGGCAGCTTTTATGGCATGAAATGAGTTTAGATAGGCTTCATCCCACCATCAAGGTGTGCCTTGTTTTAGCAGCTTGTAGAAGAGGTGAGTGAGAGTAGACAAGTTTGGCACAAACTTTCCATAGTAGTTCACTATGCCCAGGAATGACTGCAGCTGTTGCCTGTTTGGTGCCTTGAGCACAGCAGTCTTCTAAGGTGAAGTTTGGATGCATTGACAAAAATGATGTGTCCCAGATAATGCAGCTTCTCTTGAAAGAAAGAAAATTTGTCTCGCCGTACTCTGACACCGCGTTCCTATAGGTGCTTTAGGATGGCATTGAGATTTTCAAAGTGCTCACCCTTCATTTTTCCGTGATGAGAATATTATCGAGGTAGCAGGTGACCCCTTCCGAACCCTTTAGCATCGCGTCCATAATGCGTAGCATCGTGTCCCTAATGCATTGAAAGATACCAGCTGCTGAAGACACTTCAAATTCGAATTGGTTGGGTTGTGAAGCCCTTTGTTGAGTGCTTAGTGTGAGGTATTTCTTGGAATTCTCTGACATCAACACCTGTTCGTACGACCTATTCAGGTAAATTATTTAGAACTGCTGGCCTCCTGCAGGAGCGGCAAGTAGGTTTTCAGTTCTTGAAATGGGGTGTCAAGACAAGGATCAGTGTCAAGACAAGTGTTGATGGTCTCTTGTCGTCACCATATAAACGAATGCCACCATCCTTCTTCAACGTGGGTAACACTGGCGTTGCGAACTCACTGGTGGTGACAAGCTTTATATTGCCAAGTTTCTCTAGCTTTTGCAGCTCGGCTTCGGCAGCTGGTTGAATAGCGAATGGACCGCTTCTTGCTTTAAGAAACTTTAGGTGCCTGTCTCTTCAGGAAAAGTTGTGCGTGGTCGCCTGAGATTGTGCCAAGTTAGTCTTTGAAAAGGTCTCCGTGCCTTTGTAAAATTCAACTCTTGATTCCATTGCGACCTTGTCATAGGGTTGACCGCAGTTCACAAGAGCCAGCTTGTTTACGGCGAACGTGTTGTTCCAATTTAGATGATTGCTGGAAGCCAATCTCGGCTGGCGAGGGGAGGTCCACTTTCGTCTACGACGTACAGTGGCAGGATCTTAATTTGATCTTAACCTGACCTCCACGTCAACCATACCTTTTAGTACGACGAGTGTTCCCAAATGCGTGTGGAGCTTCACGAAAGTCAGTGAAAAAGTCTTATTGCCATGCAGTGTTTTGAACTGCTGCAGCAGAATGATAGACACTGTGACACTGGTGTATATTCCCATTAACAGAGGCTTCTTGTCTACTGTCACTTCCATGGTAATTGGGTCGTGTTCGACTCTGCACAGCATTAATGACTCTGCACAGCATTAATGCTGCTATCAACCACCTTAACGAGTACTTGCACTTTCTTCCAGAATTTTTCCTTGTTCAGTGCAGTGCTACGGCAAGCTCGTTGAATATGCTCTTTTTCTGGCACTTGAAGCATGCATCCCCTATATGGGGCAGTTTCTGCTCAAATGACTCGGGGATCCGCAGTGAAAATATACGGCCGTTGATATGCTCTTGGCTGAATCGCGTTTGGAGGTATCGGACACTCCAAGCTTCAAGGCTTCATTGTTTACGTGAACTTTGTGCACCCTTCCTTGTTGTGCGTGCGCTGGGGCAGTGCTCCTTAGTGCGGCCTTCACGGCGAGCGCTTTTTCGACAGCACGTTGGAATGTCAGCCGCTTTCCTTCCGTAAACAGGACACGCTGGATACCTTCCTACATGAGTTGCACACTAAACGATCACGCAATGTCTGGGCAAGGAAAGTTTTGAAATCGCACGTTTGTGCCATGTTCCGTAATTAAGCGACAAACTACGCAATGGTCTCGGTGTCTCGTTGCGATCACTTGTAGAGTTTTGCCCGTTCTGCGATGGGGGAGGTTTGTGGTGCCAGATGCCTTTTGAGCAAGTTCTTCAGCCTGTCAAACGTCTTGACCAATAGCAGCACTAATGCTGACGGTGATTTCAGGAGAGCGTATGTCTTGGGACCGATAAGGCTCTGAAAAGCGTGAACCTTGTCAACCTTAGTGGTTTGGTTTGCTTGCAAGTATGAGGTGATTCCTTCTTTTATACGAGGATCAATCCTTGGTCCACTCGTCGAAAAATGTCCCAGACAGCTCATGGTGCTTCTTGCCGAAGCGGCGTTCGCTATGCTGCTTGAGGCCTCTTGCCTCGACTCGCTGTCATTTCCCGATGCTGCTTTTTTGGATTTCATGCTTGGTCAATCCGATTCTCGTCATCAGTGTTGTGTACTCAACAGTTGCAGTCAGGTCAGAGATAGAAGACAGCTTAGCACTTGAGGTTGCGAACAAAAAACTTGGGTGTTTAATACTGACAGTAGGACTACATGCTGTGTATGCTCCCGCTTAAATGATGTCTGCGGGTGGTCTTGCAGTTTCTTATATGTCTCTCTATAGGTGGCGTATTGAGCGGCTATCGCTGCTCGATGATGCATTCAGATAGTGCTAAGATCAGCCAGACATGACACTCGCTAGTTCACTCCCTAGAACGACGATGAGAACAAGAGCAGACGCGACAGCTCCTTGCTCTACGAAGAAAAACCTCAGTCGATGCCATCATTTCATTGTGAATCGCCAGGGCCTTAAAGAACTTCAGTTTTTCTGATTTGCGTAGCTGTTCAGAAGCAGAAGGACAAGAGCGCTGGATACGGGCCATTGCGAGCGTGTTGGATAAGTGAATCACTCAACAATCTCGATAGCCGGTCGCATGAGAAAGTGTGGTAATGTAGGTTTTCTGTTACTTTCTTGAGTAGCCTTGGCGGATAACTGCCGTAACTTTGATTATGGAACTCAACAGAACCTCTGACCGCGATGTGCTCCCTATTAAATGCAGACTTGTGAGGTCCGTGGTAATTATCGCACACACCACAACTACTGGTAATCTGAAGCAGTTGTCACCGCACAGCATCGCATGCGTAGGCTTTGAAGGCTTTAAGTTCCAGCTTTAACTAGCAAATGATAGCTTGTACATTTGTCAGCACCTTTAACTCGAACGCTTCGATGCATGGTCTTGGCTTGCTTATACTGAGGTCAGCGCCGCCAAGCATTGAAAATTACATGCTTGCTGCAGTTAGCGATAGATGTAGCACACGTTGGTTTCACTAGTAAATTTCTGTTTCTAGTCTGCCTGACCGGCCGGTTGGATGCACTCACTTGGCATCTTGTTGCTATGTTTCACTCGTGGCTACATTGTCCCGCACGCTCATGGCAATCGTTGCTGTACACTTATCCCGACAGTAAACCATTGCGGGCCACAGCTTGCGCTCCTTTGAAGTTTAAATTTGCAGCTGCTGCTCAAAAGAAATCACATGTCTAAAGGGCAAAGCAAATGCACGTTCATGGCATATGTAAAAGTTGCACAATCAATAAATCTAAAATGCGGGGGCATTGTTCATGTTCTGATTAATTAATTTTAAGACAGCCTGAGTTGAACAGTTTTCGCAACTGAGTGTGTGCCTTCCTGTTCGGTTCACGCTGCATGGAAGATGTGGCCTTGGAGCGCAACGTTTCTGCATGTAATAATATCTGGGGTTGAACGTCCCAGAACCATAATTTGATTATGAGGGGCTTTGTAATTCAGGGCTCCGGAAATTTTGACCACCTAGGGTTCTTTAATGTGCACCAGAACATTGACGTTTGTGCTGCTTGAACGAATTTATTTCAAAGAATATACCACAGCATTGTTCTTCACGACGCTTTGTTTTATCACCCCACTATATGCTTAGTCATTTTTGTTATCGCTATGGGGTAGATGTTCTATTTGTCAAACCTGAAGCCTTTTTAGCGTGTCCTGCAAATTAGTGCAATTGTCCACCATATGCATGAAGCGGTAAAAATCATCCCTTTCTTGTGGTAGTAATCACCATTACACAAGTACCAGCCTTTTGGAAGTCGGTTTATTGTTCTTTTTTACTTGCTGTATTCTGTTTCATTTTTGTTGGCCTTCGATTCATTATTTTATCTAATGTCGTTGGCTTTGAGAGTAAATTAATGAATAAATAATAATTATTTCGAACTCACCTGTCCTGGAATCCTGGCTGCGGCAGCTACATTTTCGATGCAAGCGAAAATCGTGTAGGCCCGTGTGCTCACATTTTGGTGCACGTTAAGGGACCCCATGTGGTGGAATTCCTGGAGCCCTCTACTATGGCGTCTCTCATAATCACATGGTGGTTTTGGGATGTTGAACCCTACATATCAGTCAATTACTCAACTCACCTGTAGCTTGAGTACCAGGCAAAAGAAAAAAAAAACTGCTCTTATTTTCATCTTCTCCCGCATTCGAAATCGCAATTATTGTATAATAAAAACTACAGCCATAAAATAGCTTTTGTTATATTTGACTCCAACAGTAGCAATAAATTTAGGTGGGGTGGCTGCCCTCTGCTTGAAGTCTGGCTGTTTTTCAAATCTGCCCAACAGCCACCCTGTGTGCCGGGTCTGGGAGTGTGAGTGGCTTTCAAACATTTGAAAAGAATAGAGCTTTCTGCAAGAAATTCTACATGTAAACTACAACCAAGTGTCTGTTTTCCTGACGGGAAACGCTTCCACAAACACATACCTGTCTTGAGCAGCACTGTGTAATCTTTTAACTGAGAAATGAGTTTATGAAAATAATAAATGAATTTTTTATGAAAACTAGGCGGGGTCTTTTGTACATCTCACAAAGTTGTGGGACCTTTCATTAAAGATATTTGCGTGTATCCTAATAAAAACTAGTTCAAAATTATATGGTGGTGGCGGTAAAAACATTTATTACCAGCATATGGCGTCAGTAGAAAGCGTGCGCTAATAAGGTTTCTTCATGCTGTTGCCATTAAATATATAGGTAAATATCAAAGATAGCTACCTTTGTTTAAGCTTTTCTTTTCAAACATAGCCTGTTGACCAGTCACGGCCACACGATGTTGGTGTCCCCGTATCGGGAAGATGCGACAGGGGGACGAGTTTTTGCATGCGCACATTCACATTGTTTCTGTCTAGTATATTCTGTTTATGATTACTATTTTTCTTTTTACCCGAAGAGTCAGTATCCTATTTGATAAGATGGCAATTTAAGCCTTTATGTGATAACTATGCACGAAAATTGGTTTGTTTGCATTGTATCCACGTGTGTTCTTTGCTGAGAACTCGCACAAACATTGTGCTCCAAGACCACATCTTCCATGCAGCGTGAACCGAACAGGAAGGCACACTCTCAATTGCGAGAGCAGTTCGATTTGTGCTGTCTTAAAAAGTGAATCAGAACATGAACAACGCCACCATATTTATTTACAGTACACTCTGCATACCTGCCAAGTCTCACAGATTGTTCAGGAGACTCCAGGATTTTTACCATTTTTTTTTTCGTTTGTTCGGTTGTCATGAAAATCTTCCGGAAATTGAAATTTTGTGCATGATCTGGCCACATTGACAAAAATGCAGGTCAGTTCACTTCATGCTTTTTACAAACCCATCGCATTTTATTATAAATGAATTTGAGAGGTGTTTATCTAAATGTACAGTAGTCTCAGTGATGTGAAACCGCGACAGATATGAATTCGGGAAATTCCCCAGCCAAATTTCATTGTATTCATTGGGCTAAGATTTGAATGTTTCAAACCCTTTTCTAAAACATGGCAAGTGCCGAAACCATCTAACAAAGGCCAACCCAGAGCAGCATGCTTGTAGCTTCAGAAATTCGCGTGCAATTCGCGTGCAATTGTTTTCTACAGTGCACATAGTTGTTGCCACTACCGTTATAGACAAAACTGTGGTCGTTACTTGACACGATAATGTATGCCGACGACGTTACTGACAATATTCTGAAAGTGAGCGTGTGTCTGATGCTTGACCGGTCAAAGCAACGCTTCTTTCCACAAACTCTGTGGACAAGACTGTGGCAGGTGCAATTATACATAGCATAAAACGACTTAGTTTTGAAGGCATGTGCGCAGCCAATGCACACAGATTGAAAATGGACGCAGATATAAAACTGAATCACAGTTTGCTGCAACCGCTACGCACAAAACTGCGGTCCCGGTTGCACGATGGCTATCTGCAAGCTCAGAGGGCACGTAGCTAACGCAGTGGTAGATTAAAGGCAGTAAAGACTTTAAAAAAAAAGGTTAGAAGAGTTTTGGTTTTCCTGTCCAAAGAATCTTGTAGCGAACAAAGCCAAAGCTTAGACACGCACTTTTGCAGCAGCCAGCTGCGCCGTCCTGTCCATTCACGTGTGTTCTAGGAAGACACATGGGAGTTGTTTTGACAGAAATAAATCTCGCTAGTTGTTTTAATGATGTGAAATTTCAGAAGTATTTGTGCTGTGCTCCCTTTTGGGACTCTAACCTTAGTGGGAAACCTACCTCGTGTTTTCGGCCACTCCGAGGCATTATAAGACCGCAATGTCGATGTTGGCACTTGCGATTGAGACCCCCCCCCTCTTGTTTTTGTGCGATGTCTTTTTTTATTTTTATTTTGGAGCCAAAAAAGAAGGAAAATAATCCAGCACGTCGATCCCCCCGCCCCCTTCCTTGTTGCAGAAACTTTCCGAATTCAGAATCTTTGAACTTGGCAGGTGTGCAAATGCTTCTGACAAGATTGGTTCCGTTCTTGCATTGTGTGCCCCTGTTCGTCTCTCTGTAAACAGAACTCCTGTTAAATGGAACACATTTTACTGGTTCCTTCAGGTTCCGTTTAATGAGAGTCTACTGTATTGGGAAGCATTTATAAACGCCATGAACGTGCGCTTGCTCTGCTTTTTAGACATGTGATTTTTTTTTTTTTTTTTGAGGAGAAGCTGCGAATTGGAACTTGAAAAGTGTGAAGGCTCCATAAAAGCTCATACATAAAAAAAATGGCAGGTGATCAGCAGCTCATGGGGCTTAGCGCCATTTCTGTAGGTAGAGAACACTTCCAACAGAACAATAACAACAACAAAAAGCGGATGTGACGCAGTAACTTGTGAATAAGTGACGTCATTTTGTGTGCACACGTGCGAAATTTGATCTCAAATTATTCGTCATAGGCTCCTGATCGTTAAGGACTCGTGTTAGAGAACAGTGTCCTGCAGCACTAAACTTACAACCCGAATGGGCTGTGGTGGGGGCCAGTACTTCCCCATTCGTTGCGAAAACAAGTTCTCTAAGCATTGCACAACGATCCATCAGCTCGTAACTTGGGTTTTAGAAGAGCTACAACCGCGTTAAGAGCATTTTCTTCTTGCCTGGTCTTTCTACGTTTGTAGCTAATTATGTCGCTTCTCGCGAATTTGTAAACGCCGGAAACAACCAATTTCAGCTCGTGCTGGCCTATTACAACCGATCCCATATCCCAAAACATCTTTTGTCGTCAGAATAAACCTCATTGGACCACTTTCCGTAATGCCTGCAGGCCGCCGCTGGATTATAACAGCCGTCGACCACCTCACACGATATGCGGAGACCTTTCGTCTACTCACTAGCTCTGCCTCAGATGTTGGCGCCTTCTTTTTACAAGCCATTGTGTTGCATGTTTGGCCCGAATAAACAGTTTTTTATTCCACCTGCAGTCTGCTCCTCGCGTGTTGTTGAGTGACCAGAGCAAGGCCTTTTTGTCTGCAATTCTTGAAGAAATTCTAAGAACCTGTGGCACATTTCACAAGACCATATCAACTTGCCATTCGTAAACAAACCCCTTGACAGAGTGATTCCACCGGACTCTAACCGACATGATATTTATACACATTGGAGCAAACCACAATAACTGGGACAAAATCTCTCTGTTCGTGATGTTTGCACATAACACCCCTGTTCAACGAACCACCTTTCTTCCTCATCTATTGTCGTGCATCGACATTCACCACTGACGCCTCTTTCTTCAATGTAATGACGAAAACCTCTGGAACTACATCAGAACATTTCGTCTCCAGGCTTGCACTCACGACAACATGCTCGCTTAACACAGAGGCCAGTCAACAAGACCACAAGCAATGCTAGACAGCTTTTGTGGAGACGTCGCCTTCCGTCCTGGAGGTGAAGTTATACTTTGGAGACCTGTTTATGCTTTCAGATTGTGTGAAAAGTTTGTCATGCTTTCCCGGGCCTTGCGTTGTTCGAGAACGAACATCTCCTGTCAACTACCCTGTCACTCCAGTGGAGGGTTCCTCCGATCGTCGTTACCGTGCCTCTAAAAGATAGTTCACGTTTCATGTCTGTAATCCTTCGTTCGCCATACCTTTCTCACTTAAGTCTCGGCCGGGCCGGCCGCTCAAGTGCACGGGGGAAATAAGTGTGAGCATTATTTATGCGTTCCATTTTCTCATCTGTACATACTTATCACCATTCCAGTTTGGGTTGTGGGGCATATGCTCTAGACAATAAAGAAGTGTCTTGAGGGTCTTGGATGTTGTCATATATATATATATATTGCCACGTTCCTTTTTCAAGCTTTGTTATCGCCCCGTTACACTATGTTCACATCGTGAGCATTTCAGATTATTCTGGAATTTACGTCACCGCTATCGATAACGCTAGAATGTTCGATGGTAAGTGTATAAATGCCGACACGCTTCGCCGCTTGTAAGTTGATCGACGGCCGATGCTCTGCTCCCCGCTATTAGTGCCAGTGTCTTGGTGTAAACTGACTTTCTTTTTACATGGCCACAAGTTCGGCCAGAATAAACAGTATTATTCCACCTTCAGTCTGCCCCCTTCGTCCATGTCACGACCTCGTCGCATCTGGTGGAGGTGCTGCTCCTTCCATGTACCGGATGCCCCCATCAAGCTATGAAGCCAGCGCCAGCCATGAAGACATCGACGACAACCCTGAGCAGCGAACAACTCGCAGGCAAGAAGGTCTACCGCCAGAATTCGGGCTTCTTCCTGAGAAGACCCGGCAGACCAAGACCTTGACCACAGCCGCAGCAACGATGAAAGACCCTATGCCGTTGGCACCGATCCTGCTCCGGCAACTCAAGGAGCCGCCGACCTTCCATGGTTCAGCCCTTGAAGACCCGCAAAGTTGGCTGGAGCCATACGATCGAGTGGCCATTTTCAATGCCGAGACCAGTGAAGACGAGCTTCGTCATGCGTACTTCGCCTTACAAGGTGCAGCTCGTATATGGTTCGAGAACCAAGAGCAAACCCTGACAACATGGGACACATTCCACACAGTGTTCCTAGCTACATTCACGAGCGTCATATGCAAGTAGAGAGCCGAAGCGTTGCTTGAAACCTGTTCGCAGCTTCTAAACGAAAACGTGACTCTCTTCGCGGAAGAGATAATGAAACTATTCCGGCACGCTGACCCTGATATGCGTGAAGACAAAAAGTTTCGCTTCCTCATGTGAGAAGTAAAGCAGGAGCTGTTGGCAGGTCTGATGCGAAACCCACCGTGCACTGTTGAGGCATTCATTTCCGAAGTGACAACGATTGAAAAGACACTGGAGATGCGCACCCGACAATTTAGTCGCCGCTCTACGCCAGAGCACGCAGAAAGGCAAGCACTCTGGTCCGACGGCCTACACGAGGCTATCCGAGCGATCGTTTGGGAGGAGCTGCGCAAGCTGTTACCCTCAGCGCAGCCTCAAGTGGACTTGAACGCCGACATATTCCGCGAAGAAGTTCGGCAATCGCTTGGAATGTCCGACGCTCCACAGCCTCATCTGCAAGCGATGAGCTACGCTGCTGCAACCGGACGCTTTGCTTCCCCCTTTATGCCCACGTCAAGAGGCCGCACCGTCGCAGTTTCACCGCCGCCGCTGACGCCATATCATCCATCCGCCGGTCAACGCAACGCTCAGAGAAAAACCGTCGTGTAGTGTGCCCTTGACCACCGACCTCTCTGCTACCACTGCGGAGAAGCTAGCCATACCTACCGCTCCTGCCAGAGGACTGTGTGGCTTTGCCATAGATGCACCACGTCCACAGCGGGGGGAAAGACCTCGCCAACTAATTTGCAGCAGCGCAGTGAACACCCAGAGGATCTTCTCGTCCGTCCGCTATCACCTGGCCACTACATGTCGCCTCACCTCACCGCCGGCCATACACTGGCGCAGCCTGGGGCCGGTCTCCTAGCCCTTATCCGGGAAACTAAGGGCAGCAACCGCTGGAGGTGCGGTTGCTGTTTGACGAACTGCCAAAGATCTTCCGCCAACGGCAACGACGTCGCGACGAAACCTTAAGAACCCGCCACAACACGAACGTTGCCCTGACAAGAAAACTTCAGGGCCAGAAGGCGACTTGATGACGCAACGTCGAAGCAGCAGTACAAACTGCCGTAGCCAAGATGCGACACTGCGATCTAACTGCAACGCGAGAAAACGAATTAGCGACCTCGACGTCCTCATCGACGGGCACAGCGTCACAGCTCTCATCGGCACCAGAGCCGACTATTCCGTCATTAGTGGGACATTAGCCGCAAAGTTAAAGAAAGTTAAGACAACTTGGAAAGGCCCAAAAATCCGTACAGCTGGAGGCCAACTAGTTACACCAGCAGGAACCTGCACAGCCAGAGTCACCATTGCCCGTTAAATTTAATCTGTAAGCTTCGTCGTACTGCAGCATTGCTCGAGAGATGTCATTCTTGGTATGAACTTCTTAAGGCTCCATGGTGCCGTCATTGACCTGAGAGCAAAGTCCATAACACTATCCACAAAAAAAGCACTGCCGCCGCACACGTCGTCAGGAAGGCACACCCTGAATGTACTGGAAGACCAAGTCACCATTCCTCCTCGCTCCAGCATTTCCGTCGTCTACAGACATGCAAGGCACGTTGGAGGTGATCAACACCTCTTGATCAACCGGGAAATTTGTGTCGCCAGAGGAATAGCTGAGCTGCGAGGAGGAAGTGCAAGAGGGATGCTCATGAACTTGAGCAACGAGTACAAGCACGTGAGCAAATTCACGACAGTTGCCTACATCGAAGAGATACTGGAAGACAGCAACGCTTTCGTCCTCGCCGATTTCGCCGAATTTACCCCAACGACAAAACCCTTCCACCAGCATTCGACGTTAATCCGAGCATTCCGACGCATAAACAAGAGCACCTCGAAAACTTGCTCCTGAAATACAAGAACTGCTTTTTGTCATCACCGAGAATTTGACAGACCCATGTCGCCAAACATTGAATCGTAATAGAAGAAAATGCCAGGCCACTCCGTCATTGTCCCTACAAAGTCTCGATGCGAAGCCATAAAGCAACAAGTCGACGAAATGCTCCGCGTCGACATTATCCAGCCTTCAAAGAGTCCATGGGCCTCACCGGTGGTGTTAGTGAATAAAAAGGATTGAACACTATGCTTCTGCGTTGACTATCGCCGACTCAACAAGATAACTAAGAAGGACGTATACCCTTTCCCCCAAATAGATGATGCCCTTGATCGACTCCACAGCGCCAAATACTTTTCATCGATGTACCTCAAGACAGGGTATTGGCAGATCTATGTAAATGAGAGAGACCAAGAAAAAACAGTGTTTATAACCGCAGTCGTCCTTTTCAAGTTCAAAATCATGCCTTTCGGTCTTGGCTTGGCACCTGCGACTTTTGAACGCATTATACACCGTGCTGGCAGGACTGAAGTGGCAGACTTGTCTTGTTTACTTGTACGATATGTCATGTTTTTCTCAAGCTTCGACGAGCACCTTCGACGCGTTGAAGCTGTACTTCAAGCCATTAAGACTTCTGGACTCACCCTGAAGCCAGAAAAGTGCTGCTTCGCGTTTGAGGGACTTTTGTTCTTGGGCCACGTGAGAAGCAGGTCCGGAGTAAAACCTGATCCGCAGAAGACAGCCGCCATCGCTGCATTTCCACCGCCTGCCGACAAGAAGGCCGTGCGTCGATTTCTCAGCCTGTGCGCCTTTTACAGGCACTTCGTCAAAAACTTTGCCCCCTTCGTCGAGCTACTCACTAACTAACTAACCTTACGAGAACTGACGTCGAGCTCAAGTGGGAAACGCGACAGGAGGAAGCATTTGGGGAACTAAAACGACGCGTACATATGCCGCCGATACTTGCACACTTCGAGGAAAACGCCGAAACAGAAGTGCACACTGATGCAAGCAGCGTAGGACTCTGTGCCATCCTTGTGCATAGAGCTGATGGACTGGAAAGGGTTATTAGTTATGCTAGGCAATCCCTATCCAAGGCATAAAGCAATTATTCCATAACAAAAAAGTAGTGCCTTGCCATTATCTGGGGGATGTCAAAGTTTCGTCCTTACCTCTACAGCAGGCCCTTCAGTGTTGTGAGCAACCACCACGGCTTGTGTTGGCTAGCTAACTTGAAGGACTCTTCAGGTCGCCTTGCCCGATGGAGCCTGAGACTGCAAGAATACATTACCGTCATTTACAAGTCCGGTAGAGAACACTCAGGCGCAGACCCCTCGTTACGAGTCCCCTGTCAACCCGCCATTGCCCGAAAAACCTGAATGACAACTGCTTCTTGTGAACGATAATGGCGGACGACTTTGCGGAATGCCAGCGGGCTGACCTGGAACTTGGGAGCCTAATCGAATATTTCGAGGGCAAGACCTCCATTGTTTCGATTGTATTAAAATGGGCACTGACGTCGTTTTCACTGCGAAATGGCCTTCTTCAAAAGAACTTCTTGCCGCTGCGAGCCAAGTACCTTCTTGTGGTGCCTTCAGCTGTGCGACCAAAACTCTTCCAGGCCCAGCACGATGATACAACGGCAGGACACCTTGGTGTTTCCCGCATGCTCGCGAGGATACAAGAAAGGTACTATTGGCTTCATGTTACCGCCGACGTTGCTCGTCACGTAAGGACATGCCGACACTGTCAGCGATGTAAGATGCCGCTGACAATGCCAGCAGGCTCTCTTCAGCTGATCGAACCACGTCGCCAACCATTCTAACAGATCGGGATGGACCTACTGGGGCCATTTCCGACGTCGAATTCAGAAAACAAATGGATCGTCATAGCTACTGACTACCTCACCCACTACGCCGAAACAAAGGCCCTACCCATACGTAGCGCCGAAGAGGTAGCCAAGCTCTTCATTAAGAACATCATCCTTTGTTATGGTGTCCCAGAGGTTGACATCACTGATAGAGGTACGGCCTTTACTGCTGATTTGACTCGAGCGATCTTGAGACATAGCAAGACAAACCACTGCCGTACCACCGCCTACCACCCACAGACAAATGGTCTCACCGAGCGGCTGAACAAGACAATCGCTGTCATGCTGGCAATATACATCGATGTCGAACACAAGATGTGGAACACCATTCTTCCGTACGTGACCTTTGCGTACAACACGGCGGTGGAGGAGACGACGCAGATATCTCCATACAAATTGGTCTACAGAAGGAGCCCAGCAACGACACTTGACGCCATGTTACCCAACGTGACGGACCAAGAAAACCTTGATGTGAGTGAGTATCTCCAGTGCACCGAAGAAGCCCGACAACTCGCCCGCCTCCGTATCAAGAATCAAGAGACGACCGACAGCCGCGGTTACAATCTTCAACGATTCTTCGTGGAATACCAGCCCGGTGAACGTGTTTGGGTGTGGACATCAATACACCGACATGGACTCAGTGAAAAGCTTCTGCGATGCTACTCGGAACCGTACAGGGTGATTCGACGTCTCGGCCCACTCGATTACGAGGTTTATGTATTTATTTATTTTTAAATACTGCAGCCCCATTATGAGGCCATCGCAGGAGTGGGTACACAGCAAGAAATAATAAAAAGGTACAAAACAAAACAGCTGAATACACAAGTACAATTGGCAGATCATAGAAATACAAAAATTTTACAAACAGAGTTATACAAACAATGAAAGGTTTACAGCACACGGTCTTTTAATGCCTTTAAAAATTCATCCTTCTGCAAAGACCGAATGTGACCTGGTATGAGGTTCCACATTTCAATACTTCGAGGAAAAAAGGTGTATTTGAAGAAATCAGTACGAGGATGAAACACAGATACATTAAGTGCGTGGCTGTTTCTGGTGGATGATGGTTTGGCAAGTGTTATGTAGTTGTTGTGTGGTGAATATTGCGGTGAATTAAATATTGAAAAAGTTTCAGAGACTCGATGTCTCGTCTTTTAGTAAGTGATGATAGACCAAGCTGCGCTAGATGGCACGATGGTGAAAAATTACGATCATAGCGTCTGTAAATGAATCGAATAGCTTTTTTCTGGATGGATTCAATGCGTTTTATGTCAGTGATTTTATAAGGGTACCATACAGTGGCTCCATACTCAAGGATCGGTCGTACGAGGGTTTCGTATGTAAGCAGTTTTGTTTCCCTTGGGGCTAAACGTAGTGAGCGGTTAAGGTATCCAAGTTTCTTCAGAGCCTTGTTGCATGTTGTATCGATGTGACTAGACCAAGATAAGTTAGTAGTGAAAAGGAGACCAAGGTACTTATATTGTGAGACCCGCTGCACTACATAGTTATTAAAAGAACAATCAAACACAGATGGGGTTTTCTGCCTACTGAAACACATAGCAGCTGTCTTTTGAAAGTTAATGCTCATCTGCCAATTTCGGCACCACCTGCAAAAGTTTAAGAGCGATGTATGGAGTGTATGATGATCATCAGGTGAATTTATTACGTGATATAAAACGCAGTCGTCAGCGTAAAGACGAATTTTAGTGGAAACTGTGTCGGGTAGGTCATTTATATATAACAGAAAAAGTAATGGACATAGCACGGATCCCTGGGGCACTCCGGAAGATACACGTGCTTTAGATTAATGGAAGGTCTTAAATGATACGTATTGGCTACGACTTGAAAGGAAACTTCTAATCCACTGAACAAGCAATTGGTTCTTTAGTAAGAGATTGAGTTTATATAGAAGTTTTGAATGGATGACAGTATAGAAGGCTTTAGAAAAGTCTATGAATAATGCGTCCACCTGAAGACCTAAGTCAAGAGCTATAGATATGTCAGGAGTGAATTCTGTTAGCTGAGTTATGGTACTAAATCCACACCGGAAACCATGTTGTGCATTGGACAGAATATTGTTAGTTTCGAGAAAATTGATGATGTGTTTCAAGACAATATGTTCCAGTAGTTTGCATGAGTGAGAGGTTAATGATATAGGCCTGTAATTTAATACAGATTGCCTACTACCTGATTTCTGGAGTAGAAGGACTTGTGCAATTTTCCATGATGATGGAACAGTTGATGTTGATAATGATTTGTTGAAAATTACTGACAGGTATTGGCTTGTCCATAGAGAATAGCGATGATATTACTAACATTGTCTGGGCTAGACGACTTTTTTGAATCAACATTTAAAATCAAATTTAAAACACCTTCTGTAGACACAGAGACATTATCAATAGAAACAAGCGAGGCATGAAGTGGAGTGTAAGAAGAAATTTCGTGATTATCCTGAGCAAAGACAGATGTAAAGTATTCGTTAAATGCATTGGCAATGACCTGTGGCTGGCTAGTAGGAGTTTCACTAAGGACGAATGTACTAGTAGAGCATTCCTTTGGCGAGATTGAGTTCCAAAATTTTCAGGGGTTATTCTTAACCATATTTGGCAAGGTAAACGAGAAAAGAGTCTTTAGCAGCATTTATTTTCGTACGAAGTTCCTCCTTCACTGTATTGAATTCAGCTCTACGCAGGGCATTGCCATTACGACTTGCATGTCTTAGTCTTGATAGTCGACGCTTTAAATGCAGTATTTCTCTTGTTATCCATGGAAGTTCAGTATTTTTCTTTTTAGTTTTTAGTGGTACATGTGTTTCAATACATTCTATAACAAGGTTTTCAAAATAAGACACCAAACTGTTGACATTACCAGTATAGCTAAGTTCTTTAAAAATGTCAAACTTGCTGCTTAAGGTGTCAATTATAGACACATCGTCAGCCAGGCTATAATCACGAAAAGTTGTATATTCATAGCGGCATTTCGGAACTGTGCAATTAAGAGAGATTAGTACACCTTTATGATGAGAAATACCATTAATGACCTGAACTGTAAACCCCCTTGTATACAGTAAAGCACTGAGAAAAACGCAGTCCAGTATAACATTGTTCCTTGTGGCATCAGTGACAACTTGTTTAAGACCCAAGTTTAGTGAAAAATTAATCACCTTTCTACAAATTGATGAATTGGTGCCCAAAGTGGAGAGCGATGGCCATGAAATGCCAGGCACATTAAAGTCTCCCATGCAAATTAGGTTACCTGAAGAAAAGCCTTTTTGTTGTATAAAACTACTGAGTACTGTGAACTGATCTAGTGATGAACCTGGGGGACGATAAAATACACCGACAATTATAGGAGAGTTCGCTATATGAACCTTGCACCAGACTGTTTCAATATCTGCAGGTGACTTTAATACAGAAAAACTTAAATCAGACCTCAAGAAGATGGCAACGCCGCCACCTCGGCCATGCAGTCGATCAGTACGATCAACATTGAACCCTGGTGGAGTAATTTCAAAATCATATATGTCGCCATGAAGCCAGGTTTCCGTGACGCTAATAATGTGAGGACAATAGGTAGCAAGCAAGTGTACAAAATCGGGAAATTTATTAGTGAGACTTCTGGCATTTATATTGAGAATACACACCTTATCATGATTCGGTCATTTCGTAAGAGTGGGGCGTTTAGAAGACTGTTTGGTGGATTTTACTAATGAGTTGGAAATACTATCCCAGTCATACCGCGCATTATCTATATATACATGATCGTACCTTAATTGCATAGTGAAACCGTCATTCCTAAAGGATGCAGTGGCATCCCATAGTTTTTGGCGAATAATCCGTATGTGTTCAGAGAAGTCCTCCGTTATACGCATGTTAGAACCCTTCAGCTTAAAGCCATTCTTCACCACCTTAATCTTTTCGCGGAAGTCAAGAAGTTTAAGAATGACCGGGCGAGGTTTACTACCAAAGTATCTACCGATCCTGTGGAATCGTTCGATCTGCGGAAATACAACTTTAAGTATGTCTGAAAAAAAGTTCGACAGACTGGCCTTTAAAGAATCGCCATTTTCATCTTCCGATTCCTCCAGACCGTATATGTACTTTAACTTTACAGACCGTATATGTACTTTCAGCTTTAAGTATGTCTGAAAAAAACTTCGACAGACTGGCCTTTAAAGAATCGCTATTTTCATCTTCCGATTCCTCCAGACCGTATATGATAATGTTGTTTCTGCGCGAACGATTTTCTAAATCATCAGGTTGTCTCCGACGGCATCACAAACTCTCAACGACGCCGATTGCGACCTGAAGTCGTCTGTGTTGCGCGCCTCAAGCCGTTTTATGTGCATAAACGAACTGAAAAAGTGTATTTTCTTGTTGTAATATTGCTGTATCGTAATTTATTGCTTGTGCTTTCTTGCATTATTGTTGTACTTTCATTTTCTATTACAGCATTGGGACGATAAGTTTTTCAGAGGGGGGACAATGCCATGTTCCTTTCTCAAGCTTTGATATCGCCCCATTGCACTACCTTCACCACAAACCGTACTGACGATATTCGAGAAGCTCCGAGGCTGTAGTGGATTATTTTGTTGAGATTATGCCCACGTCGTGGGCATTTTAGATTATTCTGGAATATACGTCGCTGGTAGCGATGACTGAACAGATGTATATATATATTATCAATTTGTGATAAGTCTGGTTGCTTTATCAGCATTGAGTATTAGCAAAAACCACTGGAACTTTTTGTGTTTATCAGAAAGCAAAAGTTTTATTTACAGTGGTGTTTGACCTTAGAAATCTGCTCCAAAACTCCAAAATTCATTGCTCCGAAATTCCAGTTTTACTGCTCTAGAGCTGCTTCAAAGCAGCATTATTTTTGCTCCCTGAGCTGCTCCAAAACACTGAAGCCTGCATCCATCCCTGGTTCCATGAGAGTTCTATCTCTTGCATATTAGTGGCAGTGGAGTGTACATACAACCTGTACTTTTTTTATGTCTAAATGCTGATTCGCTATCAATAATTTGCCAGCTTTTAATTCTTGCTCACATCGGTAAAATACCGTATCTTTCTTCATCTTAATTTTAGCAGCGTACTGAGGGAAGAGGACTAAAAAGGAAAGAATGTGAACAACACATTCCTTCTTAGTCCTCGTCTCCCAACGCGCTGCTAAAATCAAGATGAATGCTTGGGTCTTATACCAATCTTTATGAATGCCTAATAACCAATTCATAATGAAAACGTTCACTAGGGAACATATTAGTTGAAGTTGTGAGAATCACACTCATCCCGCGAATAATATGACACGTGCGGTGCACCAGTGATGAGCATGACGCACTCATGGGCATTAAAAGTGACAGCAGTGGTGCGGGAAGGGTGTGCCCCGCAGGTGCCAAGGTTAAGGCCGAGTGCAGTTGTGTCGTGCAGTTTTTTTAGTTATTCAAGTTCATGTTATTAAGCATTTAATTTTCAATATCTACTGGTCAGCATCATTCACTTGGCAGCAGCAAAGTGTATACCTTTTGCATTCTTCTCTGTATTAAAGCAACTTGAAGGCACCTTCTTTATAATCTACGTTTCAGTTTCAGTTTCAGTTTTATTGAGCATTTTCTTCACAGAGTTGCGAAAAAGAAAACGCAAGAATAAGAGCAAAAAGCTGCTATGTTAGCAGCTTGACGAGGCTCCTACCCCTTTTCACTTGGCATTACAAAATCCGCAGAGCACAAACATGAAAAAACAATTTGGCGTCGATTTTCAAAACTTCAAGAAATTAGAAAATGCATCAAAACTACATCAGTTTCAGGTTTACATAAAATAAGCAAATCACAAAGAGAGAAAAACAACAAATAAAAAAGAAAACAGTGTACGGTCAATCATGAAACAATGCACACGTTGCTAAACGGCTACCAAAGCATTACAAAATGATTATACGACGTTTACAACACTGGGTATGCGAAAAGCACAAGTTTTGATGCACAAGGGAAACACTGACGAGTGAAATGTTACATGTTTTACTCGTAAAAAAAAAGCAACGAAAAAAATGTCAAAGAAAGCAAACATCATAGGATGCCATGTTACACACGAGCACTATTATAGGATGTTTCTTTTACATATAGTATTTTAGCCGGACAATTAGAAGAAGCTAAACTAAACGCCGTCATTCTGGATGAGAAGATTCTTAAGTTGCTTTTTATCTATAATAAAGATGTCGATGTTTTTATTTTGATGATTATTTATGATATTGTTGTCAAAAGTGTTCGATTTGCTTTTTGTTCCTGTGTGCTGTGAAGACTTGTTCTTCATCTTTCTTTACTCTCAATTAAGTGAGTGAAGTTTTCACGTTTATGAACAAATTGATGCTGCATGTGCAGGAGACCATACTCGAACGGATGGCAGAGAATGATTCGCTCTCTCACGTCGAGTGGAAGAAGGGGGTGGTGTCCGGCGCCATCTATACAGAGCACGACCCGAAGCTGGAGGGCCTCATGGTTTCGGTCTACGAGCGACACCTTCGCTCGAACCCACTGCATTCAGACGTGTTTGTAGGCGTGCGCAAGATGGAATCCGAGGTGATACGCTGGTGCTGCAACCTTTTCCATGGAGGACCCGAAAGCTGTGGATCAGTAAGTGGCATTTGTCATGCGAGGGTGCTGCTCGTGAAACTCTGACCCATAAATTGTCAATGGCCATCTATACATGCATAACATGCATGTATAGTCACACTAGTGCTAGGAAGACAAGTAGCAGAAATTATTCACTGGGATGCGCCTTTCTCCTGCAAGCTGACTCGGATGGTGCCCGTCTCCATATTGACTACAATACAAAACTAGACAGTATCGCGGTACTATATTTGGATACTTTGGAGTATCTGTGTTTCTCTATTGAGATACATTTGCAAAATGTATCTGTGCCTCAGTAGCGAGATTTAGGGTGTATCGATTATATTGCAATACTGCACAAGACACGGGTACTTTTTATCTGAAATGAGCTGACCTGTTTCTAAGGGGGAGAGAGAAATATTTGTGCTATACCAGGCCAAGACACTCTGCTGCTCACAGTGGGAGGCGGTGAAGGGTTGTCTGCATGCACAGAATGACCAACCGCGTGGTCGCACTGTAACGGCAGAAGTGCTAAGGTAGTCATGCTCTGCCATCTTGAGACAGCTGCCGCACCCCTATCTTTTTTGGGGAGCAAGTCACTTCGCAATCTTTTCATTAAGCATGAACTGACATCTCAATGACAACCTATTCAAGAAGCTGCTATTGCTCAAATGCACAGGCACAAAATATCACGACCGAATAGCCTCTGGCGTCGATTCTCAGAAACATTCATATATCATCTGCAAAATATCAACAGTGAATATAGCTGAGAAGGTATTTTAAAGGAATTTCAAAGTTTGCATGAGCCCTCGACTCGATCGTGCCATTTGACACCCCCAAAGGGGACCCTTTGGGGACCCCCTACCTCCCTCACGTCACCACGCGGCAGTCAACAAAATAAGTTATGGTGACGTCATAGCCGTCATTTTTCTTTTGCCGCGTTCATTCAGGTACATAGTTAAAAGCTCTGAAAAACTTCGAACTGACAACCCTGTGTCGTTCTGAAATGCGGTTGCACCATGCTTATCTATATGCTCTTGAATACACAGCATAAGTTGACTATGAGGCAAGGAATAGTTAAGGTCCTTTACATCAAATCAGCATGCCATGGAAATGAGCAGCCGTGGAATCTCATACTTCACTCCGAAATTTGCCTCTCTTTTTTCACAGAGAGAAATCATTTTGTGGAATTCTGCTTCCACGTTAGTTCCAATCTCTTCCAGCTTAGTGAGCACTTAGTCAACCTGCTCCAAGGCGACATTCATGCCTATGTATGACCTCCCACAGGGGCGCCTGCGCAAGTAGGCATTTGGTGTGTAGCGACACCACGGACCCGAGCTAACAGGGGAGTTTTGACTCCCTCCCACGCTTAACCGTGTGTAGCTGAATTGTGTCAAAAGGGGATCCTGGGGGTGGAGCCAATGCTGGGTGATTGGACCTTTAAGGCCCCCCAGCGGCGGCAACACACCCCTTTGGCCCCGGCTTCACGTAGACGGCACCCCTGGGCTGACCCACCCAGGGGAAACCGTCAGTCGCCTTTTCCTGTCTCTCCCTCTCTTCATCTTCGTCTTTTCCTCTCACTTTCAATCTTTCCTGTTCTCTCCTCTCTTCAATTTATTTCTGTTTTTCCTGGCGGCAAGGGTTTACCTTGTGTGGCTATCCAAACGAGGGTAAACCATATTAAGTTATAGTAACTGCGTACTGCTGGCGTTGCGCAGACATGTCTACATGCTCTGCCACGTCCTCTTGTTGGACTCTGTGGTGGGTGGTAGGCGCCGTTACCGAAAAATCCACATTTTCTCATGGGATCCTCGACTCCCTCTCTAACTGATCGTGCCTCGAAAAGGGTACGCACCGACGCAACTTCACTACTTTGGCCCAAAAACAGATAAACTTTCCCAAAATACCATGTCCTCCACTGCGAACAATCATCTATAAAAGCTAGAGCAATCTCACCCTTCCTTGTGGCCAAGTGCTTGGCAGAGACTATTGGAACCGGTTATAAGGCCACGAAGATGGCAAGTGGAGATTTGCTTCTCGAATTAAAAGACAAGGAACAGTACAATAAACTCTCGCACCTTGTAGCCTTTGGTAACATCCCTGTCTCTGTGAGCGCACACCGTACCATGAATACAGTGAAGGGCGTGGTATTGGACGAAGATTTGATGACACTGAGTGAAGAAGAGCTCCTTGATGGATGGAAGGACCAAGGTGTAATACATGTCCAGCGCATCAAAATCAGACGTAACAACAACGAAATAGCGACAAAGCACTTGATACTCATCTTCAGCTCAACCACTTTACCTGAGACTCTCGAAGCTGGCTCTTTAAAACTCCATGCCCGACCCTTCATTCCGAACCTGAGGCATTGTTTCAAATGCCAGCGATTTGGTCATGCATCCCAGAGCTGCCGAGGGCAGCTGATATGTGCTAAGTGTGGCACAACCGGCCACAGTGCTGATGAATGTAGTCATGACGAGATCCTCTGTGCTAACTGCGAAGGTAGTCACCCCGCATACTGCAGAGCGTGCTCAGCCTGGAAAAAAGAAAACGAAATAATAACTATAAAAGTTAAGGAAAATATCACATTCAGGGAAGCAGGACGACGGATCTCGTCATCATTGGCACTAAAAACACGTTTCGCTGAATAGTGCAAAGAGGGGCGGCACTACAAAGGCCTTTGGCAGTAGCCCGGACCACGCCTAGCGTGCCGAGGCCAACGCCACAAGCCCCTACGGCGGGAGCAGCCAGCGCTGCCCTGCCCACATTCAGCCTGTCCACACCAGTGACATCTACAAGCTCTGGCAGCAGCCAGGGCAATCACGAGGCCAAGGGTGCCTCATCAACCTCCAGCTCGGTGGGGACAAAGACTTTGTCGATCGAGGGGAAGTGTAAGCAATGCGCAGATCGCTCTGTAGAGCCTCGTAAGAGGCTATGGTCCAGTGCCTCGCAAGAGGCTATGGACACCAGTTCAAGCCAAACGGCGCTGGAAGCGCCGAAGGAGCGGCGAGCTTCTCTCGACCGCCCCAAAAAGAACAAACCGCCGATTACAGGGCCTGACAAAGGCCCTGTAAAATGAGCTAATCTCAGACTTCTCTGCACACAGCGCTTTTTCTTTTTTTCCACTATGGACAAAATCGTACAGGGGAACGTAAGAGGAATACTTAAAAATTTAGATGATGACCAAGAACTTCTGAGTAAGTTTAACGCGAAAGTGCTATGTGTGCAAGAAACACGTTCAACTCCCAAACACAAGGACTTCCTACGGCTATATATTATTTTCCGAAAAGAACGAGAGGATGCTGTCATACCATCTGGCGGTGTGGCCATTATAGCTGATCGAAGTATAGCATGCCAGCATTTGAAGCTCCAAACAGCCCTTGAGGCAGTGGCCATTCGAGCTGTACTTTTCATTAAACTCATTACCATATGCTCTGTGTACATACCACCGCATCAACAGCTACACAGACGTGATCTAGAATCATTAATAGATGAACTCCCAGAGTCATTTCTGATTCTAGGTTATTTTAAGGCACACAATGTTCTGTGGGGCGATGCTCACTGTGATGCGTGAGGACGTCTCATTGAACAGCTCCTTTTCTCTTCTAGTTTATGTCTTTCAAATATAAAGGAGCCTACGTATTTTAGCCTTGCAAACAACACGTACTCCTCCATAGATCTTAGTATTCCATCACCGTCCCTTTTACCATTTTCTAAGTGGAACGTTCTTAAAAACCCTTATGGGAGTGACCACTTCCCAATCATCCTGAGTGCGCCGAACAAAGATCAACTACCCCCGCAGGTTCCTCGATGGAAGATTGACTCAGCTGATTGGGAAGGGTATAGAACTCTTACACACATGACATGGACTGAGCTGTCTGCCCTGACCATAGATGACGCTGTCACGTATTTTACAGCTTTTATACTTGATGCCGCATCTAAATGTATTGCCAAAACAAGCGGCATGTCTTCTAAACGGCGAATCCTATGGTGGAACGACGCATGCAGGAAAGCACAGACCACTCAGAACAAAGCACAGGCGTTGCTTCGAGATTCCCCAACAGCAGAAAACCTTGAAAATTTCAAGCAGGTCAAATCGCAGGCAAAGAGAACGCGTGGACAAGCTAGACGAGAGAGCTGGACAAAGTTTATATCGAGTATCAACTCATACACAGATGAGGGAAAAGTGTGGAATAAGGTAAAGAAAATTAAGGGCCAATAAACGTATTCCCTGCCACTAGTGAATAGCCTCGAGGAAGCTTGGAGGATCAAGCCAACTTTCTTGGCACACATTTCGAACACATATCGAGCTCCTCACACTATTCCGAAACCTTCCAGAATTACAAGCGCGAATAGAAAAACAAAAGTTAGAAAGAAAATCCGCAAGAAATGAGGCATATAATGAACCATTCTGCTTCGCAGAACTGCGAAGAGCACTCAGCTGCTGTAATACATCTACCCCAGGTTCTGACAACGTAACGTATGCGATGCTGAAGGAACTACCCTCCGAAACTAAAAAAACCCTCCTCTCTCTTTTTAATCGCATATGGTTTTCAATTGTGATCTCCTCCTCCTGGAAGCAGGCTGTTATAATTCCAGTTTTGAAGCAGGGGAAGGATTCCTCTACTGTATCAAGTTACAGACCTATAGCGTTAACAAGCTGCCTCTGCAAACTATTTGAAAAAATGAGTAATTGCCGCTGACTCCACTACTTAGAAACAAACAAATTGCTCGACCCATACCAGTGCGGGTTTAGAGAGGGCTGATCTACCACCGACCATCTTACACATATCAAGGCACACATACGTGGGGCTTTTGTTCATAATCAGTTTTTCTTATCTGTGTTCCTTGACATGGAGAAGGCCTACGATACTACGTGGAGGTTTGGAATATTGAGAGACCTCTTACACATAGGTATACACGGCAATATGTTCAGTGTCATTGAAAGCTGTCTGATCGTACATTCTTTGTTAGAGTGAGCAATGTTCTGTCCCGAACATTTGTACGGGAAACCGGAGTGCCACAGAGTGGGGTGCTCAGCTGTACGCTCTTTATTATAAAAATGAGTTCTCTCCTTCTGTACATTCCACGTAATATCTTTTATTCAACATATGTCGACGATGTGCAGATAGGTTTTCAATCGTGTTCTCTTGGGATCTGTGAGCAACAGGTTCAGCTTGCCCTTAACAAGGTATCCAAATGGTCTGATGAAAACGGGTTCAAACTGAACCCACAGAAAGCACCTGTGTCCTTCTTTTCACGAAAAAGAGGCTTGCACCCTGATCCTGAAGTGGTCGTTAAGGGTGAGCGTCTACCCGTAAACACAGAACATAAGTTCCTAGGCATAATTTTAGATGCGAAGTTAACCTTTGTACCGCACATAAAACATCTTAAAAATAAGTGCTTGAAAACAATAAATATCCTAAAGGTGCTGTCACGAACAACGTGGGGCAGCGACAGAAAGTGCCTCATGAATCTGTATAGAAGCCTTATACGCTAACGCCTTGAATATGGGGCAATAGTCTATCACTCTGCCACGCCAAGCGCTTTGACAATGTTGGACCCTGTTCATCATCAAGGCATCCGCCTGTCCACAGGCACCTTTAGAACAAGCCCAGTTAAAAGCCTTTATGTGGAATCGGACGAGTGGTCACTCTATATGCAGAGAACATATTCTTCCGTCATATATTTTCTTAAAGTAAATGCGAACAGTGAGCAACCCGCATATTCCATCATTAACGCCCTGTCCAGCTCTCAACTTTTTTGCAATCGGCCCGCAATGGCATGCCCTTTCTCGCTGCCTGTTAGAGACCTAGCTGAAGAAACAAATGTCCCACTGCTTGAATACCACCTCAGCCCCTCCGCTCTGCGGCTCCCGCCATGGCAGTGGCAGGTTATAGACTGTGGCACATCTTTCGTAGCTGTCACAAAGCATGCCTCCCTCATACACATTTGGATGTATTTCTTAGAGCTGCAACATGAACATGACTGTTCAGAATATTATACTGATGCATCAAAGTCCCATACTGTCGTGTCCTATGCAGCAGTCGGCCCATCTTTATCAAATGCCGGCGTTCTGTCCACCAGCACAAGCATTTTCACAGCCGAGGCTTACGCGTTATTCGTAGCGGTTTAACACATCAACGAATTGAATGCGCCAAGGGTAGTTATATACACAGACTCCCTGAGTATCGTAAAAGCGTTGAAAAATCTAAAAAAAACACAGAAACCCTGTAATTATATCCCTCTATTCAATACTCTGCGCAGCCTATGCTTCCAAGCAACATATCGTCAAGTGCTGGGTGCCAGGACACCGCGAGATAGAAGGAAATGTGTTGGCCGACCAGCTCCCCACGTCAATCAACGGAAGCACTGCCTTCACTTCACTTCACTTTATTTTCCTTAAATACCTTGCAGGGGGTATTACATAAGGGGTGGGGTTAATATAATAGTGGCTACATACAAAACAGTGGTTACATACATTTACAAGATAGTGACTACAATGCACATACAGTATAGTGGCTACAATACACTTATTGAGACATACCAAGTTTTATTTTTTTCGGAAAATGAGGA
This sequence comes from Rhipicephalus microplus, assembly GCF_043290135.1. NCBI lineage: Eukaryota > Metazoa > Arthropoda > Arachnida > Ixodida > Ixodidae > Rhipicephalus > Rhipicephalus microplus. The sequence goes on from NW_027464607.1 coordinate 3,275,084, forward strand.
TAAGCAGATAGTTTCGACGATATCGCGGGGCAGGGCGTTCCAGTCAGCTGATGATCGACAAAAGAACATGTACATCCCCCCTCCCAGATCACACAACGATTGTTTTAAGTTCAGTTTCTTTCCGCGGGCGATCAGTGAGTGGAACAGGCTGCCGAATTCCACTGTCTTATCAGAATGTGTACCTTCCTTCTTGAAGGGCCTAAAGGATGTCGTGTATAAAGACGTATAGTTTATATTTTGCTTATCCTATGTCCTCAAGAGCAGAGTGCTTTGGCTATTTCTTGTCATTCATTGTCATGTATAATAAAAGTTGTATAGGGAGTACCTATTTTTCTGTATGTATATTGGTTTTTTTCCACCCCTGTTATAGCCCAAATAGGGCTGACAGTATAATAAAATGAAATGAATGAAATGAAGAAAGATTGAGAAAAAGTCGTAGTGTGGCTGCGGGGACGAGTAACTTGTAAATGGTGCCCTGTGCGCAGAGATGTGCGCGGTGGCGGGGCCCGAATATATGGGGCATGATGAAGTGAGCTGTGAAAAAACTTGTGAAAAAGGATTATTGAATCGATGCTGCACCGGGACGATAGCGTGTTCAAGCCAGACTCAATTTTTAGTTGTGATACGCTGGTATAATATGAATAAGATGATTGAATGAACCTTACTGCACGGTTCTGAATGGTTTCTAGGGCTTTGATAAGGTATGTTTGATGAGGTGACCAAATGGGAGAAGCGTATTCTAGCTTTGGGAGTACGAGTGACTTATATGCTAGAAGTTTGACATGACGTGGTGCATGGCGGAGATGGCGTTTTAGGAATCCAAGGGTTTGGTTGGCCGAGGCCATAACGCGTGCTATATGAGGTGACCAATTTAAGTTATGGGAAAGGGTGATACCAAGGTACTTAAATGTACCTACTCTTTCTAATGAAGTGTTAGCAATAGTGTGGGGTGTGCATAATGGCTGTAGGCGGCGAGTAAAACTTATTACCTTGCATTTGTTGGGGTTCAGGGTCATCAATCATTTGTTGCACCAATCTTGAACATTGTTAAGATCGTCTTGTAAAAGGGAGTGATCGGCATTGTTAGTGATTGGTTGGTAGATGACACAATCGTCAGCGAACACTTGGATTTGAGAGGCGACATGTAGAGGGAGGTCACTAATATAAATAAGAAATAGCAGTGGACCCAAGACGCTACCTTGCGGGACCCCATATGTTACAGGGAGGGGGCCGGAAATGGAATTATTGACATGTACTGACCGCGATCGGCTAGTAAGGAATTCATTAATCCAATGAAAAATGTTGGGATGCAAGTTCAACTCTGAGTGTTTAAGTAATAGCCGTTGGTGGGGTAACTTATCAAATGCTTTTGCATAATCAAGAAAAATGGCATCGACCTGTTTGTTAGTATCGAGGTTGTTATGTAAGTCATGGATGAACATGGCAAGTTGCGTTTCACATGAGAGGCCCTTGCGGAATCCATGTTGAGATGTGTGAAAAAAGTTGTTGGTGTCAAGAAACTGCATGATATGTGTGTAGATGACATGCTCCATTATTTTGCAGGGTACACTGGTCAGGGAAATCGGTCGGTAGTTAAGAGGAGATGTTTTGATGCCTGATTTATAAATTGGAACGATCTGCGCTTCTTTCCAGGCGAGAGGGATGCTACCGGAAGAAAGAGACTGCGTGAAGGTTAATCTGAGATAGGCTGCGCAGATGTTCTTGGTGTTTTTTAACACTTTCAGATTGATATCATCTGCCCCAGATGCCGATAAAAGTTTAAGCTTTTCAATTATGGCTATTATTCCTTCCTCGCTGAAATCGATTGCTGACATAACATCCTGGACAGGGGGGTGGGGTACAGGTAGAGGAGCATCAGGTTCAGTGGTGAATACAGATGAAAAAGCAAGATTAAATACCTCAGCACATTCTTGTTCAGGAATCGTAATGTCATTATGGTCGGTAATGATAACAGCAGAAGGTGGCTTGGGACTCAGAATTTGCCAGAATTTTTTAGGATTGCTTTCCAGTACACAAGGTAAGGTATCATAAAAGCAGTGCTTGTCACGACGCATAGCTGATAAGTAAACTTTCTCAGCTACGAAATATTTTTCCCAGGCCACAGCACAATTTTTTTTCCTTGCCAAGTGGAAAAGGTGTTTTTTCTTATTTTCTAGAGATTTCAATTTCCTGGTAAACCAAGGTTTGTTGTGGTTGGCTTGTACCGATATAACTGGGATATGGTTATTACCGAGTTCAGTAAATTTTTGTTGGAAGATCAACCAGTTTTCTTGTACTGTGTGGCAATGAAAATCGGTGCAAAAAGTCAGGTAATAAGCTATTAGCTTATTCAGATATCAGCTGCCCTCGGCAGCTCTGGGATGCATGACCAAATCGCTGGCATTTGAAACAATGCCTCGGGTTTGGATTGAAGGGTCGGACATGGAGTTTTATATAGCCAGTTTCGAGAGTCTCAGGTAAAGTGGTTGAGTTGAAGGTGAGTATCAAGTGTTTTGTCGCTATTTCGTTGTTGTTACGTCTGATTTTGATGCGCTGGACATGTATTACACCTTGGTCCTTCCATCCATCAAGGAGCTCTTCTTCACTCAGTGTCATCAAATCTTCGTCCAATACCACGCCCTTCACTGTATTCATGGTACGTTGTGCGCTCACAGAGACAGGGATGTTACCAAAGGCTACAAGGTGCGAGAGTTTATTGTACTAACGTGGTTGCTTGGGTGAGTTGGTACGACATGATTCACATAAAAAACAGCGCCAAAAAACGAGAGACAAGAAAACGAAGGAGACAGACAGTGGCACTGTCTGTCTCCTTCTTTTTCTTGTATCTCGTTTTTTGGCGCTGTTTTTTATGTGAATTTATTGTACTGTTTCTTGTCTTTTAATTCGAGAAGCAAATCTCCACTTGCCATCTTCGTGGCCTTATAACCGGTTCCAATGGTCTCTGCCAAGCACTTGGCCACAAGGAAGGGTGAGATTGCTCTAGCTTTTGTAGATGATTGTTCGCAGTGGAGGACATGGTATTTTGGGAAAGTTTATCTGTTTTTGGGCCAAAGTAGTGAAGTTGCGTCGGTGCGTACCCTTTTCGAGGCACGATCAGTTAGAGAGGGAGTCGAGGCATCGTAGTTACCTTTACCATATAAGTGTATTGTTTTATTCCATGATTCTTGTCTTGGCAAGGTAAAGCTGAAGACTGCATTGATTATTTTATGGTCGCTAATTTCACGAAGGTAAGACATCGAAGAGAGGCTATTTGGGCTATTGGTTAGTATCAGATCTAAAACGCTGGCCGAATCCTGAGTGACGCGTGTTGGTTGCAATACAAGCTGACTTAAATGGAAGTTAAAGCAAAGATCGAGAAACTCGTTATCATTTTTGTTTGGTGACGAAGGCGGATTTCAAACCCAGTTTATGAGAGGGAAGTTAAAATCCCCGAATAACAATACCTGAGCGTTAGTATATTTTGTCGTGAGTCTGTCCAGGGCGCAGCTAAGCTTCTCAGTAAAGCCTGTATCTGTTCGCGGTGGGCGGTAGCATACACCAAGTAATATGGTATGAGGAGGGGAGCGAAAGAGTAGCCATAATATTTCAAGGTCACTGGGCGTATGAACAAGGGTGCAAGGCAAGGTATTACTGACGGCAATGAGCACATCACCGCCTCTAGAGTTCTGGCGATCTTTGCGGAAAAGCTGAAAACCGGGAAGGTCATTCATGACCTCAGTGTCAGATACATCAGCAGTAAGCGACGTTTCAGTAAGTATTAAAAAATTACATCTAGATGAGAGGACAATAATAGATACGATGTCGCGTTTAGGAAGAAAACTCCGTATATTAGTAAATATTGCTGAAATAGTAGTGCTTGAGCGCATTGATTTCGGGCGCTGAGATGGCTGGCAGTGATGTAGCAATTGCTATCTAATTTGTTTAACACGTTTGTCAGCGTCGTCGCACACGTACTTCCTGGATCCTATAAACAAGGTTTTATAACGTAGAGAAAAGGCGACAGCTTTTTCCTTTGCAAATGCAAGAAGGTGTTTTCTGGCATTTTGTACGGCGCGGGAGTAGTCCTGACCAATTCTGTAGTTACTGCTTTTTAGCTTGCGTCTGTTAGACAGGATTTTTTCTTTGGTTTTGTAGCGAGCAAAATTCGCAATTATGGGGTGGTTATGGTTAGTAGAGTGGCGGCCAAGTCGATGCGCACGCCCAATATCCTCGGGAACTACGGGTAAGCCTAAGTGATCTGAGCAAAAGTGAATAAGCTTTTCTTCTATCTTTGGGGCAGATTCTGAGGCACCTGGGTCGGGAATACCGAAGATGATTAGGTTGTTGCGGCGGGCTCGATTTTCTGCGTCATAGATCCGCGATTCTATGTCTGAGATTACACGGGTTGTCTCGGTTGCAGCAGATGTGATGATTGCGACCTGTTGTTGCAGTGGTTCAATGTGTTGACAGTGGCTCTCAACGGTATTCATTCTTCTACTAAGTTCAGCTATAGTACTGTTAGTTTCGGCAAGTTCACTTTTTAGACCCTTCAGTTCGGCTATTGGCTGCGGTTGCCCTACTGAGAGTTTTTTCAATTCAGCTAATATAGCATTAGGTTCCGGGCCGTGGTTAGTTTCAGTGTTGCCCGACAGTAAGAGAACGGTACGCGAGACATCGGTACACTGCTCAATAATCGATAATGGACACTGGGGGCTCGGCAGCAGCACCAAAAACAAGTCGCTCGATTTCTTAGAGTAAAGACTCAAAGGCTGACTAACCTGCATGTTTAAAAGTAGCATTTTAGGCGAATGTCTCGTGGCACAGCCGCCGAGCCCACAGGTGGGCGCGCCAGGGTGTTGTTCTTTTATAGTCGACGTGGCGATTGATGTTGCTGACGTAGGCTTCTCCCAGGTGGCAACGGTTGCAAAATCCATATCAGGTGACGCTGGCAGAAAGGCAGGGGTGGTTAGCTTATCAGCTGGAAGAGCACTCGAGATGCGGCCAAAGAATGGTTGCACACAAGCAGGAGGTGCGTGCAAGATGGCCGTGGTAGCGGGCAGAGCTGCGCAGATCACTGCGATGGCAAAGACCTGCATGTTGAAAAGTAGCAGTTTAGGCGACTGTCTCGTGGCACAGCCACCGAGCCCACTGCCAACTCTTCAGTTGCTGTCCCTATAATGGACCTAGAACCAAACATACGGAAAAAGTTCAGGGCTTACTGGCATAAGTTATTGGATCTACAAACTCATAACAAGTTACACTTGATTAAACCATACCTTGGTAACTGGCCACCCACGTCGAAAACGCGCCGTACAGAGGTCAGTCTCTGTCGGCTTAGAATAGGACACACACACAGCACGCACACACACCTTTTGTCCGGTGGTGACCCACCCAGCTGTCACAGATGTGGTCGTCCACTTACCGTACTCCACATACTCCTTGAATGCTCTGAGCTAGAGGCTTACAGGAGAAAACATTTTCCACTAGCGTTTAAGGAACGCATACCCCTTCATCCAGCTATGTTTATTGGTCGCGAACCACTTTTTAAATGTAAAGCAATGAATACATTCTTAAAGGAAGTAAATACTTTCCATGTTATCTACTCAAGTGATCGGTAGCACAGCCTCTGAAAGGAGGCTGCTGCAGGGGTGCTACATCCAAAGAGAGCACCTGTCTCCCGGCCCTTGGGACCAAGGGCGCAGGCGAGGCATCGTTGCTAATATAACACTCCTATTCTATGGTGTCATGATTACTTAGAACTCATTCTCACCAGGCATGCTTCACTTCACTTTCATGATTTTAATAAATATATGTCTTACGTACCTTTAGAGCCCATAATCTTAGGCCCTTTTACAGCCATTTAACATAACCATTGCTCCGATCCGATATCATTTTCTGGTGCTGTTTGGCCATCAATGGCCCTTGCGCCATTAAACAACATATATCATCATCATCATCATGCCTATGTATGACCTCTGCAAATACACAGACAAGTGGTGTGTGAGGCCTAGATATGTCTCGCTGACAGCGAGCCATATGAGAAAGTTGGGTGAACACTCGCTGATGGAGGCAATCAGCGGTGGACGGTGTTGCTTTGTCACATAAAGTGTCCAAGAACTCTTCGAGTGAATGAATATTGTCACATAAAGTGTCCAAGAACTCTTCGAGTGAATGATCTCAATAAATGCTTCTCCAAGCAGTGCAACTGTATCGTCATGTTCCACCCTCCTTGTTTCACAATAATGGCGCCGCTGGCCGAATGACTTTGTAGGCACTTTTAGATGTTTTTTCTGGGCTGCTGTCCTTTTGTGTGACTCCCGAAAGAAAGTGCACACTTCACTAATTGTGTCAAAGGCGCATCGAATGCCTTGAACTGAGGTGGCACTCAAACAAAGGCACAGGGAGTGCGTCGAGCAATGTGTTTACAAATTCATTGAGAAGTCATTCGGGAAGAGCGCTGTACACTGTAGAATGCCTTACTCATTGCCGCTGCCCCGCTATAACCGCGGCAGTGCGGCTCCGCGCGCGAGTTGGAAGGTGCGCTTTGGCACTGTCAGGGCTCGGCGACATCTGTTCGGCACCACGCCTCCGTCAAAACCCAAAACGCTAGGAAAAAAGATAAAAGCTAGAGGGCTTGGACTGCACAATCACTAACTTGCGGAACAGCTTTTTTTTTCATTTCGCTTTCTCTCTCTCATTCTCCGCGTACCTGTTGGCAGGAACAAAGGAGCCGACATCGTCCTCCTTTCACCTTTTCTTTTACTTTTTTTTGTTGCTGTTTTGCGAGTTTTGATCAGCAAACCACAGCTTGCACCTTTTACTGTTGGCCTCACAGGTGGCCATCGCCTCGTGAGCGCTGTGTTGCTTGGTTGGTTCTGTCTAAGTGATAGGTGTTCTCTGGTTTCGTCAACGTGCTGTCTGCGTACCACCGCGTGTGCAACATTTTTCTTTTGCGTGCGTGGTATGCAAAGCCACTGCGTACTCCTCTAATTGTCGACTTTTCATGTAGCTATGGCCCGCGGCAATCAATGAATCAATCAAAAACATCTTCATTTGTTGCAAATTATATAAACACGTTGTGGTTAGTATATACAGAAGAGATTATATAAACACATTGTGGTTAGTATATACAGAAGGAGGTCCCATAGCACGAGGCTGAAAGGGGACCTCCTGTCAGAAGTATACATGTTGATAAGTACAACAAAATGGCAACTAAAATCAGCAAGTAATTTTGATAGGAATAAAAACAACGCAAGCGTACAATATAAATACGAGTAAAAATGGCAATAAAGCAACGCTCAGTAATTATACATGGCTATGAAAAAAACTCAAACATACACTAAAAAATGCCAGTAGAATCTTGAACAAAAGTGACTTTATTTAATGATACATAGCTAAACAGACAACTCAAATCTACATGCGTAATAAAAATAAAAATAACTCATACGGTAATAGCACTAGGTGTAAGAGAACGCCAATATAGAAATACAGAATAGTTATGGTTGTGAAATGAGATGATTAAGTTTTTTTTAAAAGTGTTAAATGGCAAATGTTTAATGCATAGTGGTATTGAGTTCCTAAATTGTATAGCAGCAAATATGGTAGTATGCTTACTGTAGTTAGTGCGTGTATGTGGAAGTAAAAAGTTGTTGTTTGAGGCAAACCTAGTTGGATTAGAGTTTATCAGTTGAAATTTGTGTAAGACATTGGGTGTTATGGAACCGTTCATACGCTTGAATTCAAGAATACTCAGTTTGTATTTGAATAAATTACACACTGTTAAAAAACTAATTTACTGAAAAAGTGGCGACACGCTGGTGATAGGTGTACTGAATGTTAGAATGCGAATGGCTTGGTTTTGAAGACGTTGAAGTGGGAGGACATGAGATGGGTAGGTGTTCGCCCAAGAAGCGCAAGACCCTTGACTTTGCAACAAAATTGAAGGCTATTCAGGGTGTTGAGCTGGGCGGGAGATTTTCTACCAACACGCACGACTTTGGGATACCACGAAGCACTCTGAGTACCTTTTTGAAGAACAAAGCATATATCAAGGCAAAGACGGTGGAGCAGCGAACTTCGGGAGCCTGTCATGTGCACGCTCCTGCCCACGGGAATGTACATACTCTCTATGCCTGGTTTTTAGAAGTGTCCGCGAAGAACATTTAAATGAATGGCCCGATGCTGATCACCAAGGCCAAGGGGTTTGCCGCTGCACTCAGTGAAACAACTTTACTGACAACGGGTGGCTTCACCAATTTAAACAGTGCTACAACATCATTGGCTAAACCATTTTTGTCGACGGCAAAGCTGTCAGCAGCCAGGACATCCAGCAGTGGATGACGAAGGAGTGGCCAAAAATCTCCGCTAAGTTTTCTCCCACGGAGATCTTCAACTTCTGGCGAGACGTGAAGACGGACACAGTGATCAACTGCTCTGCAAGGCAGGCTTCGAGACGGCGGAACTTGTGTAAATCGATGATGACGAGCGCATAGGTAACGCGTTTCGCGAGTTGTCGTTCCGCTTCCCGGCAACAGTTCCACTCGTAGTGTCTGCGGACGATTTCGTGAAAGCGGACTACAATGTCCAGATCGTTGTGAGCCTTGCTGACGGGAACATAGTAGCTGCGATCGCAGGGGCTTAGGATGCCCAGGTCGACAACTCATGTGATGAGGAGGATCGTCTGGACGATGCGCTGGCTACACGCGCCGCTTCAGTGGCGGTAGCACTGGGCGTCATTCGTCATTGTATCGGCCACATGAAGGGAACCGGACTGTCGCACCTAGATAGCTTTGTTAAGATTGAGACTCATCTTCAACATTTCAAATACGAAGCAGGCCAAGATGAGCGATTTTTTTTCACGCAAATAAATCATTGTGTTGCGGCAAGTGTGCAGGATTAGTTGTCATTCTTGAATGCGCCTGTTGTAGGTGATGATCCGCCACAGGTAAGCTCTCTAGGCCTCTATTTTTTTATATAGAATTTTTTATATATCGAACTAATTCGCAATTCCCTTCGAGTTCGATATATCCGCATTCGACTGTATCCAAATCATTTCATGTTGAATGTGCGGGCTGGAGTAGAGAGTGTTGCAGCCTGTCGTTATTGGCCAAAATGATGTCTTCTCAATTTGCTCTATAACGCAGGAGCGCCCTGAAGTTGCCGTCGTTCTGTAAAAGTTCCTCGAGAAAGAGATGCCCCGAATTCTTATCAACTCTCAGCGCGAGATCTTGATAGCCACACAGTACAACTGTCTCAACAATTGCGGGAAACTTTACCTTGTTGCCCTCGAGCTAAACCTTTGCTTGCTGATTAAGCTGTACGTGGACACTGCTTGATTTTCCTCTAGTAACCCTGACAAAGAATTCCGCGTGAACCGTTGCTGTCATGTGGTACGGTTAAACCTAGATATAACGAAATTGATAAATTTCCGGAAAAATTTGTTATAAAGAGGTTTTTGTTTATGCAGGTTGAGTACGAAGATTCGGAAAATAAACGCGCAAATAAACAAAAGGGAGACTCAAGGTAGAGCTAACCCCAAACACTCATTTTACAGGGAAAAGCTGCGTTATTATTACGATAGCAATTACATGGACACTCTCGGCGGGTTCTTACTGTCGCCGCCATGTTCTGCAACAGGTCCAAATTGACAACATGCCCCCGAGCATTGTAATTCTCACGAGCTGGTAAAAGCGTGCGAGTGCTGCTGAAGCAGGGATCACGCGAGTCAGCCCATCCCTATTGCCTGGAAAGTGCATAACATCTCCCACGTGTTATAACTCCATCAAATGCTCAAACAGGAAGTAAACCACCTGTCTTAAACGAGCATGAAAAAACGTGGGGAGGGGGGAATCGCTCGAGTAGCAATAATGAACCTGGATTTTAAGGGTGGTCGTGATCACTGGCACGCTTGCTATCTCGGCGAGTGTCAGTGCGGTTTCAACGGGAAGGGACTGTGTGAAAAGAGCAAACACAATCGTTCCGATCAAAGTCGAAGGCGCGCGATTCTCTTCACCAAAGGATAAGCGTGCACGCACAAGCATCTTATCCCCCCTCTCTCCCCTCCGTGTTCGCGGGGCAAAGTATGCGCGGGAGATAAGCGCCCGTCAGGTCGGCACATCGTGACGAACTGAGCGCCAAACACGGGCGGCTGTTTTTTTTCTTTAGTTTCCATATATCTAGATACGTATACATATACGGTGAATGAAGGCGGCGGCAAAAACCCAGCCGAAATTGCCCTTATACATAATTGAATGAAAAAACAAAGCTGAACATCGTCGGAGGGGGGGGGGGGGGGGGGGCACACACACCATGCATGTGCAGTGGAACTATGCACGCGCTCAAGGCGTCGACAATGAAGAGCGGGCGGCACGAACACAGACACGGTTACTGCGCAAGCTATTCGGTAAAGCGCCCTCCATATTCAGTGTAGCCCCACATATGTGACGCTAACTAAAACCGTGGCACTGCCATCGTGCAAAATTGATTTTATTTATTATTTCGGTTTGGAGGGGGGACACACTTGCGCATGCGACCATGGCGGTAAGAAAGGGGGCAACGCCGGCTCGTGAGGTGCAAGCCCGTCTCACGTGGAAGCGGCCCGCGTGGGGCAGCGGCGGAAGATGCATGCTCGTACCGAAATGCGGAGCGAAACTTCAAGATTGTCCGTGGGAAAATTTGTTATATTAAAGTTGTCTCCCACAGATACTTGTTACATAGAGGTTGAAAATACATGTGCTCCTATGGAGTGACGGCAAAGAACAGAAAAATTTTGTTGTATCCAGCAATTTGTTATATGGAGGTTCGTTATAAGCAGGTTTAACTTTATACAGTTTGTGCATGATTCTCAAATGTCTCAATTACTTAGTAAATGGAACTCTTACGAGGTTCCTACATGACCAGTGAAAGCCTTTACTCGCTCCGCTTTTACGACAGAGAAGTACGCAGATTTAGCAAAACACTTCTTTCCGTACGCGAGAAAATGCAAAACACTCATATCGCTGCAGCCAGCGAGACTGAAACGTGCACCTTTTATCATTCTAGGCTACCAAGACTTCAATCTTGTAGCTCGGTGGCGGCATTCATACGTTAGGGTATACCCATTCTCGGATGTCATCTCCTATATTAGTGTTATTGACAAACATTCCGAAATGATTAGGACAAAGAGGGCTGACAGTTTCCAAATTGTCAGCAAAGTCATGCGGTCTCTTGACATTCAAGTCTGCAGGTTTGTGACGGTTCGGTAGATAAAGCCGCCTTCTGTTAATACAAGGCTTCCTTCCTAGAAGGACAATATGACCAAAAAAATTCAAAAGTTTTCTAACAATCGTTTTTTTATCTAATGTTCCCTACTACAAGCACACTAAACAAGAATGTACTCTTCGACCATATAGAACCATATTCATCCTGTTTAAAGGGTCATCTTGGAAAGAGAAATTTATGGTGAAAAAAGCCTCGTAGTGTTGCTCAAAGTTCACAAGCGGGAATTTATTAAGTGCCCTCTTCAAAGTGGACGTAACAAGCAAAGACAATTAGAAACACGAGATTCCCCTATAAAACTTTAGTGAAGAATCTTGTCAATTTCATCGTTGACTCTGGTCGCTTCCTGGCCGTTGAAGTTGAAACCTGGCTGGCATCATTTTTCTGTAATTCTCAGCGCAAAAACTTCCGACAAGTAACGCAAGCGACCAGGACGAGCACTCATCCTCGTCTCTTGTGTTACTTGTCGGAAGTTTTTGCTCTGAGAAGTTCAATAATGCATTACCAGCTAGCCCAATCCCACACTTTACATCATTTTTTCTCCATGATGTTGCAACTGGGGAATTGCGAACGGGAGCCATCCGAGTCTCAGGCCGAAGATGAGCAGAGGAGTTGAAGCTAATACCAGAAACACAATATTTTACGTGTTGAAGGCAGCGTGATAGAGCCGTACATGCATGATGGAAGCATTTTTTCAGGATCTTGGCGCTCGCCTTTTGAAGCCTGGGTGTTCCTAAGATTCTCTGAAGGGAAAACAATTGAGTCTAAGGCAGCCTAATGAAAGAAGTAGTCTTCACCTCCACCCCCCAAATGGAAATGTCAAACACCTCCTTTCCAACCCCCCAAAAAAGAAGGAAGAGGCATGCCTAGTTCGTCCCACGGCGAGAGAGAAGCGCAACGCGAGGCACCAAGTAACAGCACGACACAGCACAGTAAATGATGTAGTGTTCCACGTGCAGTGCTGACTCATCGATGTGGCTACGGTACCGGGCAAGCTGCAGTTTGTAGGAATCAAAGACATGAAGGCACTGCGGAACATGGGAAACGTCCCCGAAGACACGTTCCAGACACTTGGCTCATTGTCTGGTGCACCTTGATGGGCAAAGTACCACAGAGTTGACCACCCTTTCTAAGCAGCTGTGACTGTAAATAGCCCGAAAGAATTCGCATTATGACTGACGTGTTGTCGACGCTTCTGGACACCTCGGGAAAGGTGTCAAAGCTGGAACAAATCAAGGTAGATTTAGCCGAAACTATCCCATGCGTCCAAGTGGCACCAAGACATGGAGGCTGGTCACAGCAATGGCTGAGACAAGACAGTTAGAAAACTCCAACCGAATATTGTATTCAGAAAACCCAGCGTTTTGAAGCCAGACGGGCTTCGTCCTCAGGGGTGAGATAGCCAGAAATGTGCGGAGCTTATACGTGCTTGTTTATTTGTTGTTTATTTGATACCCACTGCGCCATAAGGCATTACTGTGGGGGGAATACAGCATGATTACAAGGCAGAACACAAGCTCGATTTGCGGCAAGTACAGTACAGCCTATCCAGATAGTAGGAAGTACACTAAATACACAACGTAACGGAGATTGAAAAAAAAATGTACGAAAAATGTCAGCAGGTAACATACAGTAAGACGAAAACAAATACAATATGTATACCGCACTACAAAACACCCGTCATCAACTGAACAATTCACTTGACTCTAACAAAGGAAAAAATGAATCACTACCAACAGCGACAACGATCGCTGAAGGTAATCGATTCCACTGGGAAACGGTTTTAGGGAAAAAAGAATTACTGAACGCTGCTGTTTTACATCGGTACTCCCACACTTTGTAAATGTGATCGACTCGTCCAGACACGTAATGAGGTGGAAAGATGTAACTGTCACGAGGAATACAAGTTCGAGATAAGTATACATCATGGAAAAGCTTCAGATGCTGATTAGCCCGGCGTGTGACAAGCTGTTCCCATCCTAAAGCTTGCTTGCAGCGCGTAATGGTGCAGTTGTGGCCCTTAACAGTGTTTCCCAGGACATAATGGGCGCCCATGTTTTGCACTTTTTCCAATTTATCGAGGGCGGTGGGCGGGTCCCATACGCTACTCGCGTAATCAAGTATCGATCGCACGCATAATTTGTACAGTAATTCCCGCGTGGACTGGGGAAACTCACGCGTGTTTCGCTGCAGAAACCGCAGTGATCTACAAGTCTTAGCTGTCGCATAATCAACATGACGGTGCCAACACAAATTTGGCGTGAAAAATACGCCCAAATACCTGTACTCAGAGACTATTTTTAAGACCTTCTTGTTTATAGTATACGAAGGCAAAGCTTCATCCTTCTTTCTAGAAAACGTCATACACATTGTCTTCTCCAAGTTAAGTTGCATTTGCCATTTTTTACATCATGTATTTATCTTGTCCAAGTCGTCTTGAACTGCGCTCCGATCACTTTCGCAGTTTATTGCTCTATAAACGATGCAGTCATCTGCAAACATTATCATCGGCGATTGTACGTCCAGGGTGATGTCATTAATATACATTAAAAACAACAATAATGGCGCCAGTACTGATCCCTGAGGGACCCCAGACGTCACATTGGTAGCGGATGACTGTTCACCGTTCACGATGACGTACTGCTGCCTGGAATTTAAGGGGGGACGCGGCTTTGGGATCGCGAAAAATGGCAAAAAAATCGATTTTTTGAAACTCAAGTTTTCAGTTTCTGGAACCCTTTTTCTATCTGGTTCCAAAATATCTACACTGAAAACCGCGCAGAAGTGCTTCGGAAAATTTGTTTCACCCACCTAGGTAGCAAAAGTTTTTCTGGAAATGGCGAGAAAACGGCGATTTTGAAAAAATTATAGCTTCGCGATGCTTGGGCCGGGAGCCGGCTTCTTGGGCTCATCGGAAAGAGCATTTCTCCGTGTTTAACTTTCCCGCCTCACTGGCTCCTCCCTTTAACAACAAGCGAGCAAAAGCAAATGTTTGAAGGTCGTTTTGAGGCCTTTGATTGGCCGTGGTCGCCATGTTGCCTCAGCTCGCCTCGCCATTGGCCCGATGCTCGCTCTGGGAGATCGTCGTCTGCTGCTTGTGCGTCGCGAGGACATGGCTCTCGAAAATCGCCACTTCGTGACGTGTTCACGGCTTGATAATCACTTAAGATATAACTACGCTTTAGTTACGAGCAGTAAGCGGATGCGCGATCAGGTTACTACGAGCGTTAGCGCGGTCTACGAGCGCCGCGCGTCATTGGAGTTGTCTTTAGCCCTAACTCCGCCGACTGCGGGCAGGAACGACGCGCTAGCGCATTCGTGGCGACGTGCTTCTTCGCAAGCAACGAAGCTGTAAGCGGTGGCACGACCTGATTACTACGAGTGGCCGCACCGGATGCATGATCAGATTACTACGAGCGGGCGCGCGGCGGTCTAGGAGTGCGGCGCGTCATCGGAGTCGGCTTTAGGCCTAACTCTGCTGACAGCGAGACTGCGGGCATGGATGGATGGATGCTATGAGCGTCCCCTTTATAACGGGGTGGTGACAAGTATGCCACCAGGCTCGAAAAAAAAAAAAAAAAAAAAAAAAAAAAAACTTTTTTCTTTTTTTTTATGTTGGCCTAATGCCTCTACTTCGATAAATTCTATCTTAATGGAAAAAAAGGTAAATTTTCAGCTTAAGTTCTCTGCCATTTACGGCACACTGTCCATATTTTATTTTTCCAATATTTATTTTTGTCCTTTCTCTCTAATTTTCTGCCACCAATACTCTAACCGTCTCTTACTTATTTCAATCGCGGGTGTGTTCAGCTTTCCATTGTTGTCCCTAAAACCCAAGGCTTCCTGTAGGCTCGTGCCCAAACGTACACCTGGGTGGATATCTCCACATTCAATCAGAACATGCTCCGCCGTTTCCTTATCTTTCCCGCAGCATGTGCATTGTTCTTCTTCTTTACTGAATCTTGCTTTATAACTACGCGTTCTAAGGCAACCCGATCTCGCTTCAAACAGTAAAGCGCTTCCCCTTGAATTATCGTAAAATGCCTCCCTCCTTATTTCATTTTTGCCCTTTCGGTAGTTACTCAAAGCCGGTTTTTTCTCCATAGCTGCCATCCAGTAAATCCTCTCCGCCTCCCTGACTTTTCCCTTAACGCTCTTTGTTGACATATGGCTCACAATACCAGCCGTATATTTACTAGTGAGTCTTCTAGTTCTTTTTTTCCACTGTGTGTCCACGCTCTTCCTATACAAATAACGGAACACCTTCTCTGCCCATCTACTCTCCTTCATATTTCTTAGCCTTTCTTCGAACCTTATTTTGCTCTGCGCTTCCCTCGCCTCAAAACCTGCCCACCCCATATCGCCCTTTACAGCCTCGTTTGTCGTCTTCCCGTGAGCACCCAACGCGAGGCGTCCCACAGTCCTTTGATTTACATCCATTCCCGATTGCACCTCTGCCCTCATGCACACCACTGAGTTCCCAAAAGTAAGCCCTGGAACCATTACACCCTTCCACAGACCTCGAAGCACCTCATACCTATTGTATCCCCACAACGCTCTGTGCTTCATTATTGCCGCATTCCTCTTTCCTTTTGCTGCCGAGGCTTTTTCCTGTACCTCCATGTATCTATCACTCTCATTTACCCATACTCCAAGGTACTTGTATTCACTTACCCTCGGTATTTCTTGGCCTTGTATGGACACCGTCTGATCACAGGGATCATTGAATACCATCAAACCACACTTCGTTACACTGAATCCTAGTCCAAGAGCTTCACCTTCCCTTCCGCATATATTCGCCAGCTGCTGTATATCATCTCGACTGTCCGCAAATAGGACGATATCGTCCGCATAAAATAAACCTGGAAGCTTCTGCTCAATCATCATGCCGCCCTGTTTGTGTGACAGATTAAAACCAATGTTGCTATCTTCTAGCGCTTTTTCCATACTCACCATGTACAGCATGAATAACAGCGGGGACAAAGGACATCCCTGTCTCAGACCCCTGCTAACCTCAACGTTCTCTTTGCTACGCATTCCTTCCCACTCTATGCAAACTGTATTTTCTCGGTATATCTCCCTCAAAAGCTGTATACAGTCGTCGCCCATGCCCATTCCTTTCAATATATCCCACAAAATTTCCTGATTAACGTTGTCGTATGCCCTAGTGATGTCTAGAAAAGCCACGTACAAGGGCCTATTCTCTATTTTAGATATTTCTATACACTGAGTGAGAACAAACAGGTTATCGTCTAACCGCCTGTCGACTCGAAATCCATTCTGAAGTTCTCCCAAAATATCGTTATGTTCGGCCCATGTTTCTATTTTCATTTTTACTGCTTGCATCGCCAACCTGTATAGTACCGATGTAATGGTTAGTGGTCTATACGAGCGAATCTTGTCCTTTTCTCCCTTGCCTTTATAGATTAAGTTCATTCTACTTTGTCGCCAACTGTCCGGTATTTGTCCGTCCTTTAAGCTTTTTTCTACTGCTTTTAACAATGCTTCTTTAGTGTTATGTCCTAGTTCGTTAATGAGGCTAACGGGAATCCCATCTAAACCCGCGGCAGTGCGCTTTGGAATTTTTCCTTCGGCCTTTTTCCAGTTGAAATTATCAAGTACTAGCTCTTCCTCTGTTGCTTTCTCCGCCACACTTTTACTCACCGGGGAGATCCCCTGGACGCTCTTTTGAAACGAATCGGCTGTTACCTTTTGGATGTAACCTAGCGCTTCGTACCCTTCCAATTGATTTCCTCCTTCATCTAGAATATGTTGTTGCGTTGTGACAGACTTCCTACCTAGCGCCTTTATGTGGCTCCAAAAAATCCTAGGCGCGGCCTCCTTTTTTTCGTGTATCTCTGTCATCCAGCGTTCACTTTCACCTTTAATTTTTGCCTCTACCAATTTCTGTACAAGGGATTTTTTCTCCAAATATATTTCCCATATTTTTTTGACTTCGTCCTGCGGCCGCTTCTCCTTTTTTGCCTTTCTATGCTCCCGTGATGCTTCGCGTCGCTTCTCGATCGCCTCCCGGATTTCCTTGTTCCACCAACTTTTTGGCTTCCTTTTTCCTTTCCAGCAAACAGTTTTCTTCTCTTTCCCTATCTCCTTCGTCATTAGATGTAACAGCTCACTATACTCCCAGTCCTTGCCTGGTATTTCGCCTACTTCTTCCTCGACTCTTGCGGCTATATTTATTATTTGTTTGTCATTTAAATACGAGCTGCCAGACTTTGATTCCATGCTCATATTTTTAGTTTCGTATCCCATTTGTAATGTTATTCGTTTATGATCACTACCCAAGCTGTTAATGCCTTCCTCGTCTATCCTCATTTCTGTCAGTTTGTGGTAAATTCCTTCAGTCATGAGACAATAATCAATACTTGATTGCTTGTTTCCGACTTCCCATGTGATCTGGCCGTCACATTTAGGCCCCGTGTTAACTATCTCCAGACTATGTTGCTCGCAAAGATCTAGTAATAACTTCCCATTGGTGTCTGAATATCCGTCAAGGTCATGTATGTGGGCATTCATGTCCCCTAGAAGGATGATTTCGGCCCCATTACCAAATTCCTTAATATCCACACTCATGCAATCCACTATCTCCTGATTCTTTTCTCTGCAGTTATTCCCCGTCCACAAGTAGGCTACCCCTAGCCACGTTTCCTTTCCACCTACTGTGCCCAGAACCCAGAGGTGCTCTGAACACGTCTGTTTCACTCTAACCCATTTGGCTCCGCGGTGAATTAGCATTCCTACACCCCCACCTTTCCTTTCCGATATGGTCCTGTTACACCCTTCCCAAACATAATTTTTAATATGTGGTGGCTCTTCCAAGTCTCTAAGGTGTGTTTCTGTAACCGCATACACGCCTATCTGTTCTTTGTTTAACTGCTCCTCAATCTCTAACCATTTTGCCTTCTTTCTGCCACCCTGCATGTTTATGTAACTAATTGCAACACGCGCCTTTTTCCTTTTTCTTTTACCTTTTTTTCTGGTTTTTCGCAATTCTACCTGTCAAAGCGTCCTCCTGGTTGTTTTCCCTGTTACGAGCTACCCCGGACTCCGAAGGGCCCGTGAGCCCCCCAAAAAAGCTACTGCGCGTCCTGCCAGTCGCCAGCCCACCTCGTGTCCAAGCCTCTTATCGAAATGAATCTTGTCTCTTTGGAATCCACCCCACCTGTGCACTTCCCTGTTTAAATCCACTACCTCGAAACCCTTCTCTCGACTAATTCGCCATATCTTTTTGTTTGCGTCGACAACCGCTCTTTGCAGGTTGACGTTGCGTACTGGTACTTCCGGTACTGTGCATACTACAATTTGCACCTGGGGGGACACGGTGCGCATGTCATCCACCCCTTTCGCCAAGGTCGTCGCTAGTCCTGACGATTCTTTTTTCAGGACGTCATTTAACCCTCCCGCAATTACAACGAGGTTACGATTGTTAGCTTTAGCTGCGAGTTGTTCACCCGCTTGACTCATTACTGTCCCCAGCGTTTGTCCTGGGAACGTCCCTATCGCAACTCTCTTGTCGCCTTTCACCCTTTCTTTGATTGCCGCTGCGCATCGGACTAAATTTGAGTCACCGGCGATGATGACCTGTCCAGACATTCCTTCTGAAACCTGCACCTGGCTGCTGACTAGGTGACTAGCGTGAGTCACGGCTGCTGGTTTGCTCCCTCCCTCCCTCAAAACTACTTCCCGGTAGCTGGGCCCTGTGGCCAATGTATCTGCCTTTGTCATGCCTGTTTCCCTCATCTCTCCCGCACGGGGGGTCGTCGCCATAATGCTTCCGCCGTCACCTGCGTCTTCGTTCCCTTTCACGACCTTCGATAGGCCCTTCTCGGCTGCCCGGAGCCTTTCCTCCATGGCTGACGTTTTCTCTCGCTCCTTCGCCAATGCATTCTCCAGCTCTGCGATTTTCTCCATGAGCCCACTCTGGACCGCCATCATATTTTTCATTTTCTCCTCGAACTCGCACTGTCTACACTTGACGTCATCTTCTGCTTTCTCTTCCGCACTAATTTCCACCTTCCACCCTACCCCGCACTCTGAACACTTTACGGTCTTTTTGACCATGGCTAGCTCAGTTTACCGATGCCCACGTGTTAGAAAACTGTACTAAAATACACTGGTCTAAGCCAAAAAGAACCACAATAATAAATAAATACGCTACACTTCACAGCACCTGCGCATGCACGTGGTCGGTCTACGCGCAGGCCTCAGCCACGTGGGGGCTGGAGAAAAAAAAGACACAGTACAAAATACTAGACCCGTACTAGACCTAAAAAAAAGACACAGTACAAAATACTAGACCCGTACTAGACCTAATCAAGCTTTACGCTAGCGCCTTACGTTCTCATAACGCTACATACAGAGGCAAGCTGGAAACATGCAAAAACACTTATCTGTAGCTGTCATTCCGGAGCTCTCCAAAAACACGTCCGACCTCTACCACCACTTCCGTCCAAGCCGAACGATGCGCAAGCGCACTCTTGGTGACGTGCTTCTTCGCAAGGAATGTACCACATCACTCTATGGCTCCTCTGAATATTGTACGAGCATTTCACGCATCGGCAGCGGACAACACAGTCAAGCTCGTCACCCCCCCCCCCCCCCCCTTCACTGCGATGGATCGTTTGGAACAGCGGCTAGCAGTGTCGCGCGTCGTCATTCGAAAATGCGATTCCAAGGGTAGTGCGTGCCGATTTTTTGTCTTCGTAGTTACACATTTCGCGCATCGTCATCGAACGCCGCCGGCAAGTGCATTACGCGCCGGCTGCACTGTCCACGCGGCCGCGCACCCCACGGTCATATGGAGTGCTGTCAGTAAGCTTTTGTGATGCGATTCAGACGTGCTTGGAGCCATGCTTGATATCGCCACGAACGTCTATGAATGTTCCGAGGTTAATGAATTGCTGTAGGTTAGAGTTTCCGCGACCGGCTGTAAGATGATGCGTTTCACGGCTAGAGCGGCGAAAGAGCATGTGTGAATCAGGGGCACGAATTTTTATATTCCCGTTTTGTGTCATTAATTACACTGCTAGAAATTCCCGTGCCACCAGTCTTTTGCCCATAACTTTGTTATTTAGAAAGAAGGCATAGGCAGTCATGGTGTGATCCATTTTTCTGATGCAATAAACTTCTCTCCAAATAAAAAAAAGTTCAGTGAATATTTGTAATCAAGTACTTAATTACGCTAATTACAACTTCAGCACGAAAAAAAGTATGTGTAATAATTTCAGTATATGGTTTTATTCAATTACAATCTTTTATGTCATACCTATCACACCACTCCTTCATACAAAGAACTTGGTTTGAAATCCATACTTGTTCTTTGTAACTCATGAAAAGGAGTAAATCATGAAAAGAAGTCAAATATCACAATACAAACCTGAGATCACAATTTTTAGGTGTCTTAGAGACGTGAAGAAAAGTTGAAACTTTAAACGCAGCTTTCTCAATACTGTTTTTTTTTTTTTTCCACATTATGCTTAGGCCCTCCTCATGGTTCAAGGAAGAAATATGTTTCTCGTAAAGTATTCGTGGTATCGCTTCAAAATTTTTATGGAAGCACTGTGAGGTTATTCTTAGTGTCTGCGCCAATTTTCATGAATATCCAACGAGAAACAAAAAAAGTTCATTGAAAAAAGCCCGTCAAAAACTTCGACAGGCTTTTTCTCACAAGTGTGTTTTGGACATTGTGCATTGCTCGTGGAAAGAGTAGCACGAGAATGACTGGACTGATTTTGATTCTGTTTTTTTTCCCTGAATCCCTGAACACTGCTTGTGGGTTCAGCAATCTTCAATTTCTGTTTTGTGGCCCTGTTATTTTTCTAGACGATGATTTGTCAGTGTAATTGTTTCTGTGTGTGTCGGCAGCCATGATGATCTCTAAAAAAAAAAAGAAAACTTATTAAAAAATTCCGAGAGTGCCATACCCTGTAGCTTTCTTTTGAGTAAAGATCAACACCATTCGCAGCTTCCTGGCATGTTTTGTTGCAGCGCTAGGCTTTCCACTAGCAGACCATATAATTGGATCGTGTAGCTTTATGTAACTTGAGAACTACTGAAGCTATCATGATGAAACTGCATATTTCTCTATTCTAGACACTTATGAGTATGCATGCCAAATTTCATTGCTGTAGAGGCGGAAATGTTGTAGGCCCGTGTGCTCAGATTTGGGTGCACGTTAAAGAACCCCAGGTGGTCAAAATTTCCGGAGCCCTCCACTACGGCGTCTCTCATAATCAAATAGTGGTTTTGGGACGTTACACCCCACAAATCAATCAAATTTCATTGCTGTAGGTCAACAAATAAAAAAGTTTTTTTTCAATGCCACCTCCCCCCTTAAGTATTCTGCTATCCAGTTAATAACTTTCGGGTTAATCTTGTATTGGGCCATTTTCTGCAATAATAAATTGTGGGGAACCAAATCGAACGCTTTTTTGAAATCCAAAAAAAAATATGCAGTCAATACTGGTTCGGTTGTCCAGTGCGTTTGCTACCTCATGAGTAAATTCAATTAACTGGGTCACACAGGAATGGTCCTTGCAAAAGCCATGTTGGCATTCGTTTAACATGGAATTGGCTTCTAAATGCTTCATTATTGATGAGTATAAGACATGCTCTAAAATTTTGCAGCAAACAGCTGTTAACGATATAGGATGATAATTTGAAACAATTTCTCGTGGTCCCGATTTGTGAATAAATACAACAGCAGCCAATTTCCAATCACTAGGTAAGGCACAATCGCGTTAAGGTTTTTCGAAGATTATTACTAAATACCGAGACACTATGTGCGCACAGGATTTCAAGACAGCGTTAGGCAGTCCGTCAGGTCCCGAAGCTTTTGATACATCTAGGCGCTTTAGCAGGGTTTCAACTCCTTGGCTATAAAATACAATATCGTCCATCTGAGTCTCGCCCGGAGAAGGTACAGATAAATGGTGCGCATTTGTTTTTGTACCTGGTACGGAAAAAATAGAGGTAAAATACGAATTAAATCTCTCAGCTTTTTCAGCAGCTGTTTCAATGACAACGCCATTCTGCTCCAGTGCAGGGATTGAAACAGTCCTTTTTCTTTTCTTTCACATATTTCCATAGTTCCTTTTTACTTTGCCAAAGTCGTGATTGAAATGACTGAAAATATGCAGTTTTCGCCGCTGTCGTAGCACCTTTTAATTGAGACACAATTTCCTTAAGCTTACGAAAATTTTGAATGGACAGATTGCGCAAATGGTGGTAAGCCCTTTTCCGTTTCTGTGCTAAAGCATGTAACTCTTTTGTAAACCATGGCTTGCTTCTTTCACGCCTTTTAGATAGCAGTGAGGACAGCATGTGACGGTCACGTAGTTCCAAAAACTTATCTTTGAAATTTGACCAAAGCTGCTGTACTAAAAGTGATTCTGCAAGTGTCTCGAAGACAACAAAGTAATTGTCAAGCTCGGCCCCAATTTCATCAGGATTTGCCTTCGCATAATTAAATATACGCAGGTTGTTAGTAGCAGTAGTATTTTGATAGCTCATGTTCATTTTACAGACAACAGCTTCGTGGTCACTAATTCCTGGTATGACTACTGTGCACAGAACTTTATCTAGTGCATTTGTGAAAAATAAATCAAGAACATGATTTTCTCTTGTGGGCTCCAGAACAGTCTGCGTGAGTGAATAAGCTAATAATACTGGCCATAGCAGTATATAGCCTGCCAGTAATTCCTAAAAAGGCAGGCTGGCTGTGTCAATCAAGATCTGAAAGGTTGAAATCTCCAGCGACAACATTGTGATCAGTTTTAATTACTTCTAATTGGCTCGTAAGCTCCGATAACGTTTCTACAGTCTTGTTGCTCGCCTTGTGTGAGAGGTTTCCTACGACTGGTCATGAACACTGGCAGTAGAGGGAAGGCAATGTCCCAGTGGAGCAGTCGATCTTCCCTGCTGTCGGATTAATGTGCCAGAATTCCAGGAGAAGTCGCCGGCGTGTGTTCCTTTCTTTTTCCAGAATCGCTGCATCGCCCGGGTGGATGTGGTGGTCAAACTGCTCACAGTGTTCTGCTAATGCGCTCCATTGGCTGTTCAGTTGATGGAGGTCGTTTTTGTACTGTCGCATCCTTTCAAGGAAGTTCTTTGTTTCCCCAAAATAGAAAAAGGGTCAGTGCACTGGATGTGGTATATGCCGCCTTGAATTTCTCTGTAGGTGTGATCTTTGCGCCGAGGGATGAAGCTGCCGATAGTGTTGAATGGCATGTGTGCAAAATTGACCCCTACCCTTTTCAGTATGCGAGCAATTGTCTTGCTGGCGCCGGCGACGTATGGTATTGACACGCGTTATCGTAGCGGCGACACAGATGCTGGGTTTTTTACTCATGCGGAGGGCTCGGCGAACAAACACTTTTGTGTAGCTATTCGCGCTGAGGTCACCGATGATTCTATCCCTTTCCTCCTTTCACCGCTGAGGTGACGAGCAAATTATTTCGGCCTTCTGAAAAAGGCTTCGCACCACAGAAAGCTTGTGGCATGTGGGGTGGTTCGAGCTGCATTGAAGGTAGCGTCCTGTGTGGGTGGGTTTCCTGAACGCCGAAAATAACAGGTTATGTTGTTGGCTTCTCACTAGTACATGTAGAAAGGGGAGAGCCGAATTGTCCTCTCTTTCCTTTGTGAGCTGTATATCAGGCTCAACAGAGTTCAAGCATGCTAGCAAGTTGACGACCTTGCCAGACTTCACCACAAAGAAGCAATTGTCCATGTAGCGCACAAGCATCTTGGGTTTGTGGCGGCGTGCTGTTGTCACAGAGCAAACCTTGACACTATCTTGCTTGGCCTGACGAAGCGCCGAATGTTGGGGCTAAATCACACCTCACCGTTCGGGACAGCTTCAGGCGCCCTTGATTTTCCCTTCGTTCGAGTGCTAGACTGCTCTGCGCTGGCAGCTGCATAAAAGGGGCAGGGCTCTACAAAAGTGTACTTGTGCATGGTCTTTGTCACAAGCAATAGGTTAACTAAGTGCGTGTCCCCGATTTGAAACAACAGAACGATAACCAGGCGCCGACGGTTCGCGTGGGACAAAGCGTGTGCTTCGAAAAACAACAAAACAGTAACAGAGGTATCAAAAGGTGCCAAAAGTGCGCCGTTTACCCTTTCCGCAGAATACTCCATAGAGCAACAACACCGCACAAGTTCGGGAGCACTCGAGAAATCGAAGTGGCACTGTCTGAACTTAAGGGGGGGACCGGGCCCCCCTGTGCCCCCCTATGGTTATGTGCCTGTAGCTGGTGTCCCGGTCTTCGTCGTCATCTCTGGCTCGAGTAGGTTACACATAACTCATCAGTGGCGTCTTGACTGTGGTGTGGGCCGCATTCATTCTGGCTCGAAGCGGAAGAGCTGTAGTCCGTCCAGGAGCTGCTGTGACAGGTTGCGACTAGTCCGGGCAGCCTCACTCAAGTCTTCAGAGATCGATAGCCGCTTCCCGGGCTTCTTCGTTGACAACCTCAGAACCGGGGGGCTCTACTGCTTTTGACGCTGTAGCGATGCTGACTTTCCTTACCTTCGCAGTTAGAAGCCCCGACGCACAGTGACAGCTCATCCTGTGATTTTTCATCACGGTTCAGGTCGCATGCCACGGGCCTTTTTGTCCAATCTCGTACATGAACGTGGCGCGTATGCGTGTTATCAGAGGTCTCCCACACCGACCCCACATTCCAATGCCCGGCACGTGCCTCGCGTACTCTTACTCATGACAGTGTGGAGTCAACAAAACACTTTGCAGTGGCTACATTTTGAAAAAGATAGATATATGTAGGGATGAAAGTGGACTTGATTGTTTTGGAGCAGCTCAGGCAGCAGGATTAAAGCGATTTCGGAGCAGCTGTGTTGCAGTAAAAGGGGAGCTTTGTAGCAGGTTCTGAGCACCCAAAGGTGTGTTTTGGAGCAGCTTCGTAGGGTTCTACATCATCGTTAATGAAAATTATATCTGGTAGAGAGAATTCCAATGGTTTTCAGAACATTCTGTACTAATGAGCTTACCACAGTTACCACCTGTGTGTGTGCATGTCTGTATGTGTATGATAGAAAACACGCCCTTTTTCTACTCGGCCTGAAATGAAAAGAAAAATATACTCGGGGTGGTAAAAGCATAAAACTACTTCTTTACGCGACCATATCCACTACAAGAAATCTCGCTATTCTCCACAGCTTTGCACTTGATGTGTGAAACGCAGTATAGATAATCACAGCTCACTTCGCTTGGCTGAAGTTTGTTATTGCAATGCTAATTAAACACACTACTCTGTTTATCTGTGCTGAGTCTGGAGCGAAATGGGGACGAGCAATCAACACAGCAAATCCGCGAACGCGGTATGGCGAACCACCTGACAGGGACAGTGTAGGCAGCATAGGCGGCGTGCTGCATGAAGCTGACAAGAAGATGATCTTGATTTTTCACGGCCGCTCTGTGTTATTGCGTTAGCACAATCATATGGATGCTCTCGGCTAGATTTTGCCACCGTCGGCGGGGACGTTGGTGTTTCCCTCACTCATCGTATCTATATATATGGAAATGCAAAAAAAAAAAATCCAGAAAAAGACTCCGGCACGCAGAATCGAGCTTGGGTACTCTGAATCGTGGGTGCGAGGCATTAATCACTGAGCTACCGAGGAGCATGTCCTTCAATGTTCAAACAGCAAGCTATTTATATCTACCACATCTCGCTGCTAATGGGCATCTTGGGGGGGGGGGGGGGAATCATCGTGTTTTCAGCATTACCAGCAAGATGGTGCAATGAGTGTGCGGCGGGGCGTGCTTTTATCTCCCACGCGTACTTTGCCCTGCTTTGAGGAAGGGAGGG
Organism: Rhipicephalus microplus; assembly: GCF_043290135.1. NCBI lineage: Eukaryota > Metazoa > Arthropoda > Arachnida > Ixodida > Ixodidae > Rhipicephalus > Rhipicephalus microplus. The sequence goes on from NW_027464607.1 coordinate 3,301,183, forward strand.
GCTGACGCTCCCTTGCGTGCCTTTATCTCGCAGTGAAGAAGATTGTACGTTTTGGCTGGCCTGACGCTTTACCTGGAACGATTCTGTTGTAGTTACTGGGTGCACAAAGGTCACTGCAATTATTGGAGTCTCCGTGTGGGAAAAGGTCGCGCTTTTGAGACACAGCAAAGTAACAACTGAGATGCTTGTTCGCGTGTATCTGTATCTGTCAGTACGTTTCGTGCGGCATTTGTGCGTGAGAAACGTAAGGCACATTTCGATCTGCTTGCAGTTTTGCATGCGACCTTCTAATTTGTTGCTATCGCGTTCATTGCTTCGATTTTGTGGCAAAGCTATAACTTTTTTAAATGAAACTGTCTGTTGTTGCTTGGAGAATTGCACATATGCATCGCAGAAAGCCAGTAGTGTCTGTTCTGTCGCTATTTAAATCCCTGCGTATCCCGGACCCGGTAATAGTTTTTAAGTGCTCCTTGGCATCGCCACTGTGCGCGATAAAATAATCGTGCGAGGGTGCCAGCCTTGTATGATATTTTCCACACTCTCTGGCAAAAAGAAACAAAACATTTTCTGGTAGGTACTTCGGGCAACATCTGCTGTGGTTCTGTATTTGTTTATTGGTGGTGTTGGGGCACATCAGGGGATGCACATCTCCACTTGTAAATGCGCACTGCTGTTTAGTGCGTGACAGTGCCACCTTCCCCCCGGCTGGTGCGCACTGCTGTTTAGTGCATGACAGTGCCACCTTCCCGGCTGGTACAAATCATCGAGGTTTCACTGTATTACAAGATAATTAACAGCTACTCATGTTGATGTCACGACTATGGCGGGGAAACCGTGGCCATAACAGTAATGCTCCTCATAAATGAAGCTAATTAGTACAACTGTCGAACTCCAGTGGATATGAATGCGGCCGTGTCTTTGGTGTAGCCAGCACTCGGTGTTGCTCGGTCAACTATAATTATCAGCTAGATTTGGTGGTATACACTACCAATCGACAATTATTACAGAAATTGTTGTTTATGTGCACAGCAGGTCAAATCGGCACTAAAATGGTGCAACCGGCACAGCCCTTCCACCCTTGTATGTGGAAACAACTTTCTGATTAAGAAAACAGTGGCTCGCATCGTTTACGAGAACAAAGGTGTGCATGGTGCATGTGCTGTTACCATTTAAGTTGTGGTTCACGATCGCCAATGTTTCAGACATCGCGCTTAGGGCAAGCGAAAATTTGGTTGCCGCTATGCAGGCAAAGGCAAATGTGGCGCATGAGAAGCTCTAAAAAGTTCGTTGGCACAGTAGGCCTGCGAGTGGTAACTTTTCAACATTTGCTAATTTAAGGGGATGAAAATTTACATCCCTGCTGCATGACAGAATTCTCTTTTGGCAGGGCTGCCGGTCCGACAAATCTTGCTCATTTGCAGTCTCCGGAAAAGGTGTTTTGCTTACATGGCATATAATTGCTCTTTTGACGACATACGTTATATAAGCAGTTCAAGTTTATTGTGTAATAGAAAGATAATTCGGGCAGCACTGCACAAGCACGCTTGTTTTTTTTAATCCAAAGTACTCATAGTCCCGATAGCGTGGTGTGCGCATGTGAGGATAGATGCATGCTAGGGGGTTTTGACCCCGAGAAATGGTAGTTTTGCTTTCGAAAAATAAAAACACCACCTTTAGTGTGCATGTTTGGTGCAGCATAGTGGTAATGTGGCAGGATTAGTCTTTTGGTCCAGTTTGGCCCCATTGGCGAAGCTATCTTATTTCTGCATACATAACTTACCTTCTAGCACATACATTCGTCTGATCATGCAGAAGAGTATTCAGATGTTGGAATGAAAAAGTGCTAGCGAGATGAAAACATGTCAGGTACTAATTTTAGCCATGAGTACTGATCTCTCGTATTAATAAATACAGTATAAGCTTGTTATTTGAAAGCCATTATTTTCTAAAATCTAATAATTAAGGCATCCTTTTTGGTTACGGCCAGCTTAAGTATTGTTTAATGGAATAATACCCTCCTTCATTGGGTCGTATTTAGACGCGACCCCGTTAATTCGGACTATTCTCAAAGCGCACCCCACATGAATCACCAGAATTGTGTGGAGCAAAGGAGCAGCAACAGTATTTGCACGCAACCGCAACGAGGCTGTGCAATCTGCATCACTATTGCCATCAGCTTAAACCATATGGGAACAATGTTTCTAGGTAATTTTGAGTTAGCACGTTTCAGGTTAGTGAAGACAAGAAGGTTGTGAGCCGCGGTTACATTATGGAAAAAGTCATGAGTGGTGAAAATAACCGATTTTAAACTGCTTTTATGCATACAGTAAAGCCTCGTTCTAATGAAGCAAGGTATAGCGAACCAATGTATATAACGAAGTAATTGTAATGCCCCTTGAAATTACCATAGATGCCCATGTATTTGAAACTTCGTTTTGACAAAGCAAAAATGTCCTCACAATGTATATAACGAACCATTCCTCGTCCACAATGAGCATTTACTGATCATTTTGGTATATGTCAATTCTTAATATCTTATAGTGCACGATGGTTTACGTCTCATGATGGCCGCACTTATTCACAACTCATGCCTTGCACTTCCCGGGAAGTACTGCTGACTGGGCGAGTTGGTGCATGATGAAATGATATTGCTTTAGCGCAGCTCAGTTTGAGCGGGAAGGAAAGATACTATGCAGTCAAGAAGGTTAAAAAGACAGACGGCAGTGTGAGCACTATGAGACAGACGACAGTGCTCACATTGTTGTTCGTCTTTTTTCTCTTCTTGACTGCATAGTGTCTTTCCTTCACGCTCAAACTGAGCTGCACTAAAGCAATAGCTTCCTGGGAGCCGCTTGCCAACACATGTGTGGAAGCGAGTCTCCCCGCTTTCCTTCTCGTCTGGAACTAATGGACTCACCGACACAGCAATTCGCGCGAGTGTGCGCGTCAGCCAGTCTCCCCTCTCCTGTAGAACTCGTTGACCCACTCGCACATCTGACGTCCTTCTCTCCTTCAGCTCCGCGCTGGGGCCTCGTGTGCGGCCGAGCCGGAGGAGATTGTGGTTTTTTTCCTTGTCTTCGCTGTGGAAGAGCAACACCACCTCTGTCAGTTTCCGCTGCTAGACATGAGATGGACAACGGCAGCGGCAAACAAACATAAGCGCAAAAATATAACAATTGAGAAGAAGTCGGCAATGTTGAAAGCCCTTGAGTCTGGCATCAAGAAAAAAAAAAGTGGCCGAAGATTTCGGCGATGTGTGGGTGCTGCGGGCGACCAGGCCCAGACGTTGTGGAACGCTCTCTTTGACGCCGGCATTGTGCCTGACTGCAACACTTTCTGCATGTATGTTGGTGCCGATGCTGACGCGGGGACAACTGAAGAGTTGTCAGATGTGGAAATTGTGCCCGCTGTGATGGGCATGCAATGCGACAGTGACGAAGGTGTCTACAGCCCAGAGGCTAATGTTGGCGAACCCGACGTACCAACACCCGCGCGAGCGCTGGATGCGACACGCCTGCTGTGCCGCTTTTTTGGTGCTTACGATGACGGCGAGGACGGACTCGAAATAGCTGCTGCAGCTAAAAAAGTATTCATCTGAGTGAGGAAGAGTTGGCAAAAGTCTATTGAGTACTATTTTTCTTCGAAGTGATCTGTCAGCTGGTGCGCTGAATTCAGCGGAAATAAAGTGCATTGTTCTTTATTATTTTGCTAGTTTTTTGCCTTCCGACAGCCGTTTTAATCTGCGCGAAGGGCAGCTGTGTTATTCGTTTGGGAGTGCATTCTCTTTTGCTGGCTAATTGTCAGTAGAACTAGATATTGGCTATAATGAACTTAAGGTTATAATAAAGTAATTATAACTCCCCCTTGAACTTCGTTTTAACGAGTTTTGACTGTAGTAATTGCAGATTTACTTATTCGTCAAGAAAAAAAAAGTGTATTGACATTACACCCATTTGATAATTTTTTCTTTATATTTTTGTTAATTCGGAATTTAGTTAATTTGGACGTTTTTTTCGGTCCTGTGAGATATGAATCAACAAGTTTTTGCTTTTATAATTTTCACGGGAAGATCAAGGAACAGAGATGCACACAATGCAGCCACTGAAACAAAAGTTCTTCATAAACTTTTGACAGTGTCAAAATTTTTCCGACCGTATCGAAAAGCAGTTTTTCTGGTTTTTAGCTGGGTTTATTGTCAGCGAAGGTGAATCAATGAAGTTGGACAACAGGGCACAGACGTGACACACTTTCTTGAGTTGTTTAGCCATACTGTTCGGGAAGATCTGTGATAGTGTTTTCAAGGTTTTCAACCTCGTGATGATTCTCTCGACGTGTATTCACATGTTTGCAATTCGTCTTGTTTCCTCTTCATCTTTTTATGACAGCTGCGGCCGTCCACCCATAAAAGGAGGAATGTTGAATTGTAACAAATATCTCTTACTTTTGTCTGCAATGGTGACTCCCCTATTAGCCAGGATGCTGCACCCAGGAGCGAATTTAAGATTCCACAGTGATTGCTAACGGCCAGGTGCAGGATCCGAGGCAAACTTCACAAATTGGGGCTGCAAACAATCATTCTCTTGGCGGTATTGTGCTTTTTGTTCAAGGAATATGTCTCACTTTCAATGCGAAAAGATGATGGCGTTTCAATGAAGATCTCTGTGCAGTGAAGGATACTGTCCACGTTGCCGAATTTCTTAGAAAGGAAGGCTTGGAGGGAGTGGGGGAGTGATACTTGTCACACAGATGTGGTGGCATCTATGTGGGCACCTGTACCATGCGATAAAAAAAAAAAAAGCTTCATCATTCTACAGAATCACGTACTGTGAATAACACCAAGCAAAATGTAAACCATCAAAAGTATCTGTTCACATCCAATTTAAAATATCCTTTAAAATGGAATTTATGCAAAGCCACGACATGCGGCGTGCCCAAACTACTGCTCTTGAGAATAGAACTTAGAACGTTAGTCTACATTTTCATTTTGATGCAGTGCAACAAAGAGGCTCAGAGAAATGAAGACACAAATGCCGACACTTTTATCATAAACACACAGGGTTACTTATGGTTCAAGGATTCACCGTGCATATTTGAATATGGCACGACGCTTATTGTTTATGGTGTTTTTGTAATAAGCCTTGTTTCCCGAATAATCCGTGTATTGGCAGTTTGGCACGTATTCATTTTGTATATAATTCCACAACACTTTTCAGTAATGCTTCAGTTAAGAGAGGACTGGTGTCATTCTTTCCATATACATTTGTGGTCTGCCTCGGTTGTAGAGTGGTTATGGTGCTCGGCTGCTGACCCAAAAGACGCGGGTTCGATCACGGCTGCGGTGTTCACACTTTGGGGGAGGCACTTTGGTGGAAGTTGAGGCCCGTGTACTGTGTGATATCAGTGCACTATAAAGAATACCAGACAGTCGAATTTTTGAAACTTCCCACTACGGCCTCTCTCGTAATCGTATCACAGTTTTGGGATGTAAAACCCCAGATAATATCATTATTGTTGTACATTTGTCACGCTGCTTGATCATTACATTTCATGGTTACATTCTTATTTTCAGTTGATGTTGTGCGTAAACTTGTTTGCTGTGTCATGTTTTCATGTAATTTATTTTTATGTATTTTATTAAACATTTTCATTGAGGAAAGGAATAGTTTATTGCATTGCAGTGCAAAAATAAAGACCTACATGAATCAATATGACAGCAAAAGCTGACAAGTAATGCCCTTTCCACAAAACCGACCACTATGAATGGCATGAATGCTATTTTTGGGTCACATAGTAAATATTTCTGTCTACTACCGTGCGCCCCACCGCGGCGATCTAGTGGCTGAGGTTCTCGGCTGCTGACCCACAGGTCGCAGGATTGAATCCCGGCTGATGCGGCTACATTTTTGGATGGAGGCGAAAATGTTGTAGGCCTGTGTGCTCAGATTTTGGTGCACAAGAAAGAACCCCAGGGGATAAAAATTTCCATATGATGGTTTCGGAATGTTAAACCCTACATATCAATCAATCATGTCCACTGCCGTGCAAACGAGACCCAAATTATTTCTTGCTGAAAAGAATACATCTAAATCGAGGCATTCTTTTTTAACTTCCTGATGAGATCAGACATATGGATCTATGGGATTAGCAATTGGCTTATTCATTGAGTTAGATTCTGTAAGCATGACACCTTTCCCTTACAACTTGAACTCTCGTGTTCTATCTCTGAATAATTTGACAACCACGATCAAGACAGCTTCATTCATTTTTTGTAGGCACAAGTTCAAACCTCATTCACCGAGCACTGCGCATGGTGATTATGGTACCCGCACAAAACTTGTTGAAGCCACCGGCTGACCGTTGTGTCCACCGCCAGCCATACACTTGAGTGTTCCGTTTAAATCTTCATTCATGTGTACATGCATTTTGTAGCTGAATTAGCATGCATATACTGTTTACATTGCAATACTGTATTGCAGGCTGTAACTTATTGTATTCTCACAACATGAGCATCAATAACTTTAGACATTTCATTAGGCTGTACCGCACCATACACTAGGCTTTTTCTCACACCAATGGGAAAATAGACACCTTCTTATACAAACAACCTAGTAATCATGATTATGTGACTGTGAAATAAAGGAGTTTTTGCATACCTCGCATAGCTTGTTGTGTAGCAAGTTGAGCCAGGTTCCCCATAGGCAGGGCACTGTGCTTTTGGACTCATCAAACCTGTAAATGGAGAGATCATTCTGCAATGTTCTGTCTTGTACTATCACGACTGCTGGATGAAAGAGCGCACAATATGGCCTGCCGCGTAGAGCAGCTTTCTATGAGAGAGAGCGTGTGTCAGCCGTAAGGTAAGTTGCGGCCGCTGCAGCTCAACGGGGCGGGGAAGGAAGGGGAAAAGGAGTGGCGCCGGCTTCCTCTGGGCAGCAGCCGCAGCAAATCAGCTGGTGGTGGTCACAACAGTGACCAACTCAGTTGTTCTAATCGGTGTTTTAGATGCGGAGCATCTTATACTCGCGCCTTGTAGTGCGCCGTCCGCACCGCTTCTCGAACATTCGACAGCTGACGCGCGCACATGCGCCGTCGCGCCGTCGCTCACTCTTCCACCATCTGTGCATCCCTTCCTCCTCTACACACCGCGCGCGCTTCACTCCTCCACCATCTGTGCACCCTTCCTCCTCTACACACCGCGTTCGACATCTACAATTCTCCTGATTCTCCAGTGGACGCGCATGTGGCGTCGCGCTTCGAGAACATTCAACAGCTGACAGTGCATGCGCCGTCGTGCTGTATATATACTCAAGGTCGGCGCTCGCTCGCTCAGTTGCCGCTCGTCGGTTGGTTTGTACGGCGCGTCGACGTCCAAGGTCGCGGTGAAATGAATTCCAACGAATCCACAAACACAATGATCGACGTCCCTTCGACCAGCGCCGCCCTTTCGCATACGTGTGTACGTGTTCACTCATTTAACACCCCCTCCTACAACCACGTTAACCAATTTAGCCATCGACCCAAGTAAGTCGCAATTTAACACCCCATTTCACAACCACGTTAACCAATTTAGCCATCGACCCAAGTAAGTCGCACTTTAACACCCCGTTAACCAATTATATGGTCCGCATCCTCCTCAGTGTTCCCCCGAGGGAAGCTGCGGGCAATTTTTTTTTCTCATTTATCGTAGCGATGACATATCGCATATTTAGTAGACTACAATGCGCTATCTAGTTAAAAAGCCAATTGATTTTTCTTGTACGTGCTGAACACTTGACGTTTTTTGTTTTTGAGAACCAGCTTCTTGCTTTGAGGCTGAAAGGAAAACCCACAATGCCTGTAGCTGAATAATATGGCACTGAATGCGTGACAAAGTCATTCTTATATTTATAAATATGTCTTAAACTAACGTATTTTTTTTTTGTGACATTTATTCAGTACTTTCTCGTTTTCACAGCCGGAATGCTGGACAATTTATTTTTTGGACACTTGACTGTAGACGTTCATAGTTTTTATATGCTGAAAGCGCATTAAATAAATATATTTTGAATACTTTTCATATTATCCGGTACATGGTAGTGTGCCAAAAAGTAGTTAAGCTTCAAACGCTGGATAAAAGTGGTTTCTACAAACATGGTGACGTGCTCCTCGTAACTCTTTGGAAGAGGCTGCGAAAATACTAGAAGTGGCATTCAAACTTCTTGACAGTGCTTACTAGGCAGGGCAATATATATATATATAAGTGAGAGAAGTGTATACCTAAGGGCTCGTATTTCCGTGTTTTAACACAATATTAATGAGATATAACAGACAGTAATGCCAAGGAATGTACAGGGAAAGTTGTTAGAACCAATGGAATGTAAATTAGAAGAAAGAAGAAAGAAAAGTGGATGAAAAAATTACCAGCTGTGAGCAGGAATCGAACCTACGACCTTCGAATAACGCGTTCGAGCATCGAACGCGTTAACCAACGCGTTATATATATATATGTATATATATATATATATACACATACATGCTCTGAAAAACGGAGGAAGCGTCAAAGCAATGAATAGGAAACTTGGGATAGGCAAAAATCAGATTTATTTATTTATTTATTTTATTTCAAAATACTGCCAATCCCTTGTCGGGATTTTCGCAGAAAGGACATCGGGAAAACACACAATAAAAGCACACAATAAAAACATCCGTAAGTTATACATCGTTTAGGATACGCGTTACATTGATGCTACCAAGTTCTCACAATTTCTAACAATCAAATTCAAACAAATTCTAACCAAATTCTAACAACAAAGTTCTAACAGTAATTGTATTATACCCAAATGATTACAGTGTGGAAGAGTCAAAATAACACAGTCTATAACAATGGATTTTGCAAAGATGACCACAATAGCGCCATATTAGGGATGTATGCACTAAGGGACAAAGAAGGCAAAGTAACTACCCATATGGATAGGATAGTTAAAATAGCGGAGGAGTTTTACAGAGATCTATACAGTAGCCGAGACAACCAGGACCTGAATACTATAAGAAGTAGCAGTAACCCAGATGACACCCCACCAGTAATGATAGAAGTCAGAAAAGCTTTGGAGAGCATGCAAAAAGGCAAAGCTGCTGGTGAGGATCGGGTAACATCAGATCTGCTGAAAAATGGAGGATAGATTGTGTTAGAAAAACTAGCCACCCTGTTTACGAGGTGTCTCCTGACGGGTAGAGTACCAGAGTCTTGTAAGAATGCTAACATCATCTTAATACATAAGAAAGGAGATGACAAGGACTTGAAGAATTACAGGCCGATCAGCTTGCTCTCCGTAGTATACAAGCTATTTACAAAGGTAATTGCTAACAGAGTAAAGAAAACATTAGAAATCAATCAGTCAATGGAACAAGCAGGATTTAGAACAGGCTACTCAACAATCGACCAAATTCATACTATCAATCAGGTAATAAAGAAATGCTCAGAATATAACCAACCACTATACATAGCCTTCATAGACTATGAGAAGGCGTTTGATTCAGTAGAAATATCAGCCATCATGCAGACACTGCGAAATCAGGGCGTAGATGAAGTATATATAAACATTCTGGAAGAAATCTACAGGGGATCAACTGCTACCATAGTGCTTCATAAAGAAAGCAACAGAATACCAATCAAGAAGGGTGTACGGCAGGGGGACACAATCTCCCCAATGCTATTTACCGCGTGCTTACAGGAGGTTTTCAGAAGCCTAGAATGGGAACAGTTAGGGATAAGAGTTAATGGAGAGTACTTTAGTAACCTGCGCTTCGCCGATGACATTGCATTGCTGAGTAACTCAGGGGACGAATTGAAACTCATGATTATGGAGTTAGACAAGGAGAGCAGAAAGGTGGGTCTTAAAATTAATCTGCAGAAAACGAAAGTAATGTACAACAACCTCAGAAAAGAGCAGCGCTTCGAGATAGGTAATAGTGCACTTGAAGTTGTAAAAGACTATGTCTACTTAGGGCAGGTAATAACCGCAGAGCCTAACCACGAGATTGAAGTAACTAGAAGAATAAGAATGGGGTGGAGCACATTCGGCAAGCATTCTCAAATTATGACAGGTAGATTGCCACTATCCCTCAAGAGGAAGGTATATAACAGCTGTATCTTGCCGGTACTTAGCTACGGAGCAGAAACCTGGAGACTTACAAAGACGGTTCAGCTTAAATTGAGGACGATGCAGCGAGCAATGGAAAAAAAAAATGGTAGGTGTAACCTTAAGAGACAAGAAGAGAGCGGAGTGGATTAGGGAACTAACGGGGGTTAAGAATATCATAGTTGAAATAAAGAAGAGGAAATGGACATGGGCCGGGCATGTAGCGCGTAGACAGGATAACCGCTGATCATTAAGGGTAACTAACTGGATTCCCAGAGAAGGGAAGCGGGTTAGGGGGAGACAGAAGGTTAGGTGGGCAGATGAGATTAAGAAGTTTGCGGGTATAAATTGGCAGCAGCAAGCACAGGACCGGGTTAACTGGCGGAACATGGGAGAGGCCTTTGTCCTGCAGTGGACGTAGTCAAGCTGGTGATGATGATGAATATGAAATCTAACAGACAATAAAGCCAAGGAATATATAGGGGAAGTTATTAGAACCAATGTAATGTAAATAAGAAGAAAGAAAAGTGGGTGAAAAAATAACTTGCCGTGAGCAGGAATCGAACCTACGACCCTCGATTAATGCGTTCGATGCTCTACAATTGAGCTATCACGGCGGCTATACCTCCAGCCACTTTATTGGGTTTATATGTGAATTTAAACGTGGGAGTGTAAGTCAGTGCCATCTGTAGCTATGGCGGTGAGTGTGGAACACTCTTTAATGAGCCTGTGTGGCGTCACGTAGCATGCGAACTTATTAGGAGCTGGCAGCTGACCAGTAGTCCCTCGTATACAACCTAACGGCACCAAGTCTGCCAGTACGAGACCCTCGTTAATGAATACGGGAAAGAAATGTATATCTAAGGGCTCGTTTTTTCGTGTTTTCACACAATAATAATGAGATCTAACAGACAATAATGCCAAGGAATGTATAGGGGAAGTTATTAGAACCAATGTGACGTAAATAAGAAGAAAAAAAGTGGGTGAAAAAATAACTTGCCGTGAGCAGGAATCGAACCTACGACCTTCGAATAACGTGTTCGATGCTCTACCACTCAGCTATCATGGCGGCTATCCCCCCAGCCACTTTATTGGGTTTATATGTGAATTTAAACGTGGGAGTGTCAGCCAGCGCCATCTGTAGCCTAGGAGCTTTAGTGCGTCTCATGCAGTAATTGTAACAAACGCTTCCGTGCTGCGACAGGTATAACGACACGATGTCCCCAGTAGACGAGTTCGTGTGTCAGAAATAGCTCCAACTGACGATCAGCAAAAGAAACTAAGAAAGGTTCAAGCCATCCTGCGCCTTTCGGCCATCCGTGCAACACGTTTTGTCTAACACGAGCTAAGATTGAGTCATCGGTGGTTAGGTCCTTAAGCTCCCCCGTTGTGACTGTCGCTTCATCCAGATTTAAAAAAATATGCGTACTCATCAGGTACGGGTTCTGTTGTGGGATCTGTGCGCTGCAGTGGCAGTCTGCTCAGCACATCCACATTCAGTAGCTGCCTTTCTGGAGCATATTGTAGCTTGTAGCGGTAACCACCCAGGTACAGGGACCATCGTTGGATGCGAGCTGCGGCCATGGCAGGCATCTGGCGGTCAGATCGCAGTAGTCCTAGAAGTGGTTGGTGGTCGGTAACCAGGTCGAATTCTTGATTTAAGAGACAATATCAAAATTTAGTAACTCCAAGAACCAGTGCCAGCACTTCTCAATGTAATTGAGAATAATTGCTTTCAGTTTTTGTCAAAGTTCTTGCCCGGAATCCGACTGGCCTGTTGGTACCCCCAATTGTGTGAAAAAGAACGGCACCTATTCCGCGAACGAATGCGTCACATTCTAGTTTGAGTTGTCTCTATGGGTCAAAATGCACCAATACCTCGGCGTCTTCAAGGCATTGCTTTGCCTTGCGAAATGCAGATTCCAGAGACACTTTCTCTGCCATCGCGCATTTTTTTCCAACAGTTGGTAAAATTGAAATAACGTGTCTGACATGTTAGGCAGAAACTTAGAATAAAACCTTATCATTTCAAGAAACGAACGAAGCTCGTTTAGGTTTTCGGGACTTGGTGCACTTAGCCTCTACATTTTTCTCAGTTGGGTGAAGGGGCCTGATTAACGCTATGCCCAAAATAAGTGACCGATGGCTGAATAAACATGCACTTATCGCACCTAAGCTTCACGCCATGCTCTCGAAACCGTTCCAACACATTTTATAAGCGTGCTCCGCAATCGTCCACCGTTTCCGAGACCAGAACGTCATCCAAGTAAGCCTGAACTCCAGGTAGGCGAGACAGTATCGTGTCAATTTTTCTTTGAAAGATCCCTGTGGCGGAAGAAATGCCGAAAGAAAGCCTATTGTAACAGAACAGGCCTTTATGAGTATTAATAACGTAAAGCTTCCGAGAATCCTCATCTAGAACCACCTGAATATATGCATCCCGCAAGTTGAGAGTACTGAACAACTGGCCTCTTCCTAATAAGACAAAAATATCTTGAATTACCAGAAGCGGGTACTACTCCGTGGCACTAGCAGGATTGAGAGTGGCTTTAAAGTCTTCACATATTTTGACCGAGCCGTCTTTCTTCAGGACGGGCACAATAGTTGTCGCCCTATTAGAATGCTTGACTGGTGATATTATACTTACCCCCGTATTCACAAATGCTCCTCGACTCGACTTTTTCTCTTCACTTGGCAGAGTTGAACACTGCGCCACTGCTCAGCTAAAAATGATGCTGTGCTACTAAAAATTTACAGCAAATTATTGCAGATATGCAGTGTCTTGCCGTGCCTATAAAAGGCGCTCCCATCGGCTTTCTGAAGTGAAGATGAAGCGTTCAGTGAAGGGACGTTCTAGAATACAGGAGTTAGCGACATTAACGGGTTCAGTTCTTGTGACACCTTGTCACGCAAAGCATATGAAATGGGTCTCCCCTTACAGAATTTGAGAACAGCGTCATCCTTTAGCAGTAGGCTGGCTGGTAGTCACTTGATCAACCCTAAGGTTTTTGAAAAAACATTCTCCAAGGTGCTGCATAGGGCATTGACGTTGGGGTAGTCTGCATGAACAGCCGTCGCCTCGCCTTCCTGTGCGACTTGCAGTACTGGGGCGCTGGCTTGTCCCAGAAGTTTGAGCAGGTCACGGTCACGCAAGCTTCGTCCAGGGCAGTCTAGAATCACAAGAGAATAGTCAACAGAAATGTCGCGGTATCTCACATGAAGTTGTAGCTCGCCCATCACCGCCAACCTTCCACTGTGGCAAGATAGCTTGACGTGCGAAGGCTTCAAGCTGGGCCAGCATTTGCGGTGTTTTTCAAAAAGCTGCCGTGATATGACACAAACTGGTGAACCCATGTCAACTTCCATAGATAAGTTCACGTCTCCCCAACTGAACGTTCGTCGTAGTGGCGGCTCAAGCGAATTCTTCCGCGCTGACGATAACGTCCATATTTGAGCACTATCGCTGGTGTCTTCTTCTGAAGTAGCCTCTTCTACGACCAATGCTTTCGCGTGAAGAACACGTCGACGGGCGGCAACATCTTTACCAATGCAACTGCAACACACTTTAGCCAGATGCCCTGTTAAGCTGTTAGCGTAGCATCGTGCATTTGCATTCTTTCACCTGCAGCTATTACTGTCATGTCTAGTACTGTCACACCTACTACACTCTAATCTCTCTGAACTACCCATGCTTTATCGCGATAGTAGCGATGATCACGATGGTACCTTGTGACTCGCTGGTACATCCACCGACATTGACCTGGCGTCTTTTTTGGCAGTTTCAGTGGCCATCGCTATCAACTCAGCGTCGTCCAGAGTTAAATATGTCTTTGCCAGAATTAGCCGCCTCTGCACAGCACTTGAACGTACGCCACAGACAATTTGGTCACGAAGTAGCCTGTTCAGAGAACTTCCGAAATCGCAATTGTCTGCAATTTGTCGGATCGCGACGACAAACTCCTGAATGGATTCCCCCTCCTGCTGGCAATGGTTGATGAACTGGAAGCTTTCAGCAATTTCATTATGCTTCGGGTCGTAGTGGTCATCTAACACCTTGATTACATGGTTATAACTCAGTGTTGGGCTTTGCGGGTGCTATCTTTCCCAGCAGGATTTGTATTGTTGATGTGCTAAGTGCAGCTACTAGCAGTGCCCTCTTCTTAGCACAATCCGAAATAGCATTCGCTTCAAAATACGCCTTGACTTTGATGAGGTACGGCTTCCACTTATCTGTGGTGTCGTTGAAGTTCGGGAGCATGTAGAAGGCCATCGTTGTCAGCGGTACGGCTGTCAGTGGATGCTTAGCTTCGAGTTTCTGCTTGACTGTCTGAATGTTTTCTTGGGTCGTCACCCCTGTTGCATAGCGGCGTCAGTCTAGCCGCCGTTCTGAAGGAACGGAGACGTTGACGATTCCGTGTCAGCCGGGAACAACCCAAAAAGCGTTAATTGCACACATGTATATAAGCAAAAGTGGAAAGGAAAAAGGTAAGAAAGAATTCAATCAAAAAGGAGCCTGGCGAATTCGCAATGACAGTTTGAGCATGACGCCATAGTTTGATACCGCATTTACAACATAAACAATGCAGTGTTCCTCTTCGGTCCTTTGCCATTCCCCAGCATTGGTTGCGACATCACCAGGAGTATCTGGTCACATCAGCAGCAGAATCGGGTCACCTCAGCAGCAGAAAGAGCCTGTTTGTCTTGCTGCAAGTATGTGCCCACCCTGCTTATCCTTCTTACTGAGCAAGTAGGAACTCTCAGTCAAGAGGAGATATAAGCCAATGTATGATGTATAGTGAAGGAAATGGTGAAATCAGTGAGGGCCACATTTTAATATTAAAAACATTTAACTCCATTATTACAGTGTAGCACCAGGCTAGGTGTGGCCAGCTGGCCGCGCCGAAAAAGAAGCGAGCTGCGTGGCTCGTGTGGCGCAACACGAGGAATTTCAGAATGGCTGAGCTCCTGGCCTGGCTGGATGTGGCAGCTGGAAACCCATCTATGCTCACTTCTTGAATGAAAGCTGAGACCATGGCTTGGCCTCATTGTGCCGTCTCATCTCCCATTCCTCAACATATGATGACTTGGGACCAACGGACAAGCGACTGGCGCTGCCCCGCTGCCTCCGAGCTTCGCAACCATGTTCCAGGCAGCTCACGCCTTGCAGCCGCACTTTGACCTGCCTTTACTATTGTTCCGGACCTGAGGGCCCTGGTGATCTGAAGGACGTGCCTTTCGACGAGCCATCGGCTGCCATGTTCTCACGACTCTGCCCGCCAGTGCCTCCATTCCAATCGACCTACCCAAAGGTATGGTTTATGCAGCTCGACGCCGTTCTTGCGGTGAATGGCATCACGGACCAGCCACTGATGCACGCCATTCTTCTTGACGCCCTTCCGGTAGAGCTGCATCATCTCGCTGCCACTTCAAGCTCCAGCCTGCAGCCTTACGATCACCTCTGCTTGGCGGTGCTGGCCTTCTATGGTCTCGTCTACCAACCGCTTTTGTTGACCTGGGACTTCCCCATTTCCCATGAGTCACAGCAAGCAATATCAACCGGCCATCATTCCTACCTCGACCGAGACTTCGCTTCCCTGGCTATGTCTCTCTGATAAGCGACATGCGTCAAATTTTAAAGTGCGCACCATTACAAGAGTTGGAAACAGACAACGATGACGGTGGCATGAGCGCTATGCTGGCAATGAAAAAGAAAGAGAAAAAAAAGGAGGGTGGAGCGTGGGGGGGAAGGCACGAGAAAAGGAATGAGGAAGATGGGGCTCGATATTTGCCTTTGGGTTCCGTTCACGAGCCTGGTAACACCTGAGCCCGGGCTACCTGCCACGTACTACCTGCCATGGCCGTGTGTCGCTGACGTGCTGCGGCTTCAAGGCATCCTGTACCAGAGGACACGCGGAGCTGTCGGACTACGGGCCCGAGTTCCAACAGAGGTGTCCGGCCAGGACGCGGCCGGTGGTGGTGCCTACCCTTCAAGTAGCCGCCTGGTCTACCGTGCGAGAATCGTGGAGCTGTCAGGCTACAGGCACGAGTTCCAGTGGAGCTACCTGGTTTACTATGCGAACAACGTGATCCAGCTTGAGAAGAACTGTGGTGAGACCGGCCTCGTGTCTTGTGTACATATTAAGAGGAGGGACTGTTAGGTGAGGATTTTGGTAGTGCAAGGAGACAATGAAGGTTTGATTACATAGCCTGTCCACGTTATGTGTGCTCGTTATTTTGTGTGTATATAAAGTGTGGTGTACAAACGGCCTCGTCTTTTCATGGGTGTCTGGGGTGACGTCTCCGACACCCATTCACTAAGAACTTGCACGTTGCAATAACATGCATAGCAACGTAACACTGGCGTCTGCTGCGACAGAACGAGGCCATTTGTATCACTAGAGTGAGGTTGACAACTAGTTAGGAAAGGATGAGCTTCGCCGATTTAATGGCGTTGGCCATGCGCATGGGTTTGGAAGGTGCGGAATAGAAAGCATGGATTGATGAGCGAGAAGCTTCAGCTCGTGAGAAAAGGGCCGCAGAAAGAGACGCAACAAAGGAATAGATGGAGCTCCAATTACAGATCGAGGAACATGAAGCACAAGCGCGCCTGGAAAGGGCGGCAAAAAGAGAGGCGAAGAAAGAGCAAACCCAGTTACAATTACAGGTCGAGGAGCAGGCTCGAAGGGCAATTCAATTGCGCCTCCAACTGACCCAGACTGAAGCGGCCAGAGAGCCTGTTGAGGTAGACATAGGTTGACCATCAAGAGTGTTTTCTAACGTCAATCCTCATAACTTTATACCAAGATTTGATGAAACCTAGGATTACCTAGACACATATTTGAAAAGGTGTGAGAATGTTCCGACAGGACGAGAGTGGCCTAGAGACAAATGGGCCACGGCTGAGTTTGTGCCTAAGTGGAGAAGTGCTAAATGTGTTTGGTCGCCTATCCCCTGGAGATGCACTTATGAGGAAGCGAAACTGGCTCTATTGCAGTGATTTCGCTTCACAGCGGAAGGGTACCATAAGAAGTTCTGCCACAGTAAGCCACAAGAGGGAGAAACCGGCACGTAGTACGCTGCACGATTAATGAGTTTTTTTTTATTGGTGGGTGGAAATGTCTAAGGTAGACAAGAAATATGCATCAGTTCATGACCTAATAGTAGCTGAACAGTTCATCAGTAAGTGCCATGTTTGAGTGGCGCTCTTTTTGCGTGAAAAGATTTGCCGTAAACTTGAAGAAATGGCTGAAGCGGCTGATCAGTTTTTAAAGGCACAGCGACAGTCAAACCTGCTTGTTTTCCGCAAAAAAGTTGAAAACGACATGACAGTTGGAAGTGGGAGCACGGCCTTGAAAACTTCAGTACAATGTTTTGTTTGCAATGAAATAGGCCATAAAGTCTCAGATTGTCGTGCTTAGACGAGAAACAACCTTACTGTGGACATTGTCATAGGGCAGGACACGATACCCAAGTTTGCACCAAAAAACTCGCCACGTATAAAAAGGCTTCATGTATATTGTCCGAACGGAACTCGAATGGCAATGATAACACATCCGGCCGCGGTCCCGCGAAGAATGTCTCGGGGGCAGTAAACACTCGACAAACGACAACAAAATGTCAGATGCGAGTTTTCCAGGGCCCCTTATTTGGTAAGCCTGTCTCCGTTCTCCGGGATACAGGAAGTAATACGACGGTTGTACGATGTTCCCTTGTGCCCGTCGAAGCGCTGACAAGAGCTATGACGACAGTATTTTTAGCCGATGGGAGCCCAGAAGCAAACGTGGATGAAAGTCCCAGAAGCAAACGTGGAAATACTTTCGCCCTACTTTTCTGGCACAGTGATCGTAAAATTCATGACTTCATTATATGACGTTATCGTGGGAAATGTACCAGGATCACATGATCCCAATGATCCAGACAGCAGGTAGAGCGAGAGACTGTCAAAATGGAAAACAAAGTAAAGGAGAGATTAGGGGCAACGAAAAGAGATTGCGACGAGAAACCGACGCTTAGCGTAGTCAAGAATTGAAGCACTTCATTACTCAGTGAAAACAACCGCTATGAAGATGAACCAACGAGTCCTCAAAATTGTACAAGCGGAGAACAAGAGCCTGGATATCTGTAGAAACAAAGTTGGACAGGTGTTCTTTGGGAGAGGATTGACACAGTATTTGTTTGTTATGAAAAAGGGAGTTTTATTTCTCCATTACCGGTTATCCTCCAGTAAAATGATACAGCAGGTGGCTGTTCTTTGCAAACTGCGGAGCCAAGTACTGAAGCTAGGTCATGAAAGTCTGATGGAGGGCCATCAAGGCATCAAGAGGACAATTGACCGAGTGCTGGGATCCTTCTATTGGCCAGGAGTTCAGGAAGAAGTAAAGAGATACCTGTGGTCCTGTGGCACTTGTCAAAGAACATACCCGAAAGGTAAAGTGGACAAGGTGCCTCTGGGCGTAATGCCGTTGATTGACACCCCTTTCGAGCGAGTGGCAATCGATATTATTGGACCTTTAAAACCTGTGTCGAGAAAAAGAAACCACTACATATTGACCATGGTGGAATTCGCCACGCGTTACCCGGACGTGGTGGCCCTGCCAGCAATCGATTCTGCGACGATAACAGAGGGCCTGGTGGAGATGTTTTCATGCGTAGGATTCCCGCGTAAAATTCTGTGTGATCAAGCATTATTTTTTACTTCCAAACTGGTGAAAGAAGTCGACTTATTGGCCATTAAGCACCTCAGTTCTACACCTTACCATCTTATGTGTAACGGGTTGGTGGAGCGATTTAACGGTACGTTAAAACAGATGTTGTGAAAGCTCTGCCAGGAGGAAGCAAAATCTTGGGATCGGTTGCTTGCCCCACTCTTTTTTGCCTATCGCAAAGTGCCTCAGACCAGTATAGGATTTTCTCCTTTGGAACTTATTTGCGGGCGTGACGTCAGAGGACCACTTAGTTTGTTCAAGAAATTGTGGACTGGAGAGCACATTGGTGACGAGGTGAAGACAACTTATGGATATGTATTGGATCTCAGAGATCGTTTTGAAAAAAACACTTTAGTTGGCTTATGAGAACTTAACACGAGCAAGAAAATCGCAGAAGCACTACTATGATCGGTGAAGCACGAATTGTCGATATAAGTAGGAGTGCGTTTCTGCAGAATGCAGTTAAGTTAAGTGCGTTTCTGCAGAATGCAGTAAAGGAAACAAACGCGTGGCCGTCATCCCTTACATTCATAAATTGGCGCATGGACTGAAAAGTGTGGGGAATCGGTTTGGTGTGCACGTTGTTTTCTCTGCACCCAATAAATTGGGCCGTATATGCGCCATGGTGCATAGGAGGGCGCAGGGTGTGTCAAAAAGCAGATGATGTTTGCAGAAACATGCAAAACAATTTGTTAAGTGTTGTATAGGAGTGGTGTATAGCATACCGCTAACGTGCGATCGCATGTACATCGGCCAGACCGGGCGATGTTTGAATATACGCCTCATGGAGCATTTGAGTTTCTTAAAAGGTAGTCCTTTTTCCGTGTTAGCTTCACATTGCCATTCCTGCAAGTGTCAACTGTTGTTTGAAAAAAACAAGTGTACTGTTCCGGCATCCGCTTCAAACCACGCGTGAAATTTCTGAAGCCTATCACATTTCTAGAAATAAGAATCAATGTATCAGCCATCCGTCATCATCACTACTTGACTGTGAGTTTAACTATATTGATAATTCGTAGACAAGTGCTTCGAATGAACGCCACGCTTGCTGCTAACACTGTCATCCTATTTTCCTATTTTCCTTGTTGACATGCGCAATCTTGTGTATTTATATGTCCTTCAAACGTTAGAATAAACCAGTTGCTAGTTGAGCTCTCGTGCTGTGTGCCTCCTCTTTGCTTTGTGTCCGTGTTTACCCCCGCGCTCCCAGTTCGCTGTATCATCATACTCTAACATGGTTGCTTGAACAAGTTGGTACGACATTATTCTCGTTATTGGTGCTGTTTTTATGTCAAAAATTACTCTACCATGGAGAGGGTATGTTTGGCATTAGTATGGCCAGTATAGAGGTTTTACATTTTTTGTATGGGAACCAGTTTGTTCTACAAACAGATCACCAACCTCTACAGTACTTAGCCAGAGCCAAACACTTGAACAGTAGGATCTTGAGGTGGAGCCTGGCGTTGCAAGAATACTCATTTGGCATTCAGCACATAAAAGGGTCAGAGAATACCGGCGCGGACTTCATGAGTAGATTGTGATTCAAGAGGTTGGACTTCAATACACTGTGATAATGGGTGCTTGATGCTCGAATTGTGTCAGTGTATTTGCAGATGTTCTTGTGTATTTAGTAAATATTGGACCTGGACACTTGAACTATACAGAGGACATGTGCAGTGTAGTGATTTACAGACTGCGCACGTATCAGCAGTTCTTTTTTATATAAAAGAAACACAATGAAGGGGGGGCTTTTGGAATAATTGACATGCGTCAAACTCGTCTTGAAGGTACTGAAAAAACGATCGAGAGTTTTGGTGTGCACTTAAATGCCCTTGAAGCTTATGTTACCGAAACCCATGGAAAACTAACCACTACCGTTGAAACTGTTCAAGAGGCCGTTCAAACCCAGAGCGCGAAGTTCATTGACCTAGAAAACTACACCCGCACATCGAATTTGATAATTTTTTGGTATTGCTGAATCGCAGGATGAAACTGAATCCGATCTGCGACGTAAGGTTATTGATGAATTGTTTGGGAATAAGTTAGGTGTGAATTGCTCTTCTGTCGCTCGTATTCACAGGCTTGGACGCAATAAAGATAACAAGCCGATAATTCTATATTTCCAAGACTACAGGGAAAAACAGGCTATCTGGAAAAACGTTTCAAAACTTTAGGGCTCCAAGATTAGTATTGAAAACGACTACTGTGCGGAAACGCGTCGGAAAGGTAAATTGCTTTGGCAGTCAGCCAAGGCAGATAAAGATGCCGGTAAAGATGTATTTCTTGTTGAAGATAGGCTCCGTATTGGTACCGACCTTTTCAGTTGGAACGACTCTTCAAATTCCCGTCAATGGCTGTCAAAGGTTAAAAAGCACCCCGCTAAGGCATAGCAATTCCCAACGTTCCAGCTTCGCTTTAATGCTAGGAGCCTAGCTAATAAAATCGATAAGCTTGAAAATCTTCTTCTTTTATATGACCCACATATTTGCGTCATTACTGAAACCTGGCTACATGGTCTGATAAGTGACAATGAAATTGTGCCGCCTGGATATCAAGTTTTTAGGCGGGATAGAGGCTCTCGTGGTGGGGGCGTGGCAGTTATTGTAAAAGATTCCGTTGACGCCTGTCTCGCCGATCAAATTGCTGATCATGAAAGCATATTTTTGGAAATATCGCTTGACCATGTTACCTTCTTTCTTTGTGCTCTTTACCGTACACCCAATGCAGATGATATGTTTTTGATAAAATTATATGATCGACTTCTAGGTTTATGTGGGAAACACGTCTTGCTAACAGGTGATTTTAACTTGCCATCTATTGTTTGGGATAATTTAAGCTATGGCTGCTCTCCTTCGGGTGACTCAATTCTTGACATCATTTCTTGAGAGGGCACGGCACCCGGCCTGCGGACAGCATGGCTAAACCGCTGGTGCTGGTTTTGCAGGTTGCGCCGTGTTTTTTTGGTCTGACTGCAATGACGACGATCTGCGACGATGGAAATGCATACTTCCTGCCGCCCCACGGAATCCTGGAACCTGGAAAGACCGATAATCTACCGACCCGAGTGACGTCACCTGCAGCAACGGAGTATAAGGAGCAACGAGACATGAACCGCCTCAGAGGGCACGGCACCCGGCCTGCGAACAGCATGGCTAAACCGCTGCTGCTGCTTTTGCAGGTTGCGCCGTGTTTTTTTGGTCTGACTGCAATGACGACGAACTGCGACGACAGAAATGCATACTTCCTGCCGCCCCACGGAATCCTGGAACCTGGAAAGACCGATAATCTACCGACCCGAGTGACGTCACCTGCAGCAATGGAGTATAAGGAGCAACGAGACATGAACCGCCTCAGAGGGCACGGCACCCGGCCTGCAGACAGCATGGCTAAACCGCTGCTGCTGCTTTTGCAGGTTGGTTACCGCAATGAAATAGCTTCTTGTCGTAGTGATGATTTATGCTTGTTGATCCTGCCGTGCCCTCGAAGATGTTACTGTATTATAGTTGACTTTTGGTCTGCTGTGATGATGCTTGTTATGTCGGGAGATGTCGAGGAAAACCCCGGGCCTGCTACGACGCAAGAGCTCTTGCAAACGATCTTGGAAAACCAGGCCAAGTCTGAACGTGATTTGAATGCTATTAGAGACCAAATATCTGAAGTAAACGTTAAAACAGATAAGCTAACCAGTTCGCTTGCTTTAATCCATGAAATGAACCTGAGAATTGATATTTTGGAAGCTACTGTCCGGCAGCAGGCGGAAAGGCTGGTAGAATACGAAAACAGAAGCCGGAGAAACAATCTTTTAGTATTTGGTCTCGCTGAAAAAAGTATAGAATCAGAATCTGATTTAATGGTTTCGGTCGTGGACAAGATATTTAAGGAAAAACTTGATGTAGAAGTTAAGACGATCGAGAGAATACATCGCATGGGAAAGGTACAGCCCGGGAAGGTTAGGCCAGTTATCATGAAATTCTATGACTACCGGGAAAAGGAGCGTGTGATGAAAAATTGTCCGAAGCTGAAGGGAAGTCCCATTAGTATTAGTAATGACTATGCGAGTGAAACAGTGGAAGTGCGGAGGAAGTTATGGCAAAGTGCGGCTGCTGAGCGTGATAGCGGTATGAAGGTTTCCCTGAATCACGATAAGCTCTACACTTGGGATCAGAACAAGAATGAGCGTTGTGTGATTTCGAACAGCAAAGGCAAGAGGGATGGCAGAGCTGCCCCTGCTACCCGCTCGAATGCCGCATCTACGTCAAACACTTCCCCTTCCACTTCTGCGCCAAAATCGTAGCTACGCCTGCTTGTACTAAATGCTCGTAGCATTGTAAATAAGGTCACGGAACTCGAATTCTTCTTGCTGTCACATAGCCCACAAATTGCTGTCATAACCGAAACATGGTTGAGTCCTTTAATTCCCGACGATTGTATTGTTCCCCCCGGATATCTTGTACACAGGTGGGATAGGGATTCACGGGGTGGTGGAGTGGCCATTCTTGTGAAGTCGCCTATTACGACAGAAAGAATTGATTGCTCCCTCTCCGAAACAGTTTGGTGCAAAATATTCGTTGAAAAAGTGGTTTTTATTGTCGGAGCAATTTACAGGCCCCCTGGTACCACGCCTGATTTCCTAGACCAACTGAACAGTTTCTTGTGCAAATTTCAGAATGGCAACACGAGGTTGATACTGACTGGCGATTTTAATTTACTGCATATAAATTGGGAAAGTGTCGCACCTGGACATATAGATATAGATACTCTGAGTGGTGATAAAATGTTGGAAATAATGTTCTCTCATAACTTAACACAGATTGTAAAAGAAAATACGCGAGTAACTGCTAATTCAGAAACATTGCTTGATTTAGTGTTCCTATCACGCAGAGTGACACATAGCACTTTATCGGTCGAAGAGGGAATATCGGACCACAAGCTGATAACTGGTAATATCCAACTAGACGCAAAGCCGCAGAAGCGGCCATTTATCCCGGTTCAGATTAAAAATTTTGCACGGGCCGATGACATGTCTATACTTGACTATCTAGAATTGTCCCTTCATGAGTTTGAACTTGCTTCTGTCTCAGAATCTGTAGAAGAGTTATGGCAACGTTTCAAAATCATTGTAAAGCATTGTACGGATAAATTTGTTCCAACTCGTAAAAAGAAAACGAAACAGCGCAGTCCGTGGATAACCCGGGAAATCGTCCATATCAAACGAAAAATAAAACGCATGCGGAAAAACAAAACGAACTCGGTAGCAATTGTACAATTGCGTGGACAGTTAAAGACAGCTTTAAAAGAATCCAAACGAAAGTTTTATACCGAAACCCTTGCTGACTTCATTAAGTCTTCCCCTCAAAAATTTTGGCTTCACTTGAAGAATAATAAAGAAGAAATTGAACAGATAAAAATTGGACCCGAGACAGTGAGGCAAAAACCGCAGATAGCAAATTCTTTCAACCAGTTCTTTCAGTCGGTCTTCACTAGAGATGAAACCGATCAGGTGGATGCTGACCAGGCCTGCCCGCGCGCCTGCGCAATGGAGCCCTTAGCTATCATGCAGGAAGGGGTGTTCAGTCACTTGCTAGGGCTTGACACTAAAAAGGCAACTGGACCAGACGAAATTCCCAGTGAATTCTTACGACGGTATGCCGAATGGTCGTCCTTTTATTTAACAATCATTTTCAGAAAATCTCTTGAAACATCCTCATTACCGCAAGACTGGCGCACTGCAATTGTAAAGCCTATATACAAAGCTGGCAATCGACTTCATGTGAACAATTATCGCCCCGTTTCACTGACCTCTGTGTGTTGCAAAATCATAGAACACTTCATAGCAAGGCACATTATTATTTTTCTTGAGTCAAAAGAGTTTTTTTATCCCCATCAACACGGATTCAGGAAGGCGTTGTCAACTGTTACTCAAAACAAAAGAGTTTTTTTATCCCCATCAACACGGATTCAGGAAGGCGTTGTCAACTGTTACTCAACTGGTAGAAACAGTTCATGATTTTTATTTATCTCTCCAAGGTCGACAACAAATAGACGTCATTTGTGTAGATTTCGCCAAAGCATTTGATAAAGTTCCTCATAGCAAATAAATTTTAAGCTTCAGCAACTAGGACTTAGCTCAGATATACTAAATTGGATAGCCGCGTATTTGGAGAACCGTCAACAAAAAGTACGTGTAGGTGATTACACATCTAGTTCATTGAAAGTACTGTCTGGTGTCCCACAGGGGTCTGTGCTGGGTCCTTTGTTGTTTTTAATTTTTATAAATGATATTTCCGTAGTTGTCGAAAGCCCGGTTAAAATCAAACTTTTTGCAGACAATTGTTTAATTTATGCTCCTGTAACTAACGCAAACGACCAAATCAAAATTAATCGCTGTCTGCAAGCCTTGCATAATTGGTGCACCCAGTGGGGGATGGAAATTAACTTTTCAAAGACTGCGTTCACCCATATAACTAAGAAAAAATCCGTACTCGCATATGATTATAAAATCGGAAATAGCCTTCTGGCCAGAACACACAGCTTTAAATACCTGGGGGTGACTATTACCAGCAATTTGGGGTGGCACACTCATGTTGAGGAGGTGTGTTCAAAGGCCTACAGGAAGTTGTTTTACTTGAGGAAAAAACTCGAAGATGCCCCTAGAGATGTCAAATTACTTTCATATAAGACATTTGTTCGCCCTATTTTGGAGTATGCGTCTTCTGTATGGAGTCCTCATCAGCAGTCACTGAGAGATAAAATAGAAAAAATTCAAAGGCTAGCAGTGCGCTTCATTTGCTCGCGGTACCGGAGGACAGAATCCGTCACAAATTTGTTAAAATCATGTGCGCTAGAACCCCTGCAAGTGCGCCGCGAAAAGCAAAGGTTAAAACTTCTGTTTCAAATTATAAGAGGCGAAATCAAAATAAATAAAGACACATACATGCAACCTGCACCCAAACGAGGAGCTCGGTTGAACCATAGTCACCCAATAAGGCCTTTTTGGACGCGTCTGGATGGCTTTAAAAATTCTTTTTTTCCGTATAGTATAGAAGTGTGGAATAGACTTCCAGAGTACGCTGTTACTAGCGGAAATGTCAAAGAGTTTGAGTGTTCGCTAGAATTGTACTACCGGCAACATGAAACGTAATGTCTGTTTTGTCATTGTGTATTGTTTTTGTTTTGTGTTTATATTCCTCCCTGAGGGCTGTAACCCTCAAGTGAGGGTTACAGTATTAATAAATAAATAAATAAATAAATAAATAAATAATTAAATAAATAAATAAATAAATAAATAAATAAATAAATAAATAAATAAATAAATAAAATCATGTTTTTGCTCAACCTCAAGCAAGCGGTGGATGTCTGTACTCGAGGCGGGTCGATTTTGGATTTACTCCTTGAAAAGTGAAATATTTCTGATGGCTATGTTGCAATCGAACCGGGCATTTCTGATCATAAACTGATTTTTTTTTACTTGGAATAAGGCTTTACATCATGCCATGCTAAAAATACCCAGCCTGCCACACTTATAATGGAATTTACTAGGGCGAATGATGTAGCTGTAATTGACTACCTTGAAACGCATATCGGATCCTTGTTACACAATGTTGAGATCTCTTGGCAATCGTTTGTTAGAACCATACGTCATTGTGGGTAAAATTTTGTACCGTGTCGAAAAACTTATAAGCATCGTGCAAACCCTTGGATTAGCCGAGAAATAATCCACATGAAGCGTAAAATTAAAAGGCTTCGCAAGAAGCATGTGCCAATGACACCCCAGCTTAAAGTACTGAAAGACAAACTACAAACAAGCTTGGCGCAAGCAAGAAACACTTTTTATAGTAATACGCTGACTGAATTTCTTCAGAATAGCCCTCAAAAATTTTGGAGGTATTTAAGCGAGTCTAAGACAGGGAGTAGTAAAATGAAGGTTAATGGTGTAATAATAACGGACGCTCCTACTATTGCTGAACATTTTAATGCATACTTCCAGAGCGTTTTTTCTCAAACCGATGATTATGAACTTGAGAATTCATTCGTTGACTCAGACAATGACCTATTAGTGATGCAAGAAGGCGTTTTGCACATGCTATTACAACTTGATCCCAAAAAACCTCCGGGGCATGACGGCATTCCTAATGCTTTTTTTAACCGCTACGCTGAATACTTATCGGAGTTCCTAACTGGACTTTTTAATCTTTCAATTGCTACGGGGGAAATACCGGCTGATTGGGGTATAGCACGTGTGAAACCAATTCATAAAAAAGGTGACCCCTTATCATTTGAGAATTGCCGCCCAATTTCTATTACGAGCAGTTGTTGCAAGCTTCTTGAGCACGTTATTGCTAATTACGTCTATGAATTTCTCTGTGAACACAATGTACTATCAAAGCATCAGCATGGCATCAGAAGGGGGTTATCTACTGTTACCCAGTTAGTTACAACTGTCCATGAATTTTCACGTGTGCTTGATGTTTCTGGGCAAACTGATGTACTGTTTTTAGATCTTTGTAAAGCCTTTGATAAAGTGCCACACGGGAAATTGTTACACAAATTACAGCGTATTGGACTACCTACAAAAATTGTTCTGTGGATTCAGGCTTATCTTCAAGATAGACGTCAGTATGTAGTGATTGGTAATTCTTCATCGACTGTTCTTCGTGTGTCCTCTGGAGTCCCACAGGGAAGTGTGCTAGGGCCACTTTTCTTTTTAATTTATGTTAATGATTTAGCTTCTCTTATTCCTGAAAATGTGTCTGTGCGTTTGTTCGCGGATGATTGCATCATTTTTAAGCAAATTTCCTCACCGTGTGATCATGTGGCTTTACAAGATGCACTTATCGCTATAGACAACTGGTGTCAGAACGGGGGCATGCAGTTAAACACTAACAAAACTGTGCTTCTGCGCATCACCAGGAAGCTAAGCCCTAGTCAATTCCACTATACTCTAAGAGGCTCTAATATAAAAAATGTAGACAAATATAAGTACTTGGGCGTCACACTCTCAAGCAAATTAACTTGGTCGGCCCACATAACTGACATTACTACTTCTGCATTACGTAAGCTATGGTTTATAAAAAGAAAACTAGCATCTGCACCCTCGCGTACTAAAATTCTAGCCTATAATGCCTCTGTTCGTTCTAAGCTTGAGTATGCTTCTATTATCTGGGATCCGCATACCAAGAAAGATATTATGAATCTGGAACGTATTAACAGAAAGGCTGTAAGGTTTATTTTTGGTAAATATCGTAGGTTTGATTCCCCGACCACCTTAATGCAATTAAACGACATTTCTACTTTAGAAGCTCGGAGAAAGTTCAGTCGTCTTTCCTTTCTTTACAATTGTTTGTGTGGTATTGTAAAAATTGATCTCCCTGACTGTGTTAAACCGCTCTCAGTACGACGTACTCGTCATGGTCATGAACATGCTCTAACCCCAATTTTTGCCCAATCAAATGCTTTTAAATATAGTTTTTTTTCCTAGAACTGTCGATGACTGGAATTGTTTGCCGTGTGACATCTTTCATTCTAATAAGTTTCTTGGTGACCTTGAGTGTCACCTTCTTTCTTAACCTTTTGTTTCTTTTGTATTGTTGTCTGTTGTTTTCTACAATTACGTTTTGATGTATCCACTCCTGCTTGGGCCAGCACATTGGCCTGCAGTATTGTGAAATAAATAAAAATAAAATAAAGTGCCTGCCATTACAACAGTTAGAAACAGACAACGATGAAGGTGGCATGAGCGCAGCCCCGCCGTGGTGGTCTAGTGGCTAAGGTACTCGGCTGCTGACCCGCAGGTCGCGGGTTCGATTCCCGGCTGCGGCGGCTGCATTTCCGATGGAGGCGGAAATGTTGGAGGCCCGTGTACTCAGATTTGGGTGCACGTTAAAAAACCCCAGGTGGTCAAAATTTCCGGAGCCCTCCACTACGGCGTCTCTCATAATCAAATGGTGGTTTTGGGAGGTTAAACCCCACAAATCAATCAGGTGGCATGAGCGCTGTGCTGGCAATGAAAAAGAAAAAGAAAAAAGGAGGGTGGAGCGTGGCGGCGAAGGTACGAAAAAAGAAATGAGGAAGATGGGGCTCGATACTCGGCCGTTGGGTTCCGTTCACGAGCCTGGTAACACCTGAACCCGGGCTACCTGCCACGTACTACCTGCCATGGCCGTGCGTTGCTGACGTGCTGCGGCTTCAAGGCATCCTGTGCCAGATGACATGCGGAGCTGTCAGGCTACGAGCACGAGTTCTAGTGGAGGTGTCCGACCGGGACGTGGCCTGTGGTGGTGCCTATCCTTCAAGTAGCCGCCTGTTCTATCGTGCGAGCAACGCGGAGCTGTTGGGCTACGGGCACGAGTTCCAGCGGAGGTGTCCGGCCGGGACGCGGCTACGGTGGTGGTGCCTACCTTTCAAGTAGCCGCCTGGTCTACCATGCGGATGTGATCTTGCTCTAGAAGTACCAACGAACTGTGGTTAGACCGGCCTCGTGTCTTGTGTCCATGTTAGGATGAGGGACTGTTAGGTTAGGACTTCGTTAGCGCAAGCAGACAGCGAAGGATTATTTACATAGTCTGTCCATGTTATGTGTGCTCGTTTTTTTCGTGTGTATATAAAGTGTGGTGTACAAACAGCCTCGTCGTTTTGTGGATGTCTGGGGCGACGTCTAGGACACCCTTTCACTAAGAACTTGCACATTGCAATAACACACATAGCATTGTAATAGTCTCCTACAGCCTCTTATCCGGCCACTAGCAATGCGAGTTTCGCGTCTGATTACCCATCCGATGAGGTTCAGGACATTTGTGCGGCATGCGACCAGTCAGCCACGAGGTGCGTTTTTTCAACGTCCTCGGCCGACGATATTGTAGGCATGCTCACCACCCGCTCGTCTTGGTCGACCTCCACGGCCCACAAGACCTATAACGCATCAGGCTTCACGTTTACAACCTGGACTTCTCAAATGGACACTTTACGGATATTCGTCCATGTACATAGTATGTGTCCCTCCTTTTCTTTCGTACATATGTTTTCGATCACACAAAGCGCTAGGGAGGGAGCTTATGTAGTGCCACGCTATATTTGGTGAGCTAGCCGCGCCGAAAAAGAAGCTACCCACTTGGCTCCTGTGGCGCGAGCCACGAGGAATTTAAGAACGGCTGAGCTCCTGGCCTGGCTGAACGCAGCAGCTGGAAACCCATCTACTATCGTGTCTCAAATAAAAGCCGAGACCACGACATGGCCTCATTGCCACCGTCTCGTCTCCGATTCCTCAACAACAGCATTACTTCAAAACATTCTCAGGGGAACATGTTCGTTGTTGTCTCATGCGTAACTGGAACAATACAACTAAATGTTAACCTCTGTGTGGATTAGGAGTCCTTTAGCTAGTGTCATGGGAGGCATTTGTCGTTCAGGGCAGCTGCCATAGAGAAAATCTGCTTTGTCGAAAAAGGTAACTCTAACAATATTTCTTGTTAAGCCCTATCCTTGCATTATTGCATGATAGTTTACTTGTGCATGTTAAAAGCATTATAAATAATGCAAAAGGTATAGTGATGAGAAAACATGTTGTTTTTCCTTTGCAGTTAAAGAATACCGCTTCATTTAGGAAACATGTATACAGTTAAACCTGCTTATAAAGAATCTCCATATAACAAACTTCTTGATATAACGAAGTTTTTCTATTACCTGCCGTTATTCCATAGATGCACATGTATTTACGACCCCTATATAACAAAGTAACAGCGGCAGACACCTTTGATATAGCGAATTTTCGCCATGGACCGTCTAGGCATTTTGTCACGAATTTTGTCATTTTGGCACGAGCATGCATCTTCCGGGCCGACGAAGTGCGAAATGGCGGTGGCGCGCTCGTGGCCTCGGCGACTCCCAGGCGAGAGCGAGCGCTCGTTATTGCGCGCGAGTATTGGGCGCGAGGCCCACCACTGGAGGAGCGGGTGCTGCAATTGCTATGGTGTCCAGGTTTGGATCACATGATCTCGCCTCACTCTGGCGAAGGGAAGCTGACAGTTGGATGTGTTCTTCTTAACCACGACGGGTATTTTCCCTTTTGAACAGTGTTGTTTTGCTCTCACTCCATGTGTATAGACTTCTGTAGGCTACACAATCCAGAAGGTTGCAGTAAAGATTATCATTGGTGCGCCACACTGCGCTAAGTATGTGATTCTGCTGTTATGGCTGCTGGTAATGCCACATGCCTCTCTCTTTCTTTGTGTTTGTGGTTATTTAAAGCCCATTGGGTTGAAATGAGTGCCTACCATGAATGTTCAAAGAAAAACAGATTGTTTCAGTTTCCGCACAGAAGGCTCACACACAATGAAAAATGAATGTGCAAAGAGTACGATTGTGTACATAATCGGACTCTTTCAAATAATATGTATGTGCGTGCATGTGGGGGACGTTGCATTCATTAAATATGCGTCATTCTCTGAATTGTAGATGAGTCAAGACAAAGTCAGTAAGTCCAGTTCTTTTCTCTTAATTTCCGTTATTTTTATCCTACTCTGGTCTATTTTATAGCCATTTGCTTCGAAGTTTTCGGCCAGCACGTTCGATGAAACGTTTTTTCTTGAGTCATACATGTGCTGCTGTAGTATTTGCTCAAACTTGGTTCTCTCATTAAAGCAATCTTTACAGAAATCTATGCCACTCCCCCCCCCCCCTCCCCCCATTCTGCCTTAGTGTCCGCCCTAATGTGTGGACTTGACCCTATGGGTTTCAGTCTGCCAGTGATGCAGCACATCAAACCTGTGCCCTCCCTTCCCTCAATTTTTTCCCGTGACTTATACAGCACGAATGGTCGACCACACCTGCCTGCCCGGCCCCCAATGCTAATCGAGGTAGTGCCTCCACCGGAAAAAATTTCTGCCTGCACCCCTGTCGTCCACGACTTGAGATTGCTGGATTCCTTGCATATATATTACGTCTCTAGAATGGACCCATACACTATCACTTCTTTTCAATGTTGTTTTGATCTGCAGGCGAAAACGCGGTCAGCTTCGAAAACTGATGAATCCTCCAGCAGCTGCCTTGAAATGAAGAAACGGAGAAACCAGCTTAAGGACGCGTTCACAAGGAGAGAAGACAACACACATACACTGGAACTTGCAGCAGGTTTAAAGAAACGATCACACATAAATTTTCCAGGAAAGCCAATCGCACATGCTTTGTACAAAAAAACACGTGATACACCAGAAAAGAGCATGACATCAGTACCTACATTTTTTTCTAAATAAGCAATCTCTTTCTTTGATAGTGATAACAAAGGTAGACTAATGCATTTTTTGAGCCATGTTGCCAAATATGATATGCTTCAATCATTTCACATTCGTATTGCGTGGTCCCTTTACCTATTATTTGTGTACCTTTAAGATCGGGAGAACAGCTGCACACCCGGCAATGAGCAGGCATATTTGCTTCTTCTCCCAAGCTGATAGAGGCTTCATGTTCTTTTAATCAGACATTATTGCATCGTCCCGTTTGTCCTATATACACACAACCACATGACAATGGAATGCAATAAATAACCTTTTTGATGCACGCAGTGAAAAATGATTTATCGCCGGTACAAAAAACGATCTTAGCTTTCCGCCCGTCAATCTTACTACAGAGACTTCACGTTATGTGAGATCTTATGGACGTAAAGCAGTACTTCTACTCGCTTAATGTCATCATTATCAGTATTGTTCGCAACTTGTCCTTCTTTAGTTGCTTGCTTCAACTTTTTTAGTTTCGTCTCGGCTGCTGCCTTTAAGGACCTTCCCAAAAGAGGCGGAAATGGTATAGGCCCATGTGCTCAGATTTGGGTGCAAGTCGGGATAACTGAGTTCAGCGACCTCCGGAGGTGAGGCCGCTGACGCTGACTCTGTAGAAAACCCTCCACTACGACGACAGCGACGGCAGCAAAAATATGTCATCATCATCATTATCCTGACTACGTCCACTGCAGGACAAAGGCCTCTCCCATGTTCCGCCAGTTAACCCGGTCCTGTGCTTGCTGCTGCCAATTTATACCCGCAAACTTCTTAATCTCATCTGCCCACCTAACCTTCTGTCTCCCCCTAACCCGCCTGCCTTCTCTTGGAATCCAGTTGGTTACCCTTAACAACCAGCGGTTATCCTGTCTACGTGCTACATGCCCGGCCCATGTCCATTTCTTCTTGATTTCAGCTATGATATCCTTAACCCCCGTTTGTTCCCTAATCCACTCTGCTCTCTTCTTGTCTCTTAAGGTTACACCTACCATTTTTCTTTCCATTACTCGCTGTGTCATCCTCAATTTAAGCTGAACCCTTTTTGTAAGTCTCCAGGTTTCTGCTCCGTAGCTAAGTACCGGCAAGATACAGCTGTTATATACCTTCCTCTTGAGGGATAGTGGCAATCTACCTGTCATAATTTGAGAGTGCTTGCCAAATGTGCTCCACCACATTCTTATTCTTCTAGTTACTTCAATCTCGTGGTTCGGCTCCGTGGTTATTACCTGCCCTAAGTAGACATAGTCTTTTACAATTTCAAGTGCACTATTACCTATCTCAAAGCGCTGCTCTTTTCTGAGGTTGTTGTACATTACTTTCGTTTTCTGCCGATTCATTTTAAGACCCACCTTTCTGCTCTCTTTGTCTAACTCCTTAATCATGAGTTGCAATTCGTCCCCTGAGTTACTCAGCAATGCAATGCAATGCAATGTCAGATACACAGATGAAAAGATGTACAGATGCAGTCAAACGTAATACAAAAAGTGGTAACTTCAAACATTGCAGGAACCGTGGACAACGAAGAAGTAATGGCACTAATCGACACTGTAGCAGACACTTCCGTTATGAGCATGGGTCTTGCCTGCAGGCTGAAGAATGTTTCTACCCAGTGGGCTGGGTCCCAGATACGTACGGAAGGAGGCCATCTCCTCACTCCGGTGGGACGATGCATAGCGGGAGTCTGTATTAACGGATTTACGTATCTCGGAGATTTCGTAATACTGCCGAATCGTTCGAGGGACCTAATTCTCGGACTGGACTTTATGCATGATAACAAAGCTGTGATTGACTTGCAAGAGTCATAGGTGACGTTTTCCACGGCACACGCTTTAGCGCGCAACTCTCACGACAGTTACGTCAATGCTTTGAAAATTGTCGACAATGACATCACGTTACCGCCGAAAAGTAGCGTTCTGACCTTGGTAACCTACGACATTTTCGATGAATTCAACGACTATGAAAGTATTGCAGAGGCAAGTATCCTGCTACTGCTCAAACGAAACATCTGCATAGCCCGAGGGCTTGTTCGGTTACAGAATAAACGCTCTCGAGTTCTGCTGACCAACTTCAGCAATGAGTTTCAGCACGTCCCTGGAGGCACCACTGTCGCTTTCCTCAGCGAAATCGCCAACTTTTCCGATGTCAGCACATTTGATACGACTTCACCAGATGCAAAACCACGTGCTGACCTGGGCAGTCGCATTCACATTAATTGGTACTTGCCAGATTCACGAATAGAGCGTCTGCTAAACCTTGTGACGGAATTCTCGGACTGCTTCTCCACAGCATCGAAAGTTAAATGTAAAACCGTTACAAAACACCACATTGTTACCGAGGAGTCGGTGCGGCCTCTCGCCAACATTCATACCATACCGTGTGTCCCTGAAGGAAAGAGAGGTGATTAAGCGTCAAGTTTAAGAAATGCTGAATGATGACGTAATTCAACACTCGACAAGTCTGTCAGCGTCACCTGTTGTCCTAGTAAAGAAAAAAGATAACGTAAAAGTACTATGCTTCTGCATCGACTACCGACAGCTTAACAAAGTCACAAAACGCGACGTAAATCCCCTGCCATGGGTTGATGACACCTTAGACAGTCTATGCCATGCCCAGTTTTTTACATCATTAGATTTCAAGTCAGGGTACTGGAAAATTAAAGTTGACGAGGGTGACCGTGAGAAAACCACGTTCGTGATCCCGACGGGCTCTACGAATTTAAAGTGCTGCCTTTCGTTCTCTGTGCCACTCCCGCCACATTTCGACGCATGATGAACACTTTACTCACTGGACTAAAGTGGCAAACATGTCTTGTATACTTGGATGATGTCGTGTTTTCAAGCTCGTTTGATGAACATCTTTCCAGGCTAAAAAGTGTCCTTACTGCATTAGGGAGAACAAACCTTGCTATCAAGCCCAAAAAGTGCTACTTTGGCTATCAGGAACTCGTTTCTCGGCCAAGTGGTGAGCCGGGGCGGTGTTCGACCAGATCCGGAGAAGTTGGTTGCTGTTGCCGAGTTCTCTCGTTCTAGAGACAAGAAGGCTGTTCAGCGTTTCCTTGAACTCTGTGCCTATTACCGCCGTTTTGTCGAAGGATTTTCGAAAATTGTGAAATCTCTTACAAGACTGACTCGGCCAGATGTTCCCTTCGTATGGACGAAAGAACAGCAAGCCTTTCTAGAGCTACGCAATCGACTGCAGACAGCTCCAGTGCTGGCACATTTTGATGACACTGCCGACACTGAGATTCACACGGGTGCCAGCAAGGTAGAAATTGTAGCCATTTTAGTTCAATGACAGGACGACGCAGAGCGTGTGATAGCTCACGCGAGCTGCAGTCTCACAAAAGCAGACGCTAACCACTCTACCACTCAAAAAGAGTGCCTAGCAGTCATTGGGCGCCATTAGTAAGTTTCGACCCTACCTATACGGCCGGCCATTTCGAGCGGTCAGTGACCACCACTCGCTGGAGCCTCCGCCTTCAAGAGTAAGACATAACGGTGGTCTACCGATCAGGACATAAGCATACAGATGCTGACTGCCTGTTTCGTGCTCCTATTTGCTTGACGTCATGCAACACCGAAAAAGATTTACCGTTTCTTGGCATCGTCAATGTGGCGCGAATGGCTGAACTTCAATGTGAAGACACTGAGCTACTTTCTGTCATCCGGCATCTTAAAGGAGAAGACTTCATCGTCCCATGCCCACTCTCACATGGATTAACATCGTATTGCCAATGGAACGATGTTCTCTACAAGAGAAGTCTTGAGAGCAACTAGGAAACTTTTCTCCTCGCCGTTCCAATGGCACTGCGTGAGAAAATTTTTGTAGGCGTGCCACGACGTTCCTTCTGCCGGTCACTTAGGTTTTGCTAGGACATTAGCATGCATCCGACAAACGTACTACAGTCGAGCCCACATATAACAGCCCCAAAATGAACAATATCCACGTGGCCATGAAAATATACATTGTTTCAGTGGCACAAAATCGCACTTACAACTAACATCTCCGAGCGCCGCCGATCAATTACAGCAACGAAGTCAACGCTGTGCCGACTTCCCGGAGAACCATTTTCGAACACTGATCAGGCATCTGCGAGGTGCCCATAGATTCTTATTATTAAATGCCGGCCCTGCCTCCGCGCCTCTCTAGTTGCCGCTCTTCCCGACCGCTTCTTGTTACGCACCCATCCGTCGTTTGTCGCCTCGCTACTCTGAGCACCCCGCATTGCCAGACGAGGCCCGTGTTTTACACTGCCACCGATTTTTTGAAGACGGGTCGGCCATCTCTCCTGTTTTCGATCGCTGGTACTATCGTTGACGTTGCCAGCCTGGAGTTACCAGACCATTTGTAAACATCGTCTGTATCCGATCGTCCGCGTCTTGTCTTATCGTATCATTCTAGTGCATGCGCGTACGCTACCCTACCCATTCTGATGATTCGCGATTCTTCTTGTGTTTAGGACCCATTGCTTATTTTGCACTCAGCTCAGCATTTCCTTCGCACGCGTGCGGAAGCGTAAAAACAGCTGTTAATTTGCGCCGAACAAATCGTGAAATATCAGAGTCGGTGAGGTCATGCGAACCCGATGGCGCAAGAAAACGATTCTTTGACCACGGCTGCCAAAGCATTGAACACCGGAGCGCGCACCCATCCAGGGGGCCGTGCTTTGACCGCTGCACGCACAGGCGCTCTTTCAAGCTTTTGCGTGCGTGAGTTGCGCGTTTCGTAAACCTTTCAAGCAAGCTACCCAACCTGTCTCCTTCCTTCCTCCATGTCTCCTTCCCGCGTGTTTTGGCTTTCAAGGTCGCCTTCACTTCATATCCTCCCCTCTCTTCACTCTATTGCAACTCCTTGCCCTTCTCTTGTAAATCTGCTCTCCCCTCTTGATAACAACTCTTTCGCCCGTCTCCACCGCAACACGACGCCAGCTGCGCTGGCTCGAATTCAGAAGTGTCGTTTTCCGACTAGAAACAGGCCCAGAGCTGTACCATGCGTTCTGGCACGTGTGTTGCGTGTGCGTCTTGCTTGCTCTTGGTGTGTGCGTGTGTGGTCAGAATGGTGGACTGGAGGTCTTCAACGCTTTTTCCGGCCACTCAACAAAACGTCGAAAGTGTGGCCGCTTGGCTTGGGCGTAATCGGCACGTTAGGTGCCGTGTTGTGGAGCACTTGCTTGTAGCTGTTGACCACCTGGCAGCCAACTTGCTGCTTCGGGCGTCCCGGTGTTTAGCTGTGGAGACAGTGAATATTTTGTGGGTAGCGGTGATGGTTACATGCATGCGAAAATATTTTCGTGAAGTTGACTTAGTCTGCGTCAGGTCCGATGCTGATCCTGAAGCTTCCGAACAAGATAACTGCAGCGGTGATTTGTGGCAGCTGGTTGTCAACTGCATCATGGGAGAGCAGGTAGGACATCTGTTGCGATAGTTTCGTTACAGTCGATGAAGATGCCGACACCACGGAACCGTGCACAAATTAAGGCATTGTGAATAAAGTACGCGTCAAGAGCGATGTGAAAGAATCGGATTTCAAGAACGAGACTTTTGAGCCAGTGTCTCATGCAGCTTACGCCACAGTCCTCTGCGAAGAGCATGCTACCGTTTAAAATAAACTCGAGACCGCCCTTATCGCTTCGGCTCTTCGAAGCATGTGCGCCACGAACTTTTTTGGGCAAAAATTTTGTGTTTTCATTTGTAAATTTTTCAAAAGCTGTGTTTCATTTACTACGAACTTCGGGATACAGCAAAGGGATGCAGCGTCAGGTTCGTTATAAGCAGGCTCGGCTGTACTGGCCACAGCTGTATTCGTTCATTCAGTGCCATGTCCGAATCTGCCGGGACTGTCAGAGGCGTAAAGTTCCACCCGTATAGCCCACCGGCTTCCTCCAGCCTTTAGATCCACCTCCAGCACCTTTTCAGCAAGTGGGAATGGCTATTCTCGGTTCATTTCGTACATAATCCTCGGAAAATAAGTGGATAATCGTCGCAACCGACTATCTGACTCGCTATTCAGAAACCAAAGCTGTGCCTAGGGGAACTGCAGTTAAAGTCGCCAGATTATTCGTCGACGACATCGTTTTGCATCATGGTGCACCTGCTGTTCTCATAACCGATTGCGTAGCAGCATTTACGGCAGAGTTATTGCAACAGGTCGCCAAGCTGAAGCATACTAACCACCGAAAACAACAGTTCATCATCCCCAAACGAACGGTTTGACGTAGCGGTTAAACAAAATATTGGCCGACATGCTATCATGTATGTTGATGTAGAGCACAAAACGTGGGATGAAATTTTGCAGTACGTCGTGTTTGCTTATAGTATCGCTGTGCAAGAGACCACTGACCTAACACCATTCGAGCTTGTCTATGACCGTCGCGTCACAACATCGTTACACGCTATGCTCCCCGTAGACCAGGACACCAGGGAAAATGACAGCGTTGACGACTTCGTTTAGAAAGCCGAGGAAGCCTGCCAGCTTGCATGGAACCTCATTTGCACGCAGCAAGATACCGACGCTCGCCGTTACAACGAAGTCTGAAGGAACCTGCACTATTAACCAGGTGACTATGTATGGGTGTGGACTCTAGTTTGAAATTGTAGGCTTTTGAATAAGCTATTGCGATGCTACTTTGGCCTTTACGAAGTTGTGCGGTGTCTCAGTGACATGAATTAAGAAGTAGTTCCCCAAAGCTCCGATACCAGTTTAAACTGACGACGTCCACCTCCAGAAGAAGTCCACATAGTACGGATGAAACCATACCACGCCCGCAAGTTATGAACATTTGAACTTTTTTTTTATTATCTACAACAGCGCAGAGTTATTTTATTTATTGACGTGACCATCTTTCTCCATGGCCATCTCCAGCATCTTAGTAAATCGACCGGGACGGTCGCTCTTGAAAGGGGGGAATGGACGCAGGGTAGGCTGGCAACTATAGTGGCCATCCTCTGAGGAGGATAACGAAGTAGTTCTGTAGACGTGGGCTCTTGTGTGATTTTTGCCTTTGGTACCGAAATAAACACCTTGTTTTGTGCCTGCGTCCCTGTGACATCGGCATCGTTGATTCCGCAGACAATCTGGTCGCGCATCATTTGCTCAGGCATTGTGCCAAAGCTGCAGTCGTCTACTAGTTAAGTGCAGCTACGTGAAACTGCTTAGACTGATGGCAGCAACACAACTAATTCCTGCGCCTGTCTGCCTGCCGATTCTGTCACGCAACCCCGTATCACCCACGGACGTACGGTTTCCTGAGCGGACCAACAGGACGCTAAGAAACATCTTGTCAATTTCTGTTGATGCCAAACACAAAAACTCGAAGTACTGCCCTATATAGCATATGCATACAACAGCGCGAAGCACGAGACAATAGGGTACTCGTCTTTTTTTCTGCTCTACACCCGCTCCCCTCACAGTTGTCTCGACACCATTCTGCCTTTTACGTTAGATGTGGAAACATCGGTTGCTTAGTCACTATGCCGCGCTAAAGAAGCCTGTCGGGTCATATGCTTACGAACTATTGTACCCCAACAACATTCTAAGACCCGGTCTGATGCCCACCATCACTCTGTTTCTTACACAAAAGGTGACTGTGTGGTTGGGAACACCTGTCTGCAAACGTTGTTTGTGCCAAAAGTTCTTGGCCCGCTACTCCGGACCATTTGTAGTTCTTGACCGTCTAATTGACG
The DNA here is from genome assembly GCF_043290135.1 of Rhipicephalus microplus. Classification (NCBI taxonomy): domain Eukaryota; kingdom Metazoa; phylum Arthropoda; class Arachnida; order Ixodida; family Ixodidae; genus Rhipicephalus; species Rhipicephalus microplus. The sequence continues at coordinate 3,340,953 of NW_027464607.1, forward strand.
TTACATACATGATCTCTGGTGTCACAAGCAATGGTCAGCACTCTAGCAAGACACAGCTGACACATGCCACGCACCTCAAGCTGTATCACTGTCAACTTCCTACTGAATCGCCCAGTGGGCATCGTCGGGGAACAGGGAAATGACACACATCGATGGGCGCATGAAAAGAACGAGGTTGGGTTGAAGTGGGGCTGGCTCACGAGCAGCTCTGTCTCTGTTTCTTGCTCTGAGCTGTACTTCTTAAAATCATTTGATTATGTAAATAAACACATTCCATCGTCACATGACACACCTATGACGTGTATGACGTCACATTGAGCAAAATCGAATGATATGCCCACGAACACTGCACTGGTAACAGACAGACGGTTCACGAGGCATAGAGAACGTCGCTGAATATTGAGGGTACGTGGTGCACTGTTCCCACTTAGACACACAAGGTGGGGGATGGCTGTTGTAGCCGTTACGACTTCAGGGAGCATAAGGTGGCTCTACATGAGAAGACGTCTGAGGTGGAGCCCCTAGGTAAGGATTGCGGTTGGGATAGCTGCGCTCGTCAAAACTGGCAGCATTAATGCTTGTGGACGTTGTATTGCACGGTGGTTCTTGGGTGTTCGTGTTTACAGAAACGTGACGACGATGTTCCTCACGTACAAAGAGGCAAATCGTTCAAGAAAGGTCGACAGGCAAGGAGTTTTGGCACACATCGACAGTGGAGACCGTCATGACATTGGCCAGGCGTCCGAACTTCAAAATGATGCAGCGAGTCTTTAGGGCCTCAAACGTTCGGCAGTGCCTGTTATACCCCTGTCACACGGCCACCACTAAACTTCGTTGAACACCGTCAACGTAAATCTCCCCTAGGTGGTTCGACGGAGAAGGAGTTGTGGCAGTGTCACACGGCAATGAAAAGGTTGTAACAGTTGGCGTGAGGGGGCTCAGCTGGCGCTGTTTGATTTTCGGAAAAGTATTCTAATTTCATCTCTATTGATTTTTTTGTGAATCCTCGTTCTGGGGTTTTTACAAAAAAAAAACACTATTAAGGAGGTAAGAGGCTAACAAACCATAAAAATATTTTCAAATAAAAACGAATTCGCTAAATGTAGCGATGCTGCTAGTGACGCTGGCCACATTGTCCTTTTAGTTGTTTTGTTGCCTGTGTTCATGCCTGTATACGAAAGTTCTTGTGCTTCCTTGCCTCGTGAGCGCACATTTTGTGTTCTTCAGCCATGAGTGACACAGCGACGACCACAACCACATATGCATGGACGAAATATTTTTCAATGGCGCCGGCCGGCCCGACTCGCGAGGCACGTAGGGTAGAGCATCGGTGTTGAGAGTAAGTGAACTCTGGCGGGCGTAAATATATGTAAACAAACACACGTTGTGAATAAGTACTACAATGAAAGAACGTTTAAGATTGCCAAAATGTATTATTCTTTCACTGCGGCCACTTAGTGCTCGAAATTTTTTCTCTGACCTCTAGACTGCTGGGGACGAGAGTACCTCGTTTCGCTGCGAAGGGAGATCGTTGAACGTCCTTTGCGAAACGCTCCGTTTACCTTCATTTGGGTAAGGGTGGCCGTGTGACACAGACCGCATCTTCGTTGTCGTAAGGACGAGGGAGTTAAACGGTCTTCGGGGGTGCCCGTGTGACAGGGGTATTACATTGGTCACAGAATCAAGACTCTCCTTGCCATTAAGGAAGTGGTAGATGTCTTCCGCAATTCCTTTCAGAATGTGGCCCACCTTGTTTTCTTCTGTCATGTTGGCATCAACGCACTTGCACAGTTTTAGTACCTCTTCAATGGACGTTTTGCAAGTCTCATCACAAGCTTGAGCTCTCTAGACAACATTTGGTCTGTGCGTTTCGTCTTTGCCGCAGAATCGCCAAAGCACTTTTTGATCTCCTTCGTGAATTGGTCTTATATTGTCAATGTGTCCTCGTGATTCTCGAACTATACTAAAGCACTGAAGCAGCAAAAAAATAGACCCACGTGGGACAGCTGGCTGGCAAAATTTTAGCCATTGGTTTGGCTCACCCATTGATAGTGGTTGAGCCATTCTTCAATGTCATCGCTAAGTTTCTCTGTGAATGTGCGTGGCTCTCAGTAGTGGAAAGGTGGCGCCCTCATGATTGGCTGCTGGATGTTGCTGTCCAAGTTCATCTCTTGAGGTAGTGGTGACAAGCCCACTTGTCGACGGCTGCGGCGAAGCTCGTGCTCTTCCGGGGCCGGTTTGAAACTGTTGTCGAAGCATCCAGGAATAACACATATGGATTCACCCATCGCGGAAAATAAATGAAAATTAATAAATCTCACTGCGGTGTTGCCCGCCGCAGTAGCGAATACGTGGGCGCTCGTACGGATTACTGCAACTACTGCCAAGCATCACGGCAGAGGTGGGGTGGTGAAACTAGCTTGTGAGTTTGGTCTGTTCTGTTCACTGTTAGAGCATAAACTTATTTTACCAAATTACCTGCTGAACATGTGCAGTACTACCTAATTTGTGGGAATGAGTCCAGATGTAGCTTCTCTGAGTTCCGTTCGTACAGTGTGGTGCGATGTATGTCTTTTCATTCTAGCGCCTGCCCGCTAACTAGAACTGCTCTTAATTCGAACATTTTTACAGTCCCCTTCGAGTTTGAATTAACGAGCCTTTCCTCTAGTCAGCTCTAGTGTCAACAAGAGCTGTGACACTGGCTGTATATAAAAATGCCAAGGTTGCTAGTTTGTCATCTTGCATTGTGGTTGTGCCCTGGTGTCAGATCTTGGCTATGTTGGTTGTTCAGCAGCTTTCACGTTGCGTTGTGAGTTTTTGGGCTGTAAAGGTTTGACGTGAGGTTCCCATTTGGCTTGCGGCGAGATCTTCAGATTTAGTTGGGGCATTGGCGGCGAGGATATTCCACATTTTGTTGTACAGCAATCGCACCTCCATGTGCTAAGCGACCGGCCTTAGCATGAGCTAGTGTACGGCAGCGGCGCGGTAGTATGTAGCCACCAGGTGATAGTGAACGGGATGGTCGACATTGTTGGCATTGTGCTCTGGTGATGCAGTTAGCGATGTTGTAAGGTCGTTCACCTGGCTGCAGAATCAGCGCTTTGATGGTGAAACTGCAGAGCCCCATCTATCGGTACTGGCAGTGGCGCTAAGATGGTAAGCCTCCCCGCAGTCACAGCTGAGCGGGCTTTGGTCAGGGGCGCTCTAAACATCGATATTACTTGGCACGCAGCGCTGGTCAACAGAGGGGGGGGGGGGGGGGGGTACCGCGATGGTGGAAGCAGCGGTGGTTACTGGTGGCAGAACTGTGGGGGTGCAGCCTCTTTTCGTGGGCGTATATTATAAGGAGTGTTACAATAGGCTGAGGCAGCGTAGCTCATAGTCTGCAGCTCTACTAGCTGAGAAATGCTCAGAGATTGCTGGATCTCCCAGGACACGACGTCTGCAGTAGTATCCACTAGAGGCTGTGATGGAGTAAAGTGTGGGCTGAACCGGCTGTGCAGCTTGATGTGTAGTCTGGCACGTAGTGCGGCTCTTCACGCTGTTGGCAATGTCATTGTCAATGCCTGGCCACCAAACATGGTTCCTGGCAATCATCTTGCTTTTCTCGATACCCGGGTGGCTGGCATGAAGAACACCAAGAACTTGGGCCTGCAATGACTTTGGGATCACTACTCTTGATCCCCAGAGTAGGCAACCCTCATGGAGACTAAGAGCATCACCGTGGCCGAGCTCTTTGCCAGGCTTGTATACAAGTTCGTACTTGTAAACAGAAAGCTTCAGAGCCCACGTGACCTCTCGAGGCAAAGCTTGCACGGGAACGGGCTTGTTGGCACCCAGTAGTCCAAGAAGTGGCCTGTGGTCGGTGTGTGCTTCGACGCCATTTCGGGCCACGACGCCGCGATGACGCAGCGACACTCACCGTTCGCACTTCTGCAGGTCAGTTATTTTCACGTGCATGGCTACCGTGACAATGATGTTTATGTAATTGCGGTGTCATGGCCCCCTTGTTGTTTTTTGAAGCGTGTTCGCGCGGCTGCAATGTACCTCTGGCGCCTGTTATTACTTCATGGTGACATTGAGTCAAATCCAGGGTCCATGACTAAGCCTCAGGAAGAGAAACTTGACTTTGTCTTCGATGCAGTTAAGCGGATGGAAGCCTCAAATATTTCTCTGCTTTAATCCGTAAATAAAGTTTTGCACATTCATATTACCTTGAAAAATGATTACGAATCGCTTTCGAAACAGGTTACTGAACTTGAATCTAGGTTAGAGTCCTCTATCTCTGCACAAATCCCCGCAAACAATGACGCGAAACTGTCTGAAATGCAAAACCAGATTGTCGTCCTGCAGTCTAAAATTCAGTCGTGTGGTTCTTCGGAGGCCACCACTAGCCGTGACAATATTTCAATTATCCGGGACAAGATCGATGATCTTGAAAATCGGTCGCGAAGGTCAAATGTTTTATTTTATGGGATAGCGGACGGTGACCCAACGGAATCGTGGGAGGCCGTTCAAAAAATCGTAACTGATTTTTGTCAGAATCAGCTTGGGCTCACTGTCACTTCTATCGCCCGCGCACATCGCTTGGGGCGTTTCTTACCCGATAAAACTCGGCCTATCATTGCCAAGTTCTTCAATGATAAAGAGGTGGAGGCAATAATAAGTCGTGGCAGTAAGCTGAAAAATACGTTGTTCGGCCTGTCACGTGACTTTTCTAAACCAGTTCGGGAAAAGCGGCGTAATTTACTGCAGTTCTCGAAAACAATAAAAAAGGAAAGTGACCGTGTGAGGCTCGTTTTTGACAGGCTTCACATCAATGATGACGTTTGTGTATGGGACCCCAATACCAATCAAGCCGCTCCCATCACTAATCACGCTGCGCTATCTAAATCCTCTTCCGCTACGGTATGACTGCAGCCCGACCCTACCCCCCGTTCAACAATTAACCATTCCTTATCATCGCACCAAAGAAGTTCTGGTGGTGTTCGTTTTTTGTACACGAGCATTAGAAGTGTTCAGTCCAAAAGCATTCCGTTGTCATCCCTCGTTGATTCTTGCACACCAACCATCATCACACTATCTGAAACGTGGTTAAACGATGACATTCCTGACAGCAGTATTTTTCTCACGTGGGCAGATTACAAATTTTTTCGTTGTGATAGGAAACATAGAAGGGGAGGTGGCGTACTTCTGGCGATAAAAAATGATGTGCTTGCAGTACCTGTTCCGGTTACCTCGTTTTTGGAATGTGTATGGGTATCCCTGAAGTGTGGCGGCCGCGTCATACTTATTGGTGTTTTTTACCGCCCCTCAGATGCAAATACTGACTTTTCTCATGAATTTACCCGTGTCTTGACGCTACTGTGTTCTCGTTTTCCTAATTCTCTTTTAATAATTTTTGGCGATTTTAATTTCCCGAGCATTTGCTGGTCAACTCTATCCGTTAGGGATGGTCAAAGTGAAGCTCATAATTTCGTCCAGTCTTCTCTCGACTTTTCCCTGGCTCAGCTAATTACTCATCCCATGCAGTGTTCCGCCACATCAGCTAATATTCTAGACCTAGTATTTACCAACAACCCTGATATTTTTTCTGAAATTACTCATCTTGACGGGCTTTCTGATCACGACGTCCTTACTGGAAGCGCCCGTATTTCCCCTAATAAGCGCAAAACTACCAATAAGCAAATAAAATGCTATAATGAAGCTGATTACGATAGCATTAATAATGAACTCCTGTCGTTCTCAAATAACTTTTTAGGAGGGTATTTATCCCGATCCGTTGAAGATAATTGGCTCATGTTTAAAAATGCACTTACCAACTTAATCAGCAGGTTCATTCCTCTTATCACCATCAAAACTGTAAACACCGCTCCATGGTATAACCAGCAGCTTCGACGCCTCAATAACAAAAAGAAAAGACTTTACCGCCACGCCAATAAAATAGACCCCCTTTCAGTTTCCTGGTTACGCTACAAAACATGTGATAAGGAATATCAGTCACTGCTCACATCAACTCGACGTCATTTCTTCAAACATGACTTAACATCTATGCTATTAAATAACCCTCGGAAATTTCGGCGTGTCATCAATCCTGTTGATCATCCAGATATAGTCCTTACCACCAGTAATAACAGCGTCATTCCCACGTCTCAGTGCGCACAAGTTTTAAACGACGCATTCATTTCGGTATTCACGTGTGAAGACATCCCGTCATGCCCGAAAGTTAACCTCATTCCTGATATCAGCATGCCAGAAATAATAGTCAGTGAAGCGGGTATATTCTCCTTACTAAATAAACTCGAAATTTCTACTGCTTCTGATCATGTCGGCTTTAATAATAAGATACTAAAGAATATATCAGCTAGCATTTGTCCCATTCTGTCCGCCCTTTTTTCACAATTGCTATCATTAGGCTGCATCCCACATGACTGGCGAATCGCTAAAGTAATTCCCATCTTCAAGTCTGGTGAACGCTCATCGCCATTAAACTATCGTCCCATCTCATTAACCAGTACCATTTGTAAACTTCTTGAACATATAATCCACACCCAAGTAATTAACTACCTGAAAGATCATAACATTATACATAAATATCAGCATGGCTTTCGCCGAGGATACTCATGTTACACGCAGCTCGCCGGCTTCATTCATGACATACATTCAGCTCTCGACGGTGGATCCCAGGTTGATGCTATTTTCCTCGACTTTTCTAAAGCTTTTGACCGTGTCCCTCATCACCGGCTTCTAACCAAACTGTCTAGGCTTAACATTCACCCTAACATTTTGGCATGGGTAAAAGATTTCCTTTCTTCTAGAACACAGTTCACGTCCGCTAACAATTGTAACTCTTCCTTCAGATCAGTAACTTCTGGAGTCCCACAGGGTAGCGTACTTGGTCCACTACTGTTTCTAATCTACTATAATGACTTGCCATCCTGTGTCTCATCCCGAATTGGAATTTTTGCTGACGACTGTGTGATTTACCGAACAATTTCCTCTGACAATGACCGGAAAGCTTTGCAAACTGATCTAAATGCTATTAATGCATGGTGCTCATCTTGGCTAATGACCCTAAACTGCTCTAAAACGAAGTCTACGTCTTTCAGTAAACACGTAACCCGGATTCCTACCTCCTACGTGTTGAATAATACTACTGTTGACCTCGTCTCCACTTATAAATATCTTGGAATTCATTTGCAACCTGATCTGACATGGCACTATCATATAAAACTCACCCTGGCGGCTGCTAAACGGTGTTTCGGATTTCTCAAGCGTAACCTTAAACAGGCTCCTCCTAACATACGCAAACTTGCATTTACTACACTAATACGTCCAAAATTAGAATATGCATCAGCCATTTGGGATCCCGAACATGCTTACATCATAAACGACATTGAATCACTGCAAAATCGTGCCGCTCGCTTCATATTTTCGGATTATTCACGTCATTCCAGCGTCACAGCACTAAAACGCCGAGCAGGGCTACCCGAACTATTCCATCGTCGCAAACTTGCACGCCTATCACTTTTCCATAAACTTTATCACCACGTGTCACTTCACAGCGATTTCTTCGAGCCACCTGCCGTTATTTTTCCTCGCCACGATCACTCCTACAAAGTTAAACGCTTAAACTGTAAGCTTTTTCCAAGTAATTCATTCCGCGTACCACAATCGATTGGAATAATCTATCATCACACATTGCCTTAGAAAAAAACGCCACGAAATTTCAAGAACTAATTCAAAATACTGACATCATCTAACTTTTGCTCTTTTACTTGTTTTTCCCTCTGTTCTATAATGTGCAGAGCACACGTGTAGTATTTTTACCTTGATTCAGCTTATTTGAGGTGTGATGAGTGAGTGTATATTTTTTATCCGTTTTTGAGTGTACGCTTTACTTGTTTTCTTTCTTTTTTTTTGTTTTGTTATCAAGTGTATTGATTATTTTTTCTTGCATTTTCATAGGTTGTTCACTGTGTACTTATCTGTATTCCAATGATTTGTTGCCTATTCTTTTCATCTATTTTTGCTGTCTTTATCAATTACTTGTTATAACATATATCTCAACCTTAGTCTGTATTTAATTTGAATTTTTTGACCTTTTTTTCGTTTTTGACGTTTATTGTTTGTAATTTTGCTCATGTAACCCCCCCTATGTAATACCCTCTCACGAGGGCCTTTAGGGGTATTATGAATAAATAAATAAATAAATGAATGAGATGCCCCACAAGTACTGGTGGAACCGATCCACACCAAACACTAAAGCCAGTGCCTCCTTGTCGAGTTGACTGTAGTTTTGTTCTGCTTTTGACAAGTTCCTCGAAGCAAAAGCAATGGGATGTTCCCCACCATCAGCATCTTTGTGTGCCAGTACTGCACCTATACCATAAGGCGATGGGTCACAGCTGAGGCAAACAGGCCTGGCAGGGTTTAAATGCACAAGAACTGGAGCTGATGTCACCAAGTGCTTGCAGGCATTGAATGCATCTTGTTGTTCATGTCCCCACTCCCACTTCTTCTCTTCACAAAGAAGCAAGTGCAGTGGACGAAGGAGTGATGAAAGATTGGGTATGAAGCGCCTGTAGAAGCTTACAAGTCCCAAGAAGCTCTGAAGTTCCCTGACATCCTGAGGAACAGGAGCATGCAGAATGGTTGCTACCTTGTCAACGTTCGGGGAAAGGCCTTCCTTGCTGATGATGTGCCCGAGATACTCAACTTGTGGCACAAACAAATGGCATTTTATTACTGAAGCTTGCTAAGCACAGCACGAAGGTTGCGAAGGTGCTCAGCATCATTTGCGCCAGTCACAAGAATGTCGTCAAAATAGACTGCTACATGGGGCAGTCCCCTGAAAAAGTTCTCCATCTTGCGCTGAAATATGGCAGGAGCGGATGAGACGCCAAAAGGCAACTGGGTGTACTGAAATAACCCTATATGCTTCGAAATAGTGACGTACTCCTTAGAGGCGTCGTCAAGGACAACTTGCTGCTACTCATCTCGCAAATCCAATTTTGTGAATTTCTCACCTCCAGCAAGCACAGTCCACAGGTCCTCGATCCTTGGAATGGGGTACTGCTCCATTGTTGCTACTCGGTTTATGGTGACACCAAAGTCTCCACAGATTCTGATGCATCCATCCCTTTTGGTCACAGGAACAATAGGTGCAGCCCACTTTGCTGTCTTGACTGGAACAAGAATGGAATCTCTTCTTGGTCTATGGGTTTCTTGAGTTACTCCATCTTTCAAGGCATACGGCAGTGGACGTGGCTTGAAGAACCGAGGCGGAGGATCTGAAGGAACATGTAGAGAAGCTTCAGCACCCTTGAATGTACCCAGGCTTTCTTAAAACACTTCGGCGTAGTCTTGGACTAGGTGTTTGACGTGGGAAAGTGCGTGGATGTTCCCTTCAACGTCAGAGACGCAGATGCCCAGCTCACGTATCCAGTTGCGTCCAAGAAGAGTGGGCGATCCGTCTCCGGTCAAAAAAATAGGTAGGTCGGCCTCCCTGCCGTGAAACTTCACACTGACGTCAGCTATGCCCTGAACCTTTTTTAGTTCCCCGGAATAGCTTCACAGAAGCACTTGTGACGGCTGCACAGGAATCGAAGGCAAAATTTGAAGAAGACGCGACTGGGCCATGACAGAGACACTTGCGCCCGTGTCCACTTCCATGCGGAGCGGCTTGCCGCAAACGTCAACAGTGACGGTGAAAGGCGGAAGCGGCGTGGCGTAGTCGACCGGCCACATGTCAAAAACTTTGTAAGATGAAGTGGTAGGGGCGTCTTGCTTGCGTACAGTATTAACACGATGACAGTTACTTGACGACGGTGAACTGCAAGCCGAGAACAAACTTGCCTTGACTTTGTAAGATGAAGTGGTAGCGGCGTCCTGCTTGTGTACAGTATAACAGGATGACGGTTACTCGACGACAGTGAACTGCAAGCCGAGAACAAACGTGCCTTGGTAGGGCTGTTGCTTTGGGCTTGGCTGTTTCTTCGGTTCGAATTGTACACCTTCGTCAATTGACCTCGTTTGTGGCAGTAATTACAGATTGTCGTTTGTGGCAGTAAATGCAGATTTCGATGCAAGATGTCCGTCTCCGTAGCGGTAGCAGGTGACGCCCCCTGAACCTGACGAGACACGGTGAGTCGAGAAAGCGCTGCTTGTGTTCGCTTGCGGTATCTCACCTGCGTTCTTTTTTGCTGTTTCCATTGCCGGGGGCAGTCTGCACGTCGTCGTTGAAGGTGAGGTTCGGTTTTTCCAGAAGTCTTGTTTGGACATCCACGTTGTTTATGCCACACACGACGCAGTCTCGGAGCATGTTTTTGAGTTCAGCCCCGAAGTTGCAGTGCTCGGACAGGCTTTTTAGTGCTGCAATAAAATTGCTGACGGATTCCCCTTCCGCGCGAACACGCGAGTTGAAACGAAAACGCTGCACGACGGCAGAGGGCTTCGGACAACAATGGTTTCCAAGAACTTGAAGAATCTCGTCCAGCGTCTTGTCACTGGGCTTGGCGGGCTTGACCAAATCGCGGAGCAAAGCATACGTTTTCTGCCCGCAGCAGCTGATGAACATGGCAGTACGCTTGTCTGGGGCAACATCATTCGCCAGGAAGAATGCTTGGAGCCGGTCCACGTAACACGGCCAGTCATCTCCTTCCCCCTCGAACGGCTCGAGGTTGCCGAAACTTGGCATGGTGAACAGATGGCAGAGCGGTGTGGGAACGAAGACTTACATGGAACTTTTTTTCATTCTCGTCGCCAGTTGTTACATGTGTAGATTAACGGATGGCCAGGCGGTAGTGACTACCGTGAACAGTAGGCCATCAGGCCCGTGAAGAACGTGAGAACATGTTGAGCCCTTTGCCCAGAACGAACTTTCGTTTATTGTTTCCAAAACGGCCAAGCCCGCTGTGCCAGGCTTGCACAGCTCAGCACAACTATCAGCGTCGCGTGGGGGCGTTGCATTTGAGCCAATATTGTTACAGTTGACTTGCTGCATTTGACACCTATACCATGTTTTTGTACCTATATTGCTCCTTTACGCTTGATGCACAAACTTCTAATGCGCATTGTTACTTTATAAGGGTCGAGCCATAAAAGTGCAAAGTAGATAAGAAACGAAAATCTCCGCTGTTTCCATTAACACGTATCAGGTATCCGATAATACGAGTTATAGTCATGGTGAAGCGTATATACAGATTCGGCAACCCTACAACATACTTATAGCTCATGCGTAGTCGTATATATCACCAGGAGATCATGCACTTTTTCTGCATGCCGCGCATATGCTGAGATGTACCCACTCGCAGATGATCGCGTCAAATGCATTTTTACCTTGAATAAAATGTAAGATCGTAAAGTTCTATCGACAACATATTGAGCGCTAAGAGACAGGGACAGGAGAGAGTGGACACCACAATGCGCTAACTTCAACAATTTTTATTTTCAGGAAACGCGAACCTATAAATCCGTGTACAGTGGCGCCACCAGTCTAACCACTAGCCCAGCAGAAAAGCCCTTTCTCGATCTAACAAGTCAACTGACGGTGCACTTACACATGCGTCACCTTTGCGAAAGATAGCATGGGCTTCAATTATCTCTCGCACGTCTTTATCTTTATGCTTCGCCAGAACACTGCAGGATGCGTACAAGGGTGTGCAACCACATTCCACGCAATGTACTGACAAATGGCCATAATTATTCTTGTTTTTAACATTGAGCTTATGTTATTCTTGTTAACATTGAGCTTAACATTGAACATAAGCTCAATGTTAAAAACAAGAATAATTATGGCCATTTGTCAGTACATTGCGTGGAATGTGGTTGCACACCCTTGTACGCATCCTGCAGTGTTCTGGCGAAGCATAAAGATAAAGACGTGCGAGAGATAATTGAAGCCCATGCTATCTTTCGCAAAGGTGACGCATGTGTAAGTGCACCGTCAGTTGACTTGTTAGATCGAGAAAGGGCTTTTCTGCTGGGCTAGTGGTTAGACTGGTGGCGCCACTGTACACGGATTTATAGGTTCGCGTTTCCTGAAAATAAAAATTGTTGAAGTTAGCGCATTGTGGTGTCCACTCTCTCCTGTCCCTGTCTCTTAGCGCTCAATATGTCGTCAAGCTCCCTTTACCAACACGCCCAAAAAATGGCACTTCTATCGACAACTGGCTACTGCTGCTGGCCCACTACGAATACCAATGTTTTCGCGAACAGGACGCATCGTGGTATTTACACCGCGCACACCTGTAAATGTCAACCAATATTGTCGATGCCTTTCAACGAACACTACACGCCACAGTCAACACTGCATATTTTTGAAGAAGACGCCACTGTTTCTCGCACTGGCCACCACGTGTGTTCACTTTTCCGAGAGAAACAACCAGCCAGCATGGCGAATATTTCATCATGCACTTTACCACACACCTAGGTGTTCTCTGACACATACCACAGCTAATGTTGCCACTGTGAGATTAAGCTTTCAAAAAAAAAAACCTGCCCCAAGCATCGAGCGACTGCACCCCAATCAGCCACCGGCGGTAGTTTTTTCCCAACCACCGTCTTGCACGTGCACCGGTGTCGTTAGGCTGTGACGTACCCCAGTAGAGGTCTATTCCCGTGGCACCGAGTTTCTTCCTTTGTTGGCAGCGAGGGCGCATGTCAGCAGATGCGAATTTGTAGCTGATGGTTAATCCATAGTTCATTTAGTGCGTAGTAATGCTGCTGTAACCAGCAGGCACGTATTAACAGGGTTTCACTGTAGCAGTTAGTCTAGGCACTCAACTTTCAGAATCAATTTGAATTTGCCCGTTTTGGCAACATCGTGATTTTTGACAGACCTTTCTGCCAACCAATGTGCGTTTATTAAAAAAGTGCATTAGGCTGGCGAACTAGACAGAAGTGCGTGCCCCTCGTAATTATGCTACAGCAACATCAAAGTTCTGTGATGGAAAGAACTTTTGCAAGCCAAATGTTGCATTAAAGTGTCAGCTTTACAGTTCGAAAATGTTGAGCAGTAATAATTGCTAGAAATTTATACCAGCTATTCAATATAAAGCTGTTCCTCAAGGTCAGGGAAAATTTCTTCTGCAAAAAATATTTACGAAGGTTGGCTTGTGTTTGAAGTGCCGAGGTAGCCTCTTCTGATTGTTTCCAGCAGCTTTGGTTTTGCTTGTATTGTTATATCAGACACACAATCGCATCTAGGGTCACTAGTTGCTCCTATGACAATGTCGTGACGTGCGCGTGGGTGCAAACCAGTATTGCAAAATACATGCGCTGCTCGAAACTGTCTTGCAACCCCACCTGAATTGAGTGAGGACAAGCTTAGAGTTTGAGGATGACAGCACCTCAGCTCCACGTTTTATGGCGATGGTGTTTTGCATAAGCCTCGCACATCGGCAGCCATTCATGGGTTTGTTTCGTTTACATCCCCAAGTTGTCTCCTCCGCCACAAGTGTATATAGCTTCTGACCTTTGTGCACAATTTTAAAGCTGCTCTGGTTATTTGCGTGGTCCAAACTTCGCTAGGGCGCGTTGGGCTGGCCCTGGCTGCAGAGCTTCTAATATAGGAAGGCCCTCGGAGCACAACTTGGCTCTGACTATGAAGCAGTGTGAAAGGTTTTTATGACTCTCTGCGATATTGTCCTTTTTTTATATAAAATGTGCAAAAATGAAAATAAATATGCTTCAAGACCTAAGGCTCGATCAGTGAAAGCTTGGCTGGACTTCCAATAAAGTTGTTACCAACCAACCAGTGCATATATTGGCACTAGAATTGAAAGTTGGGCTAGTTGGATATGCATGGTATAACTGTCAGTTCAAGTGCACGAATCCTCTTTTCCTTTCTGTTTATTTGTGCACTTGAACTGACAGTTATACCATATATTGGAACGTCAGCCTATGCGGAGTGAGGTGGCTCAAGGAAAGAGCTCATGCTAGATGTATAGTGAAGTTCATTGGACACCTAATTTATAGAGAGATTTACATCACGGGTATCCATCTATATTGGAACACCTGGAAAGTCTTATCGCAAGACCACAAAAATTTGCTGTGAAAAGTGTGTCTCACGAAAAACCATGCAATGGTCACCGCATTGCATGAGCAATGGAGCAGCACCTCAGTTCTGATTTTTTTTTGTATATGTGAAGGGAAACATTTTGTACGACATTAATTATTTTTGTACTGTTATGGGGTTATTTATCTACAAGGTGCATATTCTGAATTTTTCGTTTTGAATATTTTTGTATATATAGTGTATAATCGCCTTGTTTAGTACACGGGGACCGAAAATTCCACACTTTTTGCATTTTTATTCATTGTAAAATATTTTTATTTCTCTATAACAATATTTTTTTAAAAGTGCATTTCAATGTGCAAAGGCTGGTAAGCTGCAATGCGTGCTGGAGTATTTTTGGAGCTGGCAAAAACGATATTCTCGAGACATATGAGAAACAACCATTTTCGCGCGATAACGAAAGTCAACTCCTCTCATGAGGGGAGAACCTTCTTTTCTTTGGGCATTTCGGGGTCTGCATGGTGGAACAGTCTCATCATGTGTTCGTGGAAGAGTGCCACGTTTTAATTTGGCAGCTGCACATGTTTTCAGCAGAGCTTGTACCCTCTTCTTGCAGACAACGCTTGTGAATGTGGTTGGGAACCCGCTGGGAAAAATGGTCTACATTGTCAGGCTTCGCTCTTAGTTCTCCAGCCAGGTCCGGGCGGCATCTTCCAAGACAAAATAGACATTACAGTTTGTTATCAGCGTCTCAGTGGTTGAAGCTGCTGCACAGTCGTGTGCTTCCAGCCAGCTTTCTGGGTCTTGGACTGATGATCTGTGGAATGTTGAGGGTTCTTCTGGCTGCTAAAGCACAGTTGGTGTTGGCGCCACAGGGGTTGTCATCGTGCCTACGGTCGAGATCAGTGTCTTGGAGTGTCTGGTGTTTTCCGTAAGAAGCCCATACCCTGGCTCAAGGCTCCTCTGCCTGCAGCTATTTCAGCGTTCAGGTTTTTTTTTGTGTGTGTGCTCTTTATGGTTTGGGCTTGGGTCAGCGCATCCCGGGGCGTCTGGAACATGGACGAAGCAGCATCTCCACCACATGTCGTGGCGTTATGATGTTGACGAAGGCAGCAGTCTTCGTCTCCAAAATGAAACTCTTTATATGTATGTTTATGTTTCCATACTCGTGCCAAAAGTTTCCAGGTATTACGACTCAATATATTTGGGTCGAGACTAATTTTAGTAATGAGATATAAGCTCCTGCATTTTTTGTTGGCCTGCTTTCTATGAGTGACTGAGACTGCTTTAACCCCTCCAGTGACAGATATATTTTACAATAAATGCAGCCCTTGTCAGCATAAATCTTCAGGCATCTCTCTGTTGATAGTTGTGTTTGAACATCATTTTACATGAGAGTAAATAGATTTTTTAAGTGAGCTACTATTTATTTATGTATGTTATGTGTAAATATATTTTATGGAAAGAAGTTCATCTGATGTGGATATGTTTTGCATCTCTGTAATGTCGTCCAGTGAGTGGCCTAAAAACTTGAAGTAGTCAACAAATTTATGACAGTGCATTTCATACGGACATCGAGTTTGAATCTTGGTGCCACAACCATTCTGTGCAGATGACATCAGGGGGTACCGAGAGCTTGATTTTGGCCTGCAAGGCTCACAGAGACCGTGGCTACTTCGAAAAAGGCATTGTTTACCCTGAGATGTAAGTACTTGCACTAAAGACTTTCTTCTCATGTTACTCCCTTCATCAAAACTGTGCACACTTGTGATGATGAGACACTTGTTCAGTTTCAGTGCCCAAATTTGTTGAAAGGCTCTAGTGAGGGGACTCAAAGGCCTTCATTCAATTATGCTCATAGAGCCCTATGTTTATGACTTCCATCCTTCGTAAATATCATTTCATTTTTACTTCTGTAGAGACCCCTGATATATTTCGTGGGTTGAGGAAGTGAGTTATAATTAATAGTAATGATTGTAGAAGTTTTATATCTCGCAATATTGTCTCATATTGATGTGATTGGGTGTAAGTAAAAACATTTAGCACAGGCTGCGCAGCAATGTTTGGGAAGCTTCGGGTTAGTTGCAGATTGTTTTTTAAGATTAGGCGCAAGGCTCGAATAGTAGTTGAGTTTATTTGGGTCTTAGCGACAGCCTTAGTGCTGGAAGATTTGATCACTATCAGGGGTGCAATAGCCGCGCCAATTGAGCCAAGTTGGTACAATGCCCCATCGTTGTGCCGAGCTGTGCTAAAACCAAGAAATTTGCTGAAATTGCACCATGCTCCACCAAAATTACTGACCAGCCTCAAAAATATTTCAGGTGTGCTAACTTTAGCAAGTAATGGAATCCACATTGGCCCCCTGCATTTTGCATCATCAATCAAACCAAGCGTGTAGACCTTAACCCTAAACCATGGTGTAAGATATATACTCATTAGGTGAGGACAGTCGCGAGGCACGATCAACCAAATAAAGTATACGAAGAAGTAACAATGCTGCTTGCCCACCGTTTCACTGACTGCAGCTGATACTTGTAGGTGGGACAAAAAAAAAAAAAAAAAACGTTATCGTAGCCATTAACACTTCGCGGAAAATATGAATTTTCTAGTCAGCATAGCAGTTATAGCATGTTAGGAACGTATGCTAGCTGCGTTTTCCACGCACGAGCAAAGTTAATGTGCTATGAATGCCATCGTTGCCATAACAACGGCGGATAAATATTTTTCTGGCTTGAAGTTGCGTCGTCCCGGCGATAGATATTCAGCCCCGTTACCGAGTCAACGGGCATGCACTGTTGTTACTTTATATGGTCTAATGTGCCTTTAAAGCGAGCAGAGTAGTTGTGCCCTAAAGATGACCCCTCCATGAAAAAAAAAAAAAAAAAGTGTGGGGATGGGTGCTAAGCGGTTTGAAAATTGCTTGGATTTGTTCTAAGCTGCACAGAACAGTTCTTAGGCCGCCTTTGCCGCAATACATTAGTGTACTGCAAAAAAAAAAGTGTAATATGATTTGGAAGGGGCTGTTAGCGCTAGTCACGGTACACAGCACATTTTGTTCAATTACTCACGCGTGTTTGCCCTGCATACTTGTGAGTACTAGTATGATCGTTGACATTTAATAATGTTACTGTTAGTCATTTACAGCAGCGAATGACGTTCTTACTGCCCTTAGTAAAAAAAAAAAAAAAAAAAAACTTGCACAGTTTTTTTTTTTTTTCATCACTCCAACTCCTTGGTTTTAAGAATCTCATGATATTTAAGGTTGCCAGCTTGGCAGAGCCACATTTGAATTCTCAGAGTCTTCCAAAAGATTCCATCGGCGTGGCAAATGCTAATGTGAATGTGTCATTGTTTGATTAGTGGGTTAATTCAGAATATTGCTTTTATTGAAATGCCAGTCTTCATGTTCTCTCTCTGCACGATTTAGGTGAGTTGAATAATTTGTGCATATATTTTTTTTCTAAATGTAAGTTTTTTTTTTATATACTGATTGAAATTTAGTCTTTCATAATAAAAAGTTTTTTTTTTTTTTTTTTTTACCGTAGCCAGCTCCAGATTTGGATTTTCATGCTCCAAATGTAACTTTTTACTGCTACAAAATTTTCCAAATTCTGTTTATCTGTTGCACCCCTGGGTGACGCATGCTGCCAATTATCAGATTACCAACTGGTGATGACTGTGATCAGTGTACAGCATGCTTCACTTGTACAGTCATTTATACTTAATTTTCTAGGCACAAGTTCACCTATGAAAATGTTTTTTTTTTTTTCCTAACATTTGTGTGACACCTGGCGAAGGGGTAGGTTCGTTCATGCTCTAGACGCTCACTAAAAGTGGTGCCTTCAAGGTCACACTAAAGCTGTCCTTCTGAAATATGGAGATCTGCCAGAAACCGTGTTGGCTAAGGTGGCAGTCACGATGTGCCACCCATGACAGTCATGATGCAGAAGCCCAGCAAGCCACCTACTCTCCATGGAGACCCAGAGAGCTAACTTGAAATGTCCGGCCAAGTCGCCACCTTCAACAACTGAGATTCTGAAGATGTCACATCTACTTTTATCTAAATGGGGCTGCAAGTACATGGTTTGAGAATCTGCACTTCAATGCTGACATCTTTTTCGTGTAACCTTTCTGAGCACCTTGACAAGTGTCATTCTTATGGAAAGGACTGCAGCTGTGCTGGAGACACATCTGCAGCTTCCAAACAAAGTCATCTGTTGTAGACTCTCGTTAAACCAAACCTGAAGCACACCTTCCAACTCTCCCGTCTGGGAGACTCCCAAATTTTGACCTAATTTTCCAAATGTACGAATGCTATCTTGAGTCTATCAGCTCGGCAGGGAGCTGACACATTGACACGAATACATTGACAGACATAGAGGCATTGACACGAAGTGCACATCATCTGTGTCAGGTTAGATCGGCCAGAATCTTGAGTGGAACTAGGAGGGTTTCGCTAGGATGGTTTAGGGTTTAGTTAGTTGTGAAGTTTGCTGCTAGTTATGGTTTCAATTTGCAGTTTCGGATACTATCAGGGGTGCAACAGCTGCGCCAATTGCGCCAATTTGATACGATTCCCACAATTTTATACAATTCCTCTTGGTTGCACCGAGCTGCGCCAAAAGCACGAAATTTGCTGAAATTGCACCATGTTGCGCC
Organism: Rhipicephalus microplus; assembly: GCF_043290135.1. Lineage (NCBI taxonomy): Eukaryota > Metazoa > Arthropoda > Arachnida > Ixodida > Ixodidae > Rhipicephalus > Rhipicephalus microplus. Next base: position 3,359,632 of record NW_027464607.1, read on the forward strand.
AAAATGCACGACCAGCTTCAAAATTATCTTATGTGCCTTAAGTGAGAAATGGAGGCCACATTGCCCACCTGCACTTTGCGTTATCAATCAAACCAAGCGGCAGACCCTAACCTTAAAACACGCAAGTTTATACTCGTTATGGGAAGACACTCACGAATCGCGATCGACCAGATAAAGTATAAGATGAAGTAACAATACCACGTGCCCATTGGTCCGTAGACCCGACGATGCGCCCATTGGTCAGCGGACCATAGCGGATGCCTATAGGAGATTTTCATTTCATTTCATTTTATTTAGCCTCAAGGTCATGTGGCATTATAGAGGGGAGTGGTTACAAGTTTACCAGGAACAGAATACAGCATGAAAATAAGTTATTCAACAAACAAAAACCTCTCATTATATAATATTATCTGTGTAAAGACAACGGCTTCAATACAATATAAACATAATACATAAAATGCATAGCTTAATGCTTTGTACACTTTTTAATTTATACAAAATTAGGTAATTCTTGACAAAAAAGATGGTTATTAGTAATAGTTACTATGTCTTTGGGTAAATAGTTCGAATCTGCTGATGTACAAAGTATGAATGATTGATAAAAACACTGCCTGTTGCATAATGCAATGCTAACCTTATGACGATGGTCGATACCATGAAATATGTACTGAGGATTGAGGATTAGGTGGTTATAAAAGGCAGGATGATAGAATGTTTTGTGAAAAGTGGCCAGGCGGGATATTTTACGATGGGATGCAAGTGAAGGGAGGACTAGGTTGGATTTCATTGAAGTTATACTGGCAATGCGATTATAGTTGGACAGTTCCAGGATAAGGTGCATGTTAACGTTAAACCTAAGTATTTATAGGAGGCTACTTTAAGTAAAGGTGCTTCAGCTAAATTGTATGTGTAGTCTAATGGGACTTTTTTGCATGTTATGGGGAGATACACACATTTGTTTGCATTAAGAAGCATTCCTCATTGTTCAAACCATTTTGATACATTGCCTAAGTTAGTATTAAGATCACATTGTTCACTAATGCAGGATACATCTCTAAACAAAACACAATCAACAGCAAATAAACGAATTTGTACCGGGGTGCTAATTACATTGACAATGTCATTAATGTAGACCAGAAACAGAAGGGGGCCTAGTACGCTCCCCTGCGGAACGCCAGAAGTCACAGGAAGGCAGCCCGATTGTTTTTCTCCTACCTGAACATATTGGTTGCGATTGAGTAGATAAGCTGAAATCCAGGAGATAAATAATTCTAGTATGCCAACTAACCGAAGCTTTATAATTAGTTTATCGTGTGGAACTGTGTCGAATGCTTTACTGTAGTCTAAGAATATTTCAATTTGGCCGTTAGCATAGCCCTGCCGTGGTGGTCTAGTGGCTAAGGTACTCGGCTGCTGACCCGCAGGTCGCGGGTTCGAATCCCGGCTGCGGCGGCTGCATTTCCGATGGAGGCGGAAATGTTGTAGGCCCGTGTGCTCAGATTTGGGTGCACGTTAAAGAACCCCAAGTGGTCGAAATTTCCGGAGCCCTCCACTACGGCGTCTCTCATAATCATATGGTGGTTTTGGGACGTTAAACCCCACATATTAATCAATCAAAATTCGTTAGCATCAAGACAAGCTGCAAAGGTATGAACAATAGTAACCAATTGTGTTGTACTAGAAAATCCTTTTCGAAACCCATGTTGATGTTTTGTTAAAACTGAGCCTTCTTCTAAGAATTCATTTAATTTATGAGCTATTATGTGTTCGATAAGCTTACAGCATGATGACGTTAAGGAGATCGGTTGATAATTTTGTAGTACTACATGGTCATCTTTCTTGAATATAGGAACTATTCGTGTCGACTTCCAGTCATCTGGCGATTCCGCTGACAACAGAGAGACTCGAAAAATGACGAGTAAGTATTTTGCAACAGACTCTGCAAAGCGACGCAGAAATATGTTGGGGATATTGTTGGGACCGCAAGAAGTCTTAGTCTTTGAGTTCAACAACATAGCAACGACACCAATAAGAAATAAAGTTTACATTTGCAGCATTGTCCGCATTTATCACAGATGAGGAAGCACTAGGAGTAGAAAATACACCATGAAAATATTCATTGAGGTGTTGAGCAATGGCAGCCTGATCAGATACTATTGAACCATTGACAAAAACTTGTGATATGGGTTTCTTTTTTTCGCTAATATAGTTCCAGAACTTTATTGGATCATTATTTATGAAGTTTGCGAGTGACGTATTGAAGTAATATTCCTTCCAGGTGTGTACAGCATGTGCAAGCTTATCTAGAGCGTCAGCTGTAACTTTGGGGTCAGCATGCTTTTATTTTAAACTTTTAACTTTATGCTTGAGATGAATGATGCTTCTCGTCATCCAGGGCCTATGTTTATGCACCTTTTTACGTTTAGACGGTATAAATTTGTCGATACATTAGAAGCATATGCGTTTAAATTGGTCCCACAATCTAAAAACATCGGTAGCTACAAAATCTATCAGACAGGTTTCTAGGTGCTCGATAATGCAAGCATCATTGGCATGTGTATAGTCTTTCACACAATGAAAGGACGAGTTGGCGGTTTCCGAAGACGGTACGAGAGGGATAGAAACTGACACAAGGTAGTGGTCAGACAGCCCTTGCTCAATTACTACGGTATGTGTACTGAAATCACGGGGAATAAATACCAGATCTAAAATAGACCTAGCAGTACCCTGATAATGCGTTGGTTCATGAACCAATTGTACCAAATTATGTGCGAGCATGATGTCAAACACTGCATTTGCATTGCTGATATTGGCTGTAAAGGTTTCAAAACGCTCGCAATCTACTCCAGGGAGATTGAAATCGCCAATCAGAAGAACTTTGTTGCCATAGTATTTAGACATGTGTTCCTTTAGTTTTAATAGGTATTCAAGAGTTGAGTCCGGCGGTCTATATAATGCACATACGATGAATGAGTGGCCCCACAAAGTTACTTTAATACAGATACATTCAAGCTCCGGTATATCATCCAGCAAGACAGCATCAAATTTTTGTTGGATCAGGCGGCCACACCACCTCCCCTTGATTACCTGTCCTTACGAAAAGCCGTATAGGAAGGTGGAAAAATGTCGCCATCATTCTGAAACAATTGTTTCGTTTAAGAGATTCCTGTTCACTGAGAGTACATGACCCGCTTGTTTTGACATACCAACACCAGTATGACTGCAGTGAAGAAAACCGGCTTCCTCATGTGGGGTGTAAAACTTCACTGAATTGACGAGGAACCAGCTGAAGACTATCCTAGAATTTTTTTTCAAAGCCTCAACAATCGAGAAGACATTTGGTACAGAGATGCAGTGCTATAATTGCAGTTTACTTAGATCAAACTGTTTGGCCGAGTTGTAAGCCCAAGCCCCTCAGCACTCAAGAGCTGCTCAAGATGTGCCCTGTATCTCAGTGATTGTACTCTTGTGCAAGAAGCACCAAAAAATGCGAAATGGGACTTACTGTGCCATGTTTATAAAATCTACATAAATTGCGACATAGTCTTGGATTTAATTGCAGCAATAAGCACGAACTGTACTGCCGCCGCATCAAATTATGTTAAGCCTCATCTTGGAGCCGCTGTTATCCCAGTCAAGGCCCAAAAATTGTCCATGTGTCAAAACAAGGATTATGCGTGGGTCCCGGTTAAGCCACGACACCAGGCACAGTGCCAGTGCAGTCTGTAGTGAAAGCTGACTGGGCAAGCAAAAGCACCATCTGGAGAAACTGAGGAGTTCACGGGAAATCAGTGGCAGTTGATTATTAAATATTGCCACCTGCATGTATTGGCTTGGGAGCAAGAGCGGCTCTCACCCTGAAAAAGAAAAGAAGATTGCGTGCGTCTTCTTTGCTCGAGATTCAGCCCCAACAGACGCGCTTTTCTGGCTACATCTTGGCTAATCAAAAGACCCTTGCACTTCTGAAGCCTCGTGACAAACTGGTGAAGGTGCTGGGTAGCCCTCACGGATGTTGCAGACCCCTCCAGGGAGTCGCCCTACGAGTCCAGTCGCAATTAACAACACCCCAGTGCACGGTGCCAACTGCCGAATCAGGGTATTGCCTCCGGGAGATAATGACACGGATCCCACCACTTCAACAGACATGACGAGTACTTCGGTTCAAACAGCTTCGACCGCAACGGGAACTGCGATTCCAAACCGGTACACATTGGAGAACCCCCGGGTTCCGACGACGTTCCAGGGCACGGAGTGCAAGGACGTCAAAGACTGGTTGACCGATTTCAAGTGCCTAGCCGCCTTAAATCAATGAAGCGACGCGGTCAAACTGAGACGTGTCTACGTCTACTTGGAAGACGGGGCGTGTACGTGGTACCAGAATCGCGAGGAGCACCTGACGTCGTCGTACGAGTTCTGTCATGGGCTTCTGGAGACCTGGACAAGTGACGATTGTCAAGAATGAGCGAAACGAGCGATTCAGGCCTGGGTCCAGTTGTGAAATGAAACGGTTAACACTTACATGGAAGACATGACATGCCTTTTCTGACAAACTGACCCACAAATGGCAGAAGAAAAGAAGTTGCGCCATCTGATGCATGGTGTTAAAGAGCTTTTTGCCAGCCTCGTGCAGAGCCCTCTTGAGACCATCACGGAATTCTCGACAGAGGCTGTGACCATGGAAAAGATGCTGCAGCAACATTCCAGCATGTATGACAGACAAATAAATGGCGTGTACGCTGCAGACAATCTCGCCATAACTGGAACAGACGACAGCCTTTGAGAACTTATTCGTTTCGTGGTGTGTGAATAGCTGCAGAAGGCCGGGGTGACACCTCATTCCGCGTCTGGCTAAATTGCAGTGGTTATCAGAGAGGAGCTGCACCATGCACTACAAGGCCCCTCGCCTCCTGAAAGCTCGGCGCCAGCCTCCACTGAATGCTGCCGTGAGGCGACCACCTATGCGGAAGCCTATGCTGCCTCTGCCATTGTTCGTTCGCGCTCTTCCCATCGCGTCGCTCTAGTCAGCGCGGCCAATAGAGTACTACGACGATAGGTATGCGTCGCCACCATTTGTCCATGCCACCCCGGTAAGCCATTATTTGCAGAAGCCAGTTCATTACATTGATGATAGGCGCACGTCTTTCGGAAGTCAGATATTTGGTGTACACCCGATCGCCGGCCTCTGTGCTTTCACTGCGGTGAAGCTAATCACTTGTACCACCAGTACCCGTACCACCACCTTGGGCTTCGCGGCTTTTTTGCGAACTCACCACTACCGGTACGGCGAGTGACCCCGCGACATTGAGAACTACCTCGCCCAGCGCCATGCACCACCGTCCGCTGGGCGTCAGTCGCATTCACCGTCGCCGAGGCGATTTTTTATCGCTGTCCCAGCAGTATTTAGCCGCACGGTCTCCAAGTTCCTGCTTGGAGCAACTAACTGGAGCAACTTCTGAGGGCGGGCTCACTGAACATTGAAGTGCCGAAGACTTCCGACCGACTCAGAAACGTAACAATACTGCAGAATACGACCGGCTTTCACTTGATATACCAGTGACAATATATGGTTACGCTGTTGACGCGTTAGTGGACATCGGCACCGACTACTAAATTTTGAGTGGGAAACTGGCCTCCCAGCTAAATAAAGTAATCACCCCATGGCACAACACTACGTTGAGACACAGGCGATCCCATGAGGCACGGACTCTGAGGCAGTGCGATTTTTCATGCGCCCCATCGTGTTGCGTAACAGTGCATCTTCTAGCGTCATAAAGGACAGAGACACAGCATTCACGGCACAGCTCATGGAAGAAGTTTTTGAACTAAGCAACACGCACCTAAAGACAACCGCGTACCATCGGCTGAATGAGACACTCTCAGACATGATCGCAGTGTACATCGATGTACAGCACAAGACATGGGATTGAATCTTGCCTTACATGACCTTCGCATACAACACCACCATGCAAGAGACCACGGGATTCGCGCCATTTCATCTTTTCTATGGTCGCCAAGTGCAGAACGTATTTGACTCTATGCTATCATGTCAAAACAACTATGAGTTGGCAACTGACGCCGAGGAATTCGCAGAGCGTGCTGAGGAAGCTCGACAGCTTGCACGACTGCACATCGGCCAGCAGCAGCAGGCAGACACATGACGCTATAATACCCGCCACAGGGTATTATAACGGGTATTTTTCAAGGTGAGAGCCATAGGTCTACAACCCCAGAGACGATGTTTGGGTGTGGACGCCCGTTCGCTGCTGAGGCTTCAGTGAAAAGCTACTTAGCCGGTATTTCGGCCCTTACAGAGTGCTAAGCTACGTTAGTGATGTGAACTATGAAGTGGTCTTGTACTCAACACCGCAGGCACAGACCAGCACGCGACCGAGCCCGGGCGTCATTCATGTTGTACGCATGAAACCGTTCATTGCACATTCGTAACTTTTTTTTTTCATCATTCACCGGTTTTTGTGTTCTTCATTCATTCTCGTGAACTTTCTTGCTCGTTCATTGACTGTTTTTTTTATTGTCACAATCTTCATTTTCTATTTTCTCTTTATCTGCGATTTTTTTGCTGACCCGCAGGTCGCGGGATAGAATCCCGGCTGCGGTGGCTGCATTTCCGATGGAGGCAGAAATGTTGTAGGCCCGTGTACTCAGATTTGGGTGTACGTTAAAGAACCCCAGGTGGTCGAAATTTCCAAAGCCCTCCACTACGGCGTCTCTCATAATCATATGGTGGTTTTGAGACGTTAAATCCCACATATCAATCAATTTATCTGCGATTTCTATTTCTTTTTTTTTCTTCATGGGCCTATGTTAGAGCATCGGTGCAATGCCATATGTCTTTTGTTTTCTTCTTTTTCGTTTTTTTTTTTTTTTTCAGAAGGGGAATTAATTCCCCTTCTGAAAAAACGGCTCTCACCCTGAAAAAAAAAAAAAAATCACATGCATTTTCTTCGCTCGAGATCCAGCCGCGACGGACTGGCTACATCTTGGCTAATTAAGAGACGCTTGCACTTCTGAAGTCTCGTGACAATATTCATGCCCTGTCAGGAGCAGCTCTGAGTGCTCTCTCTTACTACCAGTGAGCACATAGGCATAACTGATTCTCAACTGTTACAGAAGCCTTCTGATGTAGGCACACTGCCTGTATGGTCATGTGTGTGTATTTACAAAATAAAAAAGAGGGGGGGGGGGGTAGACATGGAAAGTTGTGATGAGGAATTTGAAAACAGGGGGTGGGTGCTGGAGCAGACGTTTCGACAAGTGGACCTCCTTTTTCAAGGCTGCAACTGATTTCTTTAGCTCTTGCCTGTGTGTATGCCTAGTATTTTCTCCCCCAATCTAAACAAAGGAAGAAGAGGGGGCAACAGCGAAAAAAGGGAGGGGATGGGGGACATTGAGAGGTGGCCGTGGTGAATTGGATGAGTTAAAGGGAAGATGTTCCGAGAAAAAAAAAGACCAAAGTAAGATTGGTGATAGGGGAGTAGAGGGGTTGCACATCTGTTATGGAGTTATGGTTATTGGAAGAAAGAATCACATAACAATGGTATGTTCAAGTGTTCCTTCTAATAATTTATCAGTTTCTGTTGTGTAAGTACCATATCGCATGGGCCCAAGAGCCTTTTTTGAAACGTTTATACCTGTTGGCTGCAGTGTATAAAACTTGTGTATAAGGGACAACTCTGTATATTTCCTGTCTCTTGGGCGACTGGAAGTTTGACTGAGGGATGTATAGTCTGAGGTCGTCGAAGTTGTGACCTGCCATATTGAAATGCTGTGCCACTGCTTTTGGTAGTATCTTCGCCCTGTCTGCGCAATGCCCATTTGACCTAACATTGATAGGCTCTCATGTTTCACCAGCATACCATTTGGGACGAAATATAGTCATGTAAAGAACATTTGGACTAGTGCGGGTAAAGAGGCATTTTCTATGATATATGTAATCACTTTTGGTGCTTTTAACGGCAACGTGATCTTAAAGGTTTTTGCAAGTTTTACGTCTTGGACGACAACAATGTATCACGTGGGTAGTAAAATGAGCATTTGCTTTAACATACACTAACATGTCTATAAAATTATTGTTACAGTGATACACTACCTTTGGAACTTCAAGGTACTCAGATCTAAGGCGCTCGCTCCTAGTTAACGTTAAGCATGCGGGGGACACCATGGAAGGGGGTAGGCCAGTAGGTGATTAGTGAAGTAAGGGACACAGACAGTTGCATCGTGCTATCGCTTTCTGTGCCCTGTGGACTCCTGCCTCTCATAATCCTAAAGTGGTGGACAGCACTCAGAAGCTCAGTTCTCTTTATAGTACACTCTTTTTTATTGGAAAATTATGACTTTCTTTATTCAGGACTGTGGTTTCTATTGAGTTGTGATAGATCTTTTTCAGTTTTTTTCTATATATGTCTTATCGACCGCCCTGAAACCCTTCTGTCAGCATGTGGTGAACGCCATATAAGGGTGTAGACCAGCTGGTCATTAGCAAAGCAAGGGGCTCAGGCAGCAGCTTTGTGTTGTCATTTTGTGTGTCCTGTGGGTTTCTCTCTTTCCTAATCATAAAACGGTGAACAGCATTAGGAAGTTATTGTCTCCCTACATTACACCGTTCCTTATTGAAAGATAGTGACTTTCTTTATTCAGGACCACGGTGCTTGTCGAGATGTTATTGATTTCTATCAGTCTTTTTAGAATGCTTTGTCAACCCCCTAAACCCCTCCTGTAACCATGTAGTGAACACGATAGAAGGGTGGGGGCCAGTTGATTAGCGAAACAAGGGCTTAGACAGGTGCTTTGTGTTGTCACTTTCTATGCCCTTTGGGCTCCTGCCTTTCATAATCATAATATGGTGGACAGCAATTGTAAGCTCAGGGCCTTTTACAGTACACCCTTCTTTATAGAACAACTGTGGCTTTAATGAAATTTTGCACAGCGAGGGCATTAAAGGCAACAGGCCCAATGCCTTTCAATATATGGCACACTTTGTCCGATTTCGGCATGGATTGATTGACACGCCGGCACAGTGCGAGGACATCTTCGATGTATGAAGTGTACGATTCACTGGGATGTTGTCAGCGAGTATCGAGTTTCCTCTTCGCGACGGTAAATCGAATGTCCGGTGTCCCAAAGACGTGTCGCAGCTGCTGCTGGAAGGTAGCCCAGTCGGGTAAGTCGAAGACGTGCTTAAAATACCATAAAAAGGCACGTAACACAGTTTGGCGGCCTCATCACACCTATTAGCGGCACTTACGCAGTCGTAGCCATCGAGCCAGTCTTCTACGTCTTCTTCTTGAAGGCCAGCGAAGAGCGGGGGTTCCCGCTGATGTCCATGTATGTAAGTAGGAAGGGCAGCTTGCGGCGGTGCGTGGTTGATGACATCAGCGCCGGCAGGCTCTGTCTGGGACATGCTGCCTGACTGTGGGAGCAAGCGGCGGCCTGAACAAAGCTCCAGGGGGAAGAGTGGGCTGCGGGAGGTCAGAGGACCGAAAATCCACCTACACCACGTATGAAGTCTTGGTAGTCTTGGCTGCGTCAGCGTTTATTTGAGGAAAGACCTCGCAAAACGATTGGGCAGAGCCAGTACACAGACGATGACGATGATGATGACCCAGAGTGGCAATGAGAACAAAGAGACAAGCGGATGATAGTGATTGTGATCGTGCAGGGATGAGGACAATGTAAGTAACAAACGCCCACACTTTCTTTATTCAGGACCATGGTGCCTGTTGAGATGCTAAATATTTCTAATAGTCTTTTTAGAAATGCTTTGCCAATCCTTTAAAACCCTCCTATAATCATGTAGTGAACACTATTGAAGGGTGCCGGCCAGTCGGTGATTAGCGAAGCAAGGGGCACAGACAGCTGCTTTGTGTTGTCGCTTTCTGTGCACTGTGGGCTCCTGCTTTACATAATTAAAAAAAGGGGACAGTGTTTGGAAGATCATGTCACCCTACATTAAACCCTTTCATTTTCAGTTAATTGCTTAAAAAAGTTTCAATTACTTGCTTAAAAAAAGTTACTAGGTCAACAAATATACAGGCGAGAGTCCCAAAGTAAAAACCTGTGAGGGGACCCTCGGTTAATTCTACAGTGACATGGTTTATTGACGCTGGACGTCAGGAAAGCCTGACAAACGTTAATGGTGAAGCATCGAGGAGGGGCGGGAGTCAAGCAGCCAGAATCGGGGCAAGCGCGAGCTTTAGTCTGGTGCTGTGACTGACGCTGGTACTTGCTTGCCTGCTCGTGTCTTTCGTTGTCTTTCCTTCACTACATTTGCCCCCGGGGAAAAGAGGAGCCATCCTGGCGACTCAAGGTGTTGGTAGCATAGCCGGGTCATAATAGGGCTTGATGCGAGAAACGTGCACGATTTCTCAGCCGCGACGACACAAGTCGTCATATGGTATCAAGGGCTCGACCTCGTAATTGACAGGAGAAGGCCAAGCAAGAATGCGGAAGGCCCCTGATAGCGGGCTTAGAAGAGAAGCCAGGAGTATTCGACTGGTACATAGAGCCAAACTAGTGCACCTGTCTGGAAAATAGCATGAGGACGGTCGCCCTCACGCTTAAGCTTCTGGCGACCTTGGTTCTCGCTCGTAAAGGAACGAGACAACTTTCGACAATCTTCTGTGTAACTGACAATGTCGGAAATTGGACTGTACTCACAGGCGTCAGGTGTGTAAGATAGCATGGTGTCAAGCATGCATGATCGTTTTCGTTCGTATAAAAGAAAGAATAATGAGAACCCCTTGGTCACTTGTGTTGTAACGTTGTACGCATATGTGACGTAAAGGAAGGATGGCGTCCCAGTTTGCCTGGTCGGAGGCAGTGTACATCGTCAGCATATCGCCGAGAGTGGGGTTAAGTCATTTGGTTAGGCTATTGGTTTGCAGATTGTATGCACTGGTCTTGCCTTGCCGTGAACGCTGTTACACTGAATAAGCAATGCTTCGACGGCTTTAGATAGAAAAACATCTCCTCTGTCACTCAGCAGTTCGCGGGGTGCGCCATGGTGCAGGACGAATTTGCGTAGGATGAAAAACGCAACTTCTCTGGCTGTTGCTGTGGGCAATGCTGCCGTTTCTGCATAACGTGTAAAGTGGTCTACGCCGATGATGATCCATCTATTCCCAGAAGTGGTTGAGGGAGGTGGATCGTACAAATCAATCCCGATGCGGTCAAATGGACGCGCCGCACTCGGGAGAGGTTGAAGTGTACTGGTGGCTCGTTGAGGGGGAGCCTTTCGTCCCTGACAGGCATTACAAGAGCGGATATACTTGCACACATACAGATACATTCCGCGTCAATAGTACTTCTGACGCAAGTGGGTGTAGGTCTTAAGAACGCCAGCGTGAGCGCTTTGCGGATCGGCGTGGAAAGCAGCACACATTTGTATGCGCATGTGGCAAGGTATCACAAGCAGCCACCTCTGGCCATCAGATGCGTAATTCCGCCGATAGAGGAGACCATCTTGAGTGGCGAAGTGTGGCGCTTGACGATGTAGAGCTCTGGAAACGAGGTGAGCCGATGGATCTGCCAGAAAGTCAAGCAAGTGACAAACCCATGTATCCTTGCATTGCTCCACGGACATGTCCGTGACGTCGACGGGCGCGACGAAAACGGACGGTGAAGCTGTGACGGATGCTAGAGGTGAACGAGAAAGAGCGTCCGTATCGGAGTGCTTGCGGCCTGATTGGTACGCAACATGAACGCCGTACTTTTGTAGCCTCACCGCCCAGCGACCGAGTCATCTCAACGAATCTTTCAGCGACGAGAGGCAACACAGAGCGTGGTGATCCGTGACGACGTCGAAAGGGGAGCCATAAAGGTACAAACGGAACTTAGCCGAAGCCCAAATTATGGCGCCCAAATTTTTCTAACAGAATAATTGCACTCGGCTTTCTTCAGAGTTTGACTTATGTAAGTGATGACGTATTCTTGGTGTCCCAGCTTTTTTTTAGGCAACACTGCACCAAAATCGACACCGCTGGCATCATTATGAATTTCCGTGGGCTCATTCATGTCAAAGTGTCAGAGTATCGGAGGTGGCATTAGTAAGCGCTGAAGTGTCTTGAAAGATGTGTCGCACTCTCGTGGCCAAGCAGACTGGCCGTCGGAGGCTGTCAGAAAGTCAGTAAGAGAGGTGATTAATGAAGCGAAGTCGCGCACGAATTGGTGAAAGTACGAACACAACCCAATGAAACTTTGAAGCGTCGTCATGTAAGTGGGCTTGGGGAATTCGACAATGACACGGAGTTTCGCCGAGTCCGGCAGAACACCTTTTTTTTCACAAACGACATGACCCAGTATTGTCAACTGGCGTGCCACAAACTGACACTTTTTTATGTTCAGTTGGAGACCAGTTGAGCTGAGGGACGTCAGAATCTTCTGCAGGCGGACAAGGTGAGTTGGAAAATCCCTAGAAAAGACTACGATGTTGTTCAGGTAGCAAACGCAAGTGTTCCATTTGTAGCCACGAAGAACGTTGTCCATCACCTGTTCTGTTGTAGCTGGGACATTTCACAATCTGAATGACATGACGTTGCAGTCTTAAAGTCCATCAGGCGTGAAGAAATCGGTCTTCGAACGAAGAGTGTCGGCCATCGGTATTTGCCAATACCCCGAGCGTAAATCTAAGGACGAGAAATATTTTGCACCTTGTAAGCAGTCGAGAGCATCATCGATGCGCAGAAGCGGGTACACATCTTTCTAGGTTATCCTATTGATGTGGCAGTAATAGACAGGGAATCTAATGGTTCCATTCTTCTTATGCGCAAGGACAACAGGAGAGAACCAGGGGCTTTGGAACGGCTGAATCACTTCGCGCTGAAGCATGTTGGCTACTTGTCGGTTAATAATCTTGCGCTTCACCGCGAAGACTCGATAAGGTCGGTGGCGTAACGGAGCATGGGAACCGGTGTCGATGTAGTGAGTGACACTCTTCGTGCGGTGCAAGGTTGCCTGGGCCCAATCGAAAGATGAGCAGAAGTCGTGCAGAAGAGCAAGAAGTTCGCTGCGATACGTGGCGGTAGGTCATCGAGAATTGAAGGGCAAAAGTTATCTAGGGCTGAAGACGTCGGAACAGGTGACGTCATGGCATTTATCTGAAGGTAGGGTTCATCCTCTGTGATGTCCAGGGAACTCGGGAGGTTGGTGCCTTGTATACACTTTAGATTCCTTTCAAAGTAATGTCATGGCAGATGGGAGTGAGTTCTGCACGGCCGACGTGAGTGAGAATGCAGACTTGAGTGAGAAGGTCTGCGCCATTGTGTTTGTGAGAGGAAGCAATAAAAGCTGCAAGCTGAATATTGTGTCGGGCGATGTCAGGGCTTGGCGTGCGATCGAGCGCTGCCAACGCAATTGCGAAAATCAGTACTGCGACAGTGGGGGGGGGGGTGGGGGGGGTCCTTGCGAGCGGCATTTGGAAAGTGACGTCCTCAATGCCCTTGAGAATGTGCTTAATTTTCTCCTTTTCGGTCATAGTTGAGTTGTCACGGTTGGAGAGGTTCAGCACATCTTCAATGTAGCTTGTGAAATTCTATCCGTGGAGCTGCGCGGATTAATGCAAGCACTTCTCGGCCTGAAGTTTGCGAGCTGACGACGGACTGAAGGCATCTCTAATGGAAGGCTTGAAGACAGACAAAGTGGGAAGGTCTCTTCGTGGTTGTTGTACTATAATTGAGCGATGTCCGTTAGATAAAACTCTACATACCCAAGCTTCATTCGGTCGTCCCACTTGTTACTGGCACTGGTACGCTCGTACTTTTACAGCCAATCATCCACATTCGAGTCCCCGAGCCGGTGAAGATGGGCGGCTCTCGCTGGCGATACATGGCGCCGAAGGTGACGTGGACGGCTGAGGGTCGGGTCTCGTTGGCCATAGTGGTAATGGAGTCACGAAGCGGGGGAGCTTCCGGGAGGGAAGGTTCCGGTCCAGATTGGTACAGGGAATCCACGTACCTCCACCAAATGTGACGTGGTTTATGGTCGCTGGACGTCAGGAAAACCCGACAAACGTTAACTGTGCGGTGGGAGTCAAGCAGCCAGAATCAGGGCAAGTGCAAGCTTGAGTCTGGTGCTGCTACTGATGCTGCTGCTTGCTTGCTTGCTTGCTCGTGTCTTTCGTCGTCTTTCCTTCACTACTGTACAAATAAAGAGGGTAATAACTAACAGAGCAGGTGAACGGAATATGTTGCAAATTCAAAACACGTTAGATAAAATGTCTACAATTACATCCCATCAGTGGGACATGAAAAAGTGCAGCAAGAGAAAATCAAAGGTACAAATAAAAAAAAAGTCAACTTGACAAGATAGTATGACATGAGTACACTTAGTTGAGATAGTGATGTTTAAGGTCATTTTTAAAGCTTGCAAGGGAACACAAGGTTCGATAGCTGTAGGCAGATCATTCCAAAGTGAAATTCCAATGAACGCAGATGTTTTTTTGTCGTAATTACTACGAACTGTGGGTAACAAAAAGTTTTGTTAGCTGCAAATCTCATTACGTTTGTATGGTGCAAAAAAATTACGTGACATGAATGGAAGTGGGAGATTGTTATGAAGCAGTTTGTGGAATAAGGCGTTTATATTGAACTGGAACGAATAATTAACCGGCAAGATATTGTAAGAGCAGAGTTATACATAGGTATGGGAAGATTGTATGGAAATAGGAGTGATGATGTGTATTGACTGATTTTAGATGTGTTGAATTGATGACAAGTGACAAGCACTTGTGTTTCTCCATGAAGCAATATTGCAGTTAATGTGACTATGAATGAAAGCAAAGTACAATGCTAGCAGAGCCTTGGGAGAAAAAAAGGGGCGAGCTTTGATTAACGCACAAATGCCAAACAAAGTCTTATGCTTGAGATGGTGGACGTGACAGCGAAATGTGAGGTTAGGATCAAGATGTATGCTGGTCAAGATCAAGATGTACAATGGTATTTGTTTGGAATCTGCTTGGGATCAACATACTCAGATTGGTCGAAAGTCATGTTCCGTGTAGGTACTTGTGTAAAAAGAAAATGCATAAACCTTGGTTTAACGCAGAAACACGCAAACTTGTCAGGAAAGGTGGACGCGCGTGTAAAATATTTTCTGCTAATTCTAGTTTGGTAAACCACAAGTGCCTAGATGAAATAAATAATATATTAAAAGTAACAATTAAATCTGCAAAAGATGTTTTTTTTTGTTAAATTAGGTAAAAACCTAAAAAAAATCCCGAAGTCATTCTTGAAGTATGTAAAGCTGAACCGAAAAGAAGATAAATCTATACCAGCCTTAACTGTTGACGGCAAAGTCGTGACATCAGACTACCAGAGGGCAGAATGTTTCAATCAATATTTTCAATCAGTTTTTTCGCATGAAACTGCCGAACAGGCATTTCTTCTGAACGAAGCCGCCCAGAGCAATATGATGCCAGACATTCAAATTTATGTTAGTGGCGTCGATTCATTATTACGTCACTTAGATGCAACAACAGCCATTGGACCTGATGAACTGTCTCCAGCAGTTTTTAGAGTGTCATGACATTATTGCTCTATATTTTAAGTATAATCTATGAACTCTTCCTCGAAACTGGTCTTATTCCCCAAAATTGGAAGACAGCAAACGTTACACCCGTTTTCAAATCTGGAGATTAAAAACTCAGAGAAAATTACAGACCAATCTCATTAATGTCAGTGTGTTGCAAAATATTTGACCACATTTTATGTACCAATATATTTAAATTCCTTGATTTAGACGTTTTATTTACTCCCTCCCAGCACGGTTTTCGAAAAGGTTATTCCTGTAACACACAACTAATAGAATTTCAGCATTTCGTATCCAAAGCTATTGATAACAATAGATGCGGTTTTCATAGATTTCAAAAAAGTATTTGACACTGTGTCCCATAAGCTCTTGAATTTAAGGTTTGCTGCATTAGGCATAAATAAAAATGTTCAAACATCGATACGGAATTATTTGAATGGTAGAACCCAGTTCCTTGTTTTAAATAATGTCAAATCTTGTTGATAGCTGTAACTTCAGGCGTTCTCCAAGGGAGCGTTCTAGGACCCTTACTGTTCCTAATCTACATAAACAACATAGTTGAAAACATTACATCACCCATAAAATTATTTGCTGACAAATGTGTCATATACAGAGAAATCATGACTGAATCTTATACTCGCATTTTGCAAACTGACCTAGATCACAAAGCAGACTGGTGTAAAAAATGTAAAATTAATTTAAACATTAAAAAGTGTTCCAGTGTGCGCTTCTCAAGAAAAATATCCAAATCATTTCATCAATATAACATCCATGGCGCACTCATTAACACACACTGTGATTATAAGTATCTTGGTGTTCATTTTACTGAATCATTTACATGGAACAAACACATTTACACGGCCATAGCAAAAGCTAGTAGGATGTTATACTTTATTCGAAGGAATTTCAAACGGGCTACGTGCGAAATCAAGGAAACTTTATATTTCTTGCAGGTCAGGTCTATATTTGATTATGCATGCGTAGTATGGGAACCCCTACCAAGACTATCCTATAAATAAAATAGAAAACTTCATAATTAAGCGGCAAGGTTTGTTTTAAATAATTATAGCCCCTACGCCAGCATTTCACAAATGAAGGCTACTTTGGGATGGGATCTGCTATGAGTACGTAGACAGAAACTACGGCTTAAACTGTTGAACCAGATATATTACTTTAACACAGGAATCAATCACCATAGCTACCTTGTTCAGCCCCCTACACATGCATTCGCTGTGACAATAGCAAAAAGATATCTACCTTCAAATGCAGATCCAGTACTTTTTTGTACTCATTTTTTCCAAAAACAATAAGAGAGTGGGACAGTTTAAGTGACGAATTGGTTAGTATAAAAAATAATGATTTAATTTTTTCTATGCTGTGAAATTCGTCTTGCATTATGCATGTTCTGTGTGTATGAAAATGTATTTGTGATCCATTATTATGTTCCGATAAATTTGACTGCTTTTTATCTGCGTTTATGTATTTTGCTACAAATTATTTGTATGGATTGTTTTTTTTTTGTCCCCCCCCCCCCCTATGTGTAATGCCCATATAGCGATGTGGGTACTCCGTAAATAAATAAATAAATATGTGTTTGGCGAGACGGCCCTGAAAATTACAAAATTTATTTAGTGCTGCTTCAGGATCATGTATGAAATTTATAGGTCACCAATCAGTCTTACTTATATATTCAACAAAGGCATCCACATTCAGCAGTGAAGTGTAGTAGTTACTGTCGTTTACAGGCATATCAGTGGGAAACATAAGAATAATTGGGAAATGATCAGTTATATCAGTATTAACAACTACGAGACTAGGTGAAAGGGATAGGTTTGACAATAGATGATCAATGAGCGCACTTTTTCATGAAAGCCTGCAGTAGTCGGACAGTCAATGAGTGATGGAAACCGAATTCAATGAAGCAGTCGGTCTAAGCTGTGAACGAAGTAGCATCAGTGTCTAGTAAATTAATATTGATATCACCGACATTGAGCGCATTCTTGTTTCTAGAAGACAGTTTTGACAGTGCGTCATCAAGACCAAGCTGGGAATCTTTAATTGAAGATGAAGGGGAACGATAAATGCTACCGAGAACCATGTTTTTGTTTCTGTGAATGGTCGGCTTCTATTCATACTGAAATCTACGTGTGTAAATGACATCCCGAGAATTGAGAATGGCTGCACGTGCCACCATGATTGTCAGTTTGACAATGACAATATTCTGCTTGATAAGATGTAAAGCCATTCATGTTGTTGTCAGCATCTGTAATCCATGTCTCTGATATGCAAATGAATGTGAAGGCATGCAGAAGTGAAGCAATGAAGTTATTCATTGCATCGATGTTCTTGTGAACACTACGGGCATTGAAGTGAATGAGTGATCGTTTATTTGTGCTAAGAAAACCTTTTGCATCAGCAGAGGAGAGAAAAGCCACTTCAAGTGGTAATGGAAGATTGTGGCTTTCTTTATTGAGGGCCACGGTGCCTGTAGAGATTCTATAGATTTTTATCGGTCTTTTTAGGCATGCTTCATCAACCCTCTCAAACCATCCTGTAAGCATGCGGTGAATGACATAGAAAGGTGTAGGCGAGTGGGTGATTGGTGAAGCAAGGGGCACAGACAGATGCTTTGTGTTCTCGCTTTCTTTGCACTGTGAGCTGCTGCCTTTCATAATCAATAAATGGAGGGCAGCATTCGGAAGTTCATTTATTTTTAAAATGCACCCTTTTTTATTGGAATATTGTGGCTTTCTTTATTGAGGATCAGGTTGCCTGTTGAGATTCTATAGATTTTTATCAATCTCTTTATATATGCTTGTCAACATGCTAAAACCCTGCTGTAAGCTTGCAGCAAACACCATAGAAAGTTGACGGCTAGTTGGTGATTAGTGAAGCAAGGAGCACAGACAGTTTCTGTGTGTTGTCATTTTGTGTGTTCTTCGGGCTTCTGCCTTTCGTAATTATAAAGCGGTGGACAGCAGTCGAAACATTGTGTATTTTTACTGTAAACCCTTCTTTATTGGAAGATTGTGACTTTTTTTTTTTTTTGCGAGACTACATTGCCTTTTGAAATGTGATCATGAATATGTTCATGAATAAACTGATATCACATATTTACAATAAAAGTGACGCACGACCATATTTTGATGATTAGTAAGAGATAAAAGGGAGAGCCAAGCACAATTTTGTTTTCAAAGAATGGAAGTTCTTCTTTTGGTTGTTCATGCCGCAAGGGATGTCTTACAGGTTTTGCTATCACTTTTGGATACGCCTTCATTGCACACTGTCACCTTGACAAAAAATATATGCCTATTTTTTTATGAAGGTCTGCAAGCTTTCTTTTGAGGTTCGGATATTTTCTTATTATCAGCCCGCAGTAAGTTTTTCTGGACGACATGCAGCTGAAGATCTCCGTTTGCGCTACCCATGATCACAGGCATCGGGCACTCTTAAAAAGACATGACAGAGCTATATTTAGTGGTCAAAATGACCTTCCTTTGTCGTGCACTTTCATAATGAAAATGGCGTATCACAATTTTCTGAATTTGACTGTGAACATATACGACGAGCACAGTCTATATGCAACAGTCGGAAATGTTGTAGACCCTTGTGCTCAGATTTGGGTGCACATTAAAGAACCCCAGATGGTCGAAATTTCCGGAGCCCTCCACTACGGCGTCTCTCATAATCATATGGTGGTTTTGGGACGTTAAACCCTACAAATCAATCGGGCTATATGCAAAACAACGGCAACCTGTGCTTAGGCATTATTGTATGACGATGATGACAATGCATGCGAAACCTCTGATGGGAGTGCTTGTGCCGGATATGTGGTTTTTGTTTCATGTGATTATAATGTACAGACTATTTCGTTCCCATTTTTACTTTTAATTGGCATCTTTTCGCCCCACTTTTCTTGTATTTTCCTCTCTAGTCAAGCTCCAGTGTTTTTTTGTCTCTACTGTACTTCTGTTGGGGAACTCAAGAACGCTAGGAGAATATGAAAGGATGAATGCTTTTTGATGCTTTGTTTGCTGACAAAGCCAGCCCCCCTTAGCTCTACTTAGGGGTGATGTAGATACCAGCTTCATGTGCTGATCTTTCTTCCATCTACCTCGCCTTCTCGCAGCACGTCCTGGTTACTTTCGGGTTGCTTTGAATCGTTGCGTGAGGAAGTTTTTCTTTTTTCATTTTGCTTTCTTTCTTTTGTTTGCCTAAATGCCCCCATCATGACTAAACGTTCGTTGCACAAAATCCAAGTCGTCGTTAGTCGCTGCTAGAGTTTGTCTTAGCAAAAGAGGCCTGTTACATGGTTTGTCTGTAGTAGATTTTTTTTTGCATAGAGTTTATGGGTAATCAAACAAAGACTTCTGTTTTGTTTGTTTTAAGCAAGAATTTATTGTAACAGAGTTCGTCTTAACGGGAGTTTACTGTATAGCGAGTTAGGAGATGCACAGACATCGTTAGATTTGCTCATCAGGTCCGCCTCTGTAGATCAGTGGCTAGGATGCTCAGCTGCTGACCTGAAGGTTGTGCATTCGATCCAGGCCATGACGGTCACATTTTGATGGAGGTTAAATGGTAGAGGCATATGTACTGTCAAGAACTGGCACATTCAAGAACACCAGATGGTCACCTTCTCTATGGTGTCTCTCATAATCATATCTTGGGTTTGGGATGTAAAACCTTACACATTATCACTAATATTATCTGCTCGTCAGCCTAGCAGGACAGCCATTTACCAATGTGACGTATTTCGGATTGAAATAATTTATTAGATGTATTGCTTGCACAGTCGCTACCCACTGGGCATTTGAACACCGATGCACATCCACTGGACAACCGTTTCTGGATGTGTCGGTCGTTCACTGGTCATCTGCAAATCACCGATAGGCGTACAGCGGACATCTGCAGGACTGTAAGGCACATATTAATCGGCAATCCAGTGGGTGCCGAGGGTGGATATGCGGATGTTCAACGGACACATAAGCCCTTTTATTGTATAATGTTTTTGTTACCCAATCTCCACCAGATAAGCATTGGGTAAATTACAGACCATCAGTGGACACCTAGTCGGACATTCATTTTTTTATAATGTTTGATTGGTATAGCTGGTCATGATAGTAGAGGTGCGGTGCAAGCACAGACACGGGAACAAACAAAACACAAGTGGTGTTCATCACGTCTCCTTTCCACATGAAAATAAGTAAGACAAGCCAAACAAGATTGATTTCAAATTCAACTAATATACCTTTCTTCAGGCGGCTCACGTTGGGACGATTATACCTATAATGTCAGAAATTGATGTCACTAAATTACAACAATTGTGTGTTGCTAAATTATGGTCTTAAGTTTCAGTCATTCCGGTTGGCTAAAAAGGCAAACTCCTCACTTGGGCATCACAGGCTGTCTAATGAAAAAATTGTGGAAATACTAAGACATATGAGGCACCCACTGTGAACCATACACCATCCCAATGAAGTATGCGAGCTTCTGCAACAATTTCGGGTAACCAGAATCTTGTATAATTGCTTCAGAAATGATAGCTTGAAAACTCTGTCTATATTTACTATTATCAGATAAATAAGGTGTCCAGTTTTACAATTAAACAGCAACACGTGCATGATTTATGCATGCAAACAGTGATGTATATCAATAGCAAGTTCTAAGTGATAATAAAATATTCAATTCTGCACATACAAGTGCTCTCATTAACATCTGTAGCACATACCTAGAGAACTTACTATTATTCAATAGACCATTAAGCTTGTCATTGATCAGAAAATATCATTAGAGGTTGTGCTTTAAACAATTCTTAATGTTCCCACACGTAAAAGTTTCATACACACAAAGTTTTGTTCACGCAAACTTCCAACACCAAGGGAAGGCGAGGAGCATACAATATTTAATAAACCCAAACAAAATAACGAAATCTAAACTTAGTGGAAACAAGCAGAGTAGAATCGATGATGCTTGAAGGTGTGGAATAATGACCGAATTTGTGCTCACACAGTAAGGTACAGCAATTTTGGATATAAAGTTGCTTTTAAGGCAGAAACTGTGTGCTGGCATTACAGACTCCGAGCCAGAAAATCGTTGCTGTATTTTTCATCTTCTCTGCAGGAGATGTCTGTGCAAGCAGACGTTTGGTGTTTGGCGACACCATAGACCTGAGCCAAGAGGGTGGTTCCGACTCCCTCCCATGCATTACTGTGGGTAACTTAGCCGTGTCCGGGGAAAAGGTGATGGATTTAGCCGACACTGGGTGCTTTGGACCTTCAAGGCTGAGGCAACACACCCCTTTCGCCCTGGCTTCACGTAGAAAGCACCCCTGGGCTGACCCCCAGGGGAAATCAGCAGTCGCTTTTTCTATCTCTCTCTCCTTTCATCTTCCTCTTCCCAGGTGAAAATTTCCTGCTGGTTGGCTATTGGTACCAACAGTGCTGCTTTATTAGCACATTCCCAGTAGGTAATGGAACCAGCAGGCAATGGAACCAGCAGCTGATGGAACCAGTAACTGGTGGTTCCAGAGCAGTGTTGCAGGCAGTTGGCCAATTGTGATTCGCCGACATAAAGCACACCTCCAAGCAACAAAGCAGGCAATAAGCCCAATTCAAGCTGCATATTGTCAGCTGCAAGCTTTATTGCAGCTAGAAGATGCTGAAATACAGCCTGTTTCTAACTTGAAGTTAGTCCCTTCACAGCTGAAAAAACGTCACATTCCATAGTAATACGAGTTACAGTGGTACCAATGAGCAGATTAAGTTTATTCCCTTCAAGAGCATTTAGTTTTAAAGGGGCTGCTTTTCAAAAGTCCGTTAAATACACCCATAACACACAAGCGTTGGTCTATTACATTTTATTAAAAATCTATTTACACCTGAATAGGGTAATCTTCCAGCTTCGGCTCCCGCTCGAATTGTTACGGATGAAAGTCCACAGGGGACCTTGATCCACACCACAGATGTCTGTATTATCGAAGGCAGCCAAGTGATGCAGGCAATCTATAACAAAGTAAAAGATTTCGTTGTTTATGCAGATCATGACTGTAGATATCAATCTTTAATAAATGCCACCTAATGTCCATTCGCGGGAAGCTGTGCGCGCGATGACGTACATATCAAACGAATAACTTCTACATCTCTACAGCCTTATTAGTTCACTCAGCAAACTAGAATTAAGCAGTGTGTTAATATACTTCATTACATGAAGACAAAGGAACAACTCTTACAGCAACAGGCATGCATATGTGAATTCATTAACATTACATACTTCAATGTACGATGACAGTGAGCTTAATAAAGCACAGAAGCATTCAGGATATGCACTGTTTATTTATTGCAAAGTAACAAAAATGCCGACCAAGGTGATATACGCAAAAATAAAAAGACGTTTTGGCTCCCCATGTGGGGGCCTTGTTCACAGTGACCGCAAATGGCGTAGTGCGCTCTTTTTATGCACGTTTCATCACGTGTTGCAGACATCGCGCGTACGCAGAAGGGAGTGTCCCAATATTTCTGTTTAACATATGCGCAGTAGTTTGAATAGCCAGAGGTTTTATGTGCGATCGTGGTAACAACTTTCTTTTCATGGCAATGATGCAGGCTTTATCCCAGTCGATAGCGTGCCTACTAGACGCAACATGTTCTGCGAGGGCATTAGAAGAACATTTTAACAACATCCAGAACAAGAAAGTAGTTTCTAATGCCCTCGCAGGACATGTTGCGTCTACTGGGCACGCTATCGACTAGGATAAAGCCTGCATCATTGCCACGGAAAGAAAGTTGTGACCACGATTGCACATGGAATCTCTGGCCATTTAAACTACTGCGCATACGTTTAACTTCTAGAAATATTGGGACACTCCCCCCTGTGTACGCGCGATGCCTGCAACACGTGATGAAGCGTGCATAAGAAGAGCACACTACGCCATTTGCGATCACTGTGAACAAGGCTCCTGTGTGGGGAGCCGAAACGTCTTTTTAATTTTTGTGTATTTCATCCTTGTTGGCGTTTTTGTTACTTTGCACTATGTTTGTCCCCGACCAGATGGGATTCCGTCGAACTCTTGACCACTGTTTACTTATATTTGAAATAAATTTGCAACTTACCTGCATGAAAGATCGATCACTGAGATACACAGTGGGCCTCGATCGGCACTCACAAAATCAAGACACCGTATAGCATGGCACCAAAAATAGCTCAAACAGGCTGATATTCACTTGTTACGCTTTACACAGATGAAACTGACCCAAAAATAAACTATTACATGCTCATGTAACGCAGATTCCAGAAAAAACTTGCAACTAACACACCGAACATACAAATGCTAGGACAGACAAGTGACGACAAGAGCACGACATCTCTTGTACTAAACAATGGCGCTAAAACGTCATAACAATTTATACATTATATAAGACTGCTATTTTTTGTGGTTTCACATGTAAATAAATAATAAAACTTTTATAGTGCTGCGTTTGTAATTTAAATAGGTAACTATTCAGTATTAGTTTAAAAAACGTCAATAATAGATACGAGACTAATGCTACTAAGGATTCAGTGAGTATGACAGCAAATTCAATGCTTGGCAATGCTGGGTCCCAATCAAGACGCAGCAAATGCGGCATTCTTTATGGCGGCGTTAGCCTCTCTAGCAGTGTCGTAGCAGAGGAGAGCAAGCTCACTATGGTCCGATCGTAACAGAGATTGGAGAATGGTCAAAACAAAAATGTTTTTTTCTACAGGCAATCAAGCCAGTACAGAAAACTAGCAAGCATCCTGCTAGTACCAGTACAGCCAGCAGGCAGCTTGCTGAGACCACCAGCAGGTCAGTAGGCAGTGTACTGGTCCCAGTAAAGAACCAGTATGTACCCTGCTGGAACCAGCAGAAAACCAATGGACACACTGCTGGAACCAGTACAACCAGCAGGCAGCGTGCTAGTCCCAATAAAGAACCAGTAGGCACCCTGCTGGAACCAGCAGAAATCTAATAGGCACACTGCTGGAACCAGTACAACCAGCAAGAAACCAGCAGCTTGACTGCTGGTTGCATAAAAAACCAGCAACTCCCAGCAGATAATCATCAGGAAATTTTCACCTGGATTTATCTCTCACTTTTTATCTGTCCTGTCATCTTCTATCTTCCCTTCCAATTTTCTCTGGTGGCGAGGCTTAACCTGGTGTAGCTATCCAATCTAAGGTAATTATATTAGGTTATAGTGGCGATGCATTGCTGGTGTGTCCAAGTGTTTCTTATTAGACATTGTAGCGTCCCTTTGTTGGGCTCGGTGGTGGGTTGTACCATTGTCACCCAAAAATATACTTTCCTTTTGGCAAATGCTTTCACCCCGCTGTTTTGATCGCTCCCTCAAGAGGTTGCACACTGTTGAAGCAATCACCCTATCCAAACCAAGGCAGACATTTCCGAAATATCATGTTGTTCATAACCCAAACGAAAACAATGTCCTAGCGATTTTACCTTTCCTTGTATGAAAAATCCTTACAGAAGAAATTGATCCAGGCAAACTTGGTGCTATATATAAGGCAATCGAAAAGAAAAAGGAGTTATCATCTACATCCCATTGTCTACAGAGGTGTGCTACAATGAATGTGGTGTACCTCTGTTGGCAATGGAACGCAGATGATAACTCCTGTTCCTTTTCGGTTGCCTTATGGATAGCACAGAGTTTGCTGCCCGTTTACCAGGCCAGTGGGCTTCTAAAAATTGCCCTAGTGAGTGTGTCAAGTTCTTTGGGTTACGTAAGCAAAAAACTGGCGGAGATACTTCATAATTTCAAAAAAACATATTTCTCAATTTCCAAAAATAATACCTTCTAGTAATTTCACTTATTTTTAGCAAATGAACTGGGCTTTCAAATGAGATATTGTGGATATTTTTAGTTCGACCACCAAAGCAAGTTTTTTCGTGCTGAATGCAGAGCTTTTTGGGAAAAAAGAAAAAATTGAAACTTCCATTTTTCTTTTCAGGCTATCTGTTATAACTTCAGCACCTAAAATATTTTTAATTTGTAGCATGTCAAAGAGGCCATCCGCGCACATTTCACTTGTGTTTTTCGAGCTTGCCATATTCCCCCCAAAAATGCCAAATTCAGCATTGTTATTCAATATTGCTCTTGCGAAAAGGCCTAAAAAATTGATATACACAAGTCGGTCATTATTTTTGCAGTTAGATCTCTTCATCACCTTGCTGCTGATACTATTTTATCGATTACATTTGAAAAACATCTTTTGAAAAAAAATGTTGTTTGACGCCCTCTGGCTCAGCCGGCGCTGCACTAAGGGCTCTCATAAATAGGGAGGAAACTTTTCCGTAGCGAAACTAAATCACCAGAACGAGTTTGAAACTTCGAGAAACATGTGGAAATTTTTTTAGCCATGTTCGTCATAATTGTAAAAACGCTAGATGATTTGGCATGGCATGGGGCTCTGTCTTTTTTGACATGTAAAAAGCGTATGATACTACATGATGGTTTGGGATATTAAGGGACCTTATTGTACGAGATATTTCTTGGGAAAATGTTAAGCATAATGGAGAGCTACCTGTCCTAGTGAACATTCAGTGTTTGTGTCAGCATCATTCTCCCACGACCATTTCTTCAGCAGATCGGAGTACCATAGCGTGCGTAAAAGTAAATTCCTTGTGTTTCTGTATACCACTCAATGTGTTCTACTCAATTTATGTTGATCATTTGGAGATTGGATTTAAATCCTACAGTTTATCAATATGTGAGCGGCAGCTTGCTTTTAATAAGGTGTCGAAATGGGCCAATGAAAATTGTTTCAGCCTCAACCCAGAAAAGAGTACCCGTATACTTTTTTTTTTTGGAGTAGAGGCCTGCACCTTCATCCAGAAATTTATTTGGAGGGCCACCTGCTGCATGTAAAAACAGAACACGTTATTTTAGGTGTAATTCCAGACGCAAAATGGTATTTTGTGAAACATATAAAATACCTTAAAAACAAGGGCCTGAAAACTTTTGAAATGTCTCCTGAAACTTTACAGAAGTCTCTTACTCGTGCGCCTAGTCTATGGGGCCATTGTTTATTGATCTGTAACACCGACTGCATTGAAGATGCTGGCTAGGCATTCGTCTTTTGACAGGTGCTTTTCGGAGAAGCCCTGTTGAAAGTCTTTACGCCAAATAAAATCAGTGACCCCTTCATTTGCACAGATGCTACACTTCCTTTGTGTAGCCCTGCCGAGGTGGTGCTAAGGTACTCGGCTGCTGACCCGCAGGTTGCAGGATGGAATCGTGGCTGCGGCGGCTGCATTTTCAATGAAGGCAAAAATGCTCTAGGCCTGTGTGCTCAGATTTGTGTGCATGTTAAAGAACCCTAGCTGGTCGAAATTTACGCAGTCCTCCACTACACTATCTCTCACAATCATATGATAATTTTGGGACGTTATACCCCACATATCAAACAATCAATCACTTTCTTCGTATGTTTTCTGAAGATAAAAGCAAACAATGAACATCCCACGTACAGTATTGCAATTGACTTGTATAGTTATCGGCTATTTCAAAATCCTCCTAGATTGAGAACATCATACTGAATTCATCTTGCCAAACAAATAAAAGTCCTGCTGTATGAATACCGCTTGATGGCAGCAGTTGTACAGCTGCCGCCGTGGCAGTAGCACTTCGTAGACTGTGATACCTATATCTTTCAAGGAAATGTCGAAACACATGCCTATTGCACTTATCTGGACGCGCTTCCTGAAACTCAAACACAAATATCATCATCATCATTATCAGCCTGACTACGTCCGCTGCAGGACAAAGGCCTCTCCCATGTTCCGCCAGTCAACTCGGTCCTGTGCTTACTGTTGCCATTTTATACCCGCAAACCCCTTAATCTCATCTGCCCACCTAACTTTTTGTCTCTCTCTAACCCGCTTGCCTTCTCTGAGAATTCAGTCAGTTACCCTCAATGATCAGCGGTTATCCTGTCTATGGGCTACGTGCCCGGCCCATTTCCATTTCCTCTTCTTGATTTCAACTATGATATTCTTAACCCCCGTTGTTCCCTGATCCACTCTGCTCTCTTCTTTTTTCCTAAGGTTACAACTACCGTTTTCCTTTCCATCGCTCGCTGCATCATCCTCAATTTAAGCTGAGCCCTCTTCGTAAGCCTACAAGTCTCTGCTCTCTAAGTAAGTACCGCAATATGCAGCTGTTAAGTTCCTTCCTCTTGAGGGATAGTGGCAATCTACTTGTCATGACTTGAGAGTGCTTGCCAAATGTGCTCCACCCCATTTGTATTCTTCCAATTATTTTAATTTCGTGGTGCGCCTCCGTGGTTATTACCTGTCCTAAGTTGACATAGTTCTTTACAACTTCTAGGGCATTATTACCTATCTCGCAGCGCTGTTCTCTTCCGAGGTTGTTGTACAATACAGTGGACTTCCGATAAACGAAACTCGCTTAAACGAAAATGCCTCATTAACGGAACTAAATGGGCTTATATAGCTGGATTTCTATGTGTTGCACAGTAAAATTCATTGGTTAATCGAAACAGTGCTCATTAACCTCCGGTTAAATGGCACACTCTCTAAACACAGAATAGACTCGCTCAGGCCAAAGGTAGCCTCACAATCATGACAGCAACTTGAGAAAAGCCAATCCAGTAGCCATTTTCACTTGTGGCGGCTGTGGGAGTCGAGTCGGTGAGTCAGTTGTGTGTTAGGCCTGTTTGTGCGGCTAAGTGTGGTGGATCACGATGTTTTTTCAGCCCGATGGAAAGCAAGCTGGAAATTCTTCAGGAGCGGCCTGCCCAAGACGGAAGTGGTGAAAAAATACAAGATCCTGAAATTGACGCTGTCGCGGATCTGCAAAGGAAGAGAAAAGATTGAAGGTGCTGTAAAGAACAGGACCATTGCATCTAAACGTGTGCGGATGACGCCTTATGAACAACTAGAAAAAGTTCTTTTTCTGTTGTTCAAGTGTGCATGAAGTTCGAGTTTGCCTTTAAGGGGGGACGCGGCCCTTGAAAACCGAAAAATCGCGAAAAAGTCGGTTTTTGAAAAACCACATTTTTGGGTTGTATGTCTCATAAACTACCTATTCTGTAATTATCAGCACCTAATTCAACCGCAAAGTGCAAAAAAAATACTATTTTCGAGGCCGCCGCGGCATCTAAAACAGGTGCAAATCCCGAAATCAAACCAAACTTCGCGCGCGTGCCATTCCCGGACCATGCGGTCGTCCCGCGCCATCTTGGTGTTGTTTCGACCGTGAATTCTTTCTCTCTCGTTCGCCGCCTTGCAAAATGGCGTCGGCAGCACAGTTGAGACGCTATTGGCGTTTTCCCGCGATGCGATGCGGAGCGCTGATTGGCTAGAGCAGCGCATTCATATCTCGCGGGAGAAAGCGTGCCCGCCATTGGCTGCTGTGCAGCAGCGGGGGCGGTCGCTCCTCTCGATGGCGCGTCCAGCGCGCTCGCTTCGTTGTTGCTCTCTGCTCCGTCCGCCTCGACAGACGTCTGCTTACGAGCCGCTCTTCGCCTTGTGCTATCTTTTCGATCATTTTCTCTCGTTTTTTTTTTCTTTTTGCACTAGTTCTGTGCCTTTCGTCTTTGTTGTTGCGGGCGATGCTGGCAACGAAGCCGAAGTCAGTGCGGAAGTCCGGTGCGCGGAGGCGCGCTATGCTGCTTGTACGATCATCTAAATTCCGCTATTCTGCTGCGGGTGCCGACTGCGTAGACGCTTGCAGCGACGGAACTGTGTTGTCGGCTGTCGCCAGTCGAGAATTCGACACATCGAGTGTGGCTGGAGCCGCAAATGCACCGAGTGTTTCCGAGATCGCCGGGCTCGACACGTGCTCCGAATCGATGCCATCCAGTGTGACACCGAGTGCTTCTGATATCGCCGGACCCAGCACTTCGTCTGAATCGGTGCCGCCATCGAGCGTGAGTGGACCGTCGCTTCATCTGCGGACGCGTTTCCTAACGAAGGAAGAAATCGATGCGAATGTGAAACGTTGTGACGCCGTTCGCGCTGAACTCAAGTCTACGCCGGCGATGCAGAAGAAATTTCAACTGATGCAGCCGGCTCTTGCACCTGCAGTGACAAGTGAGGGCGAACATTTTTCGCTCGTTCAAATGAACATCTTTAACGTCGTGCTCAGCCGCACAGTGTGCAAAGAATGTTTGAAAGGTGCTATGACTGTCCGAGAGAGCACCAAGCTTGGACTTGAACAAAACTTGAAGTCGTGTGCGCCTCTTGTGGCACCGTCGATAAATTATGGACATCACCCCGCAAAAAGGACACGCAGGCCTTCGATGTAAATGTCCGCGTCATAATGGCTATAAAGCAAATAGGCAAGGGGCAAACAGCTCTTAATGACTTTTGGGCTGCCATGAACGTCTCTTACGGAGGTCTTCACCACAAGACGTTTCAAAAGCACTTGAAAGAGACGTTCAGGAAGCCAGACGCCACCGCTTTGGAGAAGTTTTATGCTGATTCTGCCACAGCAGTGATCAAAACATATAAAGAAATGGACCCCAGCTTCAGCAAGGACATCACCGTAGTGTACGATGGCACATGGCATAAGCGGGGTCACACATCACACGTCGGAGTGGGATCGGTAATTGACTTCTTTACAGGTCTCATCTTGGATGCTGTAGTTCTTTCTAACCACTGCCTTGGATGCCAAACAGGGCCCAAACCTGGAGATGCAGCATACGAAAGCTGGCAGAAGCACCACATTTGCCAGAAAAACACAGACGCAAAATCGGGAAGCATGGAAGTGGAGGAAGGCTTGACTCTCTTTGGGCGGTCTGTATCCAAGCATGGCCTGCGGTACACCACTCTTGTGTCCGACGGAGACAGCCGTACCTTCGCTGCCCTCACAGAAGAGAATGTGTACAGGCTAGTGCCAATTGTAAAAGAAGAATGTCTGAACTATGTTCAAAAAAGGATTGGAAGTGCTCTTCGAAACATTGTGCAGAAAAGTGATAAGCCACTGAGTGGGAAGGGGAAGCTGACTAAAGCCCTCATTGAAAAGCTGACAGGATATTATGGTTGGGCCCTGAGAAACAATTCAACTGACCTAACAGCCATGCAGCGTGCAGTGATGGCAACATATCACCACGTCACATCGACTGACCAGGACCCTCACCATGAACTTTGCCCAGAGGGGGCTCAATCGTGGTGCCGCCATAGAGCTGGAGAGGCAAAACGTGAGCCACAGCCAAAACATGAACACAGCCTACCGGACTATGTCGCTGCAGCTATGCTGCCCATCTACGAAAGACTGTCACAAAAGTCGCTTTTTCAGCGCTGCCTGGGAGCGAAGACGCAAAATGCATCAGAATCATTCCACTCCATTCTGTGGTCTCTGATACCGAAGGAACAACACTCATCCTTGATCGCAGTACAAACAGCACTGCATGAAGCAGTGCTGCGCTACAATGCTGGCTGCTGCAAAGCAACCCAAGTGATATCGGACTCCATTGGACTTCAACCAGGTCATCTGGCCATCCAGCGAGCTCGGGAAAAAGACGCTTTACGCCTAAAAAAGAATTCTAAAAGACGCCAAGAGAAGATGGAGGCCAGGCAAAAGAAGAAAAGAGTGCGCCAGGACACTTCTAGCTACTGTGCTGGAGCTTTTTGAAGAAAACATGTGTTTTGAACTTTCTCAGCCTGTTTTCTCAGAACGGATTTTTTCGCTAGTTGTGGTGCTGAGGAAAGCAAGAACTCGAAAACCGTTCATCAGATTTGTGTGCCGTTTTTTTATTCTGTTCCTGAATGACCTTGCAAAGGCGTAACAAGCTCCTTTTTTTGAAAATTGGTGCTGTTAATTTATAATAAACAATTGATTTTTGATGAATCTGGTCATTACTGGTTACATCAAATTCAAAGTTGCGTGAAAATTTTTGGGGGGGGGGGGGAAATTAAAAAAAAACGGCTTTGTAGCGCCCTGGGATAGCTATCAAGGAATGACCACAATGAATTTCAGCTTTCTACTATGTCCTGGGATTTCTCACGACTCTTCCTCAGGCACCCATGTGAAGCACCCAGTTAAACCTCAATAACTCTGGAACTAAGAAACACAGCTTCGTGAAACTTAGCAGTTGTGCCAGTTTTATTGTAGTGAACAACCCCTGAAAGTTTCATCCAGATATTTTAAAAAATAAAAAAGTTCTGTCTCCAGGGTAGCCTCCCCCCTTAAGCGGACCAATTCTCGAGCAGAAAGCTAGAGAGATCGCCATGCATACGAGTGTTGAGAACTTCGTCCTAAGCGACGGATGGCTCAGCCACTTCAAATCACGCCATGGCCTAGTCTTCAAAGCAATCCCAGGAGAGAAGTGTGGCAGTCCACGCTATAACTATCGTCACCTCAGGAGAGAGTGCTGCATTCAACAGGGACATCTGCAGCGACTGGCAAAAGGGGCGGCCTAAGGAAATTTTGATGAGCTTTGAGCCACGAGACATCTTAACGTCGACGAGATGAGTCTTTTTTATAAAGCGCTTCCATCAAAGACTCTCACCTTCAAAGGCGAATCCTGTAGTGAAGGAAAGATCGCATCACTGTGCTGGTGGGTGCCAACAAGGCAGGAGATGAGAAATTGAAGCTGTTCGTAATAAAAAAATCAAGGCACCCAGGTTGTTTCAAGAGCGTTCTACACCTTCCCGTTGCGTACCATGCAAACAGAAGAGCGTGGATGACCATGGCCATTTTCAAAAACTGGCTACGGAAGGAAGATGCAAGATTTACGAGGCAAGGCAGGAAGGTTGTCTTCATCGTGGGTAATTGCCTAGCCCCCACTGTCAGGTTGACTCCAAGCCATCACTCTGGAGTCCTTGCCAGCCAATGCAATGGCAGTGATCCAGCTGATGGATCAAGAGGTTATTCAAAACATTAAAGTTCATTACCGCAGACACTTGCTTCATTGATTGCTGCTTTGTGCAGACAGCGGGAAATGCTACAGCATAGATTTATTGGCAGCCATCCACATTTTGGCCCGTGCCTGGGAGCAAGTGAAGGCAACAACAATATACAGATACTTTCATCATGCTGGCTTTCAAGTGCAAGAAGCAGTACCTGATGAAGAAGAAAGCCCTGTTGATGCCGACATTGAGGCAGTACTCAGTGAGGTCGTGTCGTCTGCCCCTTGTTCTAAATCTGTTCTAAATCCTGCTTGTTACTTTGGTTGATTGAATTCTAATGTTGTTTCAATTCTGTTAGCGATTACCTTTGTAAATAGCTTGTATGCAATGGAGAGCAAGCTGATCGGCCTGTAATTCTTCAAGTCCTTGTCATCTCCTTTCTTATGTAATAAGATAACGTTAGCATTCTTCGAAGATCCTGATACTCTTCCTGTCAGGAGACACTTCGTAAACAGGGTGGCTAGTTTTTCTAGCACAATCTGTCCTCAGTCTTTCAATGGATCTGATGTTACCTGGTCCTCACCAGCCCCTTTGCCTCTTTGCATAAGGCTTTTCTGACCTCTGTCATTACTTTTTGGGATGCTATCTTGGATACTGTTAGTTCTTGTATGAAGGTCGTGGCTGTGCCGGCTACTGTACAGCACTCTGCAAAACTCCTCCACCATTTTAACTATCCTATTCATATTGGTAGTTATTTTGCCTTCCTTGTCCCTTAGTGCATACATCTGATTTTTGCCTATCCCAAGTTTCGTCTCCAGTGCTTTGATGCTTCATCTGTTCTTCAGAGAGTGTTCAATGCTCTCCATGTTACACCTAACAAAAATATAACTGCCCTAAACTCCATACACATGCGTTGGAATCCCATGCTGGTGTATCTCATGCCGTTGTCGGTCCGTCCTTTTGGAATGCTGGTGCCCTTCAGCCAAACTCAAGCAGTGTTACAGCAGAGGCGTATGCGATCTTGGCAGCAATCAAATACCTTCAGGAAGTAAGGTTGCACCACACTGCTGTTTATACAGACTCCTTAAGCTTTGTAAAAGCTTTGAAAATTTTTAAACTGTACAAAACACCTAGAATCGTCTCACTTTAAGCACTGCTATGCATACTTTATGCATCTAAACAGCCTGTCGTAATATTCTGGGAGCCAGGACATCCCGGGATTGAAGTCAACGTGTTGGCAGACCAGCTAGCTAGAACCGTCTGCGAAAACGCTGCTGAATTATTCATAGCTCTCTCAGCGCTAGACATAAAATCCTTCTTAAAACAAAAGCTGATGGCTTATTATCAGCACACATGGGACACACAAACACAAAATAAGCTAGGTGTTATCAAACGAAATCTTGGAAAATGGCCACCAGTATCGAGGTCTCGCTGCACACAAGTAACAATTACCAGGATGAGAATAGGACACACATATACGACACGCTTTTACCTATTGTCCTGTGGTGATCCACCCATCTGCGAGAAATGCGAAACCCTCATCGTTCTCGATATCCTCATTCGGTGCAGTGCATCAGATCCTACTTTTTTTTAAAAAAGCACTTCCCATTACCCTACCGAGAGCAAATGCCTCTCCATCCTGCGAAGTTAATTGGTAGGGACCCGCTTTTCAAACATGATTCGCTTCTCGCCTTTTTAAAAGATGTTCATTAATTTCTAGTGATTTACCCTGATAATCTGCGGCACAGTCTCTGAACCGAGGTCGCTGCTGGTAGCTACATCACAAAAAGCACTTGTCTCATGGCCCTTGGCCACAAGGGTGGTTCACGAGGCATCTGTGCTCATACCATGCCTCCAGGTTTTAGGGGTGAAGCTCTTTATGGCGTCGCTTGTGCGTTCGTCATTGTGGTGTGTAACCTGTGGCACATACCCGCATACCAGTGGCATACCCACCCTCGAGCACATATCCGCATGTCCACATGTTACGAAAAACATAGCATAATGTCATTATGATGCTCTCTGTGTTAACAAAGTGCTGACAGCAGAAATCTGGTACATACTCTTGTGCAGTGCTTGGATTGTCCGCTAGATGGCGGTACTTGTATATGATGAATATATGATAAAAAGAAGCGAGATGGCGTTACTTGAAGTGTTCACTAGGTCGACGAGTGCACAGACGGACAGACACACGGATGGACGAACGGTGGCACGGACACACGCACGAACGAATGCACAAACAGATGCACAAATGGATGCACGTACAGATAGACTGACACACAGACGGATGGACAGATGCATGGACAGATGCACGAACAGGCACACATACGGATGGACAGACACTTCGCCCCACTCATCATTATTCATTCTGTGGATATGGTGCGAATTTTTTTAGTATCGCTACCATTTACCACTCATTTTTGCTACACACATTTCATGACACACATAATTTTAATACCTATATGTTTTAGCCGCCTTTAGAGTGAGGACTTTTAGGCCCCCATGCAGCCACGTGCCATTAGATTGTCCACATCTATTGTCTATTAAAATGGTGCTCTTTGGCCATCAATCCGCCCTTGCGCTATAAAGCACCACACGTCATCATCATAAATTTCGCATCTGGTTTCTCAAAAGTAGTAAAAAATGCATAGCGTTTTGTTGTTTTTGATCCTATTGCTCTAATCATGGGCACACGAGGTCTGCTCCAGCTTTCAGGGCTATATGATTAGACTTGCTGCACTAGCTTACCATACCCAGTGTTTGCAGAAAACCCTTTTTGGTAATTAAAAGTACGGGAAGAATCACGCCTTAGGTTGAAAAGTGGCGCAAAAAGGCTTGGAGTTCTTTTATATGTTCATATATTGTCTCACGGTCTGAAGAACATTGCAGCGAGACGTGGCGTAAGCTCAGTGTTTACAGGACACAACAAGCTTTCAAAGCTGTGACCACAACTTTTAAAGATGGCAGAGTCCTGCACTACGTGAGTAAAAACAGCTGCCAGATAAAGCATAGCCAATGTTACCATTGTAAAACTGGAGCGGTTTACCAGGTTCTGTGCATAGCCAATGTTACCATTGTAAAACTGGAGCGGTTTACCAGGTTCTGTGCGGTTGCGGCTGGCTTTATGTTGGGCAATCTGGAAAGTGCATAAACACCAGGTTGAGTGAGCACGATGCCGCATTGTATTGTTTAGGACGTACACATCTGTGGATCATTGCATTTTGTGCAGCTGTACGGCATTTTTTTTCAGACACAAAGATTATGTCAACAGACAGGCAAAATAAAATTAATGAGTTAATTAAAGCATTTCATACTCAAAACATGAGGGAGAATTGTGTTATTTTTTATCACAAAGTTGGATAAGGAATTTCAACACTTGAAAAGCACATGTATTAATCAAGTTAGAGATATGTGAGAAAGTTTGTTCTTTGTAATCTTTCTCGTTCTGTTGATGACGTAGGTTGTTCAACACGTGTACTTAATTTTCTCGTAGGTTCTCGTGGGGGGGGGGGGGGGGGCATCTGCATCTCTTCAAGATAAAAGTTCTTTTCATTGTTTCAAATAAAACGGTTGCGAGTTATCAGCTGTGGTGTCTGCTTATTTCTGTTTTGTGTGTGTGTTGCGCCAAAAGCAATGAATTGGAACCAACTCGCCCAATTATCCGTATTGTAGCTACAAGGTTAGCTTTAACACAGACCAAACTGAGGCTGAATATTAGTCCATTGCATCTGAACAGTGGTCCGTTGTAGTGGACCTAAGCTTTAGAAGAGCTTTCAAACTGTTTGATTTTGGTTTCTGCACGAAATCTTCATCCCCTGAAACAGTGGCTCAGAGGCGCAGTCTTTGCAGTGGGCAGGCTGGTGTGCTGAATTGTCTTTTTTTCAGCTTTTCGTCATGTTCTAGTGCCCCAATGATCAAGCCAGGGAACACAAACAAAATTTGAAGAAAGGCGATTTGGCACACCAGGAGCTTTAGGGCCAATAAAAACCTTCATACTGGCGAACATTCACTTATGTAGAGAGCATTGGTGTGGCACCATCTCTCGCACGTAACCTGCTTCACATTGGCAGTGCCAGCTGTTTTAAAGGCATAATGCTACAGTAACAACTTTCTTTCTTTCTGAATCCTCTGTGCCTGTGGTTGCCAGGTTTAGTGTCGTTCTGTGTACTAGCAATAACTTAGTTTACTAGTTTCTGACAGAGGTTTTCAGTCTTATTTTGGTTGTGCTAATATGATAGTCCCTAGAACAATTATGGGTAATGTCTTGAAAAGGGTGAAAGAAATGGCTGCTTGTGTAAAAGACGTGGGAAAAAAAAAAAAACACTTTCTAAAGATTTTGTATCTGATATAGCACAGTGTGAGTGTATGTGATGATTGTAGGCAATATTAGTAGCTTTTACATTTTGTTTCCCCTGCCTTAAGTGCACTTGTATGCATTGTATCAGTGAGGCTTTTTCTAATGGGGTAATTTGTTTCAGGGTTATTCCTGCAACTGCACATGCTGGCTTTGACAAGGTAAGCAAAAAAAAAACTGTGCTGAAGAGGTTTTGTTTGTCAGGTGGTATATATGTTCTTTTATGAAATATTCATGTACAGTCTGTAAACTTTCAACTACAAACAGTTATGGAGCGACATCAATGCGTTGCTTCATTTTGAAGTTCACCCGCATTTTGCTTATTCCTTACTTCATAGTCAACATTTGCCTTTTGCTTAGGAACTGGCTATAGAGCAAATGCATGCTTATCTGTTAAATATGTATTCGTGACAGCGGTCTTGATTAGCACATTTTGCATTGTTTGCGATGCATTTTTGTCTAAATTATTCGTCTCGTTCTAATGTGCAGCTTGTGTTTCTTTTTACATTGTATTTCGATCATCTATAAACATTGATTGTAGAATGAACGCCATGGAGATAAGTTTTATTGAATAGTAAAGTGGTTATGGCTATAAGTGAGATGTTTTCATCCACTGAAGCCTCTGGATAATCTTTCAAACTTAGTGCTGCTCTTTTTGTGGCCATAGCGATTCCAACACAATGATATAACTAGAAGCAGTCAGTGCAGTTGTAAAAATTAAAGGCCCACATGTCATTGTTACCATGTTTACCTAATCAAATGCTATGATGTTTTTCAAGCCCTTAAAATTGTTTTATGTTATTCCTCCACGAGTGGCACCCAACGAGCTGCCTGTGCACAATCCAATGTATTGTCGATCTCTGGCACTTGCTTGGCGCGTTTTTCTGCTTAGAGGAAGGAAAATGTGAGAAAGAATGTGATGTTCAGTGAGCTTCTGCTATCTTTGTTGGTTACCAGGGCTTTTGTCTTATATATGATATATATACCAACCCCATTACTCATGACCTTGCATCTCTTAGCTGTGCGCGCCACAGGCTACTGCAGGTTCGCGCACTGCGAGGTCCATGCCGGGTGCTATGCTCACGTTTGTCTCACGACGTGTAACGTTTGCGCTGCTGCATACAAGAGCTTGACCATCCCTGTGATGCACTCTCCAATGGGTCATTTATTTGTGATTTTAGTGTGAAAAGAGAATTATATAAGAACCGATGGGATGCGTCTTTACTAACTATACAGGAGACCAATTAGTTGAAGCAAGTTACAAAATACATCGATTTGTAGCCATGAGTAGTACACCTATAAAACAAAAAAACCAAATTCAGAGCGTGGACCTACTTTTCGGCCAGCCCTCCCACGATGGTGCATCTCAGAGCAGAAGAAACAGTGTATGGGGGTTTACTAATGACGCCTGGTAGTAGGCAGACAGTCGGTATAGATAGATATCTACTAATCTCGATAGATATTGTCACGGGGTCGTGACGTGGCCAAAGACAGGAAACTTCGTGTTGGGATTTAACTGTTTATTTGGGCGAACCTGTGCCCGGTAAAGGGAAAGTCTAATTACAGCAGCAGTCTTGCACAGATAGCAGTCTCGGACTGATAGCGGCGAACACAGCGTCGGCCTTCGATCAACAACTGACAAGCGGCGAAGTGCGTCGGCATTTATACCCTTGCCGTCGAATGTTCTAGCGTTATCGCTGGCGTTGGCGTAGGTTCCAGAACAATCTGTACCGTTCGCACAGTGGGCGTGATCTTATCGAAATGATCTACTACAGTCCGGAACCTTCTCGAAACCTGCAGGCGCGGTTTGCGCTGAGAATCGTGTGGTGTTTCGGAACGATAACAAAAACTTGTGAAATGGAACGTGGCATTGCCCCCCTCTGAAAAAAGGCATCGTCCCGATGCTTTAACTAAAGATGAAGGTACAATAATAATACAAGAAAGTACAATGAATAAATTACAATACAACAATAATACAAAAAAACACTGTTTCAGTTTGTTAACGTGCATGAAACGGCTTAAGGCGCGCGACATGGACGACTTCAGGTCGCGATCGGCGTCGTTGAGAGTTCGTGATGCCGTCGGGGACAACCTCGTAATCAAGTGGGCCGAGACGTCGAACCACCTTGTATGGTCCGAAGTACCGTCGCAGAAGCTTTTCACTTAGTCCACGTCGGCGTATCGGCGTCCACACCCAAACACGTTCACCGGGCTGGTATTCCACGAACCGTCGTCGAAGGTTGTAACGGTGGCTGTCGGTTGTCTGTTGATTCTTGATACGAAGACGCGCAAGTTGTCGGGCTTCTTCGGCGCGTTGAAGGTACTCGCTCACATCGAGGTTTTCTTCGTCGGTCACGTTGGGCAACATGGCATCGAGCGTCGTTGCCGGGCTCCTTCCGTAGACCAATTTGTATGGAGATATCTGCGTCGTCTCCTGTACCGCCGTGTTGTATGCGAAGGTCACATACAGAAGAATGGTGTCCCACGTCTTGTGTTCGACATCGACGTACATTGACAGCATGTCGGTGATCGTCTTGTTAAGCCGCTCGGTGAGGCCGTTGGTCTGTGGGTGGTACGCTGTCGTCCAGCGGTGGTTTGTTTGGCTGTATGCCAAGATCGCTTGAGTTAAGTCGGCAGTGAATGCCGTTCCTCTGTCGGTGATAAGGACCTCCGGGGCGCCGTGACGTAGGACGATATTTTCGACGAAGAACTTAGCTACCTCGGATGCACTGCCTTTTGGCAGGGCTTTTGTCTCGGCGTAGCGGGTGAGGTAGTCAGTAGCTACCACGATCCACTTGTTTCCGAAAGCCGACGTCGGGAACGGCCCAAGTAGGTCCATACCAATCTGCTGGAAAGGTCGGCAAGGTGGATCAATTGGCTGCAGAAGTCCCGCTGGCCTTGTCGGCGGTGTCTTGCGTCGCTGACAGTCCCGGCATGTTCTCACATAACGAGTGACGTCGGTGGTAAGACGTGGCCAGTAGTACCTTTCTTGTATCCTCGTGAGCGTGCGGGAAACACCGAGGTGCCCTGCCGTCGGATCGTCGTGCAGGGCCTGCAGGAGTTCTGGTCGCAGAGCTGAAGGCACCACAAGGAGGTACTTAGCTCGAAGCGGTGAAAAGTTTTTCTTTTGTAGAAGACCGTTTCGTAGAAAGAACGACGCAAGTGCGCGCTTGAATACCTTCGGGACTTCGGCGGTCCTGCCTTCGAGGTATTCTATTAGGGCTTTAAGTTCCGGGTTGGCCCGCTGTCGTTCAGCGAAGTCGTCGGTAGTTATCGTTCCCAAGAAGTAGTCGTCATCCGAGTCGTCGGGTAGCAGTTGGTCGACAGGCGCACGAGAGAGACAGTCAGCGTCGGAGTGTTTTTTGCCGGACTTGTAAATGACAGTAATGTCATATTTTTGAAGTCTCAGGCTCCATCGTGCGAGGCGACCTGAAGGGTCCTTCAAGGTGGCTAGCCAACACAAGGCGTGGTGGTCGCTCACAACTTTGAAGGGCCTGCCGTAGAGGTAGGGGCGAAATTTCGACGTAGCCCAGATGATGGCGAGGCACTCCTTTTCTGTTGTGGAATAATTTGCTTCTGCTTTGGATAGCGATCGGCTGGCGTAACTAATAACCCTTTCAAGTCCGTCAGCCCTCTGCACAAGAACGGCGCCAAGACCTACGCTGCTTGCGTCAGTATGTATTTCTGTCTCAGCGAATTCGTCGAAATGGGCAAGTAACGGAGGCGTCTAGAGGCGATGTTTAAGCTCCTGGAAAGCGTGTTCCTGTGGCGTTTCCCACTTGAACTCCGAGTCGGCCTTGGTAAGGTTAGTGAGAGGATCGGCGATGCGGGCGAAGTTTTTCACGAACCGCCTATAATAGGTGCACAGGCCCAGAAATCGGCGCACGGCCTTCTTGTCAGTGGGCGGCGGGAAGTCGGCGATGGCGGCTGTTTTCCGTGGATCGGGACGAACTCCAGACGTGCTGATAACGTGCCCCAGAAACAAGAGCTCCTCATACGCAAATCTGCACTTTTCTGGCTTCAGTGTGAGTCCGGACGTCTTGATGGCTTGAAGTACAGCTTCAAGGCGCCGAAGATGCTCGTCGAAACTCGAGGAAAACACGACGACGTCGTCCAAGTACACAAGGCAAGTCTGCCACTTCAATCCTGCCAATACTGTATCCATAACGCGTTGAAAAGTTGCAGGCGCTGAGCAAAGGCCGAAGGGCATCACCTTAAACTCGAAGAGGCCGTCCGGTGTTATAAACGCCGTCTTCTCTCGGTCTCTTTCGTCGACTTCGATTTGCCAATAGCCAGTCTTGAGGTCCATTGACGAGAAGTACTTGGCGTTATGGAGCCGATCAAGGGCGTCGTCTATTCGTGGGAGAGGATACACGTCCTTTCTTGTGATTTTGTTCAGGCGGCGATAATCGACGCAGAAACGTAGGGTCCCATTCTTTTTCTTCCCCATCACCACGGGGGATGCCCACGGACTCTTGGACGGCTGGTTAATGTCATCTCGCAGCATTTCATCAACTTGTCTCTTCATTGCCTCACGTTCTCGCGTCGAAACCCTGTACGGACTCTGACGGAGTGGTCTGGCATTTTCTTCGGTTATGATTCGATGTTTCGTGATTGGGGTCTGCCGAATTTTCGATGATGACGAAAAGCAATCTTCGTATTGCAGGAGCGGGGCCTTGAGCGGTTCTTGCTTATCGTTCGGAAGTCTGGGATTGACGTCAAAGGCTATGGGAGGGGCTTGGTTCCTCTGAGCAGGTTCCGCAGAATCGGCGAGGGCGAAAGCACTGGTGGCTTCGACAATTTCTTCGATGTATGCGACCGTTGTTCCTTTGTTCACATGTTTGTACTCATTGCTGAAATTCGTGAGCATAACCGTTGCTTTGCCTCCCCGCAGCTCTGCAATTCCTCTTGCGACGCAAATATTTCGGGTGACCAACAGATGCTGACTGCCTTCAACGACGCCTTCCAAGTCAGGTGATTTAGGGGCGCCGACTGAAATAATGACGCTTGAGCGAGGCGGAATGGTGACTTGTTCTTCCAGCACATTCAAGGCATGGTGTCCTGACGGCGTGCGCGGCGGTAGTGCTTTTTCTGTGGATAACGTTATCGACCTTGTTTTTAGGTTGTTGACAGCACCATGGAGGCATAAGAAGTCCATGCCAAGGATGACATCTCTCGAGCAACGCTGTAGGACTACGAAGTCTGTAGGATAAATACGGCCGTTAATGGTGACTCTCGCTGTGCAGATTCCAGCAGGCGTTACGAGATGACCTCCGGCTGTGCGGATTTCAGGGCCCTTCCAAGCTGTCCTAACTTTGTTTAACTTCGCGGCGAACGACCTACTGATGACAGAATAGTCGGCTCCAGTATCGACGAGAGCAGTCACACTGTGGCCGTCGATAAGAACGTCGAGGTCGCTAGTTCGCCGTCTCGCATTAGAGTTAGGGCGTGGCGTCGGGTCACGGCTGCGTCGGCTTGTTCCGCTGCTTCCATGTTGCGTCGTCCGGCCACCTTCGGTAAGTGAGCTTTTGCCTTCAGGGCTTTGCCTGGTTGGTGTTGTGTTCAAAAAGCTCAGTCGCGTCGGCGCCGTCGTCGGAGGATCTTCGGTAGTTCGTCGCACAGCAACCGATCCTCCATCGGTTGCTGCCCTTAGTTTCCCGGATACGGGCCAGGAGACCGACCCCGCGTTGGGCCAGAGTACTGCCGGGGGTGCGGTGACATGCGGCGGCTGGGCGACGGCGAACGGCAAGAACTTCGTGGTGTCTATTGAGTTTCTGCCAGGTAGTCGGCGATGTCACGTGGCCGATCTCCTGGCTGCGGACGCGGTGCATTGACGGCGAAGCCACGCAGTCCCATGTGTTGGTACTGGCAACGGCGGTATGTGTGCCCGGCCTCGCCGCAGTGGTAGCAGAGCGGGCGGTTGTCAGGTGCACGCCAAATGTCCGTTTTCCTCGGTGCACTGCGCTGGCCTGCTGGGGAACGGTAGGACGTCGGTTGGGGTGGTGGTGGCGGTGGCGTCTGGCGACGGAAGTGTGACGGGGCGGCGTTTTGGCGTGGATGGGGAGGAGCGTTGTGGCGCACTGCAGCGGCGTAGCTCATAGTTTCTGGCTCGGGCGGTGGTGCTTCGAGAATTTGAAGCGATTGCCGGACTTCTTCTCGCACAATGTCGGCGATCGAATCCACTTGAGGCTGCGCCGAAGGCAACAGTTTGCGCAGCTCTTCCCGCACGATCGCTCGAATCGTTTCATGCAGGTCGTCGGAGTCACTGGCTTGAGCAGCAGCGCATTCTGGAGTCAGGCGACGATTATACTGTCTGGTGCGCATGTCCAGCGTTTTTTCGATGGTGGTCGCCTCGGATACAAATTCTTGGACGGTGTTCGGTGGATTCCTCATTAGTCCCGCGAAGAGCTCCTGTTTGACCCCTCGCATGAGGAAACGAACTTTCTTTTCCTCAGGCATGTCTGGGTCAGCGTGACGGAATAGGCGGGTCATCTCCTCTGTGAAAATTCCAACCTTTTCATTTGGTAGCTGAACCCGGGTCTCGAGTAGAGCAGCGGCCCTCTCTTCGTGAGCGACGCTCGCGAACGTTTGCAGAAATGCGCCGCAGAAGACATCCCACGTTCGGAGCGTGGTCTCCCGATTCTCTAGCCAGGTCCTCGCGGTGTCTTCCAGGTAGAAGTACACACGACGGAGCTTTTCTTCGTTGTCCCAGTGGTTGAGGGCGGCCACACGGTCGTATGTTTCTAGCCAGGTTTCCGGGTCTTCAAACGATGAGCCATGGAACGTTGGTGGTTCCCTGGGTTGATGAATGACGATCGCGGGCTGGGACGCTCCGGTTGTCATTGTCGCTGCAGTCGAGGTCATGGTCTTGGTCTTCCGCGCCTTGTCTTGTAGAAGGCCGTACTCCAGTGGGAGACCTTGCTGTCGGCGGCTCGTTCGCTGCTCTTAGTTGGCGTCGGTGTCTTCTCTGCGACGGGGGCTGGGTTCACGGCTTGACGGGGGCGTCCGGTACATGAACGAAGCAGCACCTTCACCAGATGTCACGGGGTCGTGACGTGGCCAAAGACAGGAAACTTCGTGTTGGGATTTAACTGTTTATTTGGGCGAACCTGTGCCCGGTAAAGGGAAAGTCTAATTACAGCAGCAGTCTTGCACAGATAGCAGTCTCGGACTGATAGCGGCGAACGCAGCGTCGGCCTTTGATCAACAACTGACAAGCGGCGAAGTGCGTCGGCATTTATACCCTTGCCGTCGAATGTTCTAGCGGCGTTATCACTGGCGTTGGCGTAGGTTCCAGAACAATCTGTACCGTTCGCACAGTGGGCGTGATCTTATCGAAATGATCTACTACAGTCCGGAACCTTCTCGAAACCTGCAGGCGCGGTTTGCGCTGAGAATCGTGTGGTGTTTCGGAACAATAACAAAAACTTGTGAAATGGAAC
This sequence comes from Rhipicephalus microplus, assembly GCF_043290135.1. Classification (NCBI taxonomy): domain Eukaryota; kingdom Metazoa; phylum Arthropoda; class Arachnida; order Ixodida; family Ixodidae; genus Rhipicephalus; species Rhipicephalus microplus. The sequence continues at coordinate 3,403,817 of NW_027464607.1, forward strand.
GTGGCAATATCAATACTAATCGCTCCTGTGTTGCACTTTTTTTTTTATAATTAGTTGGTGTTTCCATTGTATCACAATTTGTGTTATGTTGTATTCAACTATTGTATATGCCCTCCTGCTATGATCCTTTTGGGATTGGCAGTATTTACAAATAAATAAATAAATGAATAAATATGCTCGAACAGCTCAGCATTTCCAGCTTGTGCACACTGCTTGCGCTTCGCACCAATAGATGGTCCCACGGGTGATTTCCTAGATAATTCACCCCCTACAATAGCCCGGCGATGAAGACGAGCCGTTCTGGTGACTCAAGGTGACGAGACAACAAAAGGGTCATAGCAGGGCTTGAGGCGAATGACGTGGACCGTCTCACGACCAAGGCGACGCTTGTCTGTGGATGGCTTGAGCAGCTCACTCACATAGGTGACAGAAGAGAGGCAGTGGATGACGCAGTAAGAGCCAGTATACTTCTGGCTCTTACTGCGTCTCATGCCTCTCTTCCGGAGTCTCATGCCTCTGCAAATGCTTAAATTGTTAATAAATTTCTATGTCATTATACAAGTGTATACAGCGCAATTCACTGTATCCGCATGCATTTTGTGTCTGTTTTTGAGTTGTTTTATTGATATCGTTTAGTTGTGAATTTTTACGAGAGTGACCTCTAATTCTTGAAATGTGTTATGTAAACTTCTTATGCTATTTATGTTTGAATTTTGTGTGTACAATTGCAGGTTGCTTGAAATCAATGTATTGAATATATATATTGTTTGCCAGTGCTGATGTTTAAGCTTTGCACTGTCACGGACTGCAGAGGGACAAGGGCCTTTGTCAGGCTGTTCGCCTTTAGCCCTTTGCCCCTGCAGTGAGCTCTGTATCCGGCTTACTGTAAATAAAGTACTACTACTACTACTACTTCGGTGCGAACTTGGGAGTTAGTCCAGGAGAGCGGATAGGCATCGAAGCCACATGAGAGAACCGATGGGGAAAGTGTCCCCTAGCAGATCACAGTCATGGCAATCTTTTTGGAGGGCTTGATTATTCTCTGTGAATGAGCGGGCAAGCCAACGACACTCTTTGGCATACTCGGTCATTTCAGAAACTGGGCTGAACTCGGAGGCATCAGCCATTTACGCAGCCATTTTTACCAGCAGCCATTTTTACGACCCGCCACTTGATAGCTGCGACAGTATAGCATTCTATCCTGTATGGCGAAATGTGATGCTTGGCGGCGAAGAGCACGTTGGTATCAGGAAGTTGATGTGGAGCATGTTCAAAAGCGAGACAACCCAAGGGTCCTGTTGTTGTTCAGATGGCATGTCTATGATGGTAATGGCAAAGAGGAGAAAGTTAAGGGCTGAGATTTCCGAGTCATCAGATTTCACGTGTGATCGTGAATGTGCATCCAAGTCGGCGTGCTTTGTTCCGATCGGTAGACAATCTGAATGTCGAATTCTTGGAGGTGTAGTGCCCAATGCCCAAGGTGACCAGAAGGATCTTTCAGTGACGCCAACCAACATAGCGTGTGATGGTTAGTCACGACGTCGAAAGTTTGGCCATACAAATAGAGGTGAAACTTATTTAATGCCCACACAATTGCGAGGCACTCTTTTTGGGTTACAGAGTAGTTGGGTTCTACCTTAGTGAGGGCGCAGCTGGCATGGGTGACCTCATACTGCATAAAACCTGGTTTGCGTTGCGCGAGTACTGCACCAAGGCTGACGCCACTTGCATCCGTGTGTACTTTGGTTGGTGCAGAAGGGTCATAATGGCACAGGACGTGCGGCAAAGTTAGGAGTTGGCGCAGTGTTGTGAAAGATACTAGACTGGCTGGTGTCCAATTCGAAAGGTCCGCAGGGCCAGCAAGCAGCTTGGTAAGCAGTGTGATGATGGAAGCAAAGTTCTGGACAAACCAACGAAAATACAAGCACAGGCCCACAATGCTCTATAGTTCTTTAAGTGTAGTCGGCTTTGGAAATTCGGCACCAGCGCAAAGTTTGTCACAGTTGCAAGGATGTCGTCATTGAAGACGATATGAACAAGTTTAGTGAGCTGTTCAGGGCCAAAGTGACATTGCTGCAAGTTAAACTGAAGCTTGGTGCTGTAAAATCTTACGTAGATGAGTGAGATGCGAAGTGAAATCTAGTGAAAAGAACACAACGTCGTCAAGATAGCATAAGCATATGTTCCATTTGAGACCACATAAAATGCTGTCCATCATTCGCTCAAATGTGGTGGGTGCATTGCAATGTCCGAATGGCATTACGCTAAATTCATAAAAGCCATCTTGTGTGACGAACGCTGTTTTCGGAAGGTTAGACTCGGCCATTGGAACCTGCCAATAAGCGGGACGCAGGTTGAGCGAGGTAAAAGTTCGGCACTTTGGAGACAATCGAGGGCTTGTATATGCGGGGAAGAGAGTATAAACATCTTTCCTTGTAATATTGTGGCGCATACCTGGAAAGAAAAGGAAGATGGGTGAACGTGCTGGCCGCCCCAAGCTGGAGCAAGAGGGAAGATGAGGACGCTGCGATCATCAACCTGTTGGCCGCTCCGGCGCTTCTCTTCGCGACCAAAATAAATGGCCTCTTCAGCTGTGTACGCCCTGGTGCTCTTTGTGCGTAACAGACTGGTGGAGGTGCGGGGTAAGACAAACCCAACGACGGGAGCTTCACTACCAGGACTTCACCGCAGCCGTCGCCTTGCCGGACTCCTGCCTGCGCCGATCGTAATGGCCCAAGATCAGCCATCTAACCCTTCAAGGCCAACTCTAATATGTTTCGTGCCATACTACTGAGTCCCACCAACTTTCGGAAGAAAATCTGGAGAAGATGTTGACGCGTGGGTCGTTCAGTACAAGCCAGTCAGCAAGTCCAACAGCTGGGATGCCGACGGTCAGCTCACTAATGCGGTCTTTCGCCTTACGCATACTATGCTCGTGTGGTAGGAAAACCACGAGAACACACTGACGACGTGGGACGTTTTCGTTGCAGAGCTGGAAGCATGTTTCGCCAACTCGAGCGTCAAAAGGAAGCGAACTGAGCAGACATTGTCTCAACGCGCGCAGCTTCCAGGTGATGCATGCACCACGTATATGGAGGATGTGCCGAAGCTCTACAAGGTGGTCGATTCTCAGATGTCAGAAGAAGACAAAGTAGGACATTTGGTGAAAGGCATAGCTAAGGTTGTCTATAATTTACTCATCAGAAAGGAGCAGCTGAGCTCGGTGTCGACGTCATTTGGCATTGCCGAACTTTCGAACAGCTCAAAATGCGCAGGATTGCTCCAAAGTTCGGCCCGCTCACAAAGGTTAGAACGGTTGCCAGCATCCACTCGAGCTCCTTCCCAGACCTGTCCTCGACGATTCGACAGATTGCTCGCGAACTTTTTCGCTATGAAGAGCAGACATATTCAGCAGTCGATCCCCATTATGTATACGATCAACATTCGGTATATACGCCACGTTAGGCTGTGATTGCACCGCCGCCTTCTACGACCTCTTGGCAATCAATGGTTAGTGCAGCAGCTGTTGAGTACAGCGCACCCCCACAGCCAAGGAAAACACCACGCTTGCCAGCTCCTCGTTATGATTGGCACCCTCAGCGTTCGCCTTCTTCGCAACGCTCGGTCTATCCCTGATATACGGGACGAACCAACCCACTACGCTAGGAAAGACTATGTTCGATTCATCAACGAACAAACAGTGTTTCGACCTATCGCAGTTTGCTACTCCTGTGGTGTCCCAGGACATATTTCACGATTTTGCAACCATCGACTTGTAGCCCCACGGTATTGCCACCCACCACACTTTGCACGACCTTCCGAACGACTTCGCGATGACCTGCGAGCAACGTACTATGGCCCACCACAACACTTTACACGATCGTCTGATCGGCCACACGACGGCTTGAGGGCAACACACCTGCTACCTCGCGACGACTACTGGACACACAGCTTCCAAAATCACTCCCTTACACAAGACTGGAGCTTCACGCCTCCATCGCCTTGTGTTCCCCGTTCTCTGTCACTGCGGCGTTGCAACATGTCTCCTTTGCCGCAAAAAAACTAGCAAGCGCGGCCAATGGAGCTGAGGTCGCTGGAGATGTGCTTATATCAGAAATACCTCCTGTGATGCTTAAGAACAAAGTGTGTGTTTTTGTTGACAATGTGCCTGTGATGGCTTTGGTAGACACGGGGGCAACAATTTCTGTCTTGAGTGCGTGTTTTAAACATACCTTGGGACGGAAGGTTTTATTCAAGGGGAATCAAGCTTGGAACACTGTCGAAATTTGGGCTTGTTGGTGCATTGTGACGACTGAAAATAGCGCTAAAACACGAGGACACAAGAAGAGGACACACAGCACAGGCGCTAACTTCCAACATAAAGTTTATTACCACCGCACGCTCGCCTATATCACAAAAAAAATATCACATGACATGAAAGATGCGCACAAAAAATTAATTTCTTAGAAAATACAATTCTTTATCACTAAGCGTAAGAGAGGGAGTGCTGACGCACTTAGACCCCAGTGAAGCGATAGCCTCAGCCTCAATAATCTCTCTAGTAAGCTTATCGAACATTCTCTTGATAACTGTGCATGCATTGAATATCGGCGCGCAGCCGCAGGATTTACAATGTATGGCCAACCAACTCCCCTGACCGTTTTTCACATTATTACAATGTTCTCTTAATCGATCATTAAGGCAACGGCCCGTCTGTCCAATGTACTCTTTACCACAAGAAAGCGGGATGCGATAAACAACGCATATGATGCAGGGGACATAAACAGTTCGATGCTTCTTACTACACCCTTTGGGTTTTTCGTCACGGTTATGAAGGCCACAAAGGCTGACCAACTTCTTGGGAGCCGAAAAGACAACCCTAACTTCAGAGCGCTTAGCTAATTTCTTTAGGTTGTGCGATATCTTGTGAAAATACGGTATGACGACTAGGTGCTTCGGTTTCTCGGCATCACGACTCGCTGTACATCCTGGGTTGCGAAGCGTGACGAAAAACCCAAAGGGTGTAGTAAGAAGCATCGAACTGTTTATGTCCCCTGCATCATATGCGTTGTTTATCGCATCCCGCTTTCTTGTGGTAAAGAGTACATTGGACAGACGGGCCGTTGCCTTAATGATCGATTAAGAGAACATTGTAATAATGTGAAAAACGGTCAGGGGAGTTGGTTGGCCATACATTGTAAATCCTGCGGCTGCGCGCCGATATTCAATGCATGCACAGTTATCAAGAGAATGTTCGATAAGCTTACTAGAGAGATTATTGAGGCTGAGGCTATCGCTTCACTGGGGTCTAAGTGCGTCAGCACTCCCTCTCTTACGCTTAGTGATAAAGAATTGTATTTTCTAAGAAATTAATTTTTTGTGCGCATCTTTCATGTCATGTGATATTTTTTTGTGATATAGGCGAGCGTGCGGTGGTAATAAACTTTATGTTGGAAGTTAGCGCCTGTGCTGTCTGTCCTCTTCTTGTGTCCTCGTGTTTTAGCGCTATTTTCAGTCGTCACAAGCTTGGAAGTTTTGCGGAATGAGTGGTGAGGCACTGCATACTGTTGGTGTGTGTCAAGCTGACGTGTTTCTCAGCGGCCACGTTATCCCAACGGAGTTCGTAATTATTCCGCAGGCGACACATGATGTTATTTTGGGTATGGACTTTTTGAGGGAGTGTGGTGCGACTGGCAACTGCCGCACAGGGACGATATTCTAGAGTGATCACGTTCTGCCAGCACTCTCAAAATACCCTGTGGATAGTGAGACGGCATTGTGTGTCTGTGGCGACACTGTCATATCACCATTAACAACCGTTCGTGTACCTGTTCGTTGCAGCAACAGCAATTAGAACCAGTGTACACCAACTGCATGAAAAATGATGTTGATCCCTCATTGTGTCTGTCGATTGCTCCACAGAGCCCGTGATGTTGCCAGATGGTCTAAAGTTAGCCGTAGTCAGTAAACAACACAAGGCCTTATTGTTGACCGAACTTAGAGATGCACCGGAAGAGCATCGTAGTCACAGTTTGGAAACAGCTCTTCTGTCAATTGTGAATAAGTCGCTAAACACAAGTGAACGCCCAAAATTGGTGAATATACTTTCGAAGCACATTCCTGCATTCGACTTTGCGCAGAAAGACAAAGCGCCCTTAATCCCTGCTTCTCGGACATGTCACACTATCAACTCGGGTTTGGTCAATCCGCTTAGACAAAAGCCATACAGTGTTTCATCATTCGAGAGGTGGATTACGAATGAGCAGGTGAAGGAAATGATTCAAAATGGAGTCATTCAAGAGTCGGCGAGTTCATGGGCAGCTCCAGTGATTCTCGTTAAAAAAGAAAGACGGATCCTTGAGATTTTGCGTAGATTATCACCGATTGAATGCTGTAATGAAAAAAAAAAAAAAAAACGTGTACCCACTTCCACGTATTGATGATGCCATCGACTGTCTACATTCCGCCTCTTACTTTTCCTCTGTAGACTTAAGATCGGGCTACTGACAAATTCTCATGCATCCTGAAGATAAAGAAAAGGCAGCCTTTGTAACCCCTGATGGCCTTTTTGAATTCGTGATGCCATTTGAACTATGCAACGCACCGGCAACGTTCGAGCGATTTATGGACACTGTTCTTCGTGGTTTGAATTGGAGAATTCGAATGTGCTATCTCAACGACGACGTCATCTGTGGCCGCACTTCAGCGAACACAATTCACATTTGGATACTGTACTGACTTCCATAAGAAACGTTGGCCTTGTTCTCGGACACCTAATCGATCAGGATGGCATCCGTCCAGATCCCTAAAAGACAGCAGCCGTTGAAGCGTTCAGTGCACCATGCTCTGTTAAGGAGCTTCGTAGTTTTTTTGGGCTTTGCTCCTATTTTCGCCGCTTTATACCTAAACTTGCCGATGTCGCGTATCCGCTAACATGTTTGCTACAGAAGAATATTCCCTTCGAGTGGACTCCGAAGTACGACTCCTCTTTTCGTCAACTGAAGTTCCTCCTGGCATCGCGGCCTGTTCTTCAACATTTCAACCCATCAGCTCCAACAGAACTGCTCATGAATGCCAGCAGCATAGGAATCGGTGCCGTCCTAGTTCAACGCTACGGTAACCACGAGCACGTGATTGCATACGCAAGTTGCTCCTTGGGTAGGCCCAAGCAGAATTATACTGTCACAGAATAAGAATGCCTCGTGGTAGTATTTGCAACGGTCTTACCTATTGGACGCCCTTTTACAGTTGTCACCGACCACCACTCATTGTGTTGGCTCGTCAACCTTCGGGACCCTTGTGGCGGTCTAGCGCGCTGGGCACAGTATAGGTTCATAGTCTCGTATAAAAGCGGTCGACGACACGCCGACACAGATTGCCTTTCGCACATGTCGCTGAGCACTACAGAGTCTGAAGCCGAGGACCTCGACCACCTCGTAGCTTCTGTGTTACCAAAGTTTCCAGACCTCAGTACTTCCAAAGACGAATAGCGAAAGGACACCAGACTGATATCGCTGTGCACAGCTCCTACGGCATGGCATTTCTGCATACGCAAAGGACTCCTGTATAAGAAGAACTTGTCCAGCACAGGCGCACGTTTTCTTTTGGTGGTGCGGGAAAGTCTTCAGACAGCGATTTCAAGTGCTATGCACGACCATCCTCCGTCCTGACATTTAGGCTCTGCACGGACGCTCTATTGTGCTAAAAAACGCTTTTATTAGCCGGGATTGCGACAGTCCGTCGAAGTGCATGTGGCCAGCTGCACGCAGTTTCAACACCACAAACGCCCATCTACTGCTCCGACTGGTCTTCTACAGCCCTTGCCACTTCCAAACACACCTTTCCAACAGGTGGGCATTGACCTCGTGGGCCCTTTTTCAAAGTCGGCGATGGGCAATCGCTGGATAATTGTATGTGTCGATTACCTCACGCGCAACTGCGAGACGGCGGCCATACCAACCGCAACTGCCAGCGACGTCTCTGTGTTCCTGCTGCAGCACGTTACCCTCCGACAGGGCCTACCTCACGTGATCATCGGTGATCGTGGACGACAATTCACGGCAGGTATAGTAGAAGAACTGCTTCGATTGAGTGAGTACCACCTTCGTCACTCGTCACTATGCCATTCGCAAATAAATGGGCTCACCGAGTGCACTAATTGAAGAATTGTATACATGCTCTTTATGTATGTGGCATTTGACCATAAGAACTGGCATGATGTGCTACAATTTATAACGAACGCGTTCAACACCGCTAAGCACGAGACAACAGGTTATAGCCCCCTTTTTTTTATGTGCGCACGACCGCCGCGACACACTCTCGATACAGTTTTGCCATTCTCTACGCACGAGAACCTCTCTGTCGTCGAAATCCTCTGCCTTGCAGAAGAGGCGTGTCGTATTGCTCGTCTACGCACTTTGGCATCACAGGAAAAAATCGAAGGCACGGTACGACGTCCACCACCGGCCTGTAACTTACCATCCAGGCAACTTAGTGTGCCTCTGGACTTCGGTACGAAGATGCGGGTTATGCCAATAGTTCTTGGCCACATATGACGGATCGTTTGTTGTTCTCAACAAAATCACGGAAGTCACGTACACAATAGCGCGCCTCAGGAGAAGGGGTAAAAGAGCCGCTAAAACCCAAGCAGTTCATGTCGCTCAACTAAAGTTGTACACACCAAGGTGAATCAATTACCTCGTCCGGCGGGCTTCGTCTGCGAGGGGAGGAATGTTGCGCATGCCTGGAAAAAAAAAACGAAGATGGGTGAACGTGCTGGAGCAAGATGAAAGATGATGACACTGTGATCATCAACTTGTTCGCCACTCCGGCTCTTTTCTTCGCGACCAAAATAAATGGCCCCTTCAGCCGTGTACGTCCTAGTCCTCTTTGTGCGTAACAATATTGTTTAGGCACCTGTAGTCTGTGCAGAACCAGATGGAACCATCTTTTTTCTTGACAATTACAACCAGGGACAATCAAGGACTACAAGAAGGCTTGACGACTCCACGCTGTAGCATGCCGTGTATTTCGAAAAAAACGTCTCTACAGGACCGCCAGTCAATCCAAGAACCCTTTAGCGTGAGAAAAATGACATCACTGCACCAAAAAATGTATTCGGGAACTACAACAAGCTAAAGACAAATATTTTCCTTGTGATCTACTATCTATCCTCCGCTCAAATCCTTGTAAATTCTGGCGCATACTCTCTCAAAAAAATCTAAATGCTAACATAGATCTTCTAGACCCAGACGGCGAACTAATAGACACAAAAAACGTTGCCACCGCCTTAAATGACTACTTTTCGTCTGTATTTTTTACCCCTAACACTGCCCAGCCCACATGACTACCTATCCGTTCCCCCGGCACTGTGTCCTCCGAAATAGCATTTAAACCTGAAGGAATCGTTAAACTAATCACTGGCCTTAAGATATCTTCAGCACCAGGATGTGACCAAATAACCCCCAAACTTTTAGTTAACACCGTCACAGTGGTTATTCAGATTCTTTCCTCATCTTCATGCGGTCCATTGAAACAAGCGAAATTCCAGACGATTGGAGGAGAGGCTGAATAGTCGCGATCTTCAAAACCAGAGAATGAACTAATCTAGCAAAATACCGCCCTATTTCCCTGACTAACATTCTCTCTAAATTACTGGAACACATATCTTCTCACATCGCGACTCACCTTGAATCAATAAATTTCTTCTATAACCACCAGCACGGTTTCCGAAAGCACTTCTCATGCGAGACCCAATTGGCAGAGTTTACCCCCGACCTACTAAAAAGCATGGATGATAACCTTCAGATTGATGCCATATTCCTTAATTGTTCTAAAGCTTTTGATCGCGTACCAGATAATATATTACTTAGCAAAATTTATTCACTTGGCATTGCACGGAATATTGTCTCCTGGTTTGAACACTTCCTCTCGAACCGTAAACAATTCACCTCTGCTAATAATCATAACTCCTCTTTAACTAGCGTATCATCAGGCGTATCTCAGGGCGCGGGCTTATCACCCCCTCTATTTTTAATATTCATAAACGACCTGCCCACAAACATTCAAACAAAACTACGATTGTTTGCGAAGGACTGTGTCATATAATCCCCCATTCACAACATTGAAACCAGCACTAAACTACAACAAGACCTCAACACAGTTGCGCTATAGTGCCAAGACTGCCAAGTTGCGCTATGGTGCCAAACCTAACCAAATGCAAATTGATGTCATTTTCCCGTAAGCACGCCACTGTTCATCATACCTACTTTATCAATTCGCTTCCTCTCGATTCGGCTTCATCGTACAGGTATCTCGGTGTGCACATGTACCCAACTCTTTCATTTGCGCCGCATGTGCAGTCCATCTGCTCAGGCGTTCTGTGCACGCTTGGATTTCTGCGCCATAATCTAAAATCAGCATCTTCTGACATTAAAAAACTAGCATACTTATTATACATACGCCCAAAGCTCGAATATGCATCGTCCATATCCATCTCAGGCATGTCTCGCTAACGAACTAGAATCAGTCTAAAACCACGCTGCTTGCTTTATAACCTCACAGTTCTCCAGAGAAATCAGCGTCACTGCCCTAAAAAAATCAATCCAACTATCATCTCTCGTGTCACGCCGCCTGATCTCGCGCCTATGCCTCCTGCACAGTTTTTTTTTCCGCTCAAAATCAAGACACGAACATTTACAGCCCCCTAACAGAACTTCTCGCATTAACCATTCTATCTTTATTGCACCAATCAACGGCCGTACATCTGCAATGAACGACTCCTTTTTCCCCCAAGCAATTACACTTTGGAATCGCCTCCCTGACTCCATAGTTGCCACACCTGACCGCACATCATTCCGCGCAAAATTGGAATCCCACTTTGATTCCATCGAATAACCCATGGCTATAGATATATCCTACCAGCATACTGTATGGATAATTTTTTTTGCCATGTTGTTTGTAGTCTAATTCCCAGTCAAACCTTTATTTTGTTTATTGTTTGATTAGTTTTTGTTGTCATTCTTGACCAAACTACCATATGCGTATTTAGAACTGTATTGTTTATAATAATTTGCTCACTTTGAAAATTATGCCCTCACAGTGTATTTGTTCCCCCCCTTATATAATGTCCTCGTGTCTTTAAAGATGCAATAAATGAAATATATGAAATTTGTTCTGTAATTACAGGATGTTCACCGGCGACACACGATAGGGGAACTGGTGCAAGGGAGTACTCTTCCCCTTGTCAGTTGTGTGAACAACGGTGTTCATTTGACCTAGCGCCACGTGGGAAAGTGAAACGAACGCCTAAATTCGTGCAACAGGGTGAGAAGCTGCTCGCGTTGATCCGGGGCGAGATGGCTGTCAATATAATAGTGAAATGTATTAGAAGACATGCTGTTCGAGGCAAGGTGAGCAGCCAACGCGTTCAGCTCCATATTTGGCTTGGTGTCAGAAGAAATCAGCAGGCACGAAAACATCTTCATCGATAGGCTGAATGCGTCTGAGCATCTCGTTACGACGCAAACTGAGAGGGCACGAGTTGGGATTGAAAGTAAATATTCCGGTGGTGTCGTCAACGAGCGCTAAAACGGCGAATGGGAGCGATGTGTGGTGGTGGCTACCAAAGATGTCACACGTCATGAACAAGGCGGTAGCGTCAGAAAGTGAAGCACAGTAGGCATGAACAGACTGGGCGCAGAAAGGAGGGAGGTCAATGTCTGTCGCGACGACAAAGTTGGCAACACTAGAGATGGCCGCATCAACTGAAGGCTGTAAAGGGTAGGAAGGATGAGTAGATGATGGCAGGTACGGCGGGTATCTCTTTAGGGTAACTGGCACCCCGCCGTCGTTCACATAGCCGATCTTCGCCAGGGAGGAGACACAATAAAAGAGACTGAACGAAAGATTTATTTATATTATTTAAGAAGGATAGAGACTGTACAGGGATCCAGAAGATCCCGCATTATGTACAACAGAGGTTCAGGTCATGATTCAGCAAGATTTAGCTCAATTTACAAAGATGCTTTGGCTCTTATAGCCTACCGCCACCGCCGTCCAAAAAAGGCGCTGATCACTCTTGCCACACAGCAGGGGTTGAAGTCTTAGTGGTACACCCACCAGAAAGGGTGCAGATATTGCACCACTCGGCTAAGCGAAACGGTCCAATGGTAACAGGAACGCACCACACTAACATGCACCTGGCCCACGCCTTGAAGGCACCGCAGGGCGAGGAGGTAGAGTTCGGAAAGGGAAAGTTGCACTCCTTCGGGGAGATGGCCGCTAACTCGACGGTCAACAGCGGTCCACGCTACTTTCAGCTTCAGGCAGTCCCAACGCTCGATTCCGGTGAACGGTCTCTTCGACACGCTCCCACGCTTCCAGGCTGTCGGTGCGCCGAGATCTCTGCTGTCTCTCACTTCAAGCTGTCTCTCACTTCAATCGTACACGCGGCGGTCGCGGTCTTGGCGGATTTTCAGAATGCCAGGCACTACATAGTGTAAGTGCTACCAGCTGAACTGCAGCGTTACGCCTCAATAACGATTTCTTCCGACTTCTGTCAATCTGGTGGAGGGGACACGAGCAACGCGTGGGAAAGAGTGGCGATGTCCTCTTTGGGCTTGGTCCCGTGCGGCGTTTAGCTACTGTGGCTTTTCTTCGAGGACCATGTCGACACTCTTGTCCACGAAAAGCTCTGAATCTCCCTCTTGCATTCTGTTGCGAGAACTTGTGCCATGGCCTATCGTTTCGCTGTCTGTGCCTTACTGTACACCACAAAGCACCTTTCTTTGAACTGGTCGGTAAACTACTCTTCCGTCGTTCGCCCGGCTGATTGCTATCTCTTTCATCCCTTCGCTTTGTCACTCGCGTACGCTTCTTCCTTTTACGGCGACGTTTGCAACCGACCTTCCCCTCATTGCTTTGATATTGGTCCCGGGTTGAGTCATAGGCAGTATTACAGCTCAAGGGCGCACCATGAAACTTGCTGTTAATAGAACGGGAAGACTGGCACTTTCTAGGTGATGTAATTTGCGAACCGGCGTTCTTTCTACTTTTGGTCTGGCTGCTCCCACGCATGCAAACCGGCTTTGACGCTGATGCAGAACTCCTGGTCCTACTTGCTACGCTAAAAGTTTTTGTGCCTTTTTCCCGCGTATTTTTTTTTTCTCTCGCGCGGCTTTCTGACGTCTCTTGCGTCTGCGCCGCTTCTTGCGACTCGTTTCCGAGCTTCCCGATCGCACTTCCAGCACTCACCACAGCACAGCACCACAATGTGAAGTTCATCTCGCCGCTTCCAACCTGTTGTTAAGGGTAGGAAAGATGAGTAGATGATGGCAGGTACGGCGGGTATCTTTTTAGGGTAGCTGGCACCCTGCCGTCTTCCACATAGGCAATCTTCACCAGTGAGGAGACGCGTTAAAAAAGACTGAATGAAAGATTTATTTACATTATTTAAGAAGGATAGAGACTGTACAGGGATCCAGAAGATCTCGCATTATGCACAACAGAGGTTCATTCAGCTCACATGATTCAGCAAGATTCAGCTCAATTTACAAAAATGCTTCGGCTTTTATAGCCCACCGCCACCGCCGTCCGAAGGAGGCGCTGATCGCTCTTGCCACACAGCAGGGGACGAAGTCTTAGTGGTCCACCCACCAGAAAGGGTGCAGATATTGCACCACTCGGCTGGGCGAAACGGTCCAATGGTAACAGGAACGCACCACACAAACACGCACTTGGCCCACGCCTCGAAAGCACCGCAGGGCAAGAAGGTAGAGTCCGGAGAGGGAAAGTTACGCTCCTTCGGGGAGATGGCCGCTAACTCGACGGTCAACAGCGGTCCACGCTACTTTCAGTTTCAGGCAGTCCCAATCCTCGATTCCGGTAAACGGTCTCTTCGATGCGCTCCCACGCTTCCGGGCTGTCGGTGCGCCGAGATGGCCTCGCGTAGTTGACAAAAGCAGACAGAGTCTTAAGGGCGGCTGCCACAGTGGGGCCATTCCTCTGCAGTACGAGCCCGTTCAACAAAAGGCTTGCCTCGCGAAGCTTTCGTTGAGATCCGACTGCTTCCCGAAACGTCTACCAAATAGCGTCTTGCAGACTGGGGACCGATGGGGTTGAGAGCCTCCCCAGTAGACCGGCTTACGCACAATGGCGTCTGCCCAGACGAACTGCCGGTCCAAACGTAACAAGGCGCATCACGAAAGGGTGCCAGTTCAACTTCGGCCCTAGCGCAGTTGACGGCAGTATAATGGCTTGATAAGAAATTCCACTCTAGGATGACATCGTGGGAGCATGAAGCCAACACGAGAAATTCAATGGCAAACAACACGTCTCGAACTTACCACATTGCTAAGAGAAACCATCGTCACTTTACTAAGAGAGTGGCAGAGTCTTTGACTGATCACAGATATCGCAGCACCAGTATCGATGAGCGATGAGATTAGTGGGGGACAGGCGAGGACTTAAACGAATAGACGATGACGCAGCTCACGCCTCCGGGGCTGGAGCAGTTAGTTTTCTGTCTCAATGGAGGTGGGTCGCCGACGCATACAGGTGCAAAAGGCGATACAGTACGACGTGTTAAAGGGAACGTGAGCGGGAAGTAGAACGTCGAGAATGGGAAGTTCAGCTACCAGAAACAGCTTGCATAAGGCGCGTAACCTTCAGGTGACTTATGAGTTGCGGGGCAAGGAGGCCTAAACAAGTAGTCAGGATATCTCAGTGCCTTCGGGTTTACTGCGAAGCGCCGACAACATAGGCAGGCAACGTGACCTGGAATTTCGCAAAAGTAGAATATGAGCTAGTTGTCAGCAGTGCGAGAGGGATTTCCGGAGTGCTGCTGTTTAGCTGGAAATGGCCCGGTGGACGATTGCACAGGTTGTAGGGTATACAATGGCAGACGACGTGGCGGTTGGGGTGGCTGTGGTGATAGCGCCCAGGCGCATCAAGTGTCCGCGTTATCTGGCGCTGTCGCCCGCAATTGTAAAGTGTCGTTTGTACGTGACGTCATTGGTCACATGAGTGTCTGCTATATATGTATGCTGGTTGCATGGAATAAAGAATGGACGTTATCTCGCGCGCATCGGAAGCGGCTGAGTCCCTTTCTCAGCTCCTGCGGCCGGCACGGACGCGCATGGCCTTTCGCTAGGGCGCAACACGACATGGTGTCAGAAGTGGGATTCTTCTGATATTCGAGGGGTGTTGCACCAGTCTTCGTCAAGCGGCGCCATGTCTGAAGACAAAGAAGTCAAGCCAGTTTACGGCATGTTCACGGTTCCAGCTCCGCCAGCATTTGACTTCGACCGAATGTCCGAATGGCCTTCCTGGATCCAACTATTCGACGACTACCGCTTTGCCTCTGGCTTAAATGAGCGAAGTGAAGAAGCGCAAGTCCGGACTCTACTCTACACAATGGGCAGGCAAGCGAAAGAGATCTTTTCGACCTTCACACTATCTGAACAACAGCAGAAGCAGTATGAAGTCGTCAGAAAAAAGTTCGACAATCACTTCGTGGCCGCACAGAACCTCGTTTACGAGAGCCCATGTTTTCACCGACGCATACAACAACCAGGCGAGTCAGTCGACCAATTCATCACCGCGTTGCACACACTGGCGGACCGGTGCGACTACAAGGAAAAGGAACGCATGATCCGCGACCGGTTTGTAGTCGGCCTCAGTGATGCCAAGCTCTCGGAGTCTCTGCAAATGGATGAAAATCTTACACTCGCCAGCGCTTTGGCAAAAGCTCGCTTGAAGGAGACCGTCCAACGACAGCAGCAACAGCTGCGAGAAACCAGCGACCAACCTTCGGCAGCGCCAGCCAGCAACCTGGACGCGGTCAACAAACAACGGAAGCCCCGAAAGAGTTCTTCAGGACAGCGTTCCGGCACCTCGTCAAGGACCAGTGCACCGGTCACACAAGGTCAACGCACCAGACCACAGTCATACTGACCTCTCACATCCAGTTCATGCCCCAACTGCGATCAAGGAGAGCACCGGAGAACCTCCTGCCCGGCACGAGCTGCTAAATGCAACTACTGCGGTTATTCCGGACGTTTTGCAGCGGTGTGTCGGAAAAAGGCTGCAGGCGAGCGAAAGAAGGTACAGATTTCTTCTCTCCATATGGAAAAAGGGGCGTATTTTGTAGGCGCGGTAAATGGGGAGCACTCCAATTCTCGGTATGCTCAAGTTATCATTAACGGCACTCCGGTGTTCGCTAAACTTGACTCGGGTGCAGAAGTGTCCGTTGTACCCTCAACATTTCCGGGATTGCCTACCCAATTAGACAAGTGCGACATAACCTTAACAGGCCCTGCGAATGAGCCACTGCATGTTCTCGGAAAATTTCTTGCCACTATACAGTGGAGACAACGCATTGTCCGACAAACTGTGTACGTAGTCTCGACTTTACGCTCGATACTTTCGGGTCTCCCAGCGCTCGAAGCCCTTGAGCTGATAAAGTTCGCTGACTCGGTCAGTAGCGCAACAACCATCGAAGCTTCCTACCCTAAGCTTTTCGGTAGTCTGGGAGCTATGAAAGGGGAATACAATATCAGACTGAAGTCGAACTCGGTACCCTTTGCTATTATGGTTGCGCGTCGCATTGCCTTACCCCTGCGGGACCGAGTGAAGCAGGAGCTCGAGCGTATGGAGCAAGATGACGTAATCCGCAAAGTAGACGAACCAACAGAATGGTGCGCAGGTATTGTACCAGTACTCAAACCTTCTGGAGACGTTCGTATTTGCGTTGACTTGACGCAACTAAATAAAAGTGTACTTCGCGAGCGCTATGTTATGCCAACGGTTGAAGATAGCCTTGGTCTGTTAAGTGGGGCATCGGTTTTTTCGAAGCTGGACTCTAATTCTGGATTTTATCAGATCAAGTTGTCGCCGGAAAGCCAATTGTTGACTACCTTCATTACGCCATTTGGGCGATGCTGTTTTCAGAGGCTACCGTTTGGAATAATGTCAGCACCTGAGTTTTTTCAAAAGAAAATGTCGCAGATTCTGGAAGGAATCCCAGGCGTGGTAAACATGATGGAGGATGTGCTCATTTATGGCTGCGACAAAGCTCAACATGATGAGCGTCTGCGTCTTACTTTAGACCGTCTCATGAGTGCTGGTGTTACGCTAAACAAAGAAAAGTGTTGTTTTGGAGTAACCGAGATAAAGTTTCTTGGTTGTGTTCTAAGTGGAGATGGAATCAGGCCGGACCCTGAAAAGGTCCGGGCCATCAAAGAACTGCCGACGCCAAATAAGGTGTCTGACGTTCGACGGCTGCTCGGTATGACTAATCATCTGGCAAGATTCATACCAGATTTGGCTTCAAAAACGGCGTTGTTACGTCACTTGCTCTTGAAGAGTTGTGAATGGACGTGGGGACCAGCCCAAGAGCAAGCGCTGTCATACGTTGAAAACGTTATCGGTTCGGCGCGCGTCATGGCTAACTATGATGCAAAGTACCCTACGATTCTTTCCGCCGATGCGTCATCATTCGGTTTGGGGGCGGTACTGATGCAAGTTCAACCAAACAACGAAAAACGACCCGTTGCCTTTGCATCGCCATCGTTGACGCCTGCCGAAACCAGATATTCCCAGATTGAAAAAGAAGCACTAGCAATGACGTGGGCGGCAGAACGATTCGAAGGGTACATCAAAGGTCTTGAAATTGTGTGTGAAACCGACGACAAACCTCTTGTAACCTTGCTGGGAAAATCTCTTTTAGATGTTTTACCACCTCACATTCAGCGTTTTCGCATGAGGCTCATGCGGTTCAGCTATGAAGTTGTGCATGTCCCGGGCAAGAGCTTAGTTACTGCAGATGTGTTGTCGAGGGCCCCGATTCGGGGAAAGGAAACTGATAATGCACTGTCTATTAGTGACGTCAGCAAGCACGTTTCAGGATGCTTGTCAAACGCGGTCGAGGCCAGCCTCTTCGAGAGAGTGAAAGCAGAACAAGCCGCTGACGAAGTTTGTCAAGCACTCGTAAAATTCAGCCGGAAAGGGGGGCCAAAATTCTCATCTCTTCCGATGGTCTTGCGTCCATATTGGCAGGAAAGAGCCACGCTTACAGTCGCTGAAGGCGTGCTACTTAAAGGTATGAGGTTGGTCATTCCTCGAAAATTGCGCGCAGAGGTCTTGATACGCTTGCACGAGAGTCACCTGGGAATCGAAAAATTGCTGAGCGGCCGAGGTCGTATGTGGTTAGAACTTCCACTGGTGTAGTTCTAGAAAGAAATAGGAAATCCTTGGTGCGCTTTGTTTCACAGCCAAAAGAAGGTGAGGATGAGGGAGATAGCGATGATTTTCCTCAGGCAGATGATAGTCGGGTAGAAACGGAACAGAATTCTAATCGCGTTACGGACAGCATGGCGCCTGATGATCTATCTAGCCCTTCCTTGCTGGGAACTGACCTTCCTGAATACCGAACGCGATTTGGTCGTCTTGTTCGACGGCCGGACCGCTACGGGTTCAGTAATTGACTGTATTGTTCTTGCGCATTTTTTGTTTCTGCAAAGTGTTCTTTCGCTGGCAGTGCTGCGAAGTTTGTTGCAACTGTCAGCGTATTGTTAAAGAAGGGGAGATGTGGTGATAGCGCCCAGGCGTGTCAAGTGTCCGCGTTATCTGGCGCTGTCGCCCGCAATTGTAAAGTGTCGTTTGTACGTGACGTCATTGGTCACATGAGTGTCTGCTATATATGTATGCTGGTTGCATAGAATAAAGAATGGACGTTATCTCGCGCGCATTGGAAGCGGCTGAGTCCCTTTCTCACCTCCTGCAGCCGGCCCGGACGCGCATGGCCTTTCGCTAGGCCGCAACACAACAGTGGTCGCGACAGCTGCATATGTCAGTGGCGCGACGACAGGTGTTGGTGGAGAGGCGGATGTCGGCAATGGTAACGCTTCGTATACCTGCTCCTGATTAGCCCATCTGATGGTCTGCGTTAGGCATTTTTTTGGTGCTTCAGTGGTTGGCAGGTACGAGGGACATGAAAGCTGTCGAGCGACCTCTTCGTGTACATATTCTCGTATCTGCGCTAGCAGGGTCGTATACCTGCTCCTGATTAGCCCATCTGATGGTCTGCGTTAGGCATTTTTTGGTACTTCAGTGGTCGGCAGGTACGAGGGACATGAAAGCTGTCGAGCGACCTCTTCGTGTACATATTCTCGTATCTGCGCTAGCAGGGCGTTGTTCTCCACTGAGGGTCAGAGTAGTGAGAGATTCATCTGCTGTCGTCGACCTCCGAATTGATGTACATTACTTGTGAAGTTCTTCCAAGCTTTAGCCTAAGGTCATAAGTTCGGACACGGTACTTGGGCTCTTTGCCAGCAACATTTGAAAGGCATCATCATCTATGCCTTTCAAGATATGCTTGATCTTGTTTTGTTCAGGCATTTCGGGGTTCAAGCGCCACCATAAATCAGTGAAATCTTCGATATAGCTGGTGAAGCTTTTGTCCTGCCTTTGCGCACGTCCGCGGAGGCACTGTTCGGCACGAAGCTTGCGCGCTGTGAGGCGATCAAACACAGGTGCAAAGGTGGTCTTCAATGGGGCCCAAATGGAAAATTCAGCACGGTGGTTTGTGAACCACAGGCTGGTGACATCTTTGAGGTAAAATGGGGCATTCTCCAACTTCGAGGGGTCGTCCCACTTATTGGCGGCTCTCACCTTTTCAAACAGTAGCAGGCAGTCTTCCACATCTTGGTCCTTGGTGCAGCTGAAGAAGGGTGGATCCTGTTGGTTCAGGATGGTAGGCTCGATGACTAGTGGAGATTGGGCCGTGCTTTGCTGGGTGGTGCCTTGCTTGGTGGTCTGATCGGGCTTGGTTGATGCAGCAATCAGCTTTTATTTATTTATTTATTTGAATACTTTCCATGCCCGAAGGCTTTGCAGAAAGTAGTGGGGGTTATACAACAAAAAGTAAGCGAAATGTTACAATTGCTGCAAAATGGAGAGTTTGAAGTTTGCTGGGTCGATGAGGGATGCGGTGGCAGCAGAAAGGCAGTTCCAGTCTTTGCTTGTTCTGGGAATGAAGAAATCACTGTAGTGGTTTGTTCGGCAAAATGGCACACCTACTTTAAAGCAATGATCGAAACGAGGTGAAATGTAAGAGGGGGAAGAGAGAAGGCTCTCTTTTAAAGATGGACTGTAATGATAAATTTTATGAAAAAGAGAAAGGCGAGAGCATTTTTGACGGAACGATAAGTCGGTTAGATTCAGAGTTTTTTTCATGGCTGTGACGCTGGCATGACGGCAATAACTGCACAAAATGAAACGGGCTGCACGGTTTTGAACGGCTTCTAGAGTGAGAGTTAGGGTTACTTGACCGGGATCCCAGATGGCGCATGCGTATTCCAGTTTAGAGCGTACTAACGTTTTGTAAAGGTTTAGTTTCACTGACATGGGTACGGAAGAAAAGTTTCGTCGCAAATATCCGAGCATGCGGTTAGCATTATTAGTGACGTATTCAACGTGTTTCTGCCAAGATAGATTGTTAGTAATGTTAAGACCAAGATATTTATACGTGTGCACTGATGATAAGAAAGCATCATTAAGAAGATACATGCAAGTGTTAGAAGCTGAAGTTTTTTGAGATACACGCATGCTTTTACATTTTGTTGAATTAAGTTTCATCCTCCAGTCACGACACCAAAGAGACACGTTATCTAGGTCATTCTGAAATCTGATAGAATCAGTTGGGTTAGTGATTTTGGAATACAGCACACAATCATCAGCAAATAATTTAATGGTTGAAAACTTAACACAGTTAGGAAGGTCGTTTATATAAATAAAAAATAACAATGGACCTAACACAGAGCCCTGCGGCACCCCTGATGTTACGGTAGAGGTATCGGAAGAACAGTTGTTAGCAGTGACATATTGCGACCTGTTAAAGAGAAAGGACTTAATCCAGCCAAGCACATTAGGGTCAAGGTTCAATTGATTTATTTTAACGAGGAGAAATTCATGAGAAACGGTATCGAACGCCTTATGAAAATCAAGAAAAATGCAATGAGTGTCGTAACCTTCGTCAGAATTGGCAAAGAGATCGTTAGTGAAAGATACTAGTTGGGTTTCGCATGAAAATGTTCTCCTGAAGCCATGTTGGGAAGGATGAAAAAAGGAATTTGTTTCAAGGAAGTCCATTAAATGAGAGAAAATAATATGTTCGAGTAGCTTACAGGAAATGCTTGTGAGAGATATTGGTCGATAGTTTTCTGGAAGATGCGGGTTACCTGACTGATAGACGGGAACCACCTTTCCGGAATTCCAATCAGCGGGTAGCGATGAACACTGTAATGACTGATGAAAAAGCTTTGCAAGGAGAATGGATGAATACACTTCTGTTAATTTCAACATTTTAGAGCAAGCTTCCAGCGTCGAAGTTTCAGATTTAACTGCCCAGCACACTTCCATCACTTTTTAAGGTGGTTTATTAGCGACACCTGGCAGCCAGCTGGTAGAGATAGAAATACTCGAACAGCTCAGCGTCTCTAGCTCGTGCACACGGCTCGCGCTTCACACCAAGAGATGGTCCCATTGGTGATTGCCTAGCTTATTCACGACTGCAACAGGACAGTTGTAGGCAGAGTTGAGAGAAATATACAGTGCAAGCTTGCTGCCTCGGGACATTTCTGAAGAGAGCGCGCACCCGCCGAAGCCCTGACGAGGCCATGTAAGCACCGGCTGTAGAGGCCACAATGCTTACTTACCCTCTCCCTAGTCCCAAAGTGGTCACTTTGAGCCCCACCACTTCTTGGTCACGCGCGAGTTAGGCCCAAGTCCTGCCCATGGGAAAGCGTGTTAAACCTTTGAAGGGCAGGGTGGCAGCCAAGCGATGGCATGTTTGTGCAGCTGCCTATCTTTAGGGGAGAGACAGGAAAACTCTCAAAGAAAAAATTGCTGCATGTCCATATGAATTGAAGTTTAATATTAGACTTCTTGAAGAGTGTGTCTAATAGGGTTGAAAGGTGGGCTAGTTGGTGAGATATGATTTCAACATATGGTGTAGTAACGTGAATTTGACGGAGACACACAAGAATAAACACGACATTTGCTAGCGAGTATCGTGTTTTTTTTTTTTTGTTTTTGTGTCTCTGTCAAATTTGCACTACTATACCATAATGTTAAAGTGTGTCTGTATGTGCATCTGATTCTTTAACAAGAAAATTGTATTTTGGTTATGTCAAATAGAAAGCTATTGTGACGGAGGTGAGATGTAGATTTATTTACACAGTCAACTATTATAGTCCAGCCAAACAATATGTCTGATGAGCCCCACGGGAAAGCAGTGCATGTGTACTCGTTGTCTTCATCTTCGCAGAGCATTTCACTATCCCGCACAACAACTTTCTGTGGCTGCACAGCTTAAGTTACATGTGTGGCGCTTCAGTGCCTGTGTTACTACGCCAAGTAGTCTGTTTGTGGGAGATTTTGGTTTCTTAAGCATATCTAAGATGCACAGAGTTCGTCAAAAGTTCCCAGTCCGCAGAGCCCGGCTGAGACAACGTTTATAAAACCTGTCCAGTTGGCAAACTCTCCGCCTCCGCCATACACTGAAAACAGCGCAAAACTTACTTCCGGCCCAGGTGGCGCTGCAGCAACGGGCTCTTCGTAGCAGATGACGAAGCACTAGCGAACGTTGTGGAGGCAGCTGTTATCCACGCTAAAATTTAGTTGCCTGAAAACACGACGAGAATGACTAGTTTTTCTATTTAGATAATCGTGAAAGTTCAATACAGTAGCAGCAATGTCTGAAAGTGCATTCTATGTAGTAGGAATTGTAGTAGGCACCCGGTGATAGTAGGCATCCGATGGTGTGACTGTCAAGTTCAGTGCAACAAGTATCAGTGTTGTACATAGTTTAAGTGACTAGCTGTGACGACTATTTTTTCAGCTAACGGAGAACACTCCACAGCTTAAGGCAGGCCATGTAAAAATATGTAAGAGCAGAATTTCGTTGGAGCCCCGCTGTGGTGGTCTAGTGGCTAAGGTACTCGACTGCTGACCCGCAGGTCGCAGGATGAAATCCCAGCTGCGGCGGCTGCATTTCCTATGGAGGCAGAAATGTTCTAGGCCCGTGTGCTGAGGTTTGGGTGAACGCTAAAGAACTCCAGGTGCTCGAAATTTCCGGAGCTTTCCACTACGGCGTCTCATAATCATATAGTGATTTTGGGACGTTAAACTCCACATATTAATCAAAATATCAATCAAAATTTCGTTGGAGCCAGGTGAGATCTCCTTACATCTTTCTTAGTTTCCTTAACCTTAGTTTCCTTAACTAAGATTAAGGAAACTAAGGAACTTCGCTTCACATTGTCAGGCTGATCCACTATGAGGCACATTCGCAGAAATGAACTTGCAAGCCCATGACTATGTTATGCATGTGTTTCAACACACTTCGATAGCAATCAAGCCCAGGTGCTCTCCTTCGAGTTCATGGAAAAACATGTTTATAAAAAAATGACAATGTTGCAACTTTTGAGCAATTAAGCAGCCTTTTTTCTAGGAAACCTGTTTGACTTATCTTTTGGCTGAATGCTATGAGCAGGTTGTTGCAGATTTCCCATGAAGGAATGCTTTGACATCCATGACACTTCATTCAGTGAAAGCAGCCGCAAAGCTCCCATTTGTAGAAGCAATGACAATCACCTACTGTGGCTGAAAGATGAATTTATCTCATATGTGGAAAGAATTGTTAAATCGGATCAGTGAGTGCTTCCTTCACCAATTGAAAGAAATTTATGTAGCGCGAGGCGAAAAAATGAACACAGGAAAGAATAGACTGAGAAGGCAGAGCGCTTGTCTCTGTCTTCTCAGTCTTCTCTCGCGCTTGTCTCTGTCGCTCTGTCTTCTCAGTCTATTCTTTCCTGTGTTTGTTTTTTTGCCTCACGCTACATAAATTTCTTTCAAATGTTTCACCAACAAGCCCACATCGCCACTCTTGTTGGTTCCTTCACCAAGACGTATGAAACCTTGCTTTTAGTATCAAGGTCGACGGCGAAAACAACATAATTCTTTCTGGAGCTTGGTGTCAGTTATGACCTCACAAAAAAATTGAATTTGGAAGGGTGTTGTCAATGTGTGGCGAGAATGACATGCTGGATGCTAGAGCCATCACTGCTGCTCCAGACTACATTGTTAAAGGGACACTTAAACAATTTGAAAAAAAAAATCGAGTTTAGGGCGTCATAATACGTACTTTCGTGTGCCAAACTTGAAAATCAAGTTGAAAATTTGCATAAACTAACGCAAATAACTTTATATTGCCAAAAATGAGCAGCAGGCACAGCGGCCGCCATTGCGAGTCTTGCCGCCGCTGTGATTGGTCGGAGCTCCATGGCGTCACTGTCAGGAAGGTTAGGACAGCTGACTAGAGCACTGCACGAGCCCAGGTCGGCCCGAAAATCTGGGCCGGGCCGGGGCGGGCCATCTTAAGCGTTTCTGGGCGGGCCCGGGCCGGGCCAGGGCTCGAAAGTGCGGGCCTGGGTTGGGCCTGGGTTGGGCCCGGGCTTGAAGCCACGGGCCGGGGCCGGGCCTGGTACATACGACACAATTCTTAGGTAAAACAAAGATATTTGTTGCTCGCATCCTTCGTTGTGCCTATAAAGGTATAGGCCGAATTGTATGTGGCTATCCTTCTGGTCAAATTGTAAGCCGTAAATCACATTCAAAACGTCATGTCAATTTTCGCTTGAGCAGTGAGGGAATTAAGAGGATATAACTTGTCACAGACATTGTCAGCTCGTAAATTCTTGACGAGGCGCACACCTGAAGCATCTTAAGGTGCAGGTGCGTGTAATTCGTGCCATCGGAAAATGAAGGCCCTGCCGCCTTGCAGCGACCACTGCAAGATTTGATAACTTCTCATGCATGAGCAGAAATGAGCGGCGCGCGTGGGAAGAAGCACGTAAGAATAAGAGAGTAAAGATGGCTTCCATTGCTAGGGGACACCCGGCTAGGCGACACCCAGCTAGGCAAAGCATGCGCAGACCGTGGCCCACCCATAAGGAAGCTCATGCAAGGAACTGTTGCGTGTGTAGCGTGAGACCTGTGTCGCCATCTACTGAAAGAGAGAGAGAAAAAAAGAAAAAGATTTGAATGTTGTGTTGTTGCTCAGCAGAGCGCGCTGATGCTTTTATTGTGTTGGTTACTGGCGTTCTATAGTTCGAAATTTGTCTTTTCTACACGTGGTGCTTCCCTACTGTGGCGCTTCCGACATGTGGCGCTTCCCGAACTTCTTGACCTTTTGGAACAACTGCAAAAAGTGAAAGCTGTCGTGTCTTTTTTAAAACAGAGTGGACTGACGAGCCAACTACCACACGGTGTGTGCCAGGAGATATCCACACGGTGGAATTCAAAGCTCGCCATGATCAAGTCTGTGCTAAGTCTGTACGATGCGATAGAGAAGCTCCTAAATTCAAGGGGAAATGTGCTATTGTAAGTCGTCAATAAGACTTTGTTCACGGAGGTCGCCGAATTCATGGAGCTTTTCAAAGAGGCCAGCGAAAAGTTTGAGCAGAATAAAGTGGTAACGCTGCCCCTTCTACGGATTTACTACACAAAACTGAAGAGACACCTTACTGCTGATTCGACAGACTCACGAGGAGTGTGCCACCTCAAGTCGAGGACACTAAAATTCCTTCAAATAAAACTGCCCATAGAAGAGCTTCACAAAGTGGCAAGGTTCTTGTGGCTGTCTTTCCACCATTTCTGCATTCTTGATGAGCAGGAGACGAAAAGTGTTCATGACAGAGTACACGAATTGTGAATCGATGTAACTCAATAAACAATTGTATTGGGCCTGTTGGTATGAATCCATCATGGTAGAAAGCGCAACCACTATTACAAAGAACACACAACGCAAGCACTTAACTTCAATTAAACCTTTATTGCAAACGTCAGAGTTTATAAAGGGGGTGAAAGAGAAAAAAAAATATCGATGTTCATCTGCGTTTGTCACAAGGAGAAACGAGCACAGATCGTCCTAATTATGAACCCCCAGCGAAGCGTATGTTTCTTGATGAATTTAAGGAGTGGGGCGATGCTGCAGAAACTCAACCAGCCAACATTGAGCTTGACAGTTATCTTCGGGACAGGGAGTCATGTTAGGACATTGAAAAACTGCTTGAATGGTGGAAAGCCCATCGTAGGAAATACCGTGGGCTTTCAAATCTTGCAAAAAAGTGCTTTGCATCATATCCACGAGCGCCAGCAGCGAACGCAATTTAGTGCTGCTGGGTACGCACTCGAAGACAGGAGGATCTGCTTGAAGCCGGAGAGCCCAGACAACTTGCTGTTTTTGCACAAGAACATGTAGATTTTTGCCTTTTTCTGGCCTCTTCGCACTCGTATTCCTGTGGCATCATTTCAAGTGCGGTCTTTTTGTGTCATTGAGTGTTATTTTAAGTGTATTTTCTATCTTTATTTCACAAAGAAGGGTGAAATCTTTTATCTCAAATAGCATCAAGCACGGTGTGAGCAGCTTCAATATATGATCATATTGTAAATGGCGATTAAATTTCTGTGACGGCGTTAGAATACGATATTTCATCTGTTTTTGGTGGCTGTTCGCATTATGTAACATTAATTTTTTTATCTTGCTGCAAGAAATTATTATCAGGATTCTCCTCAAAAGTTGTGTAAATAATGTTTCTAACGCGAGTAGAAAAGAGAATCAACGAAAATGTCCCGGGTTTGATTCTATCTGCTTTTTCATGTATTGTACACTTTTCAATAAATTTTGTTGCTATGTTGTATTTCCCCTATACTGCTATTTTAATGACTTGCCATGAGATATATAGGCAACATTTCATCTATATTCCTTGCTCCCAAACCACGATATGATTACGAGGCACGCTGTAGTGGAGGGCTGGATGAATTCCGACCACCTAGAGTTCTTTAACGTGCACCTAAAGATAAGTACAAGGGTGTTCTTGCCTTTCGCCCCGTTAAAATGCGGCCTCCGTGGCCGCGGTAATCGCACCCACGTCCTACTAAGCAAGACAGCTTAACTACTGAGTTATCACCGCGGGCAAAGCAACATTTCAATGCATGTGCACACTGAATTTTCCCTCTGATTCCCCGCTGCAAAGCGCAAAGCATCATTATTAATCATAGTCAACAACTAACATTCTCTAGTGGGCCCGGGCTGGGCCTAATCATGAGTTTAGCAATGAACATTCGAGCCTGGGCCGGGCCCAGGCTTGGAATCTCGGGCCAGGCTCAGGCTTGGGTCGGTCTTGTATGGCCGGGCCGGGCCCAGGCTTAGAATCTCGGGCCCGGGCCGGGCTCGGGCTGGGGTCGATCATATACGGCCAGGCCCGGTCCAAGCCCAGGCTTGGCTCAGGCTGAAAAATGAGGCCCGTGCAGTGCTCTACAGCTGACTGCGCTCGCCGGCAGGCAATGATGTGTTTTTATGTTGAAATCGGGTAGTTGATGTAGGTATGGCGAACTTTGTAAGTCGGTATGGCGAACTCGGAACTTTGTGAGTTTGTGGGTATGGCGAACTTTGTAAGTTTTCTGTACATCTGTACATGCTCGAGCCGGTCGCCACTTTAAGGGCGATGACTGAAGCGGCACAGAAAATTGAGTCCCAACCAGCCACTTTCACCCGCGTCGAAAACATAGACTGGTGCATAAGCTGCATGCCAGTGCTTAATTTCAGTGCAGTGAACTGTTGCAAATGATACGTTTATCAGCGGATATCAAAGTCGGTAAGAAGCAGCAGCATCGGCACTCTCTTTCAGCCACGTAGTTTGCATGGTCGCGCTAGGTGCAGGCTGCGTGCCGAAACATCAGCTGTTCGTGGATATCACAGCTCAGTGTGCAGTGTTGTGAATGCAGTCAGTATCGTACTTCTCAGCGGGCTAAGCTCGTTTAATAAATCAAAATACTACCGCGAGAAAAAAAAAACGGGTAATGTTCTTGGCACAGTTGTGATGCGCTGCAAAATTGGGCAAGGATAGTTTGGCTCATATATTGCTGTTATGTTTTTTTATAAAACCGTCGCTTTTTCTAAAATCTGCCTAGTACTACAGTGATGATGTGTTAAAATGTAAATGGTATATTAGCTGCGCTAGAAGCATGTGAGTGGCTGTCGACCGTGGCGAAAGCTATATGGTTTCCAGGAAGAGAGACCACCTCGAAGACGACACTTAGAAAATAAGGAAATAAAGATGTTTATTCTCTCTTTCCGTCGTGTAGAATAGCCAATTTCGACGTAGGTGCTCATGCATGCTCTGACGTGCAAATGAGAAAAAAAGAGGAGTGCTGCTGCTGCCTTTAAATTCAATAGATTCGTGATCCCCAGAAACACTCAAGGTGTATTACAACCGCAACAAAAACTGTTGTGTATTACAGCAAAAAAAAAAAAAAAGAGAGAGAGCCGGGCTTCATACGTAGTCACTGTCACGAGAGTGCTTGGAGCACAGCACGCTTGAACTCTTAGGTTTTTGAAGTATTTTCTTTTTAACTGCAGCAGCCCGAGTAAACTTGTGAAAAGCGACCTCATTGCGACCCGTAAGTGCTGCGGCTGCCATATGCCTCGCGAGCCCACCCAACCTTTCAAAAACACAATTATTGAATGTTGGATCGCGAAAATCTCTAATCAGAAAAAAACGGTGCAACGGCATAAAATTCCTACCAATTAAGCTTCTCCAGGCAGCAGATCGCAGCAGAAACAAGGCACAACCGCGAAATAAACAAGCTGAGCTGACTGAACAATGCAGGCAGCTTGGCGCAAAGTTTCCCGGCTAGTGGCTGCTCGACCCTGAAAGTGACGTCAGCTCCCCACGTATCTTGCTCTCCCGCGTTCTGCGCGTGCGGGGGGGGGGGGGGGGGGGGATTCTTTTGATTAAAGTTTGCTTGCCTATAGCGCCTTAGTTTAATCGATCTTCACGAAAAAAAACCACGGTAGACATGTTGTAAGACGTCACGGATACCCATTTCGCAATAAAATCGTGAATTCAAAACCTCTTCAGTCTCTAAGTTGAACATCCCAAGACTGAAAGAAAAAAAACTACTAAACGTGGAAGTTGAGGAAGAGGCTGCAATGTTATCGAAGATATTTGATAAAGATCTGCGGGCTTTGTTAGAGTGAGAGGCTTGTCTGTCTCTTTCTGTCACCTTCTTCGCCTTGGCACCTTGGCTGTTACATTGCCAAGCTTATTACAGACCTCGGATTTGACTCTTGCGCTGCGCTACTGATGACCAACAGCAGGCAGCATCAGCTGTACAAGCTACTGCGAGCACAAGACGGGAGCGAACTACTGTACTTGAGTTCAAGTTTCTGACTCTTTTAGACAAGATAGTGGTCTTTTTCGATAAAACTTCTGAACACCTGCCATGTGGGAATGTGTTAGAAGTTTTGAAAACAGCAGTCGAGCCCTACTTTCAATGCACTCCCATCTTAAGCTGCATTGAAGGCGTTCAGGACAGCCACTCTCAACGATCCGCAGATCCCATTGCTGAAAAATTCTCAAGGATTCTCCTTGTCAATCACACAAATATAACTGATTGACGCAAACGACAAATCTTTCACCTGCGCACACAGGCAGACTAGGAAGGATTTTGGGTTGTGAACAGGACATATGTGAAGTCCGGCAAACTTTCACTTGAAAGTGTTCAACTATTGCCAGTGCTTGCAAGTCATAAATATTTATTTCCAGACCCCAGAATGTCTACACGTTTGATGGTGGAGAGCTGTACTCCCGGCTCTTGCATTTTTACGTTCTTTGATAAACTTAGTTTCGATGTCCATAGCTCATAAAAGAAGTCAAAATAAACGATTTGTTCATCTTCAACAAATAGGCAATATGTTTTTTAACACGCGATGAGTGAAGAAGCGTGCCCGAAGTCACGTGGCGGCATTGCGAGCGCTGTACAGAGCAGCAGGAGGGGGGGGGCGTCTAAAAGGGGTCAGGGTCGCAACACCCCTTTGAAGCAGCGGCGAGAGGCATGTACTGCCACTGCTGCTCGATCAATGTTTACACACCTTTTCAAATTGTCACGATAGGGAGCCACCATATTGAAATGCACACCGTCTTACCTGCAAGTTTGGCAAAATCGCCATCTTGGGTTGTGCATACTCAAACCAGTGCGTTATCCGTTGGTGTGAAATCACTGCTAAAGCCTGTGTTCGCCAATTTTTCGGTTGCTGAGACTGTTTTGTGTGATATAGTAGCTGCCGTTGCCAGGTTCGTCACTATATGAATCATTCAGTGGCGCTAATTCACGCTAGCATCGCAAAAGTGATCTTCACGTCGGCGAACGGCGGTGCTTTGTCGTCGGTTACTAGTCAGCTAGTGCCACACCTTCAGGAGTTTGGCACAGACGTAATGGCATTTACGTAGAGCTGAGGAGTGTGTGGCTGTCAACGCATTGTTTGCAGCTACTACTTTACATTAGCTACAAGCTTCCACTCATGATTGAATACTAGCAAAAGAGTTTATTCTTTATAACTATGTGAGGTATTATTACAGCACTGGCCTTTGGATATTTTTGCAGAAAACGGCAACTAAAGTGGCCAGCTGGATGCTCTAGACAAATGTGACTTCGTCTGTACCTTTTTCGGTATCCAAGATGCAGCACAGGAACATCGTTCTCATCAGTTTTCTTATCGCCAAGGAAGTGCCATGAACAGAGGTGCGACGACAGTGTCACGCAGAGCTTCTTCTGATTTACTGACGACATGCACTGCTTCCGAAATTCAGGCAACGACGGAAAGCGATGTAGCGCGAACATACGACACCTGCACTAATCGCAAGGCGTACTGTGCTGCAGAGACACGATTTCACCCAAACTGTTCCTCTTGTGCCGATTGTTCATGCAGCCATACGTGACGCAGTGATGGTCAGATAGTCTGTTCTTTGAATAGGCACAATTTCCTGCCACGTCATGCAGTCAATTTTTATCGGAGAGAGACGCCTAATACACATACTACATTTAAGCGTATCATGTGTGCAGGTACGGCATGCCCAGCCCAAGGCGCGATGGCAACACTGCGAACATAGATTGACACAGTGATGACCAGATTGTCTGTTCTCTGAATACGCACAATTTCCTTCCACATCATGCAGTCACTTTTTATTAGAGAGAGGAGTCTAATACACATTCTACAACTGAGCATACCATGTGTGCAGGTACGACATACCCAGCCTAAGGCACGATGGCAACACTAAGAACATGCCCTCGACTCCTGCAGCTCACTGGTTCGAGAGTGCTCCTTTGAAAAGATGTATAGAACCTGTTCAGTTGCCAAACTCTCCGCCTCCGCCTTACATTGAAAGTGGCACAAGACTTACTTTTGGTTCAGGTGGCGCTACTGCAGCAACAAGCTCCCCGTAGCAGACGACGAAGTGCAAGCAAACGTTGTGTATGTGGCTGCTATCCGCGCAAATATTGAATTGCTTGAAAACACAGCGACGAGAATGACTAGTTTCTCACTTTAGGTAATCGTGAAGTTTTGATACATTAGCAGGATTGTCTGAAACCGCGTTCTTTGTTGCGCGACCCATAGCAGGCACCCAGTGATTGGCGAATGCTGTGACTCTCATCACTTTTAGCGCGACAGGCATTAGTGTTGTTCATTGTCTAAGCAACCAGCTTTGATGAGAATTTTTTTTAGCTAACGGCAAAAGCCCTGGTAGGTTCTGTGAAAATACGTTATGGCAGAATTTTGTTGGCGCCGTGCAAGTCATGCAGAGGGGTCTGCTCACGTCCTTCGCAGTACCCAATATAGTTTGTGTTAAGTAATGAAAAACGACAAGGAAATGTCCCTTAACATTGTCAGGCAGATTGACTCTGCGGCACAGCACATTCGTACAAATCAATCCTCAAAAATGTGTGACTAAGTTAAGTAGTGGTCCTGGACAAAATAAATAGCATAGTTGCATAACTTCAGAAAGAAGACAAGGAAACATCACTTAATATTGTTGTAGTGTTGTATTTTGTTATATTGATTTTGTTATATTATATTAAGGGGAGGTGGCCGTGTGCAATGGACTGCTACTTAAAGGAGGGCGTCTGATGATTCCGGAGGCTCTGCAGAGGGACGTCTTGGATTCACTTCACGAGGGTCATCAGGGTGTGAATCGATGCAAGGCCCGTGCACGTGATGCTGTTTGGTGGCCTCATATAGGCAAACATATTGATTATCTATGGTGGAATCATGTGAACGTTGTGCAACTACCAGAGTCCAGCGTGCCGAGCCTCTCCTGCAAACACCTTCAATGGAGTACCAATGAAAACAAGTGGGTGCAGATTTGTTCCACTTGGAGGGACAAAATTTTCTGCTGCTTGTGGACTACTATTCACGCTATGCAGAGGTTATCACGCTACACAACACTTCCAGCCAAGCGGTGATATCGCCTATCAAGAGTGTCATGGCTTGATTCGGCATACCGGAAGTGCTTCGAAGTGATAATGGCCCCCAGTTCTCGTCACACAAGTTCTCAAGTTTTGTCCAGCGCTATGGGTTTAGACACATCACTAGCAGTCCTTGTTATTCTCAATTAAATGGTGCAGTGGAAAGGGCTGTTAAGACTGTAAAGGATCTTTTCCGCAAGAGCAACGACCGGTTCCTGGCACTGCTGGCGTATCGTGACACACCAGGGTTCACAAGGTACACCCCGTCCCAACTTCTCATGGGGCGACGGTTACGGACACACATTTTCAGGGACCCGGCCAAGCTGTCACCAGACCTACCACGAACAGACGTCGTCTTCAAAAGGACGCCACGGCTAAGAAAAGGCAAACTCGGCACTTTAACCGTCGGCATGGGGCAAGAGAGCTCCGGGACCTCTCCTCAGGAGACGAAGTGTGGGTAACTGATGTGGAGGGCCGGGCCCAAGTTCTTAGCCGGGTCCAGCGTCCACGATCCTACATCGTGGAAACTCCCAGCGGAGTTTCCAACGAAACCGACGGCATTTCGTGTATTATTCCCCAGATCTCAGTGTGTCAACCCTGGTCTCTCTTCCGAGCCCGGGCCCAAACCAGGAGCAAAGACTCGACCAGGAGGAACCATCACATGGCCAGCAGCACGATACGAGTACCGGCGCAGACCCTGACAGCATACCCCACCAGGTTACCAGGTCCAGGTGGCGTGTGGTCCCACCCAAAAAACTGAATTTGTAGATGTTGGAAAGGGAGATGTAGTGTTGTTGTATTTTGTTATATTGATCCTAGGTGACTTACCCTAACACACTAATAGACGGCGCCACTAAGGGGTTACAGGTGTATATATATATGGTATCAATAAACATGGTGGGGGGCAGTTAGTCGCCGGCCCATCCCAACGTCGCGTCGTCATATCGATACTCTCGACAATTGTCAGGCAGATGAACTATGTGGAACAGCACATCCATAGAAATCAACCCTCGAAAGTGCATGACTAATTCATGTAGTGGTCCGGGATAAATAAATAGCTGAGTTGCATAACTTAAGAAAGACGGGGGTTTTCCGCCATTAATCCCTATTCTAAAAAATAATTCTTCTATTTCAATCCTCCTCTTCTTTCACGAACGTGTCCACGGCAGTCTGCTTCACCCTCCCAGGCTTCTTTGGCTTACAACTCCTGGTATAGTATTTGAAAACATTACCAATTCAAGCACACTAAGTTTTACTCGATGATTCTATGTACCATACTGTATTCAGCATGCTGTTTTGAGATGCCGTTTTAACCACAGGGAATTATCCATGAAACTGATAATTCATAGCGCCATTTCTTTCTGGATTAGATCTAAGTCTTCAACTTGTATATCTGGTATGTTGCTGTTGCGACACTTGTCGAAGTTCCTCTTCATGCGATGTCTGTAGGAGTCTGCCTGGCTCTTGCTTTTTTTTTTTCTTTAGAATGAGCTTTTCATGTAGGCCAAGCTCGTGGTCAGTAGGGAAAGCAGGCACCGCTCCTGAGACAGCAAACAAAGGGCTAAATCCTGAGCCACTGGTGTACAAGCGGTTGGGATGTCTGGTGGCAGCCTCGAGTGAGACATTTCCAGCCACCTGAAAGTAGAGGCACAAGCTTCCAGGCGGCTGGAAAACATTAAACAGTACTTTATAAGTAGTGTTTAATGTCTCGAATGGCATGTTCAGCCAGACCATTTGCTGCATGATGGTATGGTGAGCAAAATTTTTTAGTAATGCCACGGTGTCGCATCCATTTAGCCAGCTTAGCACTTTGAAAAGCCGGGTCGTTGTCACCGACCATGGTCTGTTGTTTTTTTTTATGTGCAGTTGAAGCATTCGGCTTCAAGGAAAGCAATAACATTGTTCGTATCCTCTCTTCATGTCTTTGTCATGACCATTCTTGTGCATTCCTGTATGCCAAGCAGGAATACTTTTGCTTTCTTGTTACCTTCGCCCTTCTTTTTGAGTATCCAAGCGATTGATTTGAAAGGGGATTTCGAAGTATTTTGGCATTGTCATTACATTTGTTGCCTGCTCAAATTTCACTTCATTCACTTGAAATAACTGGCAGATGCGAATGTAGTTTCTCGCGTCTTTTTTCATGTATGGCAAAGTAAGCCTTTTCAGGAGCTTGTTGTAAGTTCAGCCGAAACCTTCATGTCCTCCCGAGGCTGGGCTATCGTTGACAGATGAAGTATCTTGGGAACTATTGTCGATGGGGCATATTTCTTTTGAGCAAACTTCATTTTTTCTGTGCCTTCTCATAACGTGATGGAATTTATTTCTTGAGGTTCATCGCTTGTCTCGCACCGTTCTAGTTTAGATAGCGCATCTGCATATGTTAACGCTGGACCATGAAGGTGCAATTATTCGAAATCAAACTGTTGTAGGTAGTTCACCCGTCTTTGGTTGTGCCTTATTTAGGAAAGAGTCGCAGCTTGATTATCTGTAAATAGGCTGAATTTTGTACCCTCCAGGTAGGTGCGAAATACTGCACAGCTTTTAAAACAGCCAATGCTTCTTTTTCAGTGGTAGTATAATCAACTTCGGCAGTCTTCAAGACATAGCTTTAGTAACCGACTACGTGGCGCTTCTGATGACCATGTAGTTCTGATGGCTTCTGATTCAGAACTGCACCCGTTGCGTAGTGTAATGGGTCGGTATTAAGCACAAAAGTGGAGAAGCTCGGTATACAAAGAATTGGATCTCATGATATCTGTTTCACTAGTTCACTGTATGGGAATCGAGAGCGCCCTCCTACCTGGCGCCTCGTTCCCCAGCTGCCGCGCGCGCGCTGACAGCGTAGGCCGGGCGCGCATAAGCACCGGCACCCGCCAAGATGGCTGTCAGGGTGCCTCTTGGTCTGGGCGAGTCAACTATCTGTTCCTTCCCGCGCTGGCATGTCCGGGCACGCTACACTGGCGCGCTGCGGGGGCCTACGTCACAACGCTGCGCAATTTCTTTTGGGGCCGCGCGTGTCATCCTCCTCTTCTACGAGGTCAAGGCAGATGCTCTCAGGCCTTCATGAGAGGTTGACGCGCTGCTTAGCAGGCGGCTTCTCGTTCGTGCGTTCGACTTCGGTCCTTGTGCGAGAGTCGTAGCGCCCTAGGCAAGCGTACTTGCTCGGTCTTGCGGAGTACGCTATACGGCCTGCAAGCCCGTGAGTGTCGCACTGTGCTGCATCTTGGGTTAATAAACCTGTTGTTCTTGTTTTCCTGCCTTGTGCGTGGTTTCTGCGCCGTGTCGTAGACACGACGAACCCAGCCGCAGCGTCGTGGCACGCAGCGGCAGTAGAGGACGTCGCATCCCTACACGGTTGCGCTTAGTAGGTAAGCCTAGTGCGAACCTATCTCCACAACTGTAAGCTCTATCACACTCTAGGCTCCATAGGAAAGGAATGCCTTTTTGCATCAGATGTGCGAGACACCTGGTTCTTGCCCCATAATCCTTTATGAAAGGCCTGAAAGGGCCAGCTAGGCCAAGAAATACTCGCAGAGAATGGACATCATATGGTTTCACCAATTTAGAAATCCTGTCAATGGAATCCTGCTTTGTGCTTTTTGTGCTCCTGTCAAAGACATTGCCTAGACACACCACTTTATCTTGAAAAGATGTGCTCATTTTGAAGTTCACCTTCAGCTGAGCTCGGCTACGAGCACTAAGAACCTGAGAAAGGTGACTTTGAGGCTCCTCTTCAGTCTTTGAAAAAATGAGTATGTCGTCAATGTAGGCATTACAAAAAGTCTCGAGGTATGGCTTCAGTCAGGGGTGGAACAACTACGCCATTTGTGCCACTGATCGCCAAACTCACTAACCTGCGCCATCCAGCACAGAACCAACCCTGCTGCACCATACCCGCCTATCAGCGCCGTACTGCACCGCAGCAGTAGAATTAAGATGGGAAATGCAAAAGCCATCAAGCACCCCGTGCCTAAAAAAAGTGGCAGAAACATTGTTTTTTTTTTTTTGATCGAAGCACTTATAGTTTCAATAATACAGAAAGACAGGCTAGTTGGTTTTGCTGCACACTAAAGCTTTTGTGCACACATTCAAGGACACAGACGAAAGGAACACGAAGACCTGCGCTGGTCCTTGTGAACTCCTTCGTCTGTGCCCTCGTGTGCATGCGCTAAAGCTTCAGTATGGTTATAGTTGCGGTTTGTTAAGGCTTTGATCGGTCCAGGAGCAGCTGTGAACTTTGATGCTAAGAACATGGTCGCGATTGCTGTGCGCGCGCTATCATGGTAGGCTTTAGTGCGAATAGCTTGTGAACCCTTCCACGTGTCGCTCTCCCAGCACGAAGAGACAGTGAGAAGAGCATCTCTCCCCGTTTTGTAGAGTTACGCGATATTGGATATAAGAGAGCAGTTGGCTGCCAGCCTTACAATTTGTTGCAATCAGGTTTGTTGCTTCCCCATTCAGGTGAAACCGTTTTTTAGTAATGTGATCACAGCGTCCAGAAAAGAGATAAAAAAATTGGCAGTAACGGCGCTCAAGAAAAGGGGTGATGTTCATTTCTTGGAATGGCCTAGCAAAGACAAGTGTATCTGGGTCCACTTTACACATGACTGCTCATCGAACATATGCGTGTATTCTCGTTCATTTGGCCACTTTGCTATGCCCTTATCGACTTGGGGCTTGACGATGATGCATGCAGGTAAAAAACAAAAAATAAACTTGTGCGACGATACATAATTAAGAAAGTCGCTGTTTCACCGCAAGTGTGGAGCAATGAATGCCATAGCAGCAAATTGTAAGGGTATACGAAGTGAGACTGGCAGCTAACTCATTTGGATCCGATCTCACGTAATTGTACAAATGTATGAGCTGATGTATGACAATACGACCACTTCAAGGAGAGCAACACTTTTGAACATTGTCTTCACAATTAGAGTCTAGCTCGTAGAAGTGTATGAAAATCGCCTGCTGATGGCTGCCAAGCTAGCGTGCGTTCAAGCGATCGCAACCACGCCCTTAGAAGCAAAGTTTTTAGTTGCTCGAGCGACACGTGCCTTCCCCTTTCTCCTTCGTTGTTTTTTTTTATTGCTCTTCTACGATCGGCAGAGTGCTTTTCTGCTTCGACTATAGACCTACCGGGCAGGGGTATCAGATGCTATCACACACGCCGTGCGAGCAGTGGAGATGGCTCGAATCGTTTGACCTTTGCTTCAGCCGCGTTCGTTGCCCCCGCTTGCGCGCTTTTACTTGCGAATAGAACAGACGATGCACTGAAGTATGTTATCAAATTTTCAACTCACCCAAGAAGCAGCACTCTTGTATGTTATCAATTTGGAATTTATATGGGACATGAGGGCAACAGCAGAAACCCGCCGGGAGTGTCCATATAATGTCTATCGCAGTAGTGAGGCTATTGCACAATTTAGCTGAGTGTTTAAAAATTGCAGCATTGAATCATTGCAGCTTCACAGGTGCTTTAAACGGGGCTAAATTGGCTCTGAATGCTCTTACTCATCTGAACTTGCTCAAAATTGCCCTTTTAGCTGCTCCAAGTCTGCCCCAAAATTTTTTTCTGGCTGCTCCAAGCCTGCTACAAAAAGCACTTTTGCCTGCTCCCAAGACTACCCCCAAGCTCGTGTGTCCTGTTCCACCCTTGCCTCAGTGTATCACTCATTATCTTTTGCAACCGAACTAGAGAGTTCTTTCATCTAAACGGCAGGCAATCGTATTCGTACAGGTCAAATGATGTAACAAAGGCAGTGTACTTCTTTGTGTCCTCGGTCAAGGGAGCTTGCCAGCAACCTTTGCACAGGTCAATATGAGAAAACAATTGTCATTTACCTGTTTCGTCAATAATTCTGTCTATCATGGGCGTAGGGGAATGGTATCAGCTCCGTTTTTTGAATGCCCTATAATCCGTTCAAAGACAATGTCCCATCTCTCTTTGGAGCGATAGTAATAGGTGAAGCAAAAGGTGATACTGAGGGTTGAAATATATTTGCATACAATATTGCCTGCAACTTTTATTTCAGCACGTCTTTTTTTTTTTTTTTTGTCACATTATACGAAGCTCTTCGTACCACGGTTTCATCAGTAATATTAAATGGCACTTGATATGACTTCATTCAGGGGTGCAACAGCTGGGCCAATTGCACCAATTTGACACAATTTTCTATTGTTGCGCCGAGCTGCACCAAAACTTTGAAATTTATTGAAATTGTGCTACGCTGGTTCAAAATGCCCAGCCAGCCTCACAGTTTTCTCAGGTGCGCTGATTTTGGCGAGAAATGCAAACCACGTCGGCCACCTGCAGTTTGTGCCATCCGTCAAAGCATGCAGACCCCAACAATAGTGTCTAGAATGTACTTCAAATATGACCAGATAAAGTAACAACGCTGTGTGCCCATTGGTTCGTTGACCGCAGCAGATATGTATAGGTAGGACAAATGAACTTCAAGAAAAAAATGCATTTGCTGTAGCCACCAAGGCTTCGAGGGAAATGTAAATTTTCTAGCCTGAAAACGCGGCTATGGCTTGTAAGGAACTAAAGCTGGAAGCGTATGGTGCATTTTTCTTGCGCGAACAAGCTCGACGTGCTGCGAACGCTGGCTTTGCTAGCGACCACGCCAATTGCCGTAGCAGTGGCACATAAACCTTTTTTTTTTTTTTTTTTTTTTGAAGTTGCATTGTCTCGACCAGGGTCCTGATGATAGATGTTCGGTACTGTTGCTGGGCCAATGAGTGCGCCCTTGTTATTTTATCTGTTCGAATGCACTTTGCTAGGAAACTGAAGCGGCACCTAACCTCTTGGTGAAAGAAGAAAAATGGTGGCAAGTGAGGGGGAGGTATAACGGTTAAAAAATTTCTTGGCTTCAGTTGTAACATGTCTAAAGAATGCTGCTTAAGCCACCTTCGCCGCAGTACACTTGTGCCCAGCGGAAAAGCATATTGGGATTTGGAAGAGTCTGTTAACGCTTTTCACAGGACACTGCACATTTTGCTAGGTTACTCATGCGCTTGTACGCTGCATAGTTGTAAGTACCAGTATAATAACAGACGTCTAAATAAGCTACTGGCAATCATATGGAGCAGGGTGTGACATTTCTGCTTCTCCAAAAAACAAACAAAATTGTGGTCAGGTTCCTGGGGATAGATATCCGGTATTGTCGCTGGGCCAACGGGTGCACCGTTGTTACTTTACTGAACGCACTTTGGTAGGGAGCTGAAGCGGCACCTAACCTCCCGGTGAAAGAAGAAAAATGGTGGGAAGTGAGGGGGAGGTGTAGCGGTTAGAAAATTTCTTGACTTTAGTTGCAACCCGTGCGAAGAATGCTGCTTAAGCCACCTTTGCCGCAGTACACCTGTGCCCAGCAAAAAAGTGCCTTTGATGTCTTCTTCGCAAGGAATTACTTGCAATGGGCGAGGTATCGGATCCGCTGTCTTCCTTGATGACTCATCGTCAATGAGCACTTTGTCATCCCAGTAAAGGTTAATTTTGAGCTTTTTCATGTCCAGGCACGATGGTAGAAACCATCGATGGGGCGGGATGGTAGACGTCATGTCTGGCATTGTCAACACAGTGCTGGTGACAGAATGACCTTGGAATTTGATGTCGACGTACGCCCAATCGTTATGCGAGCTGACTGAGCCATTGTGTCCTTTCACTCGAATGGCTTTACCAGGCTGTAAATGACTGATGCTGAATCTATCTCTGTTAATTATAGATACAGAAGCTCCACTATCCGTCCAAAGCATTAATTTCGATGCCATCAACTTTCACGGGTATATGGGGCAGGCGGGACGATATCAAACACACTGACGCAAGCAGCGTACGACTCGGCGCCGTTTTTGTGCAATGGACTGATGGACTGAAAAGGGTTATTAGTTACGCTAGCCGGTCGCTATCCAAGGCAGAAAGCAAATATTTCACAACAGAAAAGGAGTTGTTTGTCATCATCTGGGCGACGTCAAAGTTTCATCTTTACCTCTGCGGCAGGCCCTTCAAAGTTGTGAGCGGCCACCAAGCCTTATGTTGGCTAGCTAATTTAAAGGACCCTTCAGGTCGCCTTGCGCGATAGGAGCCTGAGACTTCAAGAATACGACATTACCGTCATTTACATGTCTGGCAGAAAACACTCAACGTCGACTGCCTGTTGCGAGACTCCGTCGACCCACCACCGCTCGAAAACCTGAGTGACGATTGCTTCTTGGGAACGATAACTGCAGATTACTTCGCTGAACGACAGTGGGCTGACCCAGAGATCAAGACCTTCATTGTTCTGAGTGTATTCAAACGGGCACCTATGTCGTTTTTGCTGCAAAAGGTTCTTTTCCTAAAGTAGAACTTCTTGCTGCTTCGAGCCAAGGACCTTCTTGTGGTGCCTTCAGCTCTGCGACCAGAACTCCTCCAAGCCCTGCACGATGATCCAACGGCAGGTCACCTTGGTGTTTCCTGCACGCTCGCGAGGATACAAGAAAGGTACTACTGGCTACACCTTACCGCCGACGTCGCTCGTTACGTGAGGACATTCCGAGACTGTCAGCGACGCAAAACACCGCCGATTTTTAATGCTGTCCACAACAGCTTTCTCCAATTTTAATTATTGCGGGTATGTTGCGAGCCTGAAGGTGTGATAAATAAATTCTTACGTGTGCCTTTTTGCATTTGTTCAATATTGCCTCAGATTTTAGCATTTTGAGGGTTGTCGCAGAATTTCACAGCTTTCTCTATCTCGAATTGCAAAATTCCAAATTTTCTATCACATAAAGTTAGAGGCCCTACCAATAATTATTAAACCGAGGTTTTGGGATGTCAAACCCTAGATATCATTATTATTTTTACAGTTTGTGTTAAGTGCCTAAGAAGACTAGATAACATCGCTAATGGTATGCAGATAGTCTATGCAGCACAGCCTGTTTGCAAAAATCAACCCTCGCAAGTGCATGGCTAAGTTGTGCATGTGCACACTTCGAAAGGAATCAAGCCCAGTCGCAACCTGGCTCATCTGTGCAAGCTGCGGTAAAAAGCTCATTGAGGTCGGGAAGCTCACATTCGAATGAAATACGCAGCTTGTAAACTCTGGGTTCATGCTTCACAGCAGCTGCTTTGTCCTTCACATAGTAGTGGCCTTGTGTATATGCTTTGACAGCCTGGGCACACATTCAGGGTGCCAACATGTGCGAGCTATTGTATTAGTTGTGAAAGCTCAGTTATAATGTCAAATTTAAATGTCTTCACAACACACCCATGCGCACTGAAACTCACTGACATATCTTCAGCAATGATGACGCATTTTTCAATGAGTAGTGCACACCCTTCAGCCTTTATAGCACTAAAGGCTACAAAACTTGCTTATATCAAAAGTGTAAATGCTGCACGAACTCGCAGACGGCAAACAAACACTTTGAATATCACTCTAAAGTGAGTGTACCGCATGCCGTATCGGCATGGTTTCAGGCTCGCGTCGTGATTTATTTATTTTGGCCATCCTCCTTCAATCTGGAATAGTTTTTGTGGCTTCAAAGATAACGAGAGAAGTGTCAAAAAATTTGGCCGCACTTTCCGGCACAAGACTCCATTTCATTACAGTGAGCGGTTCTGACATTTTTCCATCGACAACATGGCTGTAGGATTTTGAGGTGTCCTCAGCATGAAAATTTATATCGTAAATTCGGGATTTATCCGACAGCCTTCTGCAAAGATGGGGAATAGCGCAATTTCGCACAGCACGGAAACTCCGGAGAGCCACATCATTATGTGGCGCCATAAGTGTTTAGAGCACATCTCAGTGGTGTAGCCGCTTGTGCATACAAGCACACAAGTCAGAATTGCAGATGAACAAACATCCACGCTACACAGAACAGATCACACAAACTCTCTTCAGCATGCCTACTTCAACACGCAGACACAGTGAAACTGCAGCGAAACACACTGTAGATCCGGCGCTTGTTGCTGTACTGGCTGAAGCGTATTCTGACAACAGCGCCATTGCCAGCCACCGCTTGCGGCGGCGCCGCGAAGC
Source organism: Rhipicephalus microplus (assembly GCF_043290135.1). Classification (NCBI taxonomy): domain Eukaryota; kingdom Metazoa; phylum Arthropoda; class Arachnida; order Ixodida; family Ixodidae; genus Rhipicephalus; species Rhipicephalus microplus. The sequence continues at coordinate 3,446,206 of NW_027464607.1, forward strand.
ACCGGGGAGTTTTCACACTTGCGCTCGATAGAGCGGCCGTGGTGCTACACCCGATGTGAAGGCCGTAAGAAGCGAGCGCACGCATGCTGTCTAGCCCGACTTTGGGTTATGACTGGCATGACTATTTAGGGCACGCGACACCAGTTTTGTAAACTCTAGATCCTTGTGACAGTCCTGCATGTGAGGGCACTTCTGACTGATTATTAGTTATGACCGTTGCCTATTAGACAGTTTAATTTGGTTTTATAATAAGATTGAGTAGTCATCTGAGTATCCAAGTCCAATCGAATCGATGGTCTAGTGCTAAGGTACTCAACTGTTGACCCGCAGGTCGCGGGATCGAGTCTTGGCTGCGGCGGCTGCATTTCCGATGGAGGCAGAAATGTTCTAGGCCCCTGTGCTCAGATTTGGGTGTGCATTAAAGAACCCCAGGTGCTCGAAATTTACAGAGCCCTCCACTACGGCGTCTCTCATAATAATTGGGTGGTTTTGGGATGTTAAAACTCCACATATCAATCATCATCTTCTGGGGTTTGACGTGAACAGAGGCCCCGCGTGACGTTGCAGAGGTTTTGGTGTCAGATAACATTAGCGGGGTGTGCACAATACCCCGTCTAGCACCTAGTGAACACTATTGTTTGCTCTTGCTCTGTTATCAGGTGGTTTTGGTATAGACCTTATGCAAAATTGCTGCCATCTCTCGGCCCTTCTGTGCATAGCCGCGATGTTAGAGGCTCCGTGCGGTGCAGTATGCACAGGTTCATGTATGTAGACATATGCATAATGCGTATCGACATGAGGCGTGTATTGGCTGATAATCGCAGTGCCGACGCATTGCTGCGTCTCTTGCAGCATATAGAGAGGTACTCGTATTGTTGAAGGAAAAAAAAGGTAAGCAGAGAACATTGTCCCTTGTTTTTTTTTCTCAAGCTGATGGCATTTCCAGCATGAGCTCCAGCTACTGCTTCCAAAATATGTGTTTGCTTTCGTTTTTGTAAGCAAATAAGGCGTGTAATAGCATTTTTACTTTTGTTCCCACAAATTGCTACTTGTCTAATCAAGGCAGTTTTTGCAATGTTTTCGCTAGCAGCCTTTTACCAAGTGAAGGCGACTCGTACGCTTTACGTAGAAGCCACGTTCATGCGACAAGCTTTATCGAGACTAATTGCATGTGCCTGCATTTCGTTGCATGTGTTGAGCACATTCAATGCTTGAAAAACATGCGCAGTTATGCGCAAGTCACCCCAATAAACGGCAACTTGTAACACTCCAGAAGAGAGAACGGAACAGCATGAAACAAGGACACTTTAGGATCATTGTTCTTTTCTCAGAATGAACCAATGACGAGCACTTGCTTCTAATTCAGCTGTGCCGTTACCGAATCTTAATAAATAAAACACATTTAACAAAATGTAGGCACACGCAATTAGCTTTGATAAAGTTCGTTGCGTGAAGGTGACTTCAGCATTAAACATACCAGTCGCCTTCACTTGGTAAATGGCTGCTAGCAAAAACATTGCAAGAACTGCCTTGCTTCAGCATGCAGCAATTTATGTGAAGAAGAATACAAATGCTATTGCACCCCTTACTTGCAACTTGCATAGAAAGGAGAACGCAAACAAATATTTTGGGAGCAGTACCCGGAGCTCATGCTGAAAACTTCATCAGCTTGGGGGAAAAAAAACCAAAAAAACAAGGGACAAAGTTTATGGCTTACCATTTTTTCTTCAGAATTTCTAGTTTCTGTATGTGTGCTGCAAGAAACGCAGCAATATGTCGATACGCCTTACACATACATCTACGTAAACACACGTGGACCTGTGCGTACTGCATCACGTTGAGCCTCTAACATAGGGGCTATGCGCATAAAAGCCGACATATACTTACAGATGGCAGCAATTTTGCAAAGGGTCTATAGTGAATGGTAAAAACTAAATAGGACGATGCGGCGCAGTGCGCGTGCATCGCGCACTTATGGCAGACCTGACAGAAGAGAAGAAAGAAGTGTCGTTCGAGCAGTAAACGATTACCAAGCGCACGTCAGTCTCTCTGTCCTCTACATAGTTTAGTGCCGTGATACCCGGCAGAAGTCTGATGTCCTGCACCGAAGATGGACCGCCTGCAACCCAGCAGAGAAATAGTTGCAGCCGCTGCTACCAGGCTCATCACGTCCACTACTGAAGCTCTACAAGCGGTGAATCCTTTGCTGCCCGATCTGAAAGTCATCTTGGATGACGTCTAAGATGAAGACACGACACTTCCAGATTTCAATGAAAGGATTTCTGACCTCATAATTGGCGATGCCGAGTATGACGAGGAATTGACAGCAGCTGTTCAATTTCACCACGAGATGGCAATATTATCAGCTGTGTTAGCTACCTTCTTAACTCTGTCTCAAGGCCCGCTGACAGCACTGCACCTGTCATCGCTACCGCCACCGAGCCCCAAGGAGTCTCCGCTCAAGGAAGTGCTCTATTGCCACTGCGAGTTGTCCTACCAAAGTTACAGGTACCCGTTGTCTCCGGGGAATTTCGTGAGTGGCAGGGCTTCTGGGGGAATTTCGAGGCCACGAGCCACAGCAATTGCGAGTTTTCGGACATTGAGAAGTTCAGTTATCTGAGGTCTTATGTTACCGAACTAGCAAAACATGCAATCAAAGGTGTTCAGCTTGGGCAAGTGAAATACGAGGTAGCTGTGAAAGTGCTCCAAGAGAGATTTGGCCGTCATACAGCATTCTTGGAAGAGCACATTGACAGCGTGCTTGTCATCTCTACTGTGGACCGTACCTCTAACTCATCACCGCTGCGGGAACTCTACGAAAAAATACACTTTCGCACCAGCTGCCTGGATAGCTTCGGAGTCTAAGCGTCAGAGTACGCGGTTATACTTCAGCGTGTTCTCATGCAATCGTTACCCGAAGACATCGCTGTTCTGTACCGGCAACGCAGGAAGGAGGCAGAGACATATGACGGGGCTACTCCAAGGTCATGTCAAGAAGAGGTGTGTAATATGATACACTTTCTTCGGATTTAGGACGAGAGTAGAGAAGAGGGCTCCCATTCGAGGTGCGCACGAAAACCCAGCGCCGTAGGACACCAGAAAAGTGATCCTCACTTTCAGCTGCTGGTACCATCAGCATTAGTGCTGGCCGCAGGATCGACAATGAATGACCACGTCTGCTGCATACTATGCGAAAACACTGTGAGCACACCGTAAATGACTGTCAGACTCCCATGACAGGCGACGAGATTCGGATGCTGCTAATCAAGAAAAACTGCTGCTTCAAGTGTGCCAGAAAAGGACACATCACGCGACAGTGCCGCAATGCAGCGTGGCTCAAGTGTGAGCACTGCGCGAAGCATAATCTTGCCATTTTTTGCAAGATATGGAAACCGGTAAACTGAGCAGATTCCGACAGCTGCGACAAAACAAAAACTTACGGCGTGCCAGTGATCACCAGTGCAACCGCAAGCAGTTCTGCGCCGCCATCGCCAGCAGATCTCGTGCAAATGGCCACAGTATGGGCGTCGGAAAGGCACGATTCTGTCCAGTTTCGTATGCTGCTTGACACTGGCAGCCAAAGGACATTTATACGGCGTGGCTTGTCCACGAGACTTAATCTATGTGATGTGAAGTGCGCATGAAAGATCAGCAGAGCTCCGGCGTGCAGTGTAATAGATGACAATGTCTGTTGTGCTGGTGCGAAACAGCGTGAATGCGGCGAGTTGCAAAAACGAAGAAAAGACAAGGAGTACATAACAATGTAAATGTAGCGCGAAAAGACACGGACAAGAAAGGGTACACTACAAGCGCTTACTCACAACTTTAATGCTTGAACCGAAAATGTAAAACATACACTTGGTGCTCAACACAATCTCGCGCATGCGCATCGTGGGTAAAACAAAAGGCAATTCTTCGACACAGAGATATTGTTACAGAGATATTGTTTGGACACTACGATCACTCCACACGAGAACTTGTCGAGGCCTACCACATTAACGGGAAGGCTCCCATGTGCATTAGCAATCCTTCATTGGCCTTATTGGACAAGAAAGTCGGGCTACTCATGGAAAGGGAAGAAGACTGCCTTACCTCATCAGCCCGGTCTTTGACACCTACTCGCTCCGTTGATGGCTATATCTGAGCGTCGTCCTGCTATTCCACTAGTTCCACGAACGACAGCATTGCTGTGCACGTGCTGCTCGCCGCAGACGTCTCCGAGGCCTCAGTATTAATATCGATCGGTGAGGCTGCTTCGGTTACGATTGGGCCAAACTTGTTTTAGCGACTGCTCAGAGCGCTGTATATAACTTGTAGGATGTGTTGTTCACATTAGGACGTGTTGTGTGTTTTGCGTTTGTGTGTTGTTTTCCTAAAGTATGAAAAACAGAAAGCAGCCTGGTCATTTTTCTCAAGAGCGTTGTTATCTTGGACGCCGTGTGCTCTGGTTTCTTCATTCCAAAGAACCCCATCACAGTCTACCTTCCCTTGGCACAAAAGACTTGTCTCTGCTAACGTTTGGCAATTCCAAACATTCCTGTAACTACCGATACCTAACCGTGCAACTCAAGCAGCAGAGTCGTTTTGATGCACGCGAAATCACGGCGGATGCTATGGAAGTGCCAGAAGTCTGCACCGTGAACACGTCAGCTCTTGGGCAAGGTCTGCTGATGCAGTTGGGCGCCTGCGAAATGCTTGTAGCCAATGAACAGCGGCCAGGAGATCAACCGACCCAAACCATCAGTGTCATCATAGGATCGGACAACTATTGGCGCATATTGACGGGGACAATCGATTACCTGAGTAACGACCTCTGAGCCGTTGAGATGATCTTTGGTTGGCTGACGCAAGCCAGCTACTAAACAGACACTGCTAACGACATGCTTCACGAGAACTACAGCACATCGGCTCTATTTCTGTCGGGTAAGTGCCATAGCCAAGCCACACTGTGCATGACTGATCAAACAGAGATGTGGAGACTCAACGCAATAGGTATCACCGACCCTCTGCAAGCAGCCAGCGTTTGTGACCAATAATCATTGAGTCTGTTCAGACAGCACGTATAAGGATGCCAGTCGGTATGTGGTTTCACTTATGATTAAGTACCAGGAAAGACTTGCTAGCACAAACCGAAGTGTCGCAGAAAACAGACTCAAGCTCCAACTTCAGCGTTTCCAAGGACAGCCGAAGTTGTTAGAAGAGTATGACCGCATCTTCCGTGAATATTTTAACAAAGGTCACGCTGAACGTGTCGACGCTTCTGGAGAGCTAGAAGCAACTGTTTATTACCCTCCGCACCACGCCATAGTCCACCGAGAGGCTATCACTACAAAGCTCTGTGTAGTGTTTAATGCTTTGCATAAACGTGAAGAGTCATCCCTCAGTGATATCTTAGACAAGAGGGTCAAACTTGGTGCTGAGCTCTTGCAACTCCTGGTATACTTCAGACTGAACCAAATCATTTTGACAGCAGACATCCAGAAGGCTTTCCTACTAATTGTCATCATAGAAGAAGACCGCAACACCCTGCGCTATTTATGGATCAACCGAATAAATAGTGAAGAGGGGGTACCACATTTCCATCGTCGAATAGCGCATGACTCGTGTGCCCTTTGGAGCGTCCTCAAGCCCATTCCTCCTGGCTGCTACATTGCAACATCACATTGGAAACTGGAAGAAGACGGAGCCAGTAATGGATACGCATCTACAGAGTGCATTCTATGTCGACGACCTCGTCATAGGAGCTTCCACCGACGAAGAGGATTTCAAAATCTATCGTGCAGCTCTGGCTACTTTAGCTGATGCAAGTATGGAGCTGAGAAAGTGGTGCTCCAATGCGAGCCTTCTTTCTCAACAATTCCTCAAGGATAACTACTCCATCGACAACATTGGGGAAGCCAAATAAAGAACAAAGTTACTCGGCTTAGTATGAAACCGCAATGACAACAACATTTTGATCAGCCCCAGTGCCGTTTCTGAATACGTCTCTGCGCATTCAACCATGAAACGCACCATTCTACTGTCAGCCGCCAGACTTTACAATCCGTTAGGGCTCATTGCTTCGTTTGCCATTCAAGCGAAATTATTGTTCCAATTACTGTGGCGACTGAATTTGCCGTGGGACGATCAATTACTGATACACATTCAGACGCAGTAGGAAGGTTGGACTTACGAATCATCGACGCTTTTTTCACTCAACATCCCATGCTGCGCTGTTTGTTCAACTTCACGGGACGTTACGCCTTTTGAACTGCACTTGTTCTGCGATGCAAGCCCATTGGCATACGGCGCCACTGTCTACACGCGTTACAAGACTGAACGAGAATCGTTCAAGGTTCAGGTGCTCATGAGCAAGAGCACGGCCGCACCACTCAAGGCAACTACATCGCCACATCTAGAGTTACTTGCATGCGTGTTGGCTGCCAGGCTGTGGAATTACTTAAGATGAATTGCAGAAACAGCCAAGGGCCGGAGTTTTTTCTGGAGCAACTTGTCGATAGCCATTTAGTGGATTGGGGCCGACACTAAAAGATCAGAGACTTACGTGAAAAACCATGTTCTCGAAATACAACGGCTCACTTCTGGGTGTTCTTGGAGTCACTGTGCAGGGGGGGGGTGGGGGGCAACGACAATCCGGCAGATTTTCTCACGCGTGAAGTCACAGCCGAGGCATTGATGCGCAAGCCACTGTTGTGGACCGGTCCTTCGTGATTGTCACAGCATCATTTTCAATGGCCTTCGAAGATTTCGGTCTCAACATATGATGCTACTCCTAGCGTGATCATTGACGTGACATAAGCATGCCCCACCGTTGTGGGGATGCCCTCTACGCGCACCTGGTGAGCCTATGCTTGAAGTTTCAAAGTATGAACGTCTTTCATGATTACTCCGAGTTACTGCTTGGATCGTAAGATTTCGCCGCAACGCCTCATCAAAGGAACCATCTTTAACAGGACCACTGATGGCTTCAGAGTTGAGCGAGGCAGAAATGTAGCAGTTGAAGTTGGCCCAATACACCACATTTGCAAGCGAAATTATGGCCTTGGAAAATGGATTACGAGTTCCAAAGTCATTCAGTGTACTGACTCTACAACTGTTTCTCAACCAGCACTAATTACTTTGTGTAGGAGGCAGGCTTCTGTAGCTGGATGACACAGAGGATCTGAAGCATCCAATCTTGCTTCCTGCTGATTAACAATTCACCTATCTCTTCTTTGAGGCAGCGCACGACGACTGCTGCACGGTGGAATTCAGGTCACCCTCGTAGACCTTCGAGAGTGCTTTTGGATAATCAAAGGGCCCCATACAGTGAACAGCATTTTAAAAACATGTTTACCCTATCGGCGACGCTGCCTACTTCCGGAATCTGTCCCAGCACCACCCCTGCTAAAGGAACGAAGTAGTGAAGCAACACCGTTTTAACTGGTGGGGATTTCTGTGGGCCACTGTATTGCCGGAGCCTCGTCAAGAAAGGTGTACATCGTTGTCTTTTCTTGCGCTGTGACCAGGATAGTAGACGTACAAGTGACAACCAATTTGACCGCACGAGCATGTATACTCGCTTTCAAGGGCTTTGCAGCACGATGCAGAATACCTGCTATCGTATACTTGGACAATGCGGAAGCCATTCATTGCAGTAGCAAGCATCTATGCTCACTCTTCAAAGACGACATTCAAGACTATGCCAGTGCTCACAGAATCCAGTGGTGCTTCATAGTCGAATGTGCATGGTGGGGTGGATTTTAGGAACACGTCATTCGCACTAATAAGGAAGCACTCAAGCGTTGCCTCGGATGGAGCAGCTGGCATTACGAGCTGCTCACCGTGTTAGCGGCAGTTGAAGCGGCCGTTAACTGCCGCCCACTCACATATTTAGAGGATGACGTCACATCAACAAAAGCTCTGACAACATCCCACTTCTTAGTCGGCAACCGTCTCATCACCCTGCCTACAGAAAGGAAGATTCTTGCCCTCAATGCAAACGCGTCTGACCTGTGACAAAGAGGGCGGTACCAAGAACAGCTACTTCGGTACCTGTGGAAGCGGTGGAAAAAAGATATACTGTTCCTGTGCGCTGCTCACCACAGCAAGCCGACGTCGTCATATAAAGTAAAGCCCGATGATCTTGTCTTGTTAGAAGAGTTAAATACTCCACCTCTAACATGGAAGGTGGATTGTGACGCTAAGGAATTCCCGGGTAAAGACGTTACTGCGCGTTTCTTCCTGATGCGACTGTCAGACGGTCAGCAAGTCCAACGGCATATACAGCCACTTTACCTCCTGGAGGCGCACTCAAGCAAGGCGGCCACGGGAGTGTGATAAAAACTAAATAGGACGATGCGGCGCAGTGCTCTTGCGATGGACGCTTAGGACGGAGCTATCAGAAAAGAAGGAAGAAGTGTCATACGAGCAATCAACGGTTACCGAGTGCACTTCAAACTCTCTGTCCTCTTCAGCGAACTAAATACTTTTGTACTTTTGGCTGCTTACACCAGGAATCCTTTTTCTTTTTAAGAGGAACATGCACAAAGCACCCACATAGTTTTTCTTCACTGCCCATGGGTCCACCTATTAGGAGCTTGGTCGGCAAGTTTCTATTGCTCGCGGCTTCTCCGGGGGTGGCAACCGGCAGGTACATCGCATTGCCAGTGTACACTTCTTCGGTCGCCGCACCAGCCGCCTCTCCGAAATCAATTCGAACAGTGCTCACTAGACTGCGCACCGCCAAACAAAGCATCGGTTTTTGATCGCCCACGCGCCCGCCTCTGCTTGACTACATCCACTTCCTTCTTGTCACTTCCCTCTCATCACTTTGTAGGTACTGCAGCACGTGATAGGCTCCTACGTTGAGTATTACGCGCGAGTACCGATATCTTCCCAAGCCTCCTCACCTGCCTGCTCTCAACGCTGTCGAAAAACGCCTGATAGCTCCACGTCTGCCTTTTATAGGCGGTAGGCATTTGGCTCACTACAGCAGCCAGTATGGCACAAAAGGGCTGGTGGTTAGCGTGCCGATTGACGAGACCAACTCTGTGCAGTGCCGGTCGTAGAACGTGCTCAACAACGCTGCCTTCGGGGTATACATTATGTGCCGGCTCGTAAACAAGTCTTCTTACAGAAATGTTTTCGCCAAGAAACACCCTGTGCATCTCCGAGCAAGCTCCTCTAACATTTATTCACTTTTAGGGTATGGCGGTGATTTTTTTTTAAGTGCACGTTCACCGTAGCCGAAGCTTGAGCGCACGTAGTCTGAGGTGCTGCCTCACTGCGGGACGCTAGTTTCTTATGATACATCGTGAACTTACTTACAGCGCAACACCAGAAAAAATACAGGACATTTTTTCTGGTGTTGCGCTGTAAGTTCACGATGGATCCTAACCAACTGGCCCAACTTACCGTTTTATGATATTTAGGTGGATGTTTTTATATGATGCAAAATCATTCTGAATCAATAATGCTAGCCTTAATTATGCCATGCGTTACAGCATTTACGATTCAATTTCGGCGTGTGGCAGCTTGGGCTAGTTGGTATGGCATGACGATAGTATGGCATGAGGACGTGTCTTTCGTGTCCTTCTAGTCTCTGTGTCGTCGTTTTGTTCTCGCCCTATAACTATCGTCAATTTCGGCATTACTTGACGTACAGCTAGAAATTACTGTAAAAAGGTTGTAAACAACACATTCGCTGTCATTTTGGGTGTCTGACGAGGACCAATTTAAAGATGCAAAAACTCTTATAAACGCATATATATATAGGTGGTTTTTAAATAAATGTAATTGTTTCAGCTTACATTGCTCATAACCGAATGAAACCAGCTGACAGTGAAGCAGAGGCACAGGAAGCATTATGCGTAGTGTTTAACTGTAATATGGTAATTGACATAATTGGAAAGGAATTAAAGTAGACATTGTCTGTTTGTTTAGGTTGTGTGGAAACAAGACCTCTACTCATTTCATTTTTCATTTTAAAAAAAAAACACTGCCTTGTTCTGCAACTGTTGATCAAGCTGAGTAATGAGTAGTGCCTTCTGTTGTTGCATCTCTAGCAAATGTGCAGAGTTAGATGCTGTGTCGTAAAAGAGTGAATTTTGTTATTACAGGCAGGTGAATATCTGAGGATCAAGGTAATCCATGTTCCAGTGGACCCAAAGACGATGAAGGTTGACATCCACAAAATGAAGGCTGCCATCACGAGGAACACCGTCATGGCAAGTGAATGAAGGTTTCTACACCAATTGAGTATACAGTGGGACCCCGATTATACAACTTTGAGGGGACCATGCAAAACCATTGTGTGATCGAAAAAAACATGGCTGTAGGAATTTATATAACACGAAAGTGAAGCCTGTGTTCACATAAGTAGTTGGTTGTTTTTAGTGCATTGGTACATGAGGGCTAGTACAATGCCTATTGGTGCTTTGTAGATACAGCACTGCTTGATGGGGACCCACCTGCATTGACGCCTAAGAGCAAATCTCCGTCCCAACCACTGAGGCTCATGATCTTAGCTAAACTTTTGCGGTAGCTGAACTTTTTAATGTATACCTGGGCACCAGATATGGTGAATAACGTGCAAGGACCGCAGCAACAAGAACATCATAAACACTGGTATTTTGCATGCACTTGTTCAAAGGGTTGTAAAACGGGAGGAGGAACCAAACGCGTGTTGCTTTTTCTCCAATGTGGTCATTATTTCTTACATGGCGAGCACTAAAATGGCTCTCTCCTACTTATAGCCAGGCCATAGCTAGGGGAGAGCTATATTAATTAATATGAATGAATGTTATGAGCAAGGCTCAGGCTAAAGCTGCCTTCTCATGGTATGTCAAATTGTTGACAAAACAATACTTTTATTTTAAACACGGCGAATGCAGCGGGCCTGAGCTAATTGTAGAAGCCACGCATAACTTGACTCTCCCATTTCCAGACAGCGACACCAACCTCTGAACAAGAGCACTCTGGGAGGTATAGAATGCGTAATGGTACAGCTTCCTTCATGACTTTGACAGTGGCATAATTGGTTAAATGCCTTCCAGCCATGGTCATAGAACGAGAAGTCAATGGTTCAACTCCCAGCTACACAATGCTTTTCTTCAGGCTTTTTTATTCATCGTTCGGTCGTGTTAATTTTGCTAGCATATTTTCATCATGGAAGCCTTGGTGGTTCCAGGCACAAAACACATTTATTATTATTTATTTATTTATTACTTACTTCCGGCCTCATATGGAGGCCTTAGGCCGGAGTGGGGCATAAATACACAACACAGAACAAGCTAGAAGTATTGAATAGAACTGCACAAACAAAAAAGAAATACATGACTTAGTATTCTGCAAATCAACGACATTGGCAAAATATGCAAAAGCAACGAAAAGGAACCAATTGCACGGCAGTTAGTACTCGCATAGCACAAGGTACTCACATTAAGTATTTACATAGCAGAAAGCATTGCAGGTACTGACATTGTACTTACATAGCACAAAAAGTCAAAGGAAAAAGAAAAAAAAGAAAAAGAAAGTTTCATCATTTATTGGAACACAGCAAAGTGAAAGCGAATGCAAGTGAGTACATGACTTTACATGACGCTTCGAGCATAGTGGCGATTAAAGAACTTCATTTCTGATCGCCTACAGAAAAGAATCAATGTTGGAACGTTCTACCGCATGAGCAGATAAGGCGTTCCACTTGACGATTGTCCGAGAAAAGAAAGAGTACGTAAAAGTGTTTGTTCTGCACTTCAGCTCGGCCACCTTTTTTGCGTGAAGAGACCAAGTAAAGCGGCTAATGGCAGGTTTTATGAATGCGGATGAATCAACTCGTAGCATTTTGTGATAGAACAAATAAAATAACTTTAACCTGTCATGACAGCACCTTGTTTCAAGTTTCTCTAGTGCTGCTTTCTGTAGGAGGTGGGATGTGGATCTTTTCCAGCTATAATTATTATAAATGAACCTAACGGTTTTTCTTTGGATACTTTCCAGCTTTAGTTTATTAGAGGCTGTCGAGGGATCTTAGGCCGCCGCTGCATACTCCAATATGGACCTAATAAACGCCCTGTAGGCTAATAGTTTTATTTCTGTTGTTTGGTGACCCAGCGTGCGCCGAAGATATCCCAGTTGTCTGTAGGTTTTTTTAGCAATAAACGTTACATGTTCATTCCAGTGCAAATCGGAGGTTATCATTACTCCTAAATACTTATAGCTTTGCATTAAGCTTAAAGGTTGATTATTGATGAAGTAGGTAAATTCAAGTGGTTTATTCTTGCGGGTTATGGTCATTGCTACCGTTTTTTTACTATTAACTGTCATCTGCCATGTACAACACCAGTTTGCAATTGCAATTAATGCTTGATTTATCAGGATCTGATCATTAGGGCTAGATACTTCCTGGTATATTACGCAGTCTGTGAATAGCCGAATTTGGACGCCTATGCTCTAAACAATATCATCAATATATAGCAGGAAAAATAGAGGCCCGAGAACGGAGCCCTGGGGAACACCAGATGCCACCGGAGCTGAAGGAGAAGCTGTGCCATCAATGACTACACATTGCCGCCTTGACGAGAAGTACGCAGCAATCCAGGCCAAAAGGCGATCATTTTTGAGAATGGGCTTCAGTTTTAGTATTAGCTTGGAATGGGATACCCGGTCAAAGGCTTTTTCGAAGTCTAGAAATATTATATCTACCTGATTATGTCTGTCTAATGCTAAAGCGAGGTCATGTATTGTTAAGACTAGCTGGGTTACTGTAGACATCCCTCTACGAAATCCATGTTGCCGGTGGTCGATCAAATTATTGGTCTCAACAAAGGAAGATATGTGCTTAAATATAATATATTAAAGCAGCTTCACAGAAGTACATAAAATCGATATAGGCCTGTATGAAGAAGTTGATTGGTCGCCTGATTTAGGTATGGGGGTAATTTTAGCAAATCTCCAGTCATCTGGAAGTTCCGCACGAATCAGTGATTTGCGATATAGCAGAGTTAAATACTTCGCGCACTATTCAGCATATCGCACAAAGAAAGCGTTCAGTATTTCAACAATACCAGGAGATTTCTTTGTGTCTAATTTAAGAAGCAACGTCAGGACCCCCTTCTCACTAATGAATTTGTCATCAATCGGCAGTATTTCTTCGAGATGCGAAGGTTTTGGAGCACTGCCATTATCCTGAGTGAACACAGAACAGAAATATGTGCTAAGTACTTCAGCTATTTCAAGCTTGTCGTCGAGTACTGTGTCACTAGCGGACAGATGCGGCATAGACTTTTTCTGCGGTGACAAGTGTCAGGGGATGAGAGAAGAAAGTTTTTCAGTGTCACGTTTTGGAATTGCACTTTTGCTTTTTTGATACCGTTTCCTAGCATAGTGCGTAGCTCAGTAATCTTTTCAGCGTTAGCGTTTGATGGATGACGTTTGTGCCTAGTTCTCGCCTTTTTAAGCTTATGCCCCATTCGAACCAGGTCCCTCGTCAATCAAGGGTTACAGCTGCGTACAATCTTTTGTTTTTTTGGCACGAACTGCGCAATGCATCGAAAAACCAGTTCCTTAAAGAAACGCCACATTTGTTCGACGGAGCCATCAGTTGATTCGTACACAGTGCTGAAGTCGGAGAACGAACTACCAAGTAAATCTAGTACGTCGACGTCACTAGCATGTGTAAACAACGGGACGATACTTTCTTTTATTTGCAGTTTCGAAGAAAACTGCATTTCTAAAGTTAAGGATACCATCTTGTGATCAGACATTCCTTCAAAAATATCTATTCTTGGATTCCTCGTTAAAAGCTCATTGGAAACAAGAAAAAGGTCCAAAATAGACTCCGCTGTTTGTTGAGTGCGTGTGGGGGATTTTAACTGATTGGGTCAAGTTGTGCAAGATAACGAGGTCAATGAATGGTTGAGACGCGTCAGTAAGAGCTTCTGGGAAATATTCTGACCAATTAATTGCTGGTAAGTTGAAATCACCCGCGAGTAACAGGTTGCCGGAACGAGTAGTGTTCAAACACAAAAACTCGTTTAGGTTTTCAGCAAAGGAACTATCACAGCTCGGTGGGCGGTATATACCCACAACAATCAGGTTGCATTCTTCAAGGAATAGTTTAAGCACAACACTTTCAATGCCCGGCACATTCGGTAATCTGGACGCCCGCAGCGATTTCTTGAGAAAAATAGCGACTCCGCCTCCCCTACCGTCACAATCATTGCGGTAGATTCTAAAGCCCTTTGGTATTAACTCGTGGTCACTGACGTCTTGATGGAGCCAGGTTTCGGTTACAACTATGATGTGCGGATTGTGTGCCATAATAATACTTTCCAAATCAGCTAACTTATTAAGAATGCTACGAGCATTGATATTTAGGCAACGGATACTTTTCCTGCAACCTCTACTAGTTCGCCGATTGCGCCTAAGCCTACTCGTGCTCTGAACGTGAGAAGCAGAAGATGCCTTACCTGTAAGAATAGGAACCTTCTTGTTTAGGCTGCTATCCCATCGAAACAGAGTGCCATCGATGTTTACCTTGTCATATGTGAGTTTCACTTTCTTTCCCTCGCTTCTCTCTTTCGCAGCACTATCCCACAACTGCTTGCGCAGTATCCTAGTGGCAGTAGAAAAATCTTCACTGACTGAAACGTTGTGGCCTTTAAGCTTGTGGCAATTTTTTAAAACATTTATTTTTTCGCGGTAGTCAATGAACTTTAGGACAACGGGTCGCGATTTGTTTGCTTGTGTGCGTCCTATTTTATGAATTCGCTCAACAGATTTCACTTCGACATTTAGTGTCGTCGCAAATAAGTCATCAACCACATTCGCGAAAAGCAATTCTGGAAGGCCAAATACAAGAAGATTATTGCGACAGCTTCTGTCGTCTAGGTCAATGAGTTTCATTTCCGAATTACGAATACTTTTTTCAAGTCCCGTGATTTTGGCACCAAATTCTTTTATCGTTGACGTAGACGCCTGAACCTTTTGTAATTTAGATTCATTACGTGCAGCCTATTTTGCATGAGCTTTTGGCCCTCTAGAAGTTGCTGAAGCAGAACATTGGTGTTCAGTCCCGGATTTAGTTCCACATCCCCACAAAGCATAAGCAAATAGAAAAGAATGCCCTTTGCATACGAACAAAACACACAGGCACTGTAGGGGCACGTCAGCTGGAGCAGACAGCAGACTAACCTGCATAAAAAGCAGAAAAGGATTCATGGTGATGTTGACTGGCGGCCAGTCGACATGCCCACTGAAAGAAATCCAGCAGAGTCGTATTCTTATGAAGGGAGCCGGCGATGTCGCAGGAGGCGGTGGTATCCAGTCAGATGACTGAAGCTTGTGCTCGAGTGCTTGTGCGCACCCTCCGAAGCGATGCGCAGGAAAGACGGAACACACCGAATCACTGCCTGCATCGATCGTCACCCCCGTTCCAAGAAAGAATATGTGCATAAAAAGCAAAAAAGGATTCATGGTGATGTTGACTGGCGGCCAGCTGACGCGCCCACATTCGGTTTAAAACTAATGGTATTGGCCGAGATATCGAGTGGAGTCACCGCCTGGCGACAACTGGCTGAAGCACGCCTAGTGTGGATTGCTCCCTGCATCATCTTCTAGCCACGTCGTGTTTGCATGGGCAAGTACACCATGCACATTCTGAAAGGGTGGTTGGTTTGATTATGTTAGCGTGATTTTAACTGCTTGCACTTATGCCTGAGGTGACGTACGAAAGCATTTAGTCTTGCTCGCCTGTTAATGCACCGAAATAATATCAGTGAGTGCAACTTTCCGGAGTGCTGTGTGTTGTTATCATCCCCTCCATTCACCAGAATCATTTAAGGGGGGACGCCGCTTTCGTATAGCGAAAAATGGAAAAAAAAAAACTATTTTCTGGAAATCAAGTTTTCAGTTTCTGGAACCCTTTTTCTATCTGATTTCAAAATACAGGGATCCTATTCCTGCGCCAACTGCGCTAAAGTGCGCCAAATGAGATGTGCTCCGCCAACCTGATAAAATCGACGTAAATTGCGCCAAACTGTGTGAAACGGTCTTTCTCAGGGGCCCGCAACCTGTGGCTCGCGGGCCACATGCGGCTCGCTTCGCAGTTTTGTGTGGCTCCCGGAGTGACATCGGAAGTGTTGAAATTGCTAGACACTGTAATTGTAGCAGTATTTAAATAACAGTAATTAATGTTTTAATTACCGGAGACAGCGGTCGAGTCTGTAGAGAGAATTCTTTACCTTGCGGGAAACAGGCCGTTGCCCCTTTCAAAAATTGGCCGCCAGTACTTATGCTGAGCAATAAAATTCAACCTCATTTTGCGGCGGGACCGGAACCGAAGCTCCAATGAGCGCAACTATAACAGAAGGCGATAGGTATGTCACTGTTCATGATGGTGATTGCAGTGGTGTTAGTTCTGCATTGGTTTACTCTTGTTGCCAATGCCATATATATGTACTTTGATTGCAAACGAAGTCCGTTTGCAAATGAAACCCGGTTACAGAAAAGAATACCGTATTTACTCACGTAATGAGCCCACTTTTTTTCTTGAAAAATTGGAGCAAAGTTGGGGGTGCGTTTATTATGCAAGGCAGATTTTATGAAAACTTTTTTGGCATGTTCAACTTTTTTGGCATAATGCAAAAAAAAAAGTTATGTTGCTTAGCTTTTCGCATATCCGTAGACTGTTTGTAAACAGGTTCTTTGTTGCAAGACTGAAAGTTGGGCTTGTTGGTGATACATTATGGACAGAAACAGCGCACAAACTCACGGGACGAAGAGAAGAGACACAAACAGCGCTTGTTTGTGTCTCTTCTCTTCATCCCGTGAGTTTGTGCGCTGTTTCTGCCCATAATCTTTGTTGCACTTTACTTATCTTTGGTGGTTGATGGCGCTATCTTCTGCAAGCTATTCCCGCGCCGCCCGCGCAAGCCATAAAAATGTTTGCGCCTATTTGTTCTCCCAATCGTTTAACTGCAACAGTGGTATCTGGATGCTGTGATCTTGAGGGGCGCCCGGAAGCATGCGCTATGACGCACTTTGCCAACTTCGCGGCAACCTCACACAACGACATCGTTTTCATTGTAGCAAGTAATGAACATCGCAGCAAGCTATACCCAAAACATCAAAACAAATCCTCGATAAGAAGATTAACAACAAAATATGGCCGCCGCCTCACTTCCGCATGAGAAGTTTCTGCACGCGCGGCAAACAAGCGCCGCGAGTATCGGGGTGCTATCATGTTGTGGAAATTGTCACAATCTTTTCTGAGTCATAAGCAATTTTTTTTTTGGTTTTCCAGAAACCTGAGACGCGATAGCGATGAATGACTCTTCGCGACAAATCCTGTCGTCGTCGCTCGAAAATAGCATGCACGTCGTTGGGCCTTAAACTTTTGTATTTGCAGGAAGCGATCGTCGGTTCTGCGGGCAGATTTATAACCTTCGCTTGCTATCGCTCGCCGTGTGCTTATCAGCTGCAATGTCTGTACACTTGCATTCGTGAACCCTGCTGTGGCGCACAGATAAAGAAGACTGGGGACGTGCCGCGCACAGATAGAAAAAACAATATGGCACGCGGCAATGGGCAAAAGGGGGAAGGTAGCGATTCGAGGTAGTCGAGGGGGGTCGGCATAATAAAAAAAAAAAAAAAAAAAACGGAAGAGATCCATAGGGTAAGTAGGTGCCAGGTGTCGGTTAGTGGGACTGCAGGGGATGAATATAGGTGGTGGGTTCCTTATGCGGGGAAAAAATCTAAATTTTGACGACTTAAGTTAGGGGGTGCATTTATTATGCGAGTGCGCTCATTACTTGAGTAAATACGGTTTTACACGTAGGAATAAGACTAACATGCAACAAGTAGGACATATTGTTTATTTTGTAAAATGAAAGGGCGAGAGACTGCAAAAGGCCTCAAGTACTGGTTTGATAACCAGATTTTCGCATTCCAAGGACATCACGCTGCCGTTGAAGTTAGAATCCCACACAACAATCCAGGGCATCCAATCTAGTGCACACGCGTGTGCGCTTGATTTCATGTTAGGAGAACCACTGTCGAGCAGCGTTAGAGGCCAAGTTCATTTCTTGTACTGCTTCGTGTTAAGTAAAACCTCATTATAATGAAGGGGGATATGATGAACTAATGTACTATATAACGAATCAATTGTAATTCACCCTAAAATTCTCGTAGACATTCATGTATTTAAAACCTCATTTTAACGAGCTGAAAATTTTCTCACAAATATAAGGAAGCATCTTTTGTTCACAACGAGTATTTACTGATCATTTCGGTATACGTCAATTCAATATCTTATAGCGCGCGATGATTTACGTATCATCATGACTGCAGTTATTCATAACTTGCACTCACCGGGAGCCGCCTGCCAACAGGGTGTGTCTCTCTGCCTCTCTTTTTTCAAGAACTAATTAACTCGCCTGCCCAGCACTCGCGCAAGCATGTGCTGGCCTCCCCTCTCCTGTAGAACTAATTCACCCGCCTGCGCATCTGACCTCCTCCTTCCCTTCAGCTCCGCACCGGGACGGCGGAGATTGTGGCTATGTTCCTTGTCGTTCGCTGTGGAAGAGCAACACCACCTCTATTAGTTCCGCCACCCGACACAAGATGAACAACAGGAGTGGTAAACGTAAGCACAAAAATATAACAATCGAGCAGAAGTTGGCAATGTTGAAAGCCGTTGAGTCTGGCGTCCAAAAAAAATATATATATGGCTCCGGAAGCCGCGGAGCACCTTCTTTGACGGCGCCGCCCCCACTGGGAGGCGGCCCCTCCAAAGCTCCGAACGGAACGCCCAGCTCTGGGCCGTCCAGCAGGCTGACGATGCCGCCCGAATCCAGGGACTGGGCGCCGCCACCTGAAGTCACCAAGCCCGAACTGCCAGACCACTGTGTGTATTAATAAAGTCTTTTATGTCTCTGTCGAAGATTTCGGTGATGTCGTCGCCAGTGAGGGTGCCGCGGGCAATCAGGCCCAGATGTCCTGGGAGGCTCTCCTTGACGCCGGCGGTGTTCTTAACTTTCTAAGCACGTACGTCGGTGCTGATGCTGACGCGGTGATAACGAAAGATTTGTCAGATGCGGAAATTGTGGGCGCGGTGACAGGGGTGCATGATGGCAGTGACGAATGTGTCGACACCCCGGAACCTAATTTTAGCGAACCCGACGTACCAATGCCAGCGCAAGCGCTGGATGCCACAGACTTGCTGCGATGCTTCTTTGGTGCTTATGATGACCATGAGGACGGGCTCGAAATAGCTGCTGAAGCTCAAAAAGGAGTCATCAGCGGGAATGTCTATTATGGACTATTTTCTTCAAAGTGATCTTCCAGATGGTGTGCCGAATTTGGTGGAAATAAAGGTGCATTGTTCTTTATTATTTCGCTAGTTTTCTGCCTTCCGATGACCTTACCGATGACCTTACTTCTCTGCGCGGTGTGCTACTGTGATATTCGGTAGCGAGTGTATTGTCTCTTCCTGGCTAATTGTCGTTATAAATGGATAGTTGCTATAACAAACTAATGGTTATAATGAAGTACAGTTAAACCTGCTTGTAAAGAACCTCCATAGGACGAATTTGTCGTTATAAATGGATAGTTGCTATAACAAAATAATGGTTATAATGAAGTACAGTTAAACCTGCTTGTAAAGAACCTCCATAGGACGAATTTCTTGACATAACAAAGTTTTTCTATTGCTCTATAGAAGCGCATGTATTTGCGACCTCTATTTCACAAAGTAAAAAAGGGAGACAACCTTGATATAACGAATTTTCCCCACGGACAATCCAGGAAGTTTGCTCTGCATTTGGGCATTTTGGTATGAGCATGCATCTTCCGGGGCTGCCCCGCCGCCCACAAAGCACAAAGCGGCAGCGGCACTGCACCAGGCGAGAGCGAGCACAAGGCGGGCAGGTCGGGCAGGCAGGCCTGCACCCCACGAGTTGGCATTGCTGCAGTTCTCGTTGCCGCAGGCAAATGCGCTGGTGTGCCCCCCCCCCCCCCCCCTCTAAAAAAAGAAAAATACTGTTGTGCATTGTCAGTGCAACACTTTTAGTTAGTGTCACATATGTATGGCCGCGCTGCATATGGAGGGCGCTTTACCGAACACTTTTTCACAGTAGCCGTGTCTGTGTCGTTCGCTCTTCATTATTCGATGCCGTGCGTGCTCGAATAGTTTCACTGCGCACGCGTGGTGTGGCCCCCGACGACGTTCAGCTGTCACTTTTTTTTATTGCAATAATATAAAGTATCGGCAGTTTTTTTTTTTTTGTTTTTTTCGGCATCGCCACCACCATCATTCACCGTATATGTATACGTATATATATAGATGAGAACTCAAGACAAGCAAAAAAAAAAAAAAAACGTCGGAACAGACGCGCGCTTATCTCCCACGCGTACTTTGCGCGATTGAGTGGCGGGCGGGGGAGGGGGGGGAATTGCGCGCCTTTGACTTTGGCCGGTACAATTGCGTATAGTTATCGGGCACACAAAGACCACTTCGCTCGCTGGACAGGTGCCGTTTGCGAAAAGAGTGCCCTTTTCTGATGCACTTTTCTAACTGTGGTACTTGTTAGTTTTCACTCATATGTGTACCTGTGGTTACGTTTCGTACCTCGTTTTTGTTTAAACAGCGCGTTAAGTGTCGAGCGGTAAATGTCGTTGGTTCGCTGTCATCCTGTGTATGTTGTTTTTATGCATCATTTGTGCGTGAGCAGTGCGCTGCACGTTTTGATTTGCTTGCCGTTAGCGTTACATTCCAAGTTGTTACGCATTCATTTCTTCGTCCTTGCGGCGAAAATGTAACTTCTCTTAATTTCAAACAACCTCGACATCACCACCGAGGGGATGTCTGATTAGACTCTGATGAAAACTCTCCGCAGTGACGACGGATTTTCGGAGGTCGACTCTTCACAGGCTTCCGTCTTGCGCTGCGTCGCGAGGTCGCAAGCTGGTAGCTTTCCTGATTAGCTGATTAGTTCTGGTCACGGTGTTGGAAGTATTTTAGGTGAACCGACGATGCCTTCGGAAGGGAAGAACTGTCCCAGTTTTGCGGAGAGGGCCAGAGATGGCGCCACAATGACCGTGGCTCAGGCGCAGGTCGCTCTAAGACCGCAAAAGCAACTCAGAAAAAAAAAAACTTCTGCTTTCATTTGATAACGAGTGCAAAAGTAAATAAATTATTAAAAGCAGTGAACAATTACTACATCTTGACGATACAGTCAGTGTAAATAGTCGTGGAAAATGTTTTTACCACATCTGAAGGTTCGCAGGAGCATGTGTTTTCGCATGCACAAACATCAGATCACGAATTCAAACATGTGAAGGGAAAGTACCGTGTAATTATGACAAAAGTTAGGTCTTGGTTGAAGTAATGTTTACGTAGTAGTTAGACATAAATATCTTATCAGTCAGTCTTGCAGTCAAAAAAGGTTAATTCGATTTTGTCGCGGTGGTCACATTTTGTTGAAGCTAGCCTGAGGGCTGTGCGATGAGAAGTGTGTGAACTTGAGCTTCGTGGTACATATCTAAAGCGAAAAAACAGCGCAAAGAAATAAAAGACAAAACAGGCGAAGCAATATTCTGCGATGCGAGTGCACGTTACAGAACACCACATTGTCGAAAATTCCGAAGCCTTTCACTACGGCATGTCTCATATTCATATCGTGGTTTCAGCGCATAAAACCACAAATATTTTCATTGTGAACAAGCGTAGTTCTCGCTCGGGGAGATTAGGACGGCATATGTAGGTCTATAGAAATTTTTGAAAGCAAAGAAGAGACTCTCAACTCAAAAAACGGCACATTTAATTACAGCGATCTAGAGATGCATTCATATCTAAATGGCCAAAAACAGAATAGCACAGCACTTCAACTCAAAAGAAAAGCAGTATTGAAGACACGTGTGAAAAACAAAAGCGATGC
The DNA here is from genome assembly GCF_043290135.1 of Rhipicephalus microplus. Classification (NCBI taxonomy): domain Eukaryota; kingdom Metazoa; phylum Arthropoda; class Arachnida; order Ixodida; family Ixodidae; genus Rhipicephalus; species Rhipicephalus microplus. Next base: position 3,468,123 of record NW_027464607.1, read on the forward strand.
ATTTTGACTTAGTAGCAACTTACCCGACCAGTTTCGAAAGCTTGCACAACTTTTGAGGCTTGTTCGCTTCATTCTTTTTCATTTGTTCTCAATATCGGCACATACGCACTCTTACATAATAGTTTAGCACATGTGCTATCATGTCTATTTCATGTTTCTTGCATGAAAATGAGAGGTTGTAGTTATCTACCACAAAGTCAATAGTCAAATCATACACTTCCTCATCGCCGGCGTGTCTCTGAAATTTTCGCTCAGCTTCTTTAAAAAGATTGATTGATTGATTGATATGTGGGGATTAACGTCCCAAAACCACCATATGATTATGAGAGACGCCGTAGTGGAGGGCTCCGGAAATTTTGACCACCTGGGGTTCTTTAACGTGCACCCAAATCTGAGCACAGGGGCCTACAACATTTCCGCCTCCATCGGAAATGCAGCCTCCACAGCCAGGACTCGATTCCGCGACCTGTGGGTCAGCAGCCGAGTACCTCAGCCACTAGACCACCGTGGCGGGGCTCGATTTCACGACTTGCTCACTCGAACAGCATAGAGTCTTATCGCACAGGCACAAAAAAATAATGAAAGCAAGACTGTAACGTGATGACAACTGCCTTGTCTGAACAACACCGTGGTCTGAATGGCGCCGGCTCGCCACTCACGTGGCTGTAAGACACCTGACTGCTCCTGCCATCTCGGGGCACAGTGGGGCGGAGGAACCAAAGTTGAGTGTAGGGAGCGTGTGGCGGTGGCGCTCCGTTGTTCCACCTATACTTCTAACACCGTGGTTCTGGCAACAGGATGGCGCACTGAATGCAATGCGATGGCAGAAAATTGTAATGTCATAAGAAGTAAGGCTGGCAGCCAAGCCAACTCTTTTAGATCTTATATCGCGGTACACCGACAAAACGCTGGTGTGAACAAATACGGCCACTCCAGGGAGAAGTGCTCTTTTCACACAGTCCTTTCGCATTGAAATTTCACTGATACTGAGATAGCAAGCGCGGCAGCGATCGCGACTGCCATAAAAATCCAAGTTCATTAATGCTACTTGAACAATCCCCCCCTCTCGGCGTTGTTTCATGCTCGTTCAAGATAGGTGGTTTACTTTCTCTTTGAGCATTTGGCAGTTCTGATGCACTTTCCAGGCGATAGGGATAGGCCGACTCATTTGATCTCTGCTTCAGCAGCGCTCGTGCACTTTTAGCCGCTCGTGAAAGTAATGATGCGTGGGGGCATGTTATCAATTTGTACTAGTTACAGAACATGGCTCGAAAACGCTCCAAAAGTACATTTTTAGTGCTCCAAGATGCTTCTAATTGCAAGATCACTTGCTCCAAAATGCTCCAAAACTAAAGCTTTACTGCTTTAAAGTGTTCCAAAACTAATATTTCACTGCTCCAAAGTGCTCGAAAACTAAAATTTGACTGCTGTGAAAATTGCTCCAAATCGTCAGTCCCCAGTGGAATCACTTAAAATATCTAGACTGAAAACTGTGCTAGAGTGCTTTGGAAAATTTGTTTCACCCTCCTAGGAATAGCAAAAATTTTTCTGGAAATTTATGCATAAACACCTGTGTGCCTAAATTTAGAAATGCTTTAAAGAATCCAGACTTTCAGAAATAATTCAAATGGCATGCATTACATTTATATTGTTTAATTTCACGAAAGGTCTGATTTTTTTTTACTTTGTCTTGAACGTTTGTGTGCTATTGTTATTGACTTACAGAAGGCAGCCATCATTTTTAAAAGAACCTGTTTGTTCAATAAAATATCCAGACATTTGTTATATCACTGTCACTAGTCCCGTTAATAGGGAGGCAACTGGGCTAATTCCAAGGGCTGACGTATGGGTCCCCGAAAATGCCGCACGAAAGCGTGGACATGTAGTGTTGGTCCTTTTGGTGTGTTAGTGAACGCCAGCTGTGATCCAAAAAACGAGGCAGAGCTCAGAGTTACTAACAAAACCAAAAATATATTCTCAGATAAACTAGAAGAAACACACAAATGTGCACACTTGGCAGTTATCAAATATGACTCGCAAGGTATTTCAATACATGCAAAAGAACGGGCACAAACAACATCATACGCTACAACGCAATCTCATGCATCAACTAACCAAGACTTAAATGTTCGTCAAACATATTTAGTCCAAAGTTCTTGTAACAAAGCTTAAATGTTTCTCTTCCAGAAAACTCAGTCAAAATGCAGCGCAGGTTGTCATCCCGCTGCGCCTGAGGTTTCCTTCCAGGAAACTCTCGTCGTTAACTGACCACACTTCAATAACCAAACTTCTTTGCCGATAACATGTCGGCCACCCACGTACTGCTAATGCAGGTCACGTCTGCCCGGGCTTTTTTCGCATTCCCTGTGCCTGCTTTAGACGCAGCTGTTAGAAATCAGGGGCACACGCTTTATCGAGCACTCCTTTATGACAATAAGTGTCATGCACGTAATTCATAGATACAAGCTTTCTGCTGAACTCTTCCAAGTTTTTATACTTTTTGCCAAGAACACATGGATACGTCGAAAACGTCAATGTAATGCAAAGCGCTGTCAGTCGATAAGATTTTCTGACCCGCCTTATCGACTGTTCCTCATTTCATGCTGAACAGAATGAGAAAAAAAAAAATAATTACAGCATCTTCCACCGAAGCGAACCATTTATAGATGTGAACTAGCGGGCCCTAATGCTTACTTAGGCGGTGACGTCCACGCTGGCGCTCATCTGGATGTTGTGCCAGGACAAACTTGGGGAAGTGCAAAACACGCAGTGATAGACCGGTGTTTTCTACTGGAACATGCTAATCACTGCTAATGAGCAATGAGAGACAGAAGACTCTGATTGGACACAGACCCGCAGTCTGCCTTTAGTTAATGTGCTGGCTGCGAAGTTTAATTGTTCAACAACGCACAGGAGAAACCTTCCACTGATACTACTTTTGAGGTCGAGATCCAGTGCCTGTATACCGTATTTACTTGCATAATGAATGCACTTTTCTTCTAAAAAAAAATCAAACAAAAGTTGGAGGGTGCGTTTATTAGAGGTGTAAATTTCATGAAAACTTTTTCGGGAGGAGCAAAATAGCGGTAATGCAAAAGAGGTTAGGTCGCTTATCCTTTTGCAATTGACTTACTCGTACACTGTTTGGAAACAGCGTCTTTGTTGCACTTTAATCTACTCATCTTCAGTGGTTGCATGATGGCGCCTACCTACTGCAAGCTGTTCCTGAGCCGCCCGCGCATGCTATAAAAGCGCTTTGTGGCTATCTTTTCTCACAATCGTTTAATCACAACAGTGTTATCTGCTGTGATCTCGAGGGGCACCGAAAAGCATGCGCTACGACTCACTTTGCCAACTTCGCGCCATTCTCGCACGATGATGGTGACGATGCCATTAACATTGTAGCAAGTAACTAACATTGTTGCAAGCTACCCGAAGCATCAAAACAAACCGTCGATAACAAGATTAACATCAAAATACGACCTTGCTTCTGCATGAGAAGTTCCTCTACGCGCAGATAAAAAGCGAAGCGAGAATCGGGGGCGCTACCATGTTGTGGAAATCGTCACAATCTTTTTTAGACAACAAGCGATTCTTTCTGGTTTTCCGGAAACCTGCGACGTGATAGCGATGAATGACCCTTCGCGACAGCAATTGCTGTCGTCATCGCTCGAAAATCGCGTTCACACGGTTGGACGTTTTGGTATTCGCAGGAAGCGACCGTCGATCGGTTGGCGCGGGCAGTTTTAAGCACACAGCGAGCGAAAGTCACGCCTCCCCCCTCGCCCGTTGCTGCGTGCCGTTTTTCTTTCTATCTGTGTGTGGCATGTCCCCTGTCTTATTTTTCTGTGCATCACAGCGGGACCTTCATCACCTTCCCTCGCCGTGTGCTTATCAGCTGCGATTTCTCGACACTCGCACCGTTCCTGAACGCCGCTGTGGTGCACATATAATGTGACGTCATCCTGCTGCATTCCGTGGCCGCCTGCTCCGGAGACAAGCGCCAAGACACGCGCTATCTTGGTTTCCTTTATCCGGTTATCACGGGGGTCATGTGATCATTCTGACTGTATATATTTCACGACGAAACATTAAAGAGGGCTTTTTTTCTTGGTCACGATGTAACGAGCGTCTGTCGATCACTGTGACGAGCTTGACATGGTGTCAGAAGTGGTTCCGATGTAGCCAACTAGCGCTTCAACGGCCCCGTCAACAAGCGAGCGACTGGCAGCTGCGTCTACGAGAACAAGTCGCATCGGCGACAACGCTTCAGAATGGCGGGAATCAAGCCTCCTAAGCCCTTCGACTTTCAGAACGCAGCGGACTGGCCCGCCTGGATGGACGAATTTGACGACTACTGTTCGCGTCTGGGCTACATGAGAAAAAAGACGAAGTTTAAGTAAGGACTCTTCTCTATACTATGGGCAGAAAGTCGAGGGAGATTCTTCGGTCGCTAAACGTAAAAGACGAAGAAGTGGAGGACTTCAAGCTCGTAAAGTCTAAATTTAACGACTACTTTTTCCACAACAAGAACATAGTCTACGAAAGTGCTTGCTTTAATCTACGTCGCCATCAACTGGGAGAAACAGTAGACCAGTTCGCAACCGAGCTTAGCAAGTTAGCCGACAGATGCGAGTTCGCAAGCATGAAGGAACGCCTAATAAGAGACCGCTTCGTAGTAGGACTACGGGACCAGTTTCTTTCGGAAGAACTGCAGATGGACCCCAAGCTAACGATGGCCACTGCTTTGGCAAGAGCGCGTACGAGCGAAACCGTAAAGCAACAGCAAGTAGAACTAAAAGAGCATGAGGGCACAGTCCCAGATGCTTGCGTCGCCGCAGTAAAGCCCAAGAAAGCCGCTGCAAAGAGCACGTTTACTCGCTGTCAGAAGCCCGCTTGTTATCAAAATAACTGCAGCTATTATGCCGGACCATTTCACCCGCGAAACAAGTGTCCAGCGCAAAAAGAAACGTGCAGATTTTGCCGGAAGTTGGGCCACTATGAAAAGGCATGCCGAAAAAAGAAGCAGAGAGACGCAAATCTCGATAGCATCGCCGAAGCTGATGGCAAGTTTATAGGCATGGTCGAGCAGTGTGCGAACACACAGTCTGAGCATTTCGTGACGGTAAAGACAAACGACCAGACGCTCCACATGAAAGTAGATACGGGAGCCGAAGTGACAGTCGTCGGTGAAAATTATCCTTTTTTTCCGCCTTCTCTGGAAAACGCAGCCGATCTTAAATGACCTAGCAATACTAGCATCCGTACGATCGGAAAGTTTGATGCTAAAATATCTTGGAAAGACAGCTGTTCACAACAAACCATTTACGTCGTGCAGAACTTGCGCACGCCCTTGTTGGGACTACCAGCCATAAAAGCTCTGGGAATTGTTCGCTTCCTTGATGAATCAGACACTGCTGACAATATCGGAAGCAAGTATCCCAAGATATTCCAAGGCACGGGTACCATATCAGGAGAACACACCATACGCCTTGTGCCACATGCAATCCCGTACAGTCTGTCTACACCGCGATGGGTTCCCATTCCCATGAAAGAAAAACTCAAAGAAGAACTGGACAGGCTAGAACGAGAAGGAATGATATAGAAGGTCGAAGAACCGACAGAATGGTGCGCGCCTATCGTTCCTGTAATGAAGCCGTCTGGAGCAGTAAGGATCTGCGTTGACTTAACTCAATTGAACCAGTTCGTCAGACGAGAGCGTCATCAACTGCCAACGATTGCGCAAGTTATGGGAAGCTTCCAGGAAGCCAAAGCCTTCTCTAAACTAGACGCGCATTCTGGTTTCTACCAGATTAGGCTTTCCGAGAGATGTCAAAAGCTCACGACGTTCATTACACCGTACGGGCAGTACTCCTACCGCAGGTTGCCGTTCGGGATTACATCCGCACCCGAAATTTTTCAAAGAAAGTTCTCGCAAGTCCTAGAAGGCCTAGACGGCGTACTGAACTACGTGGATGACATTCTGGTGTACGGCAAGAACAAAGTGGAACACGACAAGCGGCTTTGTAACGTCCTCGAACGACTTCAACAAGCAGGCGTAACTCTCAACAGGGAAAAGTGTTGTTTCTCAGTTAAACAGGTCGCATTCTTGGGGATGATCTTCGATGCCAATGGCGCGCGTCCAGACCCTGAGAAAGTTAGAGCAATCAAGCAATCCCAAATCCCAAAACGTTGCTGAGGTTCGATCCTTGTTAGGTATGATGAACCATCTCGCAAGGTTTTTACCTGATGCAGCTTCAATGTCTGCTCCTTTACGCAGCCTCCTCAACAAGGACAGTGACTGGTTTTGGGAACCTCAACAAGAGACAGCTTTTGAGAAGATCAAGACCACTCTCAGCTCAGACAGATGCCTGGCGAGGTACAACCCCCGGTACTCGACAATTGTATCGGCGGACGCGTCTTCACTAGGGGTTGGCGCAGTACTCCTCCAGGATCAGCCATCTGGTGAGAGACGTCCTGTTGCATGCCTCCCGATCGCTCACAAAAACAGAGCAGAGGTATTCACAAATCGAAAAAGAAGCATTAGCTTTAACTTGGGCTGCTGAACGCTTCGACGAATTCCTAAAAGGCCTCACGTTCCTATTTGAGATGGATCACAAGCCTCTCCTCCCGCTACTGGGTCGAGATCCTCTTGATTCTCTACCGCCAAGAATTCAAAGGTTCAGAATGCGTCTTATGCGGTACTCGTTCACGCTAACACACGTCCCGGGGAAAAGCATTGCTACGGCGGTCACACTTTCTCGTGCGAGAGTGATGAACACTACGCTTTCGGTCGGAGAGTTGTCTGAAGCAGACGTTTCGGCTCATGTGGAGGGAGTCGTTCAGTATGCGTTCTCTGACGACATGCTCGAACGCATACGCTCAGAGCGAGCAAACGACCCCGAATGTGCGTCGTTGCTCGAAGCTTGTATGCAAGGTTGGCCCGCTAAGCACTACACACCACAACTTCTCAAGCCATTCTGGGTGCATCGTGGTAACATCACGGTATGCAAGCAGCTGCTTTTGAAGGACTCAAGGCTGGTGATTCCACGAGCACTGCGGAAAGAAATGCTTCGGAGGGTTAACGAGGGACACCAGGGAATTGCACTCTGCCGCGCGAGCGCTAAAGAATCTCTCTGGTGGCCAAGAATTACCAAAGACATTGCACAAACCGTGGCCAACTGCCAAGCATGCGCCACAGAGCGTACCCAATTTTCCGAACCAATGATTCCATTGGAAACAACCGAGCTGCCATGGAAGAAAATCGGAATTGATTTATTTGTGATGAAAGGAGCTGTCTATCTTGCCGTTGTTGATTATCACTCCAGGTATCCTGAGCTGGCCCTGCTGGATCGAGGAACGTCGTCGAAGGCGGTCATCCAGCACCTGAAAAGCTGCTTTGCCAGACATGGGATACCGCGAACGGTAATATCAGACAACGGACCACAATTTATCTCATTCACGTTTGCTGATTTTGCAAGAAACCACGGCTTTAGGCATGTCACAACAAGTCCTCGTTACCCTCAAGCTAACGGGGAAGCTGAGCTCATGGTAGGGACTCTTAAAAGACTTTTGAAAAAGGCAGAGGACCCCTACATCACATTGCTGAACTATAGAAACACGCCGGGTCCAACCGGCTATAGTTCAGCGCAGCTGCTAATGTGCCGCTGTTTACGCTCAGAAGTACCCTGCATGCCATCCGCGCTAAAGCCAGAAGTAGTAAAGGCTTCTTGGAAAGAGCAAGACGAAAAATACAGACAAAAACAAAAGATGTGTTTTGACAAACGTCGTGCTGCGAGACCTCTTCCCTGTCTATCCGCAGGCACTCAAGTATGGCTCAAATACAGGCGCCGAGGGCACGGATCTTCGTCCTTCTAAAACACCGAGATCCTACTGGGTCCAAACTGAAGGAAAAACCGTACGCAGAAACAGGCGTCATCTCTTCCTTCTCCAACACGGAGGAGAAACAAGCCCTGTAAGGATGGAGCAGCATCCACGAAACAGCGAGCCAACGGACGCGACGGACAAAGACATCGTAGCTACCAAGTCGTCTGACATCCAAGAGCCTCGTTCATCGAACAAAACTTCAAGTCCTGAGCAAAGAACGACGCGATATGGACGCGTCATACAAGCTCCGAAAAGACTTGGTATTGATGATTAATTTCTGAAATGCTTTCCTTTTTTTGGCAGGCCCACGATGCTTATAAAATGGGGAAGATGTGACGTCATCCTGCTGCATTCCGTGGCTGCCTGCTCCAGAGACAAGCCCCAAGATACGCGCTATCTTGGTTTCCTTTATCCGGTTATCACGGAGGTCATGTGATCATTCTGACTGTATATATTTCACGACGAAACATCAAAGAGGGCTTTTTTTCTTGGTCACGATGCAACGAGCTTCTGTCAATCACTCTGACAAGCTTGACATATAAGACGGAAGATATGCCGCGCACTGATAGAAAGAAAAACAATACGGCATGCGGCAACGGGCGAAAGGGGGGAGGGCCTACAAAATAATAAAAAACGGAAGAACTCTAACCGGTGAGAAGGCATTAGCTGGAGTGCAGCGGATGAATTCAGGGGGTGCGTTTATTACATGGAGAAAAAGAAAATCCAATATTTTATGACTGAAGTTGGGGGTGTGTTATTATGCCACTCTGTTTATTACACGAGTAAATACGATGTGGTCAGTGAACAGTTGCACAGTGCGAGCAGTCAGTGTTTTCAATGAAAAAACTCACTGGCAGACACTTTAGCGTCAGTGTTGCGAGGTGAAAGAGAGGGGGAGTGTATGAGAGGCAGAGGGCATGCGCATTCACAATAGTGGTGTAAGCGCCGTGGAGAGGGATGCCTAGAGGAGAAAGAGGGGAGCGAGCATAGGCTAGCAGAGGCTGTCTGCGTGTGCATTGCGAGGCGATAGAGGGGGGAGCATAGGAGAAGAAAGAAGTTGTGCATGTGTAGTGTGCAGACGCCAACGCCGTGGGACATAGATCCAAGCAAGAGATGCTTCGCGTCTAAAAAAGTGTATGCCTATTCGTGCGAACAGTAGTACTGAACTCACCCTGCCAATATGCAGACTTCTATATCTTCCTTTTTCATTTTTTTTTTCATCCAAATGAGCGGCAAGTAAATAAGCCTTTGAGACGCACTACAGCAGCATGTAGTAGGTGGAACACAAGCTAAACATGTGCAGACAACACAGCAATAGCGGGGTTGGGTGCGAAAGTGCACAAACAGTCACCTCAAATGAGCATCCCTTTGAAAGGCAGAGTGAGCTGTACTCACTGGTAATAGCAAAGTTGTATGGGCTTCGTGCATCGATTCGGCAGAGAGGAGCATAAACATTACTAGTAAACTGCAGTTCACTCATTTATTTTTCCTGACTGTTGTGTAGAGCTGGAGCACGGCGAAGCTGGCAATAGGCTGGCGGAGAGGCCGAGCGACTGGCGAGAGATAACACGCAGACGAACTTCGGCTTGGCTGACGAGAGAATGCTTTCCTGTGTTTATTGCGGTAGGTTTTTAAGGACTGGGAAGAAGGTGATTGGTCACTGATACACTAGTCACATGACTGCAGGTACACACAGGATTGGTTGCAGAGAACGTGCCTGGTAAAGGATCAGCTCCACCTAGGGGCACTTACAGGAAACTCTAACCCACTGGTGTGTTACTGTGACACCATGGGTCGTGCGACACAACATTTTCTCCCCCTGGGAAATTGCATCCTTATACAATATGAAAAAGGTCCTGGGTTATGTTAAGTAGCTTATGACAATTTACACATTTCAATGAACAAGAATAAGCAGAACTAGCCAGCCTGACTTTAGATGAAACAAAATGAATAGCACTGTTCCAACCACAGAAATGATCTTGCCTTCAAGTTCTTGTTACAACTCCATCCCCATGGAGATATGTCATAATAATGGGAGTGTTTCTTTTTTAACACTCAAAGAAAACAACTCAAGGCATCTGCATAACTACTAGCAGTTCTTTGCACCTCCCAAGTGCAGGGACTAAAAATAGAAAATGAAGCCATGAATTAATACAACATGAACCTAGGAACAAACAACCCAGAGTAACCAAACTTAACAAATATGCCAACTTGCACTGTTCAATGAACTGCATGAACATGCATTGGTCTTCTGCAGCTATACTGTGGGCTCCGAGGCAGTATAGTCACAGTCAATTGACTACATAGTCTTTCAAGTAGGCTGGGGGCACACATGTTCGTTGTGAACGCCGTGACCCTAGCCCTGCAGAGTGACTTTGAGAAATGCGGCTGTGGGAGCCGACTTCGAAAACTCGTCCCCATATTTCCTAGAAGAACTTGGCAGATTGCTCCTATCGAAAGCAGACTCTAAAGACCCATTTCCCGCATCTCCGGCCCCATATTGAAATTTCGCGCATTTACAGCAGATGAAGAAAAATACCCGGGACTTTCCTCGTGAAGGCTCGAGGAATGGTCCTGGGTCATTGGTATTTTAGGGTGCACTTCAGGTGGTGCAGAGTCGCACTGGACAATAGCAGGCTCAGAGCTGCACTGGACAGCAGGGATACTTGAAATAGAGTATGGAGGGAAGACCTCTGTATTGGAAGGAGAGAGAAATTGCTAGATTTGTCATAATTAAATAGGAAATGTGCATGAGGCATGGGCGCCGATTGAGGCATTAATGGAAGAAATGCTGCAGTTGCATGTCAGATGAGCGTTCACATTGATGCATTCCAAGAAATGTGGATGGAATAACTTGTTGCAGGTCGGTAACAGGTTGGCTGAACCTGAACGGACTTTTCAAACGTAGCCTAAGCTTCACCTTATTGCCTACTGTAATGAAAGTTTGTTTGCAAGTTTTGCGCATATCTACATAGGACTTGGTTTTTTGCTGCCTTTGCTGAATCTGCTGGCAAAGTGCCGAAGGAGAGGTATGTCAATACTGGAAGCTTATGCTTACTGACGTCTAATGTTGATTGCGGTTGGCGACTGTGAAATAGGACAGCTGATGAACAACCAGTCCTAGCATGAGGGCTGATCCTGTAAGATCCTAAGAACTCTGTAGTGCTTTGAATGACATCCTTTCTTTACAGTTTAGCCACTTGAATGTGTTCTTTGAGAACATGGTTGAATCTCTCTGTTAGCCTGCGGGTAATGGTTGGAAGAGAAATATATCTATTTTTTTAAGAAGTCCTGAAGTTCTCTGGACATAAACTGGGGTCCATTATCTGTAACTAGAGTCTCTGGCGGACCTTCATGGCTGATAGCAGCAGTGAGTAGTTTTATGATGTTGTGGGTCGTGACTGAATTAGTAAAAACGACTTCAGGCCACTTATAATAGTCCATTAAGGTGATGGCATGGGTAGGATTGGGAGCTGTACACAGAGAACCGATAATGTCCATACCCAGTTGGTGCCACGGCTGCTCGGGCCAGTGTACTGACTGAAAGGGAGACACTGCAGTTTTCGCAGATTTATCCGCAAGCTGACGTATGTGGCATTGCCTGAGGAACTCCTCGACTCACCTATATGTGCGAGGCCACCAATAGCGCTCACATAGTAGCTGCTGAGACTCACGGGCTGAGACTCGTGGGCTGATTGAAAGAAGGTCAGTATTAGTATATTTAAATTAACTGCATGTTCACCCCACAACAAAAGTCGGTCAACGAAAGAAAGGTCTTCCTGTACATGGAAGTAGTTCATTAGTGCTGTGTGAAGTTTTTATTTCTGGGGCCATCCTTGAGGCAATGTTTCATCGGAAGCAATAGCCGCCTGAACTGTTTGCTTATCGACTACAGTGGTTATAAGGGAGACAATCTCCTCATCTAGGGTAGTGGAATTATTGTTTTGCAATGGGAGCCTTGACAAAGCATCAGCTACACGATTCTCGGACCCTTTGCAGTACTCAATGTTGAAGTCATAATACATTAACCTGGTTGACCATCGGCAGATATGCAGAGGACATCTGCTTGACGACTTACCTGCTGCGAGCAGCGCAACGACCGCCTGGTGATCTGTCCTGAGCGAGCGATCTGTCCTGAGCGTAGAACGCGTTCCCCACAGATAGATATGCCACCTCTCACATGCAAATAAGCAGGCTAAGGCTTCTCCTTCACCCACAGAGTACTTCCGTTTTGTAGGGGTTAGTGTCCTGGATGCAAATGCTTGAGTGTGTTACTGAGAACCCGCACATTGCTGCAACACTGCACCTAAACTGACATCAGAGGCATTCGTCGTGCCAACCACTGGCAATGAAGGATCAAACATTTTTATAACAGGAGCACACGCAAGGCTAGCCTTTACATGTTCAAAGCTGCATTGTGCGTCTTTCAGCCAGGAGAATTGTTGTCCCTTTCTGAGCATGGTGCGGAGAGGCTCAACAATATCTGCGTAGTAGTGAAGAAATTTGGTATAATACCTTGTAAGGCCAAGGAAGGAGTGAAGGATTTTCAGACATGTAGGAGACGAAGCATTGAGAATTGCGTGAACATGGGCGTTATATCCTTTGCAGAAATTTTATGCCCCAAGAATGTCAATTTCTTCACTGCAAAAAAGACATTTGTGATTCAACATCATGCCACTCTGTGTAATACAAGACAAAACTTGCCTTAATTTCTTATTATGCTCCAACTTTGAGCTTCCCCACACGAGTATGTCATCTAAGTAGCATGCAACATTCTTATAGGATTGCAAAATGGTAAACATCATTCTTTAAAATACCGCAGGTGCCGAGGCTACACCAAAGCATACTTGTTTAAAACGAAACAATCCTTCATGCGTAATGAATGTAGTTAAGTCTGTACTAGATTCCCTTAGGAGAAGTTGGTAGTGTGCTGATCTTAAGTTCAATTTAGAGAAGTAGGACGCATCATTCAGCATTTGAAGGAGGTCATCTACATAGGGCAGCGGGAAGGCGTCAATGCCAATGGCCTTGTTGGGCTCTCGCAGATCGATGCAGAAGTGGGTGTCCCCGTCTTTCTTACTGACGACCACAAGCGGGGACACCTATTCAGCTGCCGACACCTGCTCGATGATGTCGTTCTCCTCGAGTTGACGCAGCTCGCTGGCAACTTTTTACCAAATAGCCAGGGGCAGTCGACACAGTCTCGCTGCCACTTGACCCGGTAGGTGAAGTCCCGGAGGAGTCCTAGTTGTCTATCGAACAGGTGCTTCAACGCAGGAGGCACACCTGCAGGAAGCTGCAAAAAAACTGGAGTAGCAAGACGACACATTAATGTCGTGCCATTGATCAGAAGTCCGCATTGCTGGATGGCATTCAGGCCCAGCCATGAAGTGCTGTGTGCTGTGACGTAGAAAGTAACAGAGGCGCACTTCCCGCCATGCTGCAAGTCAATGTGGAAATATCCGAGAACTGGTATTTATTTATTTTTTTATTTATTTACAGAATACTTTCAACCCTCCTTGAGGGTTATTACAGGAGTAAAAAAGATACAAACTTTTTACAAGCAAGGCAATGCTGTGGCAATACAAGAAAAGTACATAAGAAACGAACACAAGAGTAATGACATCATGACGTGCAAGCGTCGCGATCATGGTAATAACTAATGCAGACATCATACAGGAATAGCAATACATTGCCTACAACCAAATGATAAAGAAAATAAAATAAATTGTTCGATTGTGGATGCTTTCACCCATATGCAATTAGGTTAGCACATAGAACTTGGGGGCACCGACATGAGATTTCCAACTCTTTCTAAAAATTTTTGAAGTGTTGGCTGTGCTACAGTAGCTGAGTTAAGCGCATGCCACTCTCTTATTACGCGAGGGAGAAATGAAAATCTGAAGCTACTGTTACGGCAGAAATATTCTTCGAAGATCAGGTCGTGTTTTTGGCGCACTTTCCCTTTTGCTTTTATAGTAGCGAAGGCGGAGGCATTAGTTTTAAAGTGGCCATTCAACAGTTGGTAAAAGAACTTCAGCCGATGTATTTTTGCTCTATCGCAGAGCATAGGTAGATCTGCTCAGAGCAGAAGTTCAGAAGGGGAATTCGTTCGCTTATAGCGGTTAAAGATAAATCTTACCACCTTGCGCTGCACGCTCTCGAGCAAAGCTATGTCAGTATTTGTTGAAGGAAACCACTCTATATTCGCATATTCTAGCATAGGTCTTATAAAGGTAATGTAGGATAAGCGCTTCGTATCTGTGGTGGCGTAGCGTAGGGTCCGTTTTATAAAAAAAAAAAAAAATGCGGTGCTTCGGAAAATTTCGTAGTTGAATGAATGTCTAGAGCAGGCTATGTTTAGAAGCGAAATACATGTCAAAGTCCTTCTTTGTAATTGACAATGCAGTAGCTCCTGTATCCACCAAAAGAGACATGAGAACTTGTTCACCAATGACCGCAGCGACACAAAGGCCCTTCGGGCTAGCCGTTCAACGTTCACGGACAGGACTGTCGTAGCTCTGGAATGAGTCTTACACAGGGTTAACCTCCTGTATCGGCGCTTGCCGTTTACGGCAAGTCGCTGCGAAGTGGCCTTTGATACAACAAAATTGGCAGATTTTGTTCCTGATCGGACAATTTCGTGAAGTTGCCAGATGTCCAAATTTGTCGCAGCAGAAGCAGGGGCCCAGTGGAGGCTTGGAAGCAAGCTGGTCTGCTTGTTGGTCGCAAACGCTGCCCTGCAGGCTTGCTGACAAGCCGGTGTGGCCATGTTGAGTCAACAGCGCGGTCGGCGGAACAGGCGAGGCGTCATTTTTGGCTGCTGTGACGCGCTGGACTATGCGATCATCACTGGCGAGCGAACTGAGTAACTATTCATTTTCGCCGAATACTGCATTTGCAATATGAAGTGCCTCGAAGTCTTGTTCGAGTTGTTCGGCTATTTGTAGCATGAGGGCTTCCTCGTATAACAGCAGTTAGGCTTGTACCTCCGGGTTGACGACTCCCTGTATTATTTGGTCCAGAATTTTCTCCTCGTAAACGGCTCCAAACTTGCTCATGAGCACTTTCTTTTAGAGGGCTGCGACAAATTCGAGGAAGGTTTTGGTGAGTCGGGAATAGGTGCGACTCATCTAGGACGTTCGTAGTCTCGGTGAAAAGCTCATCAAGAAACTAGAGTACCGTAATTACTCGAATCTAACGCGCACCTTTTTTCCGGTTAAGCGAGTTCATAAATTGCATGCGCGTTAGAATCGAGTCCGAACAAAAAAATTACGGTCAATCTATTGCCATCGGCAAATCCAAAATGGCCGCCCCCTACGTGCGTCGGCATGGCGCGTCGGCCATTTCTGCCTATGTGTTTCCCATGTGCGGCACTTCGTACGTGTGCTGAGGAGTTTGTCATCTAGTAGTGCATTAGCATCGACGGCGTGGAAGGGCCGACTCCAAAAACTCGAGTGCACCACCGTGCCGCTTTTAAAAGAAAAGTCATCGTGTGTGCAGAAACGGACGGAAATCGGGCCGCATCGCGGTCGTTCGGAGTTCCTGAAACGTGCGTGCGGGACTGGCGGAAACAAAAGCAGAAGATTGTCGACAGCAAAGCTTCACGCAAAGGCTTCAGTGGACCACAGCAGGGTCGGTTTCCGCAAATTAAAAAGCTGCTCGGCAAGTATGTGCTTCAGCAGCGAGCGGCACAGCGGCCCGTGACGACAGAACTGCTCCAAGTGCGGGCTATGCAATTAGTCTTGGAAAAAATTCTAATGCAGAGCCAGTTTAAAGCGAGCAGGTGCTGAAAAACTAACTTTATGAAAAGGAAAGGCTTTTCCCTCCGAAGGAGAACATGCATATGCGAAAAGTTTTGCGGAGGAGTACGATGAAAAGCTTCACAGTTTTCAGAGGTTCGTCCTAAACTTGCGGCGCAACAACGGCTACCTGCTTGGGCAAATCGGGAATGCCCATCAGACGCCTCTTTACTTCGACATGCCTGGCACCACAACCGTCGACAAGAAGGGGGCGAAGCAAGTTAGCTTGCTGACATCGGTCCACGGTAAAACTACCGTGACGGCAATGCTCTGTTACACGTCAGATGGGCACAAGCTTCGCCCGTACCTCATATTTAAATGGAATACGCTCCCGAAAGGAGTCGTTTTTTCGAGTGGTGTGATCGTGCGGGCGGGCGAGAAAAATGGGTGCGCATTGCAATCGATGTCTTACATTTTTTTTTTTTTCGCGGTGGCAATCGGGTGCGCGTTACAATCGAGGGCGCGGTAGAATCGAGTAAATACGGTAACGTGTCGTACTATTCTGAAATCGTTGACGCTGCCAAGCCAGTCTCTGTCGTCGACGCTGCCATGTTCGTCGTTGACACTGCCGCCGAACCTGATGCAGTCAGTGTAGCATTTCGAACGGCTTGGGCTTTAGGCTGTGCCTGCGCGGCTAAGTATTTCCGCTTACCTTCGATGCCGAGTGCTTTGAGGAGCACTGCCACTCGTCTGTCACCCTCCCAGCCACTTTCACCGGCCGTCTTGAGATGTGCCTGGAAAGTTTTTTTTCATTTATGCCATTGGATGGGAGGCACGCCGGGTACGTCCAGGAATGAAGGAAGGTTGGCAAAGAGAGCCAGCACTAGTCTAGGAGGTAGGCAGCAAGCTGAAGCTAGAAGGCGTCGCTGCAAAGAAGCCGGAGCAAGCACAAGAAAAGTCATTCAGGTCGGTGCCAGCGTGGCGCGAAGAAAAGTGAAAGCACCAATGCGCAGTAGAAAGGTGACGCAAAGAGGTACTTACGTCGGGCACTTCACGGTGTCACCTGCGGCCTGAGTTTAGGGTTCAGTAGCTTGTCTCCATGTCTTGTTGGGCTGTAGCGCGGCGAACCCACGGCAGGCTGGCAGAGAGGCCTAGCGACTGGCGAGTGACGACACGCAGACGAACTTTTGTGTGGCTGACAAGAGAGAGTTTTCGGGTGTTTATTTCGGCGGTTTATTTAAGGATTGGGAACAAGGTGATTGGTCAGTGATACACTGGTCACATGAACAGCTGTACACACACGTTTGCTTGCCGAGAACGGTCCTGGTGAAGGCTTAGCTCGATCTAGGGGCATTTAGAGGAAACTCTACCACACTGGTGTGTATCCCGGACACCAGGGGTCGCACGACACAACATCTACATTGTTCAGGCAAGCTGGCCTTCAGGTCATGTGAAGCGGCTACATTCAGCATGATGTAGGCAGCGCTTAATGCCAGCAGCACGGAAGGAAATATCGCAGAGCTCGGCGTTTTCAAAGCGTTGATCGTGCCGCGAAGTCATGCGATCGTATGCCGCAGGTGCATGGCACTGTCTGAAGATCCGCTTGCTGTGGTGGTTGTGCTTACAGTAGCGGGTGGTTTTGCTTACTCACTTCGCCAGGAAATAAATTATCATGTAATGTTTTGCAGTGCCCACGTTGCACATATTTCGCATTCATTCGTGAACTCTGCAACAATGTTATAAAAAAAAGTTGTGCCATGTGACCCTTAGTGGGATATAAGCACATCAGTACATATAAGAAGCACTGGCATCAAGTTTACTCATGTCAATATTTTTGTCTCAATGAGTACCTATCGACCTCCTAGTAGAGATTTGCGACCTATAATGCAACTGAGGGACGAATAACTACAGTTGAACCTGCTTATAATGAACCTCTATACAACGAATTTTTCGATATAACGAAGTTTTTATATTCCCTGCCGTTACTCCATAGAAGCTCATGTATTTTCGACCTCTATGTAATAATGTAACAGCGTGAGACATCTTTGATAAAATGACTTTTCGACACGAAATTTAGAAAATGTGTCCCGGATTTCGTCATTTTGGCACGATATCATGCCCATTTTTATTAGTTTTTCCTTACTCGAATTTCACCATTTAAGTGTATGCTAATCATTGGATGTGTTTTCCACTCCTGCAAAAAAAAACTCAGCTTGGGGTTGACAGTATTAATAACCAAACAAACAAACAAGCATGCATCTTCCGGGGTTGCCCCGCTGCTGACAAATCCCGAAGCGGTGGTGGTGCGTTGTGATGCCGGTGACTCCCAGGCGAGAGTGAACTCTTGTAAATTTGCGCACGTTGTGTGCGAGGTGGGAAAGCTTGCCTGCAAGCGGGCATTGCTGCTATTTCGCTTCACATATTTTGGGCCGCGTTGAACATCATCGGGGGCCACATCAGGCGCACACAACACCATGCACTCGCCTGGTGTGGCCCCGACAACATTCAAACTTGCTTTTTTTAGTGTGAAGAACTGTGTCGTCACTACCGAGGAGATTCCAGACTAAGCGCTGATAAAAACTCTGTGAGACCACAGTTACAATAAATCTTCAGAGGCTGATTTGTCACGCACTTTCACACCACGAGATTGTAGCCTTCGGGATTAGCCGAATAGCTCTGGCAATAACACGACAGCGCGTTAAATGTAATGCAATGAATGTGTTAGCGACAAATTTACAAATTGTAATGTTATACGAAGTAAGGCTGGCAGCAAACTCTTTTAGATACAATATTGCCGCACTCCTACGAAATGCTAAATATGGCCGCTTCAGGGAGAAGTGCTCGTTTCTCGGTCTCTTCGCGTTGAAAGGGCACCGATGCTTGCCGAGATAGCACGTGCACCAGCGATTGCGACCGCACCCTTAAAATCAAAGTTCACCATTGCTACTCGAGCGGCCCCCTCCCTCACACTCTCGCGTCTTTAGATACGAAGCATTTCTTAGCGAACTTTCGCGACTTTAAGTGCATCTGTCTCTCTGTCTGTCTATCTACCTGGCCGCCAACGACTTTCAGCTCGGCTGGGCGTTTCGATGATAAGAACTACACCAAAATTGGTATGGCATAACATGACTGTATGACGACCGTAATTGACTACTTATAACATGAAAATTGTGACATGTATGTCATGAATGTCATGATTTACATGTCATTATCTTGATGCTCTTGTGGTGGTTTCATTCACATGACATATTGCAAAACTGATATGATATTGCCACAGGAAATTACCATTGCTCCGCGCAACGCGAACGTCGGGAACCAGAGAAACGCTAACGACATGATTACGAGTGACGAAGCCAGCCCCAATGCACGAGCCGGCCCAGCATGCGTCCGGTACTCCGCCGAACAGCCAACGCGCGTTAAGAAGAGAACGAGGGTGCTCGAGGCAGAGGCTCACGAGGACTACTGCCGTTGGATCTTGATTGCTGTGCGTCGTTCACTTTGGGCACAAGTTCACCCTTAATAAACTGTGTAAATAGAACATCGTTGTGGTGAGGCTGCTACATTCGTTACATTTTCTGGTGGAGGTGCTGATTAGATGATTCCAACCCCCACGAGAGAGCGAAGTCCAAGCCCTGACCATTGGCAAGCCGTGGAGCTTACGCCGGTGCACCAACGGATCAGTCGCCGCATTCGAGGGGATTCACCAGAATTTGGACCACTTCCCCCTGTGCCAAGGACATCAGCGACGGAAACAAGAAACGCCACCACCATGACTAGCCAAGTTGCACCATCACAGCTCATTGTCAGCCAGCCCGTCATACCGAAGGTGTTTCATGGTGACCCCTTCTAGGACGCCGAAGACTGGCTGGATCATTTCGAGAGTGTGGCGAACATAAACCAATGGAACGAAGCAGGCAAGTTGCGCAACGTACACGTCTCTTTAGAAGACACAGCGCGAGTGTGGTACGAAAACCATGACGCATCTTTGACGTCCTGGGAAGAGTTCCGGCGGCAGCTACTGTGTACGTTTGGCAACAATGATCGCCGGGAAAAGGCAGAAGCAGCTCTTCGTGCACAGAATCAACGCACAAATGAGACTGTCGCTATGTACATAGAAGACATGTCCCGCCTTTTCAAGCGAGCTGATCCCAACATGACTGAAGACAAGAAGGTGCGTCATCTCATGCATGGGGTAAAACAAGAGCTGTTCGCGGAACTCGTTCGCAATCCGCCGCGCACTGTTGCTGAGTTTCGGTCGTAAGCAACAACAATAGAAACGACGCTGCAGCAGAGAGCCCGGCAATACAATCGTGACGTAACCTGTACATCAGCAGGGGTCTTCTCGGCAAACGTCGATAATCTTGACACTCTGCGGGAGCTCGTCTGGTCAGTTGTCAGGGAGGAACTATGCAAGCTGCAGCCACCCTCTTCACCGGAACTGTCTATTGCGGATGTTGTCCGAGAAGAAATTCGGCAGGCCATACGGGAGCCGCAAAGGGATGCACCACCGACACGATGCGCGGTAACTTATTCTGAGGTGCTCAGGCGGCCTGCTATCCACTGTGCGGCTATCGAGACACCTGGTACTTACGCATCGACAACACGTAGCCCGCGCCATATCGTAGAGGCAACTAGCAGCGCACCTCTTCCGACAGAGACAAGACCTCGGAAAAGCGATGTATGGCGAGATGCGGAACGTAGGCCCCTGTGCTTCCACTGTGGAGAGGCTGGCCATCTTTACCGGTTTTGCCGATATCGTCAAGCTGGTCTTCAAGGATTTGCGGTCAACGCACCGTGTCCGCGAAACGGCGAAAGGCCGTCTGACATCGAGGAATACCTGTACTCACGTCAGAGCTTCGACCTGCATCGTCGTCATCAACCGCGGTCACCATCCCCTCTACGTCAGCGCTCGCCAAGCCCACGTTCCTTTCCAAACGCACCTAGGCATCGTTCGCCTAGTCCGAACCCGGGATACTGAAGTGAGCGACCTGTGGAGGCGAGGCCTCTGGTGATTCAAAATACGAAGATCTTTCACTGCGACACCAGCGTGACGACGACAACTGTCTCCAGGTAAAGAAGTGCAGTAATGAGAAGATAATTTCAGACTTGCCGTTGGTAATTGACGGGCTAGAGCTGATGGCTTTGAGCTGATGGCTTTAATCGATACCGGTGCGGATTACTCTGTGATAAGCTACGATTTAGCGAAGTGCCTCAGGAAAGTTCTGACCGAATGGAGTGGATCTCAAGTACGTACGGCAGGCGGTCATCTTATTACGCCTCTCGGCAGATGCGCGGCAAGAATTGAGATACGAGGTTTCACTTACGTTGGTGACTTTGTTGTCCTGCCGGTATGTTCGAGAGAAGTTATACTCGGAATGGATTTTCTGCAAGCAAATGGTGCCATTATTAATTTGCAGAGGTCCAGCGTATCATTTTCGACGGAACAAGCTATAAAGGTAGCTCGAGCAGACGAGCAATACACCACTCCACTGCGCATTGTCGATGATGATGTGACTGTACCGCCGCAGAGCAGTGTAATGGTTCTAGTCAGAAATGATACGTTTGGAGACTACGAAGGTGTGGCAGACAGCAACATGGATGTTTTCCTGAAAAGAGGTGTTTGTGTGGCACGAGGGATTATCCAGCTACGAAACGAGTACGCAGACGTCCTCCTGACAAATTTTGGGAACGAATTCCAGCACATCGCAAAGGGGACAGCCATAGCCTTTCTTCATGAGGTTTGTGAAGCCACAGAAATGTGCAGCCTTGAAACAACGTCAACGGATATGAAACCAACATCTGATGTCTGTGACGTAATATCCGTAAATCCTAATCTTTCAGTGATCCAACGTCAACAGCTGTACGACCTTGTACGGGAATTCGGCAGCTGCTTCTCCAATAGTTCAAAGGTACGACGCACAACCATTGCAAAACACAGGATCGTAACAGACGAGACAACCAGGCCGGTACGCCAGCACCCGTACCGCGTTTCACCAAAAGAAAGGGAAGTCATCAAGAATCAAGTACAAAAGATGCTTGAAGATGATGTTATTCAACCTTCTAGCAGTCCGTGGACATCTCCTGTAGTACTTGTCAAGAAGAAGGATAGCACGCTAAGGTTTTGCGTCGACTAACGGAATTTAAATGCTGTGACTAAACGGGATGTATATCCCCTCCCGCGTATTGACGACACATTAGACAGACTTCGGTGTGCCAAGTTCTTTTCATCACTAGATCTGAAAAGTGGATACTGGCAGATTGAAGTTGATGAACGTGATTGCGAGAAGACTGCTTTTGTTATCCCGGACGGACTTTATGAATTCAAGGCTCTCCCTTTTGGTCTCTGTTGTGCGCCAGCATAGTTCCAACGCATAATGGACACTGTACTTTCCGGATTGAAGTGGCAGTGTTGCTTAGTGCACCTTGACGACGTGGTCATCTTCGCCGCTACAATATGACATGACTACTTGGCAAACATAAGTGACAGGCCCTAACGTGGAAATCATGACGTGCATGTCATGTAAGTCATGACTACACGCCATACGCTCAGGATGTCCTCGCGGTTGTTTCGCTAGCGTCGCATACACCAAATTTGGTATTAAGTGATGTCGATTGATGTCGAAGGTAAATGACCGGTGCAAACACGATAATCATGACATGCGTGTCATATAAGAACACGACTACATGTCACGTTTATGATGCGCTCGTGGCGGTTTCACTAGCTTCACATACAGTCGAGCTACCATATAACAGCCCCACTTAAAGCAAACTTTCGCTTAAAACGCGTATATCCGCATGCCTGTGAAAATATACATTGGTTCAATGGCAGAAAATCCCAATTACATTGAATGTCTTCAAGCACCTGATCGGTTACAGCGAACAGAGTCAGCGGTCTGCCAACTTCTCGGGAAGCTACTTTAGGCCACCGATCAGGCATTGGCGATGTGCCCATACATTCTTATTGTTAAACGCCGACCCTGCCTCCGCGACCCTTTAGTCGCCGCTCTCCCCGACCCATGGAGGAAAGAAAGCTGTTTTCTTTCTTCGTGCCCCGACTGCTTTTTGTTACGCACCCCTCTATCCTTTACCCCCGCTACTTTGAGCACCTTGCATCGACAGACGAGGCCCGTGTTTTCACACTGCCACCGATCTTCAGAAGACTGGTCGGCCATATACCCTGTTTTTGATTGCTGGTAGTGTCGTTGGCGTCGCCAGCCTGGAGTGACCAGACCATTTGCCAACATTGTTGGCCACCGACTGTATCTGATAGTCTGCGTGTAGTGCATGCATGTTTGCTACCCCACCGACTCTGATAATTTGCGATTCGTTTCATGTCTAGGACTTGTTCTCACTCACTTCGCACTCAACTCAACCTGCCTTCTTCCCGTGTGTTTTGGTTTTCGAGGTCGCCCTCCCACCACATCCTCCCCTCTCTTTATCGCAACTCCTTGCCCTTCTCTCGCAAATCTGCTCTTTTCTATTGATCACAACCCCTTCGCCCGTCTCCACTGCTCCGCGACGCCAGTCACGCCGGCTCGAATTAGTTTTGTTTTCTGACTTGAAACGGGCCCAGAGCTGTTCTACGTGTTCTGGCATGTGTGTCGCGTGTGCGCGTTTTGCTCGCTCTTGGTGTGCATGTGTGGTCATGGTGGTAGGCGAGAGGACTAGCACACTTTTTCCTGCCGCTCAACAAAACGTCGAAAGTGTGACCACTTAGCTTAAGCGTAATCCGCGCGTTAGGTGCCGCGTCGCAGAGCGCTTGCTCATAGTTGTTGACCACCTGGCAGCAAAGTTGTCGCTTTGGGCGTCCCGGTATTCAGCTGTGCAGATGGTGAATATTTCGTGGGCGGCGGTGACGGCTACATGCAGGCTGAAATACGTGGCGCAAGGTTTACAAAGAGAAAAAAAGACGAGACAAAAAGAGCGACATGGCGCTCTTTCTGTCTCGTCTTTTTTTCTTTTTGTCAACCTTGCGCCACGTATTTCAGCCTAATATGTACCAACTAGCCCAACATAACGTACTGTTAGGCTACATGCACGCGAAACTGTCTTCGCGAGGCTTACTTCGTCCACGGTGGTGAGCCTAAAGCTTCCTAATTGGACCACTGCGGCGGTGATTTGTGGCAGCACGTTGTCAACTCCAACCTGGCAGAGCAGGTGGGACATCTGTTGCGATGGTCTAATTATAGCAGATGATGATGCAGACAGTGCAGAACCGTGCACAGATTGGGGCCTTGTCAATGAAGTACGTGGCGAGAGCGATTTGGAGGAATCGGATTGCGAGAACGACGAAACTTTGGCGCCAGTGCCTGATGCAGCGTATGCCACGGGCCTCGGGAAACGAGCACCCTGCCGTTTTAAGTGAACTCGAGACCGCCCTTATCGCTTCTGCTCTTCGAAACACGTGCGTCACGGACTTCTTGGGGCAAAAAAAGTGTGTTTTCACGCACAACTTTTTTGAAAAACTGTGTTTAATTTACTATGAACTTCATTCAGGATTAACGAGCAAATGATGGGTCACGCTCAGGTTTGATATGAGCGGGCTCGACTGTATACCAAGTTTGGTATAACGTGACGTGGATTGATGGCAAACGCAATTGACACGTCCAAACATGCTAACCATGACATGCGTGTAATGTAAAACATGACTGCATGCTACGCTCATAGCGCGCTCATGGCTGCTTCGCTAGCTACACCTATACCAAGATTGGTATTATGTGGTGGGAATGAATGACGAAGGTATATAACTGGTGCAAGCACGATAATTGAGGCATGCATGTCATGTAAGAACATGACTACATGCCATGCTGATGATGCGCTCCCAGCTATTTTTCTAGCTTCGCATATACCAAATTTGGTATTCGTGATTTGAATTGACGTAACACATTCAAACATGATAATCATAATATGAGTGTCATGTTGAAGATGACCACATGCTACGCTCGTAGCGCGGTCGCAGCCATTTTGCTAGCTTCACATATACAAATTTGGTATTACGTGACGTCAATGGACGAAGAATGCAAATGCCAGGTGTAAACAAGATAATCATGACATGGAAGTCATGTACGGCATAATTTACATGCCTACCACTGCTGGGGCTCGTATTGCAGACGTTAGTGATTGTCTTTACGCGACTATAAGCAATATACTTGCATCTTATCTAGTTGCTTGGGTGCGCATAACATTTCTACTTTTGTTTACTGTGTCCATTCATACACCTCATAACGTTGAGCTGATTTTAATGTGACAAATAACGTTTTTAATGTGACATAATGACATATAGCCTTTTCTCATTCCTGCTTCGCATGTAATCAATTCCCACTGTACGTGGGATCTGCCAATTTTTTCATGCTCGTTGTTTCCAGACAGATTGTTTTCTTTCTGTTTGGCATTCGATGGCAGATTTAACAAGCGTGCACTATGCAGGCGATATAGATGGGCCAGCTTATTTAATCTCTGGTTAAGCAGCACTTGCGCGCTTTTACCCGCTCGTAAAAGTTACGATGTGTGGGGGCATGTTATCGATTTGAACTCATTACGGAACATGGCAGTGAGGGCAACAACTCACTGAGTGTCCATATAATTGCTGTTGCAATAATGCAGCTTTTTATTGCCAATTAAGTGTTTCAGGTTAGCTCTGCTTTCAGTACCTCTTTGGTTTAAAATGTGCATTTATTTTTGAATTTTGGGACCGAACCTTCATATAACCAAACCCTCTTTATAACGAATTTTTCTGCTATTCATTCATTTCGATATATCCAGGTTTAACTTTATCGCTTTTATTGTTTTATATCACTGGTCCCCGCAGGGGCGTCTGCTTACGCAGGCATTTGGTGTGTAGTGACACCACGGACCCGAGCTAACGGGCGGTGTTTTGACTCCCTCCCACCCCTATACGTGCATGGCTTTGCCGTGTCCGGGGAAGAGGGGATTCTGGGGGTCTGATCAGACGCCAGGTGATTGGACCTTTAAGGGGGGAGGTGGCATTGAAAAAAACTTTTTTATTTGTTGACCTACAGCAATGAAATTTGGCATGCATACTCATAAGTGTCTCGAATAGGGAAATATGCAGTTTCATCATGATAGCTTCAGTAGTTCTCAAGTTACATAATACTGCACGATCCAATTACATGGTCTGCTTGTGGAAGGAAGGAAGGAAGGAAAAACTTTATTTGCAAGGGTTTGAGACAGGGGTCATGAGCTTGATGGGTGGGGCCCCAAGTCTAGGGCTCCACTGGCTGCCGCCGTCTGTCTGATGTGACGCAGAAGTGCAAGCTGCACCTCTGGGTCAGAGCTGGCGAGCTGTGCCTCCTATTGCTCGAAAGTATTACAAAGCTTGTACTGACCTAAAAAGGTATCTAAATTTGGTGATCGTTTAAGGCATCCCCACGAAATGTGGTAGAGCGATGGCGAGCCGCCACACCACGGACAAGCACGCCCATACAGCGTTGGAAAAATTTTGTGTAACCTTTGAAGATTGGTAAAGTCTCCCGTTTGAATTCGGCGGAGGTCAATCACGTCCTCCCCTTCTAATGCTTTGTGGGGGGCGCTGTATTTTTGTCGCATGCCTCGCTGGTTAGCAAGAATTTCGCAAGGGGCCATTCTGGATTGGTCATTATCCTCCTCGATAGCTTCCTCCTGGAGGTGTTTCAAAGGATTGAATGTGCTGTCGAAGCTCTGCTCGGTTCGTGAGCCCTCGAGCACAAGCGTCAGCACTTTCTTTCCCCTCCAGACCTGCGTGTCCTGGACACCAGATCAGCCTGTATTTGTTCGTCAAGCTCCCGCCTAAGAACTTGCTTATTTTTATCGGAAGGCGGCCTCTTAAAAAGAAACAACATGCTTCCTGCGAGTCGGAAATGATAGTTGTCTGCGGTTCATCTCTTTGTTCCTGCGCTTTGATTGCAAGGGCAATGCTAAAGCATTACGCCTTGGCGATCGAGGACGTGTACAGTGATGCACATGTCACCATGCAGTTGTCGTTGCTAAGTACCGATGCAACTGACCGTTTAAAATTGTACCTCGAAGCGTCCACATACAAAACATTTGATTTGTTTTTGAATGTTTTTCGGAGCCATCGCACTCTCTCCTCTCTGCGCTTTCTGTTTGTTTTTACATCCATGTTCTTGGGCAGCGGTGAGATCGAGATCTTGCTGTGGACGGGATCCGGGATTTCTACAAGAACCTCGTCCATGTTCTGGGGGTATGGCAAAAAGCCCGCCCTAGAAAGTATCTCTCTGCCTGCTTTCGTTTGACTTAGACGATTTCTCTGCACAGTCAGTACCGCTGTCTTTAGCTCGGGGTATGTATTATATATACCGAGGTCCAAAAGCTTTTGGGTTGGTGTGCTTACCGGTAGCCCTATGGCCACTTTGTAGGCGCCCCTAATTATAGACTCGATGGTTTCTTCTTCTGATTTGTTTAACACGTGGAAAGGTAGACTATACGTAACCTTACACAATACAAGTGCCTGTACTAATCTAATTGTGTCTCCTTTCTTCATGCCCTGTTTGTGATATGTTATTCTATGGATAATTCGTGCAACTTGTTTCGTGGCTGATTTTAATATGTTTATTGTATGATTCGCTCGTCCATTACTTTGAACCCAGTAACCCAGAATACGTGCGACGGTCACCTCACGTACTTTGACACCTTCAATGTTTATGTCAATGCTTCCGTTACTTTTGTATCTTTTTCCATGTACCCTGATAATTTCAGATTTTTCTGGGGCACAGCTGAACCCGCTTGCCTTCGCAAAGTTTTCAACAGCTGTTGCAGCCTCTTGAAGTGTCTGCTCTTTGTTAGCTAGAGATCCACGCGTTGCCCATAGGGTGATATCATCCGCATAGAGAGTGTATCCTAACTGCGGAACTCCATCTAGAGCTTGCGTGAGTCCTAACATGGCGATATTAAAGAGCAGGGGAGAGAGGATGGCTCCTTGAGGGGTACCTTTGTTTGGCATCTCAAAAGCGTCTGACGTGACTTGTGCTACGCTTATCGAAGCCCGCCTTTCTGTGAGGAATGCCTTGATGTAATTGTAGGTGTTTGTCCCACGTCCCATGTTGTTTAATTCTGTTAGGATGGCCATATGCGAGATATTGTCGAATGCTCCTTTTAAATCAAGGGCTAGTATTAGATGTTCTCCTCCTGTAGGTATATAGCTCAAAACTTCCTCTTGTAGTAGGAGAAATGCATCTTGAGTGGAGAGGCCATTGCAGGAACCCAGCATAGTGGCTGGAAAAAGGCCGTTGTCCTCTATAAAGTTTTGGAACCGATTTTGAATAACCCTTTCGAAAAGCCTTCCCATGCATGACGTCAAAGATATGGGCCTGAGTGCCTGCAGGGATGGCTTCTTCCCGGGTTTCGGTATCGTAATAATTTTGGCTACTTTCCATTCCTCGAGTATCTTCCCTTTGAGCCAATAGTTGTCATTAAAATGGTTTGTCAGTGCCTCTATAACCTTATCGCTGAGGTTCCTTATCATTGCATTTGTGATTTTATCTGAACCAGGGGCAGAATTTCTCTTGGCTGCTTGGGCAGCCACAAAGACCTCTTCCGTGGTGATTGGGGCGTCGAGTCTCTCGTTTTTCACACCAGTGTACTGCATTTCAATACTGCAACTATCGGTATTCTCTCCTATGTATCTGTCCTTGAGTGCTTGTATTAACTCCTCCTCTGTGCCCGGAAAATCATGCATTATTCGTTATAGTGTTCTGTTCGAGGCCGATTTTGATTTTTCTGGGTCAAGCATGCTCCTTAGGATGGCCCAAGTTTTTGCAGTGCTCAGAGTGTCCTGTAGTGACCTGCAGAACTGGATCCATCCCTCAGTTGCAATTTTGTTATCGTATTGATTTGCCTCCTCTTCTAAAACAGCGATTCTGCGGAGAAGGTTCTGGTTGAGTCGCTGGTTTTTCCACCTTTTCAGCATACGGCGCCTGCTCCCCCACAGGTGGAGCAGGTGCCTGTCGACTGCAGGAGTCTCTGCTGTTCTTGCGATACGTTTAGATGTTTGTTTGTGAACTGAGATTATGTACTCTGACCATTCCCCAATCGACTCCGGTACAGAGTCGGGTGAGGGATCACGTCGTCTGTATCTTTCCCAGTCAGTAATCACCACGTCTCCTATGACCCTGCGTAGTTTTGGAGTTGAGAGGAAAATACTGATTATGTAGTGATCGCTGCCGAGATTGTCTTCCAGGTTTGTCCAGTTAGCGTCGTTAACATTATGTGTGAATGTCAGATCTGGGAACGTGTCTCGACTTACGCTGTTACCCAGCCTCGTAGGTGTTGTGAGTAGAGTAATTAAGCTCAATCCTAGTTTGGATACGGCGTGTTCGAGACGTGTTCCTTTAGCGGAATCTCTCGAATAACCCCAAGGGAATCTCTCGAATAACCCCATGTGGTGCTGGGTGCGTTGAAGTCGCCCAATACCACAAGTCGATCTTTCGCCCCTGCAATACCGACAACATTTTTAAGCAGTGCACCAAAGTCCTCGTGTTTCTCTTTGGGAGGGCTGTATATATTTAATATTACGGTTTTCACTTTGCCTCTCTTCAGAGGAAGAAGGGTGATTATCTGATGATTTATCCGCAGACTTTCTATGTGCTCAACCTTTGCTGCAATATTTTTGCTAACCAGCGAGGCTACGCGGGGATAATTTGGATCTTGCAAACAATAATATCCCTGCAGTTTGACCATCTTGGGCCCAACCTCCTGCAGGCATATTACGTCTGGCTGAATTCGTACCGAGTTCATGTAATTTTGGAGTGCTTCGGCGCGCTTGTGAAAAGTGCGACAGTTCCACTGCCAAATCTCTAAATGTTCTACACTTTTTAGATTATTTTTGGCCATGCTGCATGGTCGTATCCATGCTGTCGCGGCCCGCTTTGGATGGTTTGTCAATAACTGGGGCGGACATGGAGCGTTTGTTTAGTGCCCTCTGCAAGCCTCCCACAGCATCGTTAACATACTGCCTCTGAATTTTCAGTTCTTCTATGACAAACGTTTTCATTTCCGCCATGAAATCACCTAGAAGTTTATGTAAAGTAGATATGCTTTCCCTGTTTGCTTGAACCTGCGTCTGCACTTGCTTTACTAGTTCACTGCTTTCTGATTGAGTAGCGAACGAGTCTTCGTCTATCGTTTCCGCGCTCGTTTTTGCACTATCCTTCATGTGGGCTAGATGCTCTCGCGCCTCTTTATTGCCCACGGTGGGGTTGCCTATCGACCCTGGATTTTGTATTTTCTTAATTGCATTTTCTAATTTGATTTCCATTGACGAGATGGCCATTTTATACTCTTTCCGCTCCGCAGCCATTTGATTTCTAAGCTGTTTAATTTCTTGTGTTAATCTTTTGTTCTCCTCTAGAATTTTCCTATACTGTGGGCTATCAGTTGCAGGAACATTGGGAGGCACTGGACTCGCCCAGCTCACCTTGTTTGGTGGGTTGTTTTGTACGTCC
This sequence comes from Rhipicephalus microplus, assembly GCF_043290135.1. Classification (NCBI taxonomy): domain Eukaryota; kingdom Metazoa; phylum Arthropoda; class Arachnida; order Ixodida; family Ixodidae; genus Rhipicephalus; species Rhipicephalus microplus. Next base: position 3,498,211 of record NW_027464607.1, read on the forward strand.
TGCGTACTAAGGCCAGTGGTTGCTGCTACTGCTCCTTCTTTCCTGGCATGGGCGGAGCTTGTTTCCCAGCTGCTACTCGGTGTTTTCTTCAAGTCTGGCTTGCCAGAGGCCTCCGCAGGCTTGCTAATATTCCGCTGTTGCGAGGTCTTTGATGATGATCTCGATCTTGATCGTGATCTGGAGCTAGATCTAGATGCCTGCCACGTCTGGAGCGTCGCTTCCTCTCGGTCTGAGCTGAACCAACGAGGAGGTTTCTGCTGGTGTTGCTCAAATTGTGGGAAATCCTTCTCGGCGTAGGTACACTCTGTTTGTCTTCGAGGCGTCTCCACTCGTGATTTTTGGGGGGGGCCACATTTTTCAGTTTCTTTTTGCATGATTTGTCTCCTGTAGCGTGCTCTTCACCGCATATGGCACAGTTCAGGGCAAATTCATGTTCTTGAGTAGGATCACACGTCCCACACTTGGAGCACACATTGGCGTTCGGAGTCGGGCACACGTCGGTTCGGTGGCCAGTTGATCGACAAATCTTGCAAACCTGTACGGTAGGCTTGTATGGATAACAGATCGCCTCTGCACCCATAAAATAGACACACCTGGGGAGCACGTCACCTGTAAAAGTTATTATTGCTGACTTCAAAGAGCCCAGCATTCTGGCTCTCTCTATCTTCACCCCTTGTGTCCGTATTCGTCGGTTTGCCATCAGGTCGGCTTGAGTGGTTCCGGGCGGTAGTCCATGAACGATGCCTCGCAGCACGTCTTCTGGGTCGGTCACGTACGCATTGAAGGGGTGAATTCGTCCTCTGATTTTCAATTGGTTGATCTCTTTCAGCCTGCCCGCCACTTGTTCGTGTGGCGTGGACAATATTATGATGTTCGATCCGGGGTGGACCCGCAGCAAAAAACTTTCTCCTCCAAAATTGTTCCGGCAGGCCTCTATTACTGCCATAGAGAGCTCGGATCCAAATAGATTTTTCACTGTGAGGCCCTTGTGCGGTCTCAGGATAACCTTTATGTCTTCCTTTGGAAGCGGCGTCAGTCCTCGGCGTTTTCTGCGCTGGAAATCCCGCTTGACTTGGCTGTCTCGTGCTGCGTTGGCAAGCGGATGGCCTGCTGACTTTTCGTTTTTCTTCTCTAGTCCTTTCTCTTGTTCTTTCTGGCTTTGTTTATGGTTCTTTTTTCTTCTGCGTGAAAGGACGGTGTGCCAGCCGTCCCCCGTTCAAGTAAGAGCCAGACCCGCGTCGTCTTCGTTCTTGTTATCGAGAGACGCGGCGCTGGGCGCTCGCGCGTCATTACTTGGTTCCTCATTTGACGAGACGCTACGTCGCTCGGTTGATTCTCCGACACCAGAGATGGGCCAGGAGGGTCTTCGTCAACGTCCATGTAGACAAAGAATTTCTAGGCGTCCTTATGCATGCATGCTCAGTAGAAACAGGGGAATGGGCCAACCTCCGTTTTCCTCTGCGCAAGACACATAGTCCGAAAAGGAGCTTAAATGGCACTCACCATTGACTTCTAACTCGGTCAGAAAATGTCGGAGAAAGTCGGTCGAATAGTGGTGAGCCAGTCGACGCACCCGTCGCCGCACCGCGCCTGGTTTAGCGTCCCGGCGCCGCCGACCGAAGCCGGTGATACGGTAAGCTGCGTTCGTGCATGTCGTATCTTCAAACGTTGACAATTTCTCGTGAAGCTGGTCCAGGTCTGCTTGTGGAAAGCCTAGCGCTGCAACAAAACATGCCAGGAAGCTGCGAATGGTGTTGATCTTTACTCAAAAGAAAGCTACAGAGTATGGCACTCTCAGAATTTTTTTAATAAGTTCTCTTTTTTTTTTTTAGAGATCATTATGGCTGCCGACACACTTTGTCAGAAACGGCGGCACGGACAAATCATCGTCTAGAAAAATAACAGGGCGATAAAACAGAAATTGAAGATTGCTGTACCCACAAGCAGTGTTCAGGGATTCAGGAAAAAAAAAAACAGAATCAAAATCGGTTTCTCGTTGGATATTGATGAAAATTGGCACAGACACTAAGAATGACCTCACAGTGCTTCCATAAAAATTTTGAAGCGATACCACAAATACTTTATGAGAAACAAATTATTTCTTCATTGAACCATGTGAAGGGGCTGAGCATAATGTCAAAAAAAAAAACAATATTGAGAAAGCTGCGTTTAAAGTTTCAACTTTTCTTTACGTCTCTAAGACACCTAAAAATTGGGATCTCAGGTTTGTCTTGTGATATTTGACTTCTTTTCACCATTTACTCCTTTTCATGATTTACAAAGAACAAGTATGGATTTCAAACCAAGTTCTTTGTATGAAGGAGTGGTGTGATAGGTATGGCAGAAAAGATTGCAATTGAATAAAACCATATACTGAAATTATTGCACATACTTTTTTGCGCTGAAGTTGTAATTAGCGTAATTAAGTACTTGATTACAAATATTCACTGAACTTTTCTTTATTTGGAGGGAGGTTTATTGCATCAGAAAAATAAATCACACCATGACGGCCAATACCTTCTTTCTAAATAACAAAGTTATGGGCAGAAGACTGGTGGCACGGGAATTTCTAGCAGTATGAGACGAAACGGGGATATAAAAATTCGTGCCCCTGATTCATACATGCTCTTTTGCCGCTCTAGCCGTGAAACGCATCATCATACAACCGGTCGCGTAAACTCTAATCTGCGAGGCTTTCATTGCCTCGGAACATTCATAGACGTTCGTGGCGATATCAAGCACGGCTCCTAGCATGTCTAAATCGCATCACAAAAGCTTATTGGCAGCACTCCATATGACCGTGGAGTGCGCGGCCGCGTGGACAGTGCAGTCGGCGCGTAATGCACTTGCCGGTGGCGTTCGATGACGATGCGCGAAATGTGTAACTACAAAGACAAAAAATCGGCACGCACTGCACTTGGCATCGCATTTTCGAATGACGACGCGCGACACTGCTAGCCGCTGTTCCAAACGGTCCTTCGCAGTGAAGGGGGGGTGGGGGGTGACGAGCTTGATTGTGTTGTCCGCTGCCTACGCGTAAAATGCCCGTACGTGATTCAGAGGAGCTAGCGAGTGATGTGGTACATTCCTTGCGAAGAAGCACGTCGCCAAGAGTGCGCTTGCGCGTCGTTCCTGCCCGCAGTCTTGCTGTCAGCGGAGTTAGGCCTAAAGCCGACTCATGACGCGCCGCACTCGTAGACCGCCGTGCGCCCGCTCGTAGTAATCTGATCGTGCATCCGGTGCGGCCACTCATAGTAATTAGATCGTGCCGCCGCTTACAGCTTCGTTTCTTGCGAAGAAGCACGTCGCCACGGATGCGCTAGCGCGTCGTTCCTGCCCGCAGTCTCGCTGTCGGCGGAGGGCTAAAGACGACTACGATGACGTGCGGCGCTCGTAGACCGCGCTCCAACTCGTAGTAACCTGATCGCGCATCCGCTTACTGCTCGTAACTATATCTTAAGCGTAGTTATATCTTAAGTGATTATCAAGCCGTGAACACGTCACGAAGTGGCGATTTTCGAGAGCCATGTCTTCGCGACGCACAAGCAGCAGACGACGATCTCCCGGAGCGAGCATCGGGCCAATGGTGAGGCGAGCTGAGGCAACATGGCGGCCACGGCCAATCAAGGGCCTCAAAACGACCTTCAAACATTTGCTTTTTGCTCGCTTGTTGTTAAAGGGAGGAGCCAGCTGAGGCGGGAAAACACGAAGAAATGCTCTTTCCTATGAGCCCAAGAAGCCGGCTCCCGGCCCAAGCATCGCGAAGCTATAATTTTTTGAAAATCGCCGTTTTCTCGCCATTTCCAGAAAAAGTTTTGCTACCTAGGTGGGTGAAACGAATTTTCCGAAGCACTTCTGCGCGGTTTTCACTGTAGATATTTTGGAACCAGATAGAAAAAGGGTTCCAGAAACTGAAAACTTGAGTTTCAAAAAATCAATTTTTTTTTTTTCCATTTTTCGCGATCCCAAAGCCGCGTCCCCCCGATGCAACACACCCCTTTGGCCCCGGCTTCACGTAGACGGCACCCATGGCCTGACCCACCCAGGGCAAATCGGCAGTCGCCTTTTTCCTATCTCTCACGGAAATGTTGTAGGCCCGTGTGCTCAGATTTGGGTGCACGTTAAAGAACCCCAGGTGGTCTAAATTTCCGGAGCCCTCCACTACGGCGTCTCTCATAATCATATAGTGGTTTTGGGACGTTAAACCCCACATATCAATCATTTTCCTATCTCTCTCTTTCTACCTACACCTTCGTCTTTCCCTCTCACTTTATATCTTTCCTGTCTTTTCCTCTATACTAGTCACTTCTAATTTTTCTGGCGGCAAGGGTTAACGGTGTGTTGTCATCCAACCTTGGTATACCATTACATTATAGCGGCGGCGTACGACTGGCATCATGCAGACTCTTTTATGAAGCTCTTGTAGGGCCCTTGTAGGGCTCCGTAGTGGGTGGCCGGCGCTGTTGCCGAACTTTATAACTATTTAATGGCGGAAGCATTCTCTCAACTGCCTGATCGACCTCTAGAAAGATGTCGCACCGAAGTTCCTTTTCAATTCAATCTCCAAACCTACCTAAACAACTTCCCTCGGTTCCATGTTTTGCATAGCGAAGGAAGTACAACTCTGCGCAAACTGTCCCCTTTCTTAGTGGCAAGATCTCTAGCCGAAGCATCAAAAATGAACATCGGAGACCTCCTGATAGAAATAAAAAGGAAAGAACAAGTAACAAAGCTCTATGACATAGTCAGTATCGGAAACATGGATATCAGAATCACTGCTCTCCGATCTCTAAACACATGTAAGGGTTTTATCTCGGAAGAAGATTTCCTGAACCTGAGCGACGAGGAGCTCCTTGAGGTTTTCGAAGATCAAAATGTTGTAAAAGTCTAACGAATAACAATCGAAGGAAAAAAATTGGCCCCGTATCTGTATGTTATCTGCAAATGTCGTCGAAAGACGATATTCTTGCATGTGGAGAGAGTGAACAAAACATTTATTTGATGTTCTGCGCAGGACATTCGGTGAATTCTATTCTGGAGGCGCTGCATTAGAGTACCTCGAGCGTGCAGTGGAGGCGAACTTGCTCATCAAGTCACGTCACACGTGAAACATGATCGCCGTCTGGCAGTTTTTTTGGAAAACATAGCGCGTGGCTCTGAGACAGGTGTGCGCACCCGTCTCAGAGGTGATAAGGTGTAGAATGCAATGGGACGGGTAGGTGCCACCACCGTCTAGTCTTAGCAAATCGTTGGACACACACGCCTTTTCGTGCAAGCGTGGCATGGTCAGCGCAGCGTGATAAGTGCTACGGTCGTTTAAATTACTTATGTATGCCTTTTCTAGTAAAAGGCGCACATGCAGAATACATACATGTTGTTATGGTGCCCCAGGCATGTGCAGTAATTGCTTTTTAATTGGAAATTGCACAAGTATGAGCACTAAATCTCGAGCAACGATGGTAGGCGCTGTGGATGAGGTCGGCCGTTTCAAGAACCCGGTGCCGTTAAGATTCGACAAACAGACAAATGTACACACAGACAGACCAACATTTTCGCATGGAAGGTCCCCAAGAAAGACTATCGTCTTTAAAAACTAACAACTCCCGACAAAACATGTAGCCCCAATTTTTCGCACAAGCACACTTCTTAGCTCTCTCGAAGCAGGATACCTGAAAATCACTTGCTGTCGGTGCCATATAAACCCATCATCAAGGCTGACAGGGGCTGACGATAAAGTAACGCCCACAAGACTGGTCCGCTCCCATGGCGCTCCGGGGCATAAATTTTGCACATAAACGGTGTCTTCTTGTTGCAATGACAGAGCCTGTCGGGATCCTCTGTCGGCGAACAGCTTCTGCTTGAGTTGCCTCAGAAGTACCGATATCTGTAGGCTTGGGCGCAAGACATCAAATCGTGTCCTAAATGTTTCGCCTGTTAATAGTTTGCATGGTGCGCAACTCGTTATTTCATGAGGCGTACTTCTATTGTAGAATAAGAATAGAGATAGCTGTGTTTGACAGTCACCAGACCCATATTTTTTAGCTTGTTTTTTACGGTCTGTACCTCTCGCTCCGCGGCACCGTTGGACGCAGGATGATAAGGCGGCATGAGCATACGGCAAATTCTATTTCGAGTCAGACATTTAAGTTACTGTGCACTGGTAAAAGCAGGACCATTGTCTGAAACTATTATGTTGGGAAGGCCATGCTGTGCGAATGCTGTTCTCAAGGCAGAAATGGCCGCATCTGAAATGTGGTAGTCACAGGAAAGACTTATATCCGCTTCAAAAATCCATCCACTATAACCAAAATTGTAGGTCCTAGAAATGGTCCCCCGAAGCCAATGTGAAGCTTAGACCAGGGTCGCTGCAGAAAAGGCCATGGTGTTTGCTGCACTGGCTGGGCAGCTCGACGTTGGGCCTGGCACGTAGCGCAACTCTTCAAATTATTTGCTATGTGATTGTCCATGCCTGGCCAGCAAATGTGGCTTCTGGTGATCATCTTTCTCTTCTCGATAAGGGGGCTCGCATGAAGCACGCCAAGTACTTCGGCCTGCAACTTTCTCGGAATCAAAGCTCTTGATCCCCATAGTAGACAGTCTTCATCAAGACTAAGTTCACTATTTCTGGCATTGTAGGGGTTCTATTCTGATCCTGATGGAAGTGTGTCTCCTTTCAACACAGACAGGACAACAAGACTCGGAATTGAATTGTCCTTTAGGGCACGCGCTATGACAGTTGGTGATAGGAGTCTTGGATACGAGTCCTCCAGCATGAAGGCTTCAGCAGGACGAGTGAATGCAGTGCCATCGTTTGGCAGGGGAGCCTATTAAGAGCATCGACATAACATAGCTTTTTGACTGGTTTGTAGACATGGTTGTAATTGTAAGTAGTGAGCTTCAGAGCCCATCAGACTACTCTTGGCGAAGCTTGCACAGGAACAGGGTTGTTGGCACCCAGAAGTCTAAAGAGTGATTTTTTATCTGTATTGGATTCGAACGGTATGTCCCACTAGTATTGGTGAAACTCATCAACGCTAACACCAAAGCCAATGCGTCCTTGTCAATGTGGCTATAGTTTTGCTCTACTTTCGATAAACTTCTTGAACCAAAAGCAATCGGATATTTTCTGCCATTACCGTCTTTGTGTCCAAAACTGCACCTATTTCGTGAGGTGATACGTCACAGCTGAGGCTCACAGGCCTGTCCGGGCGGAATTGTGCGAGAAGTGAAGCTGAAGTCGCCAAGTGCTTACAGGCAGTAAAGACATCTTGCTGGTTCTTTCCCCAATTCCAGTTCTTTCCATCCCCAAGAAGCAAGTGCAATGGACAGAGCACTGCAGAGAAGTTGGGCGAAAACTGCTGATAGAAATTAACCAGTCTCAAAAAGATTTGAGGTTCTTTGACGTCTTGTGGCACAGGAGCATGCAGAATGGTAGACACATTGTCCATGTTCGGCGAGAGGCTTTCCTTACTGATGATGGGCCCAAGATACTCAACTCGGGGCATGAAGAAGTGGCACTTCTCGAGTTTCTGGGATCGCGATGTTGAGAGAGCACCATGCTTTTGGAGTGAACAGACGCAGTTGATACGGTCGGCACTCTCCAAACAACACACATTTAACTACTTCTATATTGACGATATCATCGGGTGAATCATTAAATCAAATGTGATCAACACACTAAAATAAACTTGCATAATATTACTATACACTCAACAACATAACATACACAAGGCGGCGAATGCTTCACTCACAACGAGGGCCCGCGAGCGACGATTCGCGGTGCCGTTCTCACGGGCCCATCGCAAAAGACAACCGTTCGCTCCAACTGCCACACGCCAAAGAGCCCCGCTCATCTCTCCCGTGCTGCCATCAAGGCTTGCCGACAGGCGTCACTGCCGGTGCCACCGTTCTGACCATGATGATGATGGTGGTCATAAACGCTCGCGAGCACCACGGCACCTACCGTTCGGAAGTTGTGACCCCTGAATGCGGCCTATGCACGAGACACGTGCGCCCTGAGGTGCAAAAGACTTTAGGGGTGTTAGCACCCCCACTTAAGGCTGGATTCTTTGAGTTTACTTAGCACCGCATGGAGTTGCAACAGTACTCAGCATCATTTGCACCAGTTATGAGAATGTCATCAAAATATACTGCTACATGTGGCAGACCCCTGAGCAAGTTATTCATCTCGCGTTTAAAAATGGCTGGGGCGGACGAGACCCTAAAAGGCAAGCAAGTGTATTGAAACAAATCCATGTGCGTCGAAATCATAACGCACTCTTTAGAGGCCTCATCTAGAACTACTTGCTGGTATGCGTTTCACAAGTTTAGCTTTGTAAATTTCTCACCACCAGCCAGCAGAGTCCACAAGTCCTGGATCCTAGGAATGGGGTAGCGTTCCACCACTGCGGCTGGGTTAATGGTGACACCGAAATCCCCACATATTCTGATGCGCCCGTACTTTTTAGGGGCGAAGCTCCTTAGGGCGCGGGCTGTGCGTCCCCTGTAGCCTGTATGTAGCCACCTCTAGTTTAGTTCCTGCAGTGTTCACTAGATGGCAGTACGGTCCCCTGTATGTAGCCACCTCTAGTTTAGTTCTTGCAGTGTTCACTAGATGGCGGTACCGTCTCCTGTATGTAGCCACCTCTCGTTTAGTTAATGTAGTGTTTACTAGATGGTGGTACTTGTAGCTGATGATGAAAAGATGCAAGATGTTATAAACTAGAAAGCGGTACTTGTAGTTGATGAAAGACGCGAGATCTTATAAAATAGGAATGATGTCACATATGGCGCGTGTCATTGGTTGAAGGCAATCGTTCGATTTAGTGCGGCGACGTACGCTAGGGGGAGCGATGTAATAAAATCGAGTGGGCAAAATGTACAGACGATTCACGGTTTACCAGGTTTACCTCCGTAGCTTCGCCCACTCATCATCATTCACTTCGTGGATATGGCGGAATTTTTTTTGTCACTGGAATGATTGGAGCAGCCCATTGCACTGTCTTTACTGGGACAATGATAGAATATCTTACGAATCACTGAATTTCTTGTGTGACTTCCTCTATTAAGTGGAGATTCGGATCAAAAAACTTGAGTCTTCTTCAAAATGACCGATTTTTTTAGTTTCGGCTGTTTTAATAAGATTAGTACCTCTAATTTTCTGAAAAAAAAAAAGCATGTCGAGACTCAACTGGAAATGCTTTAAAATTGCGTCTAAAGAGCACAAGGTGCCTGTTAAAAAGCCCTAAGTGGGCAGTCTTCGAGCACCTTGCCGCCGATAATGTGCCGCCGCTCGCCATTGTCGAATTGTCGATCACATGAGGCGAAGAGTCGAACCTCACTGTTCAAATAATGACAGTTTTCCTCGCTGATGCGGAACAAGAAATAATAAAAAGAAGCACGCTTTTGCACGTATTTCGAGTGCCATGACTGGCTTATCATGTGGTACTGATTGGGGACAGCCATTGGCCGCTGTGTGGCTGTATGCGCTATGAAGCCTACTTGCGGGGTCCATGTCTTGATGAGCAGTGCAGCTGAACAATGCTTTTCTCGTGTATTTTATTTATGTTATGAATGAAAAAAGCCATTTCTCTCACGTGAAAGCCATTGTGGCTCTGTAGGAATAGGCTGTGAGCAGCTGGTCTGATTTGCGACATTTCATTTCATTTATTTTCTATCAATGCACAAGGCGTTACAGAGAGGAGTGGTGAAAAAAACAAACTGTACAAACAAATGGAGCATGTTTAAAAAAAAGGTATGCGTTTATGGTATTCTTGAAGTTAGTCGGGTCAGTGATGGATGCGATGGAAGCGGGAAAGTGATTCCAGTCCGTGCTTGTTTTGGGCACGAATGAATTAAAATGGAGGTTTGTACGGCTGCTTGTAATTCCAACTTTGAAGTTCTTTTTCATCTTGTATGTGCTGTACGTATTGTATACTTATGTATTCATTACTTTCTTGTCTTGAACGGTGATAATTGTTTATTGTTTTGTGTTTATGTATTTATTTTTACTTTTATTGCACAACATATGAAGTATAAATTTGTGGTGTTTTTTTTTTTCTTTTTTTGTCCGGTACATGCGTTATTATGAAATAATTTGCTATGTCGCTGCTTGTGTTCACTATGAGTGTATGAAACACTCACCCCAAAAAAAACTTTATGCCACTTATTGTTTTGACTATATCCTCTTGTAACTGCCCACCTGCTTGGACCTAAGGGTCTGCAGTATGTAATAAATAAATAAATAAATAAATAAAATAACTTCTTCCTAGCTTGCAGTCAGCACAAGGCTCGGCCAGATAGAGGGGAAGAAGTTTGGCAAGCATTTCATGGCCCTGTCTACGAGCGATATGTCTGTGAGGAATCGGCTCGAAAAAGCCGAGAGGGACAAACTCATGGTGTTGGCGTATTTTAGTGGCAGTGGCCACTACAAGAAGGAATGTTATTTTCGGTGTGCCAGTTTGATCGCATTTAATGACACCTTTCATGTTTGATATTTGATAGAAAACTGAGCTCTTTTGTTGAAGTGTGAGGATTGTCTGTCTCCATCTGTCACCTTCTCCAGCTCTGCACTTCAGAGGTTACATTGCCAAGCTTATTACAGACCTCGGATGTGACTCTTGCGCTGCGCTGCTGATGACCAATGCTAGGCAGCATCAGCTGTACAGCCACGGCCACGTCTCTGGAGGGTGCTCGAGCAGTCGGTTTTTGCTCTGCGGGCAGAAACCTTGAGGCAGTTTTGGTCTCTGAAGTGGTGTATCAGGAGCATACACGGCCTATTTGTCAGGCTGACCACGTCAGAACCTGATACTGCCCCAAGTTTTCACCCCGCAGAGCGAAAACCGGCTGTTTTCATGATCTAAACAGATGTGGCCGTGGCTCTACATGCTAGTGCAAGCACAAGACAGGAGCGAACTACATTTTCTGAGGCCTGAGTTTCTCCCTAATTTGGACAATATAGTGGTTTTTCTTTTATAAGGCCTCTGAACACCTGCCACGTAGAAGTGTGCTAGAAGTTTTCGGAACAGCTGTACAGACACTCTCGGCGAACTGCCGATCTCATAGCCAAAAAATTCCCCAAGAATTCTCCTCGCCAATCGTCAATCACACAAACTGACTGACGCAAACAACAAGCCTTCCGCATAGGCACTCAAGCCGACTAGAAAACATTTTAGGTGTTGAACAAGACATTTGTGAAGTACAGCAAGCTTTTCACTTGAAAGTGTTCAACGACTGCCAGTGCTTACGAGCCATAAATATTTATTTCCAGACCTCAGTTCGTCTACACGTTTCATGGCGCAGAGCTGTACTCCCGGCTCTTGCATTTATACGTTTTTTGATAAAATTACTCATATAATAAGTCAAAATGGACTATTTGTGCATCTACAACAATTGGACAATATGTTTTTCAACGCACGTTGAGTGAAAAAGTACACCTGAACTGATGCCTCGGCATTGCACTCACTGCACAAAGCAGCGGAAAAGGGTCAGGGTTGCAGCACCCCCCTCAAAGCAGCGGTGAGAGGCATGTACTACACCCAATGCAAAAGACATGAGAAACAAGCGCGCACAGGCAGTCTAGCTCGGCCATGGAGGAAATAATCAACTGAGGCGAGGCCCTGACGTCAGTCGTTCTGAAGCCATGGCGAAGCTGGAAGTCGGCCACATTGACTGGGCGAATTCTCCTCTCTTGTTTGCATTTGAATGTGGAGTAGAAGGCGCGACTCTCTCTCCGGCTCGGAAAGCACGTGGGCTGCGCAGCAAGCGTGTCGTGACGATCTTAAACCAATGAAACAGGGCTGAACACTCTGGGCCACCGCGACACCGTTGGCAAAATAGTTTCATCTGACTGTTAAACAGCGAGTAACGGCTTGCAGACTCAGAATAAAGCACAAAAGAATGCGTGCTCATGCACTGACTACGGCGAGTGTTTGCCAATGCATTCACGACATTTATATTCACGCATTGTACAGAGAACACGATCGGCCGTGTGCCGCCATCTGTGCTTGCATTCCGCCGCTCATGCAACTGACACGGCGGCCGGTCACCTTGCCTGTGTTTCGCGTAAAAGCTCACCGCCATCAGCATTGTGCAACCGCAGTGACCTTCTGCATGGTAAAATGTGTGGGGGTGCTGACACCCCCTTGTAAAGTGTTTTGCGCCGCATGGCGCTTTGGTCCCGCACAAAAGCCGTATTTTGGGGGTGACAACCGCTGGATGATAGATGGCGTGTTCGCGATGAGTACCACTGTTGGTAGAGTGGTAGCGCCGGCAGTAACCCTTGGCGGAAGGCAGGCCTTGGTGGCGAGCGAGAGTGGGGCGAGTCTCTTCTGCGCGTGGCGGCTGCCACGAACGGTTGTCGCTAGCGTGGGTCCTCGGCGCGGGGCACCGCGGGCCTGCGCATCGGGGGCCCTCGTGGTAAGTCAAGCGTTGGTGACGCTGCCTTGGGTGTGTTAGTGTATTTGTCGTGTTATTGTGTAACGATGGCCTAGCGTGTTGATAACGACTGATGTATCATTCGGCGGACGATATCGTCGTCTAAATTAGTTAAATAAATGTATGTTCTTTGGTTCGTACCGACCGTGTCTTCTGTGTCTGTTCACTCCAAAAGCGTGGCGTGGTGCTCGCTCGCCATATAGAGACCCCACACTGGCACCCAACGTGGGGCTCTTGGAGTATCGGACGACAATTTTTGCGGTTCGGTACAAGCTTTTGTTCGAGCCGGGATGAAGTAGGCCTAGGGGGGACTTCTCATTGCTAGCGTCGGCGATGTGCTTTGTTGAGAAGCGAGGAGATTGGTTTTGTGACGTCTTTGAGTTTGTCGGCAGGTTGAATTTTTATTTTTTTTTGTTCGAAAGTGTTCTGTTTCGTTGGTGTTAGTTTTCAAAACCGTTGTTGAATTGGGACGAGAGCCATGCGGTCTGCATCCTGGAGCGAGCAAGGCCTAGAGCATGTGGTTTGTAGGCCAGGCCTGAAGCGAGTGAGTACGGAAGCCTGGTGGGTGGTCCGATTTTCTGTAAATAGCTTCTTTTATCTCTTTGGGCTCAGGGAGTCGCGCGTTGTTGCTACTTGTATTGCGGCTCGACGGCGGGGCGTCGTGACACCGCCCAGGGCGGTGGACGCCGATCGCTCGGTAAGCTGCTGTGTGCGGCGAGCGATAGGGCCACCCCACAAAGTGGATGTCTCCTCGCGGTTGCCTCTTCTTTATTTATTTATTCATGATACCTTACAGGGCCCGATAGGGCATTGAGTAAGGGGAGCAAGTACGAAACAAAAAATATCAGAGATAAATGCATTATTAAATACAGGGAAACAAAATTGAAAAAAGAAAGAAAAAAAGGGTACAGTGTAGTTACACATTTTTACACATGGCAAAAAACAGCAATTAATTGAAAAAAAAAGAAAAAAAGGGTACAGTGTAGTTACACATTTTTACACATGGCAAAAAACAGCAATTAACAAAAGAAAAAAAAAAGGTGACGACATGATACTATTTCAAGAAATGCTTACGCAATTGGTCAAGAAATGCTTGATGGTTACTGATAGATGCAATATTGTCGGGAAGATCATTCCACAGAACAATGGCTCGGGGAAGTGCTGATGAATTGAAAGTGTTAGTTCGTCCACTGATGCGTTTAATGCTATATTGATTATGCAAGCGGCGTGATATGCGTGAAGGCGCTTCCAGTGGTAAGGGAGATGGCCTGATGCTATAGCGATATTTATGGAATAAAGATAAAAGAGAAATGGAACGTCGTACATTTAATGGCACAAGCGGTATGTCATGTTTGATCTGCGTTATGCTGGAATGTGGGCTGTAGTTGGAAGTAATGAAACGAGCGGCTCTGTTTTGTACAGACTCAAGCTTGTTAGTCAGGTAGATTTGATGAGGAGACCACACTGGTGAAGCATATTCTAATTGCGGACGAACGATGGTTTCATAGGTGAGTTGTCTTAGACTGCTTGGCGAGTTCCACAAGTTCCGGCGCAGGTATCCAAGTGACCTGGATGCCTTGGCAGTAATGGTGTTAATATGCATGTCCCATGAAAGATTGTGCTTGAGATGGACGCCTAAATATTTATACGATGATGCCTGGGCTACTAATGTGCTATCTATGAGGTATGAAAAATCGGAATTGATGCGCTTGCGGCTGAAAGTGATAACCTTGCATTTAGTAGAGTTAAGATTCATCTGCCATTTGTCACACCACTTTGCAATTAATATGAGATCATTTTGAAGTACGAGGTGATCTTCGGTGGATTTAATTGAGCGGTAAATGATGCAGTCGTCAGCGAAAAGACGCAGGTTAGAAGATATGCCTGTGGGCAAATCGTTAATGTATATTAGGAACAGTAAAGGACCAAGGACACTGCCCTGGGGCACACCTGATGTTACGTCACAGAGAGATGAGGTAAAACTGTTAGCTGAAGTAAACTGCTGACGGAAAGAAAGAAAGTTACGAAGCCATGATAATGTTAAAGAATCCAGACAGAGAGCTGATAATTTCGAGAATAAACGCGAGTGTGCCACACAGTCAAATGCTTTAGCAAAATCTAAAAAAATACAATCCGTTTGAAGATTAGCGTCCATGTTAGAGTGCAAGTCAGTTGTGAATTCTAGCAGCTGCGTGTCACATGACAGTCCTTTTCTGAAACCGTGTTGCTGAGGAAAAAAGAAGGAATTATGTTCAAGATGAGCGTAAATATGGGAGGCGATAATGTGTTCAAGTAACTTACAGCAAATGCATGTTAGTGATATGGGTCGGTAGTTATGCGGGGAATTTTTATTACCGCTTTTCAAAATTGGGATGACCTTGGCGATCTTCCAGTCCGTGGGTAATAAGCCTGATGATAATGATTGCTGAAAAATATAGCAAAGAATTTTACTTGATATTAGGACTGTGTTTTTTAATATTTTAGAGTTAATGTTGTCAACTCCAGCACTGGTTGAGATCTTGAGATTTCCTATGAGATTAGCGATACCTTCAGCGGAGACATCAATCGCACTCATGTACTGATAATCATGGTCAGGAACAATGGGTATGTTGGAATGATCTTCCCTCGTAAATACAGAAGCAAAATATCTGTTAAAGACATGCGGGCATTCGCTATCATCAAGTGGCTGCTGTTTATCGTCACACAGTGAAATGTGATTACTAATGCTATTAGGAGACACAACACGCCAAAACTTTTTAGGATTAGATTTCAAGAGAGAGGGAAGATCCTGGGAAAAATATTTCTTTTTTGAAGTTCGAACGGCACAACAGTAGCTTTTTAAGCATTCGCGATATTTTTTCCAAGCCGATGATGTAGGTGCAAGCTTAGCTTTTCTGTAAAGACGCTTCTTTTTATTACGATGACGATTCAGATGTTTGTTAAACCAGGGATTAGTTTTATCATTAGAAATGGACACCACGGGAACGTATCGGTGCACTAAATTTGTTAGCACGTTCTTAAAAAGCACCCAGTTCTGCTCAACGGTCCTATCAAAAAACGAAGGTAAAAATGTCCGAACGAAAAATTTGTTAAGTGCAATATTCATATCCTTATAATTAGCTCGATTGTAATCGCGGATTTGAGTGATCGTGCTACCTTGAAATGCAAGAGGAATGGTAAGTTGTAATTGGATAAGCCTGTGATCACTAAAACCGTCAAGGTATAAAACATCACCAATTGACTCAGGAGCATTGCAGAAAACGAGATCTAGAATATTAGTACCGCGGGTTGGCTGATTAATTGCTTGGAAAAAATTGAAGTCTAAGGTGAGGTTTATGAGCTCTGTTGCATTTTGGCAAGAAGATGACAATTGAGACCAATCTATTTGCGGAAAGTTAAAGTCACCAACCAGGTAAGTAATGTCGGCTGGGTATTTACCGATAGCCGAAGTAATGGAACTTCGAAGTTCGTCAATGAAGGAACTATTGGAATCCGGCGGACGGTAGCAGACGCCAACCAGTACCTTTGCCGTTGATGTAGTACAGGCGGCCCACACTATTTCAAGGCAGGAGTCGGTATTCACCAGAAACGGCGCTAATCCTTTTTTGATAGCTATAAGAACACCACCGCCTTTTTTAGCTTTGCGGTCATGTCTATAAAGGCTATACTTATTTGGGTTGGCAAAAATTTCACTGTCCATTACATTCGGATGCAGCCAGGTTTCCGTAAGTGCAACAATATCGCTATCAGCATCTTCCAAGAAGGAACACAAATCATCACGTTTAGGAAGAAGGCTTCGAATATTAGTAAGAAATAAAGATAGTGTTTGAGAACTGCTGCGACTAGGTCTAGGTATTGCTCGAGTTTCTTTATCCCTGCCTAGCTATCTAGCAGCTGCTATAACAGTGTCTGTCGCACTATCATACACATACGTTTGTTGATCAATCAGTAGTTTATCAAAGACCAGCTTGCCTCTCTTATCCTGCATCTTGGCGAATTCAAGTAACTTTCGCCTTGCTAACCTGGTCGCAACAGAAAAGTCTTCTCTAATTGAATAAGCCGAGCCTTTGAGCTTATGCGCAGATGCAAGAATTCGCTGCTTGTCCTTGAAGAATGCAAGTTTCGCAACGATAGGTCTGCGCTTATTCAAGGCAAATTTCCCTAGTCGATGAACACGCTCAAAATGGCTCTCAGTGATAGTAACACCCAGCTTTTGGGAGCAGAAGGTAATAATTTTTTGCTCAGAATCATCCCATTTTTCTTTTTCATCATCCTCAAGCCCAAAGAAAAGCAAGTTCGACCGCCGAGACCTGTTCTCAGCATCGTCACATCTTTCTGTAACCTTATTTAGTTTCGCAGCCAGGTCACACAAGGAAGGATCAAGGCCACTGAGCTTAGGTATGCTAAGTGACTCTATTGTGTTTTCCAGTGACGTAACACGGCCAGACAGCTGCGTAATTGCCATATCTGTAGCACGTTGCTTTTCCTTTATGCCCTTCAGCTCATTAAGTATTTCCGTTTGACCGGTCTCAAGCCTACGCATGGTATCCAATACTAATGAAAGCACACCCTCCTGTGTTGTTTGCACAGGGGGCGGACCAGGATTTGTCTCTACATCGCCGGCCATTAAGAGCAGCAAGGACATAGCAGCGGAACAACATCGCGACACTGAGCAGATAAAGTGCTTCATCATAGCACAGTACTTTGGTGGGCACGACACCGCGAACAAACAGTAGTCACTACTCCTTGGACCGGCAGCACCGCCTAGGTAACTAACCTGCACAATCAGGACGGGTAAATGACGCATGTCTGATGCGGTGTAGTGCCCAAATCCGCCGGTGGTACGGTAGCTTTTATATCCTGGACCAGCTGTGACGTGGATCGTTGACGGAAAACTTTGTTGCCAGGTAGAAGCAACGATGTCATCCAGTATCAGCGTAGCTGGCGATGAAACACGGAAAGGCGGCGGCAGAAGGTCGTGACCATGCTCACGCTGGGCAGCCGTCCAGCACACCGCGCCACAGAGGAGAGCACCCTGCACAATCAGGACGGGTAAATGACGCATGTCTGATGCGGTGTAGTGCCCAAATCCGCCGGTGGTACGGTAGCTTTTATATCCTGGACCAGCTGTGACGTGGATCGTTGACGGAAAACTTTGTTGCCAGGTAGAAGCAACGATGTCATCCAGTATCAGCGTAGCTGGCGATGAAACACGGAAAGGCGGCGGCAGAAGGTCGTGACCATGCTCACGCTGGGCAGCCGTCCAGCACACCGCGCCACAGAGGAGAGCACCCTGCACAATCAGGACGGGTAAATGACGCATGTCTGATGCGGTGTAGTGCCCTGCGGCTAGGCTGGGCTAGGCTGCGTCTGCGGCTAGGCTGGGTGCTGGGTGGGTGCTGGTTGTTGCCGAGCGACTCATTAGGCCTAAGGCTCTGCGCAGCTGCCTGTCGCAAGTGGCACAACTAGGTGGATCGTGGCGTTGAGCTGTCCTGCTCTTCTTCCCTCACTTTTTTTTGTCTTGCGATGCACGAGTTAGGAAAACTGATTTTTGTTTTATTTTTGAGATGGGCGTCTTGGCCGCCGCTGATGTATTAGCTAGCAGTACTAACCATCATACCACGTGGCCGAAAAGCCCGAAGCTCCCTTCCCTAGGCCCTGCTTTCTTCATTGTTTCTTTCGAGGTTTTTTTTTTTTTTTTTTTTTTTGGATGTCAGCGGGAGGGTTGTCATCCACTGCCGGCTGTCTTCTGCACATCGTCAGCGTCGCTGGCCAGGAATGCTGTCGTGAGGTCGGGCGATGGAGATGCCTGGGACCAGTACAACTGCCTGCGGTCCAGCGCCCTTGTGAGTGCTGGTTGCAACTAGAAGACATCTTGGCGCTAGCGACGGTTCATCGTGCCGACGGCAACGTTGCTGTTGCGGGGCCGGTACTGAGGTGAAGTCAAGCCGGACAGTGCAGCAGTGTCGACCAGCGGCGATGTCGTGGTGCAAGGACATTATGGACATGTGATGTCATTTTCTTTTGTTAAAGCTTGTGTAGCTTCTCTTTTTGTTTTTGGGATATGGTTTGATTTAAGGTTAAAAAAATGTGAGGGTGCTGATACCCTTTTGTGAAGTTGTTTGCACCACGTGGCGCTCGTGTCTCGCACAAAAGCCGTATTTTGGGGGTGACAACCGCCGGACGATAGATGACGTTGTGTTCGCGATGAGTAGCACTGTTGGTAGAGTGGTAGCGCCGGCGGTGACCCCTGGCAGAAGGCAGGCCTTGGTGGCGGGCGAGAGTGGGGCGAATCTTTTCTGCGCGTGGCGGCTGCCGCAAGGTGGGTCTGCCGTGGATGGCACCGCGGGACGTCTGCGGTAGGCCCACGTGGTGAGTGAAGCATTGGCGACGCCGCCTTTTGTGTGCTCTTGTGTTATGTTGTTTGAGTGTTTGGTAATTTTGTGTAATGATGAGTTAGCGTGTTGATAACGATTGATGTATCATTCGGCACACAATATCATCGTTGTAAATTAGTTAAATAAATGTATGTTGTTTGGTTTGTACCGACCGTGTCTACTGTGTCCGTTCACTTCAAGAGCGTGGTGTAGTGCTCGCTTGCCATATCGAGACCCCACAAGTGACACTAGAACACGGTTGCTCTAATGCTGAAGGGGCGAGCATTGTGAGCGAAGCAGAAAAGATGTTTTAATACACCCTATTACGAAAATACGGGCTAATTGGTTTTGCTACATACTGAATCTTTAGAGCACACACACGAGGACACAGACGAAAGGGACGCAGACGAACAACTGATTTTCATTCAAGAAAGAAACAGCATATATACTCTTCTTCAGTTTCTCATGATCACTGCGCTTGAGATCATCAGGTGGTCCAGTGCAAAAGAAATGCAGTGTATAAGACTCCTTTGAGTTGTGGGCACTGTTCAGTTGTCGGTCTAACTGGCAGAAGCTTGAATGTAAGATGAAAGAGTATTTTAATAACTTGAAGGGAAGGCGGGAGATGTATCTAGCATTGCAATGTGGGCATTGTTCTTTTAGTACATGTAAGCTTTTGTTTAATCAAACTGAATTTCTGTATGTCAATGCTAATCCGACAACAAGAGAGATTGTTGAATTGTGGCATATCTCTAGGCTTAAAGGCATGTGTGTTACCCATCCTTCAGTATGGCTGAATGAAAAAGAAATAGAGTTGCTGAATGATATGCGACATTACGCTACATCTGCTAAAGTGTTTATTGGTTAAATTTTTTTGTACTGTTCCTGCTCATGCGCAATGATCATGAGGAGCTGAAGAAGAGTATATATTCTGTTTCTTTCTTGAATAAAAACCAGTTGTTAGTCTGTGCTGGTCCCTGTGTCTCTTTCGTCTGTGTTCTCGTCTGTGTAAACTTAAAATTCAGTATATATAATATGCATGGTTGAGCTGTTACTGTACCCATATCGAACACAAAACTAAATATGTGCACATGACATCCCCAGCACAAATGTTTATTTTTATTTGTTTATTTATTACAATACCCACAGCTCCTTTCGGCGTTTTGGGGGGGGGGGGGTAAATACCAGCATAACCATTACAAAATCAGGTACTTTGTACAGATACAGCGGTAAGTAGCCATTTACACAAAAAAAAACAACGACAGCAAAAACATTTAGTACAAAGCACAAAAGCAAATACACCATTTGGGATAACTAGGTATATTGACAATACGTATCCTGCAGAGAGGAAGCAAATACATCAGGGTATATAATGGTGGCTATGTCTTGAGGCAGCTTATTCCAATCAGGAATTAGTCGGAGGGAAAAAGCCATCCTGAAGTAGTTTGTCCTGCATCTTATCTCCTTGATTTTATAAGTATGATCAAGGCGGGGTGATACATAATTGAGAATATGCAAATAATGATCCCGAAAAATGCCAGTGTTATAATGAAATATACTACGAAAAAATTTTAACCGTAAGTATTGCTGACCTTGCTGCAGAGACTCCCATCCAAGGCTTTCCTTTGCACTTGATACGCTAATGTGGCGGGAATAATCGGCATGAACAAATTTCACAGCTAAATTTTGTATTCTTTCAATCTTTTCAATGTCCTGCTGCTGCCAAGGATCCCAGACACAACAAGCGTATTCAAGTAGTGGTCTAACATTGGTTTTATACAAGAGCTTTTTTGCGGCAAGTGGCAAATTTCTTGCATTTTTTCTAAGGAAGCCTAGAACACTTGAAGCCTTGCGTGTAGCATACTCAATATGACGAGGCCAGGATGATTCTGCAGTGTAATATACACGGAGATATTTGTGCTCCAACGCTCGTTCCAGTTGTTCTGCATTAATAGTGTAATTAAAAACATTACACCATTTTTTCTAGAAAAGCACACATACACAGATTTTGTCACATTTATGTCCATGCGCCAGCTATTTCACCAGGTGCTAATCAAATCGAAATCTTTTTGTAGCGCAGTGCAATCGTCTATGGTATGAATGACCCTGTATAATATGCAGTCATCTGCGAACATACGAAAGCTGGAGGAAATACCACAACTGATATCATTCATGTAGATAAGAAAAAAAAAGCGGCCCCAGCACTTAGCCCTGCGGTACGCCTGAAATAACATCCACTTGGTCGAACTGCATTCCATTTAAATCTACCATCTGACGTCAGAAGTTCAAGTATGCTTTGATCCATTCAATAACAGAAGAGTTTATGTTGTACCAGGACAGCTTCTGAATTAGTAATGAATGAGAAACTAAATCAAACGCTTTATGAAAATCCAAGTACAGACAGTCAGCTATACACCTGTTGTCTAATGCACTAGCCAAATCATGTGTGAATTCAGTCAACTGTGTAGCACAAGAAAACCCAGGTTGAAAAAACCATGTTGCTGAGGCGACAATAAGGAATAATAATTCAAGTGATTCATAATGTTTGTAAAAAGGATATGTTTCATAATTTTACAGCTGATGCAAGTAAGTGAGATCGGCCGGTAGTTTGACGCAATGTTGCACGGGCCAGACTTATGCACAGGCACAGCATTAGCGATTCTCCAATCATCCGGTAAGACACTTTTGCTCAGTGATTTTCAAAAGATAACAATCAAATACTTTGATACCGATTGAGCACATATAGAAAGTAAAGCAGATTGAAGACCGTCTGGGCCAGTGGCCTTTGAGGCACATAATTTCTCTAACAATTTCTAGATGCCCCGCAGATCAAAAACGAAATCATTCATTTGCTCTCCACTTGCACAGGATTCTGCCAAAATGGCACGTACGTTTGAGTGGCCAGCGAACACAGAATTAAAGTATTGGTTAAGATTTGTAGTTTTTTCAATGTCACTATGAAGTAACTTTTCATCAAGTATGAGTAGAGGAATGGACACTGCATCCTTGAATTCAATTTGACTAGCTGCCATAGTTCTTTAGGACTTCTTTGAATCCTTATTTCGAAAGAACCGAAAAACTTGTTTTTTTCTATGTTTACCACACTTTTCATCTGCTTGGTTATTAGCTCAAGTCTTTTTCCTCAATTGTGATGATGGTGCTTTTCTGTAAGCAGTGTAAGCAGTTGCACGTTTTCTGGCTAGGCTCTGCACTTCCCTTGTGCATGTTTCGTTCATTGTCACAAGCAGGAACATTACTCCATCTTCACTGACCAGCAAAGTTCATCGTGGTTTCGTTTTGCCATGGTGCTTGAACACAATTTCGCTGAGCACTTCAATTACTTCATCCGGTGCATAGCAGCACATGAACCTATGCGCTCGTTCTATGCACTGTTCAGCACCCGTAGATAACAGCAAGTTTCGTAAACGTTGCTACTAGTACAACAGCTGCCAGAAGAGCACTGCGTAGCCAACAATGCGGTAAAAAACACAGATATTCTCCGCTGCGTGTCACAAGACCTACCGAGGTGCACATGCCGCCGTCCCTTCCTCTTAAACTAACTAAAGTGCACAACACGTAACCATACCAACGCCGCCATTGTGCCCAATAGATATGGCCGTCATGACGTCATTTCCTCCACACATTTCCCATATTGTGCCAGCTGGGCAAGCCCTCTCCTCGCATTTCATCCTCTGTGAGCCCGGCAACGGTAGACTGTATCTTGGGGGTGGCCGCCACCGCAACGGAGGCAGTGCTGGTCTCGTGAACATGTTGCAGTCACGTAGTGAAATGTCCGCAGCCGGTACACTGAAGGGGCCACGGTAGTAGAGGTCACACTCGGCGTTGTTGTTTGAACAGCAGGAGCGTTGTTCCTTGAACAGCAGGATTTTGGGAGGGATGGCTGTGCCTCAGACAGTCAGCGTGAGACCCTTGCTCCAGCTGCCGCATGATGCAATGGTAGTGTCTGACACAATGTTGGCCACGATACCCTCCATGTTGATGCGAGAGTTGACGCCTTATACCAGGTGCACGTTAAAGAACTCCAAGTGGTCGAAATTTCCGAAGTCCTCCACTACGGCGTCTCTCATAATCATATGGTGGTTTTGGGACGTTAAACCCCACATATCAATCAATCAACGCCTTATAACACACTGATACAAGTGTTGTTGTTTAGATGCTTGCATCTCACTCTGGTCTTGCAGATGGTTCCCACAAGCAGGAAAGAGCCGAGGCTCGAGCAGGGTATGTGACCACAGCCACAAGGTTGCGCCCCTGGTTGACGCGGACCCGTCGAGTGGCCGTGAAGCCGGCGATCGCCTCTCTAGTCAAAAAGTTAGCCTTCTTCCTGAGAGACCGATAGATGAATGTGTTGCCTTGCTTGTTATCGATTGGCTCTGGAGAGGCGCGGTTGTGCAACTGGTTGAGTGAGCGAGGGAGGGTGCCGGGAAGCACCGGGGCTCTCCGCATAGGTGTTGCAGCATTTGGGGCCGGTGTGGATGGCTCCGCGAGCACGATTTCTTCAGCGGCCGGTGAAGTGGGTAGTGGGGAGGCAATGATAGTGTTGCGAGGCGAGAATTCTTCGCAGGGTGACCCCGTTTGTACATCACGTGACTGGTCAACCGATGTTGTTGCATCGATAGAGGAGGCTGGAATTAGTGTGGCCGGCATGGTGGTGTCGGCGGCATCCGAAGAGGCCTTGTTTGCCTTGAGATTGAGTGGGCTGCCCAACGCTGAAACAGCTTGTTGCTCCAACAACTGGTGTGGTTGGGGTTTTGTTTGCAGTGCGCTGGCAGCCACGACTTCCGAAGGGCTGCTGTTCTGTTTTGGTAATAGTTTCCGGCTGGGTTTCTGGGATCTGTTGAGCAGGATTGTGCTGACGATGGGACGGCAATATGGCTTTTTCCATTTGATAATACTTCTGCAGGAGGTCACCCATCTTCAATGGTATTCTGCCCTGAGGAGGGCAGCGTGCGCAGGGACAGAGCTTCAGCCGCACTCAGGAATTCACTAAAGTTCGCGATAATTGATGAGCGTTGCTTGGACAGCCTTGCCATCCCGTAGCCCTAAAAAGGGCTTTGCACAGGGCGTGGATGGTTGGTGAGAGAGCACAAAAAACATACGGCTCTCCTGTTCCAAAACTGAATGTCGCCTTCCTTTATCTTTGCTGGCCACCTCTATTTTGGTGCATGGCGCTTTTTAAGCTTCGTAGATGTGAACTCGCCACACACACTCAAAAACGCCACTAACAACACACAAGCATGAAGTGTTACGTGCCCGGTGATGTTCCCTTTCGAGATGCGTGCTCACGCTGTTGGCGCTGTTCACGTGGTTTACCTGCTGGCAGCCACATCATTTGCCAGCTTGTGTCATGTGATCCGTTTTCCCGGTCAGATCGCACCACGCTCTCACTTTTAATGCTGAATTTCACTGGTAGATCCAGAGCGGCCACTGCAATCCTGGAACGGACACTCGGATTGCGCAAAGCCAGATCTGCGAGTGTAACATGTGAATGCCCCAGGTGAAGTAGCTCTGGAAGTTGTTTACGCATACGTCAGTAAACAGGTACAGGAAACAATTTTCTTTTCCACTTTCTACGTTTCTATAGCAGCTGTGTCGCCTCGCTGCGGTGGTCTAATGGCTAAGGCTGCTGACCCGCAAGTCACGAGATTCAATCCCGGCTGTGGGGGCTGCATTTTCGGTGGAGGTGGAAATGCTGTAAGCCCGTGTGCTCAGATTTGGGTGCGTGTTAAAGAACCCCAGGTGGTCGAAATTTCTGGAGCCCTCCACTACAAGCCGTCCCTCATAATTATATGGTGGTTTTGGGACGTTAAACCTCACATATCAATCATCAATCAGTGGTGATGCAGCAATCATCAATCAGTGGTGATGCAGTCATCACTCGCCACCGCAAAGCATGCATACAGTGGCACGCATTTTGACCACGCAGTCGCGGAAAGCAGGGGTACTACTTTTCCATTTTAGCAATGTAAACAAAGGCACAGGGTGACTAGAAACCACCTCAAAAAACGCCGAAAACAACCTAGGTGCCTGCTGTACGAGAAATTACGGAATGCATTCTCGGAATTCTAGCAAAATCACTCTCTGCAAAACAAAGCACGCAGAACGTTTCGTCGCATTATGGGTTGCTCTGAATCTGCCACTGAAAAACGCGAACTTGCTCCGAATGTAGCAGCAGAATGCAGATGATCGGCCATGGAGCAAGAAAACTTGCTCCTGCTCAACGAGTGGAATTCTTCATAAGTCAGAATGGTCGGGAGTACTTTAAGTCAGAGGCTCACGCTCTGAAAGAACCAACCGATGGTTGTGTGAATGCATGAATTATACCGGCCAAACGCTAAGTCACTTTTCAGAGCACTCGTACATGCCTAACCCAATACGCCATTGTTTGCCTAGGAGGAGGAGGGGGAAGGGAAGAAATGAAAGGCAGGGAGGTCAACCAGATGCACGTCCGGTTTGCTACCCTGCACTGGGGGAAGGGGTGAGGGGGTTAAAGGAGAAGAGAGAGAAAAGTGAAGGGCAACGTGTGTGTAGATGTGACCTTGTCCAATGCACGCTTATAAGCGGTCGCGTAGTCTGGTCGTCTTTAGAAAACTTAGCAGTGCTCGCGTCGCTTTGCTGGGCTGCAACGCGTACAGCCATGAACCAAGGATCTTCTCTTCGGAGAAAGGTCTACTGTCTAGTGTCTCTAACGTTTCGCGTAGCAAGTTGCGTTCGCTCGAAAAACGTTCACATGAACACAGTAGATGTTATATTTTTTCGTCAGTGTCACACGATTCACATCGGGAGCTATCCGCCATTCCTATGCGAAAGGAGTACGCCTTTGTAAAAGCTACTCCTAACCACAGGCGGCACAGTAAAGTTGCATCCTGGCGAGAGAGGTCCGATAGAACTTGAAGCTTTCTCGATGGGTCCAATTTGTGTAGGCGGCGGTTCCTGACACTGGGGTCGCTCAGCCAATTTTCCGACATGGTGTTAGCGAACGAGTGAAGGCCCCTTGCAGCGACGGTTCTCGACAATGGAATTGGGGTTGTCTGGGCGTCCGCGTGGGCGGATCGGGCAGCATTATCAGCAAGGTCATTACCGACAATACCACAATGTCCCGGTAACCACTGGAACACCACGTCATGTCCTTTCGATAAAACTTCCTGAATCACTTCTCTTATTTCATTCACTAGTTGTTAATGCTCCCTTTGTCGTAAAGCTGATTGCAAGCTCTGAAGGGATGCCTTGGAGTCGCAGAACACAGCCCACACATTTTTGAGGTCGGGCTTCCGCGATATAAAGTATAGCAGCACGTAAGGCGGCAAGCTCCGCTGCTGTGGATGTTGTCCTATGCGACAGTTTGAGCTTTATAGTGACCTGGTACGCGGGGATGACAACGGCACCTGTGGAGCTGTCAGCCGAGACCGATCCATCGGTGTAAATGTGGGTCCTCTGGCCGTATTTTTCGTTGAGTAACGACAATGTCACCTGTCGTAGGACCACTGTTGAATGACGACTCTTGTTCATTATTCCCTAAGTTTCCACTAGGCATGGAGGAAGGAATATACTAAGGAAAAGTGGTTAAGTAAGTTTTTGTGAAGCTGGAAGTAGGGAAAAGTAGAGGATTCCTCCTTACAATAGTGGCACGCTACAGTGGCTGACGCATGCGCAACGGGCACCAGTGAGAGAGAGAAGAGCCACGTGAGCCGGTTTCGAATGCGCCAAGTGGCACAACCGTCGCCATCTGATCGATGAGCTTGAAAAGCTAAACTTTTGTGCTGATTGTAAGCAAACGTGCTGCGATACTCACTTGTATAGCGCCCGTGTGCCATTCGCAGCCTTATTACGATTCATATTGCGAATCTACAATAGACTTGCACCTTTGCACGTCGTGTTTAATCCGCTGAACGCAAGAGAGCGACCGCGTGAATCGGCCAGATAATCGCCACGACAGGCTGTTTTTTCTGCACATACAGTAAGTTCAGGATATGAAACATAATGCAACAGTGAATGTTATTCAATTTGTGTTGCTATTTAGATAGATGTAGCACCTTTGAATCATTCTTTGTCATGTGTTTCAGAATATGCGTGCACGAGTATCGTTCGCAGCAGTGCAGGTCGGTTGACTGCGACCATATTGAAAAAGACTTGGCCAAAGATGAGGTTGCCGCACGTAGAGCGTAAGCAGGAAATGACAAACAACCTCAGTGTGTCAGGCACATCTGATTCTTGACTCTGCAGGCTCTAATGAGAACATTGGGCCATGTACTGCGTTCCGATATTTGTTACCATCGTACATGAGAACGGCTGACTGCCGCCTCTTGCACGAAGAGCAATAGACGCTGCCGTTCTCGTCTAGGAATTCTAAGCTGCCTTCGCTGAGGCAGTACAGTGACGAAGAAAAACAACGAAGCCGCGGCGCCAACTATTTTTGGAGAAGTGGTTGCTACCTTCGGAAACAACCGCTTTTGACCTGAATCGATATGAACCAAACTCGCAGACGTGAAGGCTAACGCTCACTGTAGGCTTCTAATACATTGCATCATCTTTGAAGTGCAACTGCTTCGTAATAATGTGCTTTCAGAACTCTAGCCGGTTATTAACAATGCAGTCATACGAGTGGTGATGCATACGACACGAGATGCCAGCGTGCCCACCCATTGCCAGAACTACCCTGCAAAAGAGCACATGACTTCTGCCACACTTTGTTTTCTAGCTTGCATAGCGAGGGCTTCTCCTTAGCTTTCTTTCTTCCAAGCCACTGGGAGATCATGCTTGTCTTCCGAGCCTACCTGGCATTGCCACATAGGTCGTGCGACCCATGTCATGTTTTCTTTCTATTTTAAATACCGTAATAAACATTAGAGAGAGCAGTCTCCTGCCAGCCTCGCCACAGCTCTGTCCAGTGTCGTCAATCTATGCACCATCCCGTCGCTCGGCTTTCCTCTGGCCTACCTCTGGGGGTACAGTGTACAAGATGGAGGCAGTGTGCTCACTGCCCTGTCCCTGTACTGCGTCGCCAGGGGCACTGCTGCCAGTTCCTTCTGAAAACTATAGTGAACAAAAAGAAATGTAGTGGCACAAACAGCTTCGCACATGCATCCCGTTTTCACATGCATGGATGCCACGATATGGCGCCACTGTAACTTTTCATACTACTATGGCGTGCCAGCCTACATTTGCTGCGGATTTTCGTCACGCAATAATGTAGATTTCCATATTATCAGCACTGCTATCTGCACACACCAATCTTAAACATTCTCATTACTCATTATTTACTCAAATTACTCATTATTTGCACATTAGAGGTAGTGAATGTGCTGGTAAATCAATAGCACCCAAACTTTGTGTGATGTAAAATGAAACTGAGGGACTGGATTTTGCGAAACTTGCACCTGCGCCCTTCTGCTCACGTCAATCTGCATATCTGCTCCCGTCATAAACGGCAATGAAGTACAGATTCCGTCATTCATGACAGGAACATAGTCACGCAGAACGAAGTGTGGTTCAAAGTGGTGCTCGCATACTGCCGAAGAAATGCTGAAAGCCTTAGCTTTCCTGTGGAGGTGCCGTTCCCATTTTTTCTGAGGTCGTCGTCCTTTGGTGCGTCGAGCAGCAATAGTTTTGGCCCATTCAAATAGCTTGTGCGGCGACCCCCAGCGAAGCACTGGTGCGAGTCTGTATAAAGGCAGGCAGGAATGCCTCGGCCAGTTTCTTTGGTGGTCATAGATGGTGGATTTTGCGGCCTGTGCATGCTCTAAAACAAAATCTGCATTCTTCGTAGGTGTCTGTGATCTGCCTCATGCACCGGCACTTTTCATGTTTGGGCCTTCGCAAGACGGTTCATTCACAGCTGTTGTGAATTGCGATATCTACGATTTGCTGATCTGTCGCAAGGCAGTTCACTCGACGTAGATCGCGTCACCTGGCAGCGTCGGAGTGCTTCATCACGTCCGGCATTGGCCACTAGAGAGAGCACCAGCTTCCGACATCAGTCCAGCTACAAAAAAAACCTGCTGATTGCACACAATGGGATTTTGCGGTCTGTGCATGCTCTCAAACAAAATCTGCGTTCTTCATAGGTATCTGTGATCTGCCTGACGCACTGGCGCACTCCGTGTTTGGGCCTTCGCAAGATGGTTCATTCACAGCTGTTGTGAATTGCGATATCTGCGAC
The DNA here is from genome assembly GCF_043290135.1 of Rhipicephalus microplus. NCBI lineage: Eukaryota > Metazoa > Arthropoda > Arachnida > Ixodida > Ixodidae > Rhipicephalus > Rhipicephalus microplus. The sequence goes on from NW_027464607.1 coordinate 3,527,203, forward strand.
TCTTCGCTGATCTGTCACAAGGCGGTTCACTGGACGTGGATCCCGTCACCTGGCAGCGCTGGAGTGCCTCATTAGTCCGACATTGGCCACAAGAGGGAGCACTAGCTTCCAACGTCAGTCCAGCTACAAAAAGGACCTGCACACAACAGGATTTTGTGGCCTGTGCATGCTCTCAAACAAAATCTGCGTGCTTCGTAGGTGAGTGGAAAGACAGTAGCTTTTCACACTTTAGCTTTGAGTGTCATTTCTTGCTGCAAATCTCCCAGATCTGTTTTTTTCTTGCCATGACATTGGGACCAAATGGGTATCAATATAGCTCAGTACCGATGTCGCATAGGCTCCTTTAGCCGAAAGGTGCTTTATGAAGGCAAGGTGCGTCTATGATTTCACAATGTTGCTGCCTTGCTCTTGAAGTGCTGCCCTCGCGGGCAAACTTATTGCACTGTTTTGTCTTGCTCAGCTTCTTGTGTGTGCTGGTGACGTTGAAACGAATCCGAGGCTTGACAAGGTGGACCAGATTCTTGATGCCGTGAAGGTGGTAAACTTGGCACGGGAAAAGTTTCAGAAGGAAATATCGGGCAGAGTTAAAGACATTCACGCGGGTATCATCGACATCAAGAAAAGGCTTACTAAAGTGGAAACTGCTTGGTGAGTTGAGTAGCAACACAACTTCCATACCTGACCTCACTGAATCCATTAATTTTATAAAGAATGACCTTTCAGCTTTTTCAAATAACAATCGTACTCAAGCGAATTCGGTTCAGCTTGTCGACGACATGAATAATAGGATGCACCTTAAGAACTTGATATTCAAGGGGATACCGGAAAACGAAAATGAAACGTACGAAGTATCGGAATCGCTGGTTGTTGATTGTTGCAAGGACCATTTGGGCCTTCAAATCACTGACATTGAGCGAACCCATTGCATTGGCCCCCGTCGAGAAGGACATAACTGTCCCCTCATTGTTAAGTTTCTTAGTTACAAAACAAAAACCCAAGTCCTTGGCAATGCCTTCAGACTTAAAAATTTAAAATCCAGATCAGTCTGGATTGAAGAGGACTTCTCACCGTGCATTCAGTTAGCCCAAAAAAAGACTTCGTGACTACGCGCGCGAACCGCGGCCAAAACGAGAAAATGAAGCTTAACTTCGATACACTTGCAGGCAGACGCTACCGATGTGATTCATCTGACAAGGTATGCACGATACCTTCAGAAAAAAAGATCACGCTGACAAACTGATCGCTCTCAAGCAACTCAGGTGCAAAACTGCTCAATAATCTATGCTAATTTCCGCACAAGCAGGACCAGCTCGACGATGTTATTCACACATGCTCAGCTGATGTTGTTATCGTTACAGAAACGTGGCTAAACCTTGACATTGAAACCAGTAAACTGCATATATCTAACAGGTTTTCCGTGTCGCGCAAAGACAGAGTCTGCGCAAAGGGAGGTGGCGTGCTTATCGCTGTAAAAAAACTTATTTCATCACAGCCTATTCTCATTGACAGCCCTCTAGAAACCACATGGGTCGTATGCTATTTGAACCATGTAACGCTTGTCATGGGTACTTGTTATAGACCCCCTAATTGTCACGACAGCTTTGTTAAACAACTCACCGATGTCATTGCTTACATTGTAAGCAAGTTTGGTGCGCATATTCTAATGGCTGGTGATTTTACTTACCCCAGTATAAATTGGCTATCTTCCCAATCAAGTAATATTCATAAAACTCGCGAATGCCAAGATTTCATTGACATGTTATCATTTTTTCAAATAGCGCAACTGATACATTTGCCTACACGTGGGGATTCGATCCTTGACTTGTTGATTACAACACATGCCGATAAAGTTACTGCTACTGTCCTGGAACAGATCAGTGTCCACAGAGTCATTCACTGTGTGGTTAAAACAACAATGAAAAAACAAAAGTCCCGTACTAAAGAGATTCACGACTTTTCTGAAGTCGACCTAGATAAGGTAGAAAACGAAATGAAAAAATTCTTCACACAGTTTTTGTTAACATATGCTGATCGATCTGTTCACGAAAACTGGAGGTCATTTCGGAATCATGTGAAAAGGCTGCAGGAAATGCAAGTTCCAAAAAGGCTTATCATTCAAACTAAAGACAAACAATGGTTCACTAGAGATGTGAAGCGTTCTCTGAATAAGCGAAAGGGCTTGTACGCTAAAGCTAATCGCACCAAAGGAGACGACGATTAGACTAAATACTTTAACATGGCGAACACCTGTAATCAAAAGATCAAAGATGCAAAAGATAAGTTTTTTGACACGGACATGCCCAACTTGCTAAGAGACAAACCAAAGAAATTTTGAAAAGTGATATCTTCTGAGCCTTCGAAAGAATTGCCCCATCAATGTTTACCAGATGGTTCTCCCTTGAGTGCATGTGATTTGTCGCATGCTTTCAATTTATACTTTTGTAGTGTTTTTGTGAAAGAAAAACCCCTTAACACTGAATGGATGAGCAATATTGCTGCACCAGATTGTGACACTTCTTCAATGTCTCACATAATTATGACATTTAATAGAGTTGAAAAAGCTATCGAAAATTGACCATCTTATTCAAGTCCGGGTCACGATGGTATTGGCACAAAATCACTGAAACTCAGTAAGGTTTACTCAGCTCTTACACTTGCAGTAATTTTCCAACAATCATTAGAAACTACCTAAATTTCTGATGACTGGAAACTTGCTCATGTAGTGCCGATATATAAAAAGGGTGATAAGAATGAATTGGTAAATTATTGCTCTATATCATTAACATCTATCATTTGCAAATTATTTGAACATATTCTGTCCTCTCAGATAATGAAATATGTGGCTGAAAATACTCTTCTATTTTCTAGCCAACATGGTTTTCAACGGGGGCGCTCTTGCGAGACACAACTTTTCGAACTTACTACCGAAATTGATACCAATTTGCATGAACTAACACAAACTGATGCAGTCTTCATTGACTTTGAAAAAGCCTTTGACAGGGTAGGTCACATACGTTGGATACATAAAATGAAGACTTGTCAAATAGATACACAGGTGATTGATTAGGTTTAAGAGTATTTGCACGATAGGCGTCAAGCGGTCTTGATTGAGAGTATTGTTTCCAACTTCAGATCTGTCATGTCCGGTGTACCCCAGGGTTCAGTTCTGGGACCAACCTTGTTCTTAATTTTCATTAACGATATTCACATGGGTGTAAACTCTGGACTTCGTCTATTTACTGATGATTGCGTTATTTATCGCGTTGTTTCTGGCCAGAACAATTGTGAAGAACTAAATACTCACTTGTGGAAATTGGGTGAGTGGTGTCAGGGCTGGCAGATGAGTATTAACATTAAGAAAACAAAACTTATGCAGTTTACTACTAGCAATCAATTAGTATTGCACGCTTACACAATGAATAAGGAGACCATCTATGCAGTTGAGTCACTTAAACACTTGGGTGTTTATTTAAGTTCGAATTTGACCTGGAACACACATATTGACTGGGTATTGCATAAATCAATCCAAACTCTTGGTTTCCTTCGAAGCCACTCCCCCAAGCTAATAAAGACACGAAACTTCTTGCCTACAACTCATTAGTTCGATCTCAACTTGAGTACTGTTCAATTATTTTGAGCCCTTACCAATCATACCTCATTAAGAAGCTAGAATTATTACAAAACAAAGGTGCCAGGTCTATCGCCTCCGATTATTCTCACCATTTAAGTGCATCTAAAATCAAAAAGAGCCTTGGCCTTGCAACACTACAATGCAGACGAAAGGTGTCTTGTTTAATTTTTTTCCATAAGTTATATCACAACCCTTCACCATTTGCTACCTCATTCATAACGACGCCAAATGCAACCTTTTTACGCTTGGATCATTCCTTTGAAGTTCGTCAACCATTTGCCCGTACTGATCTACTTCATTTTCCTATTTTCATTTGGCTATCCAAGAGTGGAATCAATTGCCAACATCTATCGCTGAAGAAATAAAAGCTTACAAATATTCAGAAATGCTTAAATAATTCTTATTGCCACACAATTCATTGAGAAGATCAACCACACTCTTACAAATTCTGAGACATTTTAACTTCGTCAAAGGGTATTCCAGTCCATAACAGAAATCATCTAACGTATCGGTACATATATGTCCGAATCACTGTATTGCTTTTTTGTAAATACTTCTACTTTCTGCCTGCCTTGTCCACATTTGTATGTAAATTGTGTATGATCTTTGTTCCGCGAGTGCTCTTTGTAAACTTTTTTTTTTCTTTTATTGATTTTTTCCGTATTTATGAATAACTTGTACGTATGTTGTTTAGCAGTTCATTTTTTTTTGTTCTCTTGTATATTCTTGATGAACTGCACATGCATGTCTTTATGCACTAATTATTGAACACCGCTATTTTTTGTTTTTATGTGAAATGTTCTGTAAAAACCTATTTTGCCCCCCCCCCCCTCCTATGTAATGCCATCAAGCCTTTAAGATAAATAAAATGAAAAAAAAAAAAAAACGCTGTTCGCAGGACGCGACATTGTGCTTTCTGTGTCATCTTAACATTCCTTTTACGAAGAATTAGGGAACAAATACTCACCAAACTTAGCACTGCACTGTCCATATGCTAGCTGCTGTCACCTGTCAAACCAGCCATCCAAGTGATTGCAGCCGCCACTACTATTCCTCAGATGGATATCTTTATAGGTCTGATTTGCGTATTTAAGAAAGGTAAAAAAATCCAATTTATGTTTGTGGAACAATTTTACTACCTTATTTTGGTACACTTCCTTAAAGTCTATGCGTAAGAATAAATTTTTAGCTAGCATATTGTACATTAGACTGACTTCATGTGTACAAACATGGACTGAACTTTACACCAGAATGAAAGTAATGGCACTGCGCATATTTAAGAAAAAAAAAGAAATCACAGCAGAGATGTGCGTTTCTTCTTACATGACGGGCAAATTGGCAGGCTTGATCGTCTGTACTTACTTGGATATGTCACCAACCTAAAAATTTCGACTAAAGTCCAAGGGGTGTGTGAAAGGTAAACCGACGACGTCAGGCCAAGCACACTGGCCGACGGACTGCCAACCTGACCAAGTGGCGTTGCCAGATGGTAAACCAACGATGTTGGGCCAAGCACGCTAGCCGACCTTCTGCCGACCTGAAAAACTGACGTAGGCAGATGATAAACCTACGACATCAGGTCAAACATGCTCGCCGACCTACTGTTGACCTGGTCAGTGCCCCCAGACCGAGCAATTTTTTCGTTTGTGTCGCCGGCTATACTGGCCACCGATTGCCTGCCGACTTTTAGCCAATCGTCAGCCCCCGGCCATGCCTCCTTGGATAAGCGGAAAGTTTCAGAGTACTTTGAAAGGGTAGACATTTGAGCTTGTTGGCATGGATTCATTGTAAAAAATTGGCCCCGTATCTGCATGTTTCACTGCAAATGTCGTCGAAAGACAATAGTCTTCTGTGTGGAGAGAGTGAACAAAACGTTTATATAATGTTCTGCGCGAGAAAATTGGTGAATTGTATTCTGGAAGTGCTGCGTTAGAGAGTCTTGATTCGTGCAGCGAAGGCAAATGAGTGCATCGAGGCACGTTAGACGCGAGTGCCATGTGGCAGTTATCTTCGAAAACAAAGGAAGGAGTGCGTGCCCATGGAGAAATATGCACGCGTGTCTCGGAGGCGATAAGGTCTAGAACGTGAAGCGACGGGCATGTGCCACCACAGTGTTGTCTTAACTAAGCACTGGAAACACTTGCCTTTTTTTGGCATCGCGTTGCACTGTCAGCGCAGCGTAATAAACGCTACGGTCCTTAGAATTACTTGTGTGTGCCTTTTCTAGTATAAAGACATACAAAATATTGACGTATTGTTATGGTGCCTCAGATATGCAGAATATTTGCTTTTTAATTGACAATCACTCAAGTTTGAATGCTAAAACTTGAGCATATTGGTGGGCACTGCGGATGGGGTTGGCCATTGAAGATATCTTTTGGTGCAGTTTGGGGTATTGTTAGAGCGGACAAACACACCAATGTAGACAGAAAGAAAGACAGACCAAAGGTTTGGCATCGAAGGTCCCCAAGAAAGACTATCGTTTTTAAAGACAGCGCGGTTATAGGAGAGAATCAATATCAAATCATCTCGAACATACACATGTTCGAGTGTAGCTTGTAGTGTCATTTGCTGAGGGAAGTGAACAATTTTTAGCTCACTTTAAGAATTTATTGTGAATTTATTGTGCCGGCGTGCTGCCTCATAATATTTGCCTCGCCTGTTCTCGGTATCATCGACTACCGACCATGCTCAATGAGTATTGCAGGGCCCCTTTAAATTTGAAGGGATACTTCGCGGCACAGAGAACTTCCCCTAGATTGATGCTTTCACCGCTTAGCATTGCTACACTGCAGGCTTAGCATTCCTACGCTGCAGTGAACCACCTTTACAAGCGGTTGCATGCGGATTAATAGACACCTATTCGTTAATTGCGAATACTTCGAAGTTTTAAAGAATTTAAATTTGAATCAAAGTGAATTCGAATATTCTACTATTTTTTCGAATACTCGAAGCATTCGAATATTCACACAAGCCTAATATAGGTAGTAGGGGAGAAGCGCACTGGCTTAGTAGTAAAAACGAAAACGAGAAAGCACGAAGTACGTCCAAACACTTTTAATAATTACAAAACGTTTCAGCTGGTGGGCCAGCCTTCGTTAGTGTGACATGTAATGCAGTTTTCATAGCCATTATATACATTTCTAAAATGTTTAGGGGCATGCACAATGGCAATCTTAGTGATATGACATGTTTATACAAAAAGGCTAAATACATTTAGTTTGAAAATCGCAATGTGTAAAGTGACATGGGTACAGCATCCACCTCTTATCGTCATAGCGACATCAGTATGAGTGACTAAATGTAAATGGCCCATGATGTGAAAATGCATTGTGATAACCATGCGTGCAGATTGAAGCATATGAACAAACGAATACATACTAAAAATGACCAAGTCAACGCAGTTTTTTGAAACAGAAAACAAGAACGGTTGTGCCAAAAATTAAAAAATAAAAATAACAAGTAAAATACCTGAAAAAGAAATAAAAATCTCGGAAGGACATGAAACACGCTAAGTAGTGGAAGGTAGACTAAATGTGCTCATTTATTCTAGACTTTAAGGTGCCGAACTTGTAGATCAGAAACGATTCGCGGATTTCCCGCTCGTGATCTGAGTGGAAACTGGATTGAAGAAGAACAGCTACTTGGGCTACTTGGTTGAATTCTATGGTAATAAGGGTTGCAGCGCAAGCACAAAGGGGCTGGAAGAAACTTGAAACGAAAGGCAAGGCAAGGAAAGTGAAGAAGACAACACGAGCACTGACTACCAACTGATTTTATTTTTTGCAACACACATGTAAATATATACAACAGGCATCCTTTTAACAGCAAACGTGACATAGTTCTGGGGAAGTGTCCGATAAAAAGAAGGCACAATGATAAAATGGCTAACCCCTTTCTAAAAGCGCAATCTCTTTGTCATGCAAGGCCACTGAAGGCTGGCTCACGCATCTGTCACCATGTTTTCTAATATGACACGCCTCAGCTATTTCACTGGTTAATTTGTCCACATGGCGTACCAGCACACTCACGCCCGGAAATCGAGGCTGGCACTCGCAGCTTTTACAGTGCAAAACAAGGTTTGAACTTATTCCTTTGCATAAACCGTTCATATGCTCTCCCAACCTTTTATTATTGCACCGCCCAGTTTGGCCTATATAACAACGACCGCACGTTAAAGGAAGCATGTAGACAACACCAACTGCGCAATCTATAAATTTATTTATGTGTTTTATGGCGCATGTACAACTTTTTGTGGTGATTCCTCTGAGGCGCTCATCCGTCATTCTACAAATCTGGCCTACTTTGCACGGGGCTGATAAAACTATATCCACACCATATCTCGAACCTACCTTTTTCAAACCACGAGATATATATTTACGGGGTCGTGACGTGGCCGAAGACAGGAGACTTCGTGTTGGGATTTAACTGTTTATTTGGGCGAACCTGTGCTCGCTAAACGGAAAGTCCAATTACAGCAGTAGTCTTGCACAGATAGCAGTTTCGGACTGATAGCGGCGAACGGAGCGTCGGCCTTCGATCAACAACTGACAAGCGGCGAAGCGCGTCGGCATTTATACTCTTGCTGTCGAATGTTCTAGCGTTATCGCTGGCGGTGGCGTAGGTTCCAGAACAATCTGTACCGTTCGCACAGTGGGCGTGATCTTATCGAAATGATCTACTACAGTCCGGAACCTTCTCGAAAACTGCAGGCGCGGTTGGCGCTGAGAATTGTGTGGTGTTTTCGGACGATAACAAAAACTTGGGAAATGGAACGTGGCATTGCCCCCCTCTGAAAAAAGGCATCGTCCCGATGCTTTAACTAAAGATTAAGGTACAATAATAATGCAAGAAAGTACAATGAATAAATTACGATACAACGATAATACAAAAAAACACTGTTTCAGTTTGTTAACGCGCATGAAACGGCTTGAGGCGCGCGACATGTACGACTTCAGGGTGCGATCGGCGTCGTTGAGAGTTCGTGATGCCGTCGGGGACAACCTCGTAATCAAGTGGGCCGAGACGTCGAACCACCCTGTACGGTCCGAAGTACCGTCGCAGAAGCTTTTCACTTAGTCCACGTCGGCGTATCAGCGTCCACACCCAAACACGTTCACCGGGCTGGTATTCCACGAAGCGTCGTCGAAGGTTGTAACGGTGGCTGTCGGTCGTCTGTTGATTCTTGATACGGAGACGCGCAAGTTGTCGGGCTTCTTCGGCGCGTTGAAGGTACTCGCTCACATCGAGGTTTTCTTCTTCGGTGACGTTGGGTAACATGGCATTGAGCGTCGTTGCCGGGCTCCTTTCGTAGACCAATTTGTATGGAGATATCTGCGTCGTCTCCTGCACCGCCGTGTTGTATGCGAAGGTCACGGCTTGACGGGGGCGTCCGGTACATGAAGGAAGCAGCACCTCTACCAGATGTCACGGGGTCGTGACGTGGCCGAAGACAGGAGACTTCGTGTTGGGATTTAACTGTTTATTTGGGCGAACCTGTGCCCGGTAAACGGAAAGTCCAATTACAGCAGTAGTCTTGCACAGATAGCAGTCTCGGACTGATAGCAGCGAACGGAGCGTCGGCCTTCGATCAACAACTGACAAGCGGCGAAGCGGGTCGGCATTTATACTCTTGCTGTCGAATGTTCTAGCGTTATCGCTGGCGGTGGCGTAGGTTCCAGAACAATCTGTACCGTTCGCACAGTGGGCGTGATCTTATCGAAATGATCTACTACAGTCCGGAACCTTCTCGAAAACTGCAGGCGCGGTTTGCGTTGAGAATCGTGTGGTGTTTTGGGACGATAACAAAAACTTGGGAAATGGAACGTGGCAATAATGTAGAAGTATGGAATGACAGCAACTCTTTTTTTCTCTTTTTTTTCTCCTGCTTTTTTTGTTTTTGTTTGATTTCCTGCAGCAACGTTTCGTACACTGAAGAAATTACAGATTTTGGAAATCCCGCCGACAGAAGTCTGTTAATCTGCATTGTTACACTATCAGTCATCTTCTGTAGGTATGACTTAGATAAGCCAGCACTTACAGCCGACGAAGCGATAGCTCTCTTGACCAGTTTTGTGTGGCAGGAAGCATAGTTTAACAAGGGTTTAACACTTCGCAGTTGGTATTCCCAGCATGCGTGGTTTGAAAACAATGTGATATTAATATCTAAGAACGTCAACGATCCCTGTTGGAGAACTTCGCAAGTGAAGTCTAGCCCACCCCCATGTGTTTTAAAAGCACTCAATACAAGTTCAGCCGGGTTTTTCTTATTCCTTACAGAAGGCTGCAGAAAAATTAAATAGTCGTCCACATATCGGAAGGCCGTTTGTACCAAATCTACAAGTTTTTCATTGAGAATCGTGTCAATCTTGGCAAGAAAAATGTCACTGAGAACCGGGGCGACCCTTGACCCAATGCAGACTAGGCTATTGACAGAGGACTACTCGTTCGAACTGTTTTTATTGATTTGACAAAGGCTTTTAACACAATAAATTATCGCATACTACTTGAAAAACTGGAATCTTTTGGCATGTCTGGCCCTCCTCAAAGCTTTATTAAAAGCTAGCTCACTAATCGGTCTCAAATAGCACACACATGAGTGATGAAAGATGACAACGGTCATCTTTCATCACTCATGTTCATTAACGTACTTGTGCCACAGGGATTAATTTTAGGCGCACTATCATTTTTTATGTTTATTTATGACCTGCCTACCATTTTTACACGGACCAAGTGCATGCTCTATGCTGACGATACAACCATCTTTACATTATCTAAATCAGTTTATATGCTCCGGACTGACCTCAACACAGATTTACATTACATAACTTTATGGTGCCAGAGAAATCAGCTGCAGATCAATGCAACCCAAACCGTCTTTATGGTGTTTCATTCTCCGTGAATTTCACTTGATATACCACCTTCTCTTCACATCGGTATTAACGTCATAAACATTTCTTCTGAAGTACGATTTCATAAACATAAAATTTCATAAACATGCCGCTTCACTCATTAAAAAGATTGCATTTGGAATTAATGTTATCATCAAGACACGTATGTATTTTCCACCTCAGGTCATACGTTCCTTGTATTTTTCCTACATTCACAGTCATATTTCTTATTGTGTATCATCTTGGGCCAACACTTATATCACGCACTTTGAACGACTGCAGCGACTGCAGAATCAAGCGGTTAGACTAATGACTTAGACCATTTTATTCCTTCTGTAGCTCACTGTTTCCAAAGCTTAACATACTATCAATAAGAGAAATATTTCACCACAGATTGTCATGCATGATATTGTCATTGCATGCATTGATCATGATCATTTAACTAACAGCATTATTACCCGGTTTTCCCAGAGCAATAATCTTCTTTTACCAGCCATAAGAATGAACTACGGCAAGTTCACAACCTTGTTTTCAAGCATAGCGATTTGGAATTCATTGCCCTTCGAATTAAAATCATCGCACAACAATCATATTTTCACCTCATGTAGCAAAAAACATTTTCTGCAGGAAATAATGGAATAATCTGATTTGTGTATTTAACTGTTGGTAGCTTTCAACAGTTCAGTGTTAGTTTTATATTAGCATTTGCTTTTCTACAACTTACGCAACTGATAAAAAACTAGTTGAATTGTCATGTACAGTTCTTCAATTTTGCTTTGTTTTAGTTTTATCCCCTGCTGTTGATAATTTTGATGTCTAATTTTATTAGTAGTATTACCATCATGTTAGTAATACTTGTATTGTTACTGTGAATTAAGCTAATTAGGCATTGCTCACAAATTTGCACCTTTTGCTGTACTTTTTTTATAATTACCCCATTCATGTCACCATAGGAGGTCCACCCCATCAGTTTCTATGAAACTTTGGGACCTCCTCCTGTACTATTCCAACCATGTAACCGAATGTGAAATATGTAATAAACTTGACTTGATTTAAATTTCAGTCAAGAATGAGGGGTAATCTAAATTGTGACAGTTATAACATGGTATACATGCTTGAATGCAATATTTGTAACCTACAATATGTTGTTCATTCTGAAATACCGTTTAAAGTGCGATTTAATAATCGTAAGTCTCATGTCAAAGCTCTTACAAATCTTCCTCTATCAAAACATTTAACAATACCTTGTCATTCTTTCGACAAAATTAAAGCAAAGGTATTGGAATCCAGTTTCCGCTCACATCATGAGCGGGAAATCGGCAATTAGTTTCCGATCTACAAGTTCGGCACCCTAAGGTCTAGAATAAACGAGCACAACTAGTCTACCTTCCACTACTTAACTTGTTTCATGTCCTTCCGAGATTTTTATTTTGTTTCTGGTATTTACTTATTTTTATTTTTTATTTGTTTATTTTTGGTGCAATCATTCTTGTTCTCTGTTTCAAAAAACTCAGTTGACCTGGTCATCTTTAGTATGTATTCGTTTCTTCATATGCTTCAATCTGTACGCATGGTTGTCACAATGCATTTTCACATCATGCACCATTTACATTTAATCACCCCCGCAGGGGCGTCTGCTTAAGCAGGCGTTTGGTGTGTAGCGACACCACAAACCCGAGCTAACAGGGGAGTTGTGACTCCCTCCCATGCCTAGCCGTGCGTGGCTTTGACGTGTCCGGGGAAAAGGGGATCCTGGGGGTTGAGCCGACGCTGGGTGATTGGACCTTTAAGGCCCCCCGGCAGAGGCAACACACCCCTTTCGCCCCGGCTTCACGAAGACGGCACCCCTGGGCTGACCCACCCAGGGGAAATCGGCAGTCGCCTTTTCCTTTCTCTCTCTCCCTACAACTTTGTCTTTATCTCTCTCTTTTACTCTGCCCTGTCTACTTGTCTCTTCTGTTTACTTCCAATTTTCCTGGCGGCAAGGGTTAATTCTGTGCAAATAGCCTACCTTGGTCTAGGCGCATTGCGTTATGGCAGTGTTGTATGACTGACGTCTGCAAGCTTTCAGCACCTGCAAACTTGCAGCGTCCCCTTGTTGGGCTCCGTGGTGGGTGGCCGCCAACGCTGCTGAACAAAAATAAGACCGGCATGCATGGAGCATTCCGTCTACTGTCTGATCGTACCGGCCTAAAGCGGGTACGCACCGATGACATAAATTTCTTCAACCAGCCAATAGAAACTTTTCCCCACTTCTACGTCATTCACTGGGAAAAAACCGGAAAGCAAGCCAGGACCGTATCTCCTTTCGTAGTTGCCAGGTGTCTTACTGAAACTCTCGGGGCTGGATACAAAGTAACCAAAATGGCTAGCGGAGACCTTCTTCTCGAAATTCGGGACAAAGCACAATTTGTAAAGCTAGACAGCCTCTCAACGTTTGGTGACGTACCGATCACCATAACACCACACAGATCTATGAACATCGCTCGCGGAGTGGTATCTGACGCAGACTTATTTGACCTGACCAAAACTGAACTTTTGAAAGGGTGGAAGAGCCAAAATGTCAATAACGTCCAAAGAATTATCATCAGGAGAGATAATAAGGAAATACCAACGAAACACTTAATACTCACGTTTGCATCCAGTAAACTACCAGATTCCATTCAAACAGGGTACACGAAGACATCTGTCAGGCCGTATATACTAACCCTCGTCGTTGCTTCCAATGCCAGAGGTATGGCCATGGCTCTAAAACCTGTCGTGGTCGCCAGACTTGTGCACAATGTGGAGTCCTAGGCCACGTGTCTCAGAACTGCAAACAACCGCCACACTGTGTAAACTGCGAAGGAAACCATGCTGCATATTCACGCTCCTGCACATACTGGAAAAAAGAAAAAAAAATAATTACATTAAAGGTGAAGAAGAACATATCATTTAAGGAAGCACGGCGAAGAGTTGCTCCATTCTATGGACCCACATACGCTGATGCGGCGCATCAGGGGGCACCGCCGCACCAGCCCTCGCCACTCCTTCGGCCCGCGCATACCGAGCCGGCGGTTGTGGCACCTGCCCCCAAGGCGGCTGTAGCCCAGGCTACACCGCCTACTCCCAAACAGAGACCGGAGACTCCAGAGTCCTCAGGTCTCAAGGCCTCCCCTCACCAGGTGAGGCCCAAAATTCGAACTAACAGCTCGCACGTGCGGGCATTCAGTGCCTCCGAGGAGGCAATGGATACTCGGTACCCTTGGTGCCGAAAGAGCGGCGTGGCTCCTTGGAGCGCGCCAAGAAAACAAAAAAGCAAATAACAGGGCCTGGTGATGGCCCTGTTAAGTGAACTCAAACTCCCTGTCTAAACAGCCACTCGCTTTTCGTACACACAGCACTATTTTACATTCACTATGAACACTCAAATTATACAATGGAACGTCAGGGGCCTTTTCAGAAACCCTGTCGACATCCAAGAACTCTTACACGAACACTCACCAAAAGTGCTGTGTGTACAAGAAACACACCTTAATTCAAAACACACAAATTTTCTTTGTAATTACGTTATTTTTCGAAAGGACCGTGTTGATGCCATGACATCATCCGGAGGTGTTGTCATCATAGTGAATCAAGGAATTGCATGCACACACTTACAACTCCAAACATCCCTTGAGGCAGTGGCTGTTCGAGCAGTTCTTTTTGATAAACTGATCACAATCTGCACTATTTACATTCCTCCTAGCTATCAGCTGCAAAAACGCGATTTACACTCTCTAATTGATGAACTTCCGGAGCCTTATGTTCTCTTTGGAGACTTTAATGCGCATAGCAGGCTATGGGGTGACTCTCGGTATGACGCGGTTGACTGATCGAACAGTTTCTTTTCTCGTCGAGCGCGTGTCTCCTAAATCGAAAAGAACCAACCTATTATAATCCCGCTAATAACACCTACTCCTCCATAGACCTAAGCATAGTATCACCATCTCTTGTGCCTCTACTCCAATGAAAAGTCATCAGTAATCTGTACGGAAGTGACCACTTCCCGTAATTTTGAGCACAACTACAGCAAATGAGTGTCGATCACGTGTTCCCAAATGGCTCATACACAGAGCCGACTGGGAACAGTCGTATACCATCGCTCGTCTAGGTTGGAGTGGCATATGTACTTTGAGCATTGATGTTGCTGTCAACTACTTCACAGCGTTTTTGATTGATGCAGCAACAAAATGCATCCCACAAACAAATGGACACCCTGGAAAACTGCGTGTGCCATGGTGGAAATGTGAATGCCGAAACGCGTGCAAACAGCAAAACAGAGCATGGAGATTGCTTCGGAACTCACCGACAGCTGAAAATCTCAACACCTTCAAGAAAATAAAGTCTCAAGGCAAGAGAACGCGTCGGCAGGCCAGAAGAGAAAGCTGGCAGAAGTTTTTGTCAGGGATCAATTCATACACACAGGAGGCTAAAGTCGGGAACATGGTCGGTAGGATAGCAGGAAAACAAGTACACACACTTTCACTCGTAAACACTCAGGGTGATACCTTGGAAGATCAGGCAAACTTCCTCGGTGCACACTTCGAACAGGTGTCCAGCTCATCCCACTATACTGACACTTTCCAAAAATACAGAACAAGAATAAAAAAGCAGAAACTCGAACACGAATGCACTAGATACGAGGCATATAACCAAGCTTTCAGTCTAGCTGAGCTGCGAACATCTCTAAACTCCTGCAGTACTTCTGCCCCAGGTTCTGACCGTGTGGTGTATAAAATGTTAAAAAACCTACCAATCGAAACACGAAAAACCTTACTTTGTTTGTACAATGCTATCTGGTTTTCTGGCACTATCCTTACCTCCTGGAAAGAGGCTATTATTCCCATTTTGAAAGAGGGCAAGGACCCTTCTTTATACCTTCGAGTTATAGGCCTATTGCACTTACAAGCTGCTTGTGCAAAGTCTTCGAAAAAATGATAAACTGCCGACTCGTACATATCCTTGCAACAAACAATTTGCTTGACCCATTTTAGTGCAGGTTTCGAGAAAGTAGATCCACCACAGACCACCTTGTTCGTATCGAGGCACAGATCAGGGACGCCTTCGTGCATAAACAATATTTTCTCTCTGTATTCCTCGGTATTGAAAAGGCTTACGATACAACATGGCATTTTGGAATTCTAAGAGACCTGTCCCACCTTGGCGTGCGCGAAAGAATGTTTCACATAATCGAAAATTACCTGTCAAACCGGACATTCCGTGTCCGAGTGGGCACGTTTCTTTCCCAAACATTTGTCCAGGAAACAGGCGTGCCACAAGGTTGTGTACTTAGCTGCACACTTTTTCTCATGAAAATGAATTCCTTGCACTTGTTCATCCCCCGCAATATGTTCTATTGTACATATGTCGACGACAATCAGCTTGGCCCCGCCGCGGTGGTCTAGTGGCTAAGGTACTCGGCTGCTGACCCGCAGGGCGTGGGTTCAAATCCCGGCTGCGGCGGCTGCATTTCCGATGGAGGCGGAAATGTTGTAGGCTTGTGTGCTCAGATTTGGGTGCACGTTAAAGAACCCCAGGTGGTCTAAATTTCCGGAGCCCTCCACTACGGCGTCTCTCATAATCATATAGTGGTTTTGGGACGTTAAACTCCACATATCAATCAACAATCAGCTTGGCTTCAAGTCATGCAACTTGGCAATGTGTGAGCAGCAGGTTCAGCTGGGTTTAAACAAGGTCTCCAAATGGGCAGATGAAAACGGATTTCAACTTAACCCACAAAAAAGCATGTGTGTCTTGTTCTCTCGAAAGAGAGGCATGCACTCGGAACCTGACATTCGACTGAACGGACAACGTCTGTCTGTCAAAGCCGAGCATAAATTCTTAGGCTTAATCTTGGACAACAAGTTGACCTTTGTACCGCACATCAAGTATTTAAAAACAAAATATTTAAAAGCCATGAATGTTATAAAAGTGTTGTCACGTACTACATGGGGTAGTGATAGGCAATGCCTCATGAATCTGTATCGAAGCCTCATTCGCACCCCCTTAGATTGTGGGGCCGTTGTTTATCACTCTGCAACTCAAAGTGCTTTGAAGATGCTGGACCCCGTGCACCATTTGGGCATGCGCCTTTCTACGGGTGCTTTTCGCACCAGCCCTGTAGAAAGCCTTTACGTTGAGTCAAATGAATGGTCGCTTCATCTACAGAGAACTTACATGTTCTTTGTATATTTTCTTAAGGTGAAAGCAGACAAGAAGCACCCCTCATACCCTACTATTAATGATCTGTCGAGCTCCATTCTATTTCAAAACAGGCCTTCGATGAGGCAGCCCTTCTCAGTTCGCCTGAAGGGTCTAGCTGAAGAAACTGGAGTGTCACTTGAACACAGTTTAATGGCTCCTGTAGCATACCCGCCACCGTGGCAGTGGCAAACTATAGACTGCGATGTGTCTTTCCTAGAAGTTACAAAACATGCACCTATTGCCCATATTGGAACATACTTTCTGGAACTTCAACACAAATACACATGTCCCGAGTTCTTTACAGATTCCTCCAAGTCCAGCCCCTCTGTGTCCTATGCTGCTGTCGGCCCATCCTTTTCGGATGCTGGCCCTCTACATCCAGGCACAAGTATCTTTACAGCGGGAGCTTACGCGATACTTGTGGCAGCTAAACACCTCAAACAATTACAAATACAAAAAGCAGTAATTTATACAGACTCCCTCAGTGTAGTAACGGCTCTGCACAGTCTTAAAAAACAAAAAAACCCTGTCCTTGTCTCACTTTACTCTATTTTGTGCACACTCTACACACTAAAACAACATGTTGTAGTGTGCTGGGTGCCAGGGCACCGTGAGATCCAAGGCAACGTGAGGGCGGATCAGCTCGCTGCATCCGTCCACAAAAGCACTGCCCCTACACCCATATTAATCCTGGCCCTTGATCTTAAGCCGTCTCTCAAACGAAACCTCAGGGACTACTGGCAGAGCAAGTGGGATACACACACACAAAACAAACTACACATTATCAAGCCACACCTTGGTCATTGGCTGCCAGTATCAAAATCGCATCATACAGAGGTAATACTAACGAGACTCAGGATAGGACACACATACACGACACACACATATCTTTTGTCCGGTGGCGATCCACCATTGTGTGACAGATGTGGTGAAGCATTAACAGTCCTTCACATGTTAATTCAGTGCAAACACTTAGAAACTCTAAGAAAACAGCATTTTCCATTACCCTACCGACAACATATACGTTTACACCCTGCAATGTTCGTTGGTAGAAAACTGCTTTTTAGTCATAAATCATTGTGAGCGTTTTTAAAAGAAATTCATAATTTTCATATCATATACCCGGACATTCCATAGCACGACCTCTCCAGAGAGGTTTTTCGCTGCGGTGGCCTCACAGCAAAGCATTTGCCTCACGGCCCTTAGACGCAAGGATATGAACGAGTGAGGTACTTGTGCTAATGCCATACATGTCCACCATTGTTTTTCATTATCACCAACTTTTGTCACCTATTCACACCACACACACCTTTCACGGCATGGTCATGATTTTATTACTTGTATGTTTTTACCCGCCTTACTGCGAGGAATTTTATGGCCCTTATACAGCCGCTAATCACAATCATTGTCCACATTCCTTGTCCCGTGAACTGGCGCTCTTTGGCCATCAAATGGCCCTTGCGCCAAAAAACACCATATATCATCATCATCTTACATTTAATCACTCATACTGATGTCGCTATAACCATAAGAGGAGGATGCTGTACCCATGTCACTTTACGATTCGTGATTTTCACACTGAATGTATTTAGCCTTTTTGTATAATCATGTCACATCACTACCGATTGCCATTGTGCATGCCCCATGCCCCAAAACATTTTATAAATGTATATAATAGCTACGAAAACTGCATTACATGTCACACTGACAAAGGCTGGCCCACCAGCCGAAATGTTTGTGGTTATTAAAAGTGTTTGTACGTACGGCGTGCTTTTTTGTTTCCATGTATGTATGTATGTATGTATGTATGTATGCATGTATATATGTATATGTATGTATATATATATATATATATATATATATATATATATATAATTTAATGCAATAATTACTAGATAATTAATAGGCTTATATTTCACCAAAGCACTTCTTTATTCATAATTATGCTGTTGTGAATGTTGTTCGTTTAATTTTTTTTGCAGCTCGTCGGTTCTTCTCCTCAGTTCCCGCATGGTTCCATCGATCCCATCTTGGAAATCGCAGAGGTGATTATGGTTAAACTGTGTTACCTCTCGGTGTATTGGGCTTCCGGATTAATATAAACACACATGAAACACGGAACAACTTGGCATTATGGTTCATTAGTTTTGTTAAATTTTTAATTTTCAATGAAGGCAGGTGACTTGGTTTGCTAGTTGGAAGCTCATTCATGTAAGAAGAACATTCATGGAGTCAGGTCCTTTAGCCTGAAGCTGGAAGGTGTGCATGCCCCTCGCAGGAAGGGCAGTCAAAAGTATTTGAAAGACAAGCGTTTTCCCAGCAGACAAGAAGGCAAGTTTCGCGTTTGTCAACAAACTGGTGTGGCATACTATAAGGTGACAGATACCCACGATGATGTTTCACTGAAAAATTTTCATTCAATGCACACAAGTTGTGCAAGAGTTTGTCTAGAAAGCCTCTCTTGAATGACTAAAGAGCGCAAAGGAAGTAATATTCAGCAATTAAACGCATAAACCAAGGTGTCCTGCAAGTCGTGATATCTGAAAATGAAACCTGGCAGAAATGCTTATTTCTTGCAATCGTAGTTGTTGCCTTTTAAAAATATTTTTTTGATGATGAAATCGGATCAATTGTTGAAATTCCTCAAAGACAGAAAAATTGCCAAGCTTTCGGCATTTTCAATTGATTGAAAGGACTTTTATAAAAGCCTTCCTCATACCTCTTTAGTGGCCCATATGGCCAAACGCATTGAATACATGGGAACGGTAAAGTTTCAAAATGCTACCGGGGTCAACTTTGGGAGCTGCTTTTGTTTTGTATGAGCTCGAATATGCAACATGAAATGAAACTACAGTGAAGCAAAAAATGACATGTGCCCAGGATCCGGTATTGCTTCATGCTTAAGTGACCTGTTTTTTGCAACTCTTGATGAGCATTTAAAACAAACATGTGTTATAGCTGTGTTTATATTGATGACTATGTAACTGAGTATGAGTCTAACAATCTTGACTTGGTAGTTGCAGAAACACTCCCCATTTTTATGGCAGAGTTATATTCTATGACACTGATGCAGGAAATGCCGAAGGGGTCCACTTGATAAGATTTTAACTTAGAGTTGTACTTTTTGTCAAGTCGTCTGTACTGGCATTGTGAACCTAGAGGCTGTACTTTTCCTGTGCATTCGAAATTTGTAAAGTGCATTGATTTAAGATTTTTGTTAATAAAATTAATTGATGAAGTCCTGCAATCACAAGCCTTGTGGGCTCAACCTAAATTTCTATGTGACTCTGGCTACTTTCTATACTGCCGTCGCTTAAAAAAATGAATAGAAATTGTATGGCCAACGGTGGACCAAAGCTAACAAGGTTGCTCTGGTTCCCTACATGTACTGTTAAGGGTCGGAAGTAGGAGGAAGCTGCTGATGGCATCCCACCGCTGCCACCAGTTGTTGCGAATGGGGGACTACCCGGTCTCTTGTGGTAGCGTGGTGTAACCGGGTGGAGGAAATAAACGCTGACGAGAAGGGAATACAAAAAACAAAACAGGTTTATGGCACTATTTACACATATTTACAGCAAAGAAAGGTTAGTGGTTTCACAAACCACGAGCGTGATGGTTGAACCGTTACATAGTTCAGAGCGAAGTCCAGCACTCTGCGGCGTCGTCTTAAGCCCGTCATTTTAAGTTTGGGTAATTACTCAAATCTTCGACAGCGTCTGGCAGACTGTGTGCCGAAGGGATTGAGAGCCTCCTCAGTGGACCGGCTTACGCTCAATGGCGTCTGCCCAGACGAATTTCCAGGCCAAACTTAACGGCTTCTCCGCCGCCCGGAAAAATCTCGGATGGCCAGCGCTCCCAACCGCTGGGCATGAAGAGAATGGTTGGTGACGAGGACGGTGGCCTGGCTTTCTCCCTCCTGCTGCGAACTCGAAACCAACTCCCAAACCAGCTCACAATGATGGACAACAGCAAGGCGAACCACACAACACAAAGCCATGCTGAAGTCAAGCACATTGGACTCGCTTAAAACCCTCCAGGCTTCTCAAGAAACACAAACAAAAGAGAAACCTGTACGCTAAAATTTTGAGGCAATTTGGTGCCGCCAAAGTTCCAACAATCATGGACGTGGAGATGCTTACCAAAGATGGAACAAATTGCCGTGCGAGAAAAGCACACAAAGGCAAATAAAATTTGGCCCCATATAACGAGAATCACACTCTTTCACAACTAGCTTTCTCCTACCATCCGCACTACTGAGTTGTAACTAACATTTAACTTCATGACTAATTTCATGAAACAACCAAAGTTTAACACGAATGCTGCCAGACCCTATACACAAGTTATCTGGGCGCATTCTTTACTCTCAATAAATCGAACTGTGTAAATCCTTAAAACGCATCCCTAATTTCAACGTTCGGTATATAACATAACGCTCAGCTAAAGAATTCACCTGATCCCTGAGCACATACTAAAATAACAAAGGGAAATGCAACTCGTGTACCAACACGCTCATTTGCTGAATGTAGTTTCATGTCAGCCCATGTTTTTAAAGAATGCACATGACTGCTGCGCGCTCTAGTACGACATCATACTCTCATCCAAAGAGCGATAGCACACCAATTGCACACCTAACCGTAGACCATTTTCCTGTAACTCAACTAAAAACACTTCCAATGCTTTTAAGAAATCTATAAGGGGAAAAAACTGTATCAAACAAACTAGCCATGAAGATGACGAAAGAAGATTACTTCAAAACCAAAAAAATAAGCGAACAAACATGCTTCCCCGTAAATTCCCGTGTCACCCTCTCAAGCTTACAGCTGTCCCTCACTCTTCAATCGTACACGTGGTGGTCTCGGTCTTGCCGGAATTCGAGGACGCCCGAGGCAATGTCGCGCAAGTGCTACAAGCTGAACAGTGCAGTCACGCATCATTCGCGATTTCAGCCTGCCCTTGTCAGGTTCGCAGAGGGAACACCAGCGATCCGCAGAAAAGAGTGACGACGCCCTTTTTGGGCTTGCACCCGCGCGGTGCTTCGTTATTGTGGCCTTTTTCTTAGGACCCCTCCGACTCTCTTGTCCGCGGAAAGCCTTAAACCTCTGCCACGAATTCCGTCGCGAGGACCTTCGCCATAGCCTACTGTTTTGTCGTCTGTGCCTTACTGCACGCCACAAAGGACCTTTCTTTGAACTGGTCGGTAACCCCCTCTTCCGTCGTTCGCCCGGCTGATTGCTACCTCTTTCACCCTTTCGCTTTGTCACTCGCGTACGCTTCTTCCTTTTTCGGCGACGTTTCCGACCGACCTTTCCCCAATTGCTTTGAAATCGGTCGCGGGTTGAGTCATCGGCGGCATTACAGCTCAAGGGCGCACCATGAGATTTGCTGTTAATAGAACGGAAAGACTGGCACTTTCCAAGTGATTCAGTTTGGGAAACGGCGTTCTTTCTGCCTTTGATCCGGCTCCTCGCACGCATGAAAACAGGCTTTGATGCCGATGCGAAACGCCTCGTTTTGCCTGCTACGCTAAAAGATTTTGTGCCTTCTTTAACACGTGTAGTATTGTTCTTTTTTCTCGCGGCTTTTCAACGTCTCTTGCGTCTGCGCCGCTTCTTGCGCCTCATCTCTGAGCAGACCGCTCGCAGCTCAAGGTCGCTAACACTCTCACTGCACTCGTCAGTTGTCGACACCGCGCGCTCTAAATGATTTTCAAAAAAATCACCTATTTCACACTCTAGACTGGCGGACAGCTTGACGGTCTTAGGAACAGTGCAGCTGCTTTCCTTCAAACACTCTAGCTCGCATTGCTGAGAGCTGTCTGCTACTGCACTGATATCCCTGCTACCTACCTTCGCTGCTTCTGAGCTTTCTTCGGTTTCCTTGCCTACTACCACATTGTTTGCAAGTTTCATCGTCGCGACAACCTCAGTTGAGGCCTGTACCAGCCTGTCTACAGATATCCTAGCTGTTTCGCTAGCATCTAACTGGCACCGCACCTCGTCGCACACGCTCTGGCCTTTGTCGGCCTCTCTACTCAGAGCAGCACCTTTCGCAGCTCTCTCATTTGGTTCGTCTTCGAACCTGCAGCGCTCTTCACACGTGCTAGCCTTCTCTATAGCCCTGGGCTGCACCTCGCACTTCTCGTGCGCTACACTTGCGGATGGCTGAATCTTCCGCCGCCTTGCCTCGACTTTTTCTTCCGACAGTTCAATCACTAGGCTGAGTGCTCGCTCACGCTTTTCACCTCGCTCCCGTTTTTCTACCTCCCATTTTCACTCACTATCTACCTTGGTGCTATAAGAGACACGCGGACCTCTCTCAGGCTTGGTTTTACTACCAGCACAACGTCGCGCGTTCTTCACGGGAGCGTTCGTGAGCTTGTACTCAATTCGCTTTCTGTCAACTCTGATGCCGAAGCACCGCAGTAAAGCTGCCTTAGCTACATCGTACCTATTGAACTGTTCCTCGGAAAGGTAGAGTATCCTACCCATCAAGTTGTACGGAAGGACACTCAATAAGGTGATAAACCAATAGTCTTCGTCGAGCTCTAGTTCTCTGCAAACTTTCTCGTAAGAGGTTAAATAACTCTCTAAATCCTCACCCTCTTCGAATGCATGGATTCTAGAATTTACTTGAGACGCTCTAAGGCACTGTACTGATCTTTTTCTCTCTTCCTGTTTTAATTTCAGGCTTTCCTCCCACTGCTCTCTCTCCTGCTCTCGTTCCATTCATTTTGTTTCTTCCCTTTCCTTCCTATCCCTTCTTTCCGTTTCTTCTCTTTCCTGTTCTCCTTCTCGCTCCTCCATTTCCTGTTTTTCTACAATCTTTACCGCGTTTTTAATCTCCTCCTCACTGGCTTTTTGGGAGATCAGCCTCACAATCACTGTCCTACCCATTCCTTCCTCTACTTCAATGCCTAGATGCTTACTCACAGCCAAAAGTTCATCTCTTAGTATTGCCTTCCACGCCATGAATGCCGTTGTACTTTGGTCCTGCATCTCACACATAATTGGGTGATCCCTCTAACTCACAAATAGGTGATCCCCTAACGCACACGCAATCCGGCTTCTAATCAATTCACACTCGCAACATGAAGCCTGGAAAGTTATAGCAAAGACCAAGCACTCACCACAGCACAGCACCATGTCGTGAAGTTCATCTCACCGCTGCCAACCAGTTGTTAAGGGTCGGAAGTAGGAGGAAGCTGCTGATGGCATCCCACCGCTGCTACCAAATGTTGCGAATGGGGGACTACCCGGTCTCTTGTGGTAGCGTGGTGTAACCGGGTGGAGGAAATAAACGCTGACGAGAAGGGAATATGAAAAACAAAACAGGTTTATGGCACTATTTACGCATATTTACAGAAAAGAAAGGTTAGTGGTTTCACAAACCACGAGCGTAATGATTGAACCGTTACATAGTTCAGAGCGACGTCCAGCACTCTGCGGCGTTGTTTTAAGCCCTGCTGGGCTCCTCCTCTCCGAGTGGAACACCAATCACACACACACAACAGGTGAGGGGGACGAGCATGCACGGTCCACGTGAACATCCAATATTGAGTCGTGAACACTGCACTGCGAGGTGGTGCCAGCAGGGCTCTTCCTCGTCGTGTGTGTGCCGCTAGTCGAGAGGTCCCACGATCCGGACAGCATACATCAAAGGGTCCGCCAATTTTGTTCGCTTAATTAGCTTGGTGATTTGCGGTGGCCACTGCGGTCTCTTCCAGGAAGATGCTGTCTTTGTTGGCCTCTCTCGAACGGTTAACGGCGTCTTGGCGACACGACGTCTCATCCTCCGGCCATCACGAACAATGCCTGATGAGCATAGGCAGCCGGCCGGTCGTCTACTTGATTGGGGATCAAAAGGAGCGCCGCTCTCCTGTCAGCCCTGGCGCCGGTCACAACAGCTTCCCCGTCGCCAGATGAATCACCGAGGTCATCAGGCACCGCTGCTGCTCGAAGGTACGACAAAAGGGTCTGTATTTAAAAGACGGGAACTCGCCTTTGCTTGCCGCATTGTCTGGGTAATTACTCAAATCTTCGACAGCGTCTGGCAGACTAGGTGCTGAAGGGATTGAGAGCCTCCCTAGTGGACCGGCTTACGCTCAATGGCGTCTGCCCTGACGAATTTCCAGGCCAAACTTAACAGTACACAGTATATCACACAATTTGAGAAGGATAGTGAATAGATCAACGTGAGGAGCGATAGCAGACGATGCTTGGTGCGTGTCTCACGCCTTTGCGCGAGGAAAACAAAGTAGTTCGGCGCCGAGCTTGCTGGCGCGTGAGGAACGTGGAATAAAAAAAAAGGGGGTCTGGCGGTCCCTTCCTGATCTTGAAACTGTGGATGTCCTTTTTGGGCCGCCTCGGAACCCAGTATATCCATAATCCAACGGCCACAATGGCAAGTCACAATTGGCGCCCAACAGCTCAAGGTGAACTAAGAAGACGTTTACATCTTCTATGTGGGGTTGTCACTCCCTACGCGCTCGTTTGGCTCAACCACTGACGTTTGGACAGCGTCGGCTTTGTGATCCCAAGATGGCAACGGCCCCGTGTTCTGTCGACGTGTTCAATGACGCCGCCTGGGTAAAAGCCTACCAGTCAGCTGTGTCTGAAGCCAATATCCGAAGGACCGACGTAGGCCAGCTCCAAAGCAAATTGGAGGAACTGAAACTGATGATTCTCCAAGACCACGCCGCCGCCAAAGAGGACGCACCGAAACCGCCTCTTGACTCCCAGATGAAGGGAAGTCACGACCTCTTGTGTAACTTACTTGCTCCACTAGTAAAACGTATCGAGCGTCTGGAGTTAAAAAAACGCATGAAGATTCTGACGCCGAATCAAGCATGAGTGCAGAAGAGAGCAGTGCGTCGATTAATCTCAAACGCGGCTCGAGAAAGAAACAAAAACAAGCCAGAAGCGATGCTCACCTGTGCATGTCTAACACTGAAGACGCTCGCGACCGACTTTCGAGTTTTGCAGCAAGCTCATTACCGCATCTTAGGAAAGATCTAAACGTCTGGTTTCACCAAGTTGACTATTGGTTTAGAACCTTCAGCGTTCCCGATGAGGTGGCCATACCGTTCGTTATTTGAAGGCTCTCAGCTAAAGACTTTACATGGATGCGTGACCAAACGAAGGTGGCTAGTATCAGTACTTGGGCTAAAATGAAGGCAGTGTTCCGCCGACGTTATAACATGGACTGCCATGTAACATCTAAGCAGCGAATGTTCGGCGCAACGCAACGTGCAGGCAAGTCATGTACAGACTTTGCATACCGAAAGCTGGACCTGATGGAGCAGTGCAATTATCCTGTACTACAACAGGAAAAGTGCCAAGTTGTCATAGCTACTCTTGCACCCAAGGCAAAGAAGCACTTTTCTGATAAAACATTTAAGTGGCAAGACGATGTGATAAGCTCCTTTCTGTGCTTTGACCAGATCAGGGATACAAAGGAGAGCATTCAAAATTTGGCTGCGGAAGAACGCAAAATGCCATCCACAACGCCGTCCGCCGAATGCCTAATATGGCAAAGCGTTCGCCTCGGAAGCCTATGCGCTATCGTCAATTCGCGGCCAGCATAGAGTCTGGGGGTTCCTCAGATGATGAAGTAGCTCAAAGAAAGGTGCTAAAAGCAGGGGACACGAAAGCAAAGCCATCACCATCGCGGCAATCGACTCATTCCGCAACGAGTGTTTTTGAAAGGTTGCAAGGAAATGCCCCAAGAGTTCGTAAACTGTGCTTGGACTGCTCCAGAAGTGGCCATTTTGTCACACATTGTCGTCTACCGCTAAGTGCAGAATTTTCTAAGTGGCAGGAAGAATCTTTCAGCTCACAACAGCGAGGAAACAAACAGCTGGTGACGCCAATGCCCGCGAGCAGTCGCCAGTAATTGAGCAGGTGTCATGTGTCTCTGAAGCGGCTAATTTTTCTGATCCTGTCGCCATCAATGGACAAGCAATTAAAGTCATCTTGGATTCTGGAGCTGTCAAAAGCTTGATTACCGCACCAATAAGTGACAAACTCAAATTAAGCATAAGGCCTTCGGCCCTACAATTGGTAGGAGCAAGCGGTCATCAGCTACAAAATTTAGGTCAAGGCAGTGCTGTTATGACAGGGGACGACCAAACACTGCAGTATTACTTTGTTGTTGTTCGCCAGTTTTCTCGCAAGTGACAAACTCAAATTAAGCATAAGGCCTTCGGCCCTACAATTGGTAGGAGCAAGCGACCATCAGCTACAAAATTTAGGTCAAGGCAGTGCTGTTATGACAGGGGACGACCAAACACTGCAGCATGACTTTGTTGTTGTTCGCCAGTTTTCTCGCAAAGTAATACTGCTACGCGATGACTTCTTGCGGGCTTCAGGAGCCGTCATCCACTGTGGCTCGGAGAGCTTCGCGGTATCAGTCCCCCAAAGGCTATGCAAGATCTACGTGGTAAGGGAGCATCCACTGCCAGCTTTATCACCTAAGTTAGTTCCTGTGGCCTGGCATCGCGTGTCGGAAGATGAAAATCATTTAATGATCATCACCGGAATAAAGCTTTTGTACGACCGTTATTTAGTCATAGTGGAGCCCATGGTAACAGCTGCATTAGAAAATACAACGAAGGTTTTGATCACGAACTGCTCTTCTCAAGCCGTCTTGCTTCCTTATTAGATGACAATTCGCCCCATTGAAAAATCAAGCAGAATTTAAGATATTGAACTATCTGGAGAGGACTGCCAACAGATCCTCCAAATTTCATGCCTTCCTTTTCCTGTGGACCTTGATGTGCCACCAGCTCATACGGTCATCGATCCGCAGCACCGTTCAATCGCAATAGGAGACGTCAGCTTTAACACTGGAACAACATTATCTTCCAATGAACTGCAGGTTGTGAAGAATTTGTTGGTGCAACATTCGGTTTGCTTTGCACAGTCAAGTACAGATGTAGGCTCCTACACAGTTGAGCGACATTGCATACCAACAGGAAACGCAAAGCCAATATCACAACGTCCTTGCAGATTGTCACCAGCACAGCGTAATCTCGTCGAAAGTATGATCAAGGACCTCATTGATGGCAATATAGTGCAACCTTCTCGGAGTCCTTAGGCGTCACCCCTTGCCCTTGTAGCAAAGAAAGACGGGACGACGCGCGTGTGCGTTGATTATCGACGTCTTAACGCCGTCACTGAGGACATTGTGTACCCTTTTCCAAGAATTGAAGATGCGCTACAGGCACTCACGAGAAGCAAATACTTTTCTGTTATGGACTTGGTGTCTGGATGTTATCAGATCGCCATGCATTCAGATGACATACAGAAGACTGCCTTTGTCACGCCGTGGGGTCTTTAGGAATTCTTCCGGATGCCACTTTTGTATCATGGGAATACAAAAACTACTTACAAAAAAGTGGAATATGTATTGGTTCATGTTTGGCACCCATTCTCAGTGACATATTTCTAGCACATCATGATCGTGTCTTGTCAAACAAGCTTGACGACTCTGTAGTTTTTAAAGTTTGCCACTTTGTTGATGATTATTTAGTCTTGTTGAAATGCGATAGTCAAAATTTCCAGACCATTTTTCTGACGAGTTGACTGTTTTCCGATAGTGCCTGAAACCACTAGTTCCAAACCTATGAATCACCCATTGATAACAACCTGAAGTTTCTAGGTTTGAAACGTTTGCTAGAATCCCGACATGTTTGCTGGATGTATGAACCAAGAAGCGGCAAGCCACTCCTGCCTTTCAGCTCAGCTCACTCTAAATTGGTCAAGCGAGGCATTGCTAACCTCTGCCTTGCCAATGCCTTAAAGAAGTCCTGCCCCCACATGGTACACCGCAGCTTTGCTCTACAAGTGGAGCGGCTCGCCAAAGCTGGTTACCCCGCGCATGTTCTCGTTTCGGTGGCGGAAAAGCTGGTCACTGTCGTGAAGTGAGGCGACAAAACCGGATAAGCGAAACAGTGTCAGAAAGAGCCGGCCTGTCGTACTATCTTACGTGCACGACATCTCACACAGGCTAAAAAAGATTGCTCGAGACGCCAACATTCTTGTGGTTTTTTCTGCGCCGGAAAAATTGCAGAGGCTTTGCAAACGGGTCAATACACCTCGTGCAAATTCTGCCACGTGCTCTGTCTCACATAGGACACGCTACGTCCCATGCGCAGTGGGAGTCGTATGTCGTATACTTGATTCCACTGATGTGTGGGTGCATCTATGTCGGGCAAACCGGCAGGTGCATAAATGACCGCCTCCGAGAACACCGAAACAATGTGCACAGTGTGCACAAGGGCATCTTGGTGTTCATTGCCGAGATTGTGGGTGCACCCCTCTCTTTGATCAGTGCTCAATATTGGCAAGGCACAGGGACCAGCTTACCCGAGATCGAAGCCGAAAAAATACACTTGCTAGGAGATAAATGCGTAAGCACACCATCGGTTGCTTTATCATAGGCTGAACGTGATTACCTAGCTGGGCTTTGAGGCAATAGAGGACCCGTCACACGTGTTTTGTTACTGATGTGTAGATTAGGCTTGCATTTTACCTTCATGCTCTGTTATCATCTTTTTTTAGCAGTATATATTCTTGCCACTCTGTGAAATAAAGTTAGTTGGAAGTCAGCGCTCTTTCTGTCTACCCTGTCCTTTTTCCTTTGTTCGCGCTCTGAAACATCTTGCAAACACATTAAATGTTGTATACAGCCACCGAGAGCTTGAAGAGCTCAAAGAAGAATCGAACTATTTCACGATAGTGTGTGAATGACTAGAAAAAGCTAGCGAGCTCGCAGCTATGCACATCCGACTGGCTCAAGAAAAACAGAAGTGGCACTTTGACAAGCACCACAAGGACGTTGTGTTTGAAAGAGGACAACTGGTGCTCCTCAAGGCTCCAACGTCTGGTGTGAAAACAACTACATCATACACCGGACCTCACAGGATAGTAAACAAACCGTCTCCCAACTACGAGATCGAACTCGCGGACAACATGGGAAGTGACATTGTGCATGTGAAAAAATTAAGACCATATCTGAGCCCCAATTGTTACATGGAGGAACCCAATGTTTCGGACTAAGGTGTACATGGGTGCCATGCAGTGTAAATAGATGTGTGTGCTTGTATATAGTTTTGTGTACCTGAAAGGGAATAGACAATGTTTTGTTGACTTTTGTAAATAGATACAGATAGGACTGTTTAAGTTATTTTAGTTATGTCTGTCTTAGTGTTTTGTGTATGAAGTCAGGACGACTAGTTTCCAAACTAGGGCATGTGACGAGCGATAGCAGACGCCGCTTGGTGTATGTCTCGCGCATTTTCGCAAGGAAAACAAAGTAGGTCGGTGCCGAGCTCGCGGGCACTCGAGGAACATGGGTCTGGCGGTCCTTTCCTCATCTTGAGTGTGGATGTCCTTCTTAGGCCACCTCAGAACCCAGTATATCTGACGGCCACAACGGCACGTCACAATCAGGTGTTTTTTTTCTGCTTCACAGTTGTTGCAAGCACTCAGAAAAAAGGCTATCTCATGTAGAAGTGAACAATTTATGAATTTTAGTGTGGGTTTTTTGTGCCTTTGTCATGTGAGCCCAAGCAACTGGTGCATTAAACCCAAGAAACTTCAAGAAAGCTTTGTTTGTCGAACCCTTTTTTGCCCATGGTGCAGTTACATACAACTTTTTGAAGGCTGCTGGCAGATTGATTAAGCCAAGAAATCATTAAAAGCTCATGAATTTCAAAAAAAATGAAAGACAAGTGTGTGAGCATGCTATCTTTTGGTTTGTCGGATGAGAGATATTCCTCATGTTGAAAATGATTTTGATTAGAGGGATGGCAGGTTCTGTACACAATCTTTGTTTGTTCTTTATTTGGCTGTGTTATTACTTTTTGTATCACTAGCACAGAAATAGCACATGAACCTTTTTAGTTGAAAGTTAGTGCTGTGTCTGCATGCTCAGTCCCTACTGTGTTCTGTTGATCTGTGTAATGGCATCTATTCACTTTTAGTATTACTACATATAAGAACCATTTAAGCATGTGGCCTTTGATGGCTGCTGGTTGTGTCAATGTGACTTCTCTTAAAAGCTCAAATGTAAAGTTGGATTAAAGAATCTTAGAAGCTCAAATGAAAGTTATGGCATTATTATCTTAACGAGTGATGTCACCCCTGAATTGTTCAGTGGCTCCTAATTATTTATTCTTAATGTTGCACTGGAATTCCAGGCCAGGCCCCAGTTTCAATGGTCATGAATTTCTTGCATGTTTGGTTACGATGAATGTTGGCCTCTTTTGATTGGTGCCATGTGTAAGTCACTTCTTGCCAGTAACACCTTTCATTAAATTATCCATATTGCATTGTTATTCTTGCGCAAAAGTCAACTCGACGTAACTGGCTGTGTTCGGATACGAATGTCTGTGCATGTCCGTTGAGCCCCTTTAATTTTGCCCGAAAAAATATATCTTGTTTCCTGAGTTCCCAGGACCACAAAACCACTTTTGGTTTCGCGAGAAAAAAATTTATCTTAAAAAAAATTTACATGTGTCTAGTGTCTAGTGAGCTGTTATCACTTGTTTCTGATTTCGTTAAAATGGGATTTCGATGAGATTCTGCAAAAAAATTGTTGTAGCTGCAGGTCTAAAACATTTAGACCACATACTAAGAATAGTATTCTTTGAAAGAACATTATTACTTTGCAGTTTTGACACTGGTACTTCAAATGGAAAAATTGCGAAATTGGCACGTAGTTTAGTATTGCTCAATATTTCAATTTTTTTTTTCCACGTGTATTATTGTCAGACTTCCCAGATATTTTGAGGGCGTTGCCATTTGTTAGGTCAACAAATTTGGCAAACCTAGTTGTTGAGAGTGATGTCAAATGTTGAGCAGAAACATTTGACTGAGGACATGTCTTTGAAAATGAAATATTTTGAAGACCATTTAAAAAAAGAAGCCATCTTCGATTTTCTTCAAACTCTTCAGAATGTGCTCTAACTTAAACTGTAAAAACATTCTGCATTATTTCTGTGAGAACGAAGTCACATAGCATGACAAGTGGTAAAAATGATATAACTAAGCTGAGTAACCACGGCATTGAGGGAGCAGGAACAAGGTGTCTACCAACCTGGAAAACTTGGAAAAGTCAAGGAATTCGGACCTTACTGGAAAAGTAATGAAAAAGTAAGGAAATTTCTAAAAAACCTGGCCAGGTCATGGAAAGTTAAAGATGTTCTGTGCGACCGTCACAAAAATAAGCATTACTATTGGTCAAATCTTAAAAAGTCTCTCAGCTGCAACTACAGTGATACACCAATCCATAGGGCACTAGCGCTGCAGTTTCCACGACCACCTTGGTGTGTTAGAGCGTGCACTTGTCAGCTGCTCTCGCAGACGAGAGTGGCGGCTGGTAGAGGCGGTGCGTGCGGGCATTGCCGTACCAAAAACCAAAAAGCGTTGCTGCTAGTGCTGTGTATCCAAGTCTAACAATATTGATACATAACAGCCGCTAAACACGGCTGCATGAAAGAGGAGGACGAAGGGAGTTTCTGTTTGATGCTGGTCTGGCGCCATCTTGCTCGTCGAGTTCTGTGCGCTGTAAATAGATCATTAAACAAGTTACTCGTAACATTATTGGCGGAGGTGGACAACCCCTGTACCTCGAGGGAGACGCACAGCGGTCGCACCATCGGCGACCTTTCGACTGCTGGTACTTTCTCTACGCCGCCCTCATCAGTCCAAGCCGCCACCTACGTCACACTCCCGCACCTCCGGGATCCCGGCACTTTCTCCGGTGATGGTACGATCGATCTTGACACTTGGCTGAACCGGTACGAGCGCGTCAGTGCTACTCGCCGCTGGGATCCCACGCTCATGCTCGCCAACATGCTTTTCTACCTGGACGACACTCCCCGAACATGGTTTAAAAGTCACGAAGCCGACATAACGAGCTGTGATCTCTTCAAAGAAAAGATACGCGAACTGTTTGGCAATTTATTTGGTCGTCAGCTCGCTGCAAAGAAGACTCTTGCCACACGTGCCCAGTCTTCTACCGAATCGTACAACTCCTATATTCTTGACGTCTTGGCCCTTTGTTCCAAGGCCAATCAGTGCATGTCGGAAGACGAAAAGGTTAACCACGTCTTGAAAGGCATTGCTGACGATGCTTTCAACCTGCTGGTTTTTAACAACGTCTCGAGCATCGACGCAATCTTTAAATAATGCCGACGTCTCGAACAAGCTAAAGCCCGCCGCGTAGCCCAAAGCATCGTGCGCCTTCCGAACACAGCGGCCATTTCTTCGTGTGACGACGTCTTCCACCAGGCCCCTCAATATGACAACCTTACACGCATCATTCGTCGAGAGGTCGAGGCAGCACAACCGGTAGCCACGCCATTACCGACGCCTGCGCCTTCCCCGACCATGATCTCTTTAATACAAGCGGTCGTTCGTTAAGAGATATCGAATGTCGGCCTACATCCTGTTCCTACCGTATACTCTGCTGAGCCTTCTTATCATACCCCTTCTGCTCCTCGCATACAACGCAATCCGTCCGAATGGCGTACTCTTGATGACAGGCCCATATGTTTTAACTGTCGATGCGTTGGTCATATCACCCGTCACTGCCGCAGCCGCTGGGCTCCACCGTCCCACTATGCACCTCAGTATCACACCACTTCTGTTCGCCAGTCGTCCCCATCACTTTCTCCATCAACGCCGACCACATATTTCGCTCCTGCAGCACCTCTGAGCAGACCTCGCTATGACCGGTCACCGTCCCCTGCTCGTCGTCAGTCCCGGTCGCCCCCACAACGCCGTGCTGCCTCCCCGACCTATTCGCAGCACCACCGACCGGAAAACTAGGCCGTGCAGCTTCTGGAGGTGGAGCTGCGTTGACGACCTTCGTAAGAAATTCTCGATTAATGTTAACAACGAACCAGAACCTTTTGGACGTTACTGTCAACAATGTTCGTGTCAGTGCATTGATAGATACTGGTGCGCATGTGTCCATTATGAGTGCTAACCTTCGCCGCCGACTTAGAAAAGTTGTCACGCCCGCCTTCAACTGAGCTGTACGAGTCGCTAATGGAGGAACTGCCGCAATTCTTGGCATGTGCTCTGCGCGAGTGTCTATTGGGGAGAAAAGCACTGTCGTTCTTTTCGCCGTTATCGAACATTATCCTCATGAACTCATTCTCGGTATGGATTTTCTAGCCACGCACTCTGCCCTCATAGACTGTTCAGCTGGCTCTCTCCATCTCGATTTACCCCTCTTTTCCGATCCGACCAGCCCACCACAAACCAGCCTCTGTTGCATTGATTTCACGCGCCTCCCTCCTAACTCTGTCACACATGTCGTCTTATCCTCCACGCCGCCAGTATCTGATGGTGATTACATGGTGACCCCGATTCCTGCCGTGATGCTTACGCATGGGGTTGCTGTGCCGCGTATGATTCTGACGATTAAGAGAAACCGCACCTTCCTTCCACTGGTCAACTTTTCACTCACCACCCAAGTTCTGCCACAGGATATTTCCCTGGCCAAAATTACCGCTCTCCAAGATGACCATGTCGAGCCCTTCAGAGTTGACAATTGCTGCAGCTCAGTCAGTGGTTCCACTCCATCACGTTCTGCGGGCGCCGAGATCGAGCAAATGGTGTCATCGGACCTCACGTCTGAGCAAGCTGCAGCGCTTTGCCACGTTCTTGAGGGCTATCGTAGCGTTTTCGACTTTGCCAGCAACTCTTTAGGCCAAACGACCATTGTCACCCATCGCATAAATACTGGCCATGCAACTCGCATTCGCCGATGCCCCTACCGTGTGTCTGCGTCGGAGCGTGCAATATTTACAACATGAAGTCGGCAAAATGCTTGCGGAAAACATTATTGAGCCTTCATGCAGCCCCTGGGCTTCTCCAGTCGTCCTTGTTACAAAGAAAGATGGAACATGGCGCTTTTGTGTCGATTACCGTCACCTTAACAAAATTACCAAAAAAGACGTTTATCCTTTACCTCGCATCGATGACGCCCTCGACTGCCTGTACGGTGCCACTTATTTTTCAACTATTGATTTTCGGTCAGGGTACTGGCAGATAGCCGTCGACGAGATGGACCGTGAGAAGACCGCATTCATCACTCCTGATGGTCTTTATCAGTTTAAGGCGATGCCCTTTGGTCTCTGCAATGCACCAGCCACATTTGAAAGAATGATGGACTCATTGCTCCAAGGGTTGAAATGGCCCACCTGCTTGTGTTACCTTGACGATGTTATTGTCTTTTTGTCCACATTCGACTCTTATCTTGATCGTTTGTCAGCTATTCTGGACGTTGTTCGTCGAGCCGGACTCCAGCTTAATGCCTCCAAGTGCCACTTCGCTCGTCGTCAAATTTCCGTGCCCGGTCACCTTGTCGATGCTCAAGGCGTGTGTCCAGACCCAGAGAAAATTCGCGCGGTCACGAACTTTCCCGTTCCGAAGACCACAAAGGATGTCCGCAGTTTTGTGGGGTTGTGCTCATATTTCAGACGCTTTGTTAAGGACTTTGCGACCATTGCACGCCCACTCACAGACCTCTTGAAGAAAGACGCCTCGTTTACCTGGGGCCATGACCAAGCGTCATCGTTTTCGCAACTTACGACATTGCTTACAATGCCACCAATCTTGGCTCACTTTGATCCATTAGCCCCAACCGAGGTTCACACGGACGCCAGTGGACACGGCATAGGAGCTGTGCTATTGCAGCAACAACGCGGACACGATCGTGTTATAGCCTACGCAAGTCGACTGCTATCTCCAGCCGAGCGCAACTATTCCATCTCGGAGCGCGAGTGCCTCGCCCTTGTATGGGCAGTCGCCTAGTTTCGCCCATACCTGTACGGGCGCTCATTCCGTGTTGTCACGGATCATCACGCGCTCTGCTGGCTAGCCTCCCTGAAGGACCCCACGGGACGTCTCGCTCGTTGGGCTCTACGCGTTCAAGAGTACACGTTCTCTGTAATGTACAAAACAGGGCGATTACATCAGGATGCGGATTGTTTATCCCGCTACCCTGTTGACGAAGCAACCGATACCGAGGCTATCACGGACGTTTTTTCCGTGTCGCAGCTGCTGAACATTGGCGAAGAGCAACATCAGGGTGCTTCTTTACGAGCCATCATTGACAAACTGGAGTCAACGCCTCGCAACCTGTCCCTACGAATGTTTTTGGTGAAAGACAGAATCCTATATCGCCGTAACCTTGATTCCTTCGGATCAGACTTACTTCCTGTCATCCCAGCGCACCTGCGTTCCACTGTCCTGCATCAACTTCATGACACTCCCATGACGGGCCATTTGGGCGTTTCTCGCACATACGATCGGGTACGACGTTGGTTTTTTTGGCCTGGACTTGCCCGCTCTGTTCGACGCTATGTCGCCGCTTGTGAGCCCTGTCAGCGTCGCAAAACGCCGTCTGCCCTCCCAGCCGGCTACCTTCAGCCGATCGAAGTTCCCAACGAGCCTTTATTTCGAGTTGGTCTCGACCTGTTGGGCCCTTTTCCGCTCTCCACAGCCGGAATTAAATGGATTGCTGTTGCCACGGACTACGCGACGTGGTACGCAATCACACGAGCACTCCCGACCAGCTGCGCTACCGTCGTTGCGGACTTTCTGCTGTACGACATAATATTAGTGCACGGTGCTCCCCGTCAACTTCTCACCGACCGTGGCCGTGCGTTCTTATCAGCTGTCGTTCATCAAATCCTGAGGTCTTGCCATACCAAGCACAAATTTACTACTTCGTACCTTTCCCAGTCAAATGGCCTCATGGAGCGCCTTAATAGGACCCTAACCGATATGCTTGTCAAATATGTTGCGCCAGATTACCATGATTGGGACATTCATTTGCCGTATGTGACGTTCGCCTACAATTCATCTCGTCACAACACTGCCGGCTATTCGCCCTTCTATCTACTATATGGCCGGAACCCAACTCTACCCTTATACACTTTACTACCTGCGGCCACTGAATATGCTGGGGAAGCCATTGCCCGTGCCGACCACGCGCGCCAAGTCGCTCGTAACCGTCTACAGGCTTCACAGGCGCGCCAACAACAGCTCTACAATTTTCACCATAGGGACTGTGGTGTTTGCGAAAGACGTAAGAAGCACCGGCAGCACCACCGTACAAAAGACGTTTATTGTACACAACACATCGAATATATACATAAAAGACAGACGCGCCCCCTGGGGGTGAAAGAACACAAAGTAAAATAGAAACTGAATATAACATACTCCCTCCCTTATATGTAGTGATTAGTTGTTAGTAAGTGTTAGTAAGAAACCCCTATGCATGCACTGTACATTTTACATGCTGTATACACATACATCTTTACACTACATACACACTGTGCTATACACACAGGCAACTAGTGGGCCTGATAGTCCTTGAGCCAGACCGGTGGCCGGCGCTCTCGGGACGGCCGATTGGGATGCTGCACAGCCGGAGATGGTAATGAGCTTGTAGAGCTCTGTAGTACGCCAGGAGACCGCGATTGCGGCCCAGGAGAAGGCGGCTGCAGCATGGCAGGCTCCGGTACAGGCAGCTGCAGATCAGGAGCAGGCGACTGCGGTACGGCAGACTGCAGTACGCCAGGAGGCGGCGGCTGCGACCCGGGAGAAGGCGGCGGCGGCAGGGCAGGCTGCGGCACTTGAATCGGAAGCTGTGGCGCAGGTAGCTTTGAACGTTGGTAGGGTGGACTCGTGCCCCTCTCAGGAACCCGGGAAAGCTTGGAGGCGTTCCATGTGCGGCCCTCTGCAAGTCTGAAAGAGGCAGGTCCCCTCTTCCCCAACACCTCCGTTGGGGAGAAAAAAGAGCGATCCCCCTTGAAGCGAACGGACGGCTTCTTGATACGAACGAAATCACCCACAGCTATCTTTGGCTCCTTAGCAGCTCTCCTGCGGTCCGTGTGCTCCTTACTGTTTCGCTGTTGAAGCCGGACCCTTTGCCGCAGTCGCGCCAGTTTCTTTGCTGGGTCTTTTGCAAACGCTGGTGCTGAAAACCCCACAACATCCAATCTGGTTCGGGGCATTCGCCCATGCAGCAGAACTGCTGAGGCAACTCCAGTGGTAGCCTGTGGAGTACAGCGGTAAATAGAGAGGTAGTCTGTAACTGCTTGCCGGATAGGTCTTCTTTCGAGAAGTGAAGCCTGGATGAAGTTCTTCAGAGTTCGATTGAACCTCTCGACTTGCCCATTCGCCTGGGGGTAATATACAGACGAATGAGACAGCTTGATGGCTCGGTTTTGAAGAAAGGTTACAAATTCACGTGAAGTGAACTACGGCCCATTGTCGCAAACAATCGCTTCCG
Source organism: Rhipicephalus microplus (assembly GCF_043290135.1). Lineage (NCBI taxonomy): Eukaryota > Metazoa > Arthropoda > Arachnida > Ixodida > Ixodidae > Rhipicephalus > Rhipicephalus microplus. The sequence continues at coordinate 3,565,267 of NW_027464607.1, forward strand.
GGTATCCTTCACGGGCAAAAACACTGGTTAAGAAGTCTTTCACGGTGCTTGTGGCCACTTCGCTGCAGAAATATATCTCTGGCCATTTGGAATGGTAATCGACCAGTGTTATAGCAAATCGGCTATTGTGAGGTGCATGTTCCAATGGGCCAACAATGTCTAGGCCCAGTTTCTGCCATGGCCTTTCAGGCCAGTCAATAGGCTGCAATGGCGCTGGCGATGTTTTGGCAGACTTATCTGCCTCCAGGCAGATGTGACAGTTTTTCACGGCAGATTCAGCTTGCTTGTCCATCCGTGGCCACCAGAATAGCTCACGAAGTCGCGCCTTTGTGCGCGTGATGCCCGGATGTGCCTCGTGGGCAACGGCGATGAACTGAGCCGTGAGTGAGGACGGAACAACGAGGCGTTCTGCGCGCAGTAGAAGGTCATCAACAACAGAAAGTTCTTCGCGCACAGAGTAAAGGTTTTGCCTCCTCTGGTATGGACTTTTGTGGTGGCCAAGAACCGAGCACGAACGACTTGACCGTTTGCAGACAACCATCGTTGAGGACGGCTTGCTTGAATTCTTCCTTCGTCACGCAAGCCAACTCGACCAACGACACAATTTCTTCATCCTTGTCCAGCTGTGCCTGCGCGGCAGGAGCTGGCAGCCGAGAAAGAACATCTGCCACCGTGTTGGTGGACCCCTTGCAGTACTCGACAGTGAAATTGTAGCATAGGAGTCTCGCATTCCAGCGTGCAATTCGAAGTGGCCTTCTGCCACGTCCTTGCGAAGACAGCAACGATACCAACGCCTGATGGTCCGTTCGAATCTTGAAATGGCGACCCCAAAGGTATGTGTGCCATCGTTCGCATGCCCAAATGCATGCCAACGCTTCGCGTTCGCCGACCGAGTACTTTCTTTCCGCTGGTGACAAGGTACGAGACGCAAAAGCCACTGTGCGGAGCTCATGGCCATTTTGCTGCTGCAGAACGGCTCCCAGCCCACAGTCAGAAGCGTCGGTCGACACGATGACTGGAAGTGATGGATCGAACATGTGGAGAACTGTACTTGAAGAAAGCATTTCCTTGACCCTCCGGAAACTGCTGTCTGCTTCGGCTGACCAGATGAATGGCTCATTCTTGCGAAGCAGAACACGCATAGGCTCGACCACCTGGGCCAAGCGGGGAACAAACTTGGAATAGTATTCTACAAGACCCAGGAATGAACGGAGGGCAGCAACATCTGTTGGCACTGGAGTGTTAACTACCGAGTCTACTTTCTCTGGAAGCGGCGAGATACCTTGTGCAGTGACCTTATGCCCTAGGAAAGAAAGTTCTGGAACGTCGAACAGGCATTTGTCGTTCAATTTCAGGCCTGCGGACTTGATTTTCTGCAAGACCTTTGTTAGATTCAAAAGATGTTCTTCTGCACTTTTCCCAGAGACTATCACGTCATCAATGTAGAACAACACACCAGGGCAGCCATCCAGAATTGTGGCCATCATCTTCTGAAATGCTGCTGGGGCAGAAGCTAACCCAAAGCAAACTCTTTTGAACCGAAAAAGTCCTTCATGCGTGATGAAGGCTGTCAGGTCCCTGCTGTCAGGGTGCAAAAGAACCTGATGGTAGGCAGAAGCCAAATCAAGTTTTGAGAAGTGTGTCGCGCCTACCAAGGCATGAAGGAGTTCCTCTGTATGAGGCAACGGGAAGCTGTATGGTACAATAGCCTTGTTAGGCTCCCGGAGGTCAACACAAATTCTGATGGTGCCGTCTTTCTTGTCAACGACAACAATGGGCGAAACCCATTCAGAAGCATCGATGCGTTCGATGATGTCAAGGCTCAGCAACCTGTGAAGTTCATTTGACACTGGTTCCCGAAGTGAATATGGAAGACAGCGCAGCTTCGAAGATACCGGCTGAACGCCTTGCCAAATCTTGACACGATGCGTGAACCGCTTAGCAAGACCCAACTCGGGACTGAAAAGTGAACCAAAGTCGTGTTCCAAGGCTGGCGGAAGGTTTGCTTGCCTGGGTTGCTCTATTGACTGCATCGGAATGTGACAAAGTGTCGGGTCATTAACACGCGGCGGCGGGGCAACGGACGTGTGCAGGCACTCAAGAGTGGAGCCCTGTATTCGAAGATTTAGGGCCTTAATGCTGTCGAGGCCTATCAGACAAGTTCCTTGGCGAACGATGTAGAAAAGAAGTGGTGCAGAGCGCCCTTTAAACTGAACGTCTGCCTGGAAACAGCCTAGCACGGAAATTGGGCGTTTCGAATAGTCAAGAAAAGTGACATGCGGAGCTGGGAAGAGCAAACTGCTTTGAAAATGTTTGTGAAATTCTCGCTCTGATAGAATTGAAACAGACGACCCTGAGTCAACAAGGAATGACAACTTGACATCCGCTACGCGTACTTGTATGTAAATTGCGCTGCGAGTGGAATGCTGCACAGTCAAAACTTGCTCAGAACTTCCCCCTGACAAAGCATCGTCATCGATGCCAACTTCACGAATCCTGCCTTGCATTTGACGCTTGCGATTGCATACTTTCTGAAAGTGGCCCTTGATACCGCAAAACAAACACTTTTTTCCCTGCGCAGGGCACTGTGACGCTGATGCGCGGTGATTCCGCGAGCCGCATCGGAAACAGTGTGGTGAAACGGACCGGCTATCTCTGTCTCGCCGAGGGGGGCGGGGCCCCTGCGGCGCACGCGAACCGCTAGCGCTTGGAGAGTTTTGCTGAAAATGCGCTTTTGGCTGGAAATTGAAGTTTCGCGAAGAATGCGAATACTGGGAACGACGCCGTACAGAAACAGGCTCGACCAAAGCAGAAAATTCCTTCGGCTCTTCAGCTGCTTGCTCAAACTGAAGAGTGATCCGCACTGCGCTCTCGAACGAAAGGGAGGAACCTTCGAGCAGCAACCGTTCACGTACGCGGTTGGAAACAACGCCGGCAACAAATCGGTCCCGCAGAGCATCATCTTGTGAAGCGAATGAACAATGCGGAACGAGCTCCCGTAAAGCAGCAACAAAGTCATGAACGGACTCGCCTGCGTGTTGGCTGCGGCGGTGGAAACGATGACGCTCGACGACGACATTACAAGACGTGGAAAACTGCTGCCGTAAGACGCTGAGTGCAGCCTCGTACTCGTCAGTAGCGGCCACGGGAGGCTTCTCTTGTACTTCCAGTGCTGCGGCGCTTGCTGGTGCTGCGGCATTTGACCCTGCAGGTAAAGTCCGGTAAACACGTTGCCCTTCCGCCCCCAAACAATGCAGAAGAATGGCCTTGCGTCGCGCTGGTGGGAACTCAGCAGCTCCGTACGCTAGAAGGTAGACTGTTAAGGTCTGCTCCCACTCCTCCCATGGAAGTGACGGCCGGCCGGGCGTCGGGAGGAACGGCGGCGGCGGAGCAAGGCCGGAGAAACTCATGGCGGGACGGACCCAGACGACACTCGATGCTGAAGGTAGCTCGACGGGTTTATCCCATCCTCATCGCCAATGTGGTGTTTGCGAAGACGTTTATTGTACGCAACACAATTAATATATACATAAAAGACAGACGCGCCCCCTGGGGCTGAAAGAACACAAAGTAAAACCGAAACTGAATATAACAGGGACGTGCGTTTTTTTCCGGGTTTTCTCGTGCTCCTCTGGTCACCTACTCGGCGTGTGGGACTGTCTGAAAAACTTTTGTCGCCCTACACTGGACCATTCCGCATCGTTCGTCAAGTGATAGACATCACGTACGAGATTGTTCCAACCGATCCAACAAAGTCATCGTCAGCTCCGAGCGACACCGTTCACGTGGCTCGTCTAAAGCCCTATTACCCCCCTTCGACATCATCTGCATAAATTTAGCACCGGGACGGTGCTTCTACCGCCGGGGGTTATGATACATAACAGCCGCTAAACACGGCTGCATGAAAGAGGAGGACGAAGTGAGTTTCCGTTTGATGCTGGTCTGGCGCCATCTTGCTCGTCGAGTTCTGTGCGCTGTAAATAGATCATTAAACAAGTTACTCGTAACATTATATAAAAAGAGGGAGGATGTATAGAGAAAAGGCAGGACGTAGAAAGAACTGGCTGCGTTTGCATCCAAACGATCAGAAGAGCAAATTCTGCTCTCGCTTTCCTGTCTAGTACTGTCGGGCTCGTTTCTAAACTCAGTGGCGCGTGTCTGCTATATCTATTCAGTAGTGAAGACAGCCACCAGTGGAAACCAGGGCCAAACAGTCGAGTTTAAACGACGTTTTGCCAGAAATAAAACGAGCGTATTATGGAACAGATGGCGTATGTTCACTTTTTTTTTATCTGGCCCGCTGAGCGTTCATTCGTGCACTTCACGTCTAATAAAGTTTTCATGTTTCCAGCCATCTGACCATCTCCACCAAACCATTGCGTGAAGTGAATGGTGCGATAGGCAGGTTGTGTTTTTTTCCTTTTTTGTAAACAGTTGCGTGTAAAGGAAAGCTGCCTTGTTCACAAGACTTGTGTAGGGCCACGTTCACCTGCGTCTCTGATCTGTTATAAAAGATACTCTCACAGTCAACACTCGATACAGAGATGCCTTTGTTTTGCCCTGCCGCGGTGGTCTAGTGGCTAAGGTACTCGGCTGCTGACCCGCAGGTCGCGGGTTCAAATCCCGACTGCGGCGGCTGCATTTCCGATGGAGGCGGAAATGTTGTAGGCCCGTGTACTCAGATTTGGGTGCAGGTTAAAGAACCCCAGGTGGTCAAAATTTCCGGAGCCCTCCACTACGGCGTCTCTCATAATCGTATGGTGGTTTTGGGACGTTAAACCCCACAAATCTAACCTAATCTATCGAGATGCCTTTAACTTAATTCGTGCAAAATACAGGGTTCTTGTAATGGACAAAGCAGTGGACTACTCAGAGCTTAGCTTTCTAGAGTCATCTGATGTGGTATGCGTTTTTCTCACTGGCTCATCCAACCTTTTTAGTATCTAAAAACGTTGGTAACATCAGAATTTATGCCTTCTAGAGAAGTATCACACGTCTTTTACTTCTGCTCGTTGTTTAGTTCGCAAAAAACTCAGTTTCAGTTTTCCGCTTGCCTGTGTCGGCCTAAAATGAAGGTGTCTGTTCAACATCGATAATTGCTAGGCTTTCGTGTGCCGAACAAGATATCACTCTGAGATACGCTGTAGTGTGCGTATTAAGATTGTAACAGCTTGGGGTCTCCAATTCGCACATACTTCTTCGTTCACGGGTGTCTTTTTTTTATATTTCACCTCAATCGAAGTGCGGCAGCTATGGTCGCTAATCTATACTGCGCCCTCAAGAATAGCAGTTGACACTACACGTGCTTTGCTGCCACGGTGGTTTGCTTGATCAACATCCCTGTGCATACATGCCGCAGACAGGACATACAAATGTTGCCAGAAAAAAAAAAAAATGTATGCAGCTACCACCTACTCTATGCAGCTACTACCTTGTTTTGCTTTACTACAGATGTTGGCAGTGTGGTATCGTTGCAGCATGAACATATCAATGGGGGCAAGTCAGCCACCACTTGCATTAACCGAAAACCCAGCACGCAACCAGAAAATGAAGACGAAGGGCTGCCATCACGACACAGCACTGTCCCTTTGATACTACAGTCGAGCCCGCTTATAACGAACCTGAGCGTGGCGCAACATCCGTTCGGTGTATCCCAAAGTTCGTAGTAAATGAAACACAGCTTTTAAAAAAAGCTGCGAGTGAAAACACACTTTTTTTGCCCTAAAAAGTCCGCGATGCACGTGTTTCGATTAGCAGAAGCGATAAAAAAGGTCTCGAAATCTTTTAAAACGGCAGGGTGCTCATTCGCCGAGGCCCGCGGCATAAGCTGCATGAGGCACTGGCTCCAAAGTTTTGTCGTTCTCGCAATCCGATTCCTCCGAATCACTCTCGCCATGTACCTAATTCACAATGCCCCGATCCGTGCACGGTTCTGCAGTGTCGGCATCATCATCGGCCGTAATTAAACTATCGCAACAGATGTCCCACCCGCTCTCCCAGGTCGGAGTCGCCGACACGCTGCCACAAATTTCTGCCGCAATTTGGAAGCTTCAGGCTCTGCATCAGGCCCGACGTCGACGAAGTCGGCCTCTCGAAAACAGTTTCGCGCGCATGTAGTCGTCACCACCGCCCACGAAATATTTACCGTCTCCACAGCTGAATACAGGGATTCCCGAAGCGGCAACTTGGCTGCCAGGTGGTCAACAGCTATGAGCAAGCGTTCTGCAACACGGCACCTAACGCGCTGATTACGCTCAAGCCAAGAGGTCACACTTTCCACGTTTTGTTGAGCGGCTGGAAAAAGCATTTGTCGGCCATCATGAACACACATGCACACCAAGAGTGAGCAAGACGCGCACACGCGACACACAAGCCAGAGCGTGTGAAACGGCTCTACGCCCGTTTCCAGTCAGAAAACGAAACTAATTTAGCCAGCATGGCGGGCGTCTCGAAGCGGCGGAGATGGGCGAAGGGGTTGTCATCAAGAGAGGTGAGCAGACTTGCGAGAGAAGGGCAAGGAGTTGCGATAAAGTGAGGGGAGGATGCGGCGGGAGGGCGACCTTGAAAACCAAAACACACGGGAAGGAGGCAGGTCACAGAACACCTACCAGTTTGGTCATGTTGGGTAGCTTGCTTGAAAGGTCCGCGAAATTCGCATGTAGAAAAACTTAGAAAGAGTGTCGTCTTGCGCCCTAGAGAAAGGCCATGCGCGTCCGGGCCGGCCGCAGGAGCTGAGAAAGGGACTGAGCCGCTTCCGATGCACGCGAGATAACGTCCAATCTTTATTCCATGCAACCAGCATACATATATAGCAGACACTTATGTGACCAATGACGTCACGTACAAACGACACTTTACAATTGCGGGCGACAGCGCCAGATAACGCGGACACTTGACGCGCCTGGGCGCTATCACCACATCTCCCCTTCTTTAACAATACGCTGACAGTTGCAACAAACTTCGCAGCACTGCCAGCGAAAGAACACTTTGCAGAAACGAAAAATGCGCAAGAACAATACAGTCAATTACTGAACCCGTAGCGGTCCGGCGGTCCGGCCGTCGAACAAGACGACCAGATTGCGTTCGGTATTCAGGAAGGTCAGTTCCCGGCAAGGAATGGCTAGATAGATCGTCAGGCGCCATGCTGTCTGTAACGCGATTAGAATTTTGTTCCGTTTCTACACGACTATCATCTGCCTGAGGAAAATCAACGCTATCTCCCTCATCCTCACCTTCTTTTGGCTGTGAACCAAAGCACACCAAGGATTTCCTGTTTCTTTCTAGAACTACACCAGTGGAAGTTCTAACCACGTACGACCTCGGCCGCTCAGCAAGTCGCAAGACTCGCGCTTTTGCTTTGCAGTCCGTCACCCAGACTTCCGCGCCCGGTTCGAGTGCTCGCAACGAAGTAGCCCTATGACGAAGGTTGAAGTTTCTACGCTGCTGCTGTCGGGCGGTCGTATCATGGCTTCTGAACTTTTTCAGGTTCACCGTCTGAGGCAGAAGGCTTGTGGGATGGACAGGCACCGTTTTGCGTAGCCGCCTGCCCATTAGAAGTTATGCAGGGCTTTTCCCAAGTGGCCCCGGAGTGTCCCTGTACGCTAGGAGAGAAAGATATGGGTCCTTCGCTTTTGTAATGAGACCTTTGATTGTCTGGACCATCCTCTCTACTTCACCATTTGCCGGGGGGTACCTTGGGCTAGACGTCACAGCGCGAAACCCGTAGTTGCGAGCGAACAACTTGTATTCCTGCGACACATATTGCGCTCCGTTATCAGACATAACAACTTCTGGTATGCCATGTCTTGCAAAGAAACTTTTAAGGTGCGTAATGACAGTGGCACTCGTTGTGGGTGATAACAAAGCAATCTCTGGGTACCTAGAAAAATAATCTACGACTACCAAATACCATTTTCCTTGAACATGGCAGAGATCAGCTCCTAGTTTTTACCAAGGACACTGTGGAGTGGTTGTTGGGATCATTGGTTCTGGCTTTTGGTGTCTGTGCTCGGCGCATACGCGGCAATCGGTAACCAAAGCTTTCAGCTGATAACTCAACCCCGGCCACCATACCGACTCTTTGGCTCGAGCTCTGCATTTTTCGATTCCCAGGGGACTCTCGTGCAAGCATATCAAGACCTCTGCGCGCAATTTTCGAGGAATGACCAATCTCATACCTTTAAGTAGCACGCCTTCAGCAACTGTAAGCGTGGCTCTTTCCTGCCAATATGGACGCAAGACCATCGGAAGAGATGAGAATTTTGGCCCCCCTTTCCGGCTGAATTTTACGAGTGCTTGACAAACTTCGTCAGCGGCTTGTTCTGCTTTCACTCTCTCGAAGAGGCTGGCCTCGACCGCGTTTGACAAGCATCCTGAAACGTGCCTGCCGACGTCACTAATAGACAGTGCATTATCAGTTTATTTTCCCCGAATCGGGGCCCTCGACAACACATCTGCAGTAACTAAGTTCTTGCCCGGGACATGCACAACTTTACAGCTGAACCACATGAGCCTCATGCGAAAACGCTGTATGCGAGGTGGTAAAACATCTAAAGGAGATTTTCCCAGCAAGGTCACAAGAGGTTTGTGGTCGGTTTCACACACAATTTCAAGACCTTTGATGTACCCTTCGAATCGTTCTGCCGCCCACGTCATTGCTAGTGCTTCTTTTTCAATCTGGGAATATCTGGTTTCGGCAGGCGGCAACGATCGCGATGCAAAGGCAGCGGGTCGTTTTTCGTTGTTTGGTTGAACTTGCATCAGTACCGCCCCCAAACCGAATGATGACGCATCGGCGGAAAGAATCGTAGGGTACTTTGCATCATAGTTAGCCATGACGCGCTCCGAACCGATAACGTCTTTAACGTATGACAGCGCTTGCTCTTGGGCTTGTCGCCACGTCCATTCAGAACTCTTCAAAAGCAAGTGACGTAACGGCGCCGTTTTTGAAGCCAAATCTGGTATGAATCTTGCCAGATGATTAGTCATACCGAGCAGCCGTCGAACTTCAGACACGTTATTTGGCGTCGGCAGTTCTTTGATGGCCCGGACCTTTTCAGGGTCCGGCCTGATTCCATCTCGACTTAGAATACAACCAAGAAACTTTATCTCGGTTACTCCAAAACAACACTTTTCTTTGTTTAGCGTAACACCAGCACTCATGAGACGGTCTAAAGTAAGACGCAGACGCTCATCATGTTGAGCTTTGTCGCAGCCATAAATGAGCACATCATCCATCATGTTTACCACGCCTGGGATTCCTTCCAGAATCTGCGACATTTTCTTTTGAAAAAACTCAGGTGCTGACGTTATTCCAAACGGTAGCCTCTGAAAACAGTATTGCCCAAATGGCGTAATGAAGGTAGTCAACAATTGGCTTTCCAGCGACAACTTGATCTGATAAAATCCAGAATTAGCATCCAGCTTCGAAAAAACCGATGCCCCACTTAACAGACCAAGGCTATCTTCAACCGTTGGCATAACATAGCGCTCGCGAAGTACACTTTTATTTAGTTGCGTCAAGTCAACGCAAATACGAACGTCTCCGGAAGGTTTGAGTACTGGTACAATACCTGCGCACCATTCTGTTGCTTCGTCTACTTTGCGGATTACGTCATCTCACTCCATACGCTCGAGCTCCTGCTTCACTCGATCCCGCAGGAGTAAGGCAATGCGACGCGCAACCGGGATAGCAAAGGGTATCGAGTTCGGTTTCAGTCTGATATTGTATTCCCCTTTCATAGCTCCCAGACTACCTAAAAGCTGAGGGTAGGAAGCTTCGATGGCTGTTGCGCTACTGACCGAGTCAGCGAACTTGATTAGCTCAAGGGCTTCGAGCGCTGGGAGACCCAAAAGTATCAAGCGTGAAGGCGAGACTACGTACACAGTTTGTCGGACAATGTGTTGTCTCCACTGTATAGTGGCAAGAAATTTTCCGAGAACATGCAGTGGCTCATTCGCAGGGCCTGTTAAGGTTATGTCGCACTTGTCTAATTTGGTAGGCAATCCCGGAAATGTTGAGGGTGGAACGGACACTTCTGCACCCGAGTCAAGTTTACCGAACACCGGAGTGCCGTTAATGATAACTTGAGCATACCGAGAATTGGAGTGCTCCCCATTTACCGCGCCTACGAAATACGCCCCTTTTTCCATATGGAGAAAAGAAATCTGTACCTTCTTTCGCTCGCCTGCAGCCTTCTTCCGACACACCACTGCAAAATGTCCGGAACAACCGCAGTAGTTGCATTTCGCAGCTCGTGCCGGGCAGGAGGTCCTCGGGTGCTCTCCTTGACCGCAGTCGGGGCATGAACTGGATGTGAGAGGTCGGTAGGACTGTGGTGTGGTGCGTTGACCTTGTGTGACCGGTGCACTGGTCCTTGACGAGGTGCCGGAACGCTGTCCTGAAGAATTCTTTCGGGGCTGCCGTTGTTTATTGACCGCGTCAAGGTTGCTGGCTGGCGCTGCCGAAGGTTCGTCGCTGGTTTCTCGCAGCTGTTGCTGCTGTCGTTGGACGGTCTCCTTCAAGCGAGCTTTTGCCAAAGCACTGGCGAGTGTAAGATTTGCATCCATTTGCAGAGACTCCGAGAGCTTGGCATCACTGAGGCCGACTACAAACCGGTCGCGGATCATGCGTTCCTTTTCCTTGTAGTCGCACCGGTCCGCCAGTGTGTGCAACGCGGTGATGAATTGGTCGACTGACTCGCCTGGTTGTTGTATGCGTCGGTGAAAACATGGGCTCTCGTAAACGAGGTTCTGTGCGGCCACGAAGTGATTGTCGAACTTTTTTCTGACGACTTCATACTGCTTCTGCTGTTGTTCAGATAGTGTGAAGGTCGAAAAGATCTCTTTCGCTTGCCTGCCCATTGTGTAGAGTAGAGTCCGGACTTGCGCTTCTTCACTTCGCTCATTTAAGCCAGAGGCAAAGCGGTAGTCGTCGAATAGTTGGATCCAGGGAGGCCATTCGGACGTTCGGTCGAAGTCAAACGCTGGCGGAGCTGGAACCACGAACATGCCGTGAACTGGCTTGACTTCTTTGTCTTCTGACATGGTGCCGCTTGACGAAGACTGGTGCAACGCCCCTCGTATGTCAGAAGAATCCCAATTCTGACACCATGTCGTGTTGCGCCCTCGCGAAAGGCCATGCGCGTCCGGGCCGGCCGCACGAGCTGAGAAAGGGATTGAGCTGCTTCCGATGCGCGCGAGATAACGTCCAACCTTTATTCCATGCAACCAGCATACATATATAGCAGACACTCATGTGACTAATGACGTCACGTACAAACGACACTTTACAATTGCGGGCAACAGCGCCAGACAATGCGGACACTTGACGCGCCTGGGCGCTATCACCAGAAAGAGTGCATGGCCGCCTGAATCGGCAAAACCAGAGAGAGAGGGGGGGGTCATTATCCGCCCCGCGAGTGCTTTAAAGACACCGCTGCTATGTAGTCCTGCAGTCACCCCTAAGAAAGGAACTAAGTTGGTTTTGAAACGTCGGGTTTTTTCAAAACTTTTGGTTGGAGTCTAAATCATCGCCCAGTTTTATACCCAACCAGACAGACAGACTTCTATCGAATGTTTGCATTCAAGTCGTCAGAAGTGGTTGCGGCAGACTTGTCCCCGTCCTTAATGGTGGTTGCTGCGGCGCTTGGCAATGCCGGTGCTGCGGCGGTCGACCCTGCAGGTAAGGTCTGGTAAATACGCTGGCCCTACGCCCCCAGACAATGTAAGAGAATGGCCTTGCATCATCCTGGCATGAACTCAGAGGCCCCGGAAGCTACCGAGTACACGTTGAGCATCTGCTCCCACTGCTTCTATAGTAGTGGCGGTCGGCCAGGCGTTAAAGAACGGCAGTGGAGAGAGGCCGGGGAAGCTCATGTTTGGCCAGGCACGGACACTCGCAGCTGCTTGGGGTACGTTCACGACATCCTCGTTGCCAATGTAGTGTTTATGGCAAAGGAGTCAACGGCCTAGCCAGCGCAATGTACGGAACAAGAACAACCTTCATTGACGATGTACATGGTTTATATAACAATGAGTAAATCGCCCCCTGGGGATGAAAGAACAGAAACGAAACCCAAACAGAATACAATAACGTAGCTTTTAATCATCATAAAAAAAACCTGGAATAATCAGGGAATTTAGAAATATCAAATTTGTAGTCACTCTGAAGAAGCAATAGTTGCCATTATCAATATTATTAGGCCGTGGATGTGTTTTGTAGATGTTAATAAATGACAGATTGAAAAAACAGCAACAGATGGTTTTGAAGAGCAAATTACTATTTAACTACATTTTGTGTGCATTTCACAAAAACTTGTACGTGGATCCCAGCCACTGAGCACGGCGGAATGGGGAGTCGCATTCTTCGCAAGAATTGTTTTCAAAGTCTTTCGCGAATGCAAGCCTGCGTACACCTCAGGAAGAGTGGGGCTGTAGAGAATCTACCGCTGGATGTTTATCGCTTCCTGCCATATGGCGGTAATCTGATAACGCAGAAGGTGCGTAGTGGCACAAGCGGAGCACCTGCTACATAACTGCCCACGCAAGCTCCCTAAAAAAAAAAAAAGCTTAACTCGCTACAGAAAGGTTGATGTCATATGAGAACGTTTGCTTTTACTTTCATTCGTCATTCACGATCCGGCAGTCATCTGCTAGTCAACGAACGTGAGCGCACATGCGTGTATAGCTCTCCTCTGTGATTCATGGCTATGTTGTGGAGCTCAAAGTGAGCGTTTTGCGCTGACTACCTTAAAAGGTATAAGAAGAAGATTGCCTACAAGCGGAACTTTCAAAGTGTGAAAGATTTGAATGTCGCCTAATTATGAAAGCACTTGCCAGAAGAAGCCTCATCCATCAGGGAAACCGGCATTTTGTGCCAGAACTGCATTAACCGCTACAAAGAAATCGCCGCAGACTCTCCGGAAGGATTTCAGTCTGAGGAAAATTTCACTCCAGACAAACTGCTGTTGAGTAGCTAAACATGTTCGTTCAGACGACCGATGTGACACATCTGAAAATTCCGGCGAAACTGAAAAAACATTGCCGTGCCTCCTACGCCAGGCGTAAGAAAGCGGAGATCAAGGGTGCTGTCTCTATGAAAATCGCTGCTGGCCTTAGAGCAGCATACGGGCCTACAGAGAAACCTGATCCTTCAGTGGAAACCCAGACTTCCCGAAAATATCGAGAGCATTGCCATATGTTAGGGTAAAAAATGTGCAGAACGTAATTGCTAAGAATGACGTATGTTAAGCAGGAGCATTTAGCACTTAAAATGCAACAATTTGAAGACCATTAAAAAAAAAGCCATCATCGTTTTTTTGTTTTTTTTTTTAAGCTCTTCAGAATAAAACCCAAGCTCGTGTTCCGACTTGAGCTGTAAAAACATGTTGCAATATTTTTTTGAGAACGGAGTTACAAAGCATGAAACGTGGTAAAAAATACCTAAACAGAAACTGCAACATCGAGCGAGCAGAGAGGAATAGCTGGCATTATCGATATTTTTCGGTCGCGAATTATCGCTTGTGCTCAAGAGACAACAGCTTGACAGAAAAAACAAAAAAATTGTCTTAAATTGGCAGTTTGTACGGCGTAGTAGTTTCAGTCCTGGCGTAAATACTAATCCCAAAATATCCAGAATTGTAGTCGAGACGTCTTCTCGGAAGAAATTGTTTACCCCTGTGTACACAAGGCGTCAGAGTAACAAGTTTACAGTCAGGCAAGTTATACAGTCAGAAACGTCTTCAACGCAGTAGTGTGTTTCTGCCTCCTGGTGAAGCAGCCTTGTGATTTTGGTTTGTGCGGCATGGGGGGCAAGTTGCGCTAGTTTTTAGAGGCATCGATAATAGGGTAGCGGCGGTAATGCGAGTAGACAAGTTGACAGCCCTTTTTGCCCTCAATAAAAGTACCTTCAGAGCCCGAAGGCGATACAGAAGGGAGTGGGTAAGAGTATACATAATAAGAAAGATAAGAGTGAACAAAGAAAAATGCTGCTAAGAGTAAACATCGCATTCAACAGCAGCCTTAAAAAGTGACATCAGTCGATTGGCCAATAGAGGAGGGTAGGTGGTTCCATTCGTTGGGAATAAAGGAATCGTGGAAGAACTTGGTGTGTGAAAAAGGAATGTGTACTTTGTGGGGATGGTCGCACCTATATGACATGTAGTGTGGTTCAGAAAGAAGGTCTTGTTTTAGTTGTGGATTGTGGAAAATTGTATAAAAAAGAACAAGACAGGACACTTTCCTGCGCAAACAAAGAAGTGGAAGGCCCAAAGCTGTTTTCATAGATGATACACTAGATGTGTGTGCGTAGTCTGAGAGGATGAAACGTGCACTCAGATTTTGGATGAAATTTAAGGTTTCAACTAGTGTCTTGGTGCCGGGATCTCATACAGGACTTGCGTTCTCGAGCTTAGGACGAACAAGCGTTTTATTCACTTTGTTTTTATTTCCCTAAAGGCTTTCAAGTCAGCACTTGGAAGGTAAATTCAGTAACTTCGTGGTAAGGACATCTACCATGTCTTTTGCACATTTAATAACCGATTTGGTGGAGCTACGAAGGTTGTATAAGGTTACGTGATGCTTGACGTCGTCCCCAATTCCATCGCAAGCATTCTTGCCATGCCACGGTATGGAAAATAGCCACTGCACCGAGGCGTATTTGGTTGCTGCAAGTTCGTAAAGCTGGTATCGGTTCTTGAAATGGCTCGGGGCACCGTCACTGATGTATACGGCATGTGCATATAACGGAGAAACACTCTCAAGCCACTCGTGCACCTTTGCTAGAGGGTAGCGTGAATGGCCGGTGTCGTGGCCAGTGTCATTGCTGATGACAGCGCAACTGCGGGTTCCTTTATTAGCTGTGACGACGCACGTAAATATTGAGACTTCTTTTTTTCCAGTGATATGATTGAATTTTTCCTGGTAAAAGTATGGTCCAATTTTCTGCGAAGTCAAGATGCAAGAGGACGCAGCCTCTTTCGAGGGATAGTTTAGCTTCACTAATGATCCTACTCTGAACGTGCTGAATGTACTTGTGGGGCACCCATTTCCTTAAGCACTGTTTTAGATGTTTCACGAAAGCATTCGGGCTTACTTGTCTTTTGATAAAGTCTCCTTTATCCCGGGTCGCGAACAAAACTTCATCTTCTGGGAATCCTAGGTCAGATGCGGTAATAGCTTGAGGTGTGGGGCACAAGTTACACAATCACAAGAAAGACTGTGAAGACGGCACTTTACAAATGGTCAGATTGCGAAGGTCTTCGATGCTTCTTTTCTGAGTAGTCGCTCTTTTTAAGGCCGGCACATTAAGCTTAGCGTTTGCACAGTACGTGCAGACACAGACTTCGTGAGGCGAGGCGCACACAAGCCATTTCGGCCTCAGGGAGGAGAACTTTGTCAGCCCGATACCTGTATCTCGGTGAGTCTCTTTAAACAGACGAAACGTTTCTCGAATGGGCCTGGCCATCAGTCGTTTCGAAATGTACTCTTTTTGTCCTTTTGATCTAATTTCAGTTACATCTTTCTTTTTTGGACTTCCTTGGGCGCAGTTCAGTTCATCTTCAGTGCAGAATTTTTTTGCTGGCAGGATATCTTCCGGATTCAACTTTGATCTAGTGCAGAGGTCCGGACTTGACCACACCCCAAGGGTGTCTCTGAGTTTTCTGGGTTTCTGAATGAGGTGTCAAGTTGCCAAAGAGATCATTTCTTGAATCTTTTGTTGAGAAAGGTTCACAGGGAGAAATGGCAAGAGGCGGCAGCATTCGTGGTATATACGATTCGCGGATATGAAATGCTTTCTTTATATTGCGCAGCCACTCGCAGCACATATTGCACGTTTTTGCCGAAGGGCCAGGTTTCTCTGTAGGCTCGTACGCTGCTGTAAGGCCAACAGAAATTTTCCTGGAGACAGCATCTTTGATCTTCGCTTTCTTACACTTAGTGTAGGAGGCTCAGCAATGTGTTTTCAGTTTCGCCGGAATTTTCAGGGGTGTCGCATCGATCGTTTAAACGAACACATTTAGCTCCTCAACAGCAGTTTGTTCTGGAGTGAAATTTTTTTCAGACTGAGATTCTTCCGGAGGCTTTGCGGTGATCTCTTTGAAGCGGTTAAAGCAGTTCTGGCACGAAATGTCGGTTTCCCTGATGGATGAGGCTTCTTCTGGCATGCGCTTTCTTAATTAGGCGACATTCAAATCTTTCACACGTTGAAAGTTCCACTTGTAGACAATATTTTTCTTATATCTTTTTAGGTAGTCAGCGCAAAATGCTCGCTTTGAGCTTTACAACATAGCCATGAATCGCAGAGGAGAGCTATACACGCACGTGTGCTCATGTTCATTGACTAGCAGATGACTGCCGAATTGTGGATGACGAATGAAAGTTAAAGCAGACGTTTTCTAATGACTTCGACGTTTCTGAAGCGAGTTAATTTGTTTTCTTGTGCGTGTGTTCTTTTTTTTTATGGAGCCGGCGAGGGCAGTCGAGTAGCAGGTGCACCGCTTGTGCCGCTGCGCACCTTCTGCATTATCAGATTACCGCCATGCCACGGGAAGCAATAAGCATCCAGCAGTGAATTCTCTACAGCCACACTTTTTCTGAGATGTACGCAGGCTTGCATTCGTAAAAGACCTTGAAAGCAATTCTTGCGAAGAATGTGACACCGAATTGCGGCATGCTGAGCGGCTGGGATCCACGAACAAGTTTTTGTGAAACGCACACAGAAATGTAGTTATAGTAATTTGCTATTCGAAACCATCTGTGGCTGTTTTTTCAATCCGTCATTTATTAACATCTACAAAACACATTCACGGCCTAAAGATTTTGATAAAGGCAACTATTGGTTCCTGCTCGCTCGGTGCCGCGGTTGCTCAGTTTACATCATTTTTACCACTTTTTGTGCTTTGTAAGTCTGTTCTCACAAAAATAATGCAACATTTTTTTACAGCTTAAGTTAGAGCACATGCTTGTCTTCAATTCTGAAGAGTTTGAAGAAAATCGAAGATGGCTTTTTTTTTTAATGGTCTTAAAAATATTGCATTTTCAGAGACATGTCCTCAGTCAAATGTTTCTGCTTAATTATGACGTTAAATACTCAAGTCAGAGTGGAATAGACAGGCTCGTCTATACAGAGAAGCCTTGCAGCTTCAGCTTCAATGAGAGTTCAGTGCCAATATAAGAAGAATAAGACTGAAGGAGTACTTGGCATGCATCGAGGATACCAATGACAATTTGTGGGTAGGTGAGCTAAGATGGCTACACTCTGAAATTGCGGCAAAGCATCGATTCAAAGGGGTCGTCCACACTTGCAGTGAAGTAGTTCTACCAGACTTTGCTTTGTACAAGAAAGGTTGGGTTTGGGCCCCAAGTAGGCCGTAGACAAAAAATACATTCCACTGGATCTTTTAGCCATGGTGAGACATGACATGTTTCAAGTCTTGCTCCACCAAAGGACAGCAACAGATGCATCTCTGAAGGAACAAACATGCTCCAGCGAGGTAAGCCATTCATCAGCAGTCTATCATTAAGCGGGACAATTTTCTATCTCCGAGAGAAAGAACTTTTTGTTGTGCCATTAGACAAAAAAGGTGGTTTCGCGATCCTCAAGCAATACCTGTACCCGAAGAAAGCTGTAAGTGCTCTCACATCTGTCTTCCAAAAGTACAGTGGTATTGGCCTTGTTAAAGTGAAATTCAAAGCAAAAAAATTGTGCACTCAGCTTGACTTGTCTGAAGTGGCAAAAAAGATTGAAAAAGTGAGGGTTTGGCCCTAGAAATGTTTTTCTCGGCAAAGACACACAAAAATGACGTGCCATTTGGTGTAATTCTTGCAGAGAAAGGTTTTTGGCAAGAAGCCTTAGGGTTGTTTTTGCAAAAGAAGTTAAAAGTTTATGCAATTACTAATCGCTTCATGGCCAAAAATTCGTTCCAGAGCACGGAATTTTTAGAGTAGCCCCACCCAAGTTTAAGTGCATTTTCAATAGACATCAAAATCTTGTATTATTCTCTTTCTCGTGATGCTTTGTATTCATGTGTAGAAGAATGTATCGGTCAGCTGGGTGATATAACTTTCCAAAATGCAATTGGAGTTAGTGTCAGTGGTTTTCTTGATCGGCTAGCTATCTTTCTGACCTCCACGTATGTAGAATGGAATGGTGATGTGTATGAAAACAGTGGTGTGTCCATAGGATCATCGATTGCTCCGGTTCTGAGCGATCTGTTGTTAGCTAAGTTCGACAGGGACTTGAAAGAGGGCTGAGCTGTGACCATGTCGTGAGGATTTTCAGGTTCGTCAATGACTACCTGGTAGTTTTCAAGCGTGATTCAGCCAGCATAAGTGAGGTTTCATCAAGTGTATTAGCTGCTTTTAGTGAGTACTTAAGTCTTCTCGTCCTGACACCTGAAGTGCCAACAAACAATTCCATTCGCTTCTTAGACATGACTCATGTTTAGCGCAAACCACGCATGCTGGATGTATGAGCCTAGGGCTAAGAAACCATTTTTTTTCCTTTTGAATCAGCACACATAAGCTGGTAAAGAAAGGCATAGTGAACTCTTGCTTCACTAGCACCCTAGACAGATCCTGCTCTCACGTGATAAACACAAATTGTCAGAATCAAGTGGATCGTCTAAAAGAAGCTGGCTATCTGAATTCGCTTCTCGTTTCTGTGGCGAAAAATGTATAAAAAAGAAAGTCCACAAGTGGAGAGAGTGCTGATCGCAGGGACAAAGGCAAACGCGACAAATTCGCGGTGATCCCTTACATGCACTAGTTATCGCGCCGGATAAAAAAAAGGTCAGCCAACGCCTAGGCGTGCAGGTTGTTTTTTTCAGCCTCACACAAACTTTCCCAGCTCGCCAAACTGACATGTGCAAACATTAGGCATAAACATTCCTGCAGTGTCAGGCACAAATCCTGGTTTGTTCGATTTGTCACGAATGTAGTATACAGGATTCCGCTATCATGTGGTGCGTGCTACATTGGGCAGACTGGAAGGTGCTTCAACGAGCGGCTGCACGAACACACACGCAATGTTCGCAATGGCAACGAGGGCTTCTTAACTCAGCATGTCAGCAAGTGTGGTTGCCATGCGCTGTTTAAAAATACAGTTGTATTGTACAGGCACAAAGATGATCACACGCTCATGATTGTTGAAGCAGAGAGAATGGCTCAAGAGCCTGACAACTGCGTGAGCTAACCATCGGTTGCCCTCCTAGATAAGGAGCTTCAATTTCTGGCCAATGGCGCGTGCATGTAATTTGTCTGTAATTCTGCCTCATGCTTTGCGTATATGAAGTCTGACGTTTTTTTCAAATGCTACTTTCCTTCTTTTCTTTCTTCTCTTTTTTTCCTGGTTGTCATATATATATGCAATGCGGGATAAATAAACCTTTCGTTGATAGTGTGCGCTTATCCCTATCTTTTTCCCGTCCATGTTTTCTACCGCGTAGTACACTTAGTAGATATATCACCAAATGGCCCAATCGTTCACTTTAGTTTGCCGTCACTCTCAACAATTATGTTCGGCAATTTTGTTGACCTAACATGTGGCAATGCCCTCGAAATTTTTTAGAAAGTCTGACATTTAAAAGTGCGGAAGAAAAAAATCTGAAAATTGAAAAATATTAAACTGGGTGCCGATTTCTCGATTTTTTCGCCTAAAATAACAGTGTCAAAACTGCAAAGTAATAATGTTTCTTCAAAGAATACTATTCTTTGTATGTGGCCTTGAAAGTTTTAGACCTACAGCTACAACAGTTTTTTCGCGGGATTTCATCGAAATCCCATTCTCGCTAAATTCGAAAGAAGCAGTAACAGCTCAGTGGACACTTGTGAATTTTTTTTTTAAGATGAAATTTTTTTGCGACGCCAAAAGTGGTTTTGTGGTCCTGGGAACTCTAAAAACAAAATATATTTTTTCTGACTAAATTAGAGGGGGTCGGCAGACATGCACTGACCACACAGCCAACTACTTGCTAAATTGTAGTACGTGTTAACCAGCAAGTACAAATTCGCATCTTCTGATGTACTCCATTGCCACTAGCAAAAAAATACCATGCTACAGAAAATATTGCCTGAAACACCCGATACAATGCCTTTTCTTTCTTTTCGCTGAAGCGATGAAAGACTCTGGCTATCTCGAATGACCGTTCAATAGCGCACGGTTGGAGATTCATCGTAATTACGTTTTAACAATTAGTATCTTTAAAGTGAATATATAATACTGAGCTATAATAGCGAAAGTTGGGATAGTTGGTGGTTCATGCTTGGGATGTAAAAACAGCGCAAAAAATATAGACAAGGACAGAGGAAGAGACGACACCGCGCTGAACTCGCAACTAAACTTTACTGTAAGACACACGCACATATACCATGCAGTCGACCCGATCGCATGGCGAACCAAAGGCGTCTGGGCAGCATAGCAAGCAAGGTACGAAACATGCCTAATCGTAGTGAACGGCAACACGTGTGTAACACACCCTCATACTTGCCGAAAACATACGCAACAGTCCATATCAAATAACACTTTAACATGGCAGCGCTGAACTGGGGTACCGAACCTCTTTTTCACTAAGGGCCACTGACGACTTACTTACACACCTTTCCCCCTCCCTTTCAATGAAAAAACTTCCATGACTTCCCTAGTGCACTTGTCCCGATGGTGAAACAAACAAGTGGCTTTATGTGCCATAGGTTGGCAGCCACACTCCCTACAATAAGCTGGCAAGTGCAACCCGCCAGCAGCCGTTAAAGAGGTTTAGTGTTCCTTTAGTCTCACGTTAATGCACCGCCCGGTTTTTCTTATATGAACCCCCCCCCTCCCCGCATAACAATGGCAACATATATATACAACACACGATTTACACTGAGCATACCAATTTTTTTCTCATCTCCGGACAGAACGAGCAGGTCTTTTGTAAACTCGAACTTTTTTTATGCACGCAGGAGCAAATAGAGGACAACTTCTTGGCAGCAGACAACACCACGCGTACCCCATACCTACTGGCCACATTTTTCAAGCAATGTGAAAACTTGTGCACGGAGGGTACCACAACCGGTTTCTTTTCATTGTGCACGCATTCTGTTCTCCTGTGTGTATCACTTACACTGTTGACCCACTTGATTAGCTTTTGACAACTCCTCAAGATTTTCGTATCAGGGTAACCTGCCAACTTCAGCCTCTCAACGCGTAGACTTTTTCAGGAGTGCGTCCCACAGCGCAGCATAAATAATGCCGGACTTAACTATCTTGGGATGGCCTGAGGTGAACGGCAACATACCCTTTACAGATCGGGGCTTGTACCGCCAACAAAAATGTTCCTCGTGAAACTGCAGTCTAATATCTAGAAACTGAAGCTATCCTTTTTCAGGCAGCTCGTAGGTGAACCTCAGCCCATGGCCAGAATCATTAAAAATGTTTAATATGTCAGCTGTCATGCTATGCTGAATGTTGGTTTTAAATACAATAGACATTTTTTTATTATTTTATTTTTTTCAGGGGTCCCTCCTAACAGAAGGGACATTACATGAGGGGGGGGGGGGCATACAAGAAATGGGAAAGGAATAGTTGGATGTGCAGCAAAACAAAAAACAAATTTTAGGACATAGCTGAAGCGACAGAAACAAACAAAACAAAAAAAGAAAAGGGGGGGGGTAACGGGTACATTTGTTTGTGGACTCTAGATAAAAACATTTTGCAGTGACAAAAGATACCACTTATAAGGTACAAAACATTGCCAAGTACACAAAATATACATACATGCCATACTAGGAAGATGACACTAGAAACCATTACACAAGAATTAGCATGGTAAGTCACACAGGAAAAAAAAATTATTACGGTTCAGTGATGGTTGACAGGGAATTTTTAAAGGCTTCTGCATCCTGAATGCTAACAATAGCATCCGGTAGGGCGTTCCATTCCTTAGCTGTCCGAATGAAGAAAGATTCGGCAAATGTAGTAATTTTGGGATGAGGGTAATGTACTTGCATAGTGTTGCAATAATGGGCAGAGAAATAGGGGCGTTGGGTGACGTAAATGCTGGATGGGGATGCGTGATAGAATTTGTGGAATAATACGAGCCGCGCAGTTTTTCGGCGTTGACTAAGAGGAATGAATGCGGCACGTTTTTTTAAGTCTGTTACACTGGTGAACGATGAGTAATCATAAAAGGCGAATCTGGCGGTGCGGTTTTGGATGAGATAATTCAATTTAAATTTCAATTTTAATTTTTGAGATTTATTTTTCTGTACATGCAACAGAAAAAACGAAGCAAAAGCAAAAGGCTACATAGCCTGACGGAGGCTTTTGCTCCGAAATACAGTCTGGCAAAATAAAATAAAATAAAAACTAAAAATAACATGTCATACACAACTTAGCCGCAATTAGAGAACATCATTATATACAGATACAATTTGCAAATTCTGATCACACATGTAACCATCACAAATATAAAGAAAGAACAGGACAGTAAATAGTAATGAAATACCTAAAAAAACATTGCAATATATACAATAAGTGAGGTAAGGAAAGCATCTGGAGACACATACATTCCTAAGCACCTTGAACAAACAATAAGCAAAAAAAAAAACAACAAAAGGACACAAATAGTGTACTCTAAGCAATTGGGACACAGAAAGTAAAAAATAATCCAAATTTCTGTATTAAGTGTATTCAATACAATTATAAAGGAGGAATTTCTTGAACTTATTTTTGGAAGTTTTCTTATTTAGGTCAAGTACGTCACCCAATTTGTTGAGGAGACTCGGTATTTGATAATCAATATGTTGTTGACCATAGGTTGTTCTAGTTTTCGGTGTTCTTATACTATGTGTACGGAGATAGTACTCAGCACATCGAGAAGAATCGTACATGTGGTATAGTTTATTATTTTGGATATACAATAATAACTTATAATAATATATTTGGTTTGCTTGTAATATGAGATATTTAGGGAATAACGGACGTGCGCTAAGACCTTGTGGCATACCGTAATATCCCTCGAATAGTCTTAGTACCTTCTTTTGTAGTGTAAGTAATGTTTTATAGTTTTGAGCCGTCGTTGTTCCCCAACATAAGACACAATAACTTAACCTGGAATATATCAGTGTATAATATAACGCTTTCTTTAGCCAAAGTGGTAATAACGGACATAGTTTGTACATACATCTAACGCTTCTACTTAGATCTGCTGCCAATTTATTTATATGTTCATTCCAGGAAAGGTCTTCCTGGAACCACACACCCAAGAATTTCTGTACCTTGACTTGTTCTAAAGTCTGACCCTCAAAGGAGACACTTAGACTTATATTCCGTGGCTTATTAATGGGTGCAAACAATATATATTTAGTTTTACTTACGTTTAGCCGCAACTTGTTTAGTTTAATCCAGGAAGACAACTTATTTAGATATGTGTTTACAGACTTTTCAAGTTGAGAGATCGATGAACCAGCAAAAAATATATTGGTGTCGTCAGCATACATGATTAACTTAGGAGAATCCGGAATGCTACACAAGTTATTTACATAAACTATAAACAACAGAGGACCAAGTATCGATCCTTGTGGGACACCTTTGTTGACCCTCGCACGGGGAGATGTCTCTTGATTAATAGCGACATACTGATAGCGGTCTGTTAAGTAATTTTGAATTAACCTATTGGCAACGCCACGGACACCGTAGTTATTAAGTTTTTCTAAAAGAACACTGTGGTGCACGGTGTCGAATGCTTTGCGGAAGTCAACAAAAAGACCAAGAGTATATAGCTTTTTCTCAAAATTGGTTAGTATCTCGTTTTTAATATTGAGTAATGCAAGCTCGGTGGATTTACATTTTTGAAAGCCAAATCGGGCATCAGTTATTACATTGTACTTCGCAAAAAATTTTTGTAATCTAATATTAATAGCGCTTTCAAAAACTTTTGACAGAATCGGAAGTACCGATATCGGTCGGTAGTTTCCAATCTCTTGGTCATTACCACCCTTGAAAACCGGACATACGCGAGCTATTTTTAATTCATCGGGAAATACGCCGGTAACAAGAGTTAAATTAATAATATGTGACAACGCAGGTGATATAACATCAGCGACGTATTTTATTGGTATAGCTTTAATATCATCGTAACCTGCTGCACAATTGTTTTTTATCTTTGTTATTAATTCTTCGGTTTCATGACATGAGACAGTGTGCAGAACTATAGAGTTAGATAAGCGACGGTCATTTACAGGCAGTTGTGTATCCTCGTCATACCCCGCATCATCGAAATCACAACTTTTTATGAAGTAGTTATTCATTGCCGTTGCCACCTCTCGGTTACCAAGGCCACTAGAGTTTTCCAAAACCCTAGGAATGTGGCTTTGTTTTATTTGACCAGAAAGATTTCTAACCTCGCTCCAAATTTTGCTCGGATTATCACTTATTCTACTAAATAAATTCTCATAATACCTGAATTTAGCACGCCTTATTTCACCATTTAGATGGTTTCTGTATTTTTTGAACTTACTGAGTAATTTGATATCTCGTGTCTTTATAAACGCATGGTACATGTTGTTCTTCTTTGTAATTTTTTTAAATAGCGCATTACTTATCCAAGGTTTCCTAATTTTCTGGCGTTTTGCGTTCTTCACAGACACCGGGAAAGCTTCATCATAACATTTTATGAGTTTATTAGTGAATAGCTTGTATGCCAAGTTAGCATCCCTTTCTTGTAACACGTGGTTCCAGTGTGTTGCAATAACACGATACCGGAAGATTCCAAGCGTGTCAACGTTAATCTGACGAGACCAAACTTTTTTATTGCTTTTGCAAGTACCATTGGAAGAAGGAATGGTGCAAAAGATTGGTAGATGATCGCTTATATCTACTGCCAGCGATCCAGCAACGCAAGACGTTGGGAGTGTGTTCGTCAAACATATATCAAGTAGTGTCGCAGTCTCTGCAGTTAGGCGGGTTGCCTTAGAAATTACGTTATTACAGGCAAAGGAATTTGCCAGCGCTATTAACTGCCGTGAAGTTGCATCCTGAGAAAGCATATCGATGTTTACATCGCCCATTATCACAAATGGAAAGCCAGTACGACACAAGTACTCAAAAACGTCTTCAATGAGTGAAATGAACTTTGTTTTACACCCCGAGGGTGGTCTGTAAACGATCACAGCGAATGCTTTTTCTAAGCGAACCATGAGGCACTCTACAACTTCATTAACCAGGGAAAATTGGGGGACAACTTCATGCCTAATGCTGGTGTGGGTCTCAAATAGCTGCGGCATACTCCAATTTTGGGCGTATTATTGTGGTGAAAGCTAATATTTTTAAGTGCTGGGAGCAAACTTCAGGGTTCTTTGGATATAACCAAAAGATCTACTAGCTGTTGAAATGACGTGATTGATATGGAGGGTCCATGATAGGTCACTTGAGATATGTATTCCAAGGTATTTATATGAGTTAGTCGGTTGTAGAAAACTGTTATGAAGAGCGTAGTTGTACTTAACGGTTTAGTACATCTGTGAAAAGACACTGATCTACATTTAAAAATGTTTTAAACTCATCTGCCACTTGCGGCACCAATTTTGAACGGCTGTTAGGTTTGCTTGTAAAGCTATTTTATCTTCATGACTAGTGATTATTGCATAAATAACGCAATCGTCGGCGAATAATCTTATATTGTTAGTAATACAGTGTGGAAGGTCGTTGATGTAAATCAGGAAAAGCAGGGGGCCAAGCACTGTTCCCTAGAAAACACCGGGGAGGACGGGAGAGATTTGAAACCTAGCTGTATTTATGACGACGAACTGTTTTCTGTCAGTGAAAAAGTTATTAATCCAGGACAAGACAAATGGGTAGAGATTAAGGAAAGAAAGTTTGGTCATAAGGTGGTGGTGAGGAACTTTATCAAAAGCCTTTTCAAAGTCAAGAAATATGGCATCAGTTTGGATGTTCCGGTCAAGATCTATGTGCAAGTCATGGATGAAGTTGCATTTCACACGACAGGCCTTTTCGAAAACCATGTTGGGAAGGGTGAATGAAGTTGTGCTGTTCGAGGTGATTGATGATGTTGGTAAATAAAATGTGCTCCATAATTTTGGATGGGACACTTGTAAGCGATATGGGCCGGTAGTTATATGGGGATGCTTTGTTGCCATTTTTGAACAAAGGAGTGATTTTACCGAGTTTCCAATCACTTGGCACCTGTTCCTGTGAAAGTGATTGAGAGAAGAGCAGCTGAAATGCTGCGCTAATTATCAATAGTGTATTCTTTAATATTTTGCTGTTGATGTTATCAATTCTACTTGAAGATGAGAGTTTCATTTTTCTAATTACGTTACTTATTTCATTTGCAGATATTTTAATTGGCTTGCTTATAATAGACTCAAGGTTCTCTCCGGAGTTCGCAAAAAAGCTATGTTCACGCGTGAAAACAGAACAAAAGGTGTGGTTTAAGGAATTGGCCGAATCTACGTCACTGAGCGGTTTGTCATTAGTACCGGATAAGGTTATGGGCGAGATGTTTCTTGGGTTTATTGTTTACCAGAATTTCTTAGGGTTATTTTTGAGCATGTCTGGTAGTGTTATTTGAAAAAAATCACGTTTCGTGTTTTGAATGTTAATCGAGAGGCATCGCACAGTCGGAATATTCTTTCCATAAGGATGGTTGGTTTTGTTTTTTGGCACGTCTGAACAGGCATTTTTTCCGGTTTATCAGTTTTTTAATCGCGTTGTTAAACCAAGGGGTGGATGTTTTGTTTTTAATTTTTATGCTTAGTATATATGCATCAGTTAGTTGTTTTAGTTTTTTGACTAATAGCTTTCAATTGCTTTCTATGGTGCGCTTGTTGAATCCCTGTTCGTATGAAATGTAAAATTGTTCAAGTTCGGTGTTAATCTTTTCATAATTGCCACAACCGTAGAGTTTTATCTGCTTTGGTTTATGCTTATTTTCTGGAAAAGTAAAACTGAAAGAGGCAAAAATATTTTTGCGATCACTTATTTTTTTGAGGTAATGGAGAGAATGCAGGCTACTTGGATCTGACATTAGAATAAGGTCTAATATATTAGAGCTGTGTAATGTTTCTCTGGTGGCATGGGTTATGACTTGTGTTAGTTGGTAGTTTTCTAAACAGGCTACGAAATCGCCGCATTCACTGCTGCGAAGGGAAACGTTGTTTGACCATTCTATGGACAGATAATTGAAGTCCCCGCAAATTATAAACTTTGCAGGGGGATACATTTTGTGTAGT